>NC_030678.2:56947377-58259877 GCF_000004195.4 Xenopus tropicalis | reverse complement strand
ACATGAGCTAGGGGAAAAGAGATGGTTACTGCAGATAGGAAGTGGAGACCAATGTGGGAAGATAGAAGAGCAGAAGAAAAGGTTGAGAAGGGGAGAGAGGTGCAAGGGACAAAAAAGAGGGCTGATGAAGAATATTGATGAACGAATCTGCCCTGTTCCGGGTGGCGAAAAATCCGCTAAACGGCGAAAATGTTGCACGTCCAAAAAAAATTGTCAAGCGCATTATTTCTTTTACACTCATCATTTTTTTAGGTGCGTGACAATTTTTTTTGACGCAGGCAAGGCAATTTTTTGTCACATGCCAATTTTTCCCCCGTTACGCTAAATAATCGGCCAATGGCAAAACGTGGAAATTCACCACTAATCCATGCCTGGCAAATTATTTCGCCCATCACTAATACTATTTGCTGATGAGGGTGAGAATACAGAATGTGACAGGAACCCTCTGTGTAAATGTTTCTGGTTCTCTCCTATAGATGTCCTGTACTGGACTTGCACCATTTTAAGTTCTTTAAAGTGAATAATAAGCTATATGCCTAGAGATATGACATTAACTCTGTAAGTTCAAAAAAAATAAAAAGCAATTATTATGGCATACCACATACCTCTTTCACAATGATACTAGCTTCATCTCCACTGAATGCAGCCTATTAGGAAAACAAAAAACAAAAAATGTTTTCTATATGTTTTATTCCCATAGAATGGAGTTCATATGCTTCTGGAGGAGGTTTAAATATTGAAATAACTATAATCCCTTCAACAAACATAATGCCTACAATAGGCAGATAACAAGTATAGGGCTGCAGCTGCTGCTACACATCATACTTAATAGAGGAAGGAAAGGTGAAATCACTGAGGGGGATAACATTTGGCACATGATACCCTGGGCCATTGATCCAGTTGGCAAAAAATTGCAATACCCTGGGGTTCTTCTGAGCAAGCACTGCAGAGCAATCTTCTTTCTTCTTCTAAGTGTGTACAAATGTACAGTAGAGTAATAAACTGAACTTTAGGCAAAAATCAGTCTTATTTATTCTACTTTGCATGCACTGGCCGGGGGTCATTGAAGAATTAAGAAGCAGAAGAAGACAATCGATCACTGGGGCACTCCACGGTGATTTCACCTTTCCTGCTGTTTTAAAAAGGCCAAACATGCTTGCAGTACAGGTTTGGGATCCATTATCAGGAAACCCATTATCCAGAAAGCTCAGAATTACGGAAAGCCTTTCTCCCATAGACTCCATTTTAATGAAATTATTCCAATTTTTAAAATGTATTTCCTTTTTCTCTGTTATAATAAAACAATACCTTGTACTTGATCCCAACTAAGATTTAATTTATCTTTATTGGAGGCAAAACAATCCTATTGAGTTTAATTAATGTTTAAATGTTTTTATAGTAGACTTAAGGTATGGAGATCCAAATTATGGAAAGACCCCTTATCCTGAATACCCTTGGTCCCAAGCATTCTGGATAATGGGTCCTATACCTGTATTTGTTTAGGCAATTTCATGCCTGATAAGTATATGAGCATTTTGGTGGCAGTTTTGACAAACCATCCTGCAATCTCACAAGATCAGGGAAAGAATGGCCCAATGTTATACATGCACCTGGTCCATGGTCATAACTGGCTCATTTACAGCCTTCTAGCAGACAACCACTGAACTCTAAAAGATGATTATTTGCATGGAAATTAGTCCTGCACATTATTTTTGTGCTTTTACTGAATCTGCCATTTAGGAAAAATATCACCGTTTATTATTGGCTTTTTTTTTTTTTTAAGGAGAACTAAAGATATAATAACTAGGGGGGTGCCTCCTATTAGCAGAAAACTACACTGGTCCAGGGTATTTCTATAGAAGCTGATTAGCCACAATTTTCTTCTACTTCTGTCTTCTTTACTCTGGGCATGCACATAAGCAATAGAGTGAAAATGTCATTTTTTTGCCTTTCACTCTGCGCAAGTGCCGGCCCGCACAAGAACAAAGAAGATGGAAAAGCTGAAGATAATGGCAACAAAAAGCGTAGCTGTAATAAATCAGGGCTTCCTGAATCCAAAAATAATGTATATTGTTTACTTGGTAATACAGGTATCGGACCCCTTATCCGGAAACCCGTTATCCAGAAAGCTCCGAATTACGGAATGCCCGTCTCCCATAGACTCCATTTTAATCAAATAATTCAGAATTTTAAAACTGATTTCCTTTTTCTATGTAGAAATAAAACAGAACCTTGTAATTGATTCCAACTAAGATATAATTAATCCTTATTGGATGCAAAACAATCCTATTGGGTTTAATTAATGTTTTATTGATTTTTTATTAGACTTAATATATTGAGATCCAAATTATGGAAAGACCCCTTATCCAGAATACCCTTGGTCCCGAGCATTCTGGATAATGGGTCCTATACCTGTACTAATCAATGACATTTCAATTATTCATCATTTACTCAAAAACAATAGCCTGCAAAGGATCAAGATTTTACTCCAATTGCATCTGTTGATAATGTTTTAGTTAAGGTAAATTAAATGAATAAAAAACATTTCTCTGCTAACATTTACACTTATATAGGGTATATATCCCTTTAAATATCTCTGCTTTGAAATAAAACCACAAGACACCACTCCCTTTCTATTTAAGGTAGAATGATTTTAATTATTTAAGATGTTCAAAAAGAAAATTAACCTGGCAAATGACCATGTTGACAATTTAACTGCTTCCATTTGTTGTAACAGGTTCTCACAAACAGGACTGCTGTATGTGAGCAATATTTATTTTTCATTTTTGAACTATAATGCAGGTCTATTGCCAGGCAGTGTTTTCATCTCCAGTATCCCCGTATCCAGTATTTTCTACACATGCATTGCTTAGCATGCAGTAGTAAATCCGCCTTGCTCATTCTCACAGACTTAGTGGCTCTGTTGTATAAGCATTTTCATCTGGCCCTACTGTTCACATTCTGGTCACAGTCCAGGAAGGGTCACACCCTTTTACTTTATGATTGCCTGCTAACATATCCTAGAGAAAACAAAGCAAGTATTTTTTTTTTACATTATGTCATCACTTGAGTCACAGGTCATGATTTTCAGCATTTGGACAACCACATTTTCCCCCAAACCTGGCTTTTATTGCCAGTGTTAATGGAAATCATTTACTGCTTGTAAAATACTTTACATGCAGTGATCACTAAAAATGACTCAAAAATGGGGAGATATCTGGAGTGGAAGGGGCAGGGGAGACAAATTCCCTGTGTGCAACAAAGTAACTTGTCTATCATAACCCTAAGGGGCAGATTTATCAAAGTACGAGTTTGAATCCTGAAATGGGCAAATTCAAATTAGATACGATAATTACTGATGATCGGAAATGTCATGAAAAAAAAACGTAATAGTCACAATAATATCATATTGGCAATCCGAAAGTCACAGAATTTTCGTATCCAAACAAATTGTAAATTTGTAAAATTGTAAAATTGAAAACCTTTCTGACTTTGCTCCTTCTGTGCATGATTTTGGAAGCCTCCCATAGGACTCAATGGCACTCTGCAGCTCCAACCCGGCCCAAGGAAAGTCTCCCATAGGGCTCAATGGCACTCTGCAGCTCCAACCCGGCCCAAGGAAAGTCTCCCATAGGACTCAATGGCACTCTGCAGCTCCAACCTGGCCCAAGGAAAGTCACGATAACGAACCTTAAATGAATCCGAAACTTTCGCACAAATATGTTTTTTTTTGTCACGTAAAGTTTTGTAGCAAAGAACGAAAAGGTTGCGCAAATTAACGAAAAAAATAGCAGAAAATACGCACAGTTCTATAAATTAGAAAACATACAATTTTTTTGTATTCAGACTAAGTCGTACTTTGAAAAAGTGCCCCTAAGAGTAAGGTGGTCATTTGTAATGTTTCAGCACTGGATTTTGAGCAGGAAAGGTATCAGGCAAACTATTGTTAACCTAGGATTTAGGGTTTGAACACACCAGCAGCCATAAAGCATATTTAAACATGTTTGTGTATATAGCTTGCACAACTAAACTAAACACATGAGTTAAAGAATATCACAAATGATTTACAAAAATTCAATAGCGAAATACCAATAGCAACCAATCAGCAGTCAGCTTTGATTAGACTGCTAAAAGTAAGAGAATGAAAGCAATGATGTCCTTGGTTGCTATGGATAACTGCAGTGGTGCAACTTAGCACTTATGTTGAGAAATTACTCTTCCCATGTTTTCAGTGGTAATTTAGTCATGGGAGTGGGAAGCAACATTAAACATAAAAAATAGCAACAGCTATAGCAAAGACCAATTCATAGAACCAGACGTATTTTAAAAAGGTTCGGACTGCTGTGTTTGTATACCAACCGCTGTAATGTGCATGTTATAAAGCCAGGGGTAGGGTAGTGACTAAAATGACACGAAGCAATGGCGCTGTGGTATTCCTGTGTATTAATCACTATATGAGGCACAGCCAGGCTGAGATACGTGCAGTACTGTACCTCTCCCTTGTTCTGATCTTCCATCTTGCTAATATCCCAGCAGGTTGCAGCAAATTCTTGCCCAATGTGACACACGCCCGATTTTAGTTATCGCCACTTCCAAAGTGATTAAATAAGCAAATAATTTGGTCAGGTCGCCTACAGCCCTTCTGCCCAGTCTGATTCAGGGCTTCCTGTATTATTGTGCTGCTGTCATGCACGGAGGGAGGAGCGACGGGGAGGGGAATTTCATGCTCAAATATGAAACACTGTATTGATGGACTTATGTCAGCGCATAATAAACGACACTGCCATCTACTGGCCAGTTATGGGGAAAATACGACGCTTAGGGAAAAACAATGACATGATTTGCACAGCTTGTTATCTTGTTAATTGAAGTTTGAAATGAAAATCGTATGAGCCATACAAAGGTCTATCAAATCGAACCCTTGTACATATAGTAAAGCTTCCATAGTATCTCAAGTAATCATTGTAAAGCAAAATTTAACAATTTTCAGCAACCAAATGTGTGCAGAGAAGGGAGTCTGTGGAGACCAATGTCAGTGCCCAGAGCCCAATGGGCCCAGATGTACCTGACTTAACTGCAATGCTCTTGGGTACAGTGAAGGGCGTTACACAGGTAAAGCCACAGATGGTGTCCACAAGCCTTTTTAGTTAGGTAAATTGCCTGGCATTATGCCCCAGCTTGTCTCTTCTTACAAAAGCCAATTATAGGACCACACTTTGTATTTGCGGAAGAACATGGTCCTACCAGCTTTTGTATTAAGTGTTCTATTAAGATAGGTGAGGTAGATATTTGAGGCACATTATTATTTGTTTATATATTTTTGCCCACCCAACTTACATTTTCATCCCACTAGGCAGAATTATTTTTTTCTGGGAAAAACACTGAAGATGCCACTTCAAAATTCTGGCATTGGAAGAGATCTTAGCTGAATGCTACTGCTTTTTACACAGCATTTTGTACAACCTTTTCACTATGGAAGAAACTTCTGTGGTACCGAGAGTTGGAAATTGATTGGCCTACATGGTGGAGGGCTGCTAATAGATGCCAGTTTTGACCACTCCCGCCTTTTAAACGACATTCATTTCAAACCACACCCATGTTATCACAAGATTACATTACAATACATGTACAATACAGCCTGAATCTGAGCTGTGGACAATGCAGGGGGGCAGTTAATTTCAGTACAGATACAATTTAAGGCTTACACAAAGGTAAGCAGTCACAGAAGCCAGACGGGTGGTGGGGCCACACAGAGGGGGGTTGTAGGCCGGATGCGGCCCGCAGGCCACCAGTTAGACAGCACTGAACTAGAGAGTTATGGGCACTAATGATACAAAGGTGACGGTATATTTTCACTGGAGCACCACCCTTGCACTGAGACCCACCCATGTCAGAAACTATTGCAGTGCCCAGCAGGCTTTTTGTCCCTGTGCAACAGACCTCCAGACAAGCCCTGTTGAAGTTGCATCTTCAGCTCCACTCCTCCATTAGATTAACGCAGTCAGCGCTTTAGGGCTGTGACACACAGGGAGATTAGTTGCCGCGTGACAAATCTTCCTTGTCGTGGGCGACTAATCTCCCTGAAATTCCATCCCACCGGCTGGAATGTAAATCACCGTGGGATGGCATACACGGCTTTGCTGAAGTGGCCGAAGTTGCCTTGAGAGGAAACATCTGCAATCCCACCAGCGATTTACATTCTAGCCGGTGGGATGGCATTTCGGGGAGATTAGTCGCCCGCAACAAGGGAGATCTGTCGCTCAACGACTAATCTCCCCGTCTGTCACAACCCTTAGCTTTCTGCAACATAAGGGACTCTCTATTTTGAGCAGAAACCATCACAATATGTAGGTATTTGAATGTGCACAAAGTTGGACACTTTAAGCATTGATTAATTACATGGTCCTCATGGGCCAATATTGTGTGCGCATCACAATTTGTTTTGTCCTCTGGCCTCAAAATTTGTGCACGGGTATGGGCGCACAGATTAGAGGGGACATTGTGTGTGCTAATCCAATAAAATTCATCCAAGCGAATTCAAATGTAGCAGTGCACATATAAGTTATATAATCACTAATAGGCGTCACCTTCATACCTTACTAAAAATTATCACATTCACTGTGTCCATTTTAAAAATGTGCTTATTTCAATACAGCATTTTTATAAATAATAACAAAAATAGGGCCTGATTCACTAAAGGGCGATAAAACGTGCGCTATTCTTATTGTGCGCTAAAATTTTTACCGCCGCTTAATTTTGGCGATTTTTCGCACGATTCACTATAAGCATACTCGCGCTTTTTTACGCGCGATATTGCATGCGTTATTTAACTCGCGAAAGACTATTTCAATGCGGTATTTGCCGGTACATGCGCTAAATTACGCGAATAATCGCTGAATATGAATGGTAGCATAGAAATAGTGTATAAAAATTGTCGAAGCATATAAATGGTGTATATAAATATTAGCCACATATAAATGGTAGCATATAAATGGTAGCATATAAATGGTAGATGCTTATAAATAGTAGCCACTAGTGATGAGCAAATGTGTTCTGGTTTCTTTAGTGAAAAATTTGCAAATCTTTCGAAAGATCCCCGAAATGGCAAAAATGTTGTGCGGGCAAAAAAATTGTTGCCGTGACTATTATTTTTTGACACTTGTATCAATTTTTGGATGTGCGGTGAATTTTTGCGTGGCGAATTTTTTCATGCGTTTTGCCATTGGCGGATTGTTTTGCGAAACGCATGAAAAAATCTGCCGCAAAAAAATTCAACGCACGTCCAAAAATTCGCTGTGAATCCATGCCTGGCGAAACATTTCATCACTTGTAGCCAAATAGAAATAGTTGCGCAAATGAACGCACGCCATGTTAGCCATACATGCCAATACTTGTGGAAAATTACTGTATTAAAAATGAACATTTCGCTGCAAACTGGCGGCTGCGCCACTCTGGGGGAAACACAGACTTGAATAAATAACACTGTAAGTCCATATTTTATTGCAAAAAATCATTTACTGTACTTTTGTATAAGTTTTCGCCTGCCTGTAGGTGTTAATTTTCGTATAGCCGAATGCGATATTTAGCGTGCAAAAGTTATAGTGAATCGTGCGATCGTATTCTTTTCGCGCGGAAATTAACGCAAAACGGTAAAACTAGTGCGAGAAATACCCCATGCGAAAATGGCGATTTTTCGCACGCGATAATACTATGGTGAATCGCGCGCAAGTTATTTTGCGTTTTTTAACGCGAAAAAGCGTGCGATAATTTTTATCGCCCTTTAGTGAATCAGGCCCATAATCTTGTAAGAGTGTAGAAGCTTTCTTTAAAATAAAGTTTTCTATATTATGTATGAAATTCATAAATGATTGTGGAGATTGTTGATTTACATAATCACACAAAGTTACCAGATGGTTACAAAATGTTTCCTTTTTTAATCAGGATACCTTTTACAGGAACAATTTAATGGATGCGTTATATGAGCTTTTTAAGATGGGGACACCTTTTGGTGAGATTGTAAAATTACACTTTATATGACATTTTAGAGCAATATTTTTGAGTAAGGTATAAAGGTGACGCCTATTGGTTTGATTGCAGATTAAATAACCTCTACAATTGAATTCACATGGATTGATTACATTGGATTATCATAAAGTAGCACTGTGATGTCATTAGGGCATTTGTTTGTATTGTTAAGGGTATTTAAAGTTTGTTGAAACACTGTTGTACTATCCTTGAGAAAGGTCCTAAGAAGGGATGAAATATTGGACTTCTGTTAATTATAAATAAACTCAACATATAGGGAGTGCTGGCACTAAAACTATTCACATTGTTGCCTCTCTGGGGTTTTCTTTGCGTGGACTAGCTCTGACTGTCTTTCCGCATTCTTTAATATTGTTAAGTATCTGATGCTGGGAATGGATTGTTATTAAGTATCTGATGCTGGGAATATTACTGTAGTTTCCTGCCCTGCCATCTAATTTGATTGAGTGAGTATGTTTCTGTTTCCATACCTGGTCTGTTCAATCTTATGCATATGGCCTAGTTTTGTTAATCTGAACTCTGGGCTCAGAGCATGGGAGATTAAATCATTCTTTTTATGTGTTTCTACTTAAACGTCTTGCAAACTACAGTTTACTATCCCACATTAGTGTGTATAGAGGAAACCATGAAAGTCTTGGATATGAGAGGATATGGGAAGAGGGGGGGGGGGTGTAGGAGGTCTCAGCTACTCAGCTATATGATACATTCACAAATATTTTGTAACTAATGTGCATCTCTTACTACCACAAAATGTCATTTACACTGCTGACCAATGGCAGCATGGCAAACTGTTACTGTTTGTAGTGACAGCCTTTTAGATACTCTGGAAACAATGGAAGGGAGAAAAAGTATAAACCAGATATGAGAAAATTAAGTGTTCAAGAATGTTCACTCAATCACTCATTATTTGCACACAATAAACCCCTTTTAGTGCCACTTCCTACTACTACACTACACCATCTGCTTAAACACTCTGCTAAACAGACATTAACCCAAAACCTTTACAAGGAGCTCAGGTTCTGCAGTAAAATTTCAAAAAAATCTCATTAGACACCCCCATAAATTACTTGCACTAAACTAAAGAAATATTGTGAGCCCTCAGCCTTACCCATGCTGCAGGGTTGACCAACTGTTATTTTTTTTTTTTTTTGCTGCTCGGACTAATCTAGAATGTGGAGTTGATCACCTTTTACAAACAATATACAGCCATTATTTAAACAGAGGAAAACATATTTTATTGTTGAGCTCATGCCCAGTCTGTGAATCCCTTTTTACTTACACTGTAATAGTTAAATCTTATTTCCTTTATTCTGTTACATCCTCTATGGCAGCATACTGGTGGGCTTCTTCCAGAAAGAACCTTTCAGAAAAAAATCAATGTTATACATGGAGCCCACTGTAAGATTTTTTTTTAATTACTCTGAATGTTATTCAGCTAGGCGGAAACTGATTTAAAAGAAACAATGATTATGCTATGGGTTGATAAATCATGTAGACCCCATGTAACTTCTTTAAAAATATGGAACATTGTCTCCCACCAACATGCCTTCTCCACTCTTCTTAATCCTAAACTTCGTCCTGATGTGACCCCTTTACATTTCAAATGGTGGATTGATAAAAGGCTTTGCAAGGTATATCATCCAACACAAGGTAAACTCTTAGACTGGTCCATTTTTCAACAAAAATATCAAGCTCTAGATACAGAAAAATTTCACCTCTTTAAAATGAATAATTTTATCAAATCATTAAGGATGTCATACACTTTCTCCTAAACACTATATGAAACATGTTGTTTGAAATACCAGTCATCAAAAGACCTCATTAGTACACTATATGATGCCTTTATGAATGACATCTCTCTCATGGGGCTTAAATACAGTGGAACCCCCATTTTATGTTTTTCAGGGGACCAGAAAAAAATGGTGCAAAATCTGAGAAAATGTAAAATCAGCTAAATTTATTATGTGTTATATATTAGTGGGACCACAAAACAATAGTGTAAAATGGACAGAGGAACTAAAAATGGTAGCATCTGACTGGTCTTATGCAATAAAAGTAACCATTGCTCAATTATTGTTTATGCTCTAGAAACCTCATATAAAGTGTTTAGCAGATGGCACATGGTACCAACATGCAAAGCATCATGGCACCCTAAGGCCAGACCACATTGTTTTAGGGGTTGTTCAATGATGGTCACTATGAGTCATACCTGGTGGTCCTGTAGTAAAGTGTAACAATTCAGTTGCAGAGTATACCAACTTATTTACTCAATATTAGGTATTAATCTGCATACACACCCAGCAGAAGCTACTTAACAAAAAAAATAGAAGGTATTCCTAAAGCAGCTCGTAGGTTAATAACCCATATTTTTATGGCAGCAAAACAAGAAATAGCTAAAGCATAGCAATTCCTGACTTTGTCAGTTAATAACTTAAAAGCCAGTATAAATGCCACTTTAATAATGATAATAATAAAAAAACAACAAAACACAAATACAAGAGTATTGTAGAAATGATACCTATATTGGCTATAGGTATCATTTCTACAATACTCTTGTATTTGTGTTTTGTTGTTTTTTTATTATTATTTTTGACACTGGCTAACACGGTACTACAGTTTTTGTTTTGTGATTAACTTTAATAATGGAAATAATAACTAGCATAAAAAAATTCCATAAAGTTTGGGATCCAATACAGGTTACCCTAATGCAGGGGTGGGCAAACTACGGCCCGCGGGCCACATCCGGCCCCTTGGCCTTTTTAATCTGGCCAGCTGACGATGCCAAGTCTCATCACGCGAGACTTGGTGTCATTGGCGGGCCGGAATTAAAGAGACAAAGTGGGCGTAACGCTGGCCTGGCCCTGCCCGCCCTGGCCCGGTCCGGCCCGGGGGTAAGTAAATGTGGCCCGTGAGCCAAAAAGTTTGCCCACCCCTGCCCTAATGATTTAACTACACTCGCGAGCCGCAGTTTGCCGACCACTGGTTTACATGTATTGTAAAAACTAATAAAAAGTATTTCATATAATATATTTGTTTCATATAATATATTTGTTACCGCCAAATCATTCTTACTAACACTGTTTAAGTTTACCCAAGTTAGAATTGTATATGACATATTTAATAAAATGATTGTGCATGGGTAGACAACCTACTTGAATGCACTCATTATACATAGCCAACAGAAGTCACAACTGTAACAAATTTAACTAAAGCTTACTTCATATATCGCTTTCACTGTCATCATATGCACAGCTATAATATACATACACGTGTTTTTAAAAAAAATGTTATTAAAAAAAGAAACAATGATTGCTTATATCTCTAATGCAGGGGTCCTCAAACTTCTGACCCAAGGGGCCGTATCAAGGATCCCTCAGACTGTTGGGGGGCTGGACCGCCATCGCCAGCACCCCCCCTTCCTGTCGGCGGCAGCAGCGGCGGCGAAATGTGGCCCAAACAGGTCGCATTTCTCCCCAACTCCTCCCCCTGGCGCTCCCTTCGTCCTACCTGCCGTCTGTCCTTCCTCTCGGCTTCCCTGTCCCGCTGCCCGCTGAGTCCTCTCTCTCTGCTGCCAGGGGTGAGGACACAGCGGTGGGCCTGGTAAATACCCCTGGGGAGTCGTAGTTTGGGGACCGCTGCTCTAACGTGTATGCATAGTGTATGGCCAAATAAACCTTAATACAAATGCAAGCCTGTGCATCCCAGCTGTTAGACATGTGCTCCAGAGACCCATGTGTACAGATTAACTATGCATAACATACCTGTAGCAGTGAAACCATTCCTGTACGAACACATCTGTATTTGAATCAAACAGGGATTGCAATTGCTAAAGTAAACTGTTTCAGCTTCTAATTGTGTTCTTACCAGTGTAAGGTAGGCTTTCTGAGCAGGAGAGATTTTGACCACTTGGTGGCAGCACACAGCACTTTGAGTTTAACAAACAAACCAAAAGATGCAATGGGAAATCTGCCCAAAGTTTGTATGGTGAAAAAAATGGAATTTTAAGTAACTTTCCAGAATACTGGCCTCCTAGGGGCATTTAATCATGAGCCTATGATTACATACCCCTAGGAGGCATGAAACGCATAAAGCTATTTTTGTGATTATTTTGAAAATGTAAAATGAACTAGATTTTATTTTAAACTAAATAGCCATTTATAGTTTTCTACTTATTGGGGTCCAGACAAGTGCCAACCTGTTAAATACTGTTCCTGTATTTACTTCCTATACTGAAGGCCTGTTTGAGGTATGTGCACCTGGACCCATTATTTACTTTAGTAAACTTATGCCCTCTCCTTACATTGTGTGTATGAATCTGAAAGGGACTTAAGACAGTAAACTCCACTTGGTTAGGGATTAGAGGAAAACTGTACCCCCAGAAAGATTACACATACAGTGGAGGAAATAATTATTTGACCCCTCACTGATTTTGTAAGTTTGTCCAATGACAAAGAAATGAAAAGTCTCAGAACAGTATCATTTCAATGGTAGGTTTATTTTAACAGTGGCAGATAGCACATCAAAAGGAAAATCGAAAAAATAACTTTAAATAAAAGATAGCAACTGATTTGCATTTCATTGAGTGAAATAAGTTTTTGAACCCCTACCAACCATTAAGAGTTCTGGCTCCCACAGAGTGGTTAGACACTTCTACTCAATTAGTCAACCTCATTAAGGACACCTGTCTTAACTAGTCACCTGTATAAAAGACACCTGTCCACAGAATCAATCAATCAAGCAGACTCCAAACTCTCCAACATGGGAAAGACCAAAGAGCTGTCCAAGGATGTCAGAGACAAAATTGTAGACCTGCACAAGGCTGGAATGGGCTACAAAACCATTAGCAAGAAGCTGGGAGAGAAGGTGACAACTGTTGGTGCGATTGTTCGAAAATGAAAGGAGCACAAAATGACCATCAATCGACCTCGCTCTGGGGCTCCACGCAAGATCTCACCTCGTGGGGTGTCAATGATTCTGAGAAAGGTGAAAAAGCATCCTAGAACTACACGGGAGGAGTTAGTTAATGACCTCAAATTAGCAGGGACCACAGTCACCAAGAAAACCATTGGAAACACATTACACCGCAATGGATTAAAATCCTGCAGGGCTCGCAAGGTCCCCCTGCTCAAGAAGGCACATGTGCAGGGCCGTCTGAAGTTTGCCAATGAACACCTGAATGATTCTGTGAGTGACTGGGAGAAGGTGCTGTGGTCTGATGAGACCAAAATAGAGCTCTTTGGCATTAACTCAACTCGCTGTGTTTGGAGGAAGAAAAATGCTGCCTATGACCCCCAAAACACCGTCCCCACCGTCAAGCATGGGGGTGGAAACATTTTGCTTTGGGGATGTTTTTCTGCTAAGGGCACAGGACAACTTATTCGCATTAACGGGAAAATGGACGGAGCCATGTATCGTGAAATCCTGAACGACAACCTCCTTCCCTCTGCCAGGAAACTGAAAATGGGTCGTGGATGGGTGTTCCAGCACGACAATGACCCAAAACATACAGCAAAGGCAACAAAGGAGTGGCTCAAGAAGAAGCACATTAAGGTCATGGAGTGGCCTAGTCAGTCTCCGGACCTTAATCCAAAAACGTTTGACCTCTGTGCTTGCAAACAAGGGTTTTTCCACTAAGTATTAAGTCTTTTTTTGTTAGAGGGTTCAAAAACTTATTTCACTCAATGAAATGCAAATCAGTTGCTATCTTTTATTTAAAGTTATTTTTTCGATTTTCCTTTTGATGTGCTATCTGCCACTGTTAAAATAAACCTACCATTGAAATGATACTGTTCTGAGACTTTTCATTTCTTTGTCATTGGACAAACTTACAAAATCAGTGAGGGGTCAAATAATTATTTCCTCCACTGTACATGCATGTGTATATATACTGTATATATAGAGGTAAATTTTGCTCTTTTACAACTTTTCTCTTAATCCGCCTTCATTATTTAATAGTCAGTGTGCTCCCTCAAATATCAGCTGACAGGAAATAACAGCAGTTCTATCTATAACAGGAAGAAGTGTGACAGAACCCTGTCCATTAACTGGCTTATGCGACCTAACATGTACAGTCGTGGGCAAAAGTTTTGAGAATGACACAAGTATTAGCTTTCACAAAGTTTGCTGCTAAACTGCTTTTAGATCTTTGTTTCAGTTGTTTCTGTGATGTACTGAAATATAATTACAAGCACTTCGTACGTTTCAAAGGCTTTTATCGACAATTACATGACATTTATGCAAAGAGTCAGTATTTGCAGTGTTGGCCCTTCTTTTTCAGGACCTCTGCAATTCGACTGGGCATGCTCTAAATCAACTTCTGGGCCAAATCCTGACTGATAGCAACCCATTCTTTCATAATCACTTCTTGGAGTTTGTCAGAATTAGTGGGTTTTTGTTTGTCCACCCACCTCTTGAGGATTGACCACAAGTTCTCAATGGGATTAAGATCTGGGGAGTTTCCAGGCCATGGACCCAAAAGTTTAACGTTTTGGTCCCCGAGCCACTTAGTTATCACTTTTGCCTTATGGCACGGTGCTCCATTATGCTGGAAAATGCATTGTTCTTCACCAAACTGTTGTTGGATTGTTGGAAGAAGTTGCTGTTGGAGGGTGTTTTGGTACCATTCTTTATTCATGGCTGTGTTTTTGGGCAAAATTGTGAGTGAGCCCACTCCCTTGGATGAGAAGCAACCCCACACATGAATGGTCTCAGGATGCATTACTGTTGGCATGACACAAGACTGATGGTAGCGCTCACCTCTTCTTCTCCGGACAAGCCTTTTTCCAGATGCCCCAAACAATCGGAAAGCGGCTTCATCTGAGAATATGACTTTGCCCCAGTCCTCAGCAGTCCATTCACCATACTTTCTGCAGAAGATCAATCTGTCCCTGATGTTTTTTTTGGAGAGAAGTGGCTTCTTTGCTGCCCTTCTTGACACCAGGCCATCCTCCAAAAGTCTTCACCTCACTGTGCGTGCAGATGCGCTCACACCTGCCTGCTGCCATTCCTGAGCAAGCTCTGCACTGGTGGCACTCCGATCCCGCAGCTGAATCCTCTTTAGGAGATGATCCTGGCACTTGCTGGACTTTCTTTGACGCCCTGAAGCCTTCTTAACAAGAATTGAACCTCTTTCCTTGAAGTTCTTGATGATCCTATAAATTGTTGATTTAGGTGCAATCTTAGTAGCCACAATATCCTTGCCTGTGAAGTCATTCTTATGCAACGCAATGATGGCTGCACGCGTTTCTTAAGCAGCAACTTTTCCAATTTCCAATATTTATATAATTCTCAAAACTTTTGGCCACGACTGTATATGTGGCCTTGGCTTGTTTGTGGGCATTGTGAATCCAGGGGTGGTATGTAGTACTTCAAATGGCAATTTTCTATTTAGAACTACCCAATAGAACATACTACCAAAAAAATATAATTTTATGAAAATGTTTTATTTGTAGGAAGCAGGGTTTAACATATAAGCTGCTTTATGCCATATAGTTTTATAGAGATCTACATTGTTTTGGGGTATACTTTTCATTTAACATCAGTGATGAATAATAATATAGTATGGTAAAGAAAATATAACAAAAAAGGAAAAAAAACTGCACCCCCATATATGAAATAGGGATATCAACTGCAACTGCATTTTTCTTTCGCCACTAGATGGCGCAACTGAACCAGATCGCTTCAAAAAGCCTAATGCTCTGAACATGACGTCTTCAGATGTTAGTGATCACGGGGCCTCCTGCTCCCCTCCGCTGCCTGCAGCAGGATCAGCTGGAAGAGCAGGATGCTCGGCACAAACTAAGGGGCAAGCAGCTTTGCCTTGAGCTCACCTCCTGCATAAGGTAAGGCTTTTTTATTCCGCATATCAGTCACGCTTGCCTCTGCTTGTTATTTCCTTACCTCTGCTTGAGTTTTCCTTACACCTTTGAATTAGTGTCTATTTGGGACTGATGAGCGACCCGTGTGCATTAACTGTAATGGTCAGACCAGCTGTAGCCCACACAGGGCAGCTGGCATTAGCATTCAGCTGGCAGATTTGTGGGTACTGTATGGGGAGAGATTTTTTCCCAACAAAATCTGTGCTGCATAATCTCTAATTCTCTAAACATAGATACATTCTCTAAAAAGGGGTAGAAAGAAAAGTAAATGGGGATGAAACAAAGACTGACTGCACTTTTTGTGATGGCTTACTGCCTACCATGCTCTTCATGCACTGTTATGTGGTTAAACTTAACTTGCAGATACCATGAAACTTGCAGATAGAGACAGGAATGGTTTCTAACCATTGTTATAAGCATATTATGGTCCAATATGTATCTGGCACAGTACACAGAACCAGTGTTTGGCATTTTACCATCAGTAAAGTAAATCTCATTCATTAAAGGACATGTCAACCCCAACAATAATTTTTTGCCTAATAAAAGAAAACATAATTCTAAGCAACTTTAAAATATCAATTTATTAAAAAATGAGTGCTTTAATAGTTATTTGTAAATGTAATTGCTATTGAAAGCAGCATTTGCTAAACTCCTGGTTGTTACTTTTTAAACAATGTTGCAAGTGCCAGGCTCCCCCAGCAAGACAGGTCTGTAAAATCTGCTGCCTTGTGTTACATTGTTTCTAACGCCAGAGCCACAGGGCAGAGAATAGAAAGGACAGGCAGACACTGCTTTTAGCAGTTATATATACAAAAAACTCAAAAACCATTACAAATATGTAATGAATGTATATTGCAAAGTTGCTTAGAATTAAGTTTTCTTTTATTAGGCAAAAATTTACTTTTGGGGTTTACATTTCCTTTAAAGAGGGTTTCCCCCAAAACAGTCTGATATGTTAGGTGTCTTTAAATGTTACACAAACATTTTACGTGGTTTTAAAGTTATTTGTAAATGTAATTTCTGCTTAAAGTTGTATATTTCTTGTTCTTTACATGTTACACTCAAGTTGTCCTGACTTTTGAAACAGTGTAGCCAGAAGCCAGAAACCTGGATAAGAATTGATTTTTGCTACATTCTTTTAAGCATCAGAACCAGGAATGAGTGCAGAGAACAGAAAATGATAATCAAGAACTGCAGAAATTTACAAATAATTTTTTAACCAATTAACATTTTTAATTGATGTTTAAGGGAAAGTTGTTTGGAATTAGCATTTTTATCTTTCAAGCATAGGTATAGAGAGAGAAAGGAAGCAATAAGGTTACTGAACTGTGTGAGCAACACTAAAAGTGGCCATACACAAGCAGATTTAAGCTGCTGATTTGAGTCCTTTATACTGATTCGGCTTCTTATTTGTCTGTGTATGGGGACCACCGATGGCCCTACTTGACCAATATCTGGCCAAAAAATCAGCCAGGTGTCAGTCAGGCAGATTTGATTTTTTTTTGTTGGATTGGGGGCTGCATGGGCTTATTGATGCGTTCCTCGCTCCAACCTCCTATTTCTGTCATGTAATTTGACCATTTGGCGTTTGAGTGGCATATCTGTGAAAGATCCGCTCATTTGATAATGTATGGCTACCTTAACCTTCAGTTGTAGCAGCAACCCAATTATAAATCGCTGCAAATGTTTCAGCTATTAGTTGTGATTTAACAGGGATTTGGGTGTCTTTGTAAATAAAAGACTGCACTGGGGATGATTTACCACTGGCATATGTATCTGCCCATAGTGAAGTACCCAAAACTGTGCCTGACACCTTTTGGGAACAGTGTTTTTTTTCCAGACGAAAAATGTTTACTAGAGCATTTTTGGGTTGAAAAGTAACAGTACAGCTACTGCTACTTGTTTCCCATACAGATGGATAGATGGATGTTTGTGGCAGCTATGTCTGTGTTTGCCTTAGCTGGCCACCAGTACTTTTCAGAGCACACTACTTGCACTTGAATGAATGTGTACAGCTTTAATTTTCCTCTATGTTCCTTTATTTAGTTTGTGTCAATTTTTGGGGGGTTGTTTTAAACTATTTTCATCCTTTAATGATGTCCATACATCAAGATGGTATGTGCAGAAGTTAATATGTATCTAAAAGCTTAAAGGGAACCTGTCACCCAGACATAAAAAGCTGTATAATAAAAGGCCTTTTCAAATTAAACATGAAACCCAAATTCATTTTTATATTAACACAGCCAAACCCGTTATAAAGGCATTTAAAAATCCCAGCTGTCAATCATATATTGCTTTCCCCACCTCTATGCCTTAGGCATAGAGGCGGGACAGACAATAAATTTAGCTTTCCGTTCAGTACTACCTAGATGGCACTGAACATCTCACTTTCCCCTCCCTCCTCATCATCTAATTGTGTAGCCAGTGCAAGGGCATGGGCATCTGGTCCCCCATTCTGGGGCATAAACAAGATTTTGGCATGATACAAAGTTTGCCTTCATAACAGTGTCCACAAAATGGTGCCTGCCAGCTTTCTTTGATTGAGTGATTCCAAGACAGAAGGAAACAAGATTTATATTATTTATATAGCGTAAGTAACGTTTATTTTGATTAACTAACAATATAGAAAATAATTTGGAGTTATGTCTTTGGGGTGACAGGTCCCCTTTAAAGTATAGTTGCATTCTTCTAAATAGTACTCAAGGGTTGTTTTCGGTAACAGCAGGGCCTGGGCCCTGATAGTTCTGTAAAGGAAGTGAGTTGTCAAACCAGTAGTAATCATCAATGTATTCAGGGAGATATAGTTCAACAACAGGTAAAGGGCAGCTTTGGCAGCTTATTTATAAAGCCTCATTTACAGATGGGAGGGCATGGAGAGCAAAAACAAGCTTATGCTACTGTGTTTTTCTTACTTTGCACCCTGCACTGCTGTCTGTCTGTGTGTGCAGGCCCTTATGCTCCAGAATCTATTGTAAGCCAGAAGAAAAGTGATTTTATTCACAGAGAAAAAAAACAATTTTTATATTTTCTTTGCCTTTCCTTGTCATTGTCTCTGTTCATTGTTCATAGCTTCATTAGATTTTAATAGTTTTGTTTTTTTAGTTTTGTGTTTATTTTTCTTCCTTTGTTCATATTTGTTTAAACTGTTTTATTTTATGTTGCTAGAGCACTACTGTCTGCCAATATTCTTAGGCTCTGTAGGCTGTCTTTAGGTTGAACACCATTAGTTTAGTAAAAATAAAAGCAGCAAAAGCATTGTCACGGTGAATGTAAGGCCACAAAAATGCAGTTACACAAAACAGCCAATAAGTAATTTGTTTTATCTATCTTCTACCAGTTAGTACAAGGAAAGCAAAGATATAATTTGTTGCAGTGTGCTGCTGTACTGGTGCAATTTTGAAACTGTTAGTAAAGCAGCCCTTTTGTGCACTGCTATGAAGTTTCTATAGTAAAAGAGTTTTGGGTCAGACTGGCCCACTGGGCTACCAGGAAAACACCTTGTGGGCCCGAACCCTGTTGGGCCCTGCCACCTCCCTGCATCCTGAGAGAGTTTATTATTTGTTTTACCTGGAATATTCAAGGAGTTTGCTCTTCATGTAAATGCTTGTTTGAGTAATTGGTTTGTGCAAGATTTGAGACCAATATAAGGATGTTTTCACTCCTTGTGTGTATAACTTATAGGTTTATAAGCAGTAAATGTGTAGTGTGTTTTCTTACTCCGGCTTGGAACTGATTGTTGCAAAAGATTGCACATTGGTGCTGTTTTACAACATGCTAGATTTTATGGGTTTTATGGCTAGCAAATGCATGGAATGAGTTATTAGACATGAATTTAACATTATTATTATTATTATTATTATTATTATTTAACATTTGTCCCTAAACATCTATCCTTAGCCCTGTTCCTTAACTGGTACAAAACACCCATTATTGCCTATAGCACGATTCAGGGGAGTAAATACAGAGGAAGCAGGGTGCAAGGAGTGTAGAGGGCCCAGTAAGGTTCAAATTAATTAGCAATTTCAATATATCATGGTAGAATTGGTCAACTTAGCAATGTTTTGGGTCTTTAAATTGATTTTCCTGTGGTGCTCATTAGTATCTTGTTACACCACTGGCGGGATTTATTGTGGCATGAGTTATTTTTTGATGTCCCCTACTAATTTAACCACATCCTTACAAAATTGTGTGCTTCAGTGTTTTTACCAGTTCTATGGATGAAAGATAGAAACTAATACTAGCTTAAACGTAGTGGCATTGTGCACAAAAGCAGGCTAAACCATTGTAAACATGCCTGTGCCTATTAAATGCCTGTAAATAAGCAAACATGAACAAATCATCAGCAGATACAACTATTTTCTCAGTTTTATATTTGTATCAGGAGTATTTGCATGCTATCACCATTTGCTGTATTTTTCTTCCTATATTTATTATTTTTATTTTTGGTGCTGACACATTTACACATCATTTTGCAGAAATGCAAGCAGATCTAAACCACTAGTTTTCCTCATGAACCAAATACCCTGACTGTATGTGTGTTTTTGGAGTGTGAGAGGAAACCCATAAAAACACAGGGAGCATTTTTAAACATTATGCAAATGTAGCCTTAAATGGACCTGCAGTTCTAAGTATGGTCATTTATAGAGCACATTTTTTAAATGTCCAGTTAATGAAAATGTCCTACATCTACACCTAAAGGCATAAGTTTGTAACACAACAATAAAGGCATTAGTGGATTTGAAGGAAGATTTTTTTCATATATCTGTATAAGTATCACATAGTTACATAGTTACATAGTTACATAGGGTTGAAAAAAGACCAGTGTCCATCAAGTTCAACCCATCCAAGCAAACCCAGCACACCTAACCCACACCTACCAATCTATACACTCACATACATAAACTATAAATACAACCACTAGTACTAACTGTAGATATTAGTATCACAATAGCCTTGGATATTCTGATTGATGTAGTCACAATGTAGTCCACTTAAAGTGGACCTGTCACCCTTAGGAATAATTACAAATTGTTTTCTATTGTGTTTGTCAAGCAAAATAAACTTCAATGACACTATATACATTTTTTTAAACTTATTCCCTTCAGCACTGGAATTCACCATTGCAGAAAACAGGCAGACTCCATTTTGTGGATACTATTATTAAGGCAAGCTGTGCATCCTGCTAAAATCTTGTTTCTGTGCCAGTGTGGGGGGACCTGATGCCCATATCCATGCACTGGTTACACAATTAGATGGTGAGGAGGAAGGGGGAATGTGAGATGTGCAGTGACATCTAAGAAGTTCTGAGCTGAAAGTGAAAGTAACTGTCTGCCCCACCCCTATGCCTAAGTCATAAAGGCGGGGCAGACAATATATGATTGGCAGCTGGGACTTTTAAATGCTTATATAATGGGTATAGATGTGTTAATAAAAAAAAATAACTTTGGGTTACATGTTTAATTTGAAAAGGGCTTTTACTATACAGCTTTTTATGTCTGGGTCACAGGTCCACTTTAAAGTTCTTATTTGCTGCACTATTGTTACAAGTGTCATTGCAATATATATGTAGGTATGACTTGTTCTTCTTATTATTATGGTATGTTTTTTATATATATTGAATGTGAATATATTTTCTTAAAATTAAGTTATTAAGGTGAAAGCAAGAAGTGGAGTTGCTACAGAATCCAAAGCACTTCGTTCTAGGTTGTACAGATCAGAAGGAAAAAATAAAGATATTTTGTTGGTGCAAACCTGAGTAGTTATTCAAACCCCTTTTTACATTACATAATCTCAACTTTCATAAAAATGATATGATTTAAGTACCCTTATTCATGTGCTGGTTTCAGATCTATTTGTTTAATCTCATTTGTTGTTTTGTGAAGTGAATCATAGCGTTGAAATTGGTTGAATTCCAAACTGAGAATCCTCTGACCTTCCTTGCGAAGATTTTGTGATAGTTTCCCCTATGGCAGTTCAAATATGGCCCTGTCTGTTTGAATTAATCTTTATCACTTGTCCTTTAAAAGTATTCAGCAAGGTTAGTAAAGTCTTGAAATCTGCTGTCATTTCTGTGTAATGATGACAAAGACCCTGGGCTATCTTATTCTCTAAAGAAGAAAGAATGAAACCATGAAATATTGTGACCTTTTGTTCCATATGCATGACAGTACCCCAATTTTGTGAACCATAGCTTCTATAACTGGTTTTAAATGTGTTGAAATCAGGTGGCAGCAGGGGCGTTTCTGCCTCAGGCAGCAGCAACCAGAATACCGCCCCCCCCCCTCTGTTCGGCGCTTGCCTCTTCCATATTGGAGTGGGTCCTGGGGGGCCGCGTCACTAGTGCAGAGAGTGCTATTGCAAAATTTACTGCAACAAAAAAAGTCACCAAGACAAAATGTAGCCGAGGCAAAAAAGTTGCCATGACAGAAATGTCATGATACAAAAAATGCCCATTGACTATAAAGGAGAACTAAATCTTAACTTAAGGAATAGGCTAGAAATGTTGTACATAATATTTTGGGCTTCTGTACCAGCCCAAGGCAGCCGCAGCCCTTGGGCGCCGGGCCAGCGCCGGGCACCCCGAGGCCGCTCCCATTCGCTGCCCCAACCCCCCCCCGCACATGCGCATTCCCCCCGTGTGCTTATTCAAGCAGACATTTAAACTCACATACAGAGCAGTAGGGAGAGGTCCCCATTGGTCTGTATGGGAGCAAAATTTCGGTGCGGCAGGGTGGCATGCCGCCCCTAAATTTGTGCCGCTCTAGGCCCAGCCTTTGTGGTCTCGCCATAAATCCGGGCCTGCCTTTAGCAGGGAAGATCTGTGCCTCAAAAGATGCCCCCAGTAGCTCCCTATCTTCTTTTCTGCTGATTCCCTGCACATGCTTTGGGCTGCTGTGAGTTACTGAGCTTAGGGGCCAACGCACACTATAGTGTATATATAGAATATAAATGTAACAGTATAAGGCTGATTAGTAATTCCTTTGGATCCACATAAAATAGCACTTATGAAACCAGTGCAATTAGTATCAGAATTTAATATTCAGACCTGCAGAATCAGTTATATGACAGGCCAGCCTCATTTTCTGCTTGATAAGCTAAGCTTAGCTTCTCAACAGTTGCTCAGAGCATACTGAGCATGTGCACTGTCCTGGACAGTTCTAACAAAATCCAAGATGTGGAGCTGCTGTTACAACTGTAAAGACCTATATCATTACTACTATAGAGATGCTGAAACTTCTGGCTAGTGCAGTGAGTTTAATATATAAAATATGGCATTTCTAGCCATATTCAGTTTTAGAGTTTTAGGGTAAAGAAAGTATTACTTTTCTGGAAGCTTTTCGCAATGAGGGGCCTAAATAATCCAAATCAGCCCTCCATTAACTTTAAACTGTATGTGCTCAAAATGTAGTACAGATACCAGATTTATAGTTGCTTGAAGGCTCGAGCAATCATAAATCTGGCACTTAGAGTTTTCGAGCTGATGTTAAGCTGCAAATCCCAGCATTGCTGTTTTTGGGATGCAGGCAGTGGTAGCTTGAAAGCAGCCGGAATACAGCAGGTTGGGCAAAGATGATATATGTAAGCTCAGCCTTTCTGCATTGCTGGCACCCCCATCCACTCTTTTCCTTGGTGCTCGGTACTACTGAATATGCCAGAGCTTTAGAAATCAAAGCTTTATTCATAAACCATAATAAATAATATTGCATGATTTTGGACAACAAGAAAGAGCAGATGGGGTTCATTGCTTAGATATGAAAATGGAAAATTAAATGAGCAGATGTCTAAACTTCAGAAACTGGGGCTATGTTTAATTTGCATAGAAATAAAAGAAACTATTCATAAGCAATATAATTTCTTGTAATTCACAGAGATTTAAATAAAGGGAAGAAAATTGTGAATCATATCTGTGGAAGGTTACCATGGATAGCTCCTACTACTTAACATGGAAATTCACATAATGTAATGCAGTCTTTTTTAGATGTTACCTCTTAAGACCGTGCTTGTTCTTTTTCTAATTTATCACTTGAAACAACACTTTAACATGTTACCTTTTCATTGTTAATGACATGAGTGGCCTTCCTGAAAGTGCTAAAGATGGATTTGAATTTCCTACCTTGAGGATACCATGATTATATGGAGACCTGAAGTTCAAGATGGCTATATCATAGCTGATTCTACTGTATCTGGCTGACTGGCCTGCAGTCAGATACCTTATGAGTGGCTATACACCTGCATAACCACATTCTCTTGGTCTATTTTGTTTGACCAAACAGCTCAAACAATCTAAACTGCAGGACTCGCACTTCATGTTACCATCTGCCAATGGGTTATGCCCCTGCCTACATGTTGCATTGGCAGATGAGATTTTCAAAAGGACAGGATCAATTCAACAGTATCACAGGATGATCTGTCCAAATGGACCCCGAACTCACCACACAGTTGAGCACTATGGTCCAAATCAGACAAACTACCCTACCAAATCTGGGTGTGTATGGCAAGCTTTTCAAATATGAGAGTTTATACCTTTATAGTAACACACCCTTTTCAATCAAAAATATTTTATACTGAATAAGAACACAATAATGTATTAAGTAAAGTATGTAAACAAATAGAGTTTACAGTGTAGGAAAATGGGTAAACCCCTTTCATGCTGCTGATCTGTGGCGCTGAACAAAGTACTAGCATGTCAGATTCTACATTTCCAGGTTACATAGGTAATTTAAATTGAAAAAAGTCCATCAAGTTCAACCACTCTAAATGACCCCCAGTGCATATATATACACACTTATACTGATCTATCTATACATTCATATAAAAATATATATACACATGCCTATTCTTAAAGGAATTAATAGATGGGCACATCACCTGGCAGGGTATTTACCAATTTCACTGCTCTCAATGTAAAGAACCATTTTTCCTCCTTAATGTCATTTTTTTTGCAAGATCATACTGTAGTAGCCACTGACTGAAGTTATTTGTTATTTACACAAACCCTTCTCAATTATCTTATCATTTTGTTGTGGTGCCATCAATTTATAATGCATAATGTATTTCTCCGATTTTACATTTTCCTAGATATTACACCATTTTTTTTCTTGTCCCCTGAAAAACATAAGATGGGGGTTCTACTGTATAATTGTTTGTGTAAATCACTACTTACATATGCAGCCATGTACAGTAGTTGTTACGCTGTTACAGATTGTAATATTGCTGCTATTATTAAAAAGTTGTTTCATTCAAAAATCAGTTTTCGAACCATTGCTGCTGGCACCATTCTGTTGCACTTGGATTTATCTTGACGAAACAGTGGAGAAGCAACAAAGCACGTCAGCACAATCAATACTTTTAACTGTAATAACTTTTATATGAAGCATCATTCACAGAATTTTCAATTAAGGGAAAAATACCTGCAATTGTAGTGCTGATGTAAGAAAGTGATTTTGCTTTTTAGGTATAATTAACTTACTGTACACTTTATTTTACATCTTTGAAATCTGATTCTGCCTTAGGTGGTACACAAATTGATACACCAATTAAGTGGCTTGCCCCCAGCATTTAAGGCACTGTGCATTTATAACAGGTTTTGGTCATCTTTAAGCATGTCTGTGAGCATTAAATGATAAAAGGGCATTATTTAACTCTTGAGTTACACTGGGGGTCTATGGATAATATTTTGCTATTGTTATCACAATTATTTTCTTATGTGATAAGAACAGTATCATATCTCTATACTTTTATTTTATTGCAGTGTTCTGGGTTATTGTGGGACATGTTTGCATCACAAATCAGAAAGGGGTGGGTGATTTTTAACTGAACATAAAATGTCTTATTTATTAAAACACAAATTAGTACCAACGTTCTAGATTACCAACCCAGCCCCAGCAGGAAAAAAATAAATGGTGGTTATGCCCAGTATTTATGAATGTTGTTATAAGCAAGGATATCAGAGAAAAGAGGAGTAATCTCATTGAAGAGTTGGTAGGTTATAAAATAAAAATGATAGTTCAAAATATATTTCTAGAAACAATTCAGAACCCTAATATGCGCTTTTCAATTATTGTCTTTCAATGGTTTCTGGAACATGGTCCCAAATGCCTCTTGGCGAATAGTTTTTGTTTGCTCATGCTTATTTGCAAAGGTCAGGTTTTAATCACAAGTGTAACATTTCTCAGATACACATTTCAAAACTACAAAAATGTTGCAGGATTCACATTTGTGTCTTTATAGACTATAATTAATCTTCAAATAACCAATATTTGTTTTGACTATATATCATTTATTATTTTGGTTTATCATCACAAAGCATAAACAAAAGATGGCAAACATAGTCACATGTAGTTGTAATTGCAAGTAGTGATTTTATCACTATGAGGGCCCAGTATTTTTTAATGTGTGCTTGGTGGTGGGATAGACAGGGAGTATGTTTTACATTCTCAGTTGGTTTTGATAGGATTGTGACTTAGGAAAAGTACAGTAGCTTCAACAATTGGAGTTAAATTGCACATTTCAGACACACATGCTAATATAACCTTTAAAAACCCCACTAGCCAGATATGGAGAAAAATATCCTGTCTGCAGATTGAAACCAACGTAGATAGTGTCAGCAGTAGTTTGACTTTTTATTAGTCTGTCTAGTTTGTTTCAAGAGTATTAGTACGGTATATTAAACTTAACAGTGTTCTTGTAACCTAAGCTCTGAAGGAAAAAAAATTGCATTCATTGTGAGCAGAGCTTTAAAGTGCACCTATCACCCTCAAATTGTTTCCCCCACAAGAGGAGTGGGCTAAAAGAGCCTGCACTCTGGTTGGGGGGAACAATAGTTTTTAAAAAAAAATAGCCCCTTGTGTGGGCAGCCATGTTGTGACACTCACACGAGTGTTCATTATGTACATGCATGTGATGTAGGAGAGTGAATCACATCCACTGCTCTTACATTAGGTGCATGTGCATAATGAGCAAGTAGGGGAGACTCATTCATAATGTGCATTCCTCCTAGCAGGGCTTTATTTTTTTTTTAAATACTATTGTTTCCCCCCAACTGGAGTACAGGATTGGTGAATTTCAGAATTTCAGGCTTTCAATCAGCATTGTTTTTGTAATGGTTTTGTTTTGAACCAGACATCCCATGTAAAAACTGAATTGTAGCATTTAAAACTAGACAGGTGACAACCATTCAGTTGAGTTGGTCTTTTTTTTCTGCCCTTACCTGTTTAACTGGGATCTAATTTGAGGTATAAACTTGTTTTTTCTATAGCAGCATGGCTGATAGCTTATTGCTTATAGCTAAGGGGTTCCTGACCAATTGTTACTTCATTTTAGGGGTTAACCCCTAAATGTCTAAATTGTATGCATATATGAAGCCTACTCTACTTTTAAATCAATATGTGCGGTATCTTTACTTTAGGGGAATTCTGAAAACTGGTTACTATGATTGTCTTGCCAAAAGGACAAGGCTTGAAAACCACTGTGCATCCAACAGTGTTGACCTTGGTTTCTGAGAACAGGTATATTCTAAATCCATGAATGGATTATTCCGAGGGCATATATTTCCCACAATATACCACAGCTACGAATGGAGTGATGGTGTGCGAGAAAAGGATAGCAAGTGGGTAGGCGAGTGCTTTTTAAATGAGCAGAAAGGGGATCACATAGAAATTTGAGGGAACATTGGATACATATTTACTGTAATTCTAAATAGTAGTCGTACTTGTCCCTGTGTTTGCAGAGTTAGAAATGTATGCAGAACACTCATGTGGGCTATGTAAAAAAAAATTTTTTTGAAAATCAAGGCAGTATGTAATCTGAAGTATGCTCAATGTATGAATTCCAAATTTTGCCTTTTTATAGATCCCAGGTAAGATCTCATCTTTAGTATGTAGTGTCATTTTGTGCACTTAAAAAGTAATGGAGCAATTAAGTTGTGAGGAATGAAAAACAAGTTGGGGTTGTCTTTTCTGGACAACAGCAGTGTTGCCCCTTTCCTAGAAATGGCTACCACCTGAGCTAGCCACTGAATATACCTGAACTACAGCCAGTAATGCCGGGAGGTAATAACCTCACTTATCTCCTTAGACTGCCCTTACTAAATCCTCCTAGAGTGACTATAACAGGGCTGACTGAATTATCTGATCTGATGAAAGACCTCAATGTGTGTGTGTGTCATCCCCTTTTATATTGCAGCACACCACCTAGTGGTTACTGCTGAATTACATAGGAAATTCTCTTTTGACCAGGAAAGAGTACACACATAGGGAGCTTAACCCTATGGGTCCCTACACAACAATTAACACCAGAAATTAAATGGCCAAGGACTATCACCCGACATATGCTGTGACAATTTTCGCAACAGGTATAAAGAAAGAATGGTTTATGCAACACATATGAGTTCATAAAACAGGGTGGGAGGGAGATGCAGCTCCGGTCCGTGTTAGGAGCAGGAGCGCAGCGCCGGAGAGCGCGGCTGAAGAGGCAGGGGCAGGAAACAGGAGGGCACCTTCTCTAATTCGCTGCTCTGCGCAGCAAGAGGGATCGGGTGAGTTAACCCTTTACGCGCCCCGGGGGTCATTAGCATATTGCCAGCTCTCCAGTCCCTCAATGCTTTCTCTATTCTTTTCAGTGCTCTTCATATTTGTCCACACCACCAGCACAGCAAAGTACCCTTTAACAATTGTAGGGATCCCTTTGGGCCCCTTAGACTGGGCTCCCCTTTAGACAGGCAAACCAGTGGGTGGCCTTGTGGGATATGGACACCTAAGGGTGGTCCTAACTGGCTTTACTTCCCTATTTTTCCTTATCTGTACTGTTATAGGGCAGACCCCTCTATACTCAGGTTACAGTTTCTTAAGCTATCCCTTACAGGTTTAGCTCATTTAACCACTCCCCTTGTGCAGGCTATATAGTGTCTTGCACAAGGAAGTGTTTTCCTCTTTGGCTGCTGATCTGCTACCTGAAGCAGAGCTCCATCGAGCCTGGGTTCAGATCCGGCCCAGTAAGCCACTATCCATCCAAATTAAGTCGGGGACAGGGCCCCGTGAATGAGGAAAAGACAGTATAGCAGCATATTTCATAGCACCCTCTAGAAGTGGTGAGTTCAGACAGAATTATACAGAAAGAGCAGCCAGTTGCTCCATCCAGGATAATAGCAAAGGAGTAGTCTTCCTAACAGGCATTACTGGCTTTAGATTAGGGACACAGAAGTGCTAGGGAAATAGGTTAGCAAATATGCCTTGCCCTAACCTCCAAAAGAGCATGGGACTATGCCGGTGAGCTTTCCTACCTATCACTCTGTTGTTGTTCTACCTGCCCAATCCTCTTGATGAGAAGGGATACACAGGGGAGCATCATATTTCTGCTATTTATCCGAATTACATCAATTGTATAACTGCATACTGTGTAACATCTATTAAGTGAGTATTGAAATACCCTGATTACCATTGTCTTGGACAAATAAAGTACTATCCAGTTCATTCATAAGAATCCTCTGGCGTCCATTTATCTCTATTGCACCACACTACTTCAGCTAGTTGTAGTTCAACAACCCCTCAGCTCCATTATATACCTCCCACGTAGCGGAGGCCCACTCCTGTGCATTAAGGTCGCATGTAACACATGCTCTACAGCACGCTACTAGCCTGGGTTGGCCATTTTATAGCCAAATAGGTGTTACAGTTGTCTGTTACATGCCCGCTGCGTTCGCAGTGGCCGGCATTCAGTTATATAACACAGCTATTAGTTCATTAAGATGTTTTGGTACATGTGGAAAATAGATGGCAAGGACTAAGGAGGAAGTGTTTTTTCTAATAAAGCTGTGGCCGACCTGCACCCCACTTATGTGTCCGAGTTTTTCTTGCTAGGTTCAGTTAACTATAGTGTCAGGGAGGGAATAAGTCTCCACAGTCCACAGAACTATAACAAATAAACAGGCTGGATTCAGAAAACTCCAGAAAAAACTTACATTTTAGATTTGATCCAGATGTACTGAACCTCATTATGTTGTACTTCATTTCAAATTTAGTATTGAGTCATGTGACTATATATAATATAATATTCTCACAGATTAAAGCGATATTTTGCGCGTTTAACGCTTCATACGTGTTTGTGAATCAGGCGTTAGTACTATTTCTATTCGCTAATTAACGCAATGCGATATCAATAACGCTTTGCAAAAGTGCGTTTTTTGCGCATGCGATATGACACAAAAAAGCATGCGATAAGCGTGATCGACCTTTAGTGAATCGGCCCCTATGTGTCTTAGTATCAGTAAATGTTATTTAAAGGAGTTGTTCACCTTTAAATTTACTTTTAGTATGATGTAGTGATCCCCAACCTTTTTTACCCGTGAGCCACACTCAAGTGTAAAAAGAACTGGGGAGCAACAAAAAGCATGAAAAATTAGGATGCCAAATAAGGGCTGTGATTGGCTATTTGGTAGCTCCTATGTGGACTGGCAGCCTACATGAGGTTCTGTTTGGCAGTACAACTGGCTTTTATGCAACCAAAATTTGCCTCCAATCCAGAAATTCAAAAATAAGCACCTGCTTAAGGCCACTGGGAGCAAATCCAAGGGGTTGGGGAGCAACATGTTGCTCATGAACCATTGGTTGGGAATCACTGATGTAGAGAATGCTATTTTAAAATAGATTGAAATGGTCCTCGTGTTTTATATTTTTGGCCTTCTAGAATTGTTTAGCTTTTTGTGCAGCAACTCTCCAGTTTGGAAATTCAGCAGCTATCTGGTTGCTAGGGTCCAATTTAACCTAGCAACTAGGCAGTGGTTTGAAAAACAGATGGGAATATGAATAGAGGTGGGCCTAAATAGAAAGTGAAGTAATAAAAAGCAACAATAACAATAAAATGGTAGCCTTACAGAGCATTCATTTTCTGGCTGCTGGGGTCAGTGACCCCCATTTGAAAGCTGGAAAGAGTCAGAAGTGGAAGGAAAATAATTAAAAAACTATAGCAAATAAAAAAATGAAGACCAATTGAAAAGTTGCTAAGAATAGGCCATTTTTTAACATAGTAAGAGTTAATCTGAAGGTGAATCACATATAAACAATTACTGCATGTATTTGTTACTTATGCCAGTGCAAAATCATTGGTGCTTTAATCCTTTCAGAAAGGTTACACAATTGTGGTATCCCATAGAAAGGGAAATTTACTTCCTTGCGAGTTTTACTGACGTCACCTTGCAAAGTAAAAGGCAGTACAAGGGCGGTACCTTCTTGCTTCTGATATTAACCAGCAAACATAGTCCTGCTGGGTGTGCGTATGGTCCTCAAGTATTTCTGACAAGATTAGCTGGTTTTTCAAGTTTTACTGTATGGCTCATTGTAAATCTGCTATGTCTGTTTCATATGGATAATAACAAGCTTTGGTGAAGCACAAGGAAATGCTTTCTCGTGCCTGTTTAGAACAAGTGAATTAGTTACGTTAAGGTAAGCCTTTTCTACGTGACATTGCACTAATTTGTTATTTGTATGTTTTTTTCAAAGCCAATGGTTCTGTTACTGGTCATATAGTATTAAAAAGTAAGATCTTTTAAAGCTTTTTCCAAGGGGGTATGGAACCCACTGCAAAATAGTGCGGTCCAACTAGCAAGTACAATGGTTTCTAACTGTTGTTTATAATATGTTTCTAACCACAAACTATTGTACCTGCTCTCATAGCAGTGGCGAAACTACCTATACAGCAGTGGCCCGAGCAACAGGGTCTGCTGTATTGCAGTCCCTCCTCTACGGCCCCTCTCCTACCTTTTGTTTTTTAAATAGCGGCATGGCGCAATGCAACTTCAGAGGTGCAGCACAAGCGAACCGGTGGGGGGGGCTGTTTGTGTTGGGCCCCCGTAGAACATTTTGAATGGGGGCCTTGCGCCACCAAGTTACACTGCTCTCTAATAGTATGGTTAAAGATTAAGAGAAAACAATGATGTTATGATGTAATTAGTTATTCAGCCTAAAATTCCAAGAGTATCTAGGACAGCAAATACATTTTCACCCTGATGCTAATCCTAATTAGGTTTCAGGGGTATTTAGAAGAGTAAATTATCATTTCCCCCAAATCTTGCTACAAATTGTGTTTACCCAGCACTCCACCCCTGCTACTGCTCTAGGGGCCATCCCCACATACTGGGAACTGCTGATATTGTGGCCAGACTTTCCTTATTATACTGTGTATATAAGGAGGCTAACCATTGTATAATGTGGGTGTTTTCTTTGACTTATCTTTGCATTTCTTAATTCCTTGTGGATTAAGTTCATATATATATATATATATATTTAAAAGTTACTGTTGGCCTTGTGCATATATAGTCATGTGCATATACATACCCCCCAACTATCCCGCTTTCCGCGGGACAGTCCCGGTTTTTATAGCGCATCCCGCTGTCCCGGATAGTTCAATGAATGTCCTGCATTTCCGGGACATTCATTGAACTATCAAGCACAGCGGGATGTGCTGGCTGTACCCGCGACGCCGGCTTCTTCTGCTGCTGTCCAACTTGTGCGGCGGCGACAGGCCCTTTTATAAGGTTGCGCCCTGTGGTACGTTTGACCTCATACGTATGGGGCCTGTCGCTGCCGCATAAGGAGCAGAGCCGCAGAAGAAGGAGCGGCTGAGTACGGCAGGGGTTACTGTGTAAGGGGGGGGCTACTGTTTATGGGGCTACTGTCTATGGGGGCATTGTCTATGGGGGCACTTACTATGGGGACATTGTCTATAGGGGCTATTGGGGGCACTGTGTATGGGGGGTACTGTCTATGGGGTCAATTGGGGGTGCTTTCTATGGGGGGTACTGTCTATGGGGGCGCCTTCTATGGGGGGCACTGTGTATGGGGGTACTGTCTATGGGGGCTTTCTGTATGGGGGTACTGTCTATTGGGCCATTGGGGGCACGGTGTATGGGGGGGGCAAAACTGGTACATAGTTTTAACTCACTTATAACTGACTGCCTTTTCTCTATATTTGTATTTTATATGTAGGAGTCTTTCTGTAATTTGGAACATCATACCTTAAGTCTACTAAGAAATCAATAAAACATTAATTAAACCCAATAGGATTATTTTACATCTAGTAAGGATTAATTATATCTTAGTTGGGATCAAATACAAAGCACTGTTTTATTTTTACAGAGAAAAAGGAAATCAATTTCAAAAATCTGAATTATTTGATTAAAATTGGGTCTATGGGAGACAAGCTTTCCGTAATTCGGAGCTTTCTGGATATCGGGTTTCCAGATAACGGATCCCATACCTGTATTCTCTGTAATGTTGCAAATTCATTCCCATTATAGCTAAAGTGAAACAGTGGTACACATGCAGTTTCCTCCTAAAATTCCATAGAAATAATCTCTGATAAAGAATTGCCTGAAACAATTGCTGTTATGCTTACGGTGCCAAAACACCATATTTATGATTTGCTTTAAAGGCTGTTCAGACTATAGACTTTGGCCCAGTTAAAATGGTGGGTATCAATGTTTAGCATAATAAATGCAAGCTGACAGGTAGAGTGGCTCTAATTCCCTTACTGACAGTGCAGTATTACTTACGCGGGCTTCCTTACCTTAGCTCCTACCCTCATCCCCGGTACCTCAGAGACAATAATGATGTCCAGGATGGGATATAACAGGCCACAGCTTTATTAAATGGAAAATATGTAAATAGACTAATACAAAAGTAATTTATAAAATGATCAACATTTTACCAATAACAATAACCATCCATATAATGCCCATTGGAATGCTTGCCCACTCCAACCACCAACCATGGCTGCCTGCCATGCCGGCCACCTTCCACAGCAGCTTCAGGCGGGCAAGTGAGAGCAGGCAACCAGAATCCACTACTCTCCTGGGACCCTTGTCCGAGGGGGTTACCATCCACCTTTTGACACCTATGTGCCAAAACTGGGGCTTAGCTTCCACCTTCCAACAAGCATTCCTACCGCAAGCAATGACAGCATAAATGAACCCCTCCACAGCCTGATCCACCACTGCTTGTACTCAAGAGCGGGCAGCAGGCGGGGAGAGATGCACCTTGACTTCCACAAGGTAATTTGGTAATTTTAGTAAGATTAGTTCAGTTTAACAGTCCAAATACATATGCAGATTTAGAGCTTAGTGATTACTACAAGGTCACTGACCTAGTTAATAGCAAGATGTAATTAGAAGCTTTGTTTTCTCTTAACGGCTATTAAAATTAACATTTTCTTGAGCTGCACTGTTTGACCTATCTATCAGTAATTCCTAGATTGTATCTTTGTTCAATGACAGCAGCTGGGGAGCAGGTTTGTAGGCAGCTGAATAGTAAAAAAACGCATAACAGTATTAATATTTGCATATCTCTTTTTTAAACACATTAAATGAGGGATGAATCCATAGATCAATATTTGGTAATAATAAATCAATCCTGGAATCATTTCATTGAGGGAGACATGTCAACTCACCCAGAAGTTTGGGAGTCACACAATTTAAACCCAAAAGTCACCTGCAGTACCAGCCAAGTCACCCAGTGTCAGTAATTTGCACCCCACAATTGAAAAGCATAGAACTCATGCCTGAAATCCTCAGAAGCAGCCAGAGCAGGAAACAGGACTGGGAGTCATTGCCTAGGGCTGAGGCATTGTTTGGGGCAGAACAATATGCACCCAGATTCTGTTTGATGTCCCTTTTGATTGATAGCTACTAGCAGGTTTGTTGGTATACTTTATTGATGCTATTAAATAGAAGTGATAAATATATGCTTTATCTTACTGTTAATGACATTGCAGCCCCTAATCCAAGTTCATCTACAGTAGATACTCTATCTTAATTTCTGGGTGACAATAGTTGGTCAGTGCTCTACTTTCAAAATGACCTTTGCCACCATTATGTGTGACATATGTATAATGATTATCTCAGCAGTATGAAACATATTATATGGATGGTCATTTAAATATCAGTTTACTGTAGAAGGACTTTTTGTTATAAGATCAACTTGCCAACATACAGCTTAATTTTTATTAAAACTTGCAATTTTTGTTGGTTTTATATCACAAAAAGAAAAAAAATAAGTGCAATCTTCCAGCATACTGCCATGGATGAGCATCATAGTGTTACAACAATTTTGCATGATGGTGATCTTGTGATACATGGTTCATTTATATCATGAGTAAAGATAAACATGATCATATGGTAAACAAGAAAGGACTACTAAGAAAAAATAAGGGTGAGGACAAGGTTTCAGTGCAAAAAGGATCGAGCAAGAATTGGGGCAATAACAATTAGATCATTAGGTGAGGATAACATGTTCCCCTGATAAGTTTTTCAGGTAATGGGTTCAAGGGAATGACTCCAACTCCCCTTGATAGCTTCCCTCTAGGGAGCTGTCTCTGTTTAATTCCATCGATATGATCCGACATTTGTTATTAGTGTCTGTATTCCCACAATGCACCCCCCCTTTTTTAGTTTGCTGCTAAGAGTGACCTGGCAGCTATGAGAATGTGAGTGGCTTGTTTGTGTGATTGTTTTTGATTGTTTTTTATTCCAACTGTGCAAAACACTTATGAGATTGCATTTGCTACCATCTTTAGGAACTTCACAGCTACTTTTCTTGACCACCATATCTACATAAGTGCGCCTCTTTCTCCGCATCCTTTCACACAGACTGCCATATCTGGTTGCTGCTGAGTTTGCTTAAATTTACAGGTGTTTATAGTGCCAGCGAAATATAATTTTGACGGCTAGAAACTACACATATGGATTTCCTATTGCCTGCTTTCCAAATTTACATAATTTTCTAATATACCACAATATAATGCTGAATTGTCTGATAGATAATATTTACCCCTGCACAGGAACCAGATTATATATACTACTTAATTTGCCCCATAAGAAATCCAGCACTGCTTGAACTTTTTGATTTGGGACATATCTTTTCGATTGGGCAGTTATAATTTTGGTGTGTTATTTTCTGGGCTGAAATGTGAGATATTTTCTTTCTGGCTACTCACTTCTATAACATAATTTTTATGGGCTTATGCAAACCTCCCAACATTTCATTAAGAGAAAGAGGGACAATAATATGTGACGCGGATAGTGCGGCAAATTATTTTGGCCATGCCTGCTTTGTGACCATGCCACACCCACTTTACATGCCCCAGATGTGCCAGTATAATCACTAAATAAAAATAATAAAGGACATATTAACTTCAAACGTGCCAGTATGACTACATTAAATTGATAGGGCATATTAACCCCAGACATGCCAGTAAAATTACTAAATGAAACTGATAAAGGGCATATCAGCTTTAGACATGCCAACAGTTCTGTGCATTTTCCAAAGTTATAAACAGGGCCAATTCCAGTGGTACATAAATCTATGTTATTTCCTTCCATTCTTAATCAGTTGAAAGCAAAACAATATTAATGTACCACTAGAATTTCTAGCCATATTAACAAGGCCAGCCTAAGGTTCCCAAACCTTATAAGGGCCCCTTTTAAATGTCTGCTATATTTTATGAACAGATCAGCGATACCTCTGTCTTTTCCTGCATGCTGTGCTCTGCCAGAGATACCCAGGGAGAGATATATGTTAGGGGAGGACAAGGTGAAACTGTCCAGCACACAAATAAAGGCAGCAGCCTCTTCTGCCTGATAAAAGACAGAGCGCACTCCCAGCCCCTGACCCGGTGAGCAGGAGCAAGGAGAGGAATGCATGCCAATGCAGATAGTTGACCCTTGCCTGTCACAAATGCTCCTCCCATGACAATTAAACATCAAGGTAAACCTGTGAGCTTGAGGTAGCAGGGGAGATTCAAGAGTTAAGGGGGCGGGCTTTATTCCCCGGAGCAGAGCAGGCACAGCAATCAATTAAATGGCAATGCTGAGAAGCGGGACATCTAACAATGAATCCGGGACAGCGGGCAGTGCTATAAAAGTGGGACGGTTGGGAGGTATGCTTATGTACTAAAAGGTGCAAAGTTTTCTACAGTTCTAGTCAGCTGCAGCAACCAATCAGCAAGTAGTATTTACTGGTCGTCTGTTTAAAACAAAAATTTGGTCCTATTGGTTGCTGTAGGTTTCTGCACCTTTGTGTCTTATATATATATATATATATATATATATATATATTTTAATGCCTTTAAGAGGGGCCTGGATGAGTTCTTGATCAATCAGAATATCCAAGGCTATTGTGATACTAATATCTACAGTTAGTACTAGTGGTTGTATTTATAGTTTATGTATGTGAGTGTATAGATTGGAAGTTGTGGGTTAGGTGTGCTGGGTTTACTTGGATGGGTTGAACTTGATGGACACTGGTCTTTTTTCAACCCTATGTAACTATGTAACTATGTAACTATTACATTCTCCCTAATTTATTTATTTATTTCCATCTATGGTGTCTGCATGTGCCTTTTATTTTATATATATATATATATATATATATATATATATATATATATATATATATATATATATATATATATATATATATAATATATAGTATGTTTTATGTCACTGGCATGGACACTGTTACTAACTTCCAGGGTCAGCTACTGGAAAATGTCAAATGTGCTGAGGAATGTACATTTTGAAAAAGAAAGAAGGTTGCGTGCATCAGTGGATAATAGTTGACATATTTCTCTTATCAACAAGTTTCTTAGACCATTGTGTAGAAATTACTGTGATCCTTCTGTGCAAAACAGGTTAAACTAGCTCAACTGTTCTGACTTTTCATGGGGAAAATTTCATTTGTGGATATAAAATCCGCTGCTGTGCTTTTGCACCTAGACATGCTGCACATTGTAGAATATACAATCCGTGGCACTTAAAGGGTTAAACTCAATTTTGTTTCTTTACCTGATAATTGTCTTAGGGGATTTTAAATAAGTTTTTGTGTTCTGAGTGGAATTGTGTACAATAATCATTTTCTCCTTCCTAGTTCTGTAGTAATAGGGGTAGCTTTTGTTTGTTCCAGGAGCCCTTAGCAACTAAATCACAGATACATTTACTAGTCAGGGCATAACATTAGAGCCAATGCCTTTGGGTATTATTTACTTTGCCCAAATTTCCAAATAAGGTAACTTAAGTTTAACCCTTTTACTGCCAGCCATTTTGGTCAAAGCGGAACTTGTATTGCCAGACAGTTTTTGAACATTTTGCACTGTTTCACTTTAGGGGCCTTTCCTCGGGGGGACTTTTAGTTTACCAAGGAAAACAATATATCGTTTTTTTCAGAACAACCTAAGCTTTCAAAATATGGTAGAATTTTTGTGTAATTCCAATTCTGTAACAAGATATAGGCTTCTAAATGTCTAAAAATGCAAAAAAAATCAAATTTTCCATAATATAATCACACATACTAGAAACAAAAATTATTTTATGCACGAATATACAACTGATTTGGAAAGTCCCATGTCTCCTGAACGTGCCAATACCAAATATATATAGTTTTATGGAGATTTCTCACTTGTATAGGTCAAAAACTCCCAGCAGTACACTACCAAATTCCCAAAGCACTGCTCCAAAAAAACTGCATACTTTGGATTTCAAGGCCAAAATTCCACTAACAGAAGGTTTATCCCAGAAAATTGTACATTTTTGGAAAGAACAGATTCTGGGGAATACAGAATAGGCACAACTGTCTGTCTACTCCAAACTATCAAGTCTCAATGCTTTCCTAAAGTTATTGGTTTTTATCAAAATTTGTGATTTTTTTTAAAAATCGCTTCAAAGCTTCTAGTCTATAGTATCTTATCTCCTACAGGTCATAAAGTAACCAAATAAAACACCCTAAATATGAATGCCTGGGGTCCACTGAACAGTTTGATGCCCAATATGTATAGGTTTACCTAAGTATGTGGCATGTAGGGGCCCCAATGTGAACATACCCCATATGAACTGTCATTTCTGTCATTTCAGCTTCTGCAAAATCAACACATTTACATCATTATATGTGGGATGAAGCTAGTAAAAAGTACGCTCACCCCAGAAAGTCATATATTTTTGGAAAGTACACATTCCCCCGAATCTAAAATGGGTACCCATGTCTTTCTACTCCAAAGTACCAAGCCGCACAGCTTTTCTAAAGTTAGCAATTTTGATGACATTTCCAAAAATCCCCTCAAAGCTTCCAATTTGAAGCATCTTATCTCCCACATAGCATTAGGTACCAAGATAAAACACCCTGAATTTGAACACCAGGGGTCCACTGAACAGTTTGATGCCCAATATGTATAGGTTTACCCAAGTATGTGGCATGTAGGGGCCCCAATGTGAACATACCCCCATATATACTGTCATTTCTGTCATTTCAGCTTCTGCAAAATCAACACATTTACATCATTATATGTGGGATAAAGCTAGTAAAAAGTATGCTCACCCCAGAAAGTCATATATTTTTGGAAAGTACACATTCCCCCGAATCTAAAATGGGTACCTATGTCTTTCTACTCCAAAGTACCAAGCCGCACAGCTTTTCTAAAGTTAGCAATTTTGATGACATTTCCAAAAATCCCCTCAAAGCTTCCACTTTGAAGCATCTTATCTCCCACATAGCATTAGGTACCAAGATAAAACACCCTGAATTTGAACGCCAGGGGTCCACTGAACAGTTTGATGCCCAATATGTATAGGTTTACCTAAGTATGTGGCATGTAGGGGCCCCAATGTGAACATACCCCCATATGAACTGTCATTTCTGTCATTTCAGCTCCTGCAAAATCAACACATTTACATTATTATATGTGGGATAAAGCTACAAAAAAGTACGCTCACCCCAGAAAGTCATATATTTTTGGAAAGTACACATTCCCCCGAATCTAAAATGGGTACCCATGTCTTTCTACTCCAAAGTACCAAGCCGCACAGCTTTTCTAAAGTTAGCAATTTTGATGACATTTCCAAAAATCCCCTCAAAGCTTCCACTTTGAAGCATCTTATCTCCCACATAGCATTAGGTACCAAGATAAAACACCCTGAATTTGAACACCAGGGGTCCACTGAACAGTTTGATGCCCAATATGTATAGGTTTACCCAAGTATGTGGCATGTAGGGGCCCGAATGTGAACATACCCCCATATATACTGTCATTTCTGTCATTTCAGCTCCTGCAAAATCAACACATTTACATCATTATATGTGAGATAAAGCTACAAAAAAGTACGCTCACCCCAGAAAGCCATATATTTTTGGAAAGTACACATTCCCCCGAATCTAAAATGGGTACCCATGTCTTTCTACTCCAAAGTACCAAGCCGCACAGCTTTTCTAAAGTTAGCAATTTTGATGACATTTCCAAAAATCCCCTCAAAGCTTCCATTTTGAAGCATCTTATCTCCCACATAGCATTAGGTACCAAGATAAAACACCCTGAATTTGAATGCCAGGGGTCCACTGAACAGTTTGATGCCCAATATGTATAGGTTTACCTAAGTATGTGGCATGTAGGGGCCCCAATGTGAACATACCCCCATATATACTGTCATTTCTGTCATTTCAGCTCCTGCAAAATCAACACATTTACATCATTATATGTGGGATAAAGCTACAAAAAAGTACGCTCACCCCAGAAAGTCATATATTTTTGGAAAGTACACATTCCCCCGAATCTAAAATGGGTACCCATGTCTTTCTACTCCAAAGTACCAAGCCGCACAGCTTTTCTAAAGTTAGCAATTTTGATGACATTTCCAAAAATCCCCTCAAAGCTTCCACTTTGCAGCATCTTATCTCCCACATAGCATTAGGTACCAAGATAAAACACCCTGAATTTGAACACCAGGGGTCCACTGAACAGTTTGATGCCCAATATGTATAGGTTTACCCAAGTATGTGGCATGTAGGGGCCCGAATGTGAACATACCCCCATATATACTGTCATTTCTGTCATTTCAGCTCCTGCAAAATCAACACATTTACATCATTATATGTGAGATAAAGCTACAAAAAAGTACGCTCACCCCAGAAAGCCATATATTTTTGGAAAGTACACATTCCCCCGAATCTAAAATGGGTACCCATGTCTTTCTACTCCAAAGTACCAAGCCGCACAGCTTTTCTAAAGTTAGCAATTTTGATGACATTTCCAAAAATCCCCTCAAAGCTTCCATTTTGAAGCATCTTATCTCCCACATAGCATTAGGTACCAAGATAAAACACCCTGAATTTGAACGCCAGGGGTCCACTGAACAGTTTGATGCCCAATATGTATAGGTTTACCTAAGTATGTGGCATGTAGGGGCCCCAATGTGAACATACCCCCATATATACTGTCATTTCTGTCATTTCAGCTCATGCAAAATCAACACATTTACATCATTATATGTGGGATAAAGCTACAAAAAAGTACGCTCACCCCAGAAAGTCATATATTTTTGGAAAGTACACATTCCCCCGAATCTAAAATGGGTACCCATGTCTTTCTACTCCAAAGTACCAAGCCGCACAGCTTTTCTAAAGTTAGCAATTTTGATGACATTTCCAAAAATCCCCTCAAAGCTTCCACTTTGCAGCATCTTATCTCCCACATAGTGTTAGGTACCAAGATAAAACACCCTAAATTTGAACGCCAGGGGTCCACTGAACAGTTTGATGCCCAATATGTATAGGTTTACCTAAGTATGTGGCATGTAGGGGCCCCAATGGGAACATACCCCCATATGATCTATCATTTCAGCTCCTGCAAAATCAACACATTTACATCCTTTATGTGGGATAATGCTACAAAAAAAGTACATTCACCCCAGAAAGCCATATATTTTTGGAAAATACACATCCCCCCGAATCTATAATGGGTAAATATTTCTTATTGCTACAAAGTACCAAGCTGTAAAGCTTTCCTAAGTTTGCAGATTTATATGACATTTTCGAAAATCGCATAAAAATGTTGCAATTTGCCGCATTTATCTCTCACAATTTCTTGATAAAGATCAGATAAAGACAAATCACCCCAAAAAGGAACACCAGAGGTCTACTGAACAGTTTGATGCCCAATATGCATAGATATACCAAAGTCTGCGGTATGTACTGAACCCAAAATGAAAATAGCGCATTAGGATTTCTCGCCTGCCAGCTCAGCTTTTGCACACAGAGCCCCCTGTCAGTGTATTATGTGCCAAAACTTCCCCTAACCATACAGTGACCCCCACAAAACCATATATTTTTGGAAAGTACACATTCTGACAAATCCAACAAGGGTAAAGAGTCCTTTCTACACCAAAGTACCAATCTGCAGAGCTTTCCTAAAGTTATTGGTTTTTATGACATTTCAGAAAATCGCCTAAAAATGTTGCAATTTGTCGCATTTATCTCACACAATTTCTTGCGTACAAAGGCAAGTCACCCCAAATAGGAACACCAGAGGCCTACTGAACAGTTTGATGCCCAATATGCATAGATATACCAAAGTCTGCGGTATGTACTGAACCCTAAATGAAAATAGCGCATAAGGATTTCTCGCCTGCCAGCTCAGCTTTTGCACACAGAGCCCCCTGTCAGTGTATTATGTGCCAAAACTTCCCCTAACTATACAGATCCCCCACAAAACCATATATTTTTGGAAAGTACACATTCTGACAAATCCAACAAGGGTAAAGAGTCCTTTCTACACCAAAGTACCAATCTGCAGAGCTTTCCTAAAGTTATTGGTTTTTATGACATTTCAGAAAATCGCCTAAAAATGTTGCAATTTGTCGCATTTATCTCACACAATTTCTTGCGTACAAAAGCAAGTCACCCCAAATAGGAACACCAGAGGCCTACTGAACAGTTTGATGCCCAATATGCATAGATATACCAAAGTCTGCAGTATGTACTGAACCCTAAATGAAAATAGCGCATAAGGATTTCTCGCCTGCCAGCTCAGCTTTTGCACACAGAGCCCCCTGTCAGTGTATTATGTGCCAAAACTTCCCCTAACTATACAGAGACCCTCACAAAACCATATATTTTTGGAAAGTACACATTCTGACAAATCCAACAAAGGTAAAGAGTCCTTTCTACACCAAAGTACCAAGCCGCAAAGCTTTCCTAAAGTTATCGGTTTTTATGACATTTCAGAAAATCGCCTAAAAATGTTGCAATTTGCCGCATTTATCTCACACAATTTCTTGCGTACAAAGGCAAGTCACCCCAAATAGGAACACCAGAGGCCTACTGAACAGTTTGATGCCCAATATGCATAGATATACCAAAGTCTGCGGTATGTACTGAACCCTAAATGAAAATAGCGCATAAGGATTTCTCGCCTGCCAGCTCAGCTTTTGCACACAGAGCCCCCTGTCAGTGTATTATGTGCCAAAACTTCCCCTAACTATACAGATCCCCCACAAAACCATATATTTTTGGAAAGTACACATTCTGACAAATCCAACAAGGGTAAAGAGTCCTTTCTACACCAAAGTACCAATCTGCAGAGCTTTCCTAAAGTTATTGGTTTTTATGACATTTCAGAAAATCGCCTAAAAATGTTGCAATTTGTCACATTTATCTCACACAATTTCTTGCGTACAAAGGCAAATCACCCCCAATAGGAACACCAGAGGCCTACTGAACAGTTTGATGCCCAATATGCATAGATATACCAAAGTCTGCGGTATGTACTGAACCCTAAATGAAAATAGCGCATAAGGATTTCTCGCCTGCCAGCTCAGCTTTTGCACACAGAGCCCCCTGTCAGTGTATTATGTGCCAAAACTTCCCCTAACTATACAGATCCCCCACAAAACCATATATTTTTGGAAAGTACACATTCTGACAAATCCAACAAGGGTAAAGAGTCCTTTCTACACCAAAGTACCAATCTGCAGAGCTTTCCTAAAGTTATTGGTTTTTATGACATTTCAGAAAATTGCCTAAAAATGTTGCAATTTGTCGCATTTATCTCACACAATTTCTTGCGTACAAAGGCAAGTCACCCCAAATAGGAACACCAGAGGCCTACTGAACAGATTGATGCCCAATATGCATAGATATACCAAAGTCTGCGGTATGTACTGAACCCAAAATGAAAATAGCGCATAAGGATTTCTCGCCTGCCAGCTCAGCTTTTGCACACAGAGCCCCCTGTCAGTGTATTATGTGCAGTAACCCCCCCCTAACTATACAGTGACCCCCAGAAAACCATATATTTTTGGAAAGTACACATTCTGATGAATTCAAAATAGGTAAAGTTATTTTTGTACACCAAAGTTACACCTGGCAAAGCTACGCTAAAAACAGATCAGGAACACTTATATAGGGATAAAATGTGATAAAACCACAAAAATTGTGCAAATCAGTGAAACAACAAAATAAGTTACATGACAGTGTAATTAGTGGCCAGAATATCTGATCCAATAGTTACGCTGTCAAAATAAACAGTTTTTAGGTAAAAGAAAATAAAAACAAAGTGGTAAAATGAAAAAAAAAAAAAAAAAAAAGCAAAACAAAAAAAAACCAAAGTGTTTGTGTATACATGTGTGTACATGTGTAAAAGTTGTGTGATAGTGTGTAAGTGTGTATATGAGTGTAAATAAGTGTATAAAAGTGTGAAAAATGAAAAAAAAAAAAAAAATAAATAAAATAAAAAAATGCTAAAATGTGTGCTGTAAGTGTGTGTAAATGTATGTAAGTGTGTATAAATGTATGTAAATGTGTGTATAAGTGTGTAAAAGTGTGTAAATGCAATAAAAAAAAAAGTCCTTACCTGTTCCTGAAGACCGATCGCCTCCTTCCTCATTTGGGCCGGCGCTGGGGGAGAGGGAGGAAGCAGGAAGCAGCAGATGCGATGCGATCGCATCTGCTGCTTCCTGGAGGGTCCTGCGAGCGATCGGCTCGCAGGACCCTGATGACAGCCCCCCTGGCACATTGCCCAGGGGGGCTGTCATTGTTAGAAGCCCTCTGCAGCGGCGGCACATGCCGCCGCTGCAGAGGGCAGCGCTTAAACGCCAACGACGTATGAGACACGTCGTTGGCGTTTAAGCCCTTTTACTGCCAGCACGTATGCCATACGTGCTTGGCAGTAAAAGAGTTAATAGTACAGGTAACATTTGCTCCAGGTCTAGTACCCACAGCAACCAATCATGTTTGAACTTTAGGATGGTTCATAATGGACTGTCTAACACTCAACATATAAAGTGCAAACAATTTACCTCACTTTAGTAAAACCACAATTCAGATTTCTTGTTCTTACACAGTTCCTACACATTGCAACATGCTAAGGGGCACATTTACTAATCCATGAACGTCTGAAAGCGTCCAAATGCGTTTCTTTCGTAATGATCGGTATTGTGCGATTTTTTCCGTCGCTGACGCAATTTTTTCGTATTTTGCGAGACTTTTTCGTCGCAGTTACGAGTTTATCGTATATTTTCCGCAACTTTTTCGTCGCCGTTGTGAAAAATTCGGATTGGTTTTTCCGCCATTTACAATTGCTCAATACGAAAAAATCGCAACGGCGACGAAAAAGTCGCGCAAAATACGATAAAGTCACAAAATTTTAATTTCCAATCCGATTTTTTTTTGGCAATAAGTTAATCAGAGAGTGATTTCATCCGATGTTTTGTCTTGAACAGTTAAAAACAGAATGAGTTTTTCTCAGTACATTTCATTCTTTAGGCCCTATGCAAAGTTCCATGGTCCACCAGTTTGACTAAAAATACCCTCAATGTGTATTATCTTGTACATGGTGCAATGCTGATTAAAGTGAGAAAAAATATAATCAAGCATCTTAAATTACTTAAACTGGAGTAATTAAAGAAAGCAACAAAGTGCAAGAATATGCCTTTACTGTATGTGAAAAAAAATCAACTTTTTTTAAGTACTGTAGGTCGTGGACATGTTTCAGAATTTCGATTCACATAAATTTCTCTCTTTATTCTCTCAATTTACAGATTCAGTAACAATGAAGATTGTGTTCTACACGACCTAATTATGTCATCAAAGACAGAAATAATCAACTTTTCCTTCCTATCGGAACAAGAAAAGAAAAGTATTTTAACAGTATTAGAGAGAGACGATCTGCTGAAGAAAACTGATGGAAAAAGAGTGAGGTAAGCCTACTTTTTAAATTGTTTTGTGTTGTAAATTTAATCTGGCATACTGTTATTTGCTGCAGGTACACAGGGAAATATTTTTTTTAATAAATGATACAATTAGAATAAAATCTGAAAAATTAAATGTGTCTATTAATTTCAATACAGGCCTCAGAGTGTATGATTACATTTTTATCATAAAACATATTTCTATGATATCCAAAAGTCACCAATAACTTGTACACTAAACACGTGTTTATTGGCCTAATCAATTAAAACTGAAGTAATTTGTCATAAGTGAAAATTGTGCAGCTAAAAAAATCCATTATTTTAAAATATAAGGATATTAGAAGTCCCCATGGAGTTCCACGGCTAATATAAAATCCCTTAGGGGCACATTTACTAACCCACGAATCCGAATTGGAAAAATTCCGATTGGAAAACGAACATTTTGCGACTTTTTCGTATATTTTGCGATTTTTTCGGCACCTTTACGACTTTTCGGAAATTGTCGCGACTTTTTCGTTACCAATACAATTTGTGCGAAAAAACGCGAGTTTTTCGTAGCCATTACGACTTGTGCGAAAAAACGCGAGTTTTTCGGAGCCATTACGATTCGCTCGTATCTTGTCGCGACTTTTTCGTATTGAGCGCTCGTAGGCGGCGGGCGAAACTTTCAGACTTAGCATGATTTTGGAAGCCTCCCATAGGACTCAATGGCACCCTGCAGCTCCAACCTGGCCCAAGAAAAGTCACCATACTGAAGCTTGAATGAATCCGAATGTTTCGTACTCGGCGCGAAAGCTGCGAAAAAGTGGCGACTTTTCGCGCAAGTTTTAACGCTACGAAAAAATCGCAACATTTTGCGCAACTTTTGGAATGGCTACGAAAAAGGTGCGACTTTTCGCGCAAGTTTTAACGCTACGAAAAAATCGCAACATTTTGCGCAACTTTCGGAATGGCTACGAAAAAGGCGCAACAATTTTCCGAAAATTCGCAAAATACCGATCATTACGAAAAAAACGCAATCGGACGCATTCGGCCCGTTCGTGAGTAAGTAAATGTGCCCCTTAGTGTGAGGCCTTGTGTCTTTATATGGTCAAGTAGCTCCATGGTATAAATTACAGGTACAGGATTACAGGTATGGGATCCCTTATCCAGAAACCCATTATACAAAAAGCTCTGAATTACAGGAAGGCCATTTCCTACACAGTCAATTTTAAGCAAACAATTCTAATCTTTAAAAATGTTTTCCCTTTAGTTTGCAATAATAAATTGATATATTGTACTTGATCCTAAGTTGTGTAAATTCAAATTGGTGGCAAACAATTTTATTGGGTTTATTTAATATTTAAAGGAGAAGGAAAAGCTAGTAAAGAGTTAATCTCAAGCTGCAGGCATACCTTCAGTTCTCTCAATAGGTCCCTTAAGTCTCCCCATATTTCACCTGTTCAGAAGATCAGAAGCCAAACAGGAACAAAAAAAACTGAGCTGTGTAAAGAAAGTTCCCATAATGCCTCACTTCTGCACAGACACCCAGACCAAGTGAACATGCTCAGTCAGTAAGACTATGGGGCTGATTTACTAAGACACGAATTCCGACCGAATTGGAAAAATTCCGATTGGAAAACGAACATTTTGCGACTTTTTCGTATTTTTTGCGATTTTTTCGGCGCCTTTACGACTTTTCGGAAATTATCGCGACTTTTTCGTTACCAATACGATTTGAAAGTGGAGTAAAACTTTGCCGGTGATGTTGCTCATAGCAACCAATCAGATGCTTTGCTTTGGTTTTCTAACTGTTGAAATCTAATTGCTGATTGGATGCCCTGGGCAACATCCCTGGTAATGCTTCACTCCACTTTTTACACAGCATGATATATAAATCCCTAATGTATGGTGATCCAAATTACGGATAGATCCCTTATTTGGAATTCCAAAGAATTCTGGGTAATAGACCATATACCTGTAGTATAATCCTAGAGCTGAGACATTTGAATTGTTAGGGTAACTAGAAAAAACAGCCAGTATTAAAAGTGTACAGCCAATGGGTCTAATGGTCTGAGCTTATGTGGGCTACCTTTTGTCTATTGCAATATTATTTTATTATCTAGTTAGATATCCACTTATTGTCATTACTTTTTTTTTATAAGGAATTGGGCTGGAAATCTACTGAATTTGCACTTAAGGTTTGCACTACTAGGTGTGCACTTTGTAAACATTTACTGTAATGAAATTCTATACTGACAGGTCAGATGTGATATTAAAGGATTATAGGATCATCTTGTAACTGCTCATCAGTAGTGATGAGAGAATCTGTCCCGTTTCGAAGCACAATCGCTTGATTGAGTAAAAATGTAAAATGTTTTCATAATTAATAAATATTACTAAATACTGTATATCCTTGCCTGGATGAGTGAAAACCTTCAAAGATATATATACAAACAATATTTTTAGTCCACTGGCCAATCAGTTTTGAAAATCTTTTATGAGTCTAAAAGAAACATGTAATTTATTTAGTAGAGTGATTGCTCCCTCACCTTCATCAACAATTAAATATCTAATGTGTTGCTGTAAGCTATTTACTTAAAGGGGTGGTTTACTTTTAAGGTAACTGTAAGTATGCATACCTCCCAACATTTGAAAAGTAGAAGGAGGGACAAAAATGTCTGCTGTGCGTAGCGCGGCAACATTTTTCAGGCCCCGCCCACTTTATGGTCACGCCCCAAAAACAGGCCCATTTTACAAAACCACACCTGAAAAGCATAACACGCACAAAGTGCACCAGAAGGCAGACACGGTGGCTCCAATCATTTTATGACATATTGTGGCCCTAAGGATTTCATTATGCACTGTGGCACCTGTATATCATGACAGACTCATGACAGACATTGGTAGCCAGGGCCCCCCTAAAACATTGGTAGCCAGGTGTTACGTTTTGAATTGGTGCCAAAGCAGGGACCCCCTAAAACATGCTCCCCACTGCAGCATCCTCCAGCTCCCCCCAGCATCCACCCAACATCCTCCATCACCCCCCAGCATCCACCCAACATCCTCCAGCTCCCCCCAGCATCCACCCAACATCTTCCATCACCCCCCAGCATCCACCCAACATCCTCCAGCTCCCCCCCAACATCCACCCAACATCCTCCAGCTCCCCCAGCATCCACCCAACATCCTCCAGCTCCCCCCAGCATCCACCCAACATCTTCCAGCTTCCTCCCAGCGTCCTCCAGCTCCATGCCAGCATCCTCCAGCTCCCTCCTAGTTTCCTCCCCAACATCCTTCAGCTCCCCCTTGTATCCTCCAGCTCCCCCCAGCGTCCTCCCCAACATCTTTTCAGCTCCCCCCTAGTATCCTCCAGCTCCCCCTCCCTCCTCCCAGCCCAATTCCTAGCAGCTTTGCAGTTGGTCTTCATTATTTATTTTTTTTATAGTTTTTGAATTATTTCCCCTATTTCGCTTTTATCTCTTTCCCCAGCAGCCAATATCAAATTGTCTCAGAATATCACTGTCTATGTTGTTGTAAAAGTTAATTTAAAGGTGAATTACCCTTTTAATTTGGCAGTACACAATTATGATTTTGATTTGACATAGCATAGCCCCATGCTGTTTCTTGGAAAAGTGTGTTTTTTGTGATCATGTTAACATTACATTTAATAGGAACCCCGAATAATGGGAAGTGATATTTTTTATCCTAGCTGATCATTTCTTAAACTGTCATTATCATTTATACTCTGCTCATTTACTTCTGCCCATTATATGTTTCAAATGATTCCAGTGAATATTACCTCCAGCAGAACACAGGGATAAGGATTCTGCTTTAAGCCTTGTTTACTAATGAACATATTACATTTAATTCAGTACCCAAATAAACTGATAAAAACTGCTTATACAGATTTTCATGCTTATCATTTTAACCCAGGCAAAAACAGCACACTACATATGTTTATCAGAAAGTTCCTAAACTTTAAGTTAACACCAGAAAACCATATATTTTTTAGAAAGTATATATTCTGACAAAACTGTCTCGGCATCTGGTCTCATCTGTGTCCCTAGGTATATAGAAAAAATATCATTAATATGAATGTCAGTGGTCTTCTGAACAGTGTAATGACCAATATGCACAAGATTACCCAGTTATGTGGTATGCAGAGGCCCCCAAAATATTAAATAGTGTTTATGAATTTGTATGGCAGTTACAGTGTGACAGAAGTCACTTCTTTTCCAGCTCTGGTTCAGTCAACTTGCAAATTGTTTCAAGATTGCAGCAAAATACTGCTTTAAGTAGCAGTAAAATGTTTAATGTATTTGAAAGTTGTTTAAAATTACATTTTCTTTTACTGTGCAGAAAACATTTTTTGGGTGGAGGACCCCTTAACTTTGGCATAGCAGCATTTCTGAAAATCACCTTAAAGATTTACAGCATCTTGTCTCTTACATTAGATAAAGCATCGTAAATATAAATGCCAGGGTCAAAAATACATACAAATTTCATGGTTGACATTTTGGCCTCTGCAAAAAATAAAAAATCACACCAAGTTTGTTCTATGCATCCCTAAAACAATAAGAGTAAGGTAATCCACGTAGATGATAAATATTTGGAAAATATTGGTTGCCTTTTTTGTTTAAAATCATCCATATTACAGTGTACAAAACTATATGCAGATTTATGCAAAAAGTGATTATGCTGCATCAACACTGATAAAAAAAACTCGATAAACTATTTACACAATAATAAACAACAGGGCTGTATAAAAACCACAATGAGATCACTAAATATCACACAAATACATTAAATGAAAAATAATGGAACAGACAGTGTGCTTAGTAGTCAAAATACATGGTCCACTTGTCAAGCTACGCAAATAAAAATGTAAAATGTAAATTTATATAATTAAAACATTTTTTCAAATATGAAAGCTATAATAGCAGTTAGATAACTTTTCACAACGCAACAACCATTACACAACATCAGCACTGCTGCATACTGAATTCTGCTGAAGTTGTTGATCATGTGCACTGTGAAACTAAGGATCATTGTTTTTTTTAGCAAAAGCTTTAAGCTCTTAGTTCAAAAAACTTGGCTGCAGAACACTGCTCTGAAAGGATCCTTGCCCCTTAAGGGCTCTGGCACGGCTCGGCAAATCGTCGAAAAAGACTCGCGAGTCTTTTTCGGCGATTTCCCGAAATCGCCCTGCCGCGTCTGCCATCCCGCCGGCGACTTACATGTTCGCCGGTGGGATGGCAGGGGGAAAGCAACTCGGGGAGATTAGTCGCCCGCGAACAGGGAGCTTTGCCGTGGGCGACTAATCTCCCCGTGTGCCAGAGCCCTTAGTATTCTGATAGCATGATACACTTAGCAATTATATATTTATTTTCTGTATTCATATACAGGTATGGGAAATATTATCCAGAATGCTCCGGACCTGTGGTTTTCTTTATAGAGTCTTTTCATAATTTGGATCACCATACTTTGTCTACTAAAAATAATTTAAAGATGAAATAAACCCAGTAGGATTGTTTTGTAATTATATCTTAGTTAAAAATTCACAAAACCAATAGAAAATTCATGAAACTGTGAAAATAAGCAAAATAAGTAAAATGCATTGTAGTCAATTGTTTGGGAAGGAGTCTATCACATTTTTTGCAGCAGCTAATTCAGCTGTAACCTTTTTTTTCACCGACTGACTTTTTCTGCACAGAAAACACTGGAGTTATGGGCACTTTGTTGCAGCAATTTTTTTTTTGCACAGAATACATTGGGGGTCTATCGGCGTTTTGCCACCACTCAGGGTAGGCTGAAAAGACACCTGCCTAGGGTGCAACACTGTGGGGTGCCAGTAAGGTATCTCTCCTGCCTACCCCTAGTCCATGCTCCCTTCCCCGCCGCTTGCCATTGCACGAGATCCCCCCTGTGATGTCACTGCGCACACATGGGTTGGTGCAGGCCTAAGGTGCTCAGTTGGCTTGGCCCTGCCTCTGAGTGGAACATATAAGCAGAGTTATAATTATAGAGGAGCATGATATTAAAATGCAGTTGCTAGAGTAAAGGTAATATTTGATCCTGGGCTCTCAACCAGCTGGGCTTATTTGTTTGTATTACCTTTTTATTATGAAGAAGGAATTATTACTACAGCTAGTCTACAAGAAGCCAAAATATGCAACTATGCTGCTCAGCGTGTTTCTGGCAAAAGTACACTTAAGGTACATTGACTCAAATGCTAACTGCATGAATGAATAAATATATATTTGTGCAGTGGTGTGAGGTTGACAGCGATTACAGTGCATATCACTCAGCAGTTCAACAGCTCATTTGGCAGGCAGGATGTACATCTGCAGTGATTTTTGTCTAGGCTATCTTTTATAGTATACAAATTTGATGAGAGGAGCTAAAAAATATTGAAAGTTAGAAGATGGTATAAGCTACAAATAAGAAATCTCTTAGATAGGTTTTCCAAGGATGTATTAGAGACTCCCACCATATGTAATAAAAGGCACTAGTAGCAGTAACCCACAGCAGCCAATAAGATGTATGTATGTATGTATGTATGTATGTATAACTTTATTTATAAAGCGCCACAAGGGTACGCAGTGCTGTACAGTCTTACAGAATACAAAATTACACACAGGGAGGACAAGTGATATAATAAATAAATACAATAAATATATATATGTATATATATAAAAGTGCCATGTGGTATGAGACACAGTAGGAAGGAGGTCCCTGCCCCGTAGAGCTTACAATCTAAGTGGTTGGGTAACATACAGGCACAAACTGGAAGGTTTGGAAAGATGTTTGCTTTTACACAGGTGACCAGTGAATACTACCTGCTGATCACAGAATAAAGTTGTGCTAGATTCCTGCTGTATTCCACTCATGTGTAGAGCCAAATTGCACACTTACCTTAGCAATGGGTTTTTTTGACTACTAGTTTAATCATTACTCTTGATAATACTGATAAATTCCAGGTTATCTGAGAAACCCACTCATGTACTTACATTGTACTTAAAATAGTTCTAGGCTTGGAGCTCCTACAGTACACATGGAGTAATTGTTTGCCTGCTTTTATCAGTTAACCAAATCAACATATTCTGATGCACTTAAATGACTTTAGTATCTTTTCCTCTGTATACTCTGTCTCCACATTCAAATGCAACAAATGCCAGAATATGAATTAAAATAAAAAACAAATTTTTGTAAACTATTGCAAGGTTCAGCATTTGGGATTCTTAACCTGACACACAGTATGCTACATTTTTGCCCTGTCGTAGAGTGCCAAAAATGATACAAAATTGCTCTCTGCTGTAGTGAGTTTAGGCATTAAGCAGCATTCTGTTACAGTTGTTTCATTTTGTAAGCTCTTTTCATCATTATCTGCCTTTGTTATTATTGAAGAAAATAAAGGGGAAGCTACAGTTACAGCTTATGTAGAATTCTATGTCTCACTCCCCTTCCCAGATTGTTCCTGTGAACAGGGCTTTAGGGCTCTGGTACACGGGGAGATTAGTCGCCCGCGGCAAAACTCCCTGCTCGCGGGCGACTAATCTCCCCGAGTTGCCTTCCCCCTGCCATCCCACCGGCGAACATGTAAGTCGCCGGCGGGATGGCAGACGCGGCGGGGCGATTTTGGGAAATCGCCGAAAAAGCCTCGCGACTCGGGGAGATTAGTCGCCCGCGAGCAGGGAGTTTTGCCGCGGGCGACTAATCTCCCCGTGTACCAGAGCCCTTAGTGTTATTGTCTCTTCAATTGTAAAAAATGTACTTAAGTGTGGTATTATTGTTTTTATATGTGAAAAGTGTGGTTCTATCTGTGTTCCTTAACTGTGGATGGGAATCCGGGGAGATTAGTCGCCCGTGACAAGGGAGATTTGTCGCAGGCGACTAATCTCCTCGTGTGCCAGAGCCCTAAAGCATAGTGAGAGATAGTGGCACTATGTAGATAATAGCATAGTAGTAAAGTAGTAGTACAATAATAATAAAAAGTCAACTGATGGCCTAACTCAAGTATTGCTTTTTTTCTCTTGGTACCCTTCATTCTGTGTGAGGAGAAGAGCTCTGTTGCAAAAGCTGAGAAGGGAGGTCAAAAAATGGGCTTAAATTTGAGCTCCATTGGGCAAGGGTTAAAAAGAAACACTTTTACTCCTTTTACTTAAAGGTATCAGTTAAAAAATGGACCCCCTGCTGTAGGTCAGATGGTAAGGACAGGGTACAATTGCAGCCGGTGTCCATTGCCACCCCCTAACTTCCGCATGGGTTAGGGGCAAGGGGCTGGAATTTTACATACCTCACAGCTTACAGCCTGCTGTTTAAATGTGGAACGCACAGCCATCTTGGATTTTTTTACAGGAGCCAGGCAGAAATAGAGAGAGACAAGTAGCGTGGGAGGCACATAAGTGTGCTGAGACATGTAAAGGTATAATTACTCCAGAAACTTCAAGTTTTGCTTTCCATTTACTGCAATAATTTACAGGTTTGATCAAATCAGTTTAATGATATGCCTGCCAGCGCAGTTAATCACAGGGAATAAATGTTATAGCATGGCTGTTAAATTGGTACATAATTTTGTTTTGTGACATTGGCGGGGCAAAAAAAGGCTGTATGTTTAATACCCATCAAGACTGAAAAGTCTGCAGACTGAAAGTGATTGCAACTGTCAAACTGCATCTGTCATGTAAGTGTTTACTTTGTGTTCTTTCCAAAAGAATCATGATCACTAGAATGGAAATTAATATATCTACATATCTTTATATCTGCAAGAAATACTGCACTGGCAGGCACATTAAGTACTTTGTATACAGAGGTCTGCTACACATATGCCTGTAAAGGCAAGCCAAATACTTACAGGTACACAGGAAGGCCAAATTATTTTTTTCACTCTGTCTTCTTTCTGGGGTTAGCAAATCTTGTGATGATTAATCTTTTTTTGTGTGTGCCTAAATTATACTATAATACTATACTATTACTATAAGGACCTAACAAGGGGGGTTACTATATTATATTTGTGTGAATGATAGCAGCTAGTTATGAATGCTCAGCTGCTATTGCAAGAATGGTGAATACATATTGCAGGAGCCTCTATAATGTGGAGGTTGGAATGCTGTAGTAATTAACAGACCTACAAAGGACATTGCAAAGTCAGTTTCCACACCTATCTGGCCAAACTACATACCAGCCAGTCCAAAAGAATGTTTTTCCTCAAGTCATAATATATAAAGCAAACACTGGGTTCAAAAAAATTAAAGAGATACATTGTCAATTCACTATGGATAAATTATTATGTTGAAGTGCGCAATAACTGCTATTTTGTGTACATTATACAAAAATTATGGGGAACGTTGCCTGAGTGGTACACAGATAGGTATTACAAATTTACCGGCAATGTACTTGCTGGTAAATTTTCAGTACCCTATAATTCCACCCCCCCTTTTCTCACCTCCATGCTTTAAACTTACAGGGCCACCTATGCCCAGCCCATTTTCCCACCCACTCCACCCACTTTCAAATTCATCCTATCCACATCCACTCTGGGCCCACCCTTTTCCCCTACTTCCTACACAATTGCCCGCCCCCCAAATTACACCACAGCCCCGACTCAACAGCCCCTGAACTGAAGGCCAGTATTAAAGGAATAAAAGGTGGTAACTGTAGTTGGATAACTCTGAACTAAGAAAAAAGGTACATTTTCTGTCTGCTGGATAAAGTTGCATAGGTCTTTGTGTTTTGTACCAACAAAACAAAATGTAGTTCCACCCTGGGTGCTAATCACTGAACTTTGCTTTATTGATATTGGTTTCTTTGCCCTTTCTTACCAAGCTATTTTTCTTATGGTTCAGAATATGCTCTTAGACATTAATAAAGTTCATTTGAATTCTTATCATTTTACAAACACAGTTTGCATGATATGTGGATTACACAGAGTAAACCACATGTAAAAAGTCAATTTACTGATAGGCGTATTGTAAATAGGTGTCTTGCAAAAAAATAAAAAGGCAAACAGTAAGTAAGGAGTGGCAAATCAAAGTTTTGGCTTCTGAGTAACATACAGACCTCTTTATTTCTATTGCTTGTGGTTCTCATGCAAGACTTTAAAGCTAATAGAAAAATCAAAAGATGCATTTACACTGGAGAATGACAAAGACTGGGTTGGGCTTCCCTGGAGGTAGCAGGACAGTCTTGGTATTTACTCATCACTGTTGTAAAATCACCAGTTGCAATACGTTTCCTGTTCCCTCCATGCATTGTCATTGTTTAGTGTCATTTCTGTGCAGGTAACTGGCTTTTTAAAACATTACCAGCTTGTTGATTGACCTTTTAGGGACATGTGGCTTGTCTCCTGAACCTTGTCAGTCTTTCCTAGGGTTCTCTGAGGTAAAAATCAATAATTTCATATACTCATGGACAGTCAGTTCAACTTCTTGGGGACTCTCTAAACTGGAAGGCCCCATAGAAAGTGTAATCCCTTGCATGTAATACAGACAAGTCCAGCGTAGGTTAGAGCATGGGGTACACAGGAATCTCTTTCAAAGGATGGACCTTTGCTATGTGGAAGAGTATGTCTGCATGCATTAAACTACACCTCCCAATGCCAGATGTAAAAGAAAGACTCCAGGAGTTCTTTTGCAGCAAACTCAAACAGAACCTGTTTATTGTCCAAGACAAATCAATGCAGGGTGATAAATACTCACAAAAGCCAGATGGAATGGCAGGTATCAAAAGGCACAAGATGCAGCAGAATCAAAATAGTGTACCACTGTGGAAACCAGCTGAGTTAAGTAAATTTATGTTAAGTAAACTAACAGGAATTAGGGAGAAAACTATTCCTGAATTCCCTGTCACTATGACAGCCCTTCACTTTGGCAGCAGAGCCTATAAAGGAGACTATTCCCACTGTCTCTCCTGGTTGGAGCCAGAAAGCTGCTCTTGCTAACTAAGACTGACTAACTCACTTTCCAAGAAAGTACTATAACAAGAATGAACCTACTCTTACTATAACTCAATCATGGGGTCCCTGTGAGGTACGGGTCCCTCTAGGGCAAAACACTTCTGGGGCCTTAGTGATCTCAGGCTCAGTGAAACATCCACCTAGTTTAACAGATGCAGGCCAAAGAGGAAGATCCAGCCCCTGCTAAACCCTATATTACAGTGTGCAGGAAGTTCTCATACCTATGGGCCAATAAAGTACAATATGCTAATAGCAAAAATAGATACATGAGCTTCTGCCCAGTAAGAGGGACATAGGGAAGTGTAGGGATTTAAAGCTATAGGGATTGTTAACTTTAGAGGTCCCTATATAAGGTTATACAATATAGGTGGTATTAACAAGGTGCAGAAAGTGCGCTTGAGGAAGGACCCAGCTTTCCAGTAATGTAAAACAGTAATATATTTAATTCATCTGATGTATTCTTGTTCATGGTATACAGAAGTCTGGGACATGAGGTGTTCTAATTCTTCTATTGGAATTTCAGCAGCTATCTGGTTGCTAGGGTTTTACTTACCTTAGCAACCAGGCAGTGGTGTGAATGAGAAACTGGAAAATTATTAGAAGAGGGACTAAATAAAAAGATAAGGAATAAAAAGTAACAATATAAATACAATTGTAGCCTCACAGAGCAATAGTTTTTTGGCTACGCTGATGTGAAAACTGGAAAGATATAGACAAAGAAGGCAAATCATTAAAAAACTATAACAAATAAATAATGAAGACCAATTGGAAAGTTGCTCAGAAAAGTACATTTGCTACCTTCATATTTTCTGTTTATATCGGTTCTGTTTCTGTTTATGTTATTAACTCACTGTTTATTCACTGTTTATATGCCAAGTAGGGTTATTATCTTTTCCCTATGGTTATCTGTCTTTCTATGGCTGACATGGACTATTGCACCTGCTATGACTGGTAATGAGGCCATAGGGCCCAACTGATCACAGATGCCTGCGATACTAATCACCTTTATGGGCTGCGTGAAATAAATCATACATTTAGGCTTTAACTTTTGTAAACTTCCACAGGAGATTAAAAAATGAACTTCTGGAAATTCAAAGAAGAGGAAACAAACGTCACCATGTACGTCAGCAAAACTCAAAAATTTGTGCCCGTTGCCGAAAAAGTCTGGGATTGATCTTTGATCGGGGAGATCTCTGCCATGTCTGCCATCAGCGGGTCTGCAAAGCATGTCGTGTGGTTGTTAAAGATGGCAAATGGAAGTGTACTGTATGTGCCAAAATAGCGTAAGTACAATTTTGTATATTTTTAAAAAAATATGTCATTAAAGATACTAGCAGAGCACAGAGCACTGTGCAATAATAGAAACTTTACATTGTAAGCAATCATTTACAAATGGTGGCGAAGGGTGCAAAGTGTAAAGACCGGTGCAAGCTTCTATGATTTGTACTCTATCCCTGTCAAGTGTGCTTACAGGTGCAGGAAGTGGAGGGATACAGTCTGCTGAATACAGCAATATCTGCACCCCACTTGTCCCTTAGCTTGTACATTATTGAAGCATGGAACTTAGAGAATATCGGTGGCTGCAGGATGCAAAGTAGAGGGCTTCTTTGCACCAGGGTTGGGCTCTAGACCTCCTGCCAGATTTTTTCAAGGTTCTTTGTAAATGGTCACTTTGGGACACAGGGGCAATGTTAAATAACAACTCAGGTATTTGTTCAACTTGTGTTGTTAATTCATTCCTTTTGTAGAATTTCAGTAATGTTTTTTAATGTTTTAAGGTTCAGTTTATGGTTATCATAGCCTCTGTCCACTTGCCTCCAGTTTTGCTTGACCTTTTATTCATAAAATAACACTTTTGCATAGGATTATCTGGCAATTATAAATGGAAGTAGGAAATTACAGTTGATTGCAATGCAGCAACTGTGGGGATGCCAGACATTTGTTTTAATGTTATCATACATATATAATATGGCTTGTAGTACATAAACAGTACAGAAAATATGCTCACATTTTTTAGATAAATGCATTTGTGTACATTTCTTTTCTGGGCCATAATAAGGGCCCTGCAGTTTTTAGTTTGTGTCCATAGATTTTCCTATATGTGATTGGTTGTGCTAGATATTATTTAAAAATGCACGAATCATGGTCCTATTCTACACTTGGCCAAGTGGCTAAATGTTATGCAGTAGCAGCATCATGCATTTTTGAGTAGTAAGTCATATTGATGGCCATAGAGAAGTCACGAATTACAAAACTCAAAAGCAATTCCTATGCAAAGTGCAGAGCTGTAACCAGTACAACCCCAAAGTACCTGCATTGATGCACAAGATGCTTAAGGGAAGTGGGCACCATGTTGAGGTCACTAGAGAGCCCATGTTAACTGGTGCTAAATACAGGTCTGTCTTTGCACTTTTAGGAGCTTCCATTTACATTGCTTGAACTTAAGGGCCTTGTGTAGCTCCTTAACACCTCCGTACTCCTAATTTACAAAACAGAAACAATTATGTTGCTCTATTCGCAATAAGTACAAACTGTGAGGTGACAATTACACTGGAATACTGGGAAAGAAAGCTGCATCGTAGGAACTAAAAAGACAGAATTGCAACAGTTTTTCACACATTGCACAATGCTAGTAGATTACCCCAAATATTTTAAGAGAAGAATGAATCAGAATATCAGAATTTGTGAAACTTGGCATATGCTATGATGTAACTGTAATGTGATGCCCCGCCCCCTGCAAAAAATATCTTGGGAGGGGCCTACACGGCATGCAGTGTATGCATTTTATATGGCTTGTTTTTTGATATTGCATCACAATCTGATTTAATAATACTTAAATAAGTTACTGCTGGTTTGGCCATTAAAATGCAATGCCTCTTATGGAAGGCAGCAAACCTAATTGTGGATGAAATTATGCCAGTCAGTAGTATAGCTTGCTTTAAAGTAATTATTCTCCTCTGTGTGGTAGATTGCTCAGCTTTCTTACTCTGCTTCCTTTATCTGAATGAATGCTTCCCCTTTCTGTGCTTCCCATTCCACTTTTTCTCCTCTACCTTTTTTCCCATTCTGCTTTTTTGTGTGTTACCCTGTTGTGATCTGTTGCCTTACATTGGCAACTTCTACTCTCCACATGCTTTTTATTGTTTCTTTTCTACTGTTCTTTACCCACAGAACCTCTACACTTTTTTTTTGTTTTTTTAAGCATTAAAAGAGAAAATTTTTAACCACCACACCCTTTTGTCATATTCATGTCAAAGAAATGCCACAGCAACCTATTTATGCACCCTTGACATTTCTTGTTTTTAACACATTGGTTGCAATTGTGAGTGGGGAAGATTTGCATTTTGTGTAAAAAAAAAACCTGGCACATTGAATCTGATATTACACACTGCAGTTGCAGTTGTGAACCTCTATTGAGCATTTGCTACTGTACATACCTCTTTTATTTTATATTTCTATTAATTAATCAGATAAAACAAATACTGGCTTGCAAATATCATCAGTTATATTAACAGAACTTAGTGTCTGGCTGCCTTACTTATTTTCCAGTCTGTTAACTCTGCTATCAGACTTTTCTGCTTCTGGCCCAAAATCATTTATTTTAGACAGAAGGTCACAGAGCAATCACCATCAGGAATCTCTCAAATAGGATTGAAGGCATTATAGATCTCATCTTTCCTATAATTGCACATCTATTCTTCTATTGATGCACTTCAGTGAACATCCAGAGGCAAGTCTTATCAGTACTGTGATGTCCATTTTAGACACAGTTTGACCTTGGTGTGCAGTTTAGCTTGACCTTTTATTCATAAAATGACACTTTTCTACCTGACCAGCTCACTTCTCTACATACACAAACAATATTTATTACTTATTACAAACTAGTAACAGGAAGCCTTTGTACTAAATGTTTTTAGTGTTGTGTTAAAATTTTCTTTTTGCAGTAAAGTACTGCAGTGGTGTGTGCTATATCCACTCTGTTGGTGAATTAAATGCATGTTCCTTGTGGCAAATGCCTAATCACACATCTTGATGCACATTCTGTTGTGTAGCCTTTTAATTACGGCTCACTAAGGTGTTATGTTTGGGGTTGTTTTTTTGGGTATAGGGTACCACTTCGTCTGCAGGCATGAAAAATATCAATCTTTCTAGCAGCTGTAGGGTTATCAGACTTGCAGTCTGTTTCCCTCTTGATTATCAGCCATCATTTTCTCTTTCCTTTTTCAGTTGGATACATATACATAAATATTATAATTGGTGGATCATTAAGTGTCATTTTAGTCTCATACCAGAAGGTCCCCTGGAAGCACCGCACTTGTGCTTGTTTATTTAGTAGTAGGCAAAGTTGTAATGTAACTTTCCCATGTTTTAAAAAATATTTTGAAATATTTTTCTTTTTGCAAGGAGACTTCTACCCAGTCTATGTTAAATAAATGGGATACATCAAAATGCAAAATGAGAGAGAAAAGGGTGCAGTTTTATCCATACATGGAGGAAACACTTTGCTTTAATATTGTTATTTCCATGTTCTGAGTGCCAGTGCCATAGATTTTACATTCTCCATGTGGACTTTGATTAATGCCGTGCTGCATGTTTAAAATATCACATAGCGTGGCAAAATAAGGTGCTCCACCACTTAAAGGGTTAGGGGCATATTTATCAAAATTTGAGGTAGAGAAAAAAAACACAATCCTGCAAAAAAAAAAAAAAACCACTATGCAAGCAACATTTCATGTTTTTTTTTTTTCAAATGCTAGATGATTTATAACAAAAAAGCTCAAACCAAATTGCATTTGCAAAATGCATTTGCATTTTGGCACCAAAAAAAGTTACAGTATATGCCATTGAGCTTCATATTGAAAATCTTAAATGTTTTGATAAACTGGGGAAATAAATAATGTTGTTAGAGGCAGTTCCCATTGACTTCTATAGAAGCTTGCTAGCTTTATATTTCAATTATTTTCTGGCTACTTTTCAAGGTTTTTTTGTTTTTTTTTTATAAATCCTAACTATTCGAGGTTTCAGAAAATAATCATCTGAATATTTGCATTCTTCTCTGCATTTTAACTCGAATTGAGAAGAAAACACAAACTCAGATTTGGGGGAAAAAACCCTTAAATACAAAAGGCTTAGTGGTGATTTTAACATAAAATGTTCAGTACGTTGTATAAATTATGATGAATAAAGGAACCAATTTTTCAAAAAAACTTTCCTGTAAAAAGGTATGTTTTTCACATGCTAATGATGTGCCTCTGTATTTGTATCCCTTTTTTTGTTGCAGACAGCTAAAGTTGACAACAGGTGATTGGTTTTGTGAAGAACGTGGCAAACGTTTCAAGAATGGCACTGTTCTTGGAAGTGACATAGTCCGAAAATCAATTATGAGAAAGATACCAGGTATCTCTTTATGAAACATTTATATATGTATATACCCTGACCCTGAGAATACTGGGTATGAGAAAGACAGAGAGAGGGAGATAGAGAGGGAGGATTACAAAATAAGTGTAAGGGTGAAGTGTAACAAAAACTATTTTTAATAAACAAATTTACCATTTATCGCCTTGATATATTGATTAATATTGCCCTGCTGTATTTTTTCCTTATTTGTAAGCTTGTTATCATAGTGTATTATGCTGTAACCAACCCAGGATTATAACAGCTGTCATCCATTAGAAGGGGGTGTTCCACAATTCACAGTGATGAGTGACTTAGAATTTTATCTTACTACAAATGCCAAGATACCACTGTCAAGTTCTGTACGGTCAAGCTCTGTGCATTATTTGTAGAGGCACTGACCTTTCTACTTTACGTTGCCTTTGGGGGATGTACTCTTCTGTTTGACTATAAAAAGAAAATCATTTAATTACTTTTTTGTAGCAGTAAGCAAACCTGACAGAGATGTGGAAGATTCAGGCAAACAACTCCCAGCAAATGAAAATGTGCAAAATGGGAGGTAATTAATGTTTTAATATTGCTATCCTATATAGTCTGTCTTTCCCTGTTATTTATAAATGCTTATTAATGTATCAGCATTGTTGCTCTTTCAGGTAGAGGGAGTACTCTAAAATGACTCCTTCTCTGCAACAGAAATTCAATTTCTTTCTGTACTTAACCACCCCACCCCCACAGTGTCCTAGTCAGCCTGGTCAATAGTGTATATATATGTTATATCTACAGTTATAATTTTGAAGCATGAACAACCATGTTTAAAGAGTAATTAACAGCCACCCATTCGATCTCTCACTCACCCACTGCCAGCCCCTTCCCATCCCTGTTTTGTTCCACTGGCCCACCATGGGCCATGTATGTCAAAAGATAATAGAAAATAGAGCTTGCTACAGTACTGCAGAGGAAATTTCATAACTCTCTATTCAGTTGAGGAGGATTATCCTTTACCCTATACAAGTCAGTAGAGAGCTGTGAAATGTCCCTCTGGTGAACTGTGGTAAACCCTCTTTTCACCTTTTAGTAGTTGTTGGCTAACTGTGGTTCTATTTTACACTTTTATACATATGCAGTAAGTTAACAGTTATGGTGGGTATGTTAAAATGTTACAGTATATTAGCGCAGCATTAGTGCTGTGGGGAATGGGGTTAAATAGATATAATGGGACACAGAGCTTTAAAGGGGACCTGTCATCCTAAGACATAACTCCAAATTATTTTCTATATTGTTAGTTAAGCAAAATAAACTTTACTTATGCTATATAAATAATATAAATCTTGTTTCCTTCCGTCTTGGAATTACTCAATCAAAGCAAGCAGGCAGGCACCATTTTGTGGACACTGTTATTAAGGCAAACTTTGTATCACCCCAAAATCTTGGGTATGTGCCAGAATGGGGGACCAGATACCCAGGCCTTGCACTGGCTACACAATTAGATGATGAGGAGGGAGGGGAAAAGTGAGATGTGCAGTGACATCTAGGTAGTGCTGAATGGAAAGCTAAAGTTATTTTCTGCCCCGCCTCTATGCCTAAGGCATAGAGGTGGGGCAAGCAATATATGATTGACAGCTGGGATTTTTAAATGCCTTTATAATGGGTTTGGATGTGTTAATATAAAAATGAATTTGGGCTTCATGTTTAATTTGAAAAGGACTTTCATTATACAGCTTTTTATGTCTGGGTGACAGGTCCACTTTAAGGGGCAACTTTGGAGATACAGATGTTCTGTACTTTCTTCTTGGGGAAGGTACATCATCTCTAATCCAATGCTTGTAAGTTTTAGTGGGAGAATGTGTTTTTTTATCTGTACCCTGTTATTTCTGCCATGTTAACTAGTGATTATTTTCAAACTAGTGTTCTGGAGAACAAATCTGCAAAAGGAGAAGATGGAAGAAGCATTCGGTCAGATATTGACAACCAAAGCTTGCACAGCAATAGGTCAATGCCTCGTAGTGACAGGTGAGGGAAATATTCACTTCTATTTTTTATTATAAATATAAGCAAAGTCTTAATTGAAAGCCAGAAATACTCCTTATCTGCCAATACAAAATATATAGTATAATCACACTAAATAGGATGGAAGAGAAATAGAATACAACTATAGTTTTAGAGTCTATATTAAGAGTTTATACGTTTTAGAACTATGCCAAAAATAGTATGGTTTCATTCTTCCAGGCTTTCACGCTTTTGTGATGATTGTCATAGGCAGAAGGTTTATTAGAATAGAAAGTGGCTTCCAGTGGTTCAGGAAAGTTTTAAACACCACTTGTCAGTCAATACACCCCATGCATTAGTGCCATTATGCTCATTTGATGCCATTCTTTCATCTGTGATTTTTAAAAGCTACAGTGGTGCCTTTCCTGATTGTATCCATGAAAAACTGTTAATTACAGTACACGGTCATGGAAGCTATACAAGGCAACCAGACAAGAGGACCATTTTATAAATCCAGCTGGGTACATTTACTTAGAACTAGTGATGAGCGAATCTGTCCGAAAAATTCACGAAACGCATTTGTCGCATGATTTTTTTTGTCGCCCGTGTCTTTTTTGTCGCCCGCAGGTTTTTTTTTTGTCACCTGCGCCCTTTTTTACGCAACCATGCCCAATTTTGACCATCCGCACCCAATTTGATGCTCAACAAAAATTTTTTTACATGCGCCAAATTTTCCCGAAAGTTTCGCAAAACAATTCGCCAATGGTGAAATGTAGAAATTCGCTACGAATCCATGCCTAGCAATAAAATTCGCTCATCACTACTTAGAACAGCATGTGGTTATTTATTATATATGTTAAAGAATATATTGAATAAGGAATTTAAGATATATGTATAAGGAATTTATTATATCTGTATAAGGAATTTATTATATCTGTATAAGGAATCAGAACAAACAGAGAGTGCTGTATGTTTGTCTGGTAACAGTGAGAGTGAAAGCTTCCTGCAACATTTAATTTATTGACTGATTTTGCTTTCAAGGATAAGCAATTTATTTGACAAAATGACTGGAAAGAAGGCAAAAAATGAAGAGGATGATGCTCAAAGCTTGCGAAGCATGAGATCTGATAGGTGAGCATGTAGAATTTGTGACTTGGATGAGTAAACAATCTGCTCTGCAGAATATCTGTGTTGATAAAAAACAAACTGAATATAGAGATTAGTAATGAGTGAATCTGTCCTATTTGACTTCCCCGAAAATTTGTGAAACGTCACCAATTCGCAAAATGCACAGAAGAAATGGGTGACAATTATTTTTTTATCGTGCAACTTTTCTTTTTTTTACAACCATTGGAGTCTATGGGCGTTTTTTTTGCGGCAAAACCTGGCAAAAAATTTTGCTCATCACTAACAGAGACTGGAAATTGTTAGTGATTGGTCCCTTATAGTAAACAAACATTAATGTCATGCTTCTTGTGATTATTATGAATGATTAAAAAATATATTTTTTTAATAGGACTATGAAGGATAAAACTATACCTGTTTTGTACCAGAAAGGCAGATTTTAAAGAAAAAATATAAGCCTATATGCTGTGCTTGGTCAATGCTGTTTCTGGCTAGTGCAGAGGTTTTTGCGTTCTTTGGGTTCAAACCTAATAGCTGTTCAGCTAGCTGTTCCCTATTTTCCTCTTTGCCTTGTTCCCTCGTAGTAGTTTGCAATACTCTAGGTAATGGGAAAAAGATGGGATTTTTGTATAAAGATCTTTCACTGGCCTGGTCCTTACTAGATCCTAGCTTCTCTGTGTGTATAATATAAATACAATTAGATTCTTGGCACCTTTCCAGTATACATTAATTAAACATTTTAACTAGTTTTAAAGTTATTTGCAAAGTTAACTGGAATTGAAAATTGTATTTGTTAAGAACCAGCAGTGCAGCAGAATAGAACAGGGCAGATAAATATTGCTTTTAACGTTCTGGAAAGTTGATTATAACTATGATTGAACAAGAATACTATCCAAGGCTATTGGAATCTTAGGATCTATAGTCAGTATAGATATTGGTATATATAGTTTATATATGTGAATGTATAGGTCTGTATGTGTATTTGTATAGATTTTGGTTTGTATGGAGTGGTTGAACTTGATGGACTTTTGACTTTTATCAGCCCAACTTGCTGTATCCCTTTAAAGAGATACTGTCATGATTTTTATGGTGTAATTTTTATTTATAAATGACACTGTTTATATAGCGTATAATTCACTCTACAATTTAATATTTTATTCTTGAACCAACAAATGTTTTTGTGTAGGCAGCCATTTCTGTGAATAGTGCCTGAGCTTTTAGAAGTAGCCAGCACTACACATTAGAACTGCTTTCAGGTAACCTATGGTTTCTCCTACTCCCATGTAACTCGAGGAGTCGCAAGCAGGACTTAGATTTCTTACTATTGAGTTCTATTCTAATCTACTGGAAGCTGCTATCTTGCTACCTTCCCTTGTTCTGCTGATTGGCTGCTTCAACTTGTAGCGCAGCAGTAACGTGTGACTGAAGTTTATCAGAGCACAGGTCACATGAATGTGGCACCCTGAATGTGAAAATTCAAGATTAAATCTACAAAACAAAAACATTTGTTTGTGTTTTGAAATATGGATTTCAAAGCAGGATTCTGCTGGAGAAGCTCTATTAACTGATGTTTTTTGAAAAAACTTGTTTTCACATGACAGTATTCCTTTAACATCATCAGGCACCCTCTCCTGACGTTTTTGATTCTAGTGTTAATACATAATTAGAAGTATAATCCCTTAGGACACCTTTGTTTTTTCTTATGTAGTCTGCTTTTGGAGTAACATGTGGCAACCAAACAAAAAAAATAATAAATTAGGTCATCCATCCTATAAGTTGATAAACTAGACTTTGACGTTAAAGGTGTGGTTAATTATTTCACAGGAAAGTTAAAGTGAACGTTCACTCAGAGTCATTGCAAGCAGCTGTCACCGAACAGGAGAATACTGACATGATAAGTCAAGCCAGCTTCAAAGTTGATGTACGTTCTGAATCCAGACCTGGTTCATCTCTTTCTGCAAGGTACAATACACATACAATTTAGATGTTGTTTATTGTCTGGATGTCAACTTACCGTATGTCACCTTACATAAGTGAATGTAACACCAGTTTTTAAGGGAACAATAGTTTTTAATACTCAGTGATACAGATAATTTTGAGAGTGGAAGTTATGTCCTAATATTTTAGACTATAATTTGTCTGTACAGTTTTTGGAATGATAGCTAGTTAGTAAATATTTGTTTTGGTAACCCATAAAATGGATAATGCATCTTATATGGTCATGCTTAGCCTTACTGCACTTGCCATAGGGATAAGGAAAGCTGGAAACAAAGCATTATGGGATTATGTGGGATGAATAACAACCTGAGTTTACTCTTAGCCTAAACAGAGATATACCATAAAACTGACAGCCCCACTTACAGGGCCCCCTTCGTTACAGATACTGGATCTTTTATCTGAAATACTAATGGGGTTTACAGAAAACTTTACAAGATATCATAATTAACATGTATTTTATGTAATTTTTATCATTATAGCTAAAAAACGTTTACCATTAATAAACCCAGCAGGATATAAGATATGGATTTATGCAGCTTGGTTAGGATACAAGGTACTGTTTCATTATTATCACAGAGAAACAATCTGAGATTAGATCTAATTTATTTATGTATGAAACATATACTGTATGTATGATTAATAAGTCAAATCAAATCAAGAATTTTATTCTAATTTTATTTGTGTATAACTTTCACTGTGGCATTAATTGGCTCATCTATACGCTATATGAAACTTTGCAATTATGCTCTTGTTTCTTTGCTTTTAAACGCTGGTAGTATTCAACAAAAATTTGCTAAAAACCAAAGATTCAGAGGATATTTTCTTTTATAATTCTAGAGGGAGTGTTGATTCATTGGACACTGGTGTTTCAAGTCCCAAATCAAAAGGCAATGCACCATCTTCTTACCAAAGCAGCAGCATAAATGTCATTGGAACGTTGCCTGCTAGGCAGAGCTCCCCAACAGCAAGTATGCACAGTGCAGCTTCTAATAGTCATTCGGTGAGTATTATGTGTTCTCTTGGCACTACAGCAAAGTCTTTCTATCAAGTAACTGGATATATAGTGTTAATTTACTGTATCTATTTTACCTTCCCCTCTTTGTGCTTGAGTCTTTAGATCAGTGCTGTCCACAGCCTCCCTTTGTCTGGCTGGCTGCTGTGACTGCTTACCTTTGGGAAGCTTTAAATGGTTTCAGTACTGAGATTAAATGCCCCCCGGCATTGTTCACACCTCAGATTGAGGCTGTAAACACCTGTATTGTTTAAACATGTAATCCCCTGTACTGTTCACACAATTTCAGTCCATGCATTGTTAACCCCTGCATTTTTCACACCTTAGGCTCAGCCTGTAAACCCCCACATTGTTCCCCTGTACACATCTCAGACTGTCGGAGCAGTGCCAGCATTGTGTCAATGTATGTACTGCCTGCCCTATGCTGCCTGTGTGTATGGCACACACAGGCAGCATAGAGCAGGCAGAGTATTGCACACAGGCAGCATAGGGCAGGCAGAGTATGGCACTGAGGCAGGGTAGAGTAGGGCAGGCAGAGTAAGGGACACACAGGCAGGGTAGGGCAGGCAGAGTATGACACACACAGGCAGCATAGGGCAGCTAGAGTATGGCACATACAGGCAACATAGGGCAGCTAGAATATGGCACACAGGCAGGGTAGAGTAGGCCAGGCAGCGTATGGGACACACAGACAGGGTAGGTCAGGGAGAGTATGGCACACACAGGCAGCATAGGGCAGCCAGAGTAAGGCACACACAGGCATACTGACCTATATTCACCTATCTATACACTCACAAACATAAACCATATATACCAACATCTATACTAACTGTAGGTTTTAGTAACACAATAGCCTTGGATACTATGCTTGTTCAAGAACTCATCCAGGCCCCTCTTAAAGGAGAAGGAAAGGTAAAAACTAAGTAAGCTTTATCAGAAAGGTCTATGTAAATACAGCCATAAGCACTCACAGAAACACTGCACTGAGTCCTCTGTCAAAAGAAACAGAATTTGTTGTCTCTTTGTTTTCCTGTGCCAGAGACACGCGGCTCTCTCCTCTCTCCTGCTCCCCCCTCCCTCAAGAATGCTAAGAACTCCCTTCCCCCCTTAGGAATGTGGATCTGAGCCAATCAACAGGAAGCTGACTCTATACACAGCTCAGCATTTTTTCTTCCTGTTTGGCTTCTGATCAACTGAACAGGTGAACTATGGGGAGACTTAAGGGCACTATTGAGACAACTGAAGGTATGCCTGCAGCTTGAGATTAACTCTTTATTAGCCTTTCCTTCTCCTTTAAAGGCATTAACAGAATCTGCCATCACAACATCACTAAGAAAGGCATTCCACAACCTGAAATTTTGGTCCTCTAATTTAAAGGGGTGGCCTCTGGTGCGATGATCCTTTTAATGGGAAAAAAGAACTTCACCTAACTGTCTATAACCACTGCTAATATTATGCTTTTCAGAGCTCTGAACTGCTTTGTATGAATACCAGAAAATAAGCTCCTTTCTTTAAAAAATCAAATCAAAAACAGTACAATGAATTACAATTTATGTTGAGAATCCTTATGACATAGATACAGTCTGTGTACATTAAAATATGAATATATTTCTAACCATATTGTTATTTTTAACAGCGATCTGGTGTACAAAATGGCACTAAAACAAGTTCCAGTATTCCAGAAGACATGTCAAAGGGGCACGAACGCAGGGCTTCTGCTACTCCTTCATTAGTTATATCCAGAGCTTCCTTATCATCAGGTAGGCGTATAACATTCTGTTGTAACGTTAGCCAATGGATAAGCAAATTGAGGTTAGTTCAACGCTTCCCTTTACTGTATTTATTCATTTTCTGTAAGTTTGGGGATGCATACAAAGTCCAGCACATACCCTGACAGCACCACTGTCAAAAGGAAGAAATTAAAATAGTGTGGAAGAGAATTCATGATCATTACAGTCTTCTGTCTTCACTTAGTTTAAATCCATTTTCTACCATTTAAGTTTTTAAGTCTCCAAGAAATCTTTGAGAAGCATAGTCTAATATATATGCTTAATAACCTCTCTGCCTTGGTGACCAATGTTTAGCCAACATGAAGTAAGTTTAAAAGAAAGATAATTAACACAATAAACGTTGTCTTTTCTGTAATAGAAATGTCATAAAAAACAATTAGAGGAGTAATCTATAGCATTTCTCTAGCATTAAATGGTTATGGCTCAACATGACAGCTTCCTCGCATTTCTATACAAGCTAACATGCAGAGGTGAAATAATCTATGCACACATCAGAACAAATGTAGGGTAGATGTTTCCCTTTTAATTTTAATTGAGGAAAAGGTGATAATAACAACACTCATCTGGCTTAATGTTAAAATTGTTAAATGGAAAAGAACTGGCACCTTTTTTCCCTACTTGCACATTTGCAAGCAGTTTCGCACCAAAGTACGCTCCTTGTGCCTGCACCCAGGCCTACACGATAGCTCCTGGTGCAGGCATAACAATCAGGTTTTTGAAGTGTAGGGGCAGATACTTGGCCTGCGCTTATCCACAGACAGAGAATCCGCCCCGTGTAGCATTAGCATAAAGACTAATTGTCACGGTCGGCACCCTAAACCAGAACAGATGCCAAGTTCCCTTGTCTCGGCTCGGCTTCACCAGTATTGTGACCGCCTTTGGCTTCGGGAGGAGCCCTTAGCTACTCAGATGCCACCTGGACTTAACAAGAGGAACAAGGCAGGAGTTCTGGCAAGCAAAGGGGCACGACTGTGGATAAAGTCAGTTAGGCCGAAGATCACGGTACAAATAGGGTTAAACAAGTTCGTCGTCAGGCAGGCTGGGTCGAGGCAGGCAGAAACCAGGGATCGTCAGACAGGCAAGGGTCAACCAGATAATCAAGCAGCGGGGTTAGGCAAAATCGGAGTCAAAAGTACAAGCCGAGGTCAGGTTACGGATTTCAGAATAGTCAGGAACAGGCCGGGTCAAAAACAGGAAAATTACCAACAGGGACAAATGCACGAAGCTCAGAAAGGCACCAGAATCAAATTCTATCACGGGCAATGAGAAAAGGCAAAAAGTCCCTTTAAATGCTTTTGAATTTCGCGCCATTGCGCGCTGACGTCATCACGCCAGCACGCATGTGCTTAACAACGCGGAAGTGCGTGCGCGTGCGCACTTAGGGACATACCGGCGCAGAGGGAAGACGGCGCGGCGGGCGTCCCCACCGCGCCGGTAAGGTAGATTTCCTTACACTAATAATTGCCAACTATACTTTCATATTAATATGAAAAGCATTTCTTTTACAGAGCAGAGCAAATCTGAATATGATTTAAGTGGCCACTTTACAGAAGAAAACCAGGAAAGCATAAGCATGAGGAGCATATCCGTCCCAGACTATTTAAATAAGGATCCTGTAAGTTGTTTGATGATATCAATCCTTGTATTCATTAGATGTACCCAAATTCAGGCAATATAGCATATAATCCCATGTGTGTTATGGTTAATAAATGAGAAAGATATAAATGTCGACTTTACTTTATGTATCTAATTTGGTTGTTCAGATAATCACTCCTTTTATACGTTTTGTATCTTGTTTATATAAGGTGAACTGTGTTGCCTTAAACCAAGAGACACAAGAATGCAATATTTTTTACCAACCCACTTCTTGGTGTTGAATAAAGCTTATAAGTATCATTATAAGTATTTTATAAGTATCACCTCAATACAATGACAAAAAAGGGCCATGCAGTCTGTTTGTTGTATTGATTGCCATTATGAGAGCCTCAGGATACAGATTGGCATTATTAGTGTCTTGGTTCTTTGCTTATGCTGAACAAGCTGTGATCTCCACTGATACAGTGGGTTAGCAAATTATCTATGAACTGAAAACAGGATGTATTGCTCGATGGTTTAATACAGCTGACACACTTAGTAAGATTAAATGGGTAATTCACCTTGTAAAATGCAGCTGCAATATTGACTTCTTTCAGTTCTTTTCTGCTTTGTATCGTTTTTCCAATGTTTCTACCATTTAAAAAGCACCATGCATTTTTTCCACCTTAAAAGACCCCTCCTGGAAATTTGCAAACAGTGTCTATAATCAAATTCCTTGCTCTCACAGAATAGAGCACCTCAGTCTGCCAGGAGTGCTGGGTCACACAAGGCTAGTTTTAGTATTTTGTGTCACTGTATTCTTTGTATAAATGGGGGCTGATGGGAGACCTGATCAACTCAATTCAGCTTGAAATGCTCTTTTTTCCCAGGAATACATAGATAAGATTGATGAAGATTTTGATGATTTGGGGCCGTCAACAAATTTGACAAAATCAATGGTAAGAACAATTTTCATTATTTTAGCTTTGTATTTTTATACAGTTTAACACACACACACACTGTGTAAACTGCCCAGTCCTTAAAGGGAACCTGTCACACTAAGAAATTATCCCAAATTTATTTCTATTGTGTTTGTAAATGTAAACTTCATGTACACTATATAAGTAATATCAATTTTGTTTCCTTCAGTTTTTGAATTATACAATCACCGCAAGCAGGCAGGTGCCATTTTGTGGACACAGCAAGTTTTGTATTATATCAAAATCTTGTTTATGTGACAGAAAGGAAGATCAGATGCGTATGCACATGCACTGGTGAGGAGGGAGGGAGAAAGTTAGAATTGCATTGACATCTAGGAAGTGCTGAATGGAAAGTGAAAGTAATAATCTGCCCCACCTCTATGCCTTAAGCATAAAGGTGGGCAGGCAATATATGATTGACAGGTGGGAGTTTTAAATGCCTTTATAATGGGCATGGATGTGTTAATTAAAAAAGGAATTTGGATTTCATGTTTAATTTGAAAAGGACTTATGATACAGTTTTTTCACAATGTGATTGATTAGTAAAGACCATGTTGTACTTACCATTAACTTAGTAGCTTAAGTGAGAAAGCAGGGAGCTTTTAAGCCCTAGCTAATTTCCATTTACCTGTTAGCAAAATAAGGCTACAAGTTCCACAGAAACAGAAAGAAAAAAAATCAAATGATAAAAAATTAAATTATCTGTGTAATATTAAAAGTATGATTCTAGGTATGAACTGCTCCTTATGAATCTGCAATATCATAACTAGTGATGGGTGAAAAGTTTCGCCAGGCATGGATTCGCGGCGAATTTCCACGTTTCACGAAACGGATGAAAAATTTCGCCACGGAAAAATTCGGCGCACGTCCAAAAATTGTCGCCGGCGTCAAAAAAGAATAGTCGCGGGCGACAAAATAATAGCCGCGTGACAAAACAATAGCCGCGTGACTAAATAATAGCCGCGGGCGACGAAATAATAGCCGCGTGCGACAAAACAATAGCCATGCGACAAAACAATAGCCGCGGGCGACGAAACAATAGCCGCGCGACAAAATAATAGCCGCGTGCGACAAAACAATAGCCGTGCGACAAAATAAAAGCCGCGGGCGACGAAACAATAGCCGCGCGACAAAATAGTAGCCGCGGGCGACAATTTTTTTTGTCGCACGACATTTTCGCCGTTTCGCGAATTTTTCGCCGTTTCGCGGATCTTTTGAAAGATTCGCTAATTTTTCGGCGAAGCGAAACGGAACAGATTCGCTCATCACTAATCATAACCAATTAATTATAGCGAATATTCCTAATGTCATGTGTGCAGTGCAGAATATGTACATCACAGCTGCTTGATGGTTATTGCCAAGTTTACAGTTACTGGCCAAATAATTCAAAATACCATTCCATTCTGTTTAGCTAGTTTCCTGCAAAAGCAAATATTTGTGGTTAGATATTTGTGGTTAAATACAATATTTTCTATGCGAACCCTTTGGATGTATTCCCATAACAATACAGTAACACTTAATAATAGCTGGAACCAGCAGTAGTATGACTGTAAAAAAGTTACATTTTTCCCCTCCTATAAATGAATTTTCGTGTTGTACAACTTGTACCTTTAAAAGGAGGAGGAGTTTAAAAAGGCAAATGATTCACTTTATGAGTTCTGAACCCACATATTTCCTAGTGCATGGTTTCTTTTCTTCAGCCTTAGCTCAAGGGAAGCATCATTGATTCAGTGGTACATAGAGTCAGAACCTGTAGCGAATATAATGTAAATGGCAGATACAGCAAAGGCTTATTTGCAATTTAAAAGCCTGATAGTAAAGATTTAAGGTGTTGTTTAATTACCACAAGTGCAGTATGGAAAAGGTAATTTTTAATGCAACCACCAAATTTTTTCCCTCAGAAATAAGAGTGTTTGCTTTGACATAAATTGCATGCAAATGCTCTGAAAATTGGCGCACTCCTGGTAGTTGCTGTCAAAACGATGTCTACTGTGGAAACCCACCACCTCTGAAAGTGGCTCCAGGATCCCCTTAGACGCATTTGCGTCTTGAGGCAATGGCACAGAGCACAACTAAAATTAAAATGTTGTACACAACTACCTGGAAGGAAATTTGCGAGCATCTGAATCAAAAGTTGCATACCCACACAGGCCCAGATTTTTGGGAAGGCCACAAAGTCCCGGGCCTAGAGCACCATGTAAGCACCAAAGTGTAATTTTTAGTTCCTACATACACCTGGAGCAACGGAGACTGGACATACCTGAGATTTGGACATTTGTATCTCCCATGCCCATACCTCAGTTCTGTGGGTATCTGGAAACTAGCTTAGACTTAATTCTACTAGATACTGTATATCATGACCTGGATGAATGAGAATCTTCATAGACATATAGCTAACAACTGTGCAAGTATGGCATCTAGAACAAGCATGTTACGTGTATGTGCACGCATACACATAAATGCATGCTGCAGGGGGTCAGGCTTGAGGGATGCAGGAAGCACCTAGGGAAGCAAGATTTTAAAATCCAGCGGTGCAACTGCAACTTCAGTTTTGCTTGTGAATGACCCCTATGATATGTGCATTATAGGCACCTTGCAAATGATTGTTACTGATTATTACTAATTATATCTGCTCAGTAATGATTATACACTCACAACAAAATTATTGAGCTATCCATATAAAAATCTCATACCAGATGTGTTTCCTTTTAGCTGTGTCAAGTCTCACAGCTTTACCTTTTGAACCCGCTGGTCAAAGTGGTGAACAAATATCTAGCATTTTCTGGATCATTTAACTGAAATAACCATTGATTTTCTCCATCTGTGTGTGGTAGTTATTGTTAATGAACCATACTTTTGATTTTAAATAGACAACATTAATCCCAGCTCTATTCTTTTATCTAAATCGGAGTGGAGGGGGAGTATCTGTAGAGAAGACCCTATCAAAACATTTAGCTTAACTCACCATGTCTTCCCATGTCAAATATATATTTATCACACCGCATTTGCCTCTGTCCCATAAGCAGGGTATGTGATAAAAAAATGTATATGTTCTGTATACATTTGATTTAGTTTGAAAAAGCTGATACAAAATGGTAATAAATCTGATATAGTTGTTAGATGTCCCTCATTAATAGACAGTCCCTGGATTTGACTAAATGTCCATGGAATTTTGGCCCTGGAGCCATCTATGCACAGTGGAATTCCCATGATCTTAAAGGATTACTCTCATGTAGGAAACTATGCTCTGCCAAAGCATATTTTGGTAATTATGGCTCAGTATTAAGTTTGGCAATATGTTTTTCAAGGTCTGCTTTTTATCCATAAATACTACATGCCTTCTCCAATGCAATTTTTGAATGCAATGTAGTGAAATTTCTAACATTTCCAACATAATTCAGTGGCAATATTCTCTTTATTAGAATTATTCTCTCAGTTGTTCCCAAATGTTTGAAATGAGAGGCCCCCTCCTTCCTTCCCAGTTCCATATGAAGGAAGAGGCCCCAAAAAGCCTCTTTTTTTAAGGAGTGATGGGTAAGTTATCCCTTTGTCATTTACTTCACCTTAATAGGAACATTTTGCAATCATTGCATTGTACCCTCATTTGTTTTATGAGGGTACAATGCAATTGTGGGACGTTTGGCTAACTGCTGGTCTCTAAAGGACACTGTGTAGAGACTTGTGTGTTTGGAGAAATAGAGTTCAATGGGTCCACCAAAAAGATTTACTATAGTGACACAGAACGCTAGTTACTTATTATCTAAACTATAGCTTAAAATATGGTAATATAAAGGTACAAAGTTTGCACCAGGTATAGTAATCCATAGCAAGGATGTAGCATTTACTGGTCACCTGTTTAAAAACAATATTTGAATTTTTTTAATGTTGAACTGTTGAATCCTAATCAATTCCCAGCATTTTGTTATTTTTGCCAAATAACACAATTTTACTAACTATTTTTCCCTAACAGTTCGTAAAGTTCTGAATGAATTTACACATTTAATAAACCCTGATACCTGTATCAGACAATTAGAATGTGTTTGACTGTTTTGAGAAATGAAATTCATGATCTGAGGTGCCAACATTTCTACTGCATACTTACCCTTGGCAGCACTGCAAGTTACCCTTAGCCTGCAAAAACACACCATCTCAATCAGACTACATCATGCTCCATTCTTTGCTTCCTGTCTTTAACACTTTTTTCTCTGTCATTCTGTACTTTTTCCTGAAAGAATGCTCACACATTATCTGACAGGAAATGGACCCACTTAAATGTCCCTGATGCAGATGCTGATACAGTGAGTTCTTCATGGTCTATGTGGTCATGATGTTTGTTATATTTCCTACTACTATTTCCATTAGTATCCTTTTCCATTAATATATTTTATTTACATTGCCAGCTTTTGTTCCATTGTGAGTTTGTTAATTCATTTATCTATTGTTACTACAGGTATAGGACCCGTTATCCAGAATGCTCGTGACCAAGTGTATTCCGGATAAGGGGTCTTTCTGTAATTTGGATCTCCATACCTTAAGTCTACTAAAGAAATCAATAAAACATTAATTAAACCCAATAGGATTGTTTTGCATCCAATAAGGATTATTTATATATTAGTTGGGATCAATTACAAGGTACTGTTTTATTACTACAGAGAAAAAGGAAATCAGTTTTAAAATTCTAAATTATTTGATTAAAATGGAGTCTATGGGAGATGGGCATTCCGTAATTCGGAGCTTTCTGGATAATGGGTTTCTGGATAAGGGATCCCATACCTGTTCTTGTTTTAAAGTTTTTAAGACGTTTCTGAAGTCCCAATATGCAGCTTGTGACACAAGTACATACCATATGCAGTATGGTGACAATAGCCTGCATTTATAGCCTGACTTTATTAAAATGACTTTTTCGCTTATAATAATAAGACAGAACCCTGTACTCAATGTTAAATCACTCAGCATCAATTCATGTTAATGGAAAGAAAATTATCCTTTTTGATGACTTATGTTTTCATTAGAATAGTGAATAGTAAATCCCATAGGTTTATTATTCACTGTATGACTTTTTATAACATGACATATGTGGCAGTCAAATAATTTTAAACGATTATGTAGACACTTCTACTTCTACAGCTTCTCTTTAGTGTGCAGCCCTGTTAAAGATATGTTAGTATTTTTTACATTCATGCATTTTTTATGAGCAGACTTCTATGGTGCAAATGTGCCCTTTTCAGTTCTGCATTGATCATTGGGAGCTACAGCCCCCTGGGGAAGCATGACAATCACTTTATTCTTGCATGTAAAGAACAGATTGAATGTTCAAGCTGTCAAGGAACACTGGGAACTTAGCGTTCTGTTCATTCTGTTATCAGGGTAATGGAAAAGTACCTTATTTTCATTTGTATGTGTTTTTCTTGTGCTTTAAACATTATCTTTTAAAAAAACACATGCTGTAAGAGGTTCAGGTTAGACCCTGCAAGCTCTGCAAATATATTTAAAGTACTAAATCAAAATGCCTTTCCCTAAGCGGATGCTTGTACAGCCCTTAAAATCAGCAGATAAACTATTTTAAACTATTGTTGAAATTAAATGTGGTAGAAAGATACTTGTTTTTTGTACTATGAAGAATTTTGGTTGCATTTCTAAAACCAGTATCATAATTATATGCAAGTTCAGGTTGTTGAACACAAACCATTTATGCTTTGCACTTGTCTAATCCTGACAAATGTATACATTTTATAATGCACCAGGAGAAACCAGTAGTGTGTAAAGACCCCCTTCTGTAATTAACAAGGCTATTATAGGTCATTTTGGCTCATTTACAGTATGTTAATTTGCACCAGTGCAGTAAACCATAGCTGCAAATCAAATACATACTGTCATTACTGCTAATTTACCTAGTATTACTAAATGAGCTGTATTAAGCATCACTGTGACTGTGTAAAAAGCACAAGGCTAAAGGCCAGAGGGCGATTCACTAAAGTGCGTTAAAACGTGCTGTATTTATAGCATGCGGTACAAATTTTATTGCGTCTAATTTTTCGCGTCTTAACGCACAATTCACTAAAAGCATACTTGTGTTAATTTAGACGCGATGCTGCTTGCGTTATTTAAGTCGCGAAGACTATTTTCGTGCAGTATTTGATGGAACGCACGCTAATCAACGCATTGTGCACAAATAGTCGCCGCGTGCGAAAAAACTGGAGGCTGCATCACTCTAGGGCCAACACATACTTTAATAAATCACACTGCAAAGTCCATATTTTATTGCCAAAAGCTCATTAACTGTACTTTTCTATAATTACCGCCTGCATTTCAGTTAATTTTCCCACAGACAAATGCGATATTTAGCGCGTCTAAGTGTTTGTGAATCATGCGTTAGTATTATTTCTGCGTGCTAATTAACGCAATGCGGTAAAATTAACGCATGCGATATGCAACATAACGCATGCGATAATACTTTAGCGAATTGCACGTTTTTTTTGCGTCAATTTTAACGCAAAAAAAAAACGTGCAATAAAACTTATCGCACTTTAGTGAATCAACCCTCAGGTACTTTTATTTTTACAGTGTTCTGAAAGACTGTAATTCATGTGATATATTGTGAGATGATTGTGAGGACAGCAGTGGCATTCTGACAGGCACTCAGCCCTTGTTGCTTCTATTACATCAATCAAAATGCTGTTCAGTCCGTTGCATTAATCCATGCTCTGTGTAGCCTTTAATCAAAAAAAGGCAGCCATATTAGCAAAAAAAACAATTTGCTTTGTAGGCACCATTGCAGTAAACTGTTCTCTTATGTTACAGTCTGTCAGATGAGAAACTACAAAGCCCATAAAGTTTTTACTCACATTCAAGCCTTGGTGGCAGTTATTGCAAGTGGATAGTTACAACAGAGGCCTTACCGCACACCCTAATTCTCCAGATTTGACCGCCCGGTGCACCTTGCCAGAGGGATCGGCACCCTCACACAAACCGACAGGGAAACAAAAAGCAAATTGGCACTCAGGGCTAACGGGAAATAATTCCTTGTTTAGAAAGTCTTTATTTGCGAAAAAGATGCAACGTTTCGAGGCCAATCAGCCCCTTTATCAAGCATACAGATCAGTGCAGACAGAGTGAATATATACAAATTTAATAACCACACCCCCAAGTTAATTGGCAACTTACGTGTATCTTTACCTCAACAACAGTGGTGTTAAATTACATAAAAAGTATAAGAACAGCTGTTTGTGTAATCATATATATATGTTACAATCAATAAATTCCATATAAGAATATCAAACATTATGTGCAATCAATATGAAATAGTAACCTTCTTGTTTTCTTTTTCATCCTTTTTGTATTTTTTATATATTATGTTCAGTGACCTAACCGGTAGAAACAATGTATACCTTAAGTAAGTCCATATAGTTATGGATATCCCCATGGAGCACCCACATTGCTAGGGTATAACGGCACCACTTGAGAGTGAAGAAAGGAGATTGTATTGGCTAGTGTAGGTAGGAGCTATAACTTAATAACACCTGAAGGGAATCAAGGTGGGCATCCTTGATATAACATTAAACATATTCTCTTTATATGACACTTTATTATATTGACAGATAATACTGTACCTCTGTAATATTTATTAACTCTATTTTTTTTCTGTTTTTTAGAGAAGTCTTACCAGCATAAGTCTTTATAGTGAAACAGGAGACTATGGAAACCTCAGGATCACAGGCGAAATCCTACTGAACATTAATTATAGCTACAAGACTGGCGCATTAAATGTTGTAGTCAAGAACTGCAGAAATTTGGCAGTTGCGGATGAAAAGAAGAACAGAACAGACCCGTAATCATATCTTCTTTCTTCTTCTGTTTTCTTTTAGCCCCTAATTAAACCATTGTAAATATTAGCAGCTTAACTGTTTAAAGCCCAAAAATATACAAACTCTTCAGATCTAGTGCAGGGGTTAATTATAAATTCCTAATGCATCTAGCTTTCAGAAAGCTGTCTATAATATTCATAGCTGTGAATAAAGGTGCCCTATTTGGAAGCATTTTTGTTTTTTTAATGTAAAATTTAGTTGTGAGCGAATCTGTCCTGTTTTGCTTCACTGAAAAATGTGATGAAACTGCAAAAACATTTCCAAAATGCGGGTACCATGCACGTTTTTTGACTTGCTAAACTTTTTTGATACGACCATGCCTTCCTTTATGCTGCCACGCCTTTTTTTCATAACCGTGCATTTGTTTGACGTGGGCATACCTTTTTTTCAGGTGTATTTTATGTTTTGCAAAACAATTCACCAATGGCAAAATGCGGAATTTCACTGCAAATCCATGCCTGGTGGAAAAATTTGCTCATCACTTGTAACATTGTTTAATGTTTGTAAAATACTGTATTAGTCCCAACATGTGGTAAAAGCATATATGCAATAAACATCCACAACCATGTCTTGGTATGCACTTTGCACCCTGCCCCACACAGTAGATATTATTCACTGTAACTGACTGGATGTTAACGATGTTCTTATTCTTATTATTTGTGAATGTAAGGGCCACAATAGAGTTAAAAATGGTTTAAGGGTCTCTTTTATAATGTAAAGAAACCTATCTTGAGAAATTTCTCGTACTTTAATTTCCATCGCATACATTCTTCACTTAATCAGATACATTTAGTTTGTACACATGCACAGAAATGAATGTGCTGGAAAGCTATTTCTCCTTGCTACTCTTGAAGTGACAATTGCAAAGCAGTAGAGAGATATCATATTTCTTATTCAGCAAAGCCTTTGAGCTGCTTCCATATCCTTACACAAACAGCTATTTAATTTAGGGATAAGAGTTATGTTCAGTATTTAATATTGATAGTTCAACACTGAATGGCAGCCTAAGACAGAAAATATTGTACACAAAGCAAAATATGGTGGTGAGAGTACAAGCATGTTAAAAGTTAATAAGTAGTACTGTAGTTTTCCTACAAGAAAGCTTAATTATAGGAAAGTTTAACAGTATGTCATCCATAACTGTCTGCAAGGCAAACATATCTTTACCTCATTGCTTTCTACATTATCGAGGTTATATAGTTTAGTATTGTCCCAGTGGAAATATCATATAATTACCATCCATTCCTTACTCCAAGTGACCAGACCTACACAAAGGCAAATTTGGCACAAAAATACTCATTAATGTTTGTCCATATTTATTTGCTGATATAAGATGAAAGTTATGTTATATAGGGCTATTTTTTTCACCTGTAATAGCCATTTGTGATCTTTTGCATTTATAGATATGTCAAAGCGTATCTTCTCCCTGACAAGTCACGCCAAAGCAAACGCAAGACTAAAATAAAGACAAACACAACTGATCCAGATTTTAATGAAACACTCAAGGTGAGATTATATGCAGAGTTTTATCACAATATTACATACACACTATGCCAAAGAGTAGCAAATCTATGTATCGCCTATACCGTCTTCATGGTGTGCTTGTTCAGTAAGAAATGACCGATTTGGTAAGACAGAAATGCTTCAGATGGCTTTGATTAAAGTCACTATGCATATTTCATTCTATCACTCAGAAGTAATAAATTTGATTTCCACACTAACCTACGAAGAAATTTATAGCATTTTTACAGACTTACTATTATTTTCAGTGCACTTTTTTTTTTCATTTTGCTGTTACGCATCAGTTTTATTCCATTTCCTGCCTTTTCATTTGAAACATGTTTGGAATTTTTATTTTCTGGCTGCATCTTCATCAGTTTGGGAATTATCCCATATCCTCTTTTCATGTAACCTAGCAACTGTCAGTGGAATTGAATGGAGCAGAGCATGCTGTGAAGCTTAAGTAGGCATCTTTCTTGTTTGTTAGGGATTTTATATTGCATTTACTTTTATTCTGATGTGAACATCTGAAAGGTTGAATTAGATCTCTAAATTGTACTAAATAGTTCAACTCCTGTGCCTTGTCATCACTATATTTTGTGATATAGAATAATTACCGTGTAAAGCCATTTAAACATCATGGCAGTTAGGGATCTAAACAAGCGTGTTTTATAATGTTCCAAAAGTAATTAAACAAAGGGATTTTTATGTATTTATCAAATCGAAATCCTATTTGAATATTTACAGCAATTTAAATAGGTTTGTGTAGTTTTAAATTGATCATTCCTCACAAAATTAAGGATTAACTATATCTTAGTTGGTATAAAGTACAAGATTGGACAGGATTGGACACCCAGATAATAGGCTGGTAATGTTGCAGTTACCCCTCTAGAGACCCAACACAACAAAGGGATACCTTGTAAAATACAAAAGTGCTCAAAGAGATCACTTTGAGCATATTTTAATTAAGGTATGGGATTATTTATGTTGAAACCAATTCAGAAACCAATTCCTTACCTGGAAATCAATCCAGAAGGCTCCAATTTATGGGAAGGCCATCACCAATAGAGTCCATTTTAACCAATTAATTCTGATTATTTAAACAATATTTTACTTTTTCTTTGTAATAATAAAACAGTACCTTGTACATGATCCTAACTAAACTTTATATATCAATATTGGTGGCAGAACAGTCCTATTGGTTTTATTTAATGCATAAACTATTTTGAGGAGAGGTACTATATGGTTTATTAAAGAATAATTACTGTTACAGGTACAAGTAAAATTTGCTAGCATTGTTAGTTCACAGTAGCCACTGCATAGCTTATAAGCAACCTATAAATATATGCACGTCAGTCTGAAATTTAGCAGTTAGCCAGTTTACTTGGCCTATATATATATATATATATAATATTAAAATACACCATTAAGATATGCACTGCATTTATGTGTCCTTGCAGTATGTAATCAGTCACACACAGCTGGAAACAAGAACTTTACAGCTGACCGTATGGCACAATGACAGGTTTGGACGTAACAGTTTCTTGGGTGAAGTAGACATTCCCTTGGATTCTTGCAATTTTGAAAACCAAGAAGATGAATGTTTTCAGTTGCAACCTAAGGTAGGTTTTTTATTTACTGTATGTATTTATTAAAGAATTGTTATAATATTTTGTCATGTTTATTTATATTCTACTTGCACAAATAAGATCTTAAAAGAGAGCAGATATGACTTTAAAAGGTACAGGAAGCTTTAATGGTGTTTTAAACCCAAGTAAAAAAAAAAAATTAATGTAAACTTGCGCAGAATGCTAACAGTAATCTTTTGGCTTAGCAAATACTATCTACTATTCACAGTCTCTGGATAGTAAACAATATGGTTCTGTCAGTGATTTGGAATGAACCTCACTTGAGGATGCCATAATATTGGATCTAAAACACCATATAAACAGCTCCCTGTTTTGGGGACTCTGTATCAACAAGAAAATACAATAATCCTGTCACAGAAAACAAATGAAGTACTCAAAATGTCTCCACTGAGTCCATGCCTATGCCTTGATGCCCACTCTGTCAGTACTAAACTACCATAGTTTACCAAATGCAAAAAGACAGGTGATTGTCAGTAGCATTATGTGTCAGGAGCAGGTCAGGAGTGACATGTGGGGTAAAGACTGTAGTACATAGTGACAACTGTGGAATGAGGGCTTAATTTGGAACTTCCCATTACAGTCAGATACAAGGTGCCCACAGTAAACCTAAATGATCAAAACAGGTTACGTTCCATTTTATATTATTTGATATGACATTCTTCTATGTTTACTAAAAAAAATTCCTAAGCTTTCTGCATCATAATTTAGATCTTAGTATACTTTAGGAAGGCAGCTAGTTCTAATACTTTAGGAAGGCAGCTAGTTCTAATGAACTTGTAATTGTGAGACTCTCTAGCAGTTTTTTAAGCTGACACCCCACAGGCTAAATAACAGCATTAATATACCTGACACTAAGGGGCTGATTTACTTACCCACGAACGGGTCGAATGGAGTCCGATTGCGTTTTTTTCGTAATGATCGGTATTTTGCGATTTTTTCGTATGTTTTGCGATTTTTTCGGATTCTTTACGAATTTTTCGTTACCAATACGATTTTTGCGTAAAAACGCGAGTTTTCCTATCCATTACGAAAGTTGCGTAAAAAGTTGCGCATTTTTCGTAGCGTTAAAACTTACGCGAAAAGTTGCGCATTTTTCGCGTAAGTTTTAATGCTACGAAAAATGCGCAACTTTTTACGCAACTTTCGTAATGGATACGAAAAACTCGCGTTTTTAAGCAAAAATCGTATTGGTAACAAAAAATTCGTACAGAATCCGAAAAAATCGCAAAACATACGAAAAAGTCGCAAAATGTTCGTTTTCAAGTCGGAACTTTTCCAATTCGGGTCGGATTCGTGGGTTAGTAAATCAGCCCCTTAGAGGTAGTGTGGACATAAACTAAATAAAATGCAGGAAAAACACATTGTAAATATATGACAACTTATTTTGTGTATTCTTGAAAACAAGCCTCACTGAATAGACAATATTTTGCCTACAAAACGTTTGCTATTGCTTGTAATGTATGATCAAAATGTTGTTTTTAAGATGGACCTTGCCTCTGATGTCACCTTACAGTACAAGGGAGAAATAACAGTGGGTTTACGTTATATTACTCCTGAGAAAAACCTGACTCTTCCATTAGATAAAGTTGCAGGTATGCTAACAAATGTTACAGCTGTGTTTTTCAGGTTATTGTGTCTTATGTATTTTGAACATCCATGGTGGAGGGGATGGCATGGGAGTTCCTAAGTTTGTTTTTCCAGTCTTTGGAAAGCCGTAACAGTAATATGAAATCTAGTCTACAGGCCAGTACTAGCAGTACTAGTCTAAGGGGCCCATTCATGAAAACGAGAGTTCGAATCCCGAATAGGATAAATTCAGATTGGATACGAAAATTTCTGAAGATCGCAAATATCACAAATATGCTTACGAAAAAATCGTATTAGGCACGAAAATATCGTATTGGCGATCCGAAAATCACAAAATTTTTGTATCCGAACGATTGTAAAATGCAGCTCCAACCTGGCCCAAGGAAAGTCACGATAACGAAGCTTTGAATGAATCCGAAACTTTCGTATTCGGCGTGACAATACGATTTTGTTGCACAAATTTTGTTGCAAAGTACAAAAAAGTCGCGAAAAAAACGAAAAAGTCGCGCAAGGTACGAAATTGTCGCAAAAAATACGCTCATTACAAAAAAAACGCATTTGGACACATTCGGAGCGCTCATGAATTAGTAAATGTGCCCCTAAGTGTTGAGGTATGGTTTTATGTGTACTGATCTTTGTTTATTAAGCCACCAACCCAAGCATGTGAAAAGGCCTATTTTATGTACCAATTTAACTTAAACAGAGAAATTATCCAAGATGATAAGTTGTGTGATATTAGGTGAGATGAGAAATGCAGTACAAATTTGAGACAAATCTGTGGTTGAACACAAAGAACAAGTCCATATGACTGTTACTCAAGTTAATGAGGATAGTGAGAATATGGAAAAAACAGAGTATTATGATAAACTTGAGGCAAAAATGACAGATATACACCCTTACAAGTACCAAACCATTATCAGCAGCAAAGTTACATTCAGAATCAAACTTTTCCTACACATTTTGGCCTCCATTTGGATGAAGAACACTGTGCCATGTGCATCATGTAATGGTTTAGAACAGTGCTGTCCAACTGGACCCCCCTCTGTGTGGCCCCCCACCTGTCTGGCTGCTTTGATGGCTTACCTTTGAGTAAGCATTAAATGGTATCAGTACTGAGATTAACTGGCCCCCTGCATGGTTCTCACCTCAGATTCAGGCTGTAATCCCTCTGTATTGTTTAAAAATGTAATCCCCTGTGTTGTTCACACCTTTTAATCTCTGCATTGTTCACCCCCTGCAGTGTTCACACCTCAGGCTCAGACTGTAATCACTCCCATTGTTCACTTCTTCACACCTCAGACATAGGTACTGTAGGCAGAGTATGGAACATACAGCCAGCATAGGGCAGGTAGAGTATGGCACACACAGGCAGCATAGGTCAGGGAGGGTATGGCACACACAGGAAGGGTAGGGAAGGCAGAGTATGGCACAAACAGTCAGGGTAGGGCAGGCAGAGTATGGCGCACACAGGCAGGGTAGGGCAGGCAGAGTATGGCACACAGAGGCAGCATAGGGAAGGCAGAGTATGCCACACACAGACAGCATAGGACAGGCAGAGTGCTGCCTGTGTGTGCCATACTCTGCTTGCCCTATGATGCTTGTGGGAGGTGAACCTGGCAGGGGTTTGTTGTGGGAGTTTGTTAGCAGTTGGAAATAGCCATTAAATGGTCCCTAAGGTGTGTAATTATGTACTGGGGGTTGCTCTGCTATCCACAGGGGAGGAGGAGGCATATGGAATTTAAGGGTATATCTTAATATGACATAATTCTTTCACATATGAATGGTGGTTGATATCCCCACAGTAAGGACCAAGCATTTGGGATTTTGCTGTGCTACCACCATTGTGATAAAATAGGTGTGGTTTCAAGTGGGTGTGGTTTCAAAAAGGGGAGTGGTCAAAACTGGCTTCCATTAGCGGCCCTCCACCATGTATGCTAGAGAAATTCCGGCCCTCGGCACCGTAGAAGTTGGACAGCACTGGTTTAGAATATATGTTGTTACAATTTCAAGCTTTTTGTATTTCTTTTTAACAGAGAAAAAAAGTTTTAGAAAATCAAAGAAAGCAAATGTTAAAGTGCCAAGTGGAGGACTAGTAGAAGTGCTCATAAAAAATGCCAAAAATTTAACAGCAATGAAATCTGGGGGTTCTTCGGACACATTTGTCAAAGGGTAAGAATAAGTAATATTTTTATGTCTCAATAAATTGATATAATTAAGATATACAAAAGGGGGCCCAAGTATTTTGTAGCAAGCAGCATATTTACTGAATTTTGGGTCCTCTGTTGTACACAGGGACATAGCAGATAGCTGCTCAGTGGTCTAAATTGAGAGCCCAGTTTGCTCTGTACTGAATTCAGGCAAAACTGCTGGGTCCAAGTGGTCCCCATTTAGATGCTGTTTTAGGGCAGTGGCACATGGGGAGATTAGTCTCTCACAGTTAAATCTCGTCTACCTCGAGAAACAAATCTCCCCAAATTGCCCTCCCTTCAGCAATTAATTGAATCTCCAGTGGGATGGCATTCACTTTGCTTTGTTTACCGATTAGCCCAAAGTTTCCTGCCCATGGAAAGATGCTACTTTATCTTTATCTGGCATGTCACCCATGAAATGCTGTATGTTGATGTATTAATAATATTCGAGGATAACTCCAACATATTAATTTTTTATATTGTACAGATATCTGCTGCCAGATAACAATAAATCAACAAAGCACAAAACACCAGTAGTAAAAAAAACTGTTAACCCAGAGTGGAATCACACGTTTACCTTCGCTAGTCTCCAGACATCTGACTTATCGAATGTCTGTGTAGAACTGACGGTTTGGGGCAAGGAGTCTTTGACTAGTAATGTTTTTCTTGGAGGAGTCTGCTTGGGGTGCGGCAGTGGTAAGTTCCTTATCATATTACTTAAAAAGCAATGTGCAAATAGTATGTACATTTTAGCTAAATGTACAGTTGGTTTTAATTCAATCTATCAGCTGGAAAAATAACTGCAACTGCAGGTTTTTATTCTGTTATAGAATTTTTAAACCTTAAATACACAGCGTGCTTTGTTGCTCATGGGAAATTATCCTCCCCACAGGTGACAAAGTGCGTGAAAATACCATTATATTGCAGAACATGGGAATCGCCATAAGGAGGAGACTGATTGTCAAAGCATTTTGCTCAAAGTGTGCTACTACTCCCTTGTTTTTTTATAACAATTGTTTTTAAAGGCAGACTGTGCGCTGGTAATCATTTTCCTCCTATTTGTGTACAAAAAATAGTTTTTTAGCACTTCTGGCAGATGGTTAACCCCAGAATGTAGTTTAGACCAAGCACTGGCACAAGGGTGTTGCTAGCAGCTGGTCAATGCTACATTGTGGGTCAGACCGAGCTCTGGCAATTTCTTTCTGTCAGAGGTGGGCCAAGCTGGCCAGGCACCCTAGGCATTTTGCACTCTGCCCAATAGGTGAGCACCCAAAGAAGCGGGTCAGTCAATCTCTGTCTGTGCTGAGCAGTGCTGCATACATGAAAGGTGGTATGAAGTGGAATATTGGGGGCAGATTTATTAAAATGTGAGTATAGAGCTAAATATATAAAACCTCACCCATGTTCTATTGAATCCTATGGGATTTTTAGGAGCATATTTATCAATGAATGACTGGAACGTAGGTGAGTTTTTATATATCAATCTCTAAACTCACATTTTGATAAATCTGCCACTTGGTGTCCCTTCTTTAGCCCCCTAACTTTCATATCCTTCAATGTGCTCTGCAATGAACACTGAATTTTTAAATCTGAGCAGAGCACAGAAATGGCCTGATCACAAGTGGTTTTTGAATAAGCACTAAAATGCACAATTTTGAATGTTACATGGCCAAAATATTACTTATGTAGCAATGATACTGAATTTTGAAAATGCTGATAAAATTAGCACTATAAAAAAATGCATATGAGGTATTTTAATTTCTAATGTTTATTGACCAAAGGTGTTGTGTAATAAAAGATGCAACGTTTGCTATTTGATTATATCCAGGGCTTCTCCTGCTGTGAGGCACGTTGAGAAACTTGCCTCAGGCAGCAGCACCCTGCAGTTTAGCTTTTCTAATGCATTCTACACTAATGTTATGACCCACCCATTAGAAAATCCAGTGCTAAAAAAAATTACACTCGGGGGGGGGATCGCATAGGGTAGGGTGCCTCAGGGCTGTGAGGGCTGAATGGCCCTGGTCTATACCTCTATAGCAGCCGGTCAGCACGATGCATTGTACTGTTCACCTGTTTAAAAGCAAAAATCCTAATGGTTGCTGTGCCTAACTACAGTTGTAGACCATATTTATCTTCTGCTTTTCTTGTGCTGTATTAAATTAATTGAGATTTCTTATTTATCATTTGGCTTTATCCTTCTTTTTTATTTTTAAATTCCTAGGTGTAAGTTATGGTGATATTGTAGACTGGATGGATTCTCATGGGGAAGAACAATTTTTATGGCAAAAGATGATGGATAATCCAGGAACTATGGTTGAGGCAACACTAATGCTCCGGCCGACCATGGCAAAAAAGAAATACAGTAGTGTAAAGGCATAGACACCCAGCCTAAAATACTGTAACTGATTACAGTTTGAACGATAAGGCCTTTGTTGGAAGACTTGTTTACATTTTTGGCTCTGCTGTTAGTACTGTAATTAAGCACATTTTTAGGTAGACACACGGGACATGTATAATACTGCCAGTAACATTTTTCGCTAACCCAGTGTGTTGCAGGAATATACAGCATCCCTACCTTGCATATACCACTCTGCTTAATAATATCTTAATAAGCCTTTATAAAGCCATTAGCATGGAGTTTCACCCACATATGCTTACTAATATCTTAATTAGCCTTTATAAAGCCATTAGTATGGAGTTTCACACACAGTGACAAATTGCTCATACTAGAATTCATAGCATTACTGTGCAACAGAAAACTCTGAAAGGCAAATTAATCTTTAATGGCATGAAAACGAAGGAACCTGGAACAATATAAAAGACATGTATTATACTTGTTGGCCAGTGTTGGTTCGTGCATTTTGATTGAAACATTTGCATTTGCCTTGGGTTCGGCATTTCATAAAGCATTGTAAAAATGTATGTCACCCTATAAGTTAATATATAGACACCTATACAAAACATTAAAGGGACAGTATACCTAGTTGTTCAACTTGAGGTAAAAAAATAGGGCTTTTGCTGAACATGTGTTTGCCTGTTGTTTAATTTTGACCCAAGGCTACTGCCACACAGGGATAATTTGTGGCCTGTGAAAAAACCCTGGTCAAGAATCAGCCCCTACTCTGGCATCAGCCTTCCCCCTTACCTGCATCCAGAACTATTGTCGGCCCAGGTGCAGACACGCAGCAGATTTCAGTATGGAATTGCATACTCACGTGTTTCCTCGCTGAAATCCACAGTATGTGCTTTCACCTGGCAAGTGCAATGGTTCCGGGTACAGGCAAATAAGAAGGCTGATGCCAGATTAGTGGCGGATTTTTGGCCTGTATATGGACACAGGCCAAGAATGTGAAATTAGTCTTAACAAATAGATGGAACCTACACTATGTGAGATACTGTAGATGATTAGATTACCAATGCACAAATAATCCCCCCTGCTTATCTGTAAGCCAAAACAGTAGTAATTATCTACCTTAAAAAATAGATAGTCCTCGGGAGCACTTTCCTTTCAGCTTCACATGTGCTACACGCAGACTGGATCCCAGACGGCCACAACACCAGAAAAAAAATAGAAAAGTAGTGGAGCACCAAAGGGAACTGAATTAAAAAGCAGTCTTTATTCGATCATGTATAGAAAGCCCACATGTACATTCATAGGACCTACGGATGTACATGTACACATGGGCTTTCTATACATGATTGAATAATTCAGTTCCTTTTGGTGTTTAGCTACTTTTCTAATTATCTACCTTGCAAGGACCAAACACAAAGATACTTCAGTCTCCCTGTTTGCCATGTTTAGATCAAGGATTTAAACAATAACTCATGTTGAACAACAGTATATTCTGCCCATTTAAGATGGTTTGATGTTTCTGTGATTATAACAGGAATAAAAGTATAACAGACAAATTTTCTTTTGTATTTTGCATTTTGCTTACTCAACCAGAAGTTAGTTTAGTTACCTATATTAATAATGTATTTAAATCTCTTAAAGTTACTCTAAGCAGGCTGATTAGTTCAAATCAGTTTCTTAACAGCATTTTACAGATGTTCAGTTGTGTATTAAAACTATATTTTTTTACTCCCATGTTTTATATTGCACTAGTATCACACAAAGTATGGAAAGTAGGGCCTGAAAGAGATAAAGAGTGTGTGTAAGAGAGTGGCAGTCATGTTGGCAGAGTCTTTTTCGGCGATTTCCGGAAATCGCCCCGCCGCGTCTGCCATCCCGCCGGCGACTTACATGTTCGCCGGTGGGATGGCAGGGGTAGGCAACTCGGGGAGATTAGTCGCCCGCGAACAGGGAGTTTTATCGCGGGCGACTAATCTCCCCCGTGTGCCAGAGCCCTAAATGGCTCATGTATGGGACAGTCCTGATGACCTATCCAAACAGAATCTGGCAGAAAATCATACAGATATCAATCGAACAGGTTAGGAAATTCCAACACATTGATGCAGTTTTCTCCCAATGGACCTTACTGGGCCAAATGATCAGATTTGTGCCTGACATGTAATTTTCGAAAAATGAGCAGAACTTCCCATGCATGCCCAGTCAAAAGTAACATTCAAAATTTACAACACAGAAAATTAAGAGCTTTACTAAGGTTAGGGTTATTCACAAATGATTTTTAATCTTAACATATAACCAGCCCAACCATTAAAATATAATAATATCAGTGTTATAAATTATTATCTGTAAGAAGGCTGGCATTTATTTTTACAAAAAGCAGAAACCCTACCTATACCTGAAATATATTCTGAAAAATGATTTTCAGAAACAAAACTAATTGCCTATACTGTGTCTTGGTGATAATGGTAAGGTATGTCAAAAAAGCAACATCATTTCTATGTTCCCTGAATCCACATTGCATGACTGGCAAAAGAATTCCCTGGTGATTGGTGATGTGGTGCAGCCTTCCAATTCAGCAACTTGTGCATTTGCCAGTTTTAGCGTTGGTAATCTTAGGCCCTTGTCTTTAAGAGAAGAAGATAGGATTTGGTGTGATCAGTGTTGTCAATAGCCAGTTTAATGGAGCCTTTTAAGAGTTAGTCAAACTATTTTATTTTTTTCAAAACATTAAATGGAACCAGTGCAATGTGTAATTAGTGGCAAAAGCATAGTAGGAAAAAACTAAAATTTTGTTATTTCCAATTTAACACTGTTGGTTAAAAAAGCACAAGTATTTTTTCATCGTACTTTTATCCATAGCCACTCATTATTTAAGATAAATTCATATTGATATTTACTGTCATGTCTTTGGTTCTCTAATAATTAAATTAAGTTATGTCTGCTTTTTAATGTATATACATGTGTATTGGTTGCAGCAAGCAAAATTTCCGATTCAACCATGTATTGAAATGGATTTGCAATCAATTGATCAATTTCAGTGTACAGTATATTTATTATCTAATAATATCCTTTAGAAATACAGCCTTTTTTTATCATTGTATAGGAATGCACTAACAGGAAATTTATATTTTTAATTTTCCCTTGTGCTGCTTTTTTTTTAAAGGACAAGTTAAATCCTACCACAGTTGACTTTAGAAAAATTATGCATTGCATACAGCTGGTATATACTTTCAAATATGCATCCACTCTGTATATTGTGAATACAGCGCTTCTTAATTGTGCAGTTTTCTAGATATATGTATATATATATATATATATATTACTGTGCTTGGCCCTTGGTGCAGCTCTTGTGTTTGAAGTCACACAAAGAGGCCCTGGGTACAAACCAAACTACAAGGTGTTTTTTTTGTGTTCCTGAAAAGCTGCCCACATGTGTTATGATGGACATTTATACCAGTAATGAATATGTTTAGCGTACATTACTCAGAATGGAACTCTACCATGGAAATTTTTTACGGCATTTACTGCATATGTTAATGTGAAGTTGTTCAGTGCATTACAAAATAAAAGTGCCATTTTAAATCTCCTTACCAGAGCTTTTTTGGATTTATTGGTATTTGTATAATTTGTGTGTAATATTTACAGCTCAAAATCTCAATCCCACAGACACTGGACAGCTCGGACTGAGGTGCAAGACAATAAAATGAATATACAGGTCAGGTGCCATCTCATGTAATTTTCATTTATCATTAGATTCAGCTAAGGTGAAGGTGTCGCATACAATTCCAATTTCACTTTAGAGCTTCAGTTAAAAATTACATTATTTTGGAACATTCTGCAATTCTTAGTAACAATCTCTGACAGAAAGCTAAAATAAGCCTGTTTTGCCCTAGGAATAATGTAAACAGTAATTAAACAGCAATAAACATATCAATATGCATCTCAGAAGCTTGCCCTGTTGTTGGTACTGCGTAGGTGCCATTTTACTTGCATGTAGAAATGATCCCTTCTAATCCTGCCTGCACCATCTTCTTTTTTTACTTTACGTGCTGTAATGTTCCACCCACCTGTAATGGACAGCAAATTTGCCTGTACTATAATGGTTAAACTTCTCTGGTTTGTGTGCTTGTATTGTGAAGCTATATTAATAGTGTTCAGCTTGTGCATCTTCATACAATAGGGTGAAAACACATGGAGCTACTAGTAGCAGCTACTTTTCTTAGCTACAAAAGTAGACATTCTGATCATTTACTTATAATTGCCTCTATGTGTGTTTTAGCAGTATTTTCTATGGCAGGGTAATTTCTGGCATTTAGTAGCCATGACAAGTAGCTGCTACTAAGTAGCTCTGTGTGCCTTCACCCTTAAGCAGACTTGCTTATCTTACAACTTACACATGGAGCATTGGCTCTGCTGCTATGAACCTGCATCTTTTTTGCAGGCTGAGAGAAGCAGATTTGTTCCCTTATGTACCTCAGTAAAACTCAATTGACATGTACAGCTTCTGTCTCTCCTCGGCTACGTGAAGCGGGGATCATGAGAATGCCTGCGTTCCTGTTTTCAGGCTGATCCAAGCCAATGATCCAGGCCTTCAAAGTGTGCTCAGTGGGTTATCATCTTGAATTTTGTTAGGAGTGTCAGTGACATTCACATTCTCAAGGGTTCATTGCAAAACATCAAGCAGAAAATAAGGTTTTCATGTCATAGAAGCTGATGGTACATATGCAAATTGCCATATAATGAAAGTTTGAATTAATTACTGATCAGCCTTGTATTGTAACATTTCTATTCTATATACAGTGGTGTGAAAAACTATTTGCCCCCTTCTTGATTTCTTATTCTTTTGCATGTTTGTCACACAAAATGTTTCTGATCATCAAACACATTTAACTATTAGTCAAAGATAACACAAGTAAACACAAAATGCAGTTTTTAAATGAGGGTTTTTATTATTTAGGGAGAAAAAAAATCCAAACCTACATGGCCCTGTGTGAAAAAGTAATTGCCCCCTGAACCTAATAACTGGTTGGGCCACCCTTAGCAGCAATAACTGCAATCAAGCGTTTGCGATAACTTGCAACGAGTCTTTTACAGCGCTCTGGAGGAATTTTGGCCCACTCATCTTTGCAGAATTGTTGTAATTCAGCTTTATTTGAGGGTTTTCTAGCATGAACCGCCTTTTTAAGGTCATGCCACAACATCTCAATAGGATTTAGGTCAGGACTTTGACTAGGCCACTCCAAAGTCTTTATTTTGTTTTTCTTCAGCCATTCAGAGGTGGATTTGCTGGTTTGTTTTGGGTCATTGTCCTGCTGCAGCACCCAAGATCGCTTCAGCTTGAGTTGACAAACAGATGGCCGGACATTCTACTTCAGGATTTTTTGGTAGACAGTAGAATTCATGGTTCCATCTATCACAGCAAGCCTTCCAGGTCCTGAAGCAGCAAAACAACCCCAGACCATCACACTACCGCCACCATATTTTACTGTTGATATGATGTTCTTTTTCTGAAATGCTGTGTTACTTTTACGCCAGATGTAACGGGACACGCACCTTCCAAAAAGTTCAACTTTTGTCTCGTCGGTCCACAAGATATTTTCCCAAAAGTCTTGGCAATCATTGAGATGTTTTTTAGCAAAATTGAGACGAGCCATAATGTCTTTTTGCTTAAAAGTGGTTTGCGCCTTGGAAATCTGCCATGCAGGCAGTTTTTGCCCAGTCTGTTTCTTATGGTGGAGTCGTGAACACTGACCTTAATTGAGGCAAGTGAGGCCTGCAGTTCTTTAGATGTTGTCCTGGGGTCTTTTGTGGCCTCTCGGATGAGTTGTCTCTGCGCTCTTGGGGTAATTTTGGTCGGCCGGCCACTCCTGGGAAGGTTCACCACTGTTCCATATTTTTGCCATTTGTGGATAATGGCTCTCACTGTGGTTCGCTGGAGTCCCAAAGCTTTAGAAATGGCTTTATAACCTTTACCAGACTGATAGATCTCAATTACTTTTGTTCTCATTTGTTCCTGAATTTCTTTGGATCTTGGCATGATGTCTAGCTTTTGAGGTGCTTTTGGTCTACTTCTCTGTGTCAGGTAGCTCCTATTTAAGTGATTTCTTGATTGAAACAGGTGTGGCAGTAATCAGGCCTGGGGGTGACTACAGAAATTGATATTGAAATTGAAAATTGAAATTGATAAACCACAGTTAAGTTATTTTTTAACCAGGGGGGCAATCACTTTTTCACACAGGGCCATGTAGATTTGGAGTTTTTTTTCTCCCTTAATAACGTAAACCTTCATTTAAAAACTGCATTTTGTGTTCAATTATGTTATCTTTGACTAATAGTTAACGGTTTTTGATGAGCAGAAACATTTAAGTGTGACAAACATGCAAAAGAATAAGAAATCAGGAAGGGGGCAAATAGTTTTTCACACCACTGTATATACAGTATATTGTGAGTTGGTCCCTAAGCTCAGTAACAGACAGCAGAGCAGGGAATCAGCAGAAGATAGATCTTTACTGCAAAAGGGCTGTGATCAGGGCCAGATTTAAAGCTTGTGCCCCCCTAGGGAGCTTGCACCCCAAAGATTCCTACTTGCATCCCCCACACACCCCCGCTCAAACAGCCCAACCCCTGTCCTTTTGGTGCCGCTGCCAGCACTGGGGAATGGGCATATGGGAGATTTTTTTTTTCAGAATGTTAATTTATGTATACATCCCCTCTAAATCTCTCTGTTAAAGCAAAAATATGTCTGTAGTCTAAAAAGCGATTTATTTGCATCCATGCAGTGCTGAACATATTCTCTAATAATTTGTATAATCAAAGCAGAACAATAAGATATTTGATCTCCAAATAATTACTCCCAGACAAAAGCTGCCTTATTGCTGCTGCTCTATTGAACAATACTTCATTTAGGCAGTTATTATAACACAAGCAATGATTTATTTCTATTAAACATTCATGAACGTGAGGAGGGGGGGTCTGAGTCTCTTCATTAAATAATCTGCTCTCCTGCATTTAATAATCTATTTTTAATTACCATGATTTATATTGATGTTGTGGTTTACTGACAATTACGCCAAAACTGTAATGTAAGAATATTGTGATTGTATAGAACAGCTAAGACTGAGATTTTTGTGCAGCTACATTACCAGAATAAAGGGGTATATTTGAAATCATGGAGCACTGTAGGCTTCTTAGGATGAAAAGAAGTTGCCTGGGCAAATTTATTGATTTTTTTTTTCTTTTTTGAAATTCATACAAGCTGAGGTACTGACAGTAGCAAAGAGTGGTGGGTATATTCGGAGGCACAAATGTTCCCTGCTAAAGGGCTGTGGTTGCCTTGAGCTGGTACAGAAAACACAATGGCAGAATTTCTAGCCTACTTATACCCTTTAGTTCTCCTTAAAGAGACAGTGCCTAATTAAAATGCTACATCCACCATAGTCCCTATCCACCTGCAAAAAAAAGCAGCTTGTAAGGGCCACAAACTAAATACTATTATTAAAAACCAAATGGTTATGCAATAAAAGACACTAAGTTTGCTGAGGAGCAGTAACCAATAGCAACCAATCAGCAAGTGGCACTTAATGGTCACCTGTTTAAAAGCAAACATCTTATTAGTTGTTTGCTCCTGCCTTTTTGTACATATTGGGAAATGTATTAACAACCATTAACCCTTTGCCATCTCTATGCATCTGTTGCTACATTTGACAGTATTGGTGTAGTCCTTGGCTTAGTCAGTGTAGTAAACAAAAGAACTGTACAGCATCTTCCACTGGCTCAGGGATCTGTCTGTGACTCTCGGAGCCCTCAGTTCTTGCTAGAATGTCCTGGGAATTAATCATAATGGCTAATTACTGTGCAGGCTATAGAGCTCTGAAATTATAGCATAACAGCAGAATAAACTATAAGCATGTATCAGGAATGTGGGAACTGGTAAATAGTGATCATTAAACTAAGGGGCATATATGGCCCTAACAAAAACAGCAATGAATCCATGCATAAGAGCCAGTGTCTTGAAAACAGAAACAGGCATCTTGGCTGGTGATGTTCATGTTAAAGAAAATGTAGGACTTTTGTTACTTGCCCTTCTGGGCTTAATTTTTCAACACTGCCCTTTCTTCCCTCGACACAGAAGGGAAATTTCTGTAATTTCAAAGCAGCATTTTTTTATCTCTCATAATCCCTGAATGTGCATTAGGTGCTTGGCAACCAGACATTATGTAATTTTCTCATATAATTCCACTTCACTTATTTTATGCTGAAAATGCTATATGTCTTTAATTATATGTGCACAAGGAACACTCCAACAGCCAAATCAGTTACAGTGTGTGTATGCTCTCAGTACAAGATGCATTTCAAAATGAATACAAACACCTGACCAGGGGTCTGGCCATCAATGATGATAAACCTCTTAACCAAATGCCTGCCAGGAATCTTTATTCCAGCAACACTTTACAAAACCAGGAGAAACCACTATATAAGTGTTGCCAATGCCTCAGTTTAGACAGGCCAGTTTTGAAAGGGCTGTCTGGGTCAAAACTACCTGCCTGGTTTTCCAAATTAGGAAAACCAGGTTGGACTCTCCAAGACTGATGAGTCATGACAAATCGCCGGCCCCTTGACATCATAGCCCCGCTCCGTGATGTCACCACCCCAGCCCCCACCATTCCCTCTGTGATATCACTACCCACTCCTGCCCGGAGTTGGCAGCAGGGAATGGTGACAACCCTACACTATATTGGAATAACTGTTTGTGATACTGATTTAGTGTATTTCCTTAGGTTTAGATACTTAGATACTTTAGATACTTAATTTTGGATGTTTTCTTATGTTTTGTCAACATATTCCAGCAATAGTAAAGTTAAACAACACAAGTAATGCCTACCAGGCTGAGCTAATGAAGCTGTAGAAAGCCTATTAAAGGGGGCATTATGAACCTTCCAGCATACAGGAAGCATTTTTTTCAATCATTAAATCCCCAGTCTCTAATTACTGGACACATTTATTAAAAGTACCAAATTGCTCGATAAAACGATACCATTGGAACGCATTAAAAATCTTGCAGTGATAACCCCCTCTGTTCTGTGTAAATCTGGCACAATGTTGTTGCTTCCTACAACTGCAGCTGAGATCTTTATGTTTTCAAATGATGTTTATTAGGTTTTCATAATAAACAAGCAATTAGTATAGCAGAACATCAAGCTAGATATCCAGAGGATTCTATATTATGGGTAGCCACATGGGCATGAAAATATCACAATTTCATAAAAAACATAAACAAAATACAGCGAAACGTCCATTATACATACCCTGAGTTTACATTTTCTTGCACCAATGTATAATGCATAAAGTATTACCTAATGTTAACATTTTACTGGATTTAAAGGGAACTTAAGAAAGAATTTCAAATCCTTTTCTATCATGTAAGTTGACCGAAATAAAATTGTTACACTTTCTATAAATCATTTAAATTATGTTTCCTTCAGTCCTGAAATTCACAATCACAGCAAGCAGGTAGGTGCAATTTTGTGGCTGCTGTTATTGAGGTAAGTTTTGTATCACCCCAAAATCTTGTGTATGTGCCAGAATGGAGGACCTGATGTCCAAGTCCATGCTCTGGCTACATAACTATAGACCATGATGAGGAAGAAGAAATTTGAGGAATGAAGTGATATCTAGGAAGTGCAGAATAGAAAATAAAAGTAATTGACTGCCCCGAGAGGCGGGGCAGGCAATATATGATTTACAGTTCACATTTAAAATACATTTATAACAGGTACAGATGTTTTAATAACAAAAAAGAATTTGGTTTTTATGTAACACCATTTATTTCTTGTCACCACAATATTAACATATTTTATGTGGGTATGTTATCTTGTTGATGCAGGGAAACTAGCCTGCCACAACAGACTTACGTGGTCCATTGTGGTTCTCTGGTACCTGCAATATTGGCATTTTGCCACTTTAACTATGGGTTAACATAATGCGCCTTTAATACAAGAAAGCATATAAGGGGTCATTACAACCCTTCAGTGCAGAGTGCAATGTGCAGTGTTGGACACAATTGCCATGTTTTTACCCAAAATGCAGTTTTTTTCTCATAACTCCAGTGTAATAGCAATCATCAGGGGCGAATGAACCCTCGGAGTAACATAACCTGTGATAAAGCACTCACCTTCAGCCCTGTGCCTATATATGGTCATTTAATGCCTTGCTGACTTCTATTATTACAATATTCACTTTATTCATTTTCACAGAAAGAAGAACATTAAAAAATTAAATAAACTAAAAGATACTGATGTGAACTTTGACTTCTCAGAGACAAGAGATTGAATTCTGAGCTCTACATTGTGAGTATTCCTTTAATACGGAGCTGGAATTCTGGTAGCAGAAAGCTGTTACCTAATAATCAATGAGTACAGCGCATTTGTCTCAAAAGTCGTTGAAGATAACATGTGGTGCTTTATATCCCTGTCATGGCTGAATAGATATCTTCAGAATGTAAAATAAGCAAGCTACAAGCATTCTGTATCCTATAATAAAAATGAACAAAGGGATTTGGGAAAAGTGATTGATTAAACTACAGAACCCGATTGTTACGGTATTGAGTGCCATAAAAATGAATAATGACTATTCCTACTGGCAGCAGCAGGGGGATTGAGAGCAATGAATTATATAAAAGAACAAATGTTCTTAAAAACTCCGTATTTCAGCTTCAATTCAGTAGCAACTGTACAAAAAAAGATAATTTTCTTGAAATGTCAGCTTTCATACTCCGTACCCCTGAGTGTGGATCAGTGGGTGGTGCCTTTATGTTACATACAAATGGCCAAACAGAACAAGTTGCCCCAATAGGTGGTTAATACCTGTTCTATTAGCATTCAATATCCAAGTTAGTTAGTTGCCCATATGAAATACTGACAGCAGACATCAGTTCTAATGTACTAAACCTCAGCCTTTTTTCATAAAACATATTAGAACAAAGGCAAAAAGATACACAAGGGGTTTCAGGTCAATAACAGACATTCTGCATTTAAGGTAAGAATTTTAACCACAGTAGGGCTTATTTACAAAGCACCTAGTGGAAATGCACAGGCTTTGATGGTGCAAAGTATAGTGTACACTGCTACACATTTACACTTAAAGGAGATTTTGCATTCAGGGTTTCTTTAGCTTGTTGTACCAACACAGAAAACTCACTTACACCAGTGCCTTAAAGAAATGTTACTTCCAGGGTACCCTTTTAGTGTGTGGGGCCTAATCATGAAACTGACATGCACTTGCATGCATTGTGGGTAGACTTAGTAGGTTTACTTTAATTAATCAATTCAAATAACTCTGATTACCACAAGAATGCTGATTACAGTCAGGGGTGGGCCACCTAGTTCTGGTCCTGTACAGTGTATAAATATACAAAGCCTAACAAAGGATTAGAGAAAAAATAAAAACATGTTATTGAGCTTTTTATTTGAGTGATAACGTGTTTTTTAAAAGATGTAAATGTAGTACACAGGGCCAGACGGTTGAATTACAATATCAGGACTAAGAGCCAAGAGCCAATGTGCTCCTCAATCTGATGGTAAACTCAAACCTTCCTGATGAACATCTGGCTGATATTTGGTCAGATATTGGTTGGCTAGACCCATTGGAGGGCCCCATACATGAGCCAATATGCTGCCAAATTGGTTTGAAGAACCCAAATTGGAGGCTTAAATATGTCCATGTATGGCCACTTTAAGGAATGGGCTGAGGGCAGCTGGATACTCCTATAAGCCGGAGTACATTTCTGGCTGCACAGTTTAGCATGTTGGATAGCTGGAACGTCAGGTAACAATGGGTTAGTGAATAGGTTCATGGAAATTTATACAAAATGTAACTATATAAGACACCATTGTGCTTGTTATTTTTTGTAATGAAGCTGATAATGAATGATGGAAAATAATGATGGATATCATAAATCATGCAAATAATAAATACAAAAGTGATCAACCAGTGAGACAAATTGGTGTAGTCTCATCTCCCTGCAGAGAATAAAATAGCAACAAGCCGTAAGGAAAGTCCATATTTTTTTATCCTTAAAAAAGATATATAGCTTTTTATATTTTAAAAAATAGTTTTCCAAATACTTTCTACCCAAGTACGATCTTTGTTCCAGAGCCTTTTATATCAGTGATCCCCAACCAGCGGCTCACAAGCCACATGTTGCTCCCCAACCACTTGGATGTTGCTCTCAGTGGCCTCAAATCAGATGCTTAATTTGAAATTGTTGGCTTGGTGGCAAGTTTTGGTTGCATAAAACCCAGGTGTACAGACAAACAGACCCTCCTGTAGGCTGCTAATACAGTACATACCAAATAGCCAAACACAGCCCTTATTTGGTACCCCTATTAACTTTTTTCATGCTTATGTTGCTCCCTAACTCTTTTTACATTTGAATGTGGCTTACGGGTGAAAAAGGTTGGGGATCCCTGCATTATATAAATTAAGGATAATATTAGTAATGCACCGAATCCCTGAATCCTTCAAAAAAGATTTGTCCAAATACTGAACCGAATTCTAATTTGCAAATGTGACAAAAAGTCACATGATTTTAAGGATTTGGATTCGGTTTGGCCAGGAGTGTGGCTTCACCCGAATACGAATCCAGCTGAAAAAGGCTCGTCCGAATCCTGGATTCGGTGCATCCCTAGATAATATTAATACAGGTATAAGGCTCTGTTATATGGAAATCCATTATACTGAAAGCTCCAAATTATGGGAAGGCCATATTCCATATAGAATTCATTTTAATTAATAAATACAGTACAAATAAAACAGTACCTTGTATTTGATTCAAACTAAGCTGCATGAATCCATATTGGTTTATTTAATGTTTAAATGGTTTTAAGCAGACTTAAAGGGGACATATTGCTTGAAAAACAATATTGTGCAAAAAAAAAAATATTGTGCCAATGAATTGTACTCATCAAAATATAAAAGGCATGGGCTTTAAAAAGTAGTCTTTGGGGCTGATTTCTTGAAAGTTTCTACAAAAATTCTCCTAGTCCCGCCCAGCTGTTCCACTTCCTGCTTCCTCCTTTCCCAGACAGTGCAGGGGGGCCAGGAGCACTCAGAACACTGCACTGTAGGATAGGAACCAATCAGCAGCTAGGCTGACCTGATAGGGAACTGAAGGCTGTCTTTGCTTGTGTGACTGCACTGGCTGTGATTACCTATCCCCCTCCTATTTAAAATGGCAGCTGCTGTCTTAAGCAAATGGAGAAAGCTTTTAGGGTTCTTTACTCAGTATGGTAAAGCTTTCTGCAGAATAAATATAGCGTTCTAGGTGGCACTAATGTGATGAATCTATTGGAAGTAAAATGCTGGTCCAGTGGCCCAAATTACATAAAGATCCCTTATCCAGAAAACTCCAGGTCCTGAGCATTCTGGATGATAGATCCTATTAACTGTACTTAAATCCCTGTTCTATGCCTCTCCTATTTATCTTTCAGTTTCTCATTTAAAACACTACTTGGTTTCTAGGGTAAATAAAAGCTGCTGAAATACTAAACGGGATAGCTGCTGCACAGAAAGATAAATCCTTAAAAAAAAAAAAAACACCCACCCACACACATAAAAAAAAATAAAAACAAGGACTCAATGCAAACAGTCTCAGAATATCAATGTCTGCATCAAAATAAAGTTGATTTAAAGGTGAACAACCCCTTTTAACTCATAAGTTCCCTTGTGGTGGAATGCTTAATAAACCTACCAGAGTTGAACTCAGGACAAAACACTTATGTGCAAGAGCCCTAAGACTCAGATACTAAACCTTCAACCAACCCAACCACCACATATTAAAGGAACAGTAACACCAAAAAATGAAACTGTTGTAAAGTAATTATAATAAAAATATACAGTTGCCCTGCACTGGTAAAAGTTGTGTGTTTGCTAGAGAAACACTACTATAGTTTATATAAATAAAATGCTGTGTAGCCATGGGGGCAGCCATTCAGGTTGGAAAAATTTCAAATAAGAGAAAATACATAAAAACCTCTTCCCTCTCATCTTGAGATCTACATTTTATATCATGATAAAAATGTTACTTACTTATTTTTTACTTTTCTAATAACATTATCAGTGGTTCCCTTGGATATATTATAAATGTATTGCAAGAAATGTTCAATGATGTGTACCCTAGCAGGAATAATTAAATTATACATACAGTACATAGGTCATTACATGGAAATATATAGCACTGGGAAAGGTTATCAAGTTAAGAACTGCATAATTTAACGTAGAAAGTGCATGACTACAAGCATAGAAATGGAAAAAGCTGAAAACGAGCATTGTTATCTTTCGGATGTCACTTTGGAAGACTTACCACACAACGTTTTTTTTCAAAATGAATTGTAATAATATAAAACAAAGGTGGCAGAAATTGGTAACATTCTAACAAGTGCACACAATTGGTAAAAACCATTTAGTTTATTTAATTACTGTGCTCATGCAACTGTATATGGGTCTGTACACCGAGGAAACACCATTACTATAGACTGATAAACAGAAAAAGGACAAAAGGGAAAAATGACCCTGCCCGCAGGCTAACAGTCTCCTTATAGAAAGGGAAACATACTAGGAATAATTAAACATGATATATGTATTTATATATACACATCCATTCATATACATAGAGGAAAAAAAACAAGAATACAGGTTCCATTCAAGTTTGATGGGATAGATTCTGTAAGGGAAAAGGTTTTTTATTTTGTTTGTTTGTTTTTTTAATTTTGCCTTAAATATATCAGAAACTTTGGCTTTCCCAAGATTTCACAGTTTTACAGAAAACCACAAGAATAAGAATCAGCTTGTCCATTGTTTAAAAGCAAATAGTGATATGTAGAAAGAGACAGTACCCCGTACCAAAGGAAAGCACTGGTATATCAAGCAAATTTCAATCACTTTGTGGTATTAGGCGTAAATATATGATTTTTATCTTTTAGAAACATTAAAACAAAATATTATGCTAAATACCACCCTCGGGTGCTAATGAAGCTATTAAGCTTATAATGTGACTTCCCAAAACATTTTTTAGACACAAATTTAGAAATGGTTTGGTCTGTAACATGATACAATAGCTGAATAAAGAAGCCATGTACCTGAGGTTAACAACTGCCATATACTGCAGGATCTACTGAGATTTACAATAATATTTTGGCTGTTAAATTAGATTTACTGATCTAATGCTTTCAGAATGCATGTATCCTTTTATTTTCATATAGAGAAAAATATTCTTATTACACTTTCATATATTCATGCTTGTGGATCACAGCCCTTTTGCATTTGACTAGAGAGATTAAAATAGAACAATATGGTAGATGCAGCTGAGCCTGTTGTCCCTATCTGAGTCAAGGAAAGGAAGCTCTGTACAGTGTTCCTCCCACCCCTCTGTGCTTGCTGCTTGTACTCTTGGGTATGATAACAAAGGATTTAATTAAACAGAAGGATCTGAGCTATGGAAAAAGGTTTACTGAGATTTCCCTATGATGTTAGAGCAATATGTAGAAATAACTTGATCATGGCATGTAGGGAAATGTCACCTATTTTTTCCAACTGTAGGGACCCAATGGACCTTATATTTAGACAGTGCCCTAGAATTTGGACACCTAAGTATTCTTAGGGATCTCAGGAAGGTAAGGTATTGACTGTTATAGCATGATTGGAGCTTATTAAACAGTACAGGGAGAGGTGCCTAAGCAGCATTTGATGTGGCAGACAATAGATGACGCAAACCCTGCCTTAACTTGGTTAGGGTATTAGGGTATTTACTGAGAATCCTAAAAGGGTTAGATCCTGTGTGTACTACCCTCAGGAGAAGGACTCAAGTGTACAGACTTAGGGATTACTATAGGTTGCCTAGGTTCCATTTTTGAGGGCCTAAAGCTTGGGATTGAACATTTGCAAGATGACTATCCACAGACTGGTCACTGGCCCCTGAAGGGCAAACACTTATGAAGGTTCTGTTTGTGCGTATATTCTTAACAGTTGTGCCTATTCCCCGAGAGATTGACGTTACATTTCTTACAAAAATGTTGGTTTAAGAACCACTGATTCTAATCTATTGATTTCACCTGAGAATTATAGTTCTGCAACACCCTTTCTCCACACAAGGGCCCACTCCTAAGATTTACAGTTGCATGCATGATCTATTTGATAAGTTAATAGCTTCTGGAACACTTATACTTCCAAGCTACCCATATCCTTACACAATTTAAAGGACTAAAAAGCTTAACTAAATGCAACTGAATAAACAATACCAAAATCAAGTTCCTTTGTCTTGGTTCCCTGGAAAACTTGGGCTGAACACACATTTACCATGTCATATTTTTTAGGCATACAGTACGCTTGAAAATAACAGTAGAATGCCTTTTGCTTGGACACACAAACATGGAGCAAGAACACTTTATAGAGCTAGCACCTGTGTCTCTTTAAAGCTGCAGCTTGTACCTATCTTAAAGCACAAATATATTTAAGACTTATATGAGGTATACATACTGGAATGAAAGTGGTGAAAATAGCAGGACCCTTTCTCTATTTTCCACTATTTATTTATTAATTTATTTATTAATTATTTATTATTTAATTACAGCCATTTCATTGTGAAACTGTATCTCTGCCCGAAAACCCTTGCTGGACACAAAGATCACAGATCTATTTATCGTTTGTATTAAAGTCTTGTTAAACCAGCTAAAGTAATGTTTGTTTGTTTTTTTACTTTCACAATACTCAGTAGGATTTGTAGCATTAAAATAACTTTATTAGTACACGCTTTTTAATATATAATGTTCTTGAATACAGCACTTCCCAATTATATCGATAAATGCCTCACTAAAATGCTATCATTAGAAAATGATGCTTTAAAAGCACATGTATAAACAATAAACATACAGGATGGAATCTATTATCCAAGATACTTGGATTCTGTTTTTAAAAAGGCTACTTAAAATATTTAAACCATAAAACAATAAAAAACATCAATAGAATTATGTTGCTATTGCTATAGATTAATGCTATCTTAGTTAGTACTTAGTGTGCTATATTATTACAGAGAGAAAGCCAGTTGATCAAACACGAGACATTGTTGTAACAGGATACTACTGAATGGGGCATTGCCATATTGAGGAGTTTTCTGGATTACAGATTTTTGAATAATAGACCCAATAGGTGAAGAACATTCAAGGCATGGTTTGCTTTAGAATACCATATATGTATGTATAAAGAGAGAATATACATCAGTTCATGAAAAAATTCTGTACACCAAAGTATGTATTGCAGGCAGCACCTCTGAAACAGTTGATCGACCACATAAGCACTATAATCAGTTACAAGTGTGACCAAATTCAGCTTGCATTTTTATTTCATCTTTCCTAAGAGGAAAGACATCAATCAAAGTAAAAAGATCTGTGTTAGTGACGGGGGTAACATATCGCTCCTTGTCCATTCCATGCTTATCTAACACCACCAACTGAAATTTGTTTTGGGGGATTCTTAGCAGCAGTCTAAAGGGGAAAAATACAGTAAACGATAGTTAATGCTTAATTCAGTTTGCAAATAAAAGTTTTAACAAAAATGCTAAATGTGTAAGGAGGTGAAATAAGATTTATTTCAGTGTATATAGTTAGACTATATTTAGATTGTCCACTAGATGGCACCAACCTCTAAGTTTGGCCTGTAGGGCAGTGCTGTCCAACTGGTGGCCTGTGGGCAGGGAGAGTATGCTACACACAGGCAGTATTCTGCCTGCCCTACCTGCCTGTGTGTGCCATACTCTGCGTACCCTACCCTGCCTGTATGTGCCATACTCTGCCTACCCTACCCTGCCTGTGTGTGCCATACTCTGCCTGCCCTACCTGCCTGTGTGTGCCATACTCTGCCTACCCTACCCTGCCTGTGTGTGCCATACTCTGCCTGCCCTATGCCGCCTGTGTGTGCCATACTCTGCCTGTCCTATGCTGCCTGTGTGTGCCATACTCTGCCTGCCCTATGCTGCCTGTGTGTGCCATACTCTGCCTGCCCTATGCTGCCTGTGTGTGCCATACTCTGCCTGCCCTATGCCGCCTGTGTGTACCATACTCTGCCTGCCCTATGCTGCCTGTGTGTGCCATACTCTCCCTGCCCTATGCTGCCTGTGTGTGCCATACTCTGCCTGCCATATGATGCCTGTGTGTGCCATACTCTGCCTGTACTATGCTGCCTGTGTGTGCCATACTCTGCCTGCTATATGATGCCTGAGTGTGCCATACTCTGCTTGCCCTATAGGGTAAATATGAAAGGCAGCCCTTGTCCCAATGAGGAGTGAGCATTTAGGGTAGAGCCCCTAGGCAATTGTGCTCCAATTAGGGAGCTATAGTGAGACAGCTGGGAATAGCTCATACGCTGTATATGAACACAACAGAGAAGGGGTACAACTAAGAGGAATAGAGAGGAAAACAACCCTTAAGGACACTCACTACTGACTTCCATATGACAGAGGTATTAAAGGCTTGTATAGAGAGGGCAGACTGCGAGAAAGTAATGTGCATGCTGAAGAGAGAGGATCTGCCACACTCTTAATATTGTGTAACTGTTAAACCTGTTAGTAAATTGGCTCTGGTCTGACCCTGTACCACCTGTGAGAAGCCTACAATAAAGTCCATTGCAGTTCAACACCTATGTTGTTGTCATACCTACTTCTCACAGCAAAGGCCTACCTAGGTCCCTGGCTGGGAGTGTACCAGTCAACTAATCAACTTTACAAAATCTTTTATTTTGTAATCCTAGCAGAAAGAGAAATTTAAAAAGGGAACATAAAAAGCAGTTGCCTAAAAGTTTAGATTCTTGTTGTGTCTCACAAAAATGAGGATCCTAACTTCACTAACTTAGTGGAAAAAAAGGCTTATAGCTTAAAATTTAAATTAAAAAGAAAAACATTGAACATACATTAACACTTTAAGCCAGTGATCCCCAATCAGTGGCCTAGGGGCAACATGTTACAAATTCTTATGCTATATGCTATTGTGTCATATAATTTGTTTTTTTTTCTTGTATTTTTTAGATTGCAGTTCCATGCTGAGCAATTGCTGGTTCCATGGCTTATACACTGCAGTAACTTGGCCAGAAAACCTTCCCAGTGGTTGGGTTCTAATGTTATAACTAGGGATTTCCAATGCCTTATGAATGCCCAGTATTGCCCAAAAAAGATATCAGTTCATGGCTTACCATTTATTACCCTTAAAGCAAATACCACCAACAAATATCTAGTTGATGCTAATGAATTTATGTGTACAGAAGGGTTCAACAACAAAGTTACTGTGAAACATACCTAAGCTGAAATCCCAGTGCAGGGGGTAGAATCCGGCGTCCTATTCTTCCAATATAAGTTGGATATACTCCAAATAATTCAATTATCGTAATATGTCGTAAGTCCAGGCCACACTGACCTTGCTAATAAAGGAAGGAAAATATTTATTATCTAATAGCCTAAACCCAAATGTGAAATATTTGCCTCATGGTAAGTACAGACCCCTATACAATACTTGTTCTGATCCCACAGATATTGGCAAAAAAAATTAAAATAAAAAAGTATTCTGAATACAGTAAAATACCAGAAGTAAGAGGTATTAAAATGAATTCCCTAATAGTGGGCTAGGCTGCAATATGTGGATAGTATATCCCCTAGGCTTGTGACCTACTAGGGGTACGTAGAAAAGGCACCAAGCACATACCATTTGTTAATTTGAAGGCAGCTGGCTAAAGAGAGTAGGATATTTATTGCGCTTCATTGCAATGAGCAGAAGGGGGGGGGGGGGGCTGACATTTGTCGAGGAATCTTTGTTTCTTCTTTGTAAATGTATTGCCCAAAATGGCTCTCTGAAGACCCTTTGCTGTTAGGGTTGCCACCTTTTCTGGGAAAAAAATACCAGCCTTCCTATATTTTTATCTTTTTTCCCTATTGATTATACTGGCATCAGGCTTCATTTTTAATGTCCAGGTCAGTATAATACGGGCCAGTAGGGAACCCTACCTTCTGTTGGTATGTGGAAGACTCTTCTAATAGAGCATATTACACTGGCCTGTTGGTTTATATTAAAAGGGAAGGGGATTTCAGTTTGATTTGACCATGTTTAGCACTGGGAAAGAGGGATATTTTCCTCCCTCACAGCTTCACCAGAGCAAGTTTATAGCTGTTGCCTGGAGAGGATTTTTTTTCAATTAAGCTTTTTTTTTGCTCATAGAGTCACCTGCAGTTTGCCCCTTCTAAAGCTGCCCCTTGGCATGTGCCCACAGATGCCTATGTAGAAAATGAGGTCCTAAATGCAATGTGAAACTAAATATGCATATCAAACCACATACCTGAAGCATTCCAATTTGCAGTCTGTAGTAGAAATCAGCAGCAGTAGGAGTTGATACAATTAGTAATCTTCTTTTTTCATAAAACTGATCCAGAAACTTTGCTGCATCGTTTATTCCAACATTAATGTTCATAACTGCATTTCACAGAAAACAGTCATTTGAAAAAAAACAAAACATTTTAGTTAATATGTAATATGCCACCAAACAATATTATGTATTTATACTTTTATTAGTGAAATATATAAAAATAAGTATAAAAATCTGCTTCATCCAGAAGATGGTGCTGTATGGCTGTTTGATTTGCAAAGATAGCAAGTTAAGAGCAAGTTTTTTGTGGGCTGTTTAGGGTCCAAACATTGCTATTTATATTATAAAGTTGGATTATGGGGCTTATTAGTCAAAAAATTAAAAAATCTCTTGACAAATCGTGATCTTTTCTTGGCAGAGGCAGGCGTCACATTTTTGGGTTTTGAGCATTTAGTACTAAAACATTATTTCCTGCTATAAAACCCTTGAGAAAATCTTTCTTGCCTTGCGTGGAATTTTTATCTGCATTCTTTTAAAGAATCTAGCGTGCGCAAATCAAGATTTTATTTTTTAGTTTTTGTCATTTAGACTCACTTGTAGCAATTGTGACACAGCTTATAAAGCTTTTTGCCTTCTCAGACCTGATCAAACAACATATGGTTGCATTCTAGAATACTAACAAAAATGCATCCCTTGGGAAAATCACCACAGGGCTAATGTACGACCCCCAAGTGCAGTAGGTAAAGTTCAATTTCAAATTTAATCACCACATTTTTTCCCCAGAATACAGCATATTCCCAGAATTCCAGAGTCATTGCAGTTGCAATTGCATCCGATTTGCGAGTATTTTCTGCCTGGTGGCATGCAAGTGAGGTGTTCGCCCTATTTCTTTGGCGTGACTGAACTTTACCGATTGACACAGTGTGACTACTGCATAGTCTGGAGGTGGCAATAGCTCCAGGGTTCCCCTGCACCAATGGGCAGCAGTGCTCAATACAGAATAAAAGCCAGGAAGAACTAAGTGGTGCTAAGTGTAACTATACAGCAACTATACCGAAGGACAAGTACCTTTAATGAAAGGGGTCTAATGCGCAACTGACTACAGGGAGAGTGACCCTATATGTGGTCAAAATCTAACAAGGGAAAGTCATCAGGTCCAGGCTGGGGTTCAAAATCGACATGGCATTTGAAGTACACAGAAGTACACACAGTTCGGGCCTGACCAACATACACACAAACAAATCAGTTATATAAGTGATTGTATTATTCTAGAACAATGACACACCAACAGCCTGCTATTCAATTATTACACAGCATTTTGTTTATTTATGGCTTGTATAATAAAAAAATCAATAAAATCCCATCAAGCCTGTTCCTTCCTTAAAGTAAAACTTCCCATCTATACAATTTACCTTCAGGCATCCAACTTGCTGTCAGTGCTCTTAGTGCATCAGATCATCCGCTCACTGAACCTAGTATCATGGGGGAGAAGCCGCCTAGGGGGTAAGTGCTGCACAAGGGGACAGATCTGACAGCTGAGCATTTGAAGGTAAAGTTGGGGGGGAACAGAAGCTTTGGTGAGAACAGGATGACAGGCAATATACAAGGGAAAGGACTGTTCTGTGTATACTATATATATATATATTTATATATATTATGCAGCAGAGGCCAGCACTCTCGTATAGAACGAATACAGATGCCTGGGTGCAGTTCCACAATTTTGTTCACAAGTGCTCGAAGGAAGGTACCGCTCACTCAGGTCTTAGGTTCAATTTTGTAGGTTTATTGAAGAGGCAAGGGAACTGACGTTTCGGCTGCAACACCAGCCTTTGTCAAAGTTACAAATACAAGTGAAAAAAAACCTTATAAACAGTGTTTGGCGGGAACACCAACGGACAATAACGTGAGTGTGAGAAAACACCCCCCAAAAAATGCAAATGTGATGACACAGTACATATACACAATCCACACCGAGGTTACGAAATACAACAAATAATTGTACTAGACAATCAGAATAAACAAAACAGAATGTGTTAATGTGAATTACCCAAAAGAAAAAATGTAACATAAAATAAGTAAAGAAAAATAAAGAAAACGGGACACAAATAATATACAAAGCGTGACACTTATTCAAAACAGGGTAACACTATTCAAAGCCGGGTCACGGTCTCGTGTTAAACATTATTGTACAAATAAAATCCAATAATTCTCCCGAACTTTAGGGCTTGCTATGCCAAAGCAGCATATATATATAGGATGATAATCTACAGGAGTCCTTGTCCTTTATTCTTAAGACTCTTAAGAACAGCAGTTCTAATACTGACTAGATAGTTTTCATCGGTTCTGAGCCACAAAGTGGATAATTATAATGTATAAAAACTACTGGACTTACTGCTTAACTGAATTAATTATTTTTTTTCCATAGAAGCAAGATATAATCTTTTAGACATTATCTAAATGAACTCTTTCCTGAATAGTTTTGGTAGATTTATAGCATAATTGGGAATATGGTACTGGCAGGAAATGCTGTTATCTGGGTCTTGAAATTTACAACAACGAAGGTTCTTCAAACTGTATAAGCTATTGCTTCATGCCTTATTGTCTATTTGAAGCAAGTTTATTAGCCCCTTTACCCTCAGATGGGGCTTATATGAGTTTATTAGGTTAAACATATGCCCTAGAGAAACATTCTGTACATGATCCGGAAAAAACTATATAGCACATACAAATATGTTATTACATCAAATATAATAGTTCATTTAATAATAAAAAGAATGGCATTCCAATAGCAATAAGTCTTTACCACACTGTCAATAATTAATAGCCGTAGGTCAGCTTACTCTCAGAGGTAAATCTCATGTAGCAGGTTTACAATAACAGCAGAGTAAACAAGGGAATGAATGGAAGCTGAATTAATAGATGTCATCCATTCCCATCCACAAGCGCCTGAGGATAAAGCATGACTGTTCTTGTCAGGAACTTAAGGAAAAAAACTAATATTATTAAATAAATCCCACTCCTGCTCTAACAAGCTGCAGATCTGATAAAAATTATATCTGGCAAAGGAACAATCGATAAAACATGAGAAAGACGTTTGGAAAATGGTCACAGTATGCTAGCTGTTTCAATCCATATTCATAATTTAAAGAATTAATTAAGGTATTCTGTTTCATCATTCTGCTTCTAAATCATGCCATTAGTTATTTATTTGCCTTCAGAATGTGGTGCATATCTAAGCACTGTTTAAGGGGCAAGCTGTACGCTGCCAACCAGAAGCTTCTGCCAGTGTAGGATGTCTCTAGGGATCTGGAGCCTTTAATACAGTTCCTCTAAATCAGTGCTGTCCAACTGGCGGCCCGCGACCCCCCTCTGTGTGGCCCCCCACCTGTCTGGCTGCTTTGATGGCTTACTCTTGTGTAAGCTTTAAATGGTATCAATACTGAGATTAAATGGCCCCCTGCATGGTTCTCACCTTAGATTCAGGCTGTAATCAGGCTGTATTGTTTAAATATGTAATTCCTTGTGTTGTTCACACCTTTTAATCCCTGCATTGTTCACCCCCTGCAGTGTTCACATCTCAGGCTCAGGCTGTAATCACCCATATTGTTCCCCTGTTCACACCTCAGGAGCAGTAGAAACCCACAAATAATCCCTGCACACTACAAAAAGAACATATACTGAGGTGGTACTTCAATTAAAAAGTTTTTTAATATATAGTTATTGTGCAGACTGTTGGAGCAGTGCCAGCATTGTGTCACTGTAGGCTGCCTGTGTGTGCCATACACACAGGCAGCATAGGGCAAGCAGAGTATGGCACACACAGGCAGGGTAGGGAAGGCAGAGTATGGCACACACAGGCAGAGTATGGCACACACAGGCCAAGTATGGCACAAACCAGCCAAGTATGGCACAGACAGGGTAGGGAAGGCAGAGTATGGCACACACAGGCAGGGTAGGGCAGGCAGAGTATGGCAGGTTTTTGCTGTACTACAACCATTAATATGGGTATGGTCATGTGATAACATGGGTGTGGTTTCAAGTGGGTGCGGTTTCAAAAAGGGGAGTGGTCAAAACTGGCTTCCATTATCGGCCCTCCACCACGTAGGTCGGAAAAATTCCGGCCCTCGGTACAACAGAAGTTGGACAGCACTGCTCTAAATGAAACAGCTGTTCAATCATAATCCTCAATGAGAGATATGTAACCAGCAGTATATTATATATATGTAATAGGGAATGGAAAGCATTAATTGTTTTGTAGTAGTCTGGGCCCCTTGTCAGGGCTCCCATCTATTCCCCGAGATTGTAGCCCCATAAAAAGGAAAAAATAATATACAAGACTTTGTAAGACTTACTTTGTAAGTAACAGATCATGTATGCCATGCTGACCATCTGCAAAGTTTGGTATACAAATTTATGGATATATTGAAAACCTGCTTTGAATGATCTCTGTGCTATAATTGTGGTAGCTTAGATATGCACGATTGTCACATAGATATATTGTTGATTTGGATTAAAAAAAAGACACAAGTGCATGAAGTTCAGCAGTGCAATCTAAGCAAGGCAAAGGCACAGCACTGACAAGCTATAAATCTGAATATGCAATTTAGGGTTTGGATTTATTATTTAGCCAATCAAAAAATTATGTTTTTTTGCATCTCCAATGTAAATAAACATTTATTTATTTTAATAACATAAACAACACCTTGTTCTTAATGTACTTACAGGAACACGTTGGCTCTGTCCCTGACCATTCTGAGTTAAACTGACAGACACGGGCTGGACTTCCTTGAAGTTCATAACCTCCGACACAAAAGTAGTCACATGTAGCTCCATAATTATCACCAGCCCCTGAACATTTGATGTATCCATTGTCAGGAGAACTTAATTTTGGACAGCGCTTAACTTTGAGGAAAAATGCAGAAAGATGAAGAACTGTTAAGTAATAAGTACAGTGAATAAAAAGGAAGGAAATGCTATTGCTGTTCTATTGCAATACATTAATACATTGCAAGCTCCTGGCAGGGCCTTTTGGTGGAGAAAGTTCAATGTGTGCCTACATAAAATTAGCAGTTTATATATAAATCAGGTATTTATGGATCATGGGTATCAAAAGAAGCCAATTTTTTGTGCTTTACCAGATGTGTGCAAAAATTATTGCACTCTAGCCAAAATATGTCCATAAGCATTAAGGGCTTGAGGCAATATATAATGAAATCATATGACATAAATAAATAAGAAAAGGTAAGATACATATACATGAGCAACTCAAAATACAAGTATGTTAATTTAACAATTAAAAAGCATTTCTGAATAGAGGCTTAGATAGATGTTAGACTAAGAGCTGACCATATACAGTATATCAGTCTTGTTGCATCTAATTTGTAGCTTTTTTGACCCATACATCCAATGGCCATAATCTCACCAGACTGCAGCCCAATGTCCTATCTGTAAATGTTATTTTATATACAGTAGAAAGTATCCATGTATGGAAACATACATGGAAATGTTTTATGTGATGTCTATGAAGATTCTCATTCATCCAGGTCATGATATACAGTATCTAGTAGAATTAAGTCTAAAACAACTGGACTTTTCTGAGTTTTTCTTGAAAACGTTTCACCACTCATCCAAGTGGCTTCTTCAGTTCAAATGACTGGTAGGGAATTCCCCGGTATTTAAACTCTTGATGGTAGTAGAGTCACAGACATCCAATCACAATGGTTCCATTGAACTTGTTCAGTTAGGTGTTAGCTGAAACTGACAGGTGTAAGAAGGTATGATACAATCACAATGGTACCAAGATTCTCATTGATGAAGGTGTTAATCCTTCAAAGTACATGACTGGAACATCGGAAAAACTTAGGCGAATTTTCAACAAACATCGCATTCCTGTGTTTTTCAAACCCAGCAACACCCTGAGACAAAAGCTGGTGCACCCGAAAGACCCAACACCCAAGCACATGAAAAGTAATGTGGTCTATGCTGTCCAGTGTAGTGAAGAGTGCTCAGACTTATACATTGGGGAGACAAAACAACCTCTCTGTAAGAGAATGGCCCAACATAGGCGGGCAAACTCCTCAGGACAAGACTCAGCAGTCTATCTACACCTCAAAGAAAAAGGTCACTCTTTTGAGGACAGTAACGTGCATATTTTGGACCGAGAGGACAGATGGTTTGAAAGAGGTGTGAAAGAGGCCATTTATGCCAACCTGGAAAAACCATCCCTGAACAGAGGAGGGGGCCTGAGACACCGCTTGTCACCAACATACAATGGCGCGTTGACATCCTTACCCCGGCAGTTTCACAACAGTTCACACTTCCAGTCATGTACTTTGAAGGATTAACACCTTCATCAATGAGAATCTTGGTACCATTGTGATTGTATCATACCTTCTTACACCTGTCAGTTTCAGCTAACACCTAACTGAACAAGTTCAATGGAACCATTGTGATTGGATGTCTGTGACTCTACTACCATCAAGAGTTTAAATACCGGGGAATTCCCTACCAGTCATTTGAACTGAAGAAGCCACTTGGATGAGTGGTGAAACGTTTTCAAGAAAAACTCAGAAAAGTCCAGTTGTTTTAGACTTAAGTTTTATGTGATATTTATGTTGACAGTTTAGGTGCCCATAAAGATGTCTCAAGACACGTTTTGTTTGATTTAAAACCATATGTCAGATCTAGACTGTACAGTAAGTTATAAGGATGTTGCAAAGCATCTCCCTGTGCTCCCATTGGGCGTTTTCACACTGCAAGCTTTTATGTAGATGCACTAAATCAGAAGCTATCACTCATCTACTGTCAGATTTCAGACTCATGGAAGCCTATGAATGTGCACTACTGTACCAGCATTTAGAACGGACTTCAAATAAATAAATATATATATATATATATTTTTTTTTTTTTTTTTTAAATTTATTTATTTTTTTTAAACTCCAGAGCTGTTGGCAGAAAATATCTACGTTAATACTCACATTCCCTCTTTTTATTCTTGTACATTACTTGGTAATACCTTTCCCATGAGAAACCACTAGAAAGAAATTTGTTATTCAAAGGGATTGCAAAATGTCATTTCCCCAAGCAGTATCCCCAGCTGCTTCATTACTGTTTAAAATTCACTTTTTTCATGTTGAATAGCCAGTTTGCTAGGTTACTTACCTCTGACTTTAACATTAAATTTACATGATGCTTTGTTTTCTGCCCTATCATACACTGTATATTGGATTTTGTGGTCCCCCTCTTGGAAGTCTGTGCCCGAGGGCAGCCCTTTTAGTATAACACTGAAAAGACAAGAATAGATTTGAGTCTAGCTATTTGGCACTGTAAAAAATGGTGAGTCAAAAAGTCAGCTTCATACATTTGAAATAGATTCAGAAAGCCAACTTTATACATTTGAAATAGATTCTATAAAGTGACAAAAAATAAAATGCAAACTACATTTTCATTTATTTATCAGTAAATGCAAATAAATACTGTTCTCTAGAATTTTAGTAGAAGGGCACATCATAAAAAAATGCTCCATATACATTAACTCCTTTTTGTTAGTGATCCTTCGCTAAGGTGTCAAAACTACTGGAGTTAATATACTACAGAACAATAACACTGATATACCCATGCCACTATTATATTTTACTCAACTTACTCAGTTAAAATACCATCTGCTGTATCTCGTCCTTCTGGAGTTTCCCAGAATACTCTTGCTGTCACCTTATTTGGTTCTGCTACTTTGTCCTTTACACTTGGACATTTAATTCTTGGTGGCTCCAAATCTGTATAATATACCACAAATCAAACAATTAAAAAAACAATATGCAAAAAAATATAAAAATTGGTATATATTTAACAATTGCAGCTATGCTTTACAAGCAAGCAACTGGAACCACTGGTAAATGAAGCCAATGTATGCTGTCTGACAACTGCACTTCCTATGACCTTTAATACAGAATTGGAAGTATCAAGCATCCATTCCTGATAACTGGGGCTTAGGATTATGCTTTAGATGCTGTCAATATACTTATTCAGTTCTTAAGAGAAGCTGATATTTGAGATGCATCCCAAAAGACGTGCTGTGGCACCAGAGGCCTCATGTATCTGCTTTAAATGAAAAATGACAGGAATATGATGCAAGTAAATAAGGTGAGGGGGCAGAGGGGACATAAAAGGAGAAAATACTTTTGAGAGTGGCACCTTTAACATTACAAAAAATAAAGATAATATCACAGGTTGCCAAAAAGAATTTGCTATATTTTTCTGTTGAACTGCAAATTATGTTACATGAATTATGTTGCATGCAAGCACTATGGAAATGGCAAATGCTTCTTCTCGTGGCTGAAAATGGTCATGTATTATTGATAAGCAATGCCCCAATTTATTCACAAATTCATTAAAAAATATAAGTATCATGATTTATGAAACTATTCTGCAGAAGTGTTCTATCCAAGTGATTGCACAAAATAGATTAATCATACTCAGCATTCTTCATTCAAGCACCACTTTCTCTTGTCTTTAATTACCAGTAACGTGTATGTACTCTGCGCTACTTCTAGCGTGCAGGCAGTGAGGACCCTCATCAGCAGCTGCTGCTCTGGGCATCTATGGACAGTGGAGGATTTTATGATGCGAGGCCCCTAGGCTCACTTTCATCAGGGCCCCCTTCTAGGCTACTTCCACTCCCAAAAGTCTAAAAATATACAATAATTAACTTCCAAATTATTAACTGTTAGTCACTATTAGGAAAGGCAGCAACCAGTAAATCACATGTCTGTATGACTTGTTGTGTGCCCATGCTTTTTTAATTATTATTATTTTCTTATCTTGGGTTGGGGAGCTGGCTGTCATTTCTTTTTAAAAAATTTTTTTTACTGTGCTGCAGGCCTGAAGCTTCTGCTGTGCCCAGTCCGGTGCTGTGCACAGTTGGTACCTGCTTGATTGGTAGCTGGGAGAAGATTTAGGCAACTTAGATAAGGCGTGTATGTGTCTGTACTGCATTTGCACCAAGCACTATAAAGCCATGTTGGCTTCGGCCCACCAATTCCATCAAAGCTGACATGGCTTTCAAGAGATTGGAGACATGCAGTAAAAACATACACACGTCTTGCTGCCTTGCCTAAGTTGCCTAAATCTACTTCCAGGCAGAAAGCAGATACCAGTTATGCACGGGGGCCAGAGCAGCACCCAAACAGGCCTGCAGAAGCTGCATGCCTGCAGCACATGATAATAATTGTTTAAAGAAAATTTAGAAAAATCATAGAGCCTAGGTTAGCCTATGCATTAAGCTGCCCCTCCTTTTAGATCACCAGAACATGGGGTAGAGGCAGATCTACCTGTGAAGAATGCAAGACATGTTAGAGACAACCTTGTGAAGTTTTGCTTGTACGTGTACCTCAGGATGGATATTGTTAGAGTTGTAATTTAGAAATAGCAAAGTTTAAAAAATGGTCAAATTTGGCATATTTTGCTGATTTTTCCAACATTACCACTTCCCTGAAATACTGTAATTTCACTCAGATACTAATTGTACTTATAATACTCAATATAACATTTGTTTTAAGCAAAATTGGCCAGATGACTTGCATTTCAGTTGTTTGTTACTTACAGTATAATATTGGTAAAGTTACTTTTATGTGGTTGGAGTACACCCTAACCTGTGCTTTTAATGGTGGTCTTACGCCTTTAAAAATGTGTGTTAGATCTCTCAAATAGAAAACTACATCAGGAAAGATCAGAATGTGAGACCAGTGCTTTGGTCAGTTCCCAAGTAATGCAGCCAAGAAAATATCAACAGAGGTAAATAGAGCATTGGCCTCACATTCTGATTTTTCCCTGTTGTTTATACTTGAAAGATCTCCAACACCAAGGGGGCCTGGAAGTAACACTTCATCCAGCCTTGTAATTTGCACCTTACAAAAGTACTTTTGTGAACAGCATTTAAATACACAAACTTTTGCATCCGATTGCATACTTTCCACTTGCCTTTGAATTAAAAAAAAAACCATACTATGTAAAATTTGCACAAAAGGTTAAATACGGTAACTGCTAGAACTGCAGGCCAACGGTGTTCAATGCAGACTATAATTTAAAATAAAAGCAAGGGAGTAACTACAGATAAAGCAGACCCTGTAGTTACAGGGGGGGGGGGGGGGCAGTAAAGCCATAATTATTGGGCAATTTCAATAAATCTAGTAGAACTGATAAACTTACCAATGCTTTGGGGCTTTAAATTGAATTTAGTTATGACACCGAATAAAAGGGATTATGCTTCAACCCTTATTTGGGTTAAATGATTTTATAGAGAACAGAATCTTTAAAAATGACAGCCCTGGATTATTAATGAAAAAGCAAGTAAAAAAAATTCTCCAGAAAATACTCAGAAATCTACATCCAGTGACACAAATTAAGCAAAAGACAGATACTATTTCTTTAGGTTTCTTAACTTCCTCATTAGCTCATCCTTATTTTTTATTTTTAAATAAAATCCTAAACCTTAATCAGATAAATGCAGTATAAAAGTGGGTTTAATTTTTGCAGTAATTATTGAATACTTATAACTCCAATTGAACAGTAATAACTAATGTAAGTTGCCAAGTAAATATATCATACTGGTATTGCGTATTCACTTACTTTTCAGCCCTCACTTAGCAAAATATATTATAAAGCTCTAATGTGAACATCCTAATAATTATACTTACACTAGAAAATGAAAATACTTCTACTGCCATCTAGTGTTTAGTCTGTAGTTTAGGGGTTAAGAAAATAATAATTTATTTTCGAAAATAATTTGATTTCTATAGCACCATTTGTATAGGCAGCAATTAATAGCACAAATAGGGCACAATACTGACACAGACTATCAATGAATACAAAAATAACCTTACATGCAGGGTTGGACTGGCCTGCCGGGTCACCAGGAAAATACCTGTTGAGCCCCAGCGGCCCAGAACTGACCCTGTTGCTGCTTTCTCTGGCAGCATCCTCAGTGGAGGACGTTGGGCAGGGGCCCCTGGGGGGGTAGGGGTGTGTGGCAGGGGCCCCTGGGGGGGGTAGGGGTGTGTGGCAGGGGCCCCTGCAGGGGACAAGTCGACGGAAGTACCTTGGGCGGTACCCCGGTGGGCCCTGCACCCCCCAGTCCGACCCTGCTTACGTGCAGTGAGCAAAGTGCACATTTTTTAGTCTAAGTGCCATGTTTTTCCACAATGCAGTGTTCTTTTTTCCTCAGAATTCCAACATTATAGCAGTCATCAGGTAGAGTTGTGCCAATGCATCAAAATTAACGCACATTTCAAAATGAAACAGATGCAATTGTGCTGATCGTTTTGGCCATCTGCATGAGATTCTTTAGGAGCTGCACCTATTGTTGTATGGCGATGTGGGCACCCTGGATCAGTAGTACCACATCCTAGTTTGGAAGCGGCTGTAGCTCCAGGGTTTCTGCTGAATCAATAGGTGCAGCAGCACTCAATTCAGAACAAGAACCAGAAGGAAGGCAGCAACTATAAGGAATTTCAAGGAGTGCATGTTGGTGCAAGTTCCTTTGATTTGATTGAGGTTTCATGCACAACTGACCAGGGAAATGTGTGTCTGTATATGATCTCCAAAGAGGAAGGAGAACCCTGCGCTTGGTTTAGTTTATGATCTAATTTATAGATATCTATACTGTGTATATGTATATCTCATCCTGGTACTGAGCATATTAAAATTGCAGCATGATACTCCTCTTATATCCATACTTAGTGCCTAACTGCCTATACCTATCCCAGTCACAGCCTGTACTTACATAGTTACATAGTTACATAGGGTTGAAAAAAGACCAGTGTCCATCAAGTTCAACCCATTCAAGTAAACCCAGCACACACAACCCACACCTACCAATCTATACACTCACATACATAAACTATAAATACAACCACTAGTACTAACTGTAGATATTAGTATCACAATAGCCTTGGATATTCTGATTGTTCAAGAACTCATCCAGGCCCCTCTTAAAGGCATTAACAGAATCTGTCATTACCACATCACTAGGAAGGGCATTCCACAGCCTCACTGCCCTCACTGTGAAAAACCACCTACGCTGCTTCAAATGGAAGCTCCGTTCCTCTAGTCTAAAGGGGTGACCTCTGGTGCGTTGATTATTTTTATGGGAAAAAAGAACATCCCCCATCTGCCTATAATCCCCTCTAATGTACTTGTACAGAGTAATCATGTCCCCTCGCAAGCGCCTCTTTTCCAGAGAAAACAACCCCAACCTCGACAGTCTAACCTCGTAGTTTAAATCTTCCATCCCCTTTACCAGTTTAGTTGCACGTCTCTGCACTTTCTCCAGCTCATTAATATCCTTCTTAAGGACTGGAGCCCAAAACTGCACTGCATACTCAAGGTGAGGCCTTACCAGGGACCTATAAAGGGGCAAAATTATGTTCTCATCCCTTGAGTCAATGCCCTTTTTTATACAAGACAGCACTTTATTTGCTTTAGTAGCCACAGAATGACACTGCCTGGAATTAGACAACTTGTTATCAACAAAAACCCCTAGATCCTTCTCCATTAAGGATACCCCCAACACACTACCATTTAGTAGATAGTTTGCGTTTATATTATTTCTACCAAAATGCATAACTTTGCACTTATCAACATTGAACCTCATTTTCCAGTTTGCTGCCCAGTTTTCCAATTTTGTCAAATCGCTCTGCAAAGCGGCAGCATCCTGCATGGAACTTATAGTTTTGCACAATTTTGTGTCATCAGCAAAAATACAAACAGTACTGTCTATGCCCACCTCCAGGTCATTAATAAACAAGTTAAAAAGCAAAGGACCAAGGACTGACCCCTGCGGTACTCCACTAACCACACTGGTCCAATTAGAAAATGTTCCATTTACCACCACTCTTTGTAATCTATCCTTCAGCCAGTTCTCTATCCAATTACAAATATTATGTTCTAGGCCAATATTCCTTAATTTGATCATTAACCTTCTGTGAGGTACTGTATCAAACGCTTTAGCAAAGTCCAAGTAGATGACATCAACTGCCATTCCAGCATCGAGGTTCCCACTCACCTCCTCATAAAAGGCGACTAAATTAGTCTGGCAAGATCTGTTACGCATAAAACCATGCTGGCACAAACTAATAGTATTGTGAACTGCAATGTATTCAACTATCCTATCCCTTATTACCCCTTCCAAAATTTTTCCTACTACTGATGTCAGACTAACAGGCCTATAGTTTTCAGGCTGAGAACGGGATCCCTTTTTAAATAACGGCACCACATTAGCAATTCGCCAGTCTCTCGGCACCATGGCAGACCTCAATGAATCCTGAAAAATTAAGTGAAGAGGTTTGGCAATCACAGCGCTCAGCTCATTTAATACCCTGGGATGAATCCCATCCGGCCCTGGACCTTTGTTTACCTTTACATGTTCAAGTCTCTTTTGAATTTCCTCCCGAGTGACCCATGCGTCAGTAGCTAAATTACTAGAACTGGGCATATTACAAGGGAAGCCTTCATTAGCTGGCTCCTCAGATGTATAGACAGATGAAAAATAAGAGTACTTGATTTTCAAGTGGGAAGGATTAGGAATAAATAAATGATATCTTCTTCCACACACAGTTATGAAATTCATTCCTTTCTGTTATTTCAATTACAATTAATAGGGAAGATTTAGAGCAATGAAAGGGCACATGGAGCAACTTGTTGCGGATACAAAACAGACTATACTGATAAATGTCTATGTGTGTTTTAGCAAAGACAATTCTCAGTTTTATCTATGGCATGGTATTTTCTGGCATTTTGTAGCTTTGACAAGTAGCTGGCTGCAAGTAGCTCTGTGTGTCATAGCCCTTAAGAACACAAAGAAAAATAGTTGTTAGATTAAAAAGAATACATTCTCAAGCTCTGATGAGACTTATAATGTGTTATTCAAGTGTATATATGTTTTACTTACCCACACAAGTTGGAGGTTTTCCACTCCATACTTTGCTATCCATACATGTTACAACTCTTTCTCCTTTCAGCTGATATCCTGGAGAGCAGTAATATTCACACCTGGAGCCGAAGTATGCGCCATCTATACACTTGAACCCTCCATTAACTGGCATAGTTAGAGTGGGACATCGCTTCTCTAATAAAAAAAAAAAATATATATATATATATATTATGCTAATGTGTGAATTCATTGAAGAGCTACATTTTCTTATAACGTTTTCTATTGTTGCTATATATCTGTGGTAGTATTTTTTTTATTTCTAGTGGGCCTCCTTGATGTGTAAGCCTGGAACCCATTAGAGGAAGGCAATGTGCAACGAAGTACCAAGTATCCCAGTCTCTCCCACAGAGGGTTTTCAGGTTTGTCTGAATCGCACAAGGGTGGTTTCCTGTGTATGTTGAAGTGTAATAAACCCTCCTATTTTTTCCAAGGGAAACTAATGTACACAGTGCATTGGAGTGCAAGGAGTTTAACTAGCAATACCGTCCTCCACTGATGCAAAGAGAGAAATTGAAGATCTGAAGATACTCACGCTTGCATAAATATTTGCCAGACCAGCGTTTATCCTCCTGGCAAATGACTTGCGAAGCTCCATGGAGTTCATAACCTTTCTGACAATAAATGTTGCATCTTGCCCCCTTTGCATTCTTGTAGTAGGAACTGTAAGGACTGCTGCAGGTCGCATGGCCATTCTTAACTTTGATTGGGGAGCACCATGGGGTGTCTATTAGGGAATACGCAACAAAGTAAAACAACACCTACAGTATAAACACATGTCCTGCTGTTGCACTATACTAGAACTATGGGCTCCTATACTGTGATAGACACATTAGGGCTCATTTATCAACAAGGAAGGCAGGGTGCAAAGTGCAAGAAACCCCCAGCGCTTATGCACTTTTGCTCTGGGTCTTGGGTCACTGCATTATGCCTATTGTAAATAATCATCTGATTAGTCAGCTGGGACTCTCTTACTAACAGTGAGCAAACTGGCACCTGGGCCTTTCATCATGCTTTGTGCAGCAAATTGAGCAAAGAAAACTACTGAGCTTGATCTTCTATATGTTTTGCTCAGGTGCAAATTTGCCCCCTTGGAGTATTTCACTTAGGAGGAATAAATCTTGAATCCTGGCTGTATTTGTTGTTTAAGAACCTCAAGTGCCTCCTGATATGCGTATAAGTGGCCTCAATATAACCCATGTGCTGTAATTAACCTAGTGTAAGCACTAGAGCCAAATAGGTTCATTACAGCCTGACACATTTTTAAACGTGTATTTATAAATGTTTCCAATCAAGTACTTCTATACAGTCTATAACTGCCTGTTATTCGCCCACACAATGTAATTTGCAATTATATACATTGCTTTGCCAGACCCGTGTTCTCTCATTGAATAGTAAACAAACTTCCTCTGAAAGATTCAGGGGGTGAATTATTAAAACTCTAAAAATAAATTAACTATTTATTTTCCAGGGCAGAACATAATTACTAAAAATCCAAAATGCATGGAGAAGCAAGGATCTAGACAAGGAATAATGCTCAGAGCTACTACTAATCTGCACTGAGTACTATCACCCCATTGTGCAGATTGGCATTTAACTGCTCAGTGCAGAATACATTCTAATAGTAAACACAGCATTGTTTAAATCTTCCTTAAGGTTTTTTCCAACATAAAATAATATGACATTTAAAAAAAAAAATTATAAATTTCAGTGCAAAATTATTTATCAATTTCAGTAAGAAAAATATCACATGGACCAATCTCTGAGGGTATGGTTTGTTACTCAATAAAAAGAGAGAACTGGACAGGATTCTTGATTTTTTTTATAAATCACTCTACGCTTTGTAAAATATTAATTTCAGATAACTATTCATGAACTTAAATTAATACTAGATAGACCTGTAAAGGGTAATTTATTGTGTACTGATTATTTGCCAAGTTTGCTTTAGTTTCAGCTTGCAGAAATAAATGAGTATGTTGCTCCCCCACCCCAGGTGTTTGCTTTTGAGCAAGGTAAGTTGGAAAGTTGTGCTTCATAACAGAAAAATAGTGTTAACCCATTTGTGCCCGCACACTGTCATTGTGGGCAGAGATCCACTATAGTGTAAATAAATGTACAAATACATGAGGGAAAGTGTGTATACAAATGCTGCAACCAAGCTGTAAGGAACAGAGCTGGTATGGTATGCCATACCATGGTAGGCATGATGCCTTAAAACTACTGATATAATTTAAAAAAAAAAACAAATCAATAGGATTTCTTTGCCATCATTATGCTAACTCATATATCATCAAGAACAACAATCTATTTTTATTAGAAAAAAAAGCAAATCATTCATGAAGAATTATTTGTTTAAATAGGATACTTCTCGAACAAAAAAATACCCATATTTTGGAGCTTTCCGGATAATGGGTATCTGGATTTTGGATCCCAAACCTGTAAGGGAGTAGGGGGCTTAAGGAAAACAAGGAGAATCAACTATCCAGGCTAATACCAACATTTAACATACATTTTTGTATACACACTATTGTGCACTCCCCCCTTGTTTTTATATGCTGAAGCTCACATGGAAGGTAGAGGAAATCTCTAACACACTATTCCACACGACAAAGATGCATTTTATAGATCAAGCAGTTCTAATTAAAGCAGCTTATACTTTGCACCGGATGTATGATTAACGCTAATCCAGTTTTATAGGGTATTGTAAAAAAGCAATAGTCAAAGCACACCTGTCCACCATTGAAGGTTTTCTCTGTCAAATCCTTTTGTGACTGCTAGTGACAGGCAGATTCCATTGAATTGATTGACAGATTGAATGAACATTGGCAAGCTGAAAAACGCAGGTATTGAGGAAATGTGCCATGGGTCATATTCCGTACACGTCATATAAGTCACCACTGAAGATTGGTATAAAAAATGAATGTAACTTGTCCCATGGCAACCCACCATACTTACAAAATGCATGGACAACTTCTCTCTGTGCAGCACATTGCAAGAAAGTCTTAGTTAAGCAGTGGAGGGAGAAGCTAAAGTCTAGCCAATAATTGCATGCAGATTAAGCAGAGCATTCACCTTTGTCGCCATATCTATTGCGTGCATATATATCCTCATCATCTTCTACTGGTGAGTAGCCGGATCCTAAAACAAACAAAAAAATGTGCAAAAAGCAAAGAGACAAATAAAAAGTGAAATGAGAAAAGGGTGTTGGCACAAGAAGTGCAGGTTATTTTAAAATGCAAAGCTTCCATTTTAAGTGAAATGCGCTGAGAGAAGTCAGTTAACTTTAGTGGGAAAAATCCCCTTTCAATCATTTTTTTTTAATTTAGTTTTGATCCAATTACTGCAAAGATTATTCAGGAACATATTGTTTGTTTTATTGGATGGGCATGTATCTATATATTAGAGCAATGGCAACCAGGTGGATTCTGAGCATTTTCTTGCACTGTTAGATTAGAAGCTCAATGGGCAGGTAAGACAATGCTACAAATCACCCCCTTTCACATCAATGCAAGCACACTCAGCTGCTTGAAAATTGAGACAGATTTTTCAAGTGGCAATTTAGTGACACAGAAGGTGATTGCCATACAAGTGAATGAGGGAACCAGTTTTACTTATTTTTTAATCTTTTAATGCTCCAAACTGACCCATGTGCCATTGGCCTGTGAGTAAAAATCATACAGACTAGGCTGCACTTTTCACCTGTTAGCTTCCCTGCTTGTGTAAAGCCAACATAAGTTGTTCTGCAGTGGGTGGGGACGGTGAGAGACTGTCAGCTAGTTACTAGTTATGGAACATCTGCCATTAGTTAAGTTAGATGTTACAGCACTTTGGTGGTATCTGTTCCACCTACTGGTTAGTGGGAGGTTTTGCAGTGAGAATTAATATGGCAGCATCTTTGGGTAGTAAGCAAAAAATAATTGTAATACTATGCTACAAGCTTTTCTACAGCACTCATATTCTAATTTCATTTTTCAGAGCTAACCTCAAATATTATTTAATTACCTAGTTCTAGACCTCAGTTAGAGGCTTCCCATGAACAGCACCTGTCCACTCCCTCCCATTTAACCAATATAAACATTTAACCAATATAACCAATAAAAGTACATACAATAAAAAGGCCGCTCTATCAGCTGCATCCACTGCATATGTGTGATTCCCAGAACTAAGCTATAGTTTCTAGTCAATGTCTGGTGCGTAATATCACAAATTCTAGAGAAACTTAGCATTTTTAACAAATTTAGAAAAGAAATAAATCAGAATAAATACAAGACCTCTAGATTCTTTTTTAACTTGATTACAGTACAAAAATCCCATGTGTTTGTAATCTAAAAACGAATTGTCCTTTCGGTGTACAGAGTGTACTAACCATACAATTACACCGTCTGGAGTGCAGCAGGGCAGGACATGCAAGCATTGTGATTATAGATTATATCTGGTTAAAAGCTGGTTTTTATAAAGTATAACAATAGGTCTTATTTGCATGGTTTAAACTAGATCATTAACATGCCAAAAAAAGAAATAGCTTTTTTACCATCAAACATAGAACAGAATTTAAAAACAGCATCAGTCAGCAGGTGTACAGCATAAATGATTTGCTGTCACACAGGCCACTTTGACCATTGCTGTGCTCAGGCAGAAAACAGCAGTAGCCAAACAGCGACCCTATCCATCCATTTGAGCACATCAGCAATCAAAGCTTTGTGTGGCATTGTATGAAGGCTTTAGCAAGTTATTGTTCATTTGACATTTAAACAAAAAACATTTAAATGATTAGGAGGCACCCAAAGAAGTGCATTTAACCTAGTTTTACACAGACAAGAATCACTGGAGACCTCTGCTAGTGACACTACACAAAGCAGTAATGCAATAGTACCACATTACTGTGCTCTTTCCTACTTTGTAAGTGGGACTGCCATCAGGAATCACAGTCTTCATACTACTTAGTTAACAGGGCCCACCCCCAGTGGGGCCCCCTTTTAATAATTCATTGGTTACCTGAGCCCCTGGGAGGAAGGTCCTGTCAACAAATAGAGTGGGGTCCCAATGGGGAAAAAAGACGCACACTCATAATCGTAACTCTGATCTACCCCTGACATACCCTATTATGCTGAACCCCCGCCCATGATCTTCCTAAACCCTGTCAGCTTTTTCCACAAACCCCACCTACTTTGTGGTCCAAGAATTGCAATGTAACTCTTGGGTTTACCTCTACCACAGGGAACCTGACTGCAGTACGCCCTGTACTCCCGATGTTGGTTCTGTATGTTAGCAGTGACATTATGGATATTGGCTAACAAACTAACCTGTCACCTAGCACCAACAACTGCCATCTTCTAAAGCACTTTTTCATCTGATGGCTCATCACCAGAGATGCCTACATGAGATAAGGCCACATGTATACAAGTATAATAGATAAACAGACTCTAGGATCCAAAGCCCAGTCATTTTGGTTCCCACCAGTGCATAGTTATACTTTTCAAGTATAATTTGTAACAAATTTATAAATCCCTGTAGTATATATATATATATATATATATATATATATATATATATATATATATATATAACTTGTGTATATCTGTTAGGGGCACATGTGGTCATATTTTACTACAGGAACTGAGTATATAGGTGTATATGCCTGGCATTTGAATGTCCATTCTTCACTTTTGAAGAATATTTGTTTACATTTTTTTAATTTTCTGTTTCACCGGGTTTCCTCATGTAGCCTGTTTTGGCACAAAGAAACTCAGCATATGTCAATACCTGCATTTACTAAGGTGCATAATTAATGGAAATTTTAAAGAGGGTTTTGGTCAACTTGATTTGGGGGATTTTTGGCCTGTGCAACCTGGAAAAAGGATAACTAGACTGTACAATGTTGATGGAGATGTCGCTGTCATGTTTTATGATGTGTTTTTAAGCAAAACCAGGCAGCACAGGGGTTCACTGGGTAGCATTTCTGTCTTGCAGTTCAATGCTGACTTGGGAGTTTGTATATTCTCTCCTGCCTGAGTGGGTTTCCTTCCAGACATGCGGGCAGGTCAATTGGCTCCATTGTGTTGCAACAGAAACTTTAGAAGAGGGACAAAATATCTTATTCAATAGTAATAAGTATAATAATAAGTATATGAACACTTGGGTGTAGGATCCAAATTCTTGTTTTTCCATTGTTTCTACATTGTAATATGTATAAGATCTGTCTATGATTACTTGTCTTTAATCTTAGCACCAGCTCACTGATGGGTAATTCAGGAAGCCATAGGCAGCAAGTTTGATTCTAAGTCAGGACTGAGTAAGGACTTAGGATCAGCACTTGTAAATGATCCTCAACCAAACTGGGGACTTTTCTTAACTAACCTACAGTGCAGTAAAAAGAAAGATCTGAGCCTTTACTGAACCCATCCCACATTTTGCCAAATTGGCCAATGATGACATTTCCACTTTGACCCCTAGGATATCATTAATTTTAAATTCAGGAAGTATCTGCTTTTTATCAAGTGTAAATGAAAAAAAAAGATTGGTGTCCGATTTACAAATCTTTTCCATTTCATAAGGCTCTCAATAGACCTGCACTAAGTAAAAACTGATGCAATGTAATTTGGCTGCTTTAACCTAGCAAACAATATCTGATTAAAATGACAGTTTGGGAAATGGGGAAATATTTGGATAAATGTTTTGATAAGTCATTAATTAGAATAAAGATTGGAATTCTAGAGAAAAGGCGTTAAAATGTCCTCAAATGTCAGGAAAAGATTAATAAACATTAATAATATATAAATAATAAAATTTGCTGGGAAAAGGTCAAGGACAAATTAAGAATCTAAATTTGACCTTTGATTAATATCTCCTTATATGTAGGAGAGCAGCCCTAGACTATGATACATTACCATTTGTTAGTTAGAATGTTATTCATGCAGAAATGCATTGTGGGTGTCATAAAACAAAACTTGTTTAGTAAAATGCAACTGATTTATCTCCCAGAAAACATTTTTCCAGACTCTTGAGGCCCAAACTAAAACTGTGCCAAGCTTAGATGGCAGCAATTGAATTCCCCATCTGTGAATGGAGGGAACATTAGTTATTAAGTCCAGTAATTGGATTCACCTTTCATTATTGCACAGCTGGTATTAAATGTGAATTTTTAAGCAAAGCCATTTTTGCTTTATCTATAGCAAGCCTTCTCCGTTTGTAATGCCTGAGTCATGTCACAATGGATTTGCAAACTTCAAAGCTTTTCTCTGCCTTGGATTGATTGTGCACTAATCAGAACTTTCACAAAAAGAACGGGTAGCTTAATTTATATAGCTTTTAAACATAAAAACATTAACCTAAAACCTATTGTATAGAAAAAAATGTGTGTTATTATGCAAATGGTAACTTTCATTTAAAAAAAATGTATTTAAAAACAGGACATGCTACAGACTAATTCTGCACTTCCTATAGTTAAGCTTAAATAATAGAAATCCTTTCTATATCCTTTCTTTATTGTACATGTTATTGCATCTATCTTTATTTGATAAACTATACAAAAACACTGTAATATTCTTGTTCGCAAATCATAAACACATGTTATAATCACTGAGCTAAGTTTGCCAAAGGCTTACACTACAACAATGCAAGAACAGTCAAGAACAATTGGCAGCTTCATAAAATCAAGACTGAGCCATAAGTAGCCATGTGGGATCTATTGATAAAGGATTCCTGTGCAAGTATTCATACAACCACTTAGAATTACAACTGAACTCTCCACTGATCCATGGGATTATGAGAAGACGTACTGTTATAATGTATGGAAAAATCTGCTTATATCTCATGGAGCAGGGAAATGATAAAAAGTGCAGTCTTTGTGAAGATATCTGCAATCATTATTACAAATTAAAACTTAGGCAACCCAAAGTTGTCAGTGAATCCCAATATGTTTCCACTGACTCTGACATGGAGTAAGCTAAGGAAAGCAGCACCTGGCGGAGGTAGATGGTGTGGGTTGAGACAGGCAGTTAATCATAAAAAAGATGGCACTAAATTTTCCTACTGACATTTGTAAACATAATTTACAACATGTCTAGCCTATGTCTTTAGTTAAAATAATTGCGGGATGTTTATGATCAGTCCTTCATTTCAATAGAACAAAAGAACTGAAGGGAGAGAAAACGAACCACTGAGGACAGAGATTTCAATGCTTATCATTTGACATGCTTATCATAAATCAGCAACCATGTCCAATGTATTTGGATAGCTATATAGAATTAGTTTCCGGTGTATGCAATGATTACTGTTAAATACATTTTTACATTGTGTCCAGAGAAAAGCCAGGATTATTGGAATGCAGCTTTATCATAGAGACACAATAGAAAATGTTGAGATTTGCCATTCTAGTATAAAAGTAAACAGCCATTTCAGCGCAGAAGAAAGAGACACTGGCTCTTTGGAAGAGTAACATGAGCTACTGTACCTTCAAGTATAGAGAGCTATTATATACAGTAGTAGTTAATTTGCATTCCTGCAGTTATGCACGTGAGCCTAGCAGATGCACTCAGACTTTGCAAACTGAAAAACACTATTGTAGGACATATGCTCTATTCCTCTGCACTGTACTACTTATTTGAAAGGAACGTCTTATTATATTATTCTAATGGGTGAATGTATTCAGTGTAATATATAATATATATAGTAAATAATGTATCTCTTATTATTTATTATTTCCCTTATTATTATGTCACTGAGGAGTTCCATAACTAGCTTCAGTCTCATGCTTTTATACAGCTCATGGAACTGTGAAGGTGTACATCATGGAATTGCATTATGTATTATAATATACAAGTTTACAAGAGTCGTGTGAGAGATAACATCAATAAGCACCGATTATAACTGATGAGCAAGCACCATTTATAAGGATAACATTTACAGGATAATTAAGGCTCTTGTGTATTATAATAATTATAAAGGATACTTGACACAACTACCACTGACATAACTTGTGACAAATAGGGGCCCATTTACTTACTCACGAACCGGCCGAATGCGTCCGATTGCGTTTTTTTCGTAATGATCGGTATTTGGCGATTTTTTTTTAAAATTATCGCGACTTTTTCGTTGACATTCCGAATGTTGCTCAAAATCTGGCGATTTTTTCGTAGCATTAAAACTTGCGCGAAAAGTCGCGCCTTTTTCGTAGCCATTCCGAAAGTTGCGCAAAATGTTGCGATTTTTTCGTAGCGTTCGGATTCATTCAAGCTTCAGTATGGTGACTTTTCTTGGGCCAGGTTGGAGCTGCAGGGTGCCATTGAGTCCTATGGGAGGCTTCCAAAATCATGCTAAGTCTGAAAGTTTCGCCTGCCGCTTACGAGCGCTCAATACGAAAAAGTCGCGACAAGATAGGAGCGAATCGTAATGGCTATGAAAAACTCACGTTTTTTCGCGAAAATCGTATTGGTAACGAAAAAGTCGCGACAATTTCCAAAAAGTCGTAAAGGCGCCGAAAAAAATCGCAAAAAACATGAAAAAGTCGCAAAATGTTCGTTTTCCAATCGGAATTTTTCCAATTCGGATTCGAATTCGTGTCTTAGTAAATCAGCCCCATAGGCTTACTGCTAGGATATCTAAACCAATGGCTCAAACACTTTGTACAAGTTGAATAGGTCAGTATTCTAAAAGGAAAACTATCGCAAATATAAAAATGTAATATAAGCTTGTTGTTACTGAAATAATAAAGTTACTCTTCACTATCCCCCTTTCATATTGGTGTCATATTTTGACTGACAGTTGAGTCTAATATATTCTTTGGGGGGCTCCCTTTACCTAGAAGATGTATTAGAGCTCACTCTTTCAAAATAACTAGAAACTTTGTCTCTCTATATGCAGGATTTGTGCCAAATATATTTTGTTTGTGCTGGAATAGGTTATTTGAGTTAGCTCATAAACATCTGATAGAAAAGGGAGCCCCCCCAAAAATTGATTATATTTAGAAATATTCTTATTTCCATGAGGTTAAATTTAAATTACATTTTCATTTTTGCAATAGTTCCCCTTCAATGTGTAATACTCTTTCCCAGTAATTCCTATAAATCAGGATCCAAAACTAGATCCCAATGCTGGTGGGATCTTCATCTCTGAAGATTGGCTTCATTGTCTTTTTTAAGCCAGCAATATTTTTTTCTATGGCATTAAATAGAATTAGGCACATACACGGCTAGACTGGCCAAAACATGATACTTTGTTCCAGTTAGGTGTCCAGCTGAAGGCATGTCATGTATGGTGGTCTGTGCCCTCACAGAAGTGCAACTTGATGTAATGCAGTACAATAGACATGATGCACAAGTCTTTTAAAAAGTATCTTTTCAAAGTTAAGCAGCTATGAACATCATGGTTACAAAAAAAAAATCACTTGTAACAGTAAAACTATTCTCAGCAGCTTTAATATTGCTAATACTTAGTAAATTCCCTTTGGGTAATTTGGTTTCTTCCATCCAGTGCAATCATTACCCTCATTAGCTGATGAGCCATTAAGCAGAGGCAGCTGTTGTATATTAGCTGCTTAAACAAATGGTGCCTTCATCATTGCTAAACATAAACATACATACACAAGCATGGCTTTATAAGACTGCTGTCCATATTCAGCTTGTACTCTTACATGGTATTGTCTACTGTACATAATTATATATTTCCAAGTTATTCTTTGTATTATTGTGGATTATTTCATAAAGTATATTAGCATTATTTAATAAACTGCAATCGATCAAAATCTAAAAACCTAGCTCTTGATCACTCATTGGTTATAAGCACAAGAGGGAAAAAGTTGACATTCTCTATGGAAAAGATTAAGAATCAGAATGAGATTTACAGAAAAATATTCAGCTATGAATGTAGTTTACCTGCTAAATGAACCCAAATGACCTTATGTTCCAGAAACCATGCTTAATATGAGGGTTCATACAAGGTATCATTCCTGGGTAGAACAAAGAAATAAATGTTTCTGGCTAATCCTTTCCTCAGATATATTACAGGGCAATAATATTTGTTTAACCTTAAATGCTTTGCATGAATGTATAGTACTTGCATAGCCTTTGAAAGTATCAAGAAACACCTAAAGGACATAAAAAATGCACAACTAGAGCCTAGCCCTGTCTGGAAGAGATGCTGCTCCCTGGCATTCTGTCCAGTCAAGGCATTAAATACCTGGCCCAGGATAGCAGTAGTTTATGTACAAGAATACTGATGTAGGTAAGAAACACAGCTGACTGGTTGCTAATAGTAAATAGATCTGTTGCAAATGTTGCACTATTTAGTACATAGCCCCAATCTAATAATATTTATGATACTGCCAACTACAGAAGAAGCGCCTGGGGGGAGGGGTGCCTGGACCATAGTGTCTGCTTCCTTTATAAACACCCCTACCCCTTCCCAGCCACTCTCCTACATGACGGGTGGGCAGGCAGGCAGCCTGGTTAGGGGCGAATGTGCGTCCCGGCCCCTCCAATATACCACCTATAATTACCGTTACTGGTAACTATAATAACGCTATTAAAGACCAGATAACTGAGGGATCATTTAAAAACACAATCACAAATACAAAATGCAGGAAATTTGTACACAAAATTATGTACACCATCCGAACTGGCCCACTTGCCCGCACATGCACTTTTAGGTCATTGCCATACGAGGTATGGTGGGGAAACCAAATGACTTCAAATTTTTATTCTTTATGCGCCTTTCCTAGATTTACAAATAAATTGCAGGCACCCACTAGGCAGCATCCTCCAGTACAGGCACTGGCACTAAGGATAACGATTCTAAATCATTTTGTTGCCCCGCCATTCACTCATATGGCAATGACCTAAAAGTGTGTGTGCGGGCAATAGCTGCTCAAAAGGACAGCATATTACTTGCAGAAAGAGTTTACTGACAACTAATCCATATGCAACACGGAATGCATTACACAGGACGGACAATGTTTAGGCCTATGCTGGTAAAATTTTACTACTTTTTTTTATTGCAGCCTTAAATCCCTACATTACACTTACTACTGTGTATGGAAATCATAAGACACAGTGCTGCTGTCACTTTAAATACAACTTCCGCAACCTACAGCACTTAAGCCAGAAAATGCTGCCAGAGATTTATTCAGCATCCAAAATAAACAGATCTTGGCAGGCAGTAACTACACTGCTTAGCTGTTGCTCTATACTCTGTATTACGGGTGAAGCCACAGTGATATGTGTGGAGACTAATATATACTTAATATGAGAAGTCAAAATAAAAACTGCTAAACTAAACCAGTTGCACCTAAACCCAATGTCTGCTCTCAGCATAATATTTAATTGTTAGAGGCACCAAAAGTACTCACTTTTTGCTCAGAATGGACATAGTAAAGACAAATTCTTGAGTCATTAGTTACAATGTAGGGCAGAACACTTAATAAAATACAGATGGTCGTAGTCAAATTCAGTAGTCACAACCTTTATGTAAAATTATGGGACACACTATGAGAAGTTTGGAGTTGTAATGATAGCACAAAGAAATGACAGAATGATACATTATACTAACTTGGCATGGAAACTACTATTCAGAAGATGAAGTGAATTGTTATAGTAAAGCCCAAGCAGTTTCTGATTTATGCTTTTGTTTATACAGACATGTAATTTCAGCATCACTTTAAAATGAATGGTAGGTTGGCTTGTCTCCTATGCATTGATCTATAGCACTGATTTGCCATAGCACCTCTATATGATATAGGTTAAAGCTGGGCATTTTCAGTATCAAATGTATTTTCTGCCAAGCAAATTTGCCAAGCAATTTGGTAAATGTTTTAAATTTTTTATAAATAAATGTTATCACCATCAAAAAACAATCATTTTTAACAATCACAGTTTGTTTTTGTTCACAGAATATTGTACAGAACATGTTTTTGTAACTCCAAATAGTTTTTTATTAACATTTTAAAGCTGACCCTGTTAAAACCAGCCACTCTGTACTACAGGTATGGGATAAGTTATTCAGAACGCTCTGAATTACAGGAAGGCCATCTCCCATAGACTCCATTTTAATCAAATAATTCAGATTTTTCAAAGTGATTTCCTTTTTCTCTTTAATAATAAAACAGTGGCTTGCACTTGATCCAACTAAGATATAATAAATCCTTATTTGAGGCAACATAATCCTATTGGGTTTATTCACTGTTTAAATAATTTTTTAGCAGACTAGGTAAGGAAATCCAAACTACAGAAAGACCCCTTATCCGTAAAACCCCAGGTCCTGAGCATTCTGGATAACAGGTCCCATAACTGTTCTAGAAAGAACATAAATTAATTATAAATATGTAGCCCTATTCATGAACAAGTTCCATGTGTGTCTTGCACCTCAGAAAGAGGAGTATCTTGATTGTATTCCTGGATGAATAATTAATAACCTCATTTACTAGAAACCAATATCACAGCTCTAATCTGCAACTTGTAATGTAATCATTATCCCAGATTACCTTTTCCTCACACAGATATAGAGGAACCAGCAGTCTCCTCTCAAATTGTAGATAAGTAGTTCCTGTGTGCAAAGGACACTTTGTAGCTGTATGCCGTCTGGTATACAATACAGTGACCAAAAATAAAGATTACCACTGTCACTGCACCTTTCAGCTCAAGGCTGAGAACTGCATGTGCACTAAACGCAGGGTATATAAAATCAGGGATATAAGAGGGATCAGACCTGGTTCCTGTGTGGTACACGGCATATGCAATAATCTCTGCCTGGATGACAAGGTAGGTGCTTGCCAGAGATGGGGCCCCCATTTTGCCCATGTGCCAGTCCTCCAGTATGCAGCCCAGCCTGGTGCAGGCATTGCTACATGCACAAAGAGGCTCAGTTCTTTAAGCTCTATTCTGGGAGATGAATAAAAAGGGTGGCTTGGTGAGGCCAGAAGTATAATTTTCACCTCTTAGGGCAGTGTGACAAGATGAGCTATTCCAGCTGTGCATATGTCTTGTGTATCATTTCTGGAAAATACTGTTTATACAGAAGGAGCTATATATATAGCATAGTTAAACCATGAATAAAGTTAAATAAATATTATTACATAATGTGTTATATCCCAGAAATAAAACAATTGGTGCAGATGTGATTCTAACATGTGCAACAGAGTAGTACTAGATAGATACCCCTGCTTTTACTTTGTCTTTGCATCGCTATCAATGCAAAAAAGAGTGAGGACAGCAAAGTTTGGAGGAAAAGGTGTTTGGGTTCTCTGCCATCTTTAGTGCTGTAAGATATCAAATAAAGCCATAGACAAAGTCAGAAAGCACAACAATATAGCACCACCGAGAACTGCTTATTTTGAGTGTCATTTCCCTTTTACCATTTTACCCCTGCATTGATGAGCAGGGAAGGAATCACTAAACTAGAAAATATTATTTGAAGATTTTTAATAGTACATCAAGAAGAGTCAAGTGGAATCAGCAAGATTTAAAACTGTACTATTTACAATACTAACACCTTGGCTGGAGACAGGTGCCATTTTTTTTTAATACAGCTCCACTTTGGCTGCAGCCACATAAATTACAGCTAAACCTTTCCCCAGGAACCTCAATTACCTGACTGGCCTTTGACTAGACCACAGTGGGCACCACCACATGGTTGTGGCAGCAGGAAATGTGCTGCTCCATGCAAGAAAATATTCTGTATTTTTCCAATACTATTCTTTAGTTAATAATACTTTCTGCATCAATGACAGCATCTATTTAGTGGTTAGTAATTCCAGTGAATAGCTCAGTGCTTGTCTCACCCATCTATAGGTGAACATTTCCAGTCTTTGTAAGGTTATCAGCTTCTCTGTTCATGTCACCTCTGCACCTGTATTTACTTGAACCAGTAATGCCATTACTTGGTATACTGTATACTGTGTATGGTACAGCCATCACTAGTGAAATGGGGGCACTTATCATAAGAAAACTGTCTCCCCCACTAGAGGTGTGGGCTATGTTGGGACTGAGTATTTAAGTCCAGTTCATTTATGTGCATGTGTATTACGTCACTTGCATTATGGACAAGCCAATAAACTTGCTCATTACAAACTTGTCATCAAACAATGGCCGCCTGCACCAGGAGCTCCCTTCCAGTTAAGGGTGTAATTTCGCTCTCTGTGAGTATTTTTGGGTTCTTTTAGCCTACACCTTCGGTGAGGGAAACAATTCATCTATGATAGGTGCCCTTTAAAATGAAATCCAAACATATGTTTATACGTGACATTTCCCTCAGCCAAGTCAAAGGCACTGGCAGAGAGCACAGACACGGGGCAGCACAAACCAGTCCTTTCTACCACTGAAGAAATTCAAGTGAGGAGGGGAGGTGGGTTTTTATAAAATGAGAGGGAATTGTGTTTCAACATTGTGTAAATGTTCAGCCCCTCCCCCAACTGCAACAATCTGATTGGCCAAGGCAATTGTTATTGGATGTTGAAAGTAGTGTGGAGGTTAATATATGACTTTCATGCTTGTTGTGACACATGACAAGGTTGTCCTATAAATGATCATGGAAAATGATGTGAGTAGCCATTGCCAGGTGACTGCTAATCGAAAGTGTACAATTGTGGGGGCAACTAACAGAGTTTCCCATTACAGTGACCAGTGACTATCCCCTGCTTCTTTCATTACTACTGTGTAATAATAAAGATCAATTACATGTGCCACGGAGCTAATTTCACTGGACTTGTCTAAGCAATACATGCTTCCCCCCTCCCCCCAAAATGTCAAAATTACTTTACAAACAAACTTACAGCAATGTTGAACAACTTTATGGGAAGTTATGCAGAACAAAGGGACCTGCAAACACAATGTACTTATAACTTGCATATGAGATGCTTTAACCCATTGCATGCCAGCTTGTAATTGATGTGCCTTGCCACGTGTTGCCAACAGAGTGGAGCAGATTAAAGACAAACAGTAGAAACTACAGCTTCAGCGCTATGGTATATGTATATACATGGCATAGGTTCTACAGTGAGCAATACTGACAGTGTTATGGCCCTTTTGGGCATTTGATGGGTGACTGAGATGCAGGTTTGAAAGAACCTCAATGAATGAGCTGACTGATTCCATTCTATTCTACTTGTACCCACCAGAATCCATATTTGCATTTTAGGACAGCTGTGTTACATTGTGTATTGTTAAACACAACATGCCTCAATGCATGTTTATACCTGTTAAACTTACAAAATCCACACAATCATCTGTCCCCCATTTACACTGCACTATGAAGTGGCATTAATATTCAAACAGTACTTAACCAAAGTATTTTTTTTGTTTAAATGGTACTTGCCTAAATATAAATATTATTTCTATTATGACATTAAATTTCATATGGCAGTGCAGTTTGGATGTAGCGGAGACACAATCAGACACACACAGAACTGTTGCACATATGGCATTCACTGAATGCTCAGAAAACACATGACTAAGCAAACTCTTTCCTCCCGTCTCTCTCTAGAATGGAATGCATTTACTAATCATTATTAGGACAAAAAATGTACAATCTCTTCCAAATTACAGTTTGTAAAGAGTTAAAGGCATGTTCTTTCTGCTAACGCTTCCAAGACATATTTCTTATTTTATATGTTGCTAAATATCATTCTCTACTGAGCATTCTGGGAGCTGAAGTTTAGCAACATCAAGAAGACACTCATAGACATCCCTGAACTGACAATGATCACTCCCTGTTATACCAGTAAGGACCAGCGTGTAATTGAAATCCGTACCTTCATATCCACTTGCCAGGTAGAGATGTAAGGTGACCATGAAGATAAGTTGGAGCAGAGCCCTCATGACTGCCTCTCTGCAGCCGAGACTAAAGGGGAAGGAAGTATAAAGTGAGAGGGAGAGGAAAGAATTCTACAGACTTTAAGCTTCAGGCTAGAAGCAAGATACCACAAGCTTCTTTTTTTTTCCTTGGAGAACTGAAATACTGCCAGGAAAAAAGGGGGAGTAAAAGCAGTCCCTTATTGGCCACAGCCAAATCCCTACATGATTGGATACTATATGATTCCCTGGCAGAAGCATTTACGTGTGATTTTCTCCCTGCAGGAAGCAGGCCACTGAATGAGGGATTTTTTCCCTACAGGAAGGTGAAGTGCTACCTTGTTTTCACATAGTAAGTTAAACATCTGCTGTTTTTTTCATTATAGGCAACCCCCTCTAAACGCTGCATTGACAGAGAAAATCTTCTCCAGGCATTTGCAACAACATAACATCCCAAAAATGTTTATATTGGAAAACTGCCAGCCAGCCCAGCTTCACACATCCCCCCAATACACAGAGGCAAGGACAATCCTCTTTATCACAGTTACATTTTCTCTTTCTTTGGATACAATTCTAACATAAAAGCAATAGGTTTCTGTGCTGTTTGGAGAGGGACTCCACTATATTTCATATGCACATCAGGGGTTCTGGAGAAGAGGATTTGCCAAGTGGCAAATAAGATACTCAGGGCCATCACCCAAGGGGCTTTAACACTGGAATACCACACTGCGCTTTATAGACTACATTAAGGGGCCTATTTAGCATGCTGTGTAAAATGAAATTTGCTAAAAAAAAAAATAAATTATGCAAAAGCTGTGTAAAGTGAATGGCGAACGCCTGATTTTACGTCTTTATTTTCTTTACGTTCCAGCCGAAGAAAAAATGTGTAAAAAAATTATTCAGTTTTTACACTGTGAAGCCTAGCAACATGTGGTGAATGATAAATTATGCCTTTATAGCATTCCAACCAGGGTGGTATTTCCATGGATTGTGTGTGCTAACCATGAATGATTAAGCTTATTGTGCCCTGTACCTGCTAATTCCTAGCCTGGCATCCCACATTGGAATGAGCAAAGACAACAAGTGGAGAGTTATTGTGCATAAAGGCATCGGTATATACTTGCTATTGGCAGTGTAAGAGAGAAGTTATAGCACAGTTCCAGCTATAAATGATAAGGCTATGACAGTATCTACACACTGTACTTGTGTATAGTGTACTTCACTGCTCCTTTCCTGTCCTTGGGTTCAGAATAACCCTTTAAAAGGTTTTCATATAAGTGCAGACAGCTTCTGCATTGCCTCTAATGATTATTTAACACATCCATGCTTTTCCTGAATACCTACCCCAGACTCCCATTTCATTGCTTTCTCTCACGGGATGACTGATGCCACTCCTGTCCTTTGTTTATATCAACCCACCTATTTCCCCCTATGGAGATTGTAATTTTTTCTGTCCACCACTTAGTTTTCTCCTACTACATCGGGTGTTCATCTTAGAGGATCTTAAGCCCTACAAAACTAATTAATGTAGACTTACTTGGGGGGCATTTACAAACATCTGTATTCTTTTTTTCATGGTTCATGTTTTTTTTGTTCTAATACTCGATTCTTTCAGGTAAATTTTTTTTCTGCCATTGATTATGCAACAAAAAAAAGCTGTTGAGGTAACAATCTTATTTTAATTTGTGGTTTTAGAGGTTTTCAGGTTTTTTGTGGTTTAAATCCACAAAGATGTGCAGGGAAACATAAAAACTACGAAAAAGAGGTGGTCGTTTGTTTTTATTCTGCATTTTAATTTGCCCGTACTTTTTCAATTCAGATATTTTAATAAATGACGAGACATTTGTGGTTTAAGTGGAAATGAGTTTATTTGTGGTTTCAAAAATGTTGATAAATATCCCCCTCTGAGTGGTCCTCTGAACATTATGGGTTGCTAACTCTCAGTTCACCTAAAAGCCTGTTATTAGCAGTATAAAACTGCAAATACCACTCATAGAGATTGAAAATATATGTAAACTGCAAAACTAAGTTTACATCAATTCAAATTTTTTTTATGTATTTTTGTCAAATACATAGTAAGGCTTTCATTCCCCTGAATTAAACTATATATTCCCCCGCATAATACCCTATCACTAAAAATAACCATGTCAAACAAAGCACACACCACTGTTTAAAATGTTGTTGTGACTGTTTATTGCACAGCTTCAAACCACAATGTGATAAAAAGTCCATTTAAAAGTTCTTACATACAAAAATAGATTTTGTCTTCATTGTACAACACGGAACAAATAAGCTCACATTACTAAAATATAGAACCCTTTTCATTTACACAAGTTTCAAGCAATGCATTCTTTTGGTGACCAACAATATATAAAATTATAAATATGTGAGGATATGTATATGCTTTATACAAAAAGCTTCTAAGGATCATAAAGACACACAAACACAAATCAGTCTGCACAAAATGAATGATGTATTGTTTCCAGAATTGCTTTGGACACATTTAGAGGTGAGATCTCAGTATATATCCATTCATATTCCAGTAAATACTTCCAACACACAAAGAACAAAATGATGAATAGAACTCTCCACACTCTGTGTTATATTCCTAAAGTGGCAGAGAAGGTAACTGCTTTATATCAAGACTTGTGGTACTGAGCAGCTTGTCCAATTGAACTAACACAGTTTCATTTTCTGTTACCGCTGTGAACCTGTAAAATGTGTCCAGTTGATCCAGTATAGCATTAGTCCTTCAATAAGCAGCTGCTCACAGTCCTACCATGTAGTACAGCACAGGTACACAGCTTCAGATTTTGCATTATGCTTATGCAGGAACAACATTAAATCATCTTTATTAAGAACATGGAGTGTTTAGTGTCTCAGATGGTACTGAACTGCCACTGTCAGCATCCCTCACAATTCAGCTGGCTGAGGGTTGCTGTGGACTGTAGCAAAGTTGTCTTCTCTGATTTATAAAACACTTAAGTTAATAAGACAAATTTGTTTGCTGATGGCTGATCCGACCCACACTCGTCTTGTTTGTGTAGTGACAGGAATGAACAAGATCCATCTGTCACTACAAACACAGAACAGATTTCAGCTAGAAAATGCCTACACAAGTTGTCCTGGCAAAATCTACCCTGTTTACACAGTGACAAGTGGATCTTACCCACTCTTGTCACCACATACAGTGAGAGACAGGTGTTTTCTCTATCATCCTCATATGTGCCATTCACTTTAGTAGATCAATTTCCCCAGCCAAAATAACTGCAGTACTCACCAGCATATTATCCCTTTACAAGCATCTTTGCAGATACAAAGTATTTAGGTTGCAGCATGCAAACATGTTCCAACATAATTCACTTAAGATCAATGACGATAACGATATTTGTGACAAGGATGTTTTTTTCATGGGTTTGGAGCCATAAAAATAGTGGATTGTGTACTGCAGTAAAGTGCCATTGAACCCATTTTCTTAAGAAATTCAAAAATTGTAAAAATGAGGGTCCCTTCGGTGGGTTCCAATTAAAAAAAGCTTATACCACAGAAAGGAAAATGCTTTTTCCTATAAAAAGCATGTAGAGTGTAAAAACTCTTTTTGAACACTATGGGGCAGATTTATGATTGCTCAATTCTTTAGGCTCAATCAATCATAAAGGAAACCTCAAGTGAATTAAGCAAAAACCTTGTTAGTTCGGGTATTTTTCCTCGAGTGGGCTTTCTAAAAAATGAAAAAGTTTGGCACCTAAAAGTTGCCAAACCTGAACTAGTGAGTTTTTCCCCAAAACCCTGCATGAGTTCCTTAACTAGTTTGAGCAATCATATATCTGGCCCTATATTTCAGTGCAACATGACCACAAAAATAGTGTTTCTCTTCAAGAAGTGCTTAATGTGTTTTGGTGAAGAAAACTATCTACTGTATAAATTAATGTTAAATAATATTGACTATAAAATACACATTCATTCAACACCAATTAAAAGTATTAAGTTACAGGGCAGATAATCATAATAATGTGCAAGCGAATGACTCTGATTTTCAGTCTCATGAAATGTATCCAATATTTAAAGGGGACAGTTCTTCTTTCTCACAATAATGTACATGTGGATGACTTTGATCTTCTGCCTTGGGTGCTCTGACCAGTTTCTGCAGAGTCCTGGTTTGACTGCTCAGTCTCTTTAGAGTTCTCTTGCGTGTGGTTTTGATTTTCATCTTTTGCATCTTTGTCTTTAACTGCCTGTTTGTGGCTTTCACGGTTTGTACTTGTGTCTTCCATTGCTGTTTCAGGCTCTTCTTTGCTCTCTTGCAGAGATTTTTGGCTTGCTGTAGACAGTCTTTTGAATATGGATAACTGAAAGAGAAGGGCAATTAGCAAATATCCTTGTGTGGTGCTTGAGGTTAGGTTAAAATATTTCAGCCAGCACAACAAGTAAAGTGCAAGCAGGGCTTAGCCCCTGCGTGTTTATTCAAAAAGCAACGTTTCGGGGACCCCTTCGCCCGAAAAGTTGCTTTTTGAATAAACACGCAGGGGCTAAGCCCTGCTTGCACTTTACTTGTTGTGCTGGCTGAAATATTTTGACCGGACTGTGTGGAGAGTGCCGACTCTCTAGGCTGTGCACCAAGTAGTAATTCTCTGGAGGAGGTAAGGGTGTGCTGGTGTAAATATTTTTCTAAGTGCTTGAGGTTAGCACATTTCAATGCAGTCAGGGGGAACCAAGTCAGACAACTGCTGTAACTGATTCATATTGAAAACGAATGCCAAATGCTCAGCCTGTGGCAGATAGTGATGGTGACAGTCATTTACAACACGGTAATGCAAGCAGAACAGTTCCTCAGTGGCACTATTCTGTCACCACCAGTTTCTGCCATTCATCTGAATGTGAAAGGTAACAGAGTGGGAAGGATACTTCCATGAGAGGGGTGTATATACCACATGGGCCATCATCCCTATGAGAGATAATAAGGCAAAGCCACGAGTACGAGCACTACCAAAGCTTTAAAGGGGATGTTTAGACTAGATTTAACTCATATATAATTTGACAACATTATATAAGAATATATGATATATATTCTCACTGCATTTACTTTTTCAGATATTTCAATATTTTATCATATATACTTGCATGTGGAAGTCAAAACATCTATGTTCAACAACACACACAGCTTTGGCTGAACGTCCCTTTAACAGCCTTCATTGGGGCTGCAGGAATGATGACTTAGGCCTTTAGAATGTAAGCTCTTTGAGCAGGGCTCAATGATCCCATTCTTATTCTTTTACCCTTGTTTATGAAATCGTTATAAGACCCCTGTTTGTTCTATATAATTGTGAAGCACTGCATACCTTGCTGGCGCTATATAAGTAAAAGCTGATGTTGATAGGTGCCTTGGTAGAGATGAATGTGCTGCAAACATTTTCAGGTATCATACAAATTTTAACAGAATGGAAAAAAAACTTGAAGACAACAATTATCCTTACCCTTTTTGTTTTCTCAAGCAGAGTTGGTTTGGTGGCATTGTTTTCTGTTGAACCAATTCCATTCACACTCTTGGAATATTCACCCTCTCCAAGATAAATACACAGGTCATTTGTAAAATATTCAGAGTATAGATACAGCACATACATGAATGTCTCTCACATTTATACCTAGTTCTATATTAATCATTACATAGTAATTATATATTATTAGTGAGATAATTTTTCCATTTTAACCAAGACAAATATTCACAAACATCATTAAATATACCAACAAAATAGTTCCCAGCAACTGTATCTAAAAATCTGTCTTTTTATTAGAAAGGCTGCATATACTTTCTCTTACACTGTATGAGTACAATAAAATAAGAACTGCAGGCAGGGGTGCTTTAAAAGGCCAGTGAGCCAGGGCAAATCAGTGATAGGCAGATCCCCCACGCCAGCCCCAAGAAAATGTGTATAATGGCTTATTTAGATGAATGTGAATATAAGGGAGAAGAGAAAGAATGTCTGCCATGGGAAAATACCAGCTTTTTATTACTAAGATCTCATAGGAACATTTGTTGTCAAAGAAAGTAAAAGCAAACAGAAAATAAATAATTGTAGAGCTCTTCCAGTAGATTAAAATGAGGAAGGCTGTCATTTGTGGGGGATGCCTCATTCAACATTTATAATATATTCTGCCTGAAGGGTTTTTAGGGGCCAGAATTAAAATGGTGTAAAACTGGGAAAATTGTAAAATCAAGGAAATACATTATACATTAAATATTGTTGGGAGCACAAAAAATGGTGTAGAATGTGGGAAAACTAAACCCAGGGTATGTAAAATTGAGGTTTCACTGTATCACCTTACTAAAAATAGTAAGAAAAAACATTGGCTTACCATTATTCACTTTGCCCTCGGCAGTCGTCTTCCCCTAATAAAAAAAAAAAAAAAAATTACTTTTCTAGATGTAACTGAGAGTGAATAAGTTGTACATTTATTACACTGTATACTGTGTTTTAGAAAGCACTGAAAATAGGAAGGACGTGTTATAACTTGTAATGGTTTAACATCTTTCTAAAATGGCTGCCCCAAGCCTTTTGTAACTGATGACAGAAAGTCTTCTTATAGATAAGCTGTAGAATAACCAATTGTAAATATACAAACTTCCATACACTGACAGACACCAAGATACACAAGGGCTGATTTATCATATACCCAGCTGGGAGTGCTGAAGGACTGTCAGCATTTTAATATTTTCCCATTTATCAAAACTTTCCTAACAGTTTTTAACAAACTGGCACTTTTATCAAACCAGATACCTGTGTCAATTTCAGCAACCCAACATTATTCTGGTCTACAGAGTGATTGATAGCCTTGATAACTGAAAGGGAGCCATATGAAATACTAACATTATAATTTAATACACATACTGGCACCTTCCACTATATTACCCTTTCCTTGTCCTTTATCTAGGACAATTTAGCAAGCTTTATTAAGAATTTTTTTAGTAACAGCTTTCCAGATCTATAATAATTGCAGTAAATTCAAGTAATGACAATCAAAATGAAGAGTCTAGATACAATTAAATAAATGTTACCTTTGTGTCCTCAGCTATGTTTTCAGAGGGTTTTACTTGATCATTTTCACTTTTGGTATCCTCCTCCTCCTCCTCCTCCTCTTCTTCTGACACTTCTTCAGGCTCCTCTTCTTCCACCACTTGTTTTTCAACATTGTCCTGATCGTCTTCTTCCTTCCCTTCAGAACTATTATCTTCCTCTTCAGACTCCTCCTCCTCCTCCTCCTCCTGTTCCTGTTTTAATATCAGATCAATTAAGTAACTCTCCATTCCATTTACTTTCTGAAGTTGTGTCTGAAGCCTAACATGTCGTGGTACAGTATCAATAACTCTTTACTTTACTTTAATCACTACACAGCTTGAAGTATTTATTGTGCATCTCCCAAGTCACTTTAAAGCTGACAAAGGAGCGTAACTACTGAGAAAGCAGACTCTGCAGTTGTAGGGGGGCCCAGGAGTGTCAGGGCCCAGAAATTTCAATAGATCTTGGCAGGATAGTTAAACTTACCAATGTAGGGCCCAATAAAATCTACTTATGTCACTGCCTCTGCTTGATTAATAGGTGACTACGAGATCAAAGGGGCTGAAAGGACTATAAGCTCATATAAACTAGTTTATATGAGCTGAATGCAGCGCTGTTAGATGCTGGCTAAATAGGGTAGGGTATTTAAAGCTAGTTATAGAGATTGTAGGACCTATTCAGAATGCTACATTAACGGACCATTCTTCTAAATGTAAGATCTACAATTTCTATGCACAAATGATAAAAAACCCATAATTTGCACCTTAAATTAGGTACTGAAAAATAATATTAAGTTCAAAATCAGTTTAAAAACCATTTAAATGTCATAGGGCTCATTTACTATTTATTGGTGCAGCAGTAAATTGATATTGGAAAGTTGCTTAGAATTATGTTTTCTTTTATTAGGCAAAACTTTTTTTTGGGTTGACATAAAGGGAATATGTGCATGCTCCACCACCACGCTGTCACTGTAACCATTGCAACCTGTACCTAAATGTGAACTACTCACTAATCGAAGCAAACTTTTGCCCTGCAGAATATTCATTATATTTGTGGCCCCGGCAATAAGACTGAATTTAAGGGCGGTGACACACGGGGAGATTAGTCGCCCCCGTGATAAATCTTTGTTACCGCGGGTGACTAATCTCCCCATAATGCTATCCCACCGGAAAGAATGTAAATCACTGGTGGGATGGCATACGCGCCGCTTCGGTTTCTCGAAGTTGCCTGAGGTTGCCTCGCAAGGGAACTTTGGGCGACTTCAGGAAACCGAAGCCACACGTATGCCATCACACCGGCGTTTTACATTCTTGCCGATGGGATGGCATTTAAAGGAGGTTAGTCGCAGGGGACTAATCTTCACATTTGCCACTGCCCTTAGGAGCAAGACATTGCATTGTGGGCAGATAACATGGCAGACTGCATCAATATTGTAAACTAGTAAATGAGCCCCTTCTGTTTTTAAAAATTTCCGCTAGTTTTAGAGTTTCTTACCTGATGTCACAAGTGTACTGAAAGTGTATGATGCAAAATGATACAAACTAAAATGATTTAAGCAAGTTGAGAAAAAGAAGAGGAATACAAGTGGCAGTAATCTGCATTGCATGGTAGCAATACATGCATGCATCACAGGAACTTACATAAAAACCTAGGGTTTGAAGTACAAAAATTATGAATGGAGAAATCTTCCAGCAGTCCAAATGTTCTCACATTTATAACCACTTTTTTAACAAATAGACACATTTATCAAAGCAATGTTTATTTGCAGGATGAGTGCTAATTTGTTCTATAGGGTGTTAGGGCAATGACACACTACTTGTCTCTACGTGTATTTTAGCAGAGGCAATTCCCAGTATTGTCTATGGCAGGGTACAAGTAGCTCCATGTATCTTAGCCCTTAGAGTCAATCTTTATCACCTCATCAAATTGTTAAAATCCCAAAAAATGTAAACAATGCATTTAATTTAACACAAAACAAGTTAAAAGGGGTATTAACAATTCAGAAAAGCTTTTTTCCGCTTAGCAAAATCTTACATGGGGGTACAGAGGGTTAAAAATAGCAACCTATAATAAATCAGCCTCTTAGCAATGTACCTAAAAGAATGGAAATGTGTTTAATACGTACACACAATTATCAAGCTGGCTCTTAATTCCTACATAACCACAATAATAAGTTTGAATATGATAATGGTTAGTAGACTTTTTTGTTATATCTAACCATAGTGTTTGCTAGACATATCAATGCCAACTATTAGTAAGGGCCAAATGTCAATGGGCAGAGTTCAATAAAAATCTTCCAAAGAAATGCAAAGCTGCCTATACACGTTAGATCTCAGCCAAATTTGCTCACCAACATTCTGGGGCAATTCAAGCTGACACGATTATAGGCCGAGGGAGCTATGCAGAGCTGTCAGACAAGAACCGCATCAATATGCAGATGCCTTCTTTGTTGATAGGATGTTTAAGTCTGCCAGAAAGATATCCAATATTCTGCCATATACTGGATGGGCAGGCCAAATGGTGGGCCCCATACACAGGCCAATAAGTTGCTGACTCAGTATGCAGCTGTTATTGACCCATGTATGGTCAGCTTAATTCATGTATAATATTGATATTTATATATTTATTGTTTAATGTGAATAAAAAAAGCATATCTTGAAACCATTTGCACATAAAATTAATAAGACATCAAATTGTTTTCATATAAAAAAAAAAAAACTTTCAAGATCAATTTATTTGGCACATGCTTATCTGGCCGGATACATTCAGCATTCATGTAAGAAAAGTTAACATGTTCATATATCTACATATAAGCTGTTATAGTACACATCTATGCTGGATTACAAATACAAAAAATGATATAAATGTAAACAGAAAACATGGTATAAAATGGGAAAACACAATAATTAAAAACAACAGACTATACATGAACCACAAGATGGCAAGTATTTGAGAAATTGGATTTCCTATTTTTAAAAAACTATCAGTAAACAACCTTTGCCCCTTTATTAAGTGTTCAAAAGTTTCAGTCGAGGTGGAGTGAAAATACAAAATAGCTGATGTTAAATAGAAAAATTGCAAAATCAGTAAAATGTTGTTAATATGTTATGATTTGGCTAACTGTGACAACATGCAGGCTGACAAGAGAGTTTTTCCATTTACAGTTTTATGTTCTCAGCAGGGCGGTTTGCAGCCTTTAGCAGACCAACAGATAGAAGGCAATCCTTGTAAGGCATGTTACCTTAGGTGCTAATAAGTATATTCAGCAGAAGGTCAGTTTCAGTTAAGGTAAAGGGACATGCTACACATACTGAGCTACGTTTATCAGGATACAGAGTATGGAAGAATGCGTTTCCTAAGCACAACTACCTTGTTCAGAATTTTTACACATTTACTTCTACATAATACTTTGAGATTGTACATTAACACATGCTAGCACAGACACTATGATAACATGAATTAATGCATGTAGAATACTATTAAAGTTGTATATACCATCAAATTTTTTTTAGCACTGATATCCTAAGTAGCAGTCAAAATATAAGCCCACTTTTTTTCTAAAACATAAATTCTCAGCATAGACAGCTCCTGGGATTGATAAATGCCCCTTAGACTCAAGACAGGCTGCTGCAGGCTTTTCAAGGCTTACTTTAAATTCAAGTAATGAGGTAAAATGCTATCCCAGAACTGAACTGAATTATCTAGCTCCTCTATTTTTTTAAATTTTTCAATATCTTCATAATGTGGCATCTTAATTTTCTTTATCCTCTGGTTCTTCATATTACTATCATTTTTCTTCTGTTTAGGCATTTTCTGAGATGGTTTCTTTGGTTTAGACTTTTCTTTAGATTCTTGTTTTCTATTTTTTCCCTTACCAACTACCTCTTCTTCATGCTTTTCCTTTTTTCCTAAATTTTCTCCCTCATCCTCCTCTTCTTCATCATCCTCATCCTCCTCTTCTTCATCATCCTCTCCCTCCTCCTCCTCATCTTCTCCCTCCTCCTCCTCCTCATCTTCTCCCTCCTCCTCCTCCTCATCTTCTCCCTCCTCCTCCTCCTCCTCATCTTCTCCCTCCTCCTCCTCCTCATCTTCTCCCTCCTCCTCCTCCTCTTCTTCATCTTCTGCCTCCTCCTCTTCTTCCTCCTCCTCCTCTTCATCATCTTCTCCCTCCTCCTCCTCTTCATCATCTTCTCCCTCCTCCTCCTCTTCTTCTTCATCTTCTCCCTCCTCTTCATCCTCTCCCTCCTCCTCCTCTTCGTCCTCTCCCTCCTCCTCCTCCTCCTCTTCTTCATCCTCTCCCTCCTCCTCTTCTTCATCCTCTCCCTCCTCCTCTTCTTCATCTTCTCCCTCCTCCTCTTCTTCATCTTCTCCCTCCTCCTCTTCTTCATCTTCTCCCTCCTTCTCCTCTTCATCCTCCCCCTCTCCCTCCTGCTCTTCTTCATCCTCTCCCTCCTCTTCTTCTTCATCCTCTCCCTCCTCCTCTTCTTCGTCCTCTCCCTCCTCCTCTTCTTCATCCTCTCCCTCCTTCTCTTCTTCGTCCTCTCCATCCTCCTCTTCTTCATCCTCTCCATCCTCCTCCTGTTCTTCCTCCTTCCCTTCCTCTTCCTCATTCTCTCCCCCCTCTTCTTCATCCTCTCCCTGGTCTTTGTCCTCTCCCTCCTCTTCTTCTTCTTCTTTGTCCTCTCCCTCCTCCTCTTCTTCGTTCTCTCCCTTGTCTTCTCCCTCCTCCTCTTCTTCGTCCTCTCCCTCCTTCAATGCCCCCTCTTCATCTTTTCCTTCTTCTTCACCATACATTCTTTCCTCCCCCTCTTCATCCTCTTCCTCACTATCTTTTTCCTCCACCTCTGTACCACCTACATCCTCCCCCTCCTCCTCATTTTCTGTTCCCTCCTCTTCCTTATGTCCTTCCACTTCTACCACCCTTTCATTTGTATTACCCTCGCCTTCCTCTTCTGCATCCTCATCTTCATCCCAAGTCCCTCCTTTCTTGCTTTTTTGTTCATCTTCTCCTTCTTGTTCCACTTCTGTGTCTAGCTCTGCCATATTGATCTGACTATCACTTTCATCACAAAGCTTTTGCATTTCTTTATTATTTTCTTTTAATTTCTGTTTGGAACTCCCTAATCTATTTATTTCATCTCCTTGAATGGAATGCAGATTTGCATGTTGCTTTTTATGACTTCTTTTAATTCTACTATCTGACATGTCAGCTGATGATACTAAACTTGAGGAGGATGAACTAATTTCAGCCTTGCTTACAAAACTACCCTTAGCACTAAATTTTAAGGTTTTTTGACCATTTTTACCCTCCAGATTTTTAACACATATCATATTAGGATGTTTAGAATGTTGTTTCTGACGTTCAGTTATTGTGCTATCAGATTGCCTTTCGTATCTTTTATCTGAAAGGTTAGAGGCCATAAGCTGATGCTCACTGCTGGGAACATCAGTTTGCATTTGTTCCTGGCTGGAGAAAAACTTTAATTTACTGGTTTCTCTAGCCTTGTGAAATTTTTCTTTTATTATTTTCAAAGCTATTGGTAGCTCTTCAGTTACATCTGCACTTGAGTACTGAGAGTTCTGGCCAGCACTGGAATCACCCCCATCAGAACTCTGGGATTTAGATGACATTAAGGAAAGCTGCTGTGACCTGCTTTTGTTCATTTGTACTGTGTCCACCTTACCATCATATTTCAGTTTCACATTTTTAGTGTTCTTCTAATCCACACGAAAAGCAAACAATAAGAAGAAATGGATAGATTTAGGACAGATGAAATGAATTTAAAGAAAAGAGAAGCAAAACAAAAGTTTAAGTAGCAATGTAAATGAAGAGTGGCAAATGATATAAAAATGTTAAGATAGAAATTTTATAAACTTAATGTAATGATTATTATAGAATTAAAGTAATTTTGTACAAAAAAAAGGAAAACAAAAGCGTGAAGTATTTTTTTTTTAATGGAAAAAGCAAAGGTAAAGGTGAGTAAACTAGAAGCAGAAGCAGGAGGGAAGGATGCCGTACAAAGGCAGAGACTACAGCAGTAGTTCTTAACTTGTGGGTCAGGACCCCTTTGGGGGTCGAACGGCCCTTTCACAGGGGTCGCCTAAGACCATCTGAAAACATATATTTCCAATGGTCTTAGGAATAATTTTATGTTTGGGGGTCACCACAACATAAGAACCTGTATTAAAGGGTCGCGGCATTAGGAAGGTGGAGAACCACTGGACTACAGGATGATGATGGGGGGGGAGGTAAAAGGTATGAAGCACAGATAAGTAGGGAAGGCAGGGAGAAGAACATTACAGGCAGCAGTGTTTTAAAGAAACAGTAACGCCCCAAAAAATTGTAATTGTTTTAAAGTAATTAAAATACAGTGTACTGTATGTAAAAAAAAATGTGTGTTTGCTTCAGAAAGACTACTATAGTTTATATAAATAAGCTGCTGTGTGGCCATGGCAGCAGCCACTCAAAGCTGAAAAAGTAGAAAAGTCGCAGCAGATACACAGAAAGTACAAAGCAGATAATAGATAAGCTATGATTCTATAGAGCTCGTCTGTTATCTACTACGTAACCTGTGCCATTTAGCCCTATTTAAAGATGAATGGGTTCTCCCATAGCTACATAGCAGCTTATTTATATAAATTATAGTAGCAAACAAACAGTTTTTACTAGTGCAGGGCAGCAGTACATTTTAGCAACTTTAAAACTTTCATTTTTTTGATGTTACTATTGCAGAGAGGTGAGTTGCAGGACAGTAGGTGTGACAGTATTCCTTCATGAAAAAAAGCTTGCAGTTAAGGAGTTAGATCAGTGGAGGACAAAAGCAGAAAAAAACATAAATGGAATGGAAGGTAAAGGGTACATAACACAGAAGTAATGCAAATTAATCAGAAATAAAATGAGACCTTGCTTGACCATTAACTCACCAGTCATAGGATACTAGTACTTTTATGATGGATAACCAGAACTGATGGAAAACCATAGTATCAGTGGGCAACAGCACATTATATTTACAGACTCTCATAGCTTAACAAAGTTGTATATAAACCAAGGGAATCTTATTTCCAGACATTGTTATTCTGTATCCAATAATACTAGAAGGAAAACTAAAAATCATTTTTTTAAAAAATTTTTAACTAGAATTTTGAGATGTGTAATTCCATGCATTCAACTGCATGAAAATGTATGTGTTTACTTTTCTGCCAAGTGGAACTACACAATACTGAACCCAGAAAAAGTTAATGAACCCAAACTCACAAAGCAATAACAAGCCACAGCACGATCCCATAAGTACCCCAGGATCCCCCACCACTAGAATCAGAGAATGAGCCTCCATTAACATTAAATCTAACAACTAAATACTTGTCTTTTTGCTTTGTGATTTCAAGACCCATAAAACTGACTAGGTCCATAAGTGAGTGGAATAATTCATATGACTGGTGCTATTTCTTACAGTTTGCATGACAATGACACAGTATGTAGATTAAAGAAATGTAATGCTTGGCCAGCTAAGGACCCTTCGTGATTACTGGGTCATGGAAATGGGATTCCATAATTCTCCCACACAATACTAACAACGTTAATAGAGTTAATAAAGCAACAGGAAATCAATATCAATACATTTTCCAATTGTAAAAATAGGGCTTACTTTTCTTTTTTGTACTGGAGAAAAGCTTAAGGTTTTGTTAGCAGGGTTAAGGCTCATTGCATGTGTCTGAAACAGAAAAATACCAGATATGCGCTATAATTGCTTATTTTCAATATAACATATCTTCTATTACATGGATGGACTACAAAAGATAACATCACTAAGCACAGTTTATAAGCATATTATACAGGATATGCATGGCTCTTGTGTACTGTACTATACAATATCCATGCCATGGACGTCCAACCTGTGACCACCCAGCTGTGAATATATTTAATAGGGCAATGAATACAAGAGAGCCAAGGGCTGCTTTTGGACCCAGGAGTACAGGAAGTCCAGTGGTGTCCTGACTGTTTCAGTATATGGTTCTGAAACATGCCATATCATCTTTCCAACAGCTGACAGATGCTCTACTGTGGGGCACAGTTACTTATAATTACACCACTGATGATTTACCTTTGATGATTTACAACCTGGTCATTAAACTGGCCATACACAGACAGATTTTAGCTGTTGATTTGGCCTCTTCACACTAATTTATTTACCTGTGTATGGGCCCTGCAAGATAGCTGGCAGAAAATTGGGCAGACATCTATCAGACTGGTTTAAAAATCCAGTTGGTATGAGAAGGTCTGATTGGCACCGATTGTTTTGCCCATCAGATCAGCATGATATTGGCCAGCACAAGGTGGCCATATTGGGCTCACTTGATGACCCTTTGAAATGAGTGGATCTTAAAGGGACCATAATACTCTTTTTCAAAACTGGTTTAATGAATAGAATCTGTGCTGAACATACATGTTGCTTATTGTTTTACGTAATGTAATTTTTTGCACTAAACAGGGCAACATTTGAAAATGAAACAAAAGTCACAGTCTGCTTCCTGGTCCCAATTAGCAAACAAACCAGCAGTCCACCGAGAAGTACTATAAGTAACTACTTTATAAATATACCGTTCTGCAATCTACACCCGGTAGACTAGTCTGATATCGTTTTTTCTCCCTTTGAAATGTTTTCTAAGTGATTTTTTTTGTTTGCAGCATACAGCTGCACAAAATCATAATCTAAAATACACTTGTCAGTTTATAGCAAAGTAGAAAAGACCTGCCTCCGAGAGCAGATCTGCAAATAACAGAGCTACTAACACTATTTTTTTAATAAATCAACCTCTGAACAAAGCATCTTTTATAAATAACAAGACTTTATTCAGCTGGAATGACTTTACAATGTATCTGGATAGTCACTGAAAAAAGATCGCACAGATGCAGAATGTGTTTAAGCACAAAGGTACCCTTAAAATCTGCAGAGGAATCTCTATCACTTCTAAAGTGTTAGGACTTTACATGCAAAGCAGAGGAATATTCTGTACTGTGCAGTAATAGCTTTATCATACATTCTAATCTGCTGGGCAGTTCACTTACAGAGCTGCACAAAAGAAGTAAGTTAAATGGTTAATTCAACACCCCATGTTAATAACAATTTAAAGAAAAAGCTGCCACAAACATACCATGTTTAAGACATCAGGAGTATTGCCATATCCTTCAGGTTGATTGTCGCTATCAGTATCATGTGCAGAAAAACTTTGAACAAGGTTTTCCCCATTGTCTGCAGCATCTTCACATAAAGGAGAAAATTATACCACATTATTATGTAAATACAAAACATTTCAACAAAGGTTTTGTTCTATTTCATATTCCTATGATTTATGTTTGTAAAATTCTATATATTCCCCTAGGGCAGGGATATCCGTACATTGTTGTACTTACATGCTAGAGGTCTAATCATATGACCATACACCCCTCTTTACAAGACAAACTTCACCCACAGCAGACCACCAATATTTGTTCAGACACTATATGGCAGAGATCCCCAACCTTTTATACCCGTGAGCCACGTTTAAATGGAAAAAGTGTTGGGGAGCAACACAGGCATGAAAAAGTTTCCTGGGGGTGCCAATAAGAGCTATGATTGGCTACTTAATAGCCCCTATGTGGACTGGCAGCCTACAGAAGGCTCTGTTTGGCATTATACTTGGTTTTTATGCAACCAAAACTTTCCTCCTTACCAGAAATTCAAAAATAAGCACCTGCTTTGAGGCCACTGGGGGCAACATCCAAGGGGTTGGGGAGCAACATGTTGCTCACGAGCCACTGGTTGGGGATCCCTGCTATATGGCTTGGTGGCACAGTGACTAGTATTGGTTGCTTACAGCAGCAGTGGGGTCCTGAGTTTGATTCTGAATTGCAGGGGAATGTGAGCACTACCTGCAAGTTTTGTATGTTTTCCCAGGTATTCTGGATTCCTCACACTCTCTAATAACATATGTGAAAGTTAATTGTCTCCTAATATAAACTGCTCCTAGTTTGTTATGATAAGGAACTTAGAAACTGGGGCAGTGAGCAATGACAACTGTAAAATATTAGGTAATATGTTAGTGCAGTATAAATAAAAACAATGGATTATACATAAATATGGGGAATACCTGCCATTTTTAAATAATTACTGGTAATGTATTTTGTAGGCAGAGTGCAATCCCAGGCCTATACATTATCTTCTCTCTTCTAGACCTCTAGCTGAGTTCAATACATGTTGCAACTCCAGTGCAATTGTGGGTCATCAAAATCACACCAGCAAGAAGCTATTTTGGACAGCCCTGCCCTATGGTATTTAAGGATATGTATTAAATGTGCTCGTTTATAATGCTGTTTGCAGCGACAACATGATAAAGTCTGCATTGCCTTAAGTCTAGCAAGTTGTTTTTCCACTGCAGTATTATGCTTATATCACACCAAACAATTTGTTTATCCACAAATGAAGCCTTGAAAAAGGAGATAATAATAAAATGAAGTTAGTATTGAAAAAGAAGATAACAATAATGGATGATGCAATGAAAGAAATTTCTCTTCAACATGTTTTAGAATATTAAATATGACATGGCACTAAAAACATGAATCTTACCAGGTTTAGAGTTTGGTGTTAGATCTTGTAAGTGGGTTTCTTTGTATGACCCGGAATTGGATTCACTCACTTGAAGTAACCGTGTAGGAACTGTTTTGCTTGAAGCAAGGAAGGAAGAGTTAAGGGAATGATTTCTCAAAGGTGGTAACGTTCTATTTAAGCCACGAAATTGTTCAGGTGATGTCTCCTAAGAAGAAAAAAAAAAGTAAATCTCATAAATTTCTCCTGCATTTAAGATAACTCAGATTAACTGCAGTTCTTAAAGTTAAAGGCATAATAGTATCTAGTTCAGAGGAAAATGCTTTTGTGCTTAAGACATTATTTTACAGTATATCAGGCTAATAAAGCAAAGACTGTCAGGAAGAGCAATTCCATATGTCTGTATAATTCTATTGCAGAAGATGAAGTGTACTGGAACAAGCTTTGTAAAATAAAAAAAAAAAGTCTTATTGAAAAATGGCCATACTAGTTGCCTGTTGCAATGCCTGATAGAGTGTATACTATGCAAATTCTTCTAACTGGAGACCTTAGGGGAATTCATCCCTGAAACTCTAGCAGTACATGAAGGGCTTTAAAGACTTGTCTCACCAACAGGTTTTATATCCTTGTAGAAAAATAAATACAAGTTATTCTGGGAACTAATCCCAAAAAGCTCCAAGAAAATACCATTTACATGGGTTTATTCTACAGGCTAAAGCTCACCAACTGGGTTTTCAAAGCAACAGCCAGATAATAGCTGATTATATTCCCAACTACAGACCAGTTTTCCTTTCTTGGGGCTTATCAGTTTAGTGCAGGCATTTCTTATAAGCTTACGAAGAGCCAGAAGTGTGTATGTGGCTTTACTAAGCTGATCAGAAAACCCTGCACTACACTAATGTAGCCCAAGAAGGAAAAAAACGCTCTGTAGTTGGGAATCTGTTCAGCTACTAAGTTGAGCTTTCATTTAGCCTTTCTATTGTCAACAACCATTACCATGTATTTAGTCTTAATGTAAGAAACAAAACTTGCGAATCAATTTTCTTACCTTCTCTCTTCTTCGAAGGCGTGCAGAATGAGATCTCTGTAATGATGTAGACATTTCGCTATCACCATTCAAAGAAGGGACTACCAAAAGATTTTCCTTTAGCTCATCATTAATGATCACCTCTGATTCCTGAGGCCTTGGAGTTGCAAAGACCAGCATATGGCATCCACCACAGGCCACCTAAAATTGCAGATATAACCTAAGATATTAAAGGACAACTAAACAGTCAATTATTTACAGTACATACTCCTACTTGTCAAATTCATTACCCCCCCCCCCCCCTTTGCCCAAAACCTAGCTGTTCCCCTGGTAGCCCTGTTTCTGACAGACATATTTGGCATGGTCACTGTACAAGGTTGGATGGTAGTGATCAGCGAGTAGGTGCATATTTACTGGAACCTGACCCTTGCTCCTGGTTACTAATAACCGTTTTCCAATCTGAGAATGGAAGTAAAGAGGCCAAACATCACTGCGCAGCTCTGCAATTTGGGAGGTACTACAAGGGGGAAGTGTTAAGTTGGGGAATATTGGGGTGATATCCAAAAAACACTTGAGGGGGTGATCACAATCTTTGCATTTCTCTGATTTTCCCAATATTGGGGTGATCCCATGCCATATTGGAAAAACAAGGTTATATTACAAAAAACAAACTTAATTCTGTTTAGATACTGGGAGTTATTAAGACACAATAAATAGATGGATGATGACAGAATAATTGCATTTTGCATTTACATCCTGTTTTCTTACTACTTTGAAATACATTTCTCTGCAAAATAAGAAGGGCAAAGGAAGTTGAAATCATCTCTCCAGGTGTGGGAAAATCTATGCAATTCCTTAAACAGCATATCTAACATGAAAGGTTCAATTAATCCAGGGCCATGTAGCCCACTAACTATGCTTTAGCTGGGAGAGGAGTTTGGCTGCTACAAATCTGAAAATTATGCTTTAGTATACCCAAAACAAGAGGAATGCCCTGTGTCTTACAACTTTGAGGGTTTATGTAAAAAAAAAAGCATTAAGAGCAACTAATCAGCAGGTAGAAATTTCTGGTCACTATTTTAAAAGCAGACATTTTATTGGTTGCTATGGGTTACTGCTCCTGGGCAAACTTAGCATCATTTATTACATATGGGGGTTAGGCTTTACACACCAGCGCTAAACGTTACCCAAGACTGTATTGTTCTCTTTCTGTTTGTTTCAAAGTATAAACATAAATTGTGACACCAACAAACACAATCAATTGCTGTGCTAACACACTACACACACCACACAGAGATTTTTTTGCACATGGAATCTAAAAATATAATAACATGGTACACTGCACAAAGAAAATAATTCCTTTGGCCACTCTGCAGGACAGCTGGGTGCTTTATCTGACTGAGCAGCAGCATAAGGTGAATAAATGACCTTTTAGAAAAGATTATTACGCTTTGCAATAGCTGAACTGAAGCAGAAACACTACTGGGCTCAGTGGATCATTACAGTAATCCATAGCACAATAAAGGGTTGACTGCGGAAATGTGCGTATAAGTGTGCACTGGTGTCTGTGTAATGATGTGCATCTAAGTGTAGCTCTAAGAATTACAAGGTTACACAGAGTTTATGTCTGAGCACAAAGAGCTGGAAAATAATGGAGATGAATTGGATCCTGCAAATATGTGTTACCGTAATTTGCCTTAAAGGGAAAATGAAGAATATAAAGCACAACAATTATTTAAAGAAGAGTAAGACTGCCAATTCTGTGGTGTCTGTGCCACACCTTACAATAATGTAGCAAAAGGATTCAGTAAGCACAGTCACAGGGCTTAGCACAAAACAGGTAGTGTGCCTTGACTGATTCAATAAATATTTACTGTTTGAATGACTGCAGCTGCACTGACTGAATACCTGCCATTATAAAAACTGCACCATGCTACAGTGGATGTTTTACAAATAGTCTTCATTATTGTTTCTTATCGCTTAGTTGCTGGTAGCTTAGTATTGCTATTTATCTGAAATACTGTACTTGGTTTAGATTGTGTATTGTATACATTTGTTTTGTCAGGCTGTCAGATCCCAACCTTTTTGGAGGCTTTTCACCTCCACAGCATTCCTTGAAGTGTCATAATTCCCTTTCAAAAAGTCAGGGGGACAAGGCCAAAAGGTGGAGAGAACTAGGCAGCTTCCAAAAGCTGCCTATAGCTTGATCAGATAGAAAGTGAAGGAACTAGAATGTCTCAAATGTTAGGCACCCCCCCAGCTATTATAACAGTATACCTAATCCCCAGGGCTAGCGTTCTTGTTAGTAGAAAACTGTGCCGGCCTGGGGTACTTCTCAGTGAGTGCCACAAAGTAACCTTTTTTCTGCCATCTTCACACAGGTGTGCAAGCGCAATAGAGATGAAATATTTTTAACATAAATGCAACGCATGCGTCGGTCAGGGGCCATTGAAAAAAGAAATAGCAGAAAAAGAGAATCACTTTGTTGTGCTTACTCAGAAGTACCCAGGACCAGTGTAGTTTCTGCTGGAGGGCCCCTTACATTTGGTGTCCCCAAGTCCATTGTGCTACTTCCTGTAGTAAGCAAAAAATGAAGGAGGGAAGTTTTAGTTTAGTGTCACTTTAAGGAATGCAGTTTTCCGAGTTAACACAAACAAACCACTGCTAGAAAGGATTTGCTCAGTTTTGTGCCAGGCAATCTTGGCTAAGAAGTCACAGTAATCATGAAATAGAAAGTGTTTGGATGAATTAAATATTCATGGCACCCGGAGGAAAACTCAAGTTATTGGGCAAAGGATATGTATAATGGTCTATGTTTTCTAAGAAATGTGTGTTTACTATACAATACTGGAATTTACTTTCACATTTAATAAGTTTCATCTTTATTTATTCTTCTGGGCTTTTTTTAAACCATTTAATATGACTATTAGATAAACTGTTATGTATAAAAACTAGAAAACATCACATTTAGAACACACTGAAATGTTTATAATTGTCTTTTTTCCAACTATTAAATACTATTAAAGCACAAAAATCATATATAAAACTATAAAGCATCCTTCAGAAGAAAACCATGCCTCCTCTGTAGCAGTCAACACATTTAATCTGACTGAGTACAGAGGTAGGAATAGTACCTGTTAGGATATAATAATGTGAAAATTATAATAATATGAAAATTATGTACAAAAATGAAATTTTTAAGTACATATGCAAACTAGATGTATAATGTAGGACAATTCTTCACTGATGCCTTTTTCTACCGTGTCTGAGGAAATATTTAGATAGAGTGGGAAACAAAGGACAATTATAGATAATATTATATTTATATAAAGTATAAAAAAAAATCTGATACCAATATGGGTATTTCCACCCTAACTTTACCACATTCTTCTTTTGGGCACATGATGATAAGAAAAGGAAGTAATTACCGACTGCACTGTAAACTTCAGGAAATTTGAACACAGGATAGGTACAAACTGATTGGTAAAATTCTCCTCCCCCAATCCAAGTTTGCCATGTCGCCCATCTCCAAATGTATAGAGAAGTCCCTTTTCTAAAATACAAAAACAACAAAGACTTTACTACATCTTTAGGGACAAACACAAAAATGCCTGAAACCCCAAAGTAATAACTTAATAACACAGTCACCATTATTAATTTACTGAGCAACATTGAAAAAAGAGATGAAAAATAACTTTCAAATGCAAATCTGAATACATTAATAACATTAATTGGTAACTGCAGCCAAACATATCTTCACATGATGTTTTTTTCCCCCTGGGCCAGTGCATTTTATGTCTAAAAGTAGGACTGACCTGGGGCTTGCCTAATCATCTACGTAAAAGAATATGGAGACGTTCAGTGACCACATTCGAGTCATGCAATGTAACTCCAAGGTGTTACGTGAACAGTCTAAATTTCAACAAAGCTTACATCATCCCTTAGAATGTGTTTTGAACAAATTACTGTTAACGATTAGTATCTGTAGGTAGGTAACCTGTGGCCTCATGCAATACAGCTTAAAATTCTTATGAGGGTTTTCCAGCCTATAGCATTCTGGTAGTAGCTGCGCTAATTGTAATGACTAGGTGGGTTCAGTGTATTCATGCCTTAAAGTAGGTGGGTTTATTTAATATTAAAACTGACGAATTAAACGATCCCCTTTAAAGTTGTTGAGTTTAAGTGATTAAGAAAGGAGCAATTTCCACACAATTCTCACCTGTAATTATGGCTGTGTGATTTTCTCCACAAGTAACATATCGGATTTTCTTTTTTGTCAATGCATCTACTGCTTTTGGTATGTGGGTCTCAAAAATAAATGTGCCATGCCCAAGTTGCCCAAACTGCCCAAGGCCAAAGGTGTATACTTCTTTTTCTAGAGAGAAAAACAACAATATAAATTATTATACTGTTAAGAAGAGTATTAGTGAAGTTGGGCACCAATGTTGGTGACCTACTGCATCCACAGTATAGTTTCCTGGGAGGTGTGGATATAGTATACTCATTACAGCTCTACAAAGCATATGGCATACACCCATGAATGATACTGATCATAACATTTTCTTTTTACTCATCATATTTTCATTTTTTAAAACTTTTTTCAAGGAATAATAAAAACCATGGTAGTCTGGAAGTTGCAATATCGAAATTGTTGTTTTAATTAAAGCAGCAGAACACCTTCTACTATATGGAGTTGGTGGTTAGCAGCAGCAACACCCTTATGAACAGTTAATACCCACTGCAAACTACAAGTGAGGATTAAAGGACAAGGAAAGTCATATTCACTAGGTGGTACCCAGTGAATATAATCCTCAGACCCAGGGCTGGTGCTCCTCTTCACTGAAAAATTAATCATCACTTTGAAGAATTTCCCAGGTGTCCAGCAGTCAGTTTTGTGAACATAGGATCAGCGCATTAACATTAAAGTAAAATGCCCAATTGCACATGGCTGCACATGCGTTGGACCTGGATTTTCAAAGGAACCCATGGGAAAATGTTCAAACATGGGAAAGCACCCATAGAAGATGCTCTGGGCCAGTGTTTTTCACATAAAGAAATGGACCACGAAGCAAAACACAATCTCAGTTCTACTAAACTACAATACATATTACAGCAAAAGCTAGTATGGATAATGAATGATATAAAGCACTATCCACTTGTCAATCTTATTTATTTCTAGATATTCAGTATCTCACTTGTTGTATTTGAGTTTACCACTTCTAAATGGGTACTAATCTAAGACCGCCACTTGTTTAGCAGCATTCTCGAAAAGTAGAGGAAAGGCACAAAACTTTCCTGTTTGCCTAAAATACTGAAACACAGCTATGATTTTGTGTCATTTAAAAGCGATTATATAACTTTTTGTCCAGACTTTAAATTAACTTTTTAACAGAAAACCACTTAGCCAGCTCTAAAGTAATTTCTAATCTTATAAAATCCAAATAAAGGTCCATTTTTTCTCTACCATCCTTTATGTACTCCACTGGACAAAGCATGCCCTGCTGTGTGAAATCACTATATTAGAAAGCCAATTTGAAGGTCAATTTAGTTATAAAAGAACTTGATTGATGCTAATGCCGCTCACCACAGGCTTCTAAATCCTCTTGATGACTTGCAATATGCTTGTCACATGAATACAGGAAATAATACTTCAAATACTGTTCAGTTTTAAAAATTTAAGTATTTTTTTGGTACAGTATTGGCATATGACTTAAGCATTACTCTGGAACAATTATGGTACACCCATGGGGAAAATTATTAAAAATAGTTTTAAATCGCAACCTGTCTGGCTTTTCCCTTTTATCAGGCTAGTAACCCCCAATAGTTCAGATGGCACACATATGGAAGGGAAAAATGTGACTGGCATAAACCTGACAGAATCACCAAATTTAGTAAAATAGATATTTTTTTTGGTGGCTGATCATTAACACATACAACTCCAATTGTTGGCTGATGTGCCTATAGTGGTGCTTAAATGCTATTTTGCTAGCATTTGCGAGCCAGCTTCAAATCAAATAAGCTACCTTGGTTTGACATGAACAAATGTAGCCAATTCGATAGAAACTGGTCACATTAACCATGTAGAGAGGTGTAAGTGGTCATACACTGAGAAATAAGCTAATTTTTAGAGGTTGGCAGTCATGTGGATCTTTCCCCGTTAGCAGGGGCGGGCTGAGCGGGCCGGGTGCCCTATTTCATTGCCTCCACCGCGTAATGACAAGTGGCGGGGGCAATGAAAACGGAGCACAGACTAGGGGGAGGCAAGAGAGGCGCCCCCCAATCGTTGTGCCCTAGGCAGCTGCCTCTTCTGCCTACCCCTAGTTCCGGGCCAGTCCGTTATGCCCAACTTGAGGTCCAAACTATTAAATCCCATTGACGGGATGTAGGCCATTGGGATGACGGCAGCATTAATAAGTTGATAGGTTCTTTGCCCCAATGGGGCAATTTTTTAAATCTGCCCAATTAACATCTGGCCGACTGTTTGCCAGATATTGGTCGGGTAGGCTCATTTGAGGGTCTGATACACGGGCCTATAAGCTGCTGAGATACAATACTGCATATTGTCTGAAATGGGTTTCTACTCCAGAACAAACTTATATTTGATTTGTGTATTGCTTCCTTAGTAGCAAGCAACTTTTATATATTCAAAATTAATTCCATTAATTAACAGAAATATAACATAAAAACCAGGTATAATGCAAAAAAGAGCCTTCTGTAGGCTGCCATTCACATAGGGGCTATTAAGTAGCAAATTATAGCTCATATGCTTCAAATCCCCAAATTCCCTGCACGCATGATGTCAATAAGGAAAAGAACATCACAGAGCAATGCATTGTGGGTTATGTAGTTCCTGCATGCTGTCTGTTAGCTGGGGAGTTGTTACAATTTGTAAGATCAATGTTTTAGTCCCTCCTCCCCTGCCAGGATTTCAAATGATGCAGAAAGAGAAGAACGGTTTTGCAGCTGGATTTCAGCATATAAAAATGACGTTTATTCATACTTTTTGAAGGAACATATTACAGTGATAGGTATATAATGGTTTTCTGTGTTGTGTGGGCCCTTTAACAAATTTTGATTTGGAAGCCAGAGTTCCCCTTAATAAGGATGAGATTTGGGGTAAAGACATATTTGCTATACTAGATATTCTTGAAACTATAATTAAATGAATAATAAAAATACCTATGAATACTGCCTATTAATTTGTAATGGTTGCTTTTCCAGACTGTACTGCAGCCTTCAGCACTTTGCACTGTAGGATACCAGCTAATCAGGAGCTTGCTGGACCTAACAGAGAATTGCCGTTTTAGCTTACCCTGTGAAGGCATGAGTTGTGATTGACTACCCAATTCCCCCACAAGGGGGTTACTATTGGATAGTTGCCACTCATTTATAACAAACAATGGACAAAAGAAAATCTAGGACAAAGTTGCAACTAGAAAGTTAAATCATGTGCCATGTATTATTTATAAAATGACTACATGATGGAGGTGCTATAAAACTACATGATGGAGGGGCTTTTAAAAAAAAATGTCCCTTGAAACTATGGATCAACTAGTAGTTAGGCAGGTTATATATAGGCATTATGGTTGAACTTGATGGACGTATATGTCTTTTTTCAACCCAACTTACTATGTTACTATGTTACTATGGACCACCACGGCATTCAAACCCCCCATGCCATACTGTAGCCTTAAAAATGTACTCTAAATAATCTACCTACCAGTGGAGGCAGGGTTTGCGTAAGCTGCATAACACAACACTTGTTTTGGAAATAAAAATGGTCATAAACAGTGTCAAGTGCAATTTGTGGTTCTCTACACACATATAAGATTAAGGCCTCTCTTGCTGTAAAGAATTTTCTCATTTGCAGATCCTGGGTGTGAAAATATAAATGAACGTATACCTGTATAAGCTTCTCTGGGCTTTTGTTGTTACTGGGCTTAGTAACATCAGCAAACTGTAATACAAAAGTACCCTCTACAGGAAACAAGTATTATTACATGCAGTAATGCATGCAGTGCTGGCCCAAATGAGTCTAATGATTAATATATTAGGCATGAGTGCCATCTAGTGTACTTGTACAATACCAGGTAAAACACGTTCAACTTTTAATTACACACAGGTGAGCTAGTTAATTAAAAAAAATTAACCTTCAAGGAAGGTTCAAGGAAGGAAGATAACATTAAGAAAAAAAAAATAATTGCCATTTTAGTTTATTTCTTTAGTGCTTACATGTAATGCAAAGGATATTCACATCAGACCTTTTTCCAATGGAGTGTTCAGACACTGGAAGTAGCCTAAGAAAACCCACCCAAACACCAGGACAACATACAATCTATACAAGGTTGCCATACACGAGGCCACCTAAATCAGTGGATCTCATCCTGATATGCCAGGTGGGTGAAATCGGGTCAAATGGTCGAATTACAATGGCGGGCATGGGCACTGTCAGACTGAGGACTGCATCAATGAGCTGATGCAGTCCCGATCTGACGGGAAAATCCAACCTGCCTTACCAAAGTATGCTCAATTTTAGGTCAGCTGAAATCTGCCCATGTATGGCCAAATTAAGCTGAATTCAGACAGAATTAGTTATACAATGTATTAATTAAATTATATGTATTGCACTTCATTACTCACAATAATGTAAAGTCTTGCATAAAAAAGGGCTTTATCTCAAGCATTTACAACCATAATTTTGCTTCTTAATAGACCCCTGGTAAGGTCTCACGTTATGCAATGCAGTCCTTAAAGGAGAAATAAACCATAAAAATGAATATGACCGAAAACAAATATGTCTGGAAATGCAATATTTTATTTAATAAACTTATAGCACTAGCCTAAAGGTTTAGCATCTCTATAGTAATAATGATCTAGGGCTTCAAAAGCTGCTATTAAGAAGTTAAGCTTAGGGGTTGTTGCAAATTAAGTTTGTTTAATGTCATTTAAGCTGATGCTACAATGCTAGTTATTTAGTTCTGATGCTAACGGCACATGTTTCAGAACTGCCATGCACTGATAATCTAAATTATTTACTATTTAGCCTTGCATTGTGACATTTATATTCTATATATACAATATAGTGTGAGTAGGTATAAAAGCAGGTATAGGCAGATAGATAGGTGCCTTTTAATTACCATGTTGCACAGCGGAAGTGGTTGTCAAAATGTCCAGTGTGCCACATGTCTGCTAAACCCCTTTACATTAAATCACAACACCTTCTGGTTTATCATAAGGTAGCAGAATATAACTTATGTGAAATGTAGACTAAGGGGCTGATTTACTTACCCACGAACGGGTCGAATGGAGTCCGATTGCGTTTTTTTCGTAATGATCGGTACTTTGCGATTTTTTCGTATGTTTTGCGATTTTTTCGGATTCTTTACGAATTTTTCGGATCCAATACGATTTTTGCGTAAAAACGCGAGTTTTCCTATCCATTACGAAAGTTGCGTAAAAAGTTGCGCATTTTGCGTAGCGTTAAAACTTACGCGAAAAGTTGCGCATTTTTCGTAGCGTTAAGTTTTAACGCTACGAAAAATGTGCAACTTTTCACGTAAGTTTTAACGCTACGCAAAATGCGCAACTTTTTACGCAACTTTCGTAATGGATACGAAAAACTCGCGTTTTTACGCAAAAATCTTATTGGATCCGAAAAATTCGTACAGAATCCGAAAAAATCGCAAAACATACGAAAAAGTCGCAAAATATTCGTTTTCAAGTCGGAACTTTTCCAATTCGGGTCGGATTCGTGGGTTAGTAAATCAGCCCCTAAGTAAAAATACATTCACACTATACCACACTTTCTACAAACGTTCCAGAGAAAAAACATTGTCTTTAAGCAAATATGAGGCACTGTCATTACTTTGGTTTTGCTGGAACTTTAGATAATATCCTCCTCAACAGAGTAATTGTACTTTACAGCAGCTCTAGACTGAAACTGGAAAATGAGCACCACTTACTGATACTGCTATCTTTCAGTTTTTTTTGACTGTGAACTATATGTGATGTAGTCCAAGCTTTTATAGTGATCAAGTTGGACTACTACTAACTGTGACTTTTAATACGAGATGTTTCTTTTACTTATATTATAGCTTTTGTTTAATTGAACACCTCAGGATTAAACAAATCACTAGACCAATCCATCGTACTGAAGATAAGATAAAAAATATTAGATGCTTAACAGATTTAAAGAAACTGCAAAAAGTAATATTATAATTACATACCTGTTACCGCTATAGTGTGCTCCCCACCACAGGAGACCATTGTCACTTTTCCAGACAGTCCTAAAACACGTTGAGGTTTTTTATGTTTTTTTATCTTATCAGGGGGAAGACCAAGTTTTCCATTTTCAGGTTCTCCAAAAGTATATAATTCCCCATCTTCTACAAAATGGCAACAAACAAGTCACAGTTAGAAAAACCAGCCGTGTCAAATACTAAGAGAAAGGTAGCATACTTTTCAGACTATGGGGCACATTTACTAATCCACGAACGTCCGAAAAGCGTCCAAATGCATTTTTTTCGTAATGATCAGTATTTTGCGATTTTTTCGGAAATTGTCCCAACTTTTTCGTAGCCGTTCCGACTTTTTTGCAAATTGTCACGACTTTTTCGTAGCATTACGACTTGCGCGAATTGTTGCGACTTTTTTGTAGCCATCGCGCCGAGTACGAAAGTTTCGGATTCATTCAAGCTTCGGTATCGTGACTTTCCTTGGGCCAGGTTGGAGCTGCAGAGTGCCATTGAGTCCTATGGGAGGCTTCCAAAATCATGCTAAGTCTGAAAGTTTTGCCCGCAGTTTACGAGCACTCAATACGAAAAAGTCGCAACAAGATACGAGCAAGTCGTAGCGGCTACGAAAAAGTCGCAACAATTCGCGCAAGTCGTAACGGCTACGAAAAAGTCGCAAAAAATACAAAAAAGTCACAAAATGTTCGTTTTCCAATCGGAATTTTTCCCATTCGGATTCGTGGGTTAGTAAATCAGCCCCTATGTGTAAGGTAAACGGCACTACTCCTTAAGAACTACAATGGCATAAAACTTTCATGGGCCTAAACAAACAGAGAACTTTTGGTAAATTGGATTAAAAATTGGCCAAATTATCTGTGTATGTGTGCACGACAGCTTTAAACTGCCAATGATAAACTTAAGATCATAAAAAAATAACAAATAACATTGGTGGTAGAAAAGGCTGAATCTTTTGTGGAGGTTTTAGTATTCATTCAAACCCAAAATTAGGAATTAGTATATAACTATATAGAGATAGTTGTTTTGGGCATATTTTGTACAAGAAAAAAAACTGCATTTCTGTGCCTAATGTCTTACGTGTCACAAAGGCTGAATGGTAATAGCCACAGGAAATCCAAGCAATGGGTTTTCCAGTATCCACTTTTTGAGGAGTACAGTAGATCGTTCCTTTCTCCAAGCCAAGCTGACCTTCTGAGTTGTCTCCCCACATAAAAAGTTTCCCATCCACTGCAAAACAATCAAAAATGCAATGGGACACTAAAAACTTTCTGCCATTTTATGGTTTTAGACATGACACATTAAATTACTGTCCTGATTTCAAAAGCTTTACTGAAGTACAGTTATATGGCAGTAATATAGTAGGCCACTAACCATTTGGTAAATGGCTTCCTGTCAAATGGTGATACGTCATAAAAAGAACAACTACAGAGCAAATACTAAATGTAATGCTATTTTTGTTAGATGATTTATCACTAAAATTAATTCAGAGCATATTAGATTTGCAAAACATAATGGCTGTAATTATGTTGAGATATTGATAGGTAAAGAGAAGTATATCCACTGAAACTAACAGCTAAATGCCACCAGAAATAGTACGTACAAAGCTTGTAAAGATTAAAAACTTTTTCTAAAAAACGGTCCATCAACCTATTACAATATTTACCATTTTGGCGTATGGTTAGTGCTGTCTAACAACACTCTATGCAATGCATGGCCACAGCACTTACCAGTAAGAGCAGCTGACATATTTGATCCAGCCGAGAGTTGTTTAATTTTATATTGAGCAGTAAAAAAAGAAATTTCTTGAAAGCTTGTCCTTCCTGCTGTGTCCCCTAGGCCCAGCTGTCCCTCACTATTGCCACCTGAGGAATACAGCTTTCCTTGTTCTGTGAAGGATAAAAAGCCATATTTTTATGCTGCTGAAGAATATTGACAACATTACTGCAAATGTCTCTACAATTAAATTTGTCAAAAGAGGTCCTTTTTCAAACAACATAAAATATTGTCTGTATTATTAATACATTAAAACTTCAATGTTGGTAGCAACAGAGACTTCTGATGAGTCGGTAGAAATGTTGGTTGCAGATGACAAACTCCTGGAATAGCCTTTAACTTACAGTTGAAATGGATTTACTGTTCACAGTGATTATGCCATACATATAAATAGCCAGTATTTGATTTTCAGCTTTTATCTAACATTCCCAACTTATAAACAGACAATATGTATCTGTGTATATTAAAGCGAATCATTTACCTGTGTAGACCAATGTATGATGTCTTCCACATGCAGCAAGTACAACCTTTTCTGATTTTAGTGCTGCAAAAGAAAAAGAACTGTTTAAAGGAAGGAATTGTGATTTCATTCATTTTCATAGTTTACGGAACAGAAATGGGCTAGGGTCCTAGACAGAGATATTTATATATTCTTATATATCCTTTCAGTTGGCAAAAGTTGTGGTAAGGTTAAATATGATAATAAATGATGCTGCAAAAAAAGAAAATGTGTGCTTTAAATGTTTCTGTCTAAATATTAGCTTGCCAGTTACCCCCAGTATTAGCAGGATTATACATGCCCTTGTTAGACTTTAAGGGGGATAATAACAGATTCAAATAAGAGGTTAGGTTAAATGAGACACATCATACAAATATTAAGAATATACCAGTGAATTATACTCCTCTAAATATAGAAGGATTGATTTATTGAGAAATGCCACCTAAACCCCACTAGTCCCGCCTATCTGTTCTGCTTTCTGCTGGCTGAATTCTCTGGATGTGCAGGGGAGCCAGCGGCTCTCAGTATACAGCACTGTAGTATAGGAACCAATCAGCAGCTAGGCTGACCTGATAGAGAACTGAATCCTGTCTTTGCTTGCATGAGTGCAGGGCTGTGATTGACTATCCCCCCCCCCCCCCCCGCTGTGCTTCTGGCAGGGAGTCTTAGGACACGCCCACCCTTCATTTGAAACAGGGACAGAGAACTGATAGGATCTATAGGGAGCTGCAATAAAGGGGACATTTTTACAGATTCATTTTTAGCCCGACGTGAAACCAGCACCATATATTATTCATAATTGCCTACAAAATTAGGGTTTTTTCTATTTATCCAATATGTCTCCTTTAAATTAAGTCAGCAGCTAGGCGTTGTTTCATAAACTAACACAACTACTTGTCATGGAATGCTTTTGCACTTTTCTCCAAGACAAAGCAAGTAAATAAGAAAGTGAATGAAGTCACTGTATTCACTGTGAGTAGGAAGAGCTACTTCTATTACCATGGACACTCTACTGCTCTAAACCTTTTAAAACGACGCCTGTATTTGTAATAGATGTATAATATACATCCATACATATTTAAAAAATGGTGCGAGAGCTTTGTATTGCTTCACATATAAAAAGGATATGTTTTACCCAAATTTCCCCAAACAAAACTCTTCTAATTAATCAATTAATTAAAAAAAATAAAAAAAGCTCAGGGACCCTCAGGGTCATGGTGCAAAAGAAAAAAAAGTTTATTGAAAAAACGTTTCGAGTACTCTTCTTCAGGGACAAACCAAGGGACAACAAGATGATTACTGTTGGTAGTCTAAACGAGTTTTTTCCAATAAACTTTTTTTTCTTTTGCACCTGAGCGTGCAGTGTTCTTTCTCTATATTTCTGACCTGCACCCAGGGCTGTTATTTTGGTGACGGATATATATATATATACACATACATATTTGGATCAAGACCAAACCGTACTTTCTACTTAGTGTTCGCTAAGTATACCTTTTACACAGGTTGGTTTGCTGATGGCACTTCCAGCTTCTACACCCAGCTGCCCCCAGTTGTTACTTCCAAAGACATAAAGTTTTCCATTCCCTGGGTAAAAAAAGCAGAACAATGCTGACATGTCTTACAGAAACAAATGACAACTATTTTTAAAATGATTCTGACATGAACCTATAACCACCTGTACAAGGAATGTTTAATTGTAACTGCATCATTCATTTTGTTTAAAAGTCCCTAACCCATGCCGTTTAACCACACGTACCCCCTTACCACTTCAACTATATATATAAGTTTAAGGAATGAACAAAAAAGTGAGAAAAATAAAGTAAAAATAGGGAGACCATGAATTTATGGTAAAGTTGGTGACATGGATTCAAACATCACTGGAGGGTTAGTGAAACTCTTGTAAATAAAGCAGCTACCACATTTCAGCCTTATTGCCTCAGCAACTAGCTATGAATGGACATTGGCAGGCATTTTTTGACAGACAATCCTGCAATTCCACTAAAAAGCTTCTAATCTAAGGGCTAAGAGCCATCAGCAACTGTGGAACTGAGGGGGGCTGCAGTTCTCACTTCCTACTACTCATATAACAACCATATCAGGCTCTCTCTGTGCCAGCAAAGAGACATGAAGAGGATCAGAAGGGATACAAGATTGTGCCTGTGAACTCTGCTGCACTGCTCTGTTAAATGTTCAATATAATCCTACATACACAACCAAAACAGAGCACGATCAAAACAGAAGTCCATTTAGAAGCCCTCCTTATCTCCCAGCGTAATCAATTGTAGCAGGGGCAGAGAGGTTAGTTTATGCAGAGGCTTCTCATTGGACTACTGATTTGTTTTAATTGTGCTCAGATGAACAGGAAGTATAATACGAATTTGCTTTGAATTTCAGTTATGCCCAATGTGATATATAACAACAATCTTAGATATTTCCTAATTACAAAAATAGGCTAAAAGTATATTCAGCACAAGCCCTATGCATTGCACTAAAGGGGGTATACTGCCACTTGAAGAGTCAAAGACAAGAAGAAAGCATTTGGAAGATTAACAAATAAAGGCAGTGGGCTGTATATTTAGCAATAACTTGAGGTCAGAATTTGATGTGAAGAGATTGAGGGGAGTTTAAAAATATAAAAAACAGATGTACTAGAACTAACACTAGAACTGTAATAAGGGGGGCGTTTACTAACAGTTGGGTTTTTTTTTTTCTCAAATTGGATTTTTTAGTGCTGAGATTTACTATGCAACAAAACTGACAATTCCAAATCCGAAAACACTCTTGTCGAGAGTCGAGATAATGTAGAAGTCAACGGCAGATGTCCCTTCCCTTTCCTGAAAGATCTTTCTTTGCTTCGAATATAGCAAAGAAAGATCTTTCAGGTTATAGGTTTTTGGACTTTTGATGCTGGCTTTTGTACGTCAATTCAAAAAAGTTGCAGTTACTGTGCAACAAGTCAAAAAAGTCACAGACTTTCACATTTTTTCCCCACACGTGGTTTTTTCAGTTCAGCTTTTTTGATAAATGTCAGACATTCGTGTAAATTAGTTTATTCAAATTTTTTTTTAAAAAAAGACATATTTGAATTTTAGTAAATCTACCTCCACAAGTCTGCTGTTCCTTATAATCCATAAAGTATGCATACATCTGGTATATTGACCCATTACTCTCTGTTTCTGTAAGTTTTTTAAGTTTTCATTTGTTTAAAAAAAATCTAACAAAACATAAAATCATAAGAGAACATTCCACAGCAAGTGTTTTAAACAGCATAGTAATAACTAGAAAGGGAAGTTTGAGAACAAACTTCATGTTAGTTTGAAAAACGTGAAGTCACTGAATGAAATCTGATCTGTTGCTGGCTCGGGCCACTTTTTTTAACCTTGGACCACAGTCATATATTTAAAACCACTGTGCAAAGTTTGGGGACACTGGTTTTAATAGTGTCTGAATGGCAGCAATTTAAATTTCCCCACTAAAAGTCAAGAGTGACATCTGATTGGCGGTTGGTGGCTCTGCCCACTTTTTCTAACTTGGAACTGCAGCTACCCAGAATTAGTATTCTGCAAAGTTTAGGTACCCTAGGATTAATAGTTAAAGAATGGCAGCAGTTTAAATTTAAAACAATAAAAGTCAACAGGTAAATTGTGATTGGTGGTTGGTGGGTGTGCCCCCTTTTTCTAACCTTGAGTTGAAGTCACCCAGTGACAAACAGTGGGCACCCTGGATTAGTGTGAGAATGACAGCATTTTAAATTTAAACCAATAAAATTCAATGGATGAAATCTGATTGGTTGTTAGTGGCCCAACCCACTTTTCCTATTTTTGAACTGCAGTCCCCCGGTGACCAACTTTCCAAAGTTTGGGCATCCATAAATCATTATATTTTCATTCAAGCTGTCCCCATGACTATGTGATTCAAGTTTGGGGAGTGTAGCCTCAAAGCTGACAAATTGGCAGCAGTTTCAATTTCCCCATTTAAGTCAATGGGTGAAATTTGATTGGCTGTTGCTGGCCCCTCCTACTTTGGGTCATCCAACAAATCTCGCTGTTTCATTTGGGCTGACCCCATGATTATGCTATTCAAGTTTAGGGGTGAAGCTTCAAAGCTGTAAAAGTGGCAGCAGTAGCGTTTAGAAAATGAAGGGGTGCTGAGAATAACAAGAAAAAGCAGAAGTCGAAGAACAATATCATATTTCCAAAAATGCAAAGCAATCCAGGGTTACATTTTTTTTTTTTTTGAATTGGGAGCGTTTGTCTAATGTAATACTAGTTAATTTTTCATTAACAAATATGCAGTCTATATTCGCTTTAAGCTTGGGCCCTCAGCCCCTGTTTTATCCAGCATATAGTTAAAAGAATAACTGGTTCTGTATAAGAGATTTTTTTTTTTTTTTTTTTTAAAGTTTGAGGGAAAAGTTTGCAATGACCTCCAATGACCAGCAATGGGCTAGCACTTAAATAAAGGCATTTTCCCTCTTGTACTTTATCTATATCTGTGCAAAGTAAACCATTCTGTTTAACTGCCTGTAGAAGGCAATTCTGACAGCTCAGAATACCAGGATCCAAGGAAGTGCAATTTGGTGAACGTGCCCCACCTTGTTCTGTAAAGTTATTACAAATTTGTCACACGGCATCTATTTTTTTTTAGCCCTCAACACAAAGTATGAAGTACTCTTTTACTCACCTGTTACCAACACAGTGTGTTCATCACCACATGATATGCGAGCTGGCTTATCATTTTTTAACCAGAACTTGCTTGGAATGTTTTCTGCAAACTTACTTTTTCCAAAAGTAAATAATGCACCCGAATCTAGAATAAAACAAACATAAGTCACATTTGGCCTTTGCTACCTATAATAAGTAAAGGATCATACCATTAACTGTTAAAGGGGACCTGTCACCCTAAGAAATAATTCCAAATTATTATCTATTGTGTTTGTCAAGCAAAATAACCTTCACTTACACTATATAAATAATATAACTCTTGTTTCCTTCAGTCTTCAGGAATTCACAATCACAGCAAGCAGGCAGCTGCCATTTTGTGGGTACTGTTATTTAGACAAGCTTTGTATAACCTTAAAATTTTATTTTTGTGCTAGAATGGGTGACCTGATACCCATGCCATACACAGGCTACACTATTAGATGCTGAGGAGAGAGGGGGAAAGTGAGCGCTGAATGAAAAGTTTAAGTAATGGTCTGCCCCACCTCTATGCCTAAAGCATAGAGGCGGAGCAGGCAATATATGATTGACAGCTGGGATTTTTAAATGCCTTTTTTAATGGGTATAGATGTGTTAAGGAATTTGGGTTTCAGGTTTAATTTGAAAAAGACTTTTATTATTCAGCTTTTTATGTCTGGGTGACAGGTCCCCTTTAAACTTAGAAGAGCAAACCATATCAGATAGAGCCATCGATTGTGATGTTGACCTTATAGAGAAAACATGTCCCCCTTTTTACATGAGCTCATTCAGTTAGGCTTATTTAGAAAAGGTACACAAATTCTATCTGAATTACACTTTACTGCTTTGCACCTGCTTTGACGGATTAATAGGAATCTATGTGATCCTAGAAATGGCTCTTACAATTATCATAGGAATCCATGATGCTTGTAAGAGCCATTTTTAGGATCACATGAAGTCATTTAAAAACACCGTGCAAATTTGCACCATGGCACTTTCCTATAGGAACCAATCGGATGTTTCCATCCATTGCTCTTCCTGCAGCTCGCTGCATGGTTGCTATGGGCTACTGCCCAGGTTCAAATTTGTCCATTGTTTTTAAAGGAGACCCATAGTGCCATGCAACCCCTTCTTCACTGTGTCCCATTGTCAAGTGATGGATTCTGAAATATGTAGTCCCTCTGCTTTTTTATAGCAGGTGATTCCCAGACTCTCTGAAAAATAGAAATACTTCAAGTCCCAGGGTTATGAACTGAAGAAGAAAGAAAAATAAGAAGAAAAAAAGTGCCATAAAGGCTCATTTATTTCCTAGGTACAGTTTGATAAAGTGCAATTTCCAGCGCAATTGCCATTTTTCCCCACAAATCACCATTCTTTCACAGAATTCGGGCATTATTGTGGATGCTTCTCTTGACTCCATTGCACTGTGCATACCGCATCCGATTCACCAAAAAGGATGTAACTTTGCTTGCACTTCACTGCTAATCATTAAATTTTTAGGTACAAGTGTGTTGCACTGGGTGGTGCAAAGAGTGCACAAACACAATTTTCACACCTAATTTGCTAACCTAAATGAGCCCTATTGTGTTGGTGCTACATAAAAAGGAGATGTTAACTTTAAAGGAGAAGGAAAGGCTAAGTCACTTGGGGGTGCCAAAATGGTAGGCACCCCCCAGTGACTTTAATTGCTTACCTTTTACCCTGGGCAGGTGCAGTTTTCTCCTAACAGGAGCACCAGCCTGGGGTACCTGCAAGAGTCTCCTCTTCCTTCTGCTGTCTTTGCGTGCTTTCTCATGCGCAGTAGAGCGAAAAGCCGAACTTTAACAAAAAAGTTGTATGTCTAATGCGCATGTGCCGGCCCAGGGATTCCGAAGAAAGAGGAAACACTCGCCTGCAGGTACCCGGGGTAAATGGTAAGCGATTAAAGTCACTGGGGGGTGCCTAACATTTTGGCACCCCAAGTCACTTAGCCTTTCCTTCTCCTTTAAATTAACTTTTAATATGTTATAAAAGAAACAACAAAACATAAATAAACAAGAAGCATTAAAAATAGAAATGAAGATTAACTGTAAATTGTATAAGAATAGTGCTGTCTACACCACACTAAGGGGCTGATTTACTAATCCACGAATCCGAATCCCGAATGGGAAAAAATCGGATTGGAAACGAACATTTTGCGATTTTTCGTAAATTGTCGCAACTTTTTCGTAGCCATTACGACTTGCTCGTAAATTGTGTTGACTTTTTCATAGCCATTACAACTTGATCGTATATTGTCGCGACTTTTTCATATTGAGCGCTCGTAAACGGCGGGCAAACCTTTGCGACTTTGCATGATTTTGGAAGCCTCCCATAGGACTCAATGGCACTCTGCAGCTCCAACCTGGCCCAAGGAAAGTCTCCCATAGGGCTCAATGGCACTCTGCAGCTCCAACCTGGCCCAAGGAAAGTCACGATACTGAAGCTTGAATGAATCCGAAACTTTTGTACTCGGCACGACGGCTACGAAAAAGTCGCTACAATTTACGAGCAAGTCGTAATGGCTACGAAAAAGTCGCGACAATTTACGAGCAAGTCGTAATGGCTACGAAAAAGTCGCAACAATTTACGAGCAAGACGTAATGGCTACGAAAAAGTCGAGACAATTTACGAGCAAGTCGTAATGGCTACGAAAAAGTTGCGACAATTTACGGAAAAAACGCAAAATACCGATCATTACGAAAAAAAAACGCATTCGGACGCTTTTCGGACGTTCGTGGATTAGTAAATGTGCCCCTAAATGTTACTTGTCTGCTAATGTCACTCAAAGCTGGAAAACATCATGAATGGCAGATAAGCTGCTGAATCTGTTTGAAGGACCTGAATCTGCTGCTGAAATCTGCTGTGTATGGCCACCTTTACTGTAACCTATTAATGGGTCACATTAGCTATTTACAGAGCACATATTAATTGCAATCTATCTAAGATAACAGTCATATTTTTAGTACAAAGCATTTCATTTCTTGGCTTTTTGGGTATCTATGCAGATGGACCCTCTCATTTTCAATGTAAGTGACAAAACGAAATCCCAGGCAGCTCCCAGTTAAGGAAAGCAAGGCACTAAGCACTGCTGTGTATAATTATTATTGCAACAAAGTGGCCCTGGTTATAAGCAGCTAAAAATACTAACATACTCGGACATAATAATGATAGAAGCGAGAGGTACCGATGGGGGTGAGATGCCTAAGTACGCTGGGACTTCAGCAATTTAAGAGCGCCGAGAATAGGAGAGTTCTGCACTGCAGAAACATTAATGGGAAATGAATGAGCCTTTATATGTACATGCTTTATTTTGTGTCACCCACCGGGTACTTGATCTTCCCCCTCCTCTGCCGCCATCACTCCGGTTCTTCTGTTACTAGATACAGATTGGTTAGCAATATACACAGCCGCAGGGAGCTGCCGGAACTTGCCTATCGGACTAGAATCTGACCGGAAGTAAACAAACTGCAGATCTATAGCAACCGGGCGGGCCAGGGTTTAGGTGCTGAGCAGAAATAAAGCGACTCTGTGCGGTTGGATGAATGCATTGCTAGGGAAAGTGGGCTTGTGGATTCATTTTTTATTAACCAGAACGAAGAAGCCTGCAAACTGTGCGCGAAGGGTACCCGTATAAAAGGACTCCAGTGCTGGCTGGATGCGGGGGCAGCATGGTGGCACAGTGTCTGGGTTAAATGATCAGGTTTTTTTTCGGCACTTGGTTTTCACTCAAGTTTCTTCCAGGCTCTAACAACAGGGGAAGGGCAATCAATGGTTTTCTGTTACCACTTTATTTTACTACGTGGGAATGCAATCTCCACTGGGGCAGGGACTAATCATGTGTCAGCTGAAATACTCTCCTCAGGTGGCAGCACCTCATAAGTTACCAGGGATGGCAAAATGTCTGCTTTAAGACACTACGGGGCTGATTTACTAACCCACGAATCCGAATGGGAAAAATTCCGATTGGAAAATGAACACTTTGCGATTTTTTCGTAATTTTTGCGATTTTTTTCGTCGCCATTACGACTTTTCGTATTGAGCGCTCGTAAACGGCGGGCAAAACTTTCAGACTAAGCATGATTTTGGAAGCCTCCCATAGGACTCAATGGCACTCTGCAGCTCCAACCTGGCCCAAGAAAAGTCACGATACTGAAGCTTGAATGAATCCGAAAAAGTCGGGACAATTTGCGCAAGTCGTAACGCTACGAAAAAGTCGTAACGGCTACGAAAAAGTCGCGACAATTTACGAAAAAATAGCAAAATACCGATCATTACGAAAAAAACGCATTCGGACGCCTTCGGACCATTCGTGGATTAGTAAATCAGCCCCTATGGCTAATGCCACATGATGCATATGGTGTATATTTTCGGCACCCCGAAAAACATTTGGCGAAAATATGCGCCATACGCTCCTACCTGTGCCTGCACCCGAATGAATGAAATACACTAGGGTGCTCATTTAGCTGATATCCGCATTAAAACGCGAGACTTTGCATTCTCTTGCATTTTAATGCTGATATCGCCTGCACCCGAGCATATTTCATTTATTCGGGCACAGGTAGGAGCCAATGTGGTGTATGGCGCTTATTTTCAGCAAGCGTTTTTCGGCTTGGCAAAAATATATGCCATACGCATGGTGTGGCAATAGCCCCAATTCTGATTTTTAAAGGGGTTGTTCGTCTTTTAAATTCATGTTTAGTATGAGGTAGAGATTGATAGTCTAAGACAATTTGCAATTGGTCTTCAATATTTATTTTCTGTGGTTTATGAAACATTTAGCTTTTTGTTCAGAAGTTCTCCAGTTTGGAATTTTAGCAGTGATCTGGTTGGTAGGGTCCAAACTGCCCTAGCAACCAGGCAGTTGTTTGAATGAAAGACTGGAATGTAAACAGGAGAGAAAGTGAATAAAAAGCTAAGTAATAAAAAGTAGCAGTAACAATCCTATTGTAGCCTCACAGAGCAATAGCATTTTGGTTACTGGGGTCAGTGACCCCCCATTTGATAGCTAGAAAGAGTCAAAGAACAAGAAGAGTAATTCAAAAACTATAAGAACTAAAAAATGAAGAGCAGTTGAAACATTGCTAAGTATCTACCATTTTATAACATACAAAAAGTTAACCAAAAAAAGTAGCAAACTAATACTAAAGGGTTTTATAAAATTCCTGCAAAGTGTTACAAAGCTTGCATATTTACCCCTCATTTTGTAAGGTACACAAAACATTCTAAATGTGAATGCCACATTTAAAAAAAGTTTACTGAGATAAACATACAACTTTTTCACAAGTTCAACCTTTACCAGCCTTGGGATAGGAGCAGTATTTTGTGGGAGTTTTTCAGCTGCTGATTCCCAATGAAAAACTTTTTTTACCTGGCTCTATCTAATCTCTTTTTATTTTACTATACCCCATGTGGAAATGGAGTTCTCCTACAGAATCTTTTTTGAAAACTTTCAACATTTATTGTTGGGTTCTTAAGAAGAAGCCAGTTGTGTTCTGGCCACCATTCCATCCATAAAAAGTGTAACTTTTTTAAACGGTATTTTAAAGCATTAGAGTAATAAACTTCAAGCTCCCCGTATGAAAAAATGTTGACACATGTTTGAGATGTTGCAGTATGTTTTGGCTTTCCACAGTCTCACACACCTTGGTATGTGCCCTTGACCCATTTCTAAGCCACAGGCATCATCTCTCTGCATCCTCATTTAAATCCAGTTGCTCACATTGATGGTACATTTTTCTTGAGTTTCATTTGTGTATTCCAACTCCATGGTAAAGAAATGAACACCGCTTTAAGCAATTCAAAATTTCCCTCGCAGGTTTGGGAAGACCACTACAAGTGATTTTTAACTGATGTGACCCAGTTAGCTAGTTTTTTATATATTTTCTTTTTTACTGGCAACTGATATTTTATTGCCAATTAATTTTGCAAAATGCAAAATTGGTACATAATGCATGGATATTTCTTTCCGACTAGTTCCTTGATAATTTGTTGTCTTGACACCTTTTTGTAGTAATTCAGTAGTGATCTTTGGAAGTTTCAACGCAGCTGAAGAAAACTCAGGAGAACCATAGTCAGTTGCAAATTATATCATTTTTTTTTTTCTTTAGAGAGGTATAAATGTAATATTTTGCAGTTAAACTAGGGCTGTCGCCCATCACCTGAGAGGCACACTCCTATTGCTTATTCACTGCAATGTTTTCTCCTGTTGCATATGCCAATGAAAATCTATGGTGGGAAAAATGTCAGATGATTCTGAGAATGAGTTGTCTTTCGACTTGTTTAAGACCTAGGGGCTGATTTACTAAGACACGAATTCGAATCCGAATTGGAAAACGAACATTTCGCGACTTTTTCATATTTGTTGTGATTTTTTGGCGCCTTTACGACTTTTCGGAAATTATCGCGACTTTTTCGTTACCAATACGATTTGCGCGAAAAAACGCGAGTTTTTCGTAGCCATTATGACTTGCGCGAAAAAACGCGAGTTTTTTGTAGCCATTCCGAAAGTTGCGCAAAATCTGGCGATTTTTTTCGTAGCGTTAAAACTTGCGCGAAAAGTCGCGCCTTTTTCGTAGCGTTAAAACTTAAAAGGCGCAACGTTTTCGCGCAAGTTTTAACTCTACGAAAAAATCACGACTTTTCGCGCAAGTTTTAACGCTACGAAAAAATCGCCAGATTTTGCGCAACTTTCGGAATGGCTACGAAAAACTCGCGTTTTTTCGCGCAAATCGTATTGGTACCGAAAAAGTCGCAATAATTTCCGAAAAAATCGCAAAATACCGATCATTACGAAAAAAACGCAATCGGACACATTCGGCCCGTTCGTGGGTTAGTAAATGTGCCCCCTAGTATGTTGTTGTGTGGCTAACTTTAGTATAATTGGGATCTGCTTCGTAAAATTTCTGCAGACATTAATATATCCCTACTGGCATTTGTCCTTTTTAAGTCTAGGTCTCCCACAAATGGAAACAGTGTCCTTTGAAGTACACTGCATCTACACCTCAAGGCACCCTTGCATCGCAAAGTCATCGGAAGGTAGTCAAGACAAGATTCAAATAAAATATATTTATTTTCAGTGATAACATCAGAAACAACTTCATAGTTAATGTTTGACTCAAAAGTCAGGAAATGATTCTTTCTCCTCCATCTCTATTAGCTGCATGCTCTGCATAGAACAATATGAGTCAGCTTCAGTTGTTTTTTCATACTTATCTTGAAATTCTTCAAGATTCTTTAAAGAATAATCAAGATATGGGTCAGATTTATATATGGGAACTTTTCTAAAGAACATGGCAAAAAAATTAGTCTGGTTTTAGTAAAATATCATGTCTCCTTTTAGGATGTTGCTTGATGTGGAGTGTTTTATCAATCTAAAGCATACAGGTTAATGAATTTACTGCTTTTTCCTACTAGATCACACTGTACAGCTTTGGAACTTGGACCCTGTTTTGTTTGTGTAGCCAAGAAATGGGTATGGTGTAACAGTGCTTTATTAACAGCTTTAGCCAGCCATTACACATAAGCAGGAACTTCTACTTCAACACTAATAGCAGAATAGCATGTACTATTTAATATACAGTATTGAACACAGTGACACCTACAGGTCATTTGTATAAACACCAAATGTTACCCCATAGTAAAAAAAGCAGTCTTTTGTAAGTAATAAAACATGCAAGAAACAATAACAGTTGTAAAACTGTACATGTCTTGAAAGCAACACTATGGGGCTGATTTACTAATCCACGAATCCGAATCCTGAATGGGAAAAAATCGGATTGGAAACGACTTTTTCATGTTTTTTGCGATTTTTTTTCGTCACCGTAGCCGTTACGACTTGCGCGAATTGTCGCAACTTTTTCATAGCTATTATGACTTTCGTGAATTGTCGCGACTTTTGCATAGCCATTATGACTTTCGTGAATTGTCTCGACTTTTTCATAGCCATTATGACTTTCGTGAATTGTCGCGACTTTTGCATAGCCATTATGACTTTCGTGAATTGTCGTGACTTTTGCATAGCCCTTACGACTTTCGCGAATTGTCGCGACTTTTTCATATTGAGCGCTCGAAAAATTCGTGACAATTCGCGAAAAAGTCGCAAAATACTTTGTGCACATTTGTCTGCTATGTAGTAATTCAGCTGGTGATGCTTGGGTTGTTGCATGGCAAGTCACTATATAGTTTTGTAAATTCTTTCCAAGATGTTCCAGTAAGATTTGTTGACTGTAGTGCTTCTTTCAGACTTCTGTTGAATCGTTCAATTTTTCTATTTGCATAAGGGTAATACACTGAAGATTTCCTATGAAAAATATTTCTATCTCTCTCAGGAAATATTTAAACTCATATGAGATGAACTGTGGTCCATTGTCTGATATTAACTCCTTTGACAGAAATGTAATTACTGTAAATGATGTTTTATGAGACACAAATGCAATTTCTGGCCATTTACTGTAATAGTCCATTAATCTGCAGAAGAAAATGTAAAAAATGTATTGTGCTTTTTGCATGGCACTTCGCCTGTCACCTCGCTGTGGGCTTCCACCCTGGTGTATATATGTAGTCACATTAGAATTTTGGATAATCTACAGTGAGCTTGCATTCTGCTAAATAACTTGAATGCTCAAGTACATCTACTGAAGCATGAAAACTATAAAGCTACCTCCACCCTGAATGTGGCAATAATATCCACATGCCAACATTTTAGGCTAATGCCACACGAGGCGTAGGGTGGATATTTTCGGCAAGCGTAAAAGTGCTGGTTGAAAACTCCGCCCTACGCCGCCTCCTACATGTGCCTGCGCCCGAATGAATGAGATACGCTCGGGTGCAGGCACATGTAGCCGATATACGCATGAAAACGCGAGATAATGCAAAGTAACAAATGTAACAACTGTAAACAAGGATTGCTTTTTTATTTTAAAAAATGTCAACTGCTTGTGGACTTTTAGTGATTTTTTATTTTTTATTTTTTTTTTACAACTTTGCTATTGTGCAACAACTTAATTGTGATGGTTTGTGTCCTTTATCGAGTATACATGCACATAATTTGTACATATAACAGGATTGCCACCTAGTGTTAAACATTGGTCATATTCTAATAATATTAATTAATATTTATTTTAAAATAGTAAAGCCTACAAATATATTTGTTATTTCTAATGTGACATTCCTACCATGGAGTTTTAGTATATATATATACAAAGGATAATACACATCCTTTTTATAAGTATATGAAGTTCTTTCATCCTTTGGTATTATACATCAGCATTGCTTTATTACTCAGAGGAAACCCACATAGACGCAGGGAGAAAATACAAACTCCTTAAAAGTATAGCCATATTATTATTCTTGATTGACACCAAGGGTGATGTGATATAACTATATAAAACTATTTGATTTTTTATTGTAACACTTTTTATGTGGCTGATGGAATTAGTGCTACACATTAGAACAACATATTAACTTTTATTTCATGAATATTACTGAGCTCCTGTCACAAGACTGATATTTACTTTCTGTTTGAGAAATCTTTGCAGTACATTTCCAAACAGGTAAATATTATAGAGCATGACCTGGCAATGCTGGCTTTACAGATTCTCTTGGGTAATAGAAAACTGGCACTTAGTAACTTGATCAATTGGGAAATCACTGTTAGCAAAACTAGAAAACAAGCAGATGCACAGCTACATTTAATTTTGCTGTATAGCAGACACCGAGTACTGCATTTAACCTCTGTTGGGGCAACAGTCACTTTGAAGAAATGCTATCACATTTAAGGCATGTGTTTTCTGGGGCTCCTATACTAAATGCAAGCAAATGCACTGTACATCACTTTCGGTAAGTTTCTCTTAAAGCCTACAGTATGTTTAAAAGATAAATAAAAATTATTACTTTTTTCCTCAGGGTTTGTATATATCATCTGCCCTATCACACAATCTTAGCTTATTGGAGTTTTTCTTTACTTCCTAAAATAATTGTTTCACTATTCATAATAATGTTATTATAACCTGACCTTCAATATTTGGTAGATTAGAAAATAACCACACTGACAGTATTGCCTTAAAGGGAAAATGTACCCTATTATGTACCTATGTACCCATTACATATTTATTTTCTCTTAAAGGAACAGTAAAACATAAAAACAAAAGTGTTTTAAAGTAATTAAAATATAATGTACTTTGGCCCTGGACTGGTAAAAATTGTATGTGTGTTTCATAATGACTACTATAGTTTATATAATAAGCTGCTGTATAGCCATTGGGGGAATAATTTAAAGCTGAAAAAAGAGAAAAGGTGCAGGTTATATATTTATATCAGGGGTCCCCAACCTTTTTCACCTGGATATATCCGGTATATATGGGGTATATATAAGAGATATACATGGAAAATATGAGCACTATATATATATATATATATATACATATGGGATATATACAAGATATATATTTATAAATATATAAATAAATATGGGATATTTATAAATAAATAAAGGGTATATATGGGATATGTATGGTTAATATATTGAATATATGAGATACATATGGGATATATTTGGACTTGACTAAAGTTTATGGAATTTATACGTTAGATATTTACTGGGTATATACAGTGGCTTGCAAAAGTATTCACCCCCTTGAACTTTTCCACATTTTGTCACATTACAGCCACAAACATGAATCAATTTTATTGGAATTCCACGTGAAAGACCAATACAAAGTGGTGTACACGTGAGAAGTGGAACGAAAATCATACATGATTCCAAACATTTTTTACAAATAAATAACTGCAAAGTGGGGTGTGCGTAATTATTCAGCCCCCTTTGGTCTGAGTGCAGTCAGTTGCCCATAGACATTGCCTGATGAGTGCTAATGACTAAATAGAGTGCACCTGTGTGTAATCTAATCTCAGTACAAATACAGCTGCTCTGTGACGGCCTCAGAGGTTGTCTAAGAGAATATTGGGAGCAACAACACCATGAAGTCCAAAGAACACACCAGACAGGTCAGGGATAAAGTTATTGAGAAATTTAAAGCAGGCTTAGGCTACAAAAAGATTTCCAAAGCCTTGAACATCCCACAACAAGACAAGGCCGTCCACCTAAACTCACAGGCCGAACAAGGAGAGCGCTGATCAGAAATGCAGCCAAGAGGCCCATGGTGACTCTGGACGTGCTGCAGAGATCTACAGCTCAGGTGGGGGAATCTGTCCATAGGGCAACTATTAGTCGTGCACTGCACAAAGTTGGCCTTTATGGAAGAGTGGCAAGAAGAAAGCCATTTTTAACAGAAAACCATAAGAAGTCCCGTTTGCAGTTTGCCACAAGCCATGTGGGGGACACAGCAAACATGTGGAAGAAGGTGCTCTGGTCAGATGAGACCAAACTGGAACTTTTTGGCCAAAATGCAAAACGCTATGTGTGGCGGAAAACTAACACTGCACATCACTCTGAACACACCATCCCCACTGTCAAATATGGTGGTGGCAGCATCATGGGAAGATGGATGGAGCCAAATACAGGGCAATCTTGGAAGAAAACCTCTTGGAGTCTGCAAAAGACTTGAGACTGGGGCGGAGGTTCACCTTCCAGCAGGACAACGACCCTAAACATAAAGCCAGGGCAACAATGGAATGCTTTAAAACAAAACATATCCATGTGTTAGAATGGCCCAGTCAAAGTCCAGATCTAAATCCAATCGAGAATCTGTGGCAAGATCTGAAAACTGCTGTTCACAAACGCTGTCCATCTAATCTGACTGAGCTGGAGCTGTTTTGCAAAGAAGAATGGGCAAGGATTTCAGTCTCTAGATGTGCAAAGCTGGTAGAGACATACCCTAAAAGACTGGCAGCTGTAATTGCAGCAAAAGGTGGTTCTACAAAGTATTGACTCAGGGGGCTGAATAATTACGCACACCCCACTTTGCAGTTATTTATTTGTAAAAAATGTTTTGAATTATGTATGATTTTTGTTCCACTTCTCACGTGTACACCACTTTGTATTGGTCTTTCACGTGGAATTCCAATAAAATTGATTCATGTTTGTGGCTGTAATGTGACAAAATGTGTAAAAGTTCAAGGGGGCCGAATACTTTTGCAAGCCACTGTATATCAATATACATATGTGGGATATAGGGATATACAGTATGTGGGTTGTATATTTTGATATATGTATATATGGGACATATACATGTATATGGGGTGTGTATATATAGTGTACATCTATGTGTGTGTGTATATGTGTATATATATATATATACAGGTATAGGACCCATTATCCAGAATGCTCGGGACCAAGGGTATTCTGGATAAGGGGTCTTTCCATAATTTGGATCTCCATACCTTAAGTCTACTAAAAAATTAATAAAACATTAATTAAACCCAATAGGATTGTTTTGCATCCAATAAGGATTATTTATATCTTAGTTGGGATCAATTACAACGTTCAGTTTTATTTCTACATAAAAAAAGGGAATCAGTTTTAAAATTCTGAATTATTTGCTTATAATGGAGTCTATGGGAGACGGGCTTTCCGTAATTCGGAGCTTTCTGGATAACGGGTTTCCGGATAAGGGGTCCGATACCTGTGTGTGTATATATATATATATATATATATATATATATATATATATATAAAACAGACCCAGTACAGGAAGTGACCGCATCATGGTAACTTAGCAACAGTATACACAGTACCCTTCACCATACAATGCTATCACTTCCCCAGTACTTCACGTTAAAATCTTGAATAGCAAACAGAAGAATAATTCAATTACAAAAAACATAGGTCATAATCTTTGTTCAGCCCATTTGATACTAATGACTTAAGCATATCGATCCACCATATTTGCCTCTGCTTAAGTTTCTGCTCACAATTGCCTCCATATTTTAAGAATTGGATCCCTTCTAACACCATGATCAGCAGAATGTCCCATATACAAAAAGTTTTTTAAAGGAGAAGAAAAGTCATTTTGGCATTTTACTGTCAATAGATTTGCCACATTAGTGCCACTGCAAAAACCATTACCAAACCTGAGTAAACAGCTTTAGAAGCTTTCTACATTTGCTTAAGATAGCAGCTGCCATTTTAAGTAGCTTTCTTCCTGCAGTCTAGCTGTTAAAGCTCAGATCACACATTCCTAAGGAAGGGAGAGCCAGTTCTTAGCATTCTCATGGTAGGGGGGAGCAGGAGAGAGGTGAGAACTGCGCAGACTCTGGCCATGGGAATTAAGGATGTTTTTTACAAAAAAAAGAGACAAGAAAGTGTTTGGTTTTTTTTTTTATAGAGGACTCAGTGCAGCATTACCTTAAGTGCTTATGGCTGTATTTACATAGACCTTACTGATAAAGCTTACTTAGCTTTTAACTTTACTTCTCCTTTAGGGCCGTGGTAGATGAGGTGATTAGTCGCCTGCGACAAATCTCCCTTGTTGCGGGCGACTAATCTCCCCGATATGCCATCCCAATGGCTTGAATGTAAATCGCCGGTGGGATGGCATATGCGGCGGCGCAATTTCAGGAAATTGTGGAAGTTGCCTTGAGAGGAAACTTCCGCAATTTTGGGCAACTAATCTCCTAGTCTACCACAGCCCTTAAACCACTATTATCTACCAAATTGATTGAAGACTTATGCTGTGATTTGCATGACTTGACATAGATGGGGTATATATGCTAGATATATATGTGATAGGATATATAGAACATATGAGGAATATATAAGAGATACTGTATATATATATATATATAAAGGTCGGACTGGGCTGCTGGGGCCCACCGGGATTTTTCCTGGTGTCCCGGCGGCCCAGTCCGACCCTGGGTGTAGCAGAAAATCTCTACTAGGCATGCCCAGATTTTTGCCAGTAGGCACCAACATGAAAACTATATAGGGGGAGTTTTTCTTTATATGTTATTGTATTGATAGGGCTTATATATATGTATTCTATATGTACTGGGAATAATTTAGAAGGTTAACCTTGATGGGCTGTTGTTAAAATGCAGGTGCAACTTATTGGATATTTCCCTTTATTTTCTTACTGGTTGTAGACTGACAAAAACTAAATGATTCTGGGTTGCTGTGGGCAACTGAAGTGTGCCTTAAGGAAACCATTCAAATGACATTCTAATGAAGACCTGATAAACCCAGTGAAACTGGCAGAACAGCAAGCAATAATGAATTATTTAGTTTGTACATTTTTTTGTTAGCAGGGTTTCTGAGTGGTTAGCTATGCTGTATTGCAGCTTTGAAATCCTGAGATTAATTATGATCACAGCAAAACCCGCATAGATATCTCTCACCTTTCATAGGTTTGGGTTAACTGCCAACCATTAAAAGTGACCCTGTTGTAATAGGGACCTTATATTGAAAGATCCACTGGGCAGCAGTTGATGAATGATAAGCAATCTCTGTAAAGATGCTATATTTACCTAGATTCGTAGATCCACTGCGGAACTAATAGTGAACTAATCTCCTTTATATAGGTGAATAAGTCCACAAGACTATCATGGCTTACCCTTACTGCTCCTAAAGAAAAAGAAGTGCTTGTCCTGCCTCACTTGCAACATTACATCTTTGCATCCCAGTTATCCTATATACATAATTGGTTTAACCTAGACAGTAATTCCCTGACAGCATTACATGCAACAATTGTGGGAAGTGATCTCCCTCACCTGCCGTGGTGCTCACCACCCCCATTAAAATCTGGCTGAAATTACAAGCAAAAGCCTGTACCCCCTTCCTACATTATCAGGTAAAACGCCCCTGTGGAAAAATTCCAACCCGCCACATAAGATATGCTTAGTTGATTTTCTATACTGGCCACAGTTAGGAGTCATGGGAAATGTCGAGGGTTTAATGACCGAGAGTAACTATGCATCACCAGAGCAACTTAAGGCCAAATTTAACTGCTCTGATGTTCATTTATTTTGTTATTTTCAGCTAAGGCATGCATTCTATGTTTGAAATGTGTTATGAGAGAGGTAAGATTCCTCCACTTAATTTAGGATTGCCCAAGAGTAATAATGTACTGGACGGAAGTCACCCACTATATTCATGAATACTTATTTTTCCCTGGCATCAGGTAGTGCCTCTACAAAAATATGTCATGTTCTATGCAAAAAAAATTGTTATAATTAAGTGGATAAGCCCCATTCCTCCTACACTTCAACAATGGGTTGAGCTAATAAATGGTATATTACCTCTGATCAAATTGACTTACAATGCTCAGGGCACACCTGGGAAATTTGAGAACATATGGGAACCATGGCTAAATGCCAACCCCCAGTGTATTTTTACCGGATGATTAAACCCTGAATTTAATATAATTCATATTTTAAGTACACTCCAGTTACTAGATGTTACATTGTGTAATCTGAAACTTTCACGTTATGTGATATGAATACTGTACCCAATTGTGATAAAAGTTCCACATTTGGTTGTTTATTTTATTTCTGTTTGTTTTGTAAAAACCTTAACAAAAGAAATAACAACAGACATGCAAATGCGAAACCAGCAGAAAGAAGTGTAGACCCAGGAAGGGTCTCCAAAATTTTATAAACACAACTGGCATCCTATTATAGAACTGGAATGGATAAGTACCTCAAAACGATTTTTCTATTTTTTGAAATGAGAAATTTTTATTAGTTTTAATAGTAATTCAACAGTACAGAATTTTGGTATATTATCACATAGCAATGTATAATCATTTCACATACTGACTCTGTATCGTTATTCTATGTCATATCGACTGCTGTGATTGTCACAAGTTTATGCTGGTGATGGCTTATTTTTTCAGATGATTGTTAATTTTGTTCCAAAAAGTAAATAAGTGGGGGGATGTTAAGGGTAAAAGGGAGAAAAAATAAGGTTAAGGGTCCGGGATTCAGATTTCAATGACATTGCTGAGAAATAACTTCCCAATATTTTGCAAATGGAAAAAGGGACAAAAAGAAATGCTGTGCCTAGCTCGGCAAAATTGTTTGACCACGCCCATTTTTGCGACCACACCCCTAAATACCCCTCCCATTTGACAAAATTTTGCAGGTCATTTAAAGTTGGAAGGTGAAATTTCCCTTTAAGCTGCAAGTCTCAGTTCCCCCAAGAGACCTGTTTAGCTTATTAGTTACAATTGTATCTAAGTGCAGGTGTGGCTTGTTAACTTTCTGGGCTCTCTGCCAAAAGCCCACTTATTTAATTTAATGTGAGAAACATTGTATCTAAGTGCAGGTGAAGCTCATTAAGATTTCTGAGCTCTCTGCCAAAAGCTACTTTTTAATTAAGTTTGAGAAACATTTATATCTAAATGCAGGTGAAGCTTGTTTAACTTTCTGGGCTCTCTGCCAAAAGACATTTGTATCTTATTTTAGCGTTCAGTGCAAGAGATCAAAAAGAGGGACTGTCCCACGAAAATCAGGACAGTTGGGAGCTATGCCCATGGATACCAGTCCAGCATCCCCTCACAGCTTCTGTCCAAAAATTTGTTTCTGATTGGCTCTATGGCTCTGACCCAATTTTCTTTTGTAACCAGTGTTTGTAGGCCTGGGATGTGAGGGTTTCCAGTTAGCTGCTAATAATGATTTTGATGCTGTAAAAATGTGTGGCCAGCTTATGTGACTGCTTAGAGTGTACAGCTCTCATTTTCATTCCCAGTAGGAATGTGTGTGGGGCTGGTTTTATTGTGCAGTGTAGGACCTCAGAGAGCACAGTCACCACCATCTGCCAGAATTCCTGAGCCACTTTGCATGTCCACCATGGCATTTAGCATGTATAAATGATCCCCGTTCTTAAAATCCCCTAAAACAGGATGAAAGATCTGGGCTGTACGTAGTCCACTAATACACGTAGTCCACTAATACACGTATAGTACCATCTGAATATCATTTTATAGGGTCACTGGAAACTGCACAAATCAAGGTTATACTGGCCGTATTCCATATATTTAACCAAATCTGTTCTGAAACTGTGATTGCTAAATGCATGTTAAACCATCAAATTCTTTTTTATTTCTCTGTTCCAGATTACTTTCTGCCTCATTATTATTATTTTATGGTTTTTGTCTGAAAATATGTTTTCTGTCCCCACACTCTGTTTGCTGTTAAATGTACAAAAGTCACAATGACCAGGTAAAAATATTCCAGTAGATTTAGCTACCCATTTCTGTGTTTAGTGTCCCTGTCCATTGGATCAGCACATCAACACTTTTCAAAACATCTACTGGGCAAAACAATATCATATAACTCAGATTAAGAGTTTAGACACAAATCAGACAAAAGTTTTAAGCTTGCATGGCCATGAACTACGACACAGCATGTGACACAAAGAACAATATTACAGCAATCACTGCAAACCATACCAAGGGGCACATTTACAAAAGCATGAACGCTCGATCGTTCATGTGAACGCTCCGAGCGTATTTTTGCCGTTTTTTTCCGGCGTCCGCACAACTTTTTCGTACGGCGCATGACTTTTTCGGTCGTTTGCATGAAAAAATCGGAAAGGTTTTACTGCTGTTTACATTTGTTCGGTACGAAAATTTCGTGACTTTCGGATCGCCAATACGATATTATCGTGACTAATACGATTTTTTTCGTAAGTATTTTCGTGATATTTGCGATCTTACGAAATTTTCGTTTCCAATACGATTTTTTCCCATTCGTGATTCGGATTCGTGGATTAGTAAATGTGCCCCCTAGCCTCATTTACTAACACTGTGGAAATTTACAGTTAGGCAGTATCAACCAATCAGAGATCAGCTATGTTCAGACAATATTTGCAGTGCAGCCACCTGTCTATATATATATATATATTGTGAGAGAAATGCTGGGTTAGAGGTGGAAGGTGCGTATATTTCTCCCAGATTTCTCTCTTATATATATTAAGCTCCAGGGAAAGTATTCCAGCAGTGAAAGAGTGTTCTTTCACTGCATTCGGCTTTTGGAAAAGCCGGTAAAAAGGGCCCTGGAGTGAATGGAAGTGAGCGGGTGGGACTTCCATTCACCAGGCTATCCAGGTTTTGGTGAATCCTGGCTAATTAGTGGCCTTGTTAGGCTTCAGGGGAAACCCCTTTAAACATGGTGTCTGCAGAGTGACTCACTCTCTCCCTTCCTGGGGAACTGCCTGCATGCAGTATGGAGAGAGCCGGACACTATGGGGCTGATTTACTTACCCACGAACGGGTCGAATGGAGTCCGATTGCGTTTTTTTCGTAATGATCGGTATTTTGCGATTTTTTCGTATGTTTTGCGATTTTTTCGGATTCTTTACGAATTTTTCGTTACCAATACGATTTTTGCGTAAAAACGCGAGTTTTCGTATCCATTACGAAAGTTGCGTAAAAAGTTGCGCATTTTTCGTAGCGTTAAAACTTACGCGAAAAGTTGCGCATTTTTCGGATTGGTGTTTTTTTTTTGGAGATTTAAAGGGCCAGAAACCCAATTTCAGCTTTGCATTATAAAGTGTTTTGCTGCAGGGCATGATGGACGACGTTATCAAGGCCCTGATACAGGCTACGGCTGCTCAGCAAGAGGCCACCAGAGTCCAGCAGCAACAGCTGATCGCAACCCGAGAGGAACAGCGACAAGACCGGGAGCTCCTCAAAGAGGTAGTGCAGCAGCTAGCTGCAAGGAGTGTTGCAGCACCTCCTACAGAAACTGCTAAACCAACTGCTATACGAGCCAGCTACTATCTTCAAAAGCTAACAACAAGTGATGATGTTGAAGCGTACCTTTCCACTTTTGAGAGGATAGCAGAGCGAGAGGACTGGCCTAAAGAGCAATGGGCAGGCCTGGTGGCGCCTTTTCTTTCTGGGGAACCACAAAAAGCCTATTTTGATCTGGATCCTGTAGCCGCTAAAGATTATGACAAACTAAAAGCTGAGATTTTGGCCCGACTGGGGGTCACCCTCTCGGTCCGTGCCCAGCGTGTTCATCAGTGGATGTTTATGGCAGAAAAGCCTCCACGCTCCCAGATGCATGACCTAATTCATCTAACTAAAAAGTGGCTGCAGCCGGAGACCTTAACTGGGCCACAGACCGTGGAGCGGATAGTGATGGACCAGTACCTTAGATCTCTGCCTTCTGCTTGCGCAAATGGGTAAGCCATGCAGACCCAACAACTGCAGACCAGCTTGTGGAAATGGTAGAGCGGTACATTTCTGCTGAGGAGCTACTCAGTTTTCAACCAGTGGAGCGCACCTTGGCTCCCAAGGGGAAGCTTCCTGCATGGAAAAAGGGACCTGCGACTGATAAGAGCATGCTCCAACGTGGAGAATCTACAGGCGCTAGGCCCAGAGACTACCAAAATGTGTCAGGAGGGACCCCTCCTCGTAGAGGACCTAATAAAGAATTGGTGCGGTGTTTCCGGTGCCATATGCTGGGACACTTTGCTGCAGACTGCAGCCTAACTGATGAACCTATGCAGTGTGATACCGCCTTAGCAAAGAGACGTACGTCAATGTATGCTCAGATTGTGTGTACTGCCCTTCCTAAGACAGGGAATGATAAATACCTGTGTGATGTTATTGTGGAAGGAAAGCCAGTGAATGCATTATTAGATTCTGGTAGCCAGGTTACCCTGATGAAATCTGTGTTGGTTGAAACCCCTCAATATGGGCCTGATACTGTAGGGGTTACATGTATACATGGGGATACTCGCGAGTATTCTATGGCTGAAGTGGAAATCAAAACTGCCTACGGGACATTAAGGTACCCTGTAGGGTTGGTTCCCACTTTACCACATGATGTAATTTTGGGGAGAAATTTCCCACATTTCTGGAAATTGTGGGAAACTGACAAGGTTATGGACCAGTCCTACTTAAAGGGAAGCCACCCTGACTCCGGTGGTAAAGTGTCTGAGGTTGTACCGGAAGGTGGCGCTACTATAGATTTTCCCTTTTCTGTGTTAGCAGGGGAATCTGATGAGGTAGGAATGGAACCCCAGGTTGACCAGACTATACCAGGTGGGGAAGACCATGTAGACCCAGTTGAGGAAGACAATGACATGCCTGACTTGGAGATTAGGAGGGATAATTTTGCTTCAGAGCAGTTAAAGGATCCCACACTGTCTAGAGCAAGGGCCAATGTAAAAATGATAAATGGGAAACCTATAGACTCTGACTCTAGACCCTCTTGTCCCTACTTAGCCCTCCAAAATGATCTGCTATATCAGGTAGTAGAAAAGGGAAATGACCGGGTGGAACAGCTGGTTGTCCCAAAACCATACCGGCGTAAGGTACTTGACCTCGCACATAAACATGTGATGGGCGTAGGGGTAGAGAAGACAAAGGAGCGAATTTTGCAACGGTTTTTCTGGCCAGGACTACATGGTGAAGTCGAGCAATACTGTAGTTCCTGTCCAGACTGCCAGTATTCGGCTCCTAGGCCGCATTTTCGTAGCCCTTTGGTCCCTCTCCCTGTGATAGAGACACCATTTGAGAGGATAGCTATGGATTTGGTGGGCCCAATAGTAAAATCTGCCCGGGACACCAACATATATTGGTAATCATGGATTATGCTACCCGATACCCCCAGGCCATTCCTCTATGTAATACCTCCTCTAAATCCATTGCTAGAGAGTTGGTACATGTCTTTAGCAGGGTAGGAATCCCAAAGGAAATACTCACTGACCAAGGCACCCCGTTTATGTCCCGGGTCATGAAGGAGCTGTGCAGGTTGTTTAAAGTGGTCCAACTTCGCACTTCTGTATACCACCCCCAGACTGATGGGTTAGTGGAAAGGTTCAATAAAACACTCAAAAGTATGCTTAAGAAGGTGGTAGACAAGGATGGGAAAAATTGGGATTACTTGTTACCCTATTTAATGTTTGCCATAAGGGAGGTCCCTCAATCATCTACGGGGTACTCGCCGTTTGAGTTGCTATATGGGAGGCACCCAAGGGGCTTGTTAGACATAGCAAAGGAGACTTGGGAGGGACAACCCACCCCCTTTAAAAGTGTCATTGAGCATATAGGCCAAATGCAGGACAGAATAACCGCGGTGATGCCCATAGTAAGAGAGCACATGGAACAGGCACAAGAAGCCCAACAGAGGGTGTATAATAGGGGTGCCAGAGTACGCAATTTTACCCCTGGGGATCGTGTACTAATGCTAATACCCACCGTAGAAAGCAAATTTTTGGCAAAGTGGCAAGGACCCTTTGAGATTCTTGAAAAGGTTGGTGAAGTAAATTATAACGTTCGCCAACCAGGTAAAAGGAAACCTGAGCAGGTTTACCACGTCAATCTTATAAAACCCTGGAAAGAAAGGATGTCATTGTTCACCAAGCCTACTTTATCTCTAAGGGCAGAACCCCTAGTGCCAGAGGTTAAGGTGGCAGACTCCTTGTCAGACACTCAGAGGAAAGAAGTACAGACCTTTGTAATCAAGAATAGGGATGTTTTTTCTGAGAAACCTGGACGAACCTCTTTGGTGAAGCATGACATCATAACTGAACCTGGGGTAAGGGTTAACGTAAAACCTTATAGGGTGCTGGAAGCTAGACGAGAAGCCATATCTCAGGAAGTTAAAAAGATGTTGGAGTTGGGAGTCATTGAGGAGTCACATAGCGATTGGTCCAGTCCCATTGTCTTAATACCAAAACCGGATGGGAGCTGGCGCTTCTGCAATGACTTTAGAAAATTAAATACTGTCTCCAAATTTGATGCCTACCCTATGCCTCGTGTGGACGAGTTAATTGAGAGTTTAGGGACGGCTAGATACCTGACAACCTTAGATTTGACCAAGGGCTATTGGCAGATTCCCCTTACGAACCAAGCCAAAGAGAAAACTGCTTTTGGTACTCCCGAAGGTCTGTTCCATTATGTAGTGTTACCGTTTGGCTTACATGGAGCCCCGGCGACCTTCCAACGTACCATGGACCAAATCTTAAAGGAACAGTAACACCAAAAAATTCAAGTGTATAACATAAATTCCAATATAATGTACTGCTGCTCTGCACTGGTACAACTGGGGTGTTTGCCTCAGAAACACTACTATGGTTTATATAAAGAATGCAGCTGTGCAGCCATGGAGGCAGCCATTCAAAGGAGAAAAGGCACAGGCACTCAGCAGATAACAGATAAAACACTATTGTATTCTACAGAGCTTATCCATTATCTACTATGTAACCTGTGCCTTTTCTCCTTTTTTCCAGCTTGAATGGCTGCCCCCATGGCTACACAGCAGATTATTATATATAAACTATAGTAGAGTTACTGTAGCAAACAAACAACTTTTACCAGTGCAGGGCACTAGTATATTATATTTAATTTACTTTAAAACACTTTAATTTTTTGGTGTTACTGTTCCTTTAAGGCCCCATAGGCAGTACGCAGCAGCGTACCTTGATGACGTGGTTATCCATAGCTCGGATTGGCAATCCCATCTACCAGGGGTACAGGCCGTGCTTGATTCCATACGAATGGCCGGTCTGACAGCTAACCCAAAAAAATGTAGCATAGGCCTGGAAGAAGCCAAGTATTTGGGGTACAACATTGGTAGAGGGCTAGTTAAGCCTCAGCTTAACAAGGTACAGGCAATTCAAGACTGGCCTAGACCAGTCACAAAAAAACAGGTTAGAGCTTTTTTGGGGATCACTGGTTACTACAGAAGGTTCATAGCTAACTTTGCCACTATAGCTGTCCCTCTGACTGACCTTACAAAAGGGACCAAGTCCATAATGATCAAGTGGAACTCTGAGGCAGAACAGGCCTTTCAGACCCTAAAAAAAGCCTTATGCAGCCAACCAGTACTGATAACCCCAGACTTCACAAAGAAATTTATTGTGCAGACTGACGCATCCGATGTGGGAGTCAGAGCAGTACTGTCCCAAATCAGAGAGGGTGCAGAGCATCCTATAGTTTTCCTGAGTAAAAAGCTGAACATCCATGAGAGAAACTATGCTACAGTAGAGAAGGAATGCTTAGCAGTGAAATGGGCGCTGGAGGAGCTTAGATACTATCTGCTAGGCCGCCAGTTTACATTAGTTACTGACCACGCCCCCCTTAAATGGATGTGTGAAAATCGTGAAAAGAATAGAAGGGTGACAAGATGGTTCCTGGCCCTTCAGAACTACAAGTTCACAGTGGAGCATAGACCGGGGTCCCAGCTGGGGAATGCAGATGCCTTATCCCGGGTGCGGGCTAGTTGTGTTCTGACCCCTACGTCGAAACAGAGGGGGAGGGTATGTGAGAGAAATGCTGGGTTAGAGGTGGAAGGTGTGTATATTTCTCCCAGATTTCTCTCTTTTATATATATATTAAGCTCCAGGGAAAATATGCCAGCAGTGAAAGAGTGTTCTTTCACTGCATTCGGCTTTTGGAAAAACCGGTAAAAAGGGCCCTGGAGTGAATGGAAGTGAGCGGGTGGGACCATTCACCAGGCTATCCAGGTATTGGTGAAGCCTGGCTAATTAGTGGCCTTGTTAGGCTTCAGGGGAAACCCCTTTAAACATGGTGTCTGCAGAGTGACTCACTCTCTCCCTTCCTGGGGAACTGCCTGCATGCAGTATGGAGAGAGCCGGACACAGTGAGTAACCAAACTACTGTTGTTTTTTGTAGAGTTGGATGCTAGATCCTCTCTATTGCATAGAGAGGGAGCTGCTGTATGTGAGTTAGAGCCGGACAGGCTAGGATTTATTTTTATGTTTTGTTTTCTGATATACTCCTGTGTGCCGGTTATATATGAATAAAGCTGATTGAGGTCAGCTTAAAATGAAATGCTGGGTGTGAACTGTTGTTTTCCGAGACCAATCTGATCCCTGCAATCTACCTAAACCCCCAGAGACTGCACTGTTCGGAAGAGTTGCCTTACAATATATATATATATATATATATATATATATATAAGCAAACCTTTAGTATTTTATAGAATTACCTGTTTTTAGTGCTTTTCAGTTGGTCCTAATTTTATGTTTTATATAGTTTTTTTTTATTATTTGCTTTCTTATGCCTCTTTCTGCTTGCAAATGGGGGGGGGGTCACTTTTATTGTTATTGTGAATTTTTATTACTTATCTGTATATTTAGACCCTCTCCTACAAATATTCTATTCATTCAAAGCACTGTCAGGTTGCTAGGAAGAATTGGCAGGGCTGGATTTAGCAGCGGTGCACCCCTTGGCTGCTTGCACCCTACCCACCCCCCCTGCCACTATCTGGATAAAGTATTATAAGCAATAAAGACCCTATTTATAAAATGGAAAAAGAAGGTAATAAGAAAGAAAAAATAAATGCAGACTGATATTATTTTGTAGTCTTATGGAAGTCAATCTTCAGCCAATCACAAAGGAAAGTACCCCAGGATAGCTCCTTTATTATCGGATGCAATTTAGATAACCAATCACATTTTATTTGCCTAGTAGGTCAGCTCCTGATTTATATAAACAAAATACACAAATATGTGCAGCTATTAGTATAGCAGCAACACAGCACATATAATTACACCACAGGTAACTCTTCATGTGAAAAGCCCATATTGTAGAGGTATGGTATTTATTATAAAGAATACTTGGGAACCCAGACCTAAAGGCTGCTTCAAAACTCTTAAACATTAATATAACCCATCTGCATGAATTAATGCTAACATAGTTGACATTAAGTACAAGGTACTGTGTTATTATTGCAGGGAAAAAATAGCAAAAGCATTGAGTCCTATGGGAAGCTTTCAAAATCATGCACAGAAGGATCAAAGTCAGAAAGGTTTTCACTCCATTTACAATTGTTCGGATACTAAAATTTTGTAACTTTTGGATCTTCCACTATTTTTTTCCCTGCAAGCTCAATGCAATTTTTTGCAAAATTAACGCACATCAGAAATTTTCGTATCTAATGTGAGTTGTCACCTTAATGAATCAGCCCCTTAGAAATGGCATTTCATATTTCAGTGTTTTATGGATATAAGGTTTCCATAACAAATTGTATTGATTGCTCTCTAACATATTAAGCATAGTATTACAAAATGTTTGTATTTTCATTACATGATGTCTGGTACAGTGATAAGCTTAGTTGCCTTGTGACACTAGGGTTCTGGTTGTGAAGTGACTGTAACTGAATAAAGTTTATTAATTATTTTTATAGACAGCTGCATACTTGAGCACAATAGAAATATAGCATAATAAAATACATTTTGTTAAACAGGTCATCACATTGCAATGTGCAGCTAAAAGGTCGGAACCTTTTAACTTTAAAACATTACACAGCTGAAGAAATACAATACCTTTTGTGGGTGGCAGCTGATCTTAAATACAGAATAAAGCAAAAAGGAGAGGTAAGACATAGAATACATTGTGTATTTAAATTAGTATTATTAGTTAACGTTTAGTAATATAGTGTCAGCACCAATTTGTTCTCTCAATGCCTGTAAGTGCTAATGGTTGCACCGACACTGAGAAAGATGAATCACTAAGGCAAGTCATAGGTTTCCCAGATATCGATTCACAGTGTTTAGCTACAGCAACTACAGGCATTGTGGGAATTGCACTGGCAGTTTTCAGATCTTTAGGCATGATACGTTTCTATATAATTGATACCATACTGTTATTGAATTGTGTCCATGCAATGTTTTCTATAGGCTTTAAAATGTGTCTACACTAGTTTACTAACTTGTGTGAGCATGCAAAAGTGCACAGTTTAGAAGGAATCTAGCTCCCCATCCAGAAAAATACAGTTCCTTGCAGACGTATTCAGATCCAGGACTATGGGGCGAATTTATAATAAATCAGCACATTTTTGACACTTTATAATAAACAATTAATCTTGTCAATATGCTTTCTACATGCAAGTTTTGTACAAACAAGGACTTAGCAAGAAAAAAAATACTATTGGGCTCATTTGCAAGCCCGAACAAAATCATTCATATCTGCTCTTCTATTCGGTGCTTAATATTTTAGCTTATAAAGTACTTTGTCTTGTTTTGTTAGTATGTACCTGTGCTGCAGGGAAAATCTCTTGCCATGATATTTGAAAAAAGAAGTACGAGAACAAGACTCTCCACTGAAACTGGTGAGGGCAGTAATATCCATTACATATTCTTTTTTTTAAAATGTTTTTTAAAATACTTATACACGTAACAAAAGTACACATTCTGCCAAACCTAAAATATGTAATTATATCTTCTTACTCAAAAGTACCAAACTGCAATACATAGCCAAATGTAGCTGTTGGTTGAAGAAAATTAGAAAAATTGCCTCAAAGATTTTGGTTTGGAGCTCATCCCACAGTATTAGGTACCAAGATAAATCATTGTTAATATGAACTCTCAGTTGGCCACTGAACAGTGTGGCGCCTAAAATGCAGAGGATTACATGTGTACTTTCCAAATGTACTGTATATGGTACAAATGGATATTCAATAGAAACAATAAAACAAAATTTACAGTATTACACAGGATACTTAATGCTCAGACACTAAATGCACTAGCCACAAAAGAAATAAACAGGAAAAAGTACAGTGCTAACAGTATGCAAAAAAAAAGAGGTAAAAATGTGCAGTAAATTGTGTAAAATATATGTAAAATATGTAGTGGTACAAAAAAAAAACGTTGTTTTTAAACTGGGACTCCATTCTAACTAGTTGGATAATGGGTGTGGCAGGCAGTGGGTTCATAACCTTGGCACTTAGGGATCCACAAAGTACTATGGGGCCCCATAATTTGATAGTGGCTCTGAACAACAATTTTAGGGCAACTGAAGCCTCTTTAATTCTGTTTTATTGCTACCCACAAGGCTTCCATTGCTGCTGTATGAGACATTGTTTGCAGAGTGGCATCATGGCAGAACCTACACTCTTCTTCTTCACACCTTCTCTTATTTTTGCCCACAAATCCATGCTGGAGCCTCAGTGACAGCGAGTTAAACTTAGTGCTGTTTAAGTCAAACTCATACAAACTAATGATGTGCCATGCAGAAAACTATACATCACTATTTAACAATGCATGGAATAATAAATGGAATACATACAAAAAAATGACTTATCACTCTAAGCAGCAGGTAGTGTGTAAAAAAAAAAAAAATAATTCCTAATGGCTTAATTTTGGGCTGCTCCTTCATTTTTTAATGCAGGACAGCTAGAAACTAGAAGGAATTATATATAAGCACACAAATAGAATAAAATAATGTAACTTATGCTGCTAAAAACAATTATACCAATTTTAAAAATGTTCATAATTAATGTTTTTCTCAGAACTTAAAGCTAATCAAATATTATACATTGCAGTCAGGTGTAAATAAAACACTTTTTAAACTTTTCATTTCATAATTTGACACCAAGTTGCTTCTGTTTTGAAAATCACACGCAAGTCAAGACATATGCAGTTCCATTGTACTTGTCTATAGATAACAATAATATTATTGTACAGTATGTATTAGTGTAGATAAATCAGACAGCAAAGTGCCAGAAAGTGCTGTTCCTATCATATATTCACACTGTTACATGGAGATGTTCAGCAAGACATCTAGGGAACTAAAGCACCAATAAAAGTGGCAAAACGTGCTGATGGGAATACTAGATACACCTACAGTTTTGCAAAATTAAATACATTTTTATTGCTTTATAATTTGTAGGGTTTGCTTTACTTGGTGGACATCCTTGTTTTCTAACCACACAAGACATCCATTTGGGAGTTAATGAAAGCCTGAAGGATACAGCAAGGTTTGTTAAACGTTGCCTGCAGTATACAGTGAGTAGGACGTGGGTATTGGAACTAGGGATAAAGGAAAATATATCACCATTATGGGGCATATTTCATGGGGCAGTGTGTACAGTCATATGTGCCTGGAAAATCTGGTATCACGTACTGTACTCCTAAGAATTTGTCGCAAATGAAATTCTCAGATCAGCTTTGTTTTATATACAGTACTTGATCACTTTAGGGGGAAACAACAACTGTTAGTAAAAATCCACTAAACCAATGTTTAATAATTCTTTTTCACAAAGAATATACAATGTAGTAGATATTTGTAGAATAGCAATAGTTCCCCTGCAGAAGAGAAAATTAAAAGGCAATATTACAGTAATAAAATAAAATAATAAATATTTATGATTTTATATCCTCATATGGTGCAATTGCTATGCATTTTACAGGTAAACAAATGATAAGTATGATTTTTCTCCTGCAATACATAAACATATTCTATATGTACAATAGTAAGAATACAATTTGAAATCTATATGCATGTTTCTTTACTGTATTTCTCCTTCCTACACTTTGGGGTCCATTCATGAAACCATTAAAAAAAAAACTTGTATTTTTTAAAGTTTATAGAACTTTGCGTAATGTCCACGATAATATTGTTAAAATTCCATTACTTTTTAGTCTTATTTTTTGGAAAGACTACTTTTCAACCTTTTTACAACCTATCTTTTGACCAGTTTGGATTTGTAAAGTGCCATTGAGTCCTATGGAAGGCTTCCAAAATCATACATTGAAGGTTTCAAAGCCAGAAAGGTTTTTGCGCCGTTTGTGAAAGTTCGGATCCGAAAATTTTGTGACTTTCGGGAACGCAACCACAATATTTTCGTACAACCGAGAAAATAATTTTTGTGACATTTTTGAACATCAGAAATTATTGTGGTTACTCAAAATTTTTTCCAAATGTAATTTTAAACACCCAAAATTAGTGGTTTAATGAATGGGCCCCTTTCATTTCTAACCTTAAATATTATGTTGTATGTGGCAATGCCATTTATCTTGATATAGTTTTCATCTTTCCCTGCCAGGGTATTATCAGGAATGACTGATGCTGTTCTAGCAAGAGTTTATCGCCAAACTGACCTGGACCTTTTGGCTAAAGAGGCAACAATTCCAATTGTTAATGGTTTATCAGATATGTATCATCCTATCCAAATTCTAGCTGATTTCTTAACTTTGCAGGTATGGTATGCAGAAAATGTGAGAATTATCTTAAAATGGAATAAACATTGGACCCAATACCTGGCCCGCAACCATAGTGGAATACTGTGGTGCACTGCTTCTACCTAAAGAGGTTTAAAAAATACTATCAAGTTGCCCTGCTAGGAAAATAAAATGCTTGCTGACACAGGACATTGAGATATATATAATTATATATTTAATATATACTGTCATATTTTATTTTCTTTAGAACAGGGTATCTTTTAGTACTTTAAATGCAAAAAGTATTCTATTTCCATTTTCTATCTTGAGAATCTTTGGAAGTTTCAGTGTAGTTAAAATGCTACAGTATGTACTGAAATAAGATCTCAGCTCAGCGGGAGTTGTGTAGCAGAGCCCTGTTGCTAAGCAGTCTAATTCTGTGACTAATACTCCCTGCAAGTACATCAATTTTTACACTCTAAGTCTGAGCTGAAAATTAAATGGCTTCCCAAGCATTAAATGCTCTAATTATTTTGAACACATATAAGTTGTGTAGTAACACGAATCTATGAATTCTGCCCTGTCCGTGCCTTTTTAATAGTATTTTGCAGATCTGATCCATGACTGATCAATTAAGTTAAAAAACTAGCTGCCTTTTTGCAATAATCCAGGTCAGACTGGGGGTGCAGGGCCCACTGGTTGCTGCCCCAGGAGCCCTACACCCCCAAGGTGCCCCCGCCGGCCGTGTCGCCCCCACCCCCCACTGCTCCCACCTAACTCCCTGCAGGGGCCCCCCGCGTGACGTCCTTCCCTGAGTGCATGTAAGTTAAATGTATCATTGGAGGGGAAGCGGTAACCAGGGTTTTTTCCCAGTGGCCCAGTCTGACCCTGGCAATAATGATATTCTTTTGACATCTGCAAGACATAACTAGCCAATCATTTAGAATTTTCCCTCCATTATAGGTACTTTAGCCAGCATGCCCAGATGTAGCCACATAGTAGGCAGTCTCACATTGGCAAAAAGTCGATTTCTATAGGTGCAAAGCTGACTAGCTAGCGTGGCATATCAAGCCTATGTAGGATGTACACATTTGTGCCCCCTAGCTTGAATATTCAGACTCCCAAGTTAGGGAGCCGAAATGTAGAGTGCTGTATGGCCAAAGCAGGTTTTTTAATATAAGGCTTCATGAAAATGCTGTGCTTTTCACGATTGCCCTAAACACAAGTGATCTGTGCATTGGCACAAATCAGGCAAAAATCTGCTCATTTGGCAAGTTCAACAAATTACTATATCTTAAACTACTATATCTGTATGGCCTGCTAAAGGCAGTAATCAACCCAATGCACTTGTGGACCTGTGCCTAGGGCTGCAGTTTGCTCTGTTTATTTGCTCACAAGGTGAAAAGTACAGGGTCTACAGGGAGCACTGGAAATCATACATGGCTTGAGGCATTACTACCATGGTTGCCTTAGTGTGTTACACCTACACAGCCAATGACTTACACTAGTCAGTTTCATGCTCATGCAGTTATTACCTTTGCATTGGTGCTAGGGTTGCCACCTTTCACCACATGTAACTCTGGGCCTGGGCGGGGATGTGATATCACGGGGTGCGAATGTGACATCAGAGGGGCAAACCGGTGACATCATGGGGCTGTGATGTGGCGATCAGCGATTAGCCAATTGTCTTGTTAATTTTGGAGAGTTCTGTCTGGTTTTGGGAAAATCAGGCAGGCAGTTTTGACCCAGACAGCCCTTCTTTCAGGGAGGTCATGGTGGTGCAGGTTCACACCATTAGTTTGGAGCCCTATGGCGAGGTATCAAGTAAGTTACCAGTAGACAGGAGCAAGGAATCTTGAGCACAGAACTTTACTAGAAACTCAAGGTACAGGAACACAGATTACCAAGAACTCAGGAACAGCACATCACATAACAAGATCAGGAACAACACAGGATACAGATTCAGGGACAATCGAATGAACAAAATCAACTAAATCATCCAGCCAGGACCAAACAGGGGAGGGATCTTTCAAAGGGAACAAAATGAATAATTGCCAATACTTTGCAAAAGGCAGGAGAATATAGCTACAAGAAACTTCCAGAAATGGCACCTGCACAGCCACTAAACAGGCCATGCAGGGTTCAAGTCCCAATAGTTTCTTACACCTTTTGAAAACTGGGCTGTCTGGGTCAAAACTGGACAGGTGGCAACCTCAGTTGGTGCAGCATAAGTGATGCCATTTGTGTACAATATAACTAAGAAATACTTGACCGCAATGTACATGTAATTAATAGTACATGTAATTAATAGTCAACCCTATTTCACTTGCAAATTCTGGTGCTTAGGTCAGCAAAATGGCATCTCCCACTTGTATAAACACAATGTGCTGGAAAATAAAATAAAGGAAACCTACCTGTGGCTTATAAATAGGGTATATTTTGTTTAGAATTATAAATATAAATGTTTTGTATCCTCTATACAGAATATTAGAGCCCACCAAGGTGTATTAATAACCATGTAAAGTGTAAGGCCACAGACCTAGTGCTTTTATACAGGTCAACGGTCATGTCTGTTGTGTATTTATAAAAGGTGTTTAGTCATGTCAGTGATCTTGTTTCACATATATCTCATTGAAACTTGTATATTTTCAGAAATAATGGATTCAATAATGTAATGTACCTAGAGCACTAGTAGTTATATAACAGCTTTCTGCCTATGGTCTCCTGGTTTTATATAGCAGAGAAACTTCCCAGTGACTTCAGTATCTCTATATTTTAGAAAAAAGGGTACATTATTTCCTATAAACCAACAGTATTTTCTTTCAATAAAAGCAACTCAGTGAGTAATGGTGTCCATACAGTGGAAATTCTTCAAACAAGTGAATTGTTGCACAATTTGGGTGACCTTTTTGCCCAGCAGAGCACCGATCATATCACATATGGGGCCTGGGCAGAAATCTCCTAAGCGCATATTAGTTGGGAAGGCTATACATAGCCAATAAACTATAGACTTGGGCAGGCACTATTGGCCATGCAAGCAAAAGACACTGCTCATAAGCAAGTATGACAACTGTGATTCTGTCTAAGTCAATTTATTATCATGCACCTAAAATAGATTATAGCCTAATGTTGAATGCAAAGTTTACAGGGGTGTATCAGGGTCTACCATCACCAAGGCAGCATTTGGGCCTACATCTAGTGCACTGATGTGGGGGCCACATTTGCTAGTTTGGAAAGTGCAGTTTTTGATTTTCTGTGCAGGAACATTATGGCCATTTGAACGGACTAACCATATCCTGGATTGGAGATGGAAACAATGTCTTAAATTCAATTATGATGAGTGCTGCCAAGTTTGGAATGAACCTACGTATAGCAACACCAAAGGCAAGTAGAATATGGTAGCAGTTTTAAGCATGCTAGTAGTCAAACTCAGCTTTGTTCCTTCTCACATCTCAGCTCCTTTTAAAAAAATTGACATAGCATTTACTGCATTACACCCATAACCCAGCTCTTTATCCAGTTTTACCCACAGATAATTCCTAATGCTGCCAGTGTATATAGGAGGGAAAGGAGGTTGGCATTATTAATGATACTTAAAATGGAACAATCACACTGCAAAAGACACTGAAAAATGCTACCAGGCATATTGTAACTAAGTGAGCCATGCTGGGGCTGAGCATTCAGTGGGAGATACAAATAGCCAATAGAAATATGAGGAGCTGAGGAGCCCAGGAATGAAAGAAATACAGAGAAAAAAAAGTTAAGAATATCAAAACAGGGTAGGCTGGGAGGGGGCGTGGGGAGTGGGAGTAAACATCTTACAGAACCGATGGAGGACATAGGTATAACAGTAAAATCTTTTCCCTTTATGTGAGAGTGTCCTATGGCTTGTCTGTATTTCTAATACTAATTTAAACAGCAGACTGTTTGACCACCATTTTTTTAATCAATCTACATATGATCTCTGACATATATATATGTCCTGCGTCATCCTCCATACTATTACCAAAAATCACCACAATCACTAGTTATTTTCCACATTTATCTTCAGTTAACATCATAAACTTATATCTATAAATTTATGATGTTAACTGAAATTAAATGTGGAAAATAACTGTAGTGACTGTGGTGATTTTCTACCATGATGTCCATCAAAACCTTCATGTTTTCAGTGTTGTCATAAGGCAAAACAGGTAAGTAAACTAAAAAGATGAATGGAAACAATATTTTCCAATGCTAATAATACTAATAAAAAGATAATATTTGTTTTCTTAGGGTTATGAACCTGATTCCTCTGTAATTTCAGCAGCTGAACAGTTTTCCAAAGAGGTAAGTGTTTCAAGCTTTTTCATTAAGTATGATATAAGGTCTTGGGGTCTGTTAAACAGTTAATAGTGACATAGGATGTCAATTAAAAACTGTCTATTATGTCGCGTGACAATGGATCATTTTCTTTAATAATGGCAGGGCTTTAGACACTGTATGTAAAGTTAAAATATATGCAAGATACTGGCATACAAGTATGCAGAATATTAACACAGTGTCACTGGGGCTTAACAACTGATTTACCACCTCTTGGCCCCCCATTGATATTCTACCAACCTCATGTGCAGCTGAGGATTACTCTATTAATTGATTCTTCTGGCAAATGAATTTTAAATGGCCATATGTTACCTGTTCTTCATATGATTGAACTGTGGGGCCAAATGCTTGTATTTTTGCAGATAGTGTCCCTCTATTAGGACTCAATTGATTGTATCACTGGGGCTTAACAGCTGATTTACCACCTGTTGGCCCCCCATGGACTTTAGATAGAGCTGATTGTGTTTCAGCAATCCTAAAATGGATGCCATCTAATAATTCATTTTTTCATTCCAAGTCTGGCACACCGCTTTTTATGACAAATGAACCTCTGGAGGCTGCAACTGGAGCCAATGTTTTGGTGACCGACACCTGGGTAAGCATGGGAAAGGAAGAGGAGAAGAAGAAACGCTTAAAGGATTTTAAAGGATACCAGATAACAATGCAGGTACAAATTGCATACTTCAACAAATGTTAACACTAAAAATTTCCCAGTAATCCAAGTACATATGAAAGATTTGGTGCACACAGCCACATCCATTTTCTCAATGGCGTTCCATGTGCATAAGATACTTTTTAAGCCTGCCTCTTTAGGTCTGCCTATTATATAAATGTATTTTTTTGTAATTTTTTGTAATCTTTCATGTTGTTCAATAAAGCGGTTATAAGGGTCACACAGGCAGGGTATAAATCATGGGGCGTCACAAAGGTTCCTAAGACCTTTATAAGACCTTTAAACCTGCTACTAAAACAGTGTGAAGGACTACGCCTTTAAGTAACAAAAAAAAGTACCAACATGCAAAGGCTATTGCAATGGGGAACTAGTCTGTTGTGTTTAAGGGTAAGAACCCACAGAGTGAGTTAGAAGGGGCATGCCTACAAAACGTTGTTTGTTTCTTTCTGGCACATTATGGTAGGAACCCACGGAGCGAGTTAGTTGTCCGTGCATGACTATTTTCTCCGAAAAGGCTTTTCACCGGTAACAATAGAAGTTGTCGTGGAACAATAGAAGTTGCCGGTGGAAAGCCCTTCGCAACGATTCAGTAATCCAAAGTCACTCAAAGTTTCCTGGGGAAGGCGACTTCACGTGACTTTGGAAAATGAAGCAATGCGAAGGGGGATTTCCACCGGCGACTTCTATTGTTCCACCAATGACTTCTATTGTTGCCAGTGAAAAGCCTTTTCAGAGTGGTTATTCGCGATAGCAGAGATCTATCGCAGGCGCCTTAACTTGCTTCATGGGTTCTTACCCTAATGTGCCAGGAAAAAAACAAACCCCAAAATGTAGTTTGTTTCTTCTTGACACATTAAACATGATTGGCTAGTTCTAGGTTAGGTTGCTGGTACCTTTTTTGTTAACGTAATATTGTTTGGGGGAGTGCAGTTTCCTGGGCTGTGGGCCCAGGTTTGCCCGTATGCATTTTGTGCAAGGACTAAGCCTTTGACATTATAGTCAAATTAACATGCATAGCATGCTTAGCTTTTAATTAACTGCCTAACAATATGAATTTTTTGCCAGCAGTCTTTGTAGAATACTTTACATTACATTAGGGATGTAAACACTGAAATTTTAAGATTATTAACTTAATCTAAATGTGCCTTGTATGCAAATTTTTCTAATAACTGTAAGGTCGGAATCTGAATGTGCCATTTTATCAAATTTTAGAATAATTGAAATTGCTAAATTGCATCAGTGTAGTGAGCAACAGCAAATAATCAGCAATTAGCTTATATTGTCTAGAATCTTGTCTAGAAGTGACCACCAAGATATTTTTAGCCTCCTGCTTGCCTATGTGCCCCATAGACTGTTGTATCGGACATCATCATTGTTGTTTATATATACATGTAGTATGTCAGCTAATAGTCCCACTCTACAGGAAGAGTTGGGCAGCACTGGTCTGGATTTCAAATCTGATGATTGGTTGTCAAGGGTTAATGCCCTAGAAAATTAAGTTCTTACGATATTAAATAAGACTCCAGACTGTACATAGATAGTGAAAATATATAGGCATAGACGTTTAATAAATACATTATAAAGGATGCATTATTTTAAGAGTAGTAACAGTGTAATTTCTAGTGGAGCAATGGATGCAGCATTAAAAATGTCCTTAGTGTGCAAATCGTGGAAGTAGCAAATATTTACTAATAAATCCAGTGCTGGAACTCCGGAATTCCATGGCTCCTTGTTGTTGTCTCTGCTAAAATAGCCTAAAATGACCAATTTTTGCCTCCGTATAATTTATATATAATTAGTGTTGTAGGAAAGGTAAACGTTCTAGAACACAAATTCATATTAATAGCAGGATTACAAAACTATTTCTTTCACACAATATTATTAAAATTCTCTCAGTTCTTCTCACCCAAGGTGCCTCTAGATTTGTGTCAAGCTACTAAAGAATCATACAGAAGCCATAATAAAACATGTCACAGTACAACATACAAGCAAATTGCTTTATGAGTTATATGATGGTTCAAAAACTTCCCAGTTATACCCCTGTGACTATGTTAGTACTAGTGATGAGTGCATCTGTCCCATTTCGCTTCGGCGAAAAATTGGCAAAACAACAGGAAAATTCGTGAAATGATGAAAAAGCCATGAAACGTGTTTGTCGCACATTTTTTTTGTTGCGCATGTCTTTTTTACGCGATCGTGCCTATTTTGCTGTGACCATGCCCATTTGGCCGCGAAACAATTCGCCAATGGCGAAATTCCGAGATTAACTGCGAATCCATGCCTGTCGAAAAAATTTGCTCATCACTCGTTAGTACCATCTGTTTGTTTTAATTGAAAAATACTATGGGTTTTGTTTGTTATTACTTGCACTAATTAGTGAAGTACATGGAAAACAAATGTACTTTTATTTTCTTCAGAAATAAGAGTTTAATCAAATTTACACCCTAAACTCTCCTATAAAGAGAGAGGGGATTAGTGGCAGTAAGCTTCAAAAAATTAAATCATTAATTATGTAACACCCCTAACTAAAGCAAGAAACATGAACAATTGCATAGACAGTTTACAGGACTACATATCCCAGCATGCCGCAGACCTGAGGACCTTGCTGGGGCTTTGAATCCACCAATGATAAGGAAAGGCGCAAAATGTTTTGAGGACCACCCTCCTGGATTATAAAAAGTGGAGAGAAGTGGGTGCCAGGGATAAAACTGCTGCCTGTTGCCTACCTGCTGTGCCTGCTCTGAGTGTGAGAGCTGCCAGAGGGGAGAGAGACACCTGCAGGGATCCTGGCCCAGGAGAAGCTGCTACAGGGAGAAGCTGACCCTGCTATCCCAGCTCTGGACTTGCACCTGTAAAAGAGCTATCAGTGCTAGCCAGAAAGGGAGCAGGGGGAAGCTGCCTACTGTTGGTAGGAGAGTCCCAGGCTGACAGGCTGCAGAGAGGCCCAGGGGATTACAGATGCTGGAGGGCAGAGCTGCCTGTGTCCAATCTGTTACTAAAGGGGATACAGTGATTTGGAGCACAGACTGTGAGTAACCTGCAACACCACACACTATTGGGGAACTGTGTATTATTAACCAATAGGAGCTAATCCATCTGTTGCTGAACTATACACTCTGCCAAGTCATTTCTCACCTGGAAGGAAAGTGTTTCTTCGCTAAGTTTATAGAGTTATACTGCTAACCGGCAAATGAAAGGAACAGTGCTATTGGCCAATAAGCTAAACTCAATAAGGGCCCCAACGTGCACAAATCATCTGGGACTGTGACAGGGGAATTAAGTTACAACATTTAGCATATATATTTTCTGCATACTTTATATTGGCAATTTAAATTGTGTTATTGTTCTTTGGTATATTGTTATACATATATATCTTGCTTTAATATTTTAAATCATAGTCAGATCCCTGCTGATTGTTTGTTACGCTTAATAAAGAAAAGGGATCTTATTGTTTACCATTATTGTGGTCAGTCATTGGGGTGTCACTGAGTGTGCTGGAGTTACCCATATATATTAGTCTCACCCAAGGGTGTGCTACAATTAGTTAACAAATTGCAGAAAGAATACAAAAAGAGCACAAAAACCACATTTTTGTGGTTTTTAAGTTTTCCTACAAATCTTCAAACAAACAGTTACAATTTGCCTAGGACAGCTCCCATTGGCTTCTACATGACCTTGGCAGCTTTTAGATGTTTTTCGTGGTTTTGGCACATAACAAATGGCAAAAATGTGCATTTTTTCACAGAAAATTTAAGTTTTAGCACAAAAAAACACAAATCATAAAACAATACAAACTTTAGTAAATATGTCTTAATTATTTTCTTTTTTTAATGTCAATGCCTGTTTTTCTTTTTTTTTTATAAAGACTGGTAAAGTTGCTTCTCCAGACTGGACATTTCTTCACTGTTTGCCAAGAAAGCCTGAAGAAGTGGATGATGCAGTTTTCTATTCTCCCAAATCTTTGGTTTTCCCAGAAGCAGAAAATAGGAAATGGACAATTATGGTACAGAATCTTTCTAAAAACCACATTATAAGGTTCCGACATTAAGGGGTTAATTTTTATCAATCTAGCAATCAATCCTGACTCCAATATGATAATCAAACTAGTCCTTGGATCAAGTTGTACTAAGAGCTATCTACCATATTCCTGTAATATTGAAACATAGTAAGTTACGTTGAAATTTTCCCTATATCTGTGTAGATACTCATTTTTTTTAATTGATTGATTTATAGATAAACTAATATCTGCTATGAACAGAGAGAGATTTATATCATGTTTAATTGCTTAATTTACCAAAACCAGTGATCCCCAACCAGTGCCTCGCGAACAACATGTTGCTCACCAACCCCTTGGATGTTGCTCTCAGTGCCCCAAACCAAATACCGTATTTTCTGGCGTATAAGACGACTTTTTAACCCCAAAAAATCTGTGCCAAAGTCGGGGGTCGTCTTATACGCCGGGTACTTCTTTTGAAGGCCCCCCCCATTGTCCTCCTCCACCCCTCCCGCTCGCCTGCTGCGTCCGGCTTTAAAGGTAACGGCTTCATCCACCACCCCTCCTGCTCGCCTGCTGCTTCCTCCGGCTGCTTAGGTTGCGCCCCGTGAGTGCTGACGTCACGCGTACACACGGGGTGCAACCAATAAAATTAACCGCTGACCCCTTTAAAGCATTACAGGCTCATTGGTGGTCAGCGTGCGTGACGTCAGCACGCACGGGGCGCAACCTAAGCAGCCGGAGGAAGCAGCAGGCGAGCGGGAGGGGTGGTGGATGAAGCCGTTACCTTTTAAAGCCGGATGAAGCAGCCGGAGGAAACAGCCGGACGCAGCAGGGGAACGGGAGGGGTGGTGGAGGAGGCTGGGGGGAGCTGAAGTATGTGGGGGAGGATGTTGGGGGGAGCTGGAACATGTTGGGGAGGACGCTAGGGGGAGCTGGATGATGTTGGGGAGGATGCTAGGGGAGCTGGATGATGTTGGGGGGGATTCTAGGGGAGCTGGATGATGTTGGGGGGGATGCTAGGGGAGCTGGATGATGATGGGGAGGATGCTAGGGGTAGCTGGATGATGTTGGGGGAGGACGAGATTTAGGATGCTGCGGGGGGGAGATTGAAGATATTTTAACTGCAAAAGTTGGGGGTCGTCTTATACGCCCAGTCATCTTGTATGCCGGAAAATACGGTAGTTATTTTTTAATTCCTGACTTGGTGGCAAGTTTTTGTTGGATAAAAACCGGATTTACTACCAAATAAAGCCTCCTGTAAGCTGATAGTGTGCATAAAGGCTGCCTAATAGCCAATCTTAGCCCTTATTTGGCACCTCCATTAACTTTCCATGAATTTATGGTGCTTGTGTTGCTCTCCAAGTCTTTTTACATTTGACTGTGGCTCACAAGTAAGAAAGGTTGGGAACACCTGACCAAAACCATTGATTTTTCAAAGATAAGAGCATTTGAGTCTATGTCTAATTAATAAATCCCTTGTGCAAGCTGGAAGCCATTCTGGGTTGGAAGGGAAAGGGTAAGCAGCATGCAGAGTGATTGCCATGCCTTCCACTGTGGAATGCACAGCAATCTTGGATGTTTTTTACAGAGAGAGAGACAAGAGAGAGCATGGATGTTTCATTCATCCTGCCTGGTTTAACAGATTGTACCTTGTAACGATTGTACAGGAATGGGACCTATCTAGATTGCTTGGGACCTGGGGAAGGGATCCTTCCGTAATTGGGATCTCCATACTTTAATTCTACTAAAAAATTATTTAAACATTAAATTAACCCAATAGGATTGTTTTACCTTCTAAAATGAATGATTATATATCCTAGTTGAGATTAAGTACAAGGTACTGGTTTATAACTACAGAGAAAAAGCAATTATTTAAATTATTTAATTATTTAAATTATTTATTTAAAATGGAGTCTATGGAAGATGGCCTTCCGGTAATTCTGAGCTTTCTGGATAATGAGTTTGCAGATAATGGATACCATACCTGTACTGTGTATATATTTTGACTACTTACCATTTAATTAGTGTTTTCTTTTTTCCCTCTTCAGGCCGTGATGGTTGCTTTATTGACTGATTATATTCCTCAACTACCAAAACCTACATTTTAATCCACAGTTAAAGCTATGAAATATAACGGAGCAAACTGAATCTGTAAACATCAAAACTAAAAGATAATTTTATTGTTTTATATATACGCTTGCCAAGTGGAATAAATATACATATAGCCAGAAATCTCTTGGTATCTGCTGTAAAACACATTGTATTTGCAAAGTGTTTCTATTTTAAAGGGAAACTTAACTAAAATATCTCTGTCTTAATCAGTGATTAAAATTTAGTATTATAAAAATTTTATTACTTTGTGTATGTGCATTTCTATGTGTATATATATATATATATATTTTTTTTTTTTCATCAAAGCTGGGTATAAGTCAAGGTTCCTGAGCCCTGGTACAAGATTTAGGGGCGGGCACTTAACAATGGAAACGCCACGCCCCTACCTCATTAAAGACATGCATTCATCCAGCAATCTACCATAGCCCATGAGGCCCCAGTAAAGTACCCTAGTGTGACTTCAATAAAGAACATAAAATAGCATGCCTCCCAGTGTTTGCAAAATGGAAAAAGAGACACAATTAAAGAACAGTAACATTTTTTTTTACAATTAATTTTTTACAATTAAGCCTTGTAACTTTAGATCCAGCCCCTACAAATAATCTATCTCTTGCCTACAAATGTCCTAAGTTATATGACAATGGTTTTCACCTTCCCAATTGTTCTAATAATGTGCTCCCTAAAACTCAGTACTAAAAGATGGGGGCCCAACCCACCTCTGCCACTTCAACTGAATAGGCAAAAAATATATAACCACAATTTTTTAGTAGTGAGTGATTCTACCGCTTTAAAAACAAATTAAACTTGGTTGGCCAGCCTACCAATTCACACAATCACATAACCACAGTTCCAATACCTCACTTTAGTCCACTTCTATTATTTTGTGAAGTCCAAAAGACTAAGGGGGAGATTTATTAAGACACAGACGCTCGAAGTGGAGCATATTCTCACCGATTTTTCCGACTTTTTTGTACGCCCGTGCAACTTTTCCGAAAAATTCGGAAAGGTTCTGCTGCTGTACAAAAATTTTGTGACTTTCGGATGGCCAATACGATATTATCGTGACTAATCCGATTTTTTTCGTAAGTATTTTCGTGATATTTGCGATCTTCAGAAATTATCGTATCCAATCCGAATTTTTCCCATTCGGGATTTGAACTGATTTCAATAAAAAAAAATAATAGCAAAAATTAAGAATTAAAAATATAATTTTCCAGTAGTTCTGAAAAAAGAGGCGTATTTTTTCCAGTTACCACAAGCAATTATTATACAAATGCACAAGTTCCAGTTTTTTAATAGCATAAAACTGGTAGAGTTATTGAGAGAATTAGCACAACAATTGCACCCAAGTCCCAATTCTTTAATATTAACAACCAGTGGAGTTGTAAGGAGACTTTTGCACACTAGTTAAAAATATTAGCACATCAATTGAGTAAGTTATTGAAAGACTTTTGCACAGCAACTGAACGTATCAATGCATCAATTGAACAAGTCCCAGTCCTAAAGTATAGTGAAGCCAGTGGAATTATAAGGAGAGTTTACACAATCGTTAGTGACTAATTATTCTTGTTATAATGCCAACATATACTATACACGACCAATCCCACTGTCGTAATTCGTAAAATTATCTCAGCCAAAAAAATAAAACAAACACCAGGCACCAACCCCAGCCACAATATCCATGTTGAATTATTTCAGAAAGATATATAGTAATTTTAGAACTGGAGCAATCTCAAAATTGTAGAAACAGTCTTTCCTATCCCACTGGTTTTTACCCTTCCTTGGAATTTCGCACAAATCTTTTCTCTTGCTCGTCTCTCCTTAATCTCGTTCCGAAGTTACTTGCGTCACTTAGCTGATGGTATGATGTGTCATGGAGTTGGTTAAAAATAGGTTTAAAGTTATTACTTCATATTTGTAAAATAAACCAGTGCACTAATAAATCCTCCGTATATGCAACTCCCCCTTACCCCACCTGCAGCCTGTTAGGCTGTAAAATATGAAGCAGCTTATTATACAGAGCCTTGTCAGTGGACTGCTGATTTGTTTTGTGCAATAAATAAAAACCACACATATTTCCTGATTAGAACAATAATCAAATAATCAAAATTTTCGGTCTTTCTACCACAAATGAATCAAGCCTGTACAGACACTAAGGGGGAGATTTACTAATGCACGCTTTGGCGTATTTTTGGCGACTTTTACGTACCTGCTCGACTTTTTCGTATTTTTCATGACTTTTTTGTACTTCGACAAAATTTGTGAGACAAAATCGTATTGTGGCGCCGAGTACGAAAGTTTTAGATTCATTCAAGCTTCGGTATCGTGACTTTCCTTGGGCCAGGTTGGAGCTGCAGAGTGCCATTGAGTCCTATGGGAGGCTTCCAAAATCATGCACAGAAGGATCAAAGTCGCAAAGGTTTTCCTGCATTTTACGATCGTTCAGATACGAACATTTCGTGACTTTCAGATCGCCAATACGATATTATCGTGACTAATACGATTTTTTCGTAAGCATATTCATGATATTTGCGATCTTACCTGGGGCAATATGATGGGTGCTGGCCCAGGTACATGGGGGCAATATGGTGGCTGCTGGCATAGGAACATTGGGGTAATATCATGGCTGCTGGCACAAGCACATGGGGGCAATATGGTGGCTCCTGGCACACGAACATTGGGGCAATATCATGACTGCTGGCACGGGAAGGGGGGGCTAATTTTATGTGACTGGATAATGGCAGCTGGCAGTAAATTGTTAGGGACAATCCAGTATTGTTGTTAACTGAACTATTTATTTTCACTTTGTTTACTTGAAGATTGTTTAACAGGAAACAGTTATCCTACTGAAAAAGGTGTTTGGTTTTTCTGACATTTTTTAGTGTACCTTATTTTGTTTGTTAACATTTCATAATTAAAAAAAAATTCACTCATGAATGTGTTGTAAGAGTTCTTGATTAAAAAATGAAAACATATAATGGTAAGGTGGGAAATAGTAATGCAGGACCAGAGGGCGCTGATTGACACACTTGCCTTGGGTGCCAAAATACATTGGCCCAGCCCTAATTGATAGGCAAGCTGCTCCAGTGTTCTGTTTTGTTGCTATCCTTGACGTGAAGTTCGTTTACGGCAGTGCTGTCCAACTTCTGTTGTACCAAGGGCTGGAATTTTTCTGGCCAATGTGGTGAATGGCCCATAATAGAAGCCAGTGTTGACCCCTCCCTGTTTTTAAACCACACCCATGTTATCACAAGAACTATATCATCATATCCATATTAATGATGGTAGCACACCAAAAAAAAAAACATGGAAGTCATATGAAGACATACACTTAACTCAATAAAACTCCTTCTCTCTTGTGGATAGTATAATGATAATTAGTGGTGCACACCTAATTACATAGACACAAATACATTTGGTGCTAATTGCAGGGATCTCCTGTCAAATCCCCAAACTAACAGATAATTAAAAAAAGAGCAGGGCAGTCAGCGCCTTGTGGATAAATTACTATATTACTGTCAAAAAATGTAAATAATGCTTCTCCAACAAAATCAAAGTGTGAAATACACTACAAAGAACCACACAGACTTATATATAAAGTGAATAAAACCAGGCGTGAGAAAGTAAATGCGCATTGCTATGGAAACATCCCACAGTCTTTACATAAACAGTGCTTTTTGGTTGCTATAGGAACCCAAAGATCTAACTGCACTATACTTTTATCGGAAAACATGTTTTTTTCAACGCATCATTTAATAGAGCTTCTCCAGTAGAATCCTGCACTGAAATCTGTTTTTCAAAAAAGCAACCAGATTTTTTTATATTTAATTTTGAAATTTCACATGGGGCTAGCCATATTCTTCATTTCCCAGGGTGCCACAGCCATGTGACCTGTGCTCTGATAAACTTCAGTCACACTTTACTGCTGAGCTGCAAGTTGGAGTGATATCACCCCCTTCCTTTCCCGCCCAGCAGCCGATCAGCAGAGCAATGGGAAGGCAGCAAGAGAGCAGCTCCCAGTAGATATCAGAACAGCACTCAATAGTAAGAAATCTAAGTCCAGTTTGGGACTCCTCCAGTTACATGGGAGTAGGAGAAACAATACGTTATCTGAAAGCAGTTCTAATGTGTAACACTGGCCCCTTCTGAAAGCTCAGACTCAGACACAATGCACTGAGATGGCTGCCTACACACCAATATTACAACTAGAAAAAACTACATTTGTTGGTTCATATGTCATTTGGAAATAAAAAGTACACCACAAAATCATGACAGAATCCCTTTAATAATAAAGTATTATGGTCAACACCACAATGTGATGGGGGTAAATATTCAATCCCCATAAGTCTTAAAGATGTAGCACAATGTCTATGTTCCTTGCAATCTTGCACTAATATAGTGCTAACGTTATAGCAATATAAGTGTTTAATGACACTTTACTTTCTAGAAACAATCTTTCAAATTCTCAGTAATTTTGCCAACATAATACAAGCCACAAGGGCATTTGATTATATATACTACAAAATTGTTTTGACAAGTAATCCTAGTCTTTATTGGGAATGTTTCCAAAATGTGTGGATGATTGTAATAACATCCTGAAAGAAAGCCGTTTCAAACGCTACAGTTATATATTCTGTAGATATCAGAACAGCACTCAATAGTATCTTGCTGATGTTATTGAGAAATGGCTGGCTTATTGGGGAACTTTTAGCAGAAGGTGTGTGTTGGGGATGGGCTGAATGACTGGCGGGTCATTGTACCTTATATGTGAATGTTCTTCACTTATAAAGGTAAAAACTTTGTTCAGGAAACCAGAATTTCTATCTCATGCCAAGGTGTCTGTGTAACACTGGCTCTGCCCACTCACTTGCAAAGTTTCTGGGTACTAATTTGTGGCTTACAGATTGTGATGGCAGTTATTTCTTTTGGAATGAGGGATCAGTAGGATGGATTGTTGGTTCTGTGGTTTTACTAGTATCCAGCAGATGTCAGGATGTACCCTGATAGTGGCAGAAAGGTGAGATACTATGTTATCATAATTATATAATAGCAAGGGTGGAAAAAGGACATTACCATCAAGTTCCACTTCTTGCTTAAATACATTGTGCCTAACTTCGGGGATGAGCAGCCCAGATCTGTAATCTAGGCCTAAGAAATATTTACCGTGAGGATATATAAAGCATAATACTGTATTTGCATAGTTATAGAGACCTCAGAAGGTCCTACTTCTAAATTTAATCCCATAAACCCATAAGAGGCTGCATGATATAATATGAAATGTATTTTTAAGCCTTGATTGTTCATCACATGTTTCAGAATTAGAAAAATCTGTCACGTCTGTACTGTTGGTTGCAACATGTTCTTCTTTTTTTTTTTTTAGGTGAAATTACATGACCACTGTCATTTATCATTGTTTTAATTTTTCTTTTTACCCCTACAGCTGCTGCTAAACAAGGCATGGCAGGGAAAGACTGCTTCATTCCACAAGAAAAGGATAAAACCCCAAGTACAAGTACAGGGGCAATTAAGTCAGAATGGAATTGTTAAAAAGCAGGGATGGAAGCTTACTCAGAAATGGCTACTTTAGAATCTCACATTAGGCCCTTTGCACACAGGCAGTTCGTTCATTCTCTCCACTTCAGACTACTCTCTACCACTCCTTATACTAATGAAATAGAAGTACGCGTCTGAATACACACAGAACAGCGAAAGGCAGATCTTAACACCAATATGCTTAAACTCTCAAGATAGTTGAGATTGAGTTTATTGTGTTTACTGTAAATAGAGTTATACCCTTTAGGAATGCATGCATATGAATAGGGTGTCTCACTGAGATTTATATAGGGGTTTATATTGTTGTTGTCATTATTAATCAGATGCACAGTGGAAATAAGCGCAAATTGGACAGTTTTAGAGCTTTCTACCTTACTGCAACACACAATCTTCCAATTTCACAAGTTGGAACCAGCTGCAACGAGCGAGTCATCATAGCAGTGTAAGCAATACACTCAGCCTTATCGGGTTTTTGTGTGCTGAGGTAGGATGAGTGAAAATACAGGGGTGGTGTCGGGGGCGTGCGTGTGCATGGGGCACATTTGCTTTGTACACAGTTCGGTCCAGGGCCCTTTCCGTTGCACATGACAATATGACAATTGCTGATATATGGTCTGTTTTTGGAATGATCTATTATAATCATTGACTGCTTGATATGTGAATTTGTGTTTAGGAGACATGTATGGCATTGCTATATCATTTATGCATATAAATGCTGATTTTTTTTTGCATTGATTTCTATCTCATGTTTCATGCTTTTTCTATAGATTTTGCTTACTTCTTACAATGGGCCCAACTCATTTGCTGAGTTTATTGCATCCTTTTATAAAATAATTTTGCCATTGTGATAACAACTTAATTTTTATGTTTTGTATCCATTTTTTTCCGTATACATGCACAATTATAAACTGTACATACATTTCTACATTTACTGTTGAGGAAACATATAACAGGATTGCCACCTAGTGTTACCATTAGTCATATTTATCTATTTTAAAATAGTAAATCCTGCAAATATCTTGGTTTTGCCAATGTGAAATTTTTATTGTGGAGTGTTAGTATATCTACAAAAAGGCAATACACATCTACAGAGGGACTTCTGTACTGACCAGTTAACAACATTATTTTATTAATAAAATGCCAACATATTCCGCAGCGCTGTACAATAAGTGGGTTTCATACATTGGACATACAGAGTAATATAAAGCAAAAAATAACCGATACAAGAGGTGAAGAGGGCCCTATATAATATAGGTTTTAGTAGCTTAAGCCACAGAATGTCTTGCTGCCCTATATATACTCATATCAATCATGAGTAAGGAACCAGTGAAAGGCAAGCTCTGAGTAAATGTGTCAGTGCTGTGTATATATAACAGATATAGATACAGTTTTTTTACAATCGTAAGGAAACAGTTAATCATAATTAAGTACATACAATTCTTTCATTTTTGGGCATTATACATCAGGGTTGCTATATTATCATGCAGACACAGGGAGAACATACAAACTCCTTAAAGGTATAGCCATACTCTTAGTGGCAGATATATCAAAGTACATTTTTTTGCGATTTTTTTGTATTGTGCTTTTTAAAGTACGAAAAAATTGTATATGCTAGTACAAAAAATTCATACTGTGCTCTGCAAAGTACAAATTTTTTGTATCTGACGATCGTAAACGGCGGGAAAAGATTTCTGACTTTGATCCTTTTTGACGCGCATCATTTTCAGCTTCGACTTTTTTTGTCTGCACAAATCCATGCCTGGCGAAAAATTACACTCATCACTGCTGGTCACATGAACCTAATATGTTATGTGATTATGAGAATCCTTTGGTAGTATCATTGCAGTTAGAATGCCATAGACTAGTAATAAGGTCTCAGCTCAGCGGGAGTTGTGTAGCAGAGCCCTGTTGCTAAGCAATCTAATTCTGTAACTAATACTACCTGCAAGTACATCAATTTTTGCACTCTGAATCTGAGCTGAAAATTAGATGGCTTCTCAAGCATGAAATGTTCTAATAATTCATAACACATATAAGTTCTGTAGTAACACAAATCTATGAATTCTGCCCTGCCCATGCCCTTTTTAATAGTATTTTGCAGGTCAGGTATATTCTAAAAAGAAAGATCCCTTATCCGGAAAACCTTAGGTCCTGAGCATTCTGGATAACAGGTCCCATACCTGTATGTGTATCATGTGCCATAAGACCCCCTAACAGTACAGAGACTCTAGAAAACCATATATCTTCTAAAAGTACACATTCTGACGAAACAAAAATGGGTAACTGCCAACTACCAAACTACAAAGCTATGGTAAACATAACGGTTTTTATGAAATTTCTGAAAATTGTCGCATTTTACTCCATTATATATCCAACATTTGGTAACGTATAAATATAAAGCATCCTAAATATGAATGCCAGGGGCCTACTGATGCAATAAAATGACTACAAATGCACCAAAAATGTAAAATAAGCAACAAAATAACATACAAAAGGTTTTGCACAGTGCAGTTAGTGAATATGATATCCACAGAGACAATAAAACATTTTTTTAGGTAAAAAAAAAGTGTGTGAGTGTGTGTACACTTGGCAAAATGCGTGTTGTGTAGGTGTGCGTGCTGTGCATGTGTGAAACCATCCCAACCCCCCTATAATGTATATGTATGTGTAAGTGTAAGTATACAAGTATAAGTGTGTATTAGTGTAATAAGTCTGTGGGGCTGGGGAACAAGCGGGGAGCGAAGGATTGGCTTTTCCACTTATTCCCCAGCCCGTGATCGCCCAGGGGCCCCATAGGAAACGGCAGGCATGTGGTTACTACACACCTGTCATTTCCTAGTCTCCTGTGTGCCCCCTGTGCCGGCCACTCATCAATCAGAGAAAGAAGAGGCTCCTTCGCACTTAAACCCAGAAGTACTGCACAGAGTAGAATCTACCTTCTGTGGCACTTCGGTCCTTTCATCCACAGAATGTAGATTCTAAACGGGGTGGCGCTTAAAGGGTTAAGTCATAGGTGCCTAAAATGGTGGCCCATGGCAGTCATGGCCCCACAGAATATTCACCTCGGTTCTGATTTTTTATAAATGTAACGTGCACCCACACTTTCAGGCCCTCTTCTGCATGTGGTGAAAAAAAATGATGGTAGAAGTTAGGGAAGAAGATATATGTCTTTATTTGCATTTAGTTATATGGGATAATCTTATGGGGAATCTTATGCCTTTGATATGTATATTTTGGCCAGAAACAAACAAAATGAAGACTGCCTCACAATACAAAATAAAATCACATTTCCTGTATGCCGTACTATATATTGTGGGAATAAACAACTGAGTTTCTGTACCAGTCCACCAGTACATAACATAAATATAGAAAGAAACTCACAGGTTGGACCTCTGTAACTATTTCATACTGGTTCCCTGGCTGTCTGCATACATAGGGCTTGCATTTTTGGTAAAGCTATGACCACCCATAGGCTCTTTATTCCAAATAATCGCAGGTTTACCACATCTGGTAAAATCTCATATACCCCTCACTTTCTACTTCCTTGGCAGAGAGTTCATCACTCCCAACATGTAAATTGTTTATTTTAGCCTGATCACACACAGTCCCTGCTATTCTCATTTGTTGTGTCTCGTAGAGCATTCTGGGAGATATATCTTTATTTGTATGTGTGTGTAACTCCCAAGCTTGGAAACTGAAATGCAGGAGTACTGTATGGCCAATGGCATACAGACTAGGACCAGGACTAGCTAGGACTATTATTTTTTATTATTATTATACTATTTATTTGTATGTGTGTAGTGATGAGCGAATTTTTTCGGCAGGCATGGATTCGCAGCAAATTTCCGCATTTCGCCATTGGCGAATTGTTCTGTGAAACTTCCATGAAAATTTGCCACGGAAAAATTTGTCGCCCGGAATTTTTTGTTTGTCGTGCATCAAATTGGCCATGGTCGCGTCACAATGAGCACGGTCACGAAAAAAGGTGCGTTCGCAGAAAAAATGGATGCGGTCGCGTCTAAAGAAGCGCTGGTGACAAACAAATAGCTGCCGCAACAAAAAATACATGCGGATGACAAAAAATAGCCGCAGACGACAAAAAAGACACGGCCGACAAAAAAATTGCGCAACAAATGCGTTCGTGAATTTTTAGCTGTTTCAGATTTGCTCATCACTATATGTTTGTGTAACTCCTAAGCTTGGAAACTGAAATGCAGGAGTGCTGTATGGCCAATGGCATACAGACTAGGACTAGCTAGGACTACTATGTGTCTGAAAGCGCAGTGCTTTGCACCTTTGCCCTGGATACAGGTGATCTGTGCATAGACACAAATCAGTTAACAATCTGCTTGTTTGGCAAATTCAACAAATGACCAAATCCTGAATAAAAAAATAAATCACTAAAAAAATGCCCTTTACCACCTAATTATTTCAAAGCTTTTTAAAATTTAGAGGAGGAACACTACTTTCAAAAGTGCTCATATATGTGCTTTCTACCTTGAGCTGGTTGCCAATGCAATGGTTCAGCTTGCTTTGTTCAGTTGCTCACAAGGTGCAAAGTAGCCCTGGAAATCCTACATGGCTTGAGGAGCCGTTACTACCATGGTTGCCTTACACTAGTCAATTGCATGCTAGTTTCATTGTCAGACTGGCTCACCGGGAGACTGGGAATTATCCCAGTGGGCCCTAGTCTTGTTGGGCCCCAGCCCTTTAGTTGCTAGCCCACCCAGTGCACCCACTACCTAACATAATTGCCAGCCCTGGCTCTGGCCAGCTCCCTGCAACAGCTACAACACGTATATACTTTTCCTTTTAAAGGAACCGTAACACCAAATAATGAATTTTTTTTAAGTAATTAAGAAATAATATAATGTTGCACTGCGCTGGTAAAAGTTGTGTGTTTGCTATATTAACACTACTATAGTTTATATAAACAAGATGTTGTGTACCCACAGGGCCAGCCATTCAACCTGGAAAAAAGGAGAAAAGGCACAGGTTATGTAGCATATAACAGATAACCTCTGTAAAATACAATAGTGTTATATCTGTTATCTGCTATGTGTCTTTTCTCTTTTGAATGGCTGCCCCCATGGCTACACAGCAGCTTTATTTATATAAACTTTCTGAGGCAAACACAGTAGTTGTACTAGCAAAGGGCAGCAATACATTATATTTTAATTACTTTTATTCACTTTCATCTTTTGTGTGAAGGAGCCTACGCAATGACATCACTAGAATCATAGAGAGAGAGGTCTGTGAGGGAGGGAGCAGTCATCAAATTGGAGTGCTGTCTGGTTTGTCTGAAAATGATCAAAGGACTTATTGCTATAATAAAACCCACTACCTTCTCAAATAAAGACTTGATTCTTATCTGACTGTCACTATGTTAAATTGGTAATGGATCATGCAAGGAGATACATTAAAGCATAAGGAAAGCTTATCTCAGACAGAGTATCTTTCAGTCAATCTTGGTTTTGGTGTGTGCCCCCCCCCCCCCCCCCCCCCCCCACCTGTCGGGCTGCTGTGACTGCTTAGCTTTATGTGAGCTTTAAATGGTATCAGTACTGAGATTAACTGCCCCCCCAACCTGCATTGTTCACACCTCAGATTCAGGCTGTAAACCCCTGTATTGTTCAAACATGTTATCCCCTGTACTGTTCACACCTTTTAGTCCCTGCAGTGTTCACCCCCTGCATTGTTCACACCTCAGGCTCAGACTGTAAGCCCCCACATTGTTCACCTGTTCACACTGCATTGTGTCACTATATGTACTGCATGACCTGTGCTGCCTGTGTGTGCCATACTCTGCCTGCCCTATGCTGCGTGTGTGTGCCATACTCTGTCTGCCCTATGCTGCCTATGTGTGCCATGCTCTGTCTGCCCAATGCTGCCTATGTGTGCCATGCTCTGTCTTTCGTATGCTGCCTGCTTGTCATACTCTGCCTGTGTGTGTTTTTGTTTTGTTGCTCCTTTACAGTAAAAGAAGTAATGGGCAACTAGAGGCTGAACTTCCGCAACGTGCATGCCATTAACTAGAGTCAATGCTAATTCATTGGAATTAGAAGAATTCTGTTTTGGGTAATTCTTATACAAAAATAATTACATGAGAGTAACACAGTTGCTATAGTCAATATGTTAGTTGCCATAAGAAGGGAACCTGCTAATCGCAATCCTTTTTTCCTTCACTTGGGAAACAGGAATAACTGTACGTGTCTCACTGCAGCAAATTGAATGACATTTAGATAATAACTTTTCCAAAACATAAGGTTTTAATGTTTATAATTGTTTTCATTTTGCCATCAGATAGAATTGATTGAACATTTTGTAAATTTACATTTAATGGCCTTTATGTGCATAACGTCAAATTGGTTGCAAACATTAAGCATTCGAGTGCTAAAATATTGGCATACTCTCATTGTTTATTTTCTATTTGTATTCCCCCTTACATAACAAAGTAAAATAGCATAACAGTAAATTCTTTGCAAATTAGTATTCATAGTGTGAGAGATGCAATGGAAAAAATCATTGTTTGGTGTATTTCCACCAGTGTTTAAGGTGGGATACAAATGGCCCAAGGTAAAATACCTGGTTTTGCAGCAGGTGATGCTGGGTTTATGTTACTGGCTTAGAAAAAGCCAAATGAATAGGTCCCTGGAGTAAATGGAGGGTTAATTGGGTAGGTCCTCCATTCCAAACTCCCTTTAATGTTTTCATTTGGCCAGCTGTAGGGAGCTGCCTGATTGGGCTGCAGGTGAGCAGCCAATAAAAGGGCAGTGTGATTTACAGAGAGAGAAGGGAGTTGGAGGTTGGTCCTTGACTGAGTGAAGGTCACTCTCAGAGCAGGGCACAGGGCAGGAAGGCTGCCTGTGTCAGGAACTCCCAGAGGAGCTGGGGGTGCCACCTGCCACTGCGAAGGAGCAGAGGGAGTTATGACCAGATGGATGAGTGCTGAGAGGGCTCAGCAAAGCTTAAGGTGAAGCCTAAGTGTTCCAGAGTGTGGAACTAACCCTGGAAGGGGAGAGCCCTGAAGGAGGGACATATCATAACACTGAACTGTTTATGAACTGTCTTATGTTTCTGTTGGGAAGAATTGGCCCTAAATAAACCTGTGTTTTGCCTGAAGATGTGGTGTCTCTGTCTCTATGCTCCAGGTCCTCTGCATGCCTGCCTACCATTGCTAATTCCCTCCAAAATTACGTGTACAGGCAGTCAGCATGTCACAATAGTTAAAGTGGAAGATTCTTTTTTTGCATTTGCTAATGGATGATCACATTGGTGACAAAATTATCAGCCAAGTGATGTGAATGTTAAAATGATAATTATTTAGCTTATCAAGGTCAGCAAAATGGCATCGCCCACTTGTACAAACACAATGTGCTAGAAGGAAATGTATATAGGCATTTTTCTCATAGTTTATTTTAAGGAAAAATTATCAACTTTTTGTACCCTCTGTACAGAATTAGTGGTCACCAAGGTGTTCCATAACCATGTAAAGGTGTAAGGCCACAGACCTAGTGCTTTTATACAGGTAAATAATCAAATTTAGCAGCAGGTGATATATTTTTTTCTAGAGATTCCTGTGATACAAGTCACATCATTATGCATCAGTTATAACAGATCACATCCCTATGCTCCATTTACACGGGTATACTGTACTTACAGGTAATTCGTGTCTGCGTATTTATAAATCTTTTTATAAATAAATGGTCCACCATTTCATCAGTTATAATGATCTTGTGTCACTTCATATCAACTTCTAGCTTGTATATTTTCAGAAATGATAGATTCCATACTAACCATTAGTTAGTGTGGAGAAATACTCGACTCGCACCCGACCCTAACCCGCCAACTCCCAACCTGAACCCAACCCGACTCGGCTTCTCCCACAATAACGTCACAAAAGGGTGCAGGGCACGCACCTATAAATTGGAGAGGCGGAAGCCGGCAGTGTAATGATGCAGGCGGAGAGGGTGAGTGGAAGCGCTCAACCCGAGCCGGCCCGCAACCCACAGTTGATGTGGCGAGGTCGGCCCAAACCCACCTGACCCGTGGGTATCAAGCTGGCCTGTACATCACTACTAACCATGTGTATTAGTACCTGGAGTGCTATAACTTATATTAGCAGGATGCAGCACTCTGCCTCCTGGCTTTCTATAGCCAATTAGCTGTTTACATCTTTGGTCTTGAAGGAGAACTAAACCCTAAAAATGAATATGGCTGAAAATGCCATATTTTATATACTGAACACCAGCCTAACCCTACATGCATCGATCAGACTGCCATCAAACTAAATATTTAGCAGTATAAGGAGTTCTTTTTTTAAAATAACACATAACATAAAAGCCTTTGTGTGATTGCCTTTAAAGAGCCCTGGGGCTGTGCATAAGGACAAAATTCCATATGTGCCCCCTCTTGCCTCCCCCCTTTCCCAAGGGTTCTTAAAAATGATCTTCCAGCTAAACCTTCTACAGATAAACTTACGGGATACACATATCTTTCAGGTATACACCCACAGAGTTTTACCAAAGCTTCTTCCAAATGTTCATCTTTTTTGCTCTTCTGCTAGCACCTTTCTTGGATAAAGTCACAGGATAGTCTTCATGGTTTCACTACAAGCAAAACAGTGACAGAATAAGCCACCCTATTCATGTTTTAGTTTAACAGGCTTCATATGTTGTGTAGTCAGTGTCGGACTGGCCCACCAGATTACCAGGAAAACTCCCAGTGGGCCCGGGTGTCAATGGGCCCCCCTGCTTCTAACCATTTAGCTTACTTCATACTTTTTCTGTACAAAGAGGCTAAATAGAAGAATAGATGATATTATGGATAGAAAGGAGACTAGGAGAATAAAGGGGTTGAGTGATGACAGAAAGAAAAATATTTTGGAGCATGGGCCCGTGGTTTAAGGTGTCCTGGTAGGCCCTTGTCATCCCAGTCCGACACTGTGTGTAGTTTTCTAGTTTTTTAGGCTGGTTAAAAGAACATGCTTGTGTATTTTAGTCTACTAAAGTCTATTAAGAAAAGATCATAGACATTCTGTTGAAATAGGTCATGTCATATGACATGTCTGAAGCAAAGATAAGGGTACAGGTAAGACACTGCAGAATGCTACCAGATATATTGCAACTAAGTGAGCCATGCTGGGGCTGAGCATTTAGTGGGAGATTCAAACAGCGATGGAAATATGAGGAGCACAATTCAAAAGAGTTGGAGCAAAGGAATAAAAGAAATGCAGAGGAAAAAAATTTCCTAAACGGGTTAGGCTGGGAGGGGGATGTGGGGGTAACAGTAAAATCCCTTGGTGACTTGTCTGTATTTCTGATTGTACAGTTGTATTTTGTGCCACTTGCTCTGTAACAAGATTTAGAAACATTTACCCACACTTCTAATAATGCTACTGGGTGCCACCTTAAAATCAATCTACCTCAACCTGAATTAGATTTTTTTTTATTAGTCTTAAGTTAATACTAAATTAAACAGCTGACTCTAGATTTGACTTACTCTCTTTTTATCAACCTTCATATGATCACTATATATATATATATAATCTGTGTCTTCCTCTATACTATTACCAAAACCAAAAATTCCCTACAATCACTACCTATTTTAGCTATTATTTATATTTTATTTAATACAGCTAGCATGATGTTGATTAAACCTTCTATATTTTCATTGTTGACATTAGGCAAAGCCTGTAAGTATGGCCTCCTAAAATAGATGAATGGAAACAATATTTCCCGAAACTAAGAAAAAAATAATTATTTGTTTTTAAGGGTTATGAACCTGATTCTTTCAGCAGCTGAACAGTTTTCCAAAGAATTAAGCATTTCAAGCTTTTTTTTCATGAAATATGATCTAAGCCTTAGATGATCTGGCCTTTCTGTCTATTAATGGTGACAAAGGAATTAAAAACTGTCTATTATGACGAGCTACAATGGTTTATTGTCTGAAATAATAATGGTAGGGCTATAGATACCATATGTAAAGTAAGAATATCTGTAATATACTGGCATACAGTTATGTAGTAAAATCCCTGGAATACTTGATGCAAACTATGCAATATCTGCTTGGTCTAAAAGTGGCAGACTATCCACATATGTCTTTTGTTAATTCCATCCATGCTTTGGGAATTGTAAATAGTTATGATCTTATGAAAAGGCAGACATGCATATGTAGACTAGGTCATGCTACCTGATCCGTGCTTCTATGGTCACCACTATGGGCATTTTGGCAAACTACTGAATTGCAGTCAAATTTCATATGCTGATGCCTGATGCCCATCTTAGCATGAAAATAGGGCACCAGTAGAACCTCTCATTTCAGTACAGATACACTCATTCAGGCTATGGGCATAACTGACACAAGGGTGTTTGGATATGCAGCTTAATGTACAAAGTAATAAAAATCCAAGCATTTGTCTGCATGGTTCAAACATATGGCCCAGTGACACTATCAGTTGAGTCTTACAAAAGGGACACTATCTACATTTGAAGACTGCTTAAGGAGATGTACAGGAAAGTAGCAAACCAGTGGACTCAAGTCATTGATGTTACTGCTGATATTCCACTAAGGCACCAATGAAATTGACTTCAGATTGAGCTGTTTGTAGTTCAGTAATGTTAGGGAGTTGTGGGCAGGCAAGTGTGAATAAGTAGGTTAATGTAGCTACAGACAAAGTCTGAGACAAGACTAAAACAGTTATTGATATAATATAGACAATGTGTAGAGAGTATGCTTATGAAAGTACTGCATATTGATATCATCTAATCATTAGTCTTTCCATTCCGAGTCTGGCACACAGCTTTATATGACAAATGAACCCCTGAAAGCTATGACTGGAGCCAATGTTTTGGTGACAGATATCTGGGTAAGCATGGGACATGAGGGGGAGAAGAAAAAATGCATTAAGAATTTTAAAGGATACCAGATAACAGTGCAGGTTCAATTTGTATACTGTAACATTTGTTAACACTGATGTTTTCCTAGACCTTACCCAGTAATTCAGGGGAAGTATAAATGAAGTATTTGGCATTTACAGCTACTGGACACCCATTTTCCCAATGAACTCAGTGTAGTTCCATGTGCATAAGATAAGACCTCTTTAGAACCTGTCCTTTTTATGTCTGCCTTTTGTATAGCTGTATTATTTTATAATCTTTGATGTTGTTCGATAAAGAGGTTATAAGAGCACAAAGGCAGGGTTTAAATCATGGGGCTTCACAAATGCTCCTACAACAAGACCTTTAAACCTGCTACTGTAACAGTGCGAAGGACTAAGCCTTTGACATTTAGTCAAATTAACATGCATATCATGCTTAGCTTGTACTTAACTGCCTAACAATATTAATATTCTTAGTATATCTGCCAGCAGTCTTTGTAAAATACTTGCATTACATTAGGGGTGGAAACACAGAATTTTTAAGATTAAAAAGTAAATCTAAATGTGCCTTTTATGCTAATTTTATAATAATTGTGAACTATATCTGAATGTGCCATTTTCTCTAATTTTATAATAATTTTACATTTTCTAAATTGCATCAGTGTAGTGAACAACACCAAATAATCAGCAATCAGTGTTTATTGTCAAAATCAAGTCAGCATAACAGAAGTGGCCTCCAAGGTATTTTTTCAGCCCCCTGCTTGCCTACATGCCCTGTAGATTGTTGTTTATGACAGAATTGTTTTTTTTTATATATATATATATATATATATGTATATATATATATATATATATATATATATATATATATATATATATATATATATATATATATATAATATGTCAGCTAATAGTCCCACTCTATAGGAACAGCTGGTATATAGAATATATTTTCACACATTTACAAGTTTTTTTTTCCACTTGTGCTCAGTACAGGTTTATGTTGTTCTTTTAATAGGGGTAGTTTACTATAAAATTAAATATGCACTATTCAAAGAAAAATATTCTCAATTTTATAAAAAAAAATATATTTACTCTATAATGGAATATATTGCAATATATGGACAAACAATCCCTGTTTTGCTTAAAGGAGAGGACGTTTCTTAGTAGCTTACAGGCCCGGATCTGTGGAAAGGCCACAAAGGCCCGGGCCTAGACAGTTGACAGTTGGCAGCTCCCTAGACAGTTGACAGTTGGCACTTGACTAGACAGTTGGCAGTTGACTAGACAGTTGACAGCTCCCTAGACAGTTGACAGCTCCCTAGACAGTTGGCAGATGACGGTTGGCAGATGACGGTTGGCAGCTCCCTAGACAGTTGGCAGTTGACTAGACAGTTGGCAGTTGACTAGGCAGATGTCTAGTCGACTCTCAACTTCCAACTGTCAAGTGGCAGTTGGCAGTCGACAAATTGGGGGGCGGCATGCCGCCCCGCTACACCAAAATATTAAACTTTTCTCATATACAGAGCAATGGGGACCTCTCCCCCACTGCTCCGTATGCGATTGAAAAGACCCGCACATGCGCGTGGAGGAGGGCGACATACAGGGGGCGGCCTCTGGGCGCCCAGCTTACATATCCGGCCCTGGTAGCTTAATGCACAGAATGTCTTAATGTCCTATATATATTGATAATGGGTGAGTGCAGAGGAACTCTTGTTTCTGTGGTCACAACCTCACTGCACCCCCGCTTAGTGGTTTAAAATTTTGTGGTAAGCGCAACTCCCCTTGTGTATACAGAAGTGGCCAGCTCCGTGCTGCAGCTCCCATCCTTTCCAGCTACAGTCAGATGATCCCAGTGGAACCAAAGCCATTTGGGGATTTTATTCTTGAAAGCAAGAAAGTTGCAGGTGAAACTCAGTCGCTGTGTAAAATGTATATTGAAGCAGTAAAATTCCTAATGAATCAGATAAAAGCTAGTGTAGGGCTGGCCAGACCAGGGATGACTGTGACATAGTTGGCCAGCTTGAATATGTTGCAATATATGGACAAACAATCCCTGTTTTGTTTAAAAGGAAGGGCATTTCGTAGTAGTTCATACCTCCCAACTGTCCCAACTTTCGCGGGTCAGTCACAATTTTAACAGCTCAGCCTGCAGTCCTGGATTCTTATTGAAAAGTCCCTCATTTCCCTTTGATCTCCTGCACTGAACACCAAAAAAGATACAAAGGGGCAGATTTATCAAAATGTGAGATTAGAGTTTACCACAGAAACACTCACCCACTTTCTATTCATTCCTATGAGATTTTTAGAAGTGTATTTATCAATGGGTGATAGAGTTCACTATTTAATAAATGTACTTTGGAAATCCCATAAGAATGAATAAAAAGTGGGTAAGTTGTTCTGTGGTAAAGGGCAATTTCCCCTTCATTTGCAAAACTGTAAAAACGCATTAACAAGACCCCAAAACCCACTGAAAAGTGTTCAAACTTTATATAACCTGCCAAAATTTTGAAAAATGGGAGTGGTATTTAGGGGGTGTAGACACAAAAACCGGCGTGGTCAACAATATTCTTTGCCATGCCATTTCTTTTTGTCCCTGCATTTTTCAAATGTTGGGCGGTATGGTAGTTTAGTGCACAGAATGTCTTAACTATATTGATAATGGGTAAGTGCCGAGGATCTCTTGTTTTTGTCTATATGAATTTTGTGGTCACGGCCTCATTGCACCCCAGCTTAGTGGTTTAAAATTTATTGGTGAGTACATCTTCTCCTTGTTTAGTCTATACTAAAAGTGTATATAATGGTTAGAAAACCCTTTAAGGCTTTCTCTATAATCACACATTCTGGATCAATAACATAAAGTCTGGGATACATGGTTTTCAGGTTTTCAGGAGCTACACGGCCAACCTCGATCAAGGAATTCTTTGCAACTCCCTGATCTTACATGATAGCTGTCTTCAGTTTTTCTCTTTTATGTTCTTAAATCATTGTTTCTCTTTCTATGCCCCTTTCTCTTACTAGCAGTTTGAGATTTTTCTTATATGTCATTGTACAGCTGACACAATGTGAACTATTTTATTACCACAACATTAAATTTTGGTATAATGGCTGAGAAATGAGGATTCAAAAAGACTTGCAAATTAACTCACAAACAGTTTACTCACAGTAAAACGGTTTCCCTCTGATAGTGCTCCCAATAGCCCTCTGGTAGTCCAATAGCCCTCCGATTTACCGATTGTATTCACAGAAGCCCTCCGATTGTACTCATAAAAACCCTCCAGTAGTAAAGGTATGGGACTTGTTATTCAGAATGCTCGGGACCTGGGGTTTTCTGTGTAAGGGATCTTTCAGTAATTTGGATCTCTATACTGTAATTCTACTAAAAATAATTTTAACATCAAAGAAACCCAATATGATGGTTTTGCACCCAATAAGGATTAATTATATCTTAGTTGAGATCAATCACAAGGTCCTGTGTAATTATTACAGAGAAAAAGTAAATCATAATTAAAAATTCCAATTATTTATAATGGAGTCTATGGGAGATGTCCTTCAGAGCTTTCTGGATAATGGGTTTCCAGATAATGGATCCTATACCTGTACTCCCAATAGCCCGGATTCATTGTCATTGTGTCCCTGACTGGGAAGTACTGCCAGAGTGCTGTTGCTTTCCTTCCATCTTGTTGGAGCCTCAGCTGCTGAACTAACTGGCCTACCCCTATCTATCACTAACTTCAGTGAGCTCCACAGAATCTTGCCCAACACTAGCTCGCCTATCTAAGTAGTGCTGAAAGCAAGCACGACCTAGGTACCCTTCTTGTGTAGCTGATCTCAGGTCCTTGGCATGATTGGCAATTTCTTTCTGGGCCATCGGTCAAAAGAAGCTTTGTACATTAATAACTCACTTATATGGTTCTCCCCAGACAACCCACTTCCTGCCTAATAGACTCAGAAGAACAACCTGCTTTCAGAACCTTCTAAGGGGATTCACTGTCCCACACTGCTATCTAGTGACTGGAACTTGCACCAACAGTTCACCAACAAGGAATAACGCTTTTCCAATGATTCTCCCATCATCTCCAGGGAACTTTAACAACAGCTCTTAGGGTCGGTTTAGGCAAAGTTACGCAGGCTGTTGTAGCTTTCAATATACCAGTAGATAGATCTAATCATGGATGACTACACAGGCTTTTAAGTGTTCATCTGCATTATTTAGATATATAGATGTTTGTACATAATTAATGGAGATGTTGTACTCTGTGATGCACTTGTTATTGTTTGTGCAGGATTTTTACGGTATGATTGGCTTCTTTTTATAATTCCAATGAGTTTCATTCAGCCTGCCTAGTTTAACACTAGACTGTAATAGTGTTTCTAAAGCAAATACACCATTTTTACTAGTGCAGGGAAAAAGTACTCTTCCTTTAACAGTTGCAAGTAGAGCAGTGGTGAACGTTCTGGCTGTTGTAGCCACTCCCTCAAATACCATGCCAAACCATGGTTGGAATGTCAGCATGAGGAGTAAAAAAGCACAAGGAGGGTCAGCAGTGGCAAGTCAAAGTGGCAGCTTCCGCCCTAAGCTCTACACAGTCATTAAGAGCAGCACTCCCAAGCCCTCATGATTACTGGTGGTTGCAAGGTAAGCTTCCGATTGCACTGCACCCCTCCCTACTCATGTGCACGTGAAAAAGAGTGGTGAGGGGGGGGTGCAATTGGCAAAGTCCAGAATCCTGAACTAGAAGTAGGCAACTAGAAGAGGTACAACGCCCACCAGTGTTGCACCTTAGACACATGCCTCTAGCTTTTAACTCCAGCCTAAGATTCAAATATTCATAAAGGAAGAACCAGACTTACATATTCCATTAAAGGAGACATATTGGATAAATGAAAAAAACCCTAATCTTGTAGGCAATTATAAATAATATGGCGCTGGTTTTACTTTGGGTTAAAAATGAATCCTATCTGTAAACATAGCCCCTTTATTTAAGGTCCCCATAGATCCTCTCAGGTCTAACCCCTGCAGATCCAGATAATTCAGCCAGCAGGAGCAGAACAGATGAGCTGGACTAGGAGGGTTTTGGGAAAATTTCTCAATAAATCAGTGTGAAATACAAATTTTTTTAAGCAAATCCTTCCCCTGGGACATTCTTCATTTTCACATGATATGTCTCCTTTAAAACTTAGACCAGAAACATCTGGGGGAAGCTATGAGTTTATCAACAGCTGGAAAGCCCCAGGTTGAACATTTTATTTATGTTTTCCCCCAAGTGGGTGGGGTAAGCTAACAGGTTTAACGAAAAACAAATATTAAAATGAAATAAATGGATATGAAATCTTGCAGCTGGACTTTATTTTGTCTTCTCCAGCAGCTTTTAATTTTGGCATTTAAACCACAGAGGAACTATAGAGGAAGCAGACTCTGCGGACATGTGGGGGGGGGGGTCCAGGTCTGTGTCCTTTGTAGGGGGACTCTCAGGACCTGCGACACATGCTAAATCACAATCATGGGTTACTTGCAAATTTTTCTGCGACGTGAAGACCTGAGTCGAGTTGAAAGGCAAACTAAAGAATTAAAATAAAACAGTTCTCTAAAACATTGTTCTCAGATTACTTTGCCCTGCAGCATACTAACAAATGTACAATTAGCTATATTTTTCAGGTTAGCAAAGATTATTTCTTTATTTTATTTTTTTTATTTTGTTTACTTTTCATATTGTGGAGCTAAATATCACAAACATCAACATGAATTTGGAGAATACTTTTCCTAGTTTATGTGAGACTGATATGCAACTTAGTTAATCTTTTAGTATTCATGTAAATTAAACCAAAGCAGAGAAACTAGAAGTAGCTGGAATGGGATATGAGCTAATCTTTCCTTTCATTTTTAATATACACATACAATACTTAAAATGTAATACAGTTCTACCATGGACAATAATTTCCAGAGTAGTTTCAAAGGGATTTTTAAAATCACTATTAGTTGCAGAACAGTGTAAGGAAGCAAGTTGTGATCCAAGATAATACAGGAATACGCAGGAATTTTGTTGCTCTACAGTACAGAGAAAGGTATGTGCACTGCAGTCAGGCAAATCAGGATGAATATTCTCCACAATGACAAGGACAGAGTCAAGTCTCCGCAGGAAAGATAACTATCAACGTGCCCTTAAGCTTACCTTATGCATATATACATTTCTGGAACCCTATTCCCAAAGACCCAAATAATGACATTCAGGTTTTGGGATAGAGAAAGTCACAGCTTTAACTACAAATTAAAATACATGTATATTACATAGTAACATAGTAACATAGTAAGTTGGGTTGAAAAAAGACATACGTCCATCAAGTTCAACCATAATGCCTATATATAACCTGCCTAACTACTAGTTGATCCAGAGGAAGGCAAAAAACCCCATCTGAAGCCTCTCTAATTTGCCGCAGAGGGGAAAAAATTCCTTCCTGACTCCAAGATGGCAATCGGACCAGTCCCTGGATCAACTAGTACTAAGAGCTATCTCCCATAACCCTGTATTCCCTCACTTGCTAAGAATCCATCCAGCCCCTTCTTAAAGTTATATAATGTATCAGCCAGCACGACTGATTTGGGGAGGGAATTCCAGAACTTCACAGCTCTCACTGTAAAAAATCCTTTCCGAATGTTTAAATGGAACCTCCCTTCTTCTAAACGAAGTGGGTGCCCTCGTGTCCGTTGGAAGGACCTACTGGTAAATAAAACATTAGAAAGGTTATTATATGATCCCTTTATATATTTATACATAGTTATCATGTCACCTCTTAAGCGCCTCTTCTCCAGTGTAAACAGACCCAACTTGGCCAGTCTTTCTTCATAACTGAGACTTTCCATACCCTTTACCAGCTTAGTTGCCCTTCTCTGGACCCTCTCTAACTCAATAATGTCCCGTTTGAGCACTGGAGACCAAAACTGAACAGCATATTCTAGATGGGGCCTTACCAGCGCTCTGTAAAGGGGAAGAATAACCCCCTCCTCCCGTGAATCTATACCCCTTTTAATACAGCTCAAAACCTTGTTTGCCCTTGCAGCTGCTGCCTGGCATTGCTTGCTACAGCCAAGTTTATTATCTACAAGGACTCCAAGGTCCTTCTCCATTAGGGATTTGCCTAGTGCAGTCCCATTAAGGGTATACGGGGCTTGCATATTTTTACATCCCAGGTGCATGACCTTACATTTATCCACATTAAATCTCATCTGCCACTTAGCTGCCCAGATTGCCAGTTGGTCAAGATCCTGCTGCAGGGATGTCACATCCTGGATAGAATTGACTGGTCTGCAGAGTTTTGTGTCATCTGCAAACACTGATACATTACTCATAATACCCTCCCCTAAGTCATTTATGAACAAATTAAACAAAAGTGGACCCAGTACAGAACCCTGAGGGACCCCACTGAGAACCTTACTCCAAGTAGAGAATGTGCCATTAACTACCATCCTCTGTACCCGATCCTGTAGCCAGTTTTCTATCCATGTGCAAACGACTTCACTAAGACCAATAGACCTTAGTTTAGAAAGCAGTCGTTTGTGGGGAACGGTATCAAATGCTTTGGCAAAATCCAAATAGATTATATCTACTGCATCCCCACTGTCCAGCTTCTTACTTACATCATCATAAAAAGCAATTAAATTGGTCTGACATGACCTGTCCTTCATAAAGCCATGCTGATTACTGCTCATAATGGCATTCTCCACTACATAATTTTGAATGTGATCCCTTAATAAGCCTTCAAATAACTTGCCCACCACGGATGTCAAACTTACAGGCCTATAATTGCCAGGCTGAGATCTTACTCCCTTTTTAAATATGGGACTGACATTTGCCTTCTTCCAATCCCTAGGTACCATACCTGATGAAAGAGAGTCTGAGAATATCAGAAACAAGGGCCACTGCAATTCTGCCCCTAGCTCTCTCAGTACCCGAGGGTGTATTCCATCTGGCCCAGGTGCCTTGTTTACATTTATCGTGTGTAACCCTTTAAGCACCATATCCTGTGTCAACCACTGTGTAGTTGGAGCTGAGGCAACATCATCAATGTATTAACTTGTCAACCAATATGTTTTTAACTTTGAGAAAATAACCATATCCAAGGAATGCTTGCCCAAAAACCACTGCTTTACTCTTTCCTGGGCTACCTGACATGCCGGCCACCTAACCCCGTAGGAGGGCAGATGGGCAAGTGAGAACCACGTAACCAACTTGTCACCCCTCTTGTGGGACCCCTGCCTGACAAGAGCCTGCATCTGCACTGGTCGGCTATTCAGCCGTAACAATCCATGTGCATAAGCCCCCAGGGCAAGCATTCCACCGCCCGCTGTGACAAACAAAACATTTTTTGAGTCCCCACCTGTCACTATTATGACCTCTCCTATAGGGCGGGTGGGAGGGATGCTGCTCCGATTGTCCAAAATGGCGCCGCTTCTCCTGTGCGCTGCGCCTGTGTCTTCATACTTTCTCCTAGCACTGTCACTGCCCTCGTCCCTGCACTGCAGGCCGTCCGGAGCCCCTATTATACATGCTACCACTTTATAAAAGCGAGCTATGTGACAATTAACATTCAAATAAAACTAATACCAAGGTACAGGTATCGGGCCCCTTATCCGGAAACCCATTATCCAGAAAGTTCCAAACTAGGAAAGGCCATGTTTCATAGACTTCACATTTTTAGTCCTATAACCATAGCTGCACTCATAAGAAGTCCCAGCTTCATAGAACAGTGGAATCAGTGTATAAATGATGATTTCTCTTATCGTTGAAGTAACAATTATATAAATAACAAATTTTATCAATCATACAATTTACTAAAAATGGGCAAACTCACACATGGGCAGTAACCCATGGCAGCCAATAAAATTTTCATTTTATGATCTACCTTCAGTTGATTGAACAAAACTAATCACTGGTTGTTAAGGGTTACTGCCATGTACAAATTTGCCCAGTACTGGTAAATAAGCCAACCCAACACCACACACATGGTTTTTAAAATTGATGAACACAAGAGATTATTTTTGTGCATGCAGCCGATGAGAACATAGAGTGAAGATTGCATGGCAATGAATGAATTAAACCACATTTGAGAGGGAAAGATTCTAAGGGAGGAAAGAGATACTGTTTTATAAAGAGCACCATGGTGTCTGCTTAGCTTCTAGTATTTTTAATAAATGCTCTAAGAGGACCAAAAAAATTATTGTGAATTCCAAATAATGTATAATAGCAGCACTCTTGAAGTACTCAGTGCTGTAAACTGAAAATATTTTTTTTTCATATAGTTTGTATCTGTTTATCCAGCACCTACAAATAAACTATTTCTTGGCAACAAATGCCCTGTTTTATAAGAGAATGTTTTTCATTCTATACTTCTGTAGGGAGTAAGGATGAGCAACCTTTTTTGCCCAGTATAATTTGGAGATGAATTTGCAGTTTAAATTTCATTAACATTATAGCCTTTGCCATATCTTTGTGGAGCATAATCCATCATTCATTCTGCATAGTGGTTTGATTCAGTGTGGGACTGGGGTGTGGGGGCCCACTGGAGCTGCCACCCCAGGGGCTCCCCGCTGGCTGAACCCCCACCTCTGGAGTGAGCGTACCTTATACTTTGGCGCGATCGGGAGAGGGAGGTCAGCAGGGGACCCCCAATGTCCCGCACCTGGTTCTATTTCTTAGTCTTCCATGATATTTCTTTAAATATATTTTTGCATCTAGGAATGTGATAACGGACTTCCGTAACACATCCACTGGGGGGCAGTGCATTTCTAGGCAATACAACACATGTTGGTATACAAACAAGCAATGCCAGTCAGCAGCAGCAAGTGGGCAGCAAAAGACTGTCCTGCATTCAAAGAGATAATAGATTTTGTAAGGCCCTATATAGAATATAGATTGCATATTTGGTCTAATGTACAAAAAAATGGGCATTACTAAAACAGAGAAAATCCAGAGTACATTGGATTGGGGTATGGAAGATCTTATTATAACAGCTTACTGAGTTGGGATGTATTGCTGTCAATGTATTTTACTTGTTTATGGTTTAAAAATAATAAAAATGTTTGACAAGGATGAGGTGCTTCAAGGAGGAGTCTGATCAGATACAGTGCCATGGGGCATACACTGCTGCCTTATTTATTAGATCCTTTACAAAGGGTGAAGTCACAAGGTTATGCCCTTGGATACAGGGTGTCTTAGGTGTACAAAGGGTCTTTTACCGTAAAATTTGTGAAGTTGTGGATGTTTTCCCTCAAACATTTGTAGTGGCAGTAGGATTGGCACCCCTTTAATACTGGCCACATATGGAATCTGCATCCTGCATGGTTAGTCAGCAATTAATTTAGATGCATGGGGTTGCACATACATCAGTTCAGTCTGCAGCATGCACCTAAATGAATTGCTAATTAGCCAAGCAGGATGTGGGGTAATATGTGGCCGGTATCAGAAACACCCATGAGTGTTCCTTCGTGTGCTTCCCTGTGGTGGCATTCTCGTGCGTTCCAGCGCAGGGGAGCGCAGCAAGAAACACATTTTATTCTTTCTAATAGGACTGTACTCACACAGGCACATTTAAGCAGGTGGAACACAACATGTTGTGGTGGTAGGGAGTTGGGAAAATGTAAGGCTGCTAAAATTAATAGTGCTAATACAATGTTAATTCAGAGACTAGATTAGTCAGAGACTACACTAATTGCCCCTCTGGATTGAATACATAAAGGGAATCTTAATCAATTAGAACGGTGATCCCCAAACAGTGTCTTGTGAGCGGCAAAACTCCCTGCTCGCGGGCGACTAATCTCCCCGAGTTGCCTTCCCCCTGCCATCCCACCGGCGAACATGTAAGTTGCCGGCGGGATGGCAGACGCGGTGGCGCGATTTCGCGCAAATCGCCGAAAAAGACTCACGAGGCTTTTTCGGCGATTTCCCGAAATCGCCCCACCGCGTCTGCCATCCCGCCGTTAAGGCAACTCGGGGAGATTAGTCGCCCGCGAGCAGGGAGTTTTGCCGCAGGCGACTAATCTCCCCGTGTACCAGAGCCCTTAGGGTGAAGACACACGGAGCTACTTGATTGCAGCTACTTGTCATGGCTACTAAAGTGCTCCCAGTGGCCTCAAAATTGGTGCCCATTTTCGAATTTCTGGCTGAGGCAAGTTTTGGAGGCATAAAGACCATCGGGCCGATTCACTAAAGTGCGATAAAACAAGCGCTATTTATAGCATGCGTTAAAATTTTTATTGCGTCTTATTTTTCGCGTCTTAACGCACGATTCACCAAAAGGATACTTGCATTACTTTAGAAGGAATGCTGTTTGTGATGTTTAAGTTGCAAAGACTATTTTCGTGCGGTATTTGACGCAACGCGCACAAATTGTCACCGTGTGCGAAAAAACGCACACCATATTAGCCATACACGCCTTTACTTTCAGAAAACTACTGTTCTGAAAATTTCCCTGCAAACTGGAGGCTGCATCACTCTAGGGCCAACACATACTTGAATAAATCCCACTGCAAAGTCCTTATTGTGTTGCCAAAAGCTCATGAACTGTACTTTTCTATAATTACCGCCTGCCCCAAGTAGGTGTTAATTTTTGCAAAGACTAATGCGATATTTAGTGCATCTAAGTGAATCATGCGTCTAAGTGAATCATGCGTCTAAATGAATAATGCGTCTAATTGAATCATGCGTTAGTATTATTTCTGCGCGCTAATTAACGCAATGCGTTAAAATTAACGCATACGGTTACGTGCTATGTAACACACGTGATATGCGACTTAACGCATGCGATAATACTTTAGCGAATCACATGTTTTTTTGTGTCAATTTTAACGCAAAAAAGCATGCAATAACGCTTGTCGACCATTAGTGAATCAACCCTCATGTGTACTGCTAAACAGAGCCTCTAGTAGTCTGCCAGTCAAAATTGGGCTACTAATTAACCAATCTCAAGTCCTTATTGGTCACTTACTATGAAAGTTTTTGTGCTTGTGTTGCTCCCCAGCTTTTTTTTCATTGAAATGTTACTCACGGGTAAAAAAAAGTTGGGGAATTAGAATATGAGGCAGCCAAGAGGCTCTACAGACAGAAATACCTCACATGGTATAGTCGACTCAAATTTGTTCCATTTGTTCATGCAGAGTACAAAGATGATCAGAACAGCAAGAAATAAAGAGGAGCTGTCACTCCCCTTCACTTCTTTATCAACTTCATGCACTGATCAAAATGGAGCATCAACAAATGAAATATTCTAACCTGCCCAATCCCTGAATCGACCTATATCCTTAGTACACAGATATCAGATGGGATCAGTGAGTCAGCATACATGGCATTGTATGAAACTTTGTCTCAGTTGGCTTGATCAGTGCTTGTATGGCAACATTAAACTAGGGATTCCGAGAGATTCATGGCAATTTCAGTTAGTAACACTCTTCTAAAGAACTGGTATATTTATCAAAGCCTTTCTGACTTTTTAAAATGTGCCCTTTTGTCAGAACTGATTTGACTGCTTTGAGCAGGCACATCAAAGATCACATTTAGTAAAACTCTAAAATATATCATTTTTTTATTTTTTAAAATTTTAATAAACTTTCCACGAATATCTGACATTTACTTAATGGAACAGTAACACAAAAAATGAAAGTGTTTTTTAAATCTTTCAAATTAAAATAAAGTGTGCTGTTGCCCTGCACTAGTACAACTGGTGCATTTTCTTCAGAAACTTTAACTTTACTATAGTTTATATATACAAAGCTGCTTTGTAGACATGGTGCAGCCATTCAAAGCTCAAAAAGGCACAGCAGATAACAGATAAACTCTGTTGTATACAATGGGATTCTGCACAGCTTATCTGTTATCAACTGTGTATCCTTGAATAGCTGCTCTCATGGCTAAAGAGCAGGGCTGGAACTAGGGGTAGGCAGAAAAGGCACCTGCCTAGGTCACAACGACTTGGGGGCGCCAGACGGCAACCTCTCCTGCCTACCCCTAGCCTGCGCTTCCTTTTCTTGTCCCAGACGGTTGTCATAATGTGGTGGGGGCAATGAGTCCTTCCCCCCTCTCCGCTCCCCATTTGATGTGCAGGTGTGTGTGTGCACAGAGCGGGGCGAAGGTGCAGGTGCAGGGGCAAGTTGGCTCACCGGGTTGCCTAGGGTGCATGCCCCTGCTAAAGAGCAGCTTGTTTATATAAAAAAATAGTAGTGTTTCTGAAGCAAACATGCCACCACTGCAGGTCATCAGTACATTATCTTGCCATTCTTGTAAAACACTTCCTTTTTAAAATGTTACTGTCCCTTTAAAAGTCTGAACTGAAAAAGTCTGTGCAGAAAAGCTGTGAAACACTGAATTTTTCCAATGCCACACCTCTACTTCTTGAAATTGTTGCACAGAAAACCAGCATCAAGAAATCGGTAGGATCCTCTAGGGAAGGGACATCTGCCATTGACTTCTACATGATCTCAGCAGGTTTTACCTGTCAAATTCTGATTTTTAGCCATTTTGGCGCATAGTAAATGTTGAAAAATTAGAGACTTTTTTCTGCAACTCTTAGCACTAAAAAATCTGAATTGGAGAAAAAAATCTGACTGTTTGTAAATGGCACCCCTAGTGTAGGTCTAGGTCTTGTATCACACGCATTTACATAACAAGCAAGTTGGGGCACTTGCTCATTATGCATCTTCCATGTACCCTAACATGGCCACCTACACTGGGAGCTCCCTCTTGTTTTAGGGGCCGGAGAACTCTACAGGGTTCTTTTCCCCCATCCATATTGTGGGCTTTGAGTAAAACAATGAGATGATACTACCTGATTTAAATAACATTGTTGCAGGGTCATGTAGCCTGTTGATATTTTTTAGGAAAAACGCTCTCATTTAAGGACAATTTTGATCAAACATTTCATCTGTAACTTACAGATAAAATGTAATATTTAATCTGTAACTTTTCCTTTTTCCTTGTAGGGTCCCTACAGAGGTGGGCAATAAGCAGAAAATGAGGAGATCTCTTTGTTGCTTCATTGTTTTGCTTGCCCTCACCTGCTTGAGGGAAGTTTTGCAGGGGGCCTGGCAATTAGATCTTTGCCCTGGGCCCACCAGTACCTTAAAGCTGCCCTAGCTCATATGCTAAAAAGACAACAGTACAATATGGAAAAATATAAAAATATGCCCACAATGCACCTCATTTTGCCTATTTGCACCTGCCATATAAGGGGAGGTACATGGGTATCATTTGGGTATACACATGCATGTCCATTACTATGGCACCATTCATAAGACACTAGCAGGAGTGCCCATGGAGGCTAGTTGCAGCAGGAGCCCTACAGAAGGTATTAAAGGGGCACTGGAACCCCTTGTATAATCTGGCTTCAGTGAATAGTGCTGGTGCTGAAAATAAGTTCTGCCTCTAGGGCAGAAATCTTTACTGGGCCTTTACATCAGGCAGCCCTGACAAATCCACCTGGGTCAGGAGATGTAGGCCAAAAAGGAAGAACCACCCCTTTCCAATCACTATATTAAACTGCGACAGGAATCAGTCACTTATTCTATGAGTCAATAACAAAGATATGTAATTAAGATAACAGATACCAAGCTTTTGCCTAGCAACTAGGGGTATAACAGGGGTATATCACTTGTTTATGCAGAACTTGTTATCTGTATTTAACTAAAATAAGTGAACACACAAACCAAAGATCTGCTAGTGCTTTATAACAGAAAAAAATAAAGAAAATATGCTTTTATTAAAATTTGAGACAGAATACATTTTCAGCAATTTCCAACCCAGCAGGTAGGCACACAAAACTGTCTCTAATTCATTTTAGTAGCAATCACTTCAACTCACTAGAACATTTTAAGGTTAGGCGATTGCTGCACGTGACAACTGACTATTGCTCTTTACTTGTGGGTGTTGCTTGCATGTGATGCATTTTACAGCAGTGCAACGATTAAATAATTGCCTTTTAAATGTGTGCTATTCTGAATGCAAAAAAAAAAATTTGTCATGGCCTCAAATTTGCTGTGTTTAACAATGATATTAGATCCCATAGTTCAAGACCCATAGGGCAAAATGAAATCAATTAACTCTTTGCATTGCCAAGCAGTGGAATCCACCAAACTTTGCCACACATGCAACTGTTTAACCTCCTAAGGGTGCATACTCTAATACGATAACATTTTTAATACTGGTGGAAATTTTTTTTCCAGAAACTACTTAAGCAACTGTAAAATTAATTGCAATTTAACAAATGTCCTTCCCTTGGCACGAAAAAATTGATCGTTACAGTCCCAGCCATTATTAATTATACCCTATTAAACAATTAAATAGGCAGAACAAAATGCTTTACAGTTAAATGCACTGCAGGTAAGAATGGATCTGAAGGGTGTTTATTTATGATCCTCTAGTTAGAAACCAGGAATTTTGGAAAATACATTTAACACAATAAAGATACTCAGATTCATTCCAAGATTTTTATTACTGCTTTAGATAATTAAAGGCTGTTAGCTGCCTGTATCAGTAAAGTGGTTTGCTTGGAGCTGTGACATTCTTGTGAGCAGTGAGAAGTAGCATCAGCATTCAAAGCATAGCTGTGAAAATAATATACAAATACAGAGAAGTGTGCACCAGGACTAATCATTTGGAACCATTAAAAACCTTTGCTTTGACCATGTTTTACAAGCCATTATTATTATGTGTTTTATTATTTGTAATGTTATTATTTAGCATATCTTAATTGTAAAGGCAAACTGCCACTGTATCAAGATATTATGTTAATATTTATACCTGAAAATAATATGTAATATAAAAAACAGTGACATACAGTAAAGACTTGTTTTGGGTTTTTTTTAAACTTTGTTTTTATTGTTTGTTTTGTAACAAAGTAAAATAAAAATATAAAACATGTAAAGGAGAAAGTAAAGAAAGAGTGAAATTGAGATGGGGTAGGGGATGGGGGGTAGGAGGGGTGGACTTTGACCTAGTCATTATTATAAATGTGTTTTTTCATACGTTTCTATTTTGTGGTGGATAAGTGCAGTCAGTTTTTCCATCGTGGATATCAACCAGATTTTGGTTATTATTTCAGGGAGTTGTGGTGGGGCAGCCTTCCATATTTTAGCTATTCCACATCTGGTTGCCAAGCAAATTTGGGTGCATAGTCTGAATTCAGTTTTGGTTAAGCTGTCCGGTTTACGGAATAGTAGGGCAAGCTGGGGATCTGGCTGGATTTCTTTCTGCAGTAGTTGGCTTATGAATCTGAAGGTGCCTTTTCAGAGTACCGATATTTGGGGGCATGTCCACCAGATGTGTAGTTCTATAAATACTTATTTTTACCTGGATGTATGGAGAAATTTCTATTCAGGAAGTTACTTGACTGTCTCCAAAAACAAACCTGGAAGTATTGTATGAACATATGGGAGCTTGGTGGCTAATAAATATTAAATTATCCAGCAACATATTGCAAACATTATTATTCTAGACAAACAGTACTGAGTGACAAAGTGACCAATACTGCAGAGAAATATTGGATGAGTGACACAGTTGCAAACAATGCTTTGATGCTTGATAGTCATGTCACTAAGTAACCTTTTAGCCAATAACTGTAATGTATTCTAGACATAACAAAAATGAATAGAACATGGGTGAGTTTCTATGTATTAAGCACTAAATTCACATTTTTATCAATTTGCCCCAATGTGTTTAGAAGAACAGACTAATGCAGGAACAGACTAGATTTTATAACTAGTTTTTATTGTTTTCCAGGGGCCAAATAACCACTGGGTTAATAAATGAAGCAGTGTCATTGAATGTATTAAATGAAGCCATTTACATCTGTTGTTGAATGCCTATCCCATATATTATATAAAATCTGGGCTAAGGGAAAAAATGATTCCTCTGCACAACTCCACAATTAGACAACAAGATAAAGAATTTGCAGTTCTTGCACATTTCATGGAGATAATACATCCATCAAGCCTGGTGCGCGTGCAGTTGTCGCGTCCCCTACCCTAACTATGAACTGATTTTGTTATAGGATGGTGCTATTGAGGAAACACAATGCCCATTGTGTGAGGGCTGTGTGACCATGATGACCTGAATAGTTACTATGCACTGACAGCTTTAGAAGGATTGCAGACAACTGTGCATAAAGAAACAGAGTCATCTGTCACTTTGCAGGGGACTTGAATGTTGTTTACTTTGTTTCCTATCAGATATTGTATATAAATATATATTTATGTAATTGCTCATCTATCACTGTTTAGATCAGTTTTGCAATAATGTCTTAGTCACTCCTTAGTCTTATGTTTATTTTGTTATCAGGGAGATCCAGGTTCACTATAAGTTGTCTGCAGTGACAATGTAACATGTTAACATGTACCTGAAAGGGAATCACAATGTCTGTTTAAGACTTTTCTGATGGCAGGTAGATATTGCTCAGGAATGTAGAAGTCCAGCCCCTTTCTCCTACATCTGGGTGCATTCAAGGCCCTCTTAAGGGAGCCTCAAAATCCTGTGCTATACTCTCTGGTGGAAACTGACTGTCAGAGGTTTCATAAACACCATCTGGGTTTAGGTAGCCTTGCATGTTAAGCAGCCAGTGGTACCAAAATGTGAATATGTCAAAACACATTTATACAGCTTTATTAAAAAAATCAAAAATGACTTTGTAGGGATTTCTTCCTCAAGCCATATACGTGCATTACTTGAAACTCATCTGAAATCAATGGGACAAAGGCTGAATGGTGACTGTTTATTTATCAGATAAAATATATATCCCCAGATATTATACAAGATAAGCAAACACAATTAAAGGATAAGGCAGTGATCCCCAGCCAACATGTTGCCCACCAACCCCTTGGATGTTTCTCCCAGTGGCCTCAAAGCAGGGGCTTATATTTAAATTCCTGGATTGGTGGCAAGTTTTGGTTGAATAAAAACAGGTGTACTGCCAAACAGAGACTCGTGTAGGCTGCCCGTACGCATAGGGGCTTCCAAATCACCAATCAGAGCCCCTATATTTAACCCCAGGAACATGTTTCATGCTTGTGTTGCTCTCCAACTCTTTTTACATTTGAATGTGGGTCATGGGTAGTAAAGGTTGGAGATCCCTGGGATAATGAAAGGTTTAATTAAAGGGAGGGACAAAAGTTAGACACCCCCTGTGATTGTAATCACTTACCTGATACGTGAGGGAGCTTCTTCTTCTTCTTTTTCTTTTTATTGCACGTTAAAGTTTTTTTGTTAAAGTTCAGTTTTCCACTCTACTAAGCATGCACACTCAGCTCAAAGAAAGAAGCAGGAAGAGGATTGCTCGCTCATATGTACCCCAGTGATTGTAATCACATACCTGTTAGCAAAAAACTGCACCGGCCTGGAGTATCAGAAAAGTGATTACAATCACAAGGGGGTGGTGAAAATTTGGCACCCCACAATGATTGAACCTTATGGTATGATTTTTTACATTACAAAACCTGGATAGAAATACCATCCTGGATAGAAATAACTAGTGGGTCAAGCCAAATAATATGCTGTGGTGCTAGTAGTCATTTAAAGAAGTGGTTCACCTTCAGGTGAAGTGTGTAATAGAATGGCCCATTCTAATCAACTTTTCAATTGTTAGTCCCAGGGGAAGGTGCCTGTAGGCAGGTAAAGTGCAGGTTGATACAGGCAGACCTGGCACGTATGGTGATGCTGACAGGCAGAGAAAGTGCAGGTCAGTGAATGAATGAAGTTGCAGATTACCAGATTTCATCACATAAGCTCCAGATACTAGAACACATGCCAAATACAGTATTTGACTAAACCACGCTGTGAATAATCTGAGTGAATGTACTTAATCATGGACAGTTGCCCTAGAGGTTATGTGCTCTGCCCATAGATTATAAAAAAGGGGGGGAAGTTGTGCTCACCACTAAATTTAAAACCATTAGGCAGGTTGACCTTTTATTGGTCCATTGGGATCACCTGACTGTAGCTGAAAAGAGTGGACGCTACAACATGGAGCTTGCCACTGCTCCTGTATAAACTATAACTATAATATATATTGATAATGGGTGAGTGCAGAGGACCCTTTTGTTTTTGTCTATATGAATTTTGCTGACACAGCCTCATTGTACACCCGCCTAATGGTTTAAAATTTAGTGGTGAGCAAAACTTTCCCTACATGGGTTGTCTATAAATGATTAAGCTGAGTCACAAAAGTTGAATATTTAGACATACACCTTAAGCTGGCCATACATAATCATATTTGGTTGGCCAGTTTAAATGATTTTCCATACCGCCCAACTGTGGCCCCTGTTACCTTCCTGCTGTTCCAATCGTTTGGGTGGTTGTCCTGAACTAAAGGGACAAATGAAATGTGACCAAGCATGTGTATAGTCCCTCCTACATTTCCAAACATTTGGTCTGTGCAGACTGGATCCTAATATGGCCACCATATAAAGGGTTGTTTACCTTATAATGTAGTATTCTAGAGCACTTGCAATTCATTTTCATATTTTTTTTTTTATGGTTATCAAATGATTTTCATTTTTTTGTGCTACAGCCCTAAGGGCTCTGGCACACGGGGAGATTAGTCGCCCGCGACAAATCTCCCTGTTCGCGGGCGACTAATCTCACCGAGTTGCCTTCACCTGCCATCCCACCAGCGACAATGTAAGTCGCTGGTGGGATGGCACACGCGGCGGCGCGATTTCGGGAATTCACCGAAAAAGACTCGCGAGGCTTTTCCGGCGATTTGCGCGAAATCGCGCCGCCGCATTGCAATACTAAAATACAATAACAATAGCCAGTCAGAAGAATCAGGAGCTACCCTAGGTAAACACTCATCTTGCAAGCACGGTTCCATCTTCACCTTTCTTTCTTTCTTTTTTCCTTCCTTCCTTCCTTTCTATAGTGAAACATACAGCGGGAAATGTAAATATTGAACACGTCAATGTTTTTTTCAGTAACTATAGTTCTAATGGGGCTATTGACATGAAATTTACACCAGATGTTGGTAACAACCCAAGTAATCCACACATACAAAGAAATCAAAACAAATAAGCCTTTAAATTAAGTTAACAGGAATGAATTGAAGAAACGGGAATGATTTGATCCCTTTGGGGCCCATATGTTACACTCCAATTCAACTTCCAATATTTTTTTTTATCTGATATAATTCACCTAATATAGATATCTACAAAAAAATCAAAACATACAAAGAAATTAAAACAAATAAGTCTTTAAATTAAGTTAATTACATAATCACAGAATGCAGTTTCCCTTTAAACAGACCTTCAAACAATCTTGGAATTATTATTATTTTTTTTTTTTAATGTTTCCCTTCCTGTTTTTTCTTTTGTTTTTGTTTTTTTTATTTACCTCTCAGTGCATGTACCCATGAGAATATTATTGCTCGTGCTTAGGAGTGATCCCAGTTTCCTAGCAACATGCAGTTTTGCTGGGATTTTCTTCCCTTAAAAACACATGAACTGATTTGCATGCGATTGTCCAGAAACCTTTGTTCTTTGATTCTGTTTCAAACATATTCTGCGCTAAGGCATTAAAGCAAATTGAAAAGCTTCACATAGATTTGACTTACGCAGCATTTCACGCTTGGAATGTAATTCTCAGAAGGAAACAGGAATGATTTGATCCCCTTGGGGCCCAAATGTTACACTCCAATCCCACTTCAATATTTTTTTTTTACTACCTGATATAATTCACCTAATATAGATATCTCTTCCTAAGGCTGCTTATCCCATAAGCAAGTACTGTATGTGGCTGGGTATCATTTCTAGGTTATCAGCTTTAAATTAACTTTAAACCCACACACAAACTGCAACTTTCTGTATCTGGTGCTGGCATTCTTACTGTGCTAGCAATTCTATTATTACTTTTCACATTTAATTTAGTGTTACTCAACAGAAATGTTTGAATATATTGAGACCATTGCTTCACTGAGTACAATATATATACACCTTTTCTTGAATTGTTATTATTTTTATTCCCAGAATACAAACTGCAAATTGAAAATGCTGGTTAGCGGATTCACTGACCCTTATGACCAGTTTAACTGTGATTGGTTCAAATTTATTGTTAGCTCATACTGAGCTTCCTTTCAGACTTCCAATCTGCTGCCTGGTTGCATGGCTGTTAGAGAGTCTGTACCACAAAAAAGGAAAAAATGGTAGCCTGAGATTATTGGATAATGGGAACACTGCCATTGTTATCAAAACTTTTGTGTGTATAAGTTTTAACACAAGGTTATATAATGGAAAATGAGGTTTAAAGGGAAAATGAGGTTCAATGTTGAAGAGTGCAAAGTTGGTAGAAATAATATAAATGCAAGTTGTACATTAGTGTATAGATAGGTCAGTATAGGTTTGTGTGTGCTGAGTTCAATTGGAAGGGTTGAACTTGATGGACTCTGGTCTTTTTTCAATCCTATGTAACTATAAAGAACACTAGATTTCCTATTACTGTCCTTACCTATCGCATTGTAAGGCCAGAGATTCAGTTCAGTTAAGTGTAGTATTATTAATTTGTACTGACATACCACAAACAAGATGTGAAGGGCTCAGTCTGTCTGTGGCATAACTACAATACAACAGATCCAAAGCCCAGTCACTTTTAGTTATGGCACTGCTAAAAGTGTCCAGTTAGATGGTGGCATTGGCATAAACATGTGGGAAACAAATGACAAATCTACAGTACAGAATTCTAACTGTATTCAGTCTATGGTGATAGTTCTGTAATGGTTAAAATGTAGAAATCATTGGCCTGTAAGTAATAGCTTTATGGTTATATTTCATGGGTTGGTAAATTAATGAAAACATATGGACTGGCATTTTATTTAAGCATTATTATTAGTTATGCTCCACTAAATACTCCATAACAGCATGTGTTTATGGTTGTATATCCACTGATGCATATTTAAAAATAACAAGGTGCAAACCTTTAGAAAAAAAAATAATGAAGCATAAAAATGTAGAAAGTGCTAAGCAACACAAAAAGCTGGCCATACACTAAAAGATCCGCACGTTTGGAGCGGTTGTCAAACAAGTAGATCTATCTTTCTGGTATATGCTGACCTGTCTGGTTGAGGACTGCGCCAAATAGCTGATGCGCTCCTCGCCCCAATGAGATTTTTAAACCTGACTGATTGATATCTAACCCATTCTTTCAGCTAGATATCAGTAGACTTGGTCCACTGTACGTACAAAAAGAAGCTCCAAGCACTCCGAACTCCAAAAAGGCTAAAAGTACATCTTTATTAGTCCATTAAAATGCAAATGCCTAAGGCATTCGGGTGACTCGGGTGAGTGGATTTGATCTGCATTAACTTCATGGGCTTCTTCTCTATTCAGTATTCAATATTGGCGTCAGGTTCGGGTTTATACACCCGGCCCTCTTTACTAATTTGGTACGAACTAACAATCTACAATTAAGCCGTGTATATTTATTTAGATATTTTTGTAACCGGCTGTAACTTAGATTTTGTTATTCTTGTTTGGACTTGGTCCACTGACAGCTTTTATCGGCCCATGTATGATATAGCAAAGTGCCATGTTATAAATACATGGGTATAGTTTGTTTTAGAATACATGGTTTCCAAAAACATGTTTGGGTACAAACTGGATAAACAACAAAACACTAGTTAGATAGTTATTACAACATACATTCCCCTGTTAGAAATAGTGTTATGCTAACTTGGGATTGAATATATTATTCCCTCTGGTAAACTGGTTATTTGCCAATAAATCAATACTAAAATCAGATGTCACTTTTCAGCTACACTGATTGTAAACTTAGCATTAGGACTGTAATAATGTGTGGGCCATTGCAAATAGGTCCTCATAATGAAAGGAGAATGTACATTATTTTTTCCATGCCCTATGTGTATTACATAGATACCTAAAAATGATGCAGTACTTAAGTCACTAAACTGCGAGTGACTTTGATACCAAGCCAGTAGGGAATGAGATATATTTACTCTAGGGGGCACATTTACTAATCCACGAACGTCCGAAAAGCGTCCAAATCTGTTTTTTTTCGTAATGATCGGTACTTTGCGACCTTTTCGCGAATTGTCGCGACTTTTTCGAGCTCTCAATATGAAAGTTGCGACAATTCGCAAAAGTCGTAATGGCTATGAAAAAGTCGCGACAATTCTCAAAAGTCATAATGGCAATGAAAAAGTCGCGACAATTCACGAAATTTGTAATGGCTATGAAAAAGTTGCGACAATTTACGGGAAAGTCGTAACGGCGATGAAAAAAATCGCAAAAAATACGAAAAAGTCGCAAAATGTTCGTTTTCCAATCCGAATTTTTCTCATTCGGATTCGTGGATTAGTAAATCAGCCCCTAGGTCTAGTAACCAGGTCTTAGGTTTTTCCACTTAAAGAGGTAGTAGACATTTATTTTCAAAATAAATGCAATGAATAGGGCTTGTGTCAATTGTTTTGAAACTTAGTTTTTGTTATTTCTGGTACTAAACATGGCAAAATGTGAAATAAAATCTAAATTCCCTATTTCCAGGAAAGCCCTGGAGATATAAGCGTAGGGGCTGCATGACAAGGGATCCGAATAACCAGCAGCCAGATTACACTGGTTTATTTTTAGAGACTGGCAGAACCAGGTGCAACTGTGATTAGGTGAGAAGGAAAGAGTTAAGGCAGGAGAAGGCTGGCCTGGGGAGGGGCGGAGAAAGAGAGGGATGTGATGTCAGAAAAGCACTCACTTCCTTATCTTCTGAGCAGGTAGAAACATCCCACCCACCCTCCCTCTTTTTGCATATTTTGAGAAATGTCAGGAGTTTCTCTTCTTTTGGTTTTCATATTATCTATTAATAACTGAATGTGGAATTTTACCTGAATGCATTTTTATATTGTGCTTTCTGTATCTTTATATGGTATAAACTTGAGAGTCAGCTTTGTGTTTAATTCATGTTAACAACGATTTCTTGATCCAGGGAATGTTTCCGATCGCCCAGGGGGTCAGGAAGGAATTTTTTCCCTTTTGAGGCATAATTGGCACTAGCTTCAGGTTGGGTTTTTTGCCTTCCTCTGGATCAAAATAGTGAATATATGATAATATATTTTAAGTTTTATTTGTCACAGCAGCGGTAGGACCTTGCCAGAGTACTGCACAGGTCATTTTAGCAGAGGGAGAAAGGAGGTTCTCTCCTGTGACTGCACGGTGGATTGATAGATACAGACGCTACTACTGCTTGTGCTAGGTGACAGCCTGCTTGGATTTCCTATCATCGAGACACTGCAGATCCAGGACCGGCAGCAGGGCTGCTGAACTTCTCTCATGGTTGGTAATGCAGCTCCTGCTGGTAGCAGAGTTTGGGGCAATCCTCTCTGTAGGTAGAGGCAGTCTAATACTCATTCAAGTCTTCAGCGAGGAACGGCAGAGCATAGTAGCGACCTCTTATGGAATTATGGCTTTAGAATATTGCCTTGGGTTAGGCTGGCAAGGTCCTATTTATTTGATAAAATGTGAATAAATGCTGTGTCCATTTTCTCCACCTCTGTCTCCTGGTGTTTCATTGAGATATGTAACAAGGGGGTTCAGGGGGGTGCTTCAAGGCGAAGGGTCAATTGAGGAGTCCCCTTGTCATGTTCATACGCGCACAATTAAAAACATCAGCAGTCCACTGTTTAATGAGCTGCTCCTTTTTTCACAAGGGAGGCCTTTGTTTATACAGGCTTCTCAGTTGAGAACCTCACTTAGATTTATGTAGCTTAAACACAAACATCTCTAAGTATAAACTACCTATACATATACATTAATGAAATCGCAAAGCCCTTGGTCCCATAAATATTGTGCCGGGTATAGCGAGGGACAGTGGGCTGATCGGCCAGAGGGCAGAACAGACAGATACATTGCATGGCTCCTTTATATTATTCCAGCAGAGATCCTGAATGATCAGAACAGGATAAAGTAAGAAGGAGTTGCTCCTTACTTTCTAATCTGCCAAAACACCAAATGCCGGATCTCTAAACTGACCCATATACATTGTAAATGAATACTGATATTACACTAATAAAAAATGCATACAATTATTTTTTTCAAACCTTGTTGCATGCTTATTAAGGCCCAAACAAATAGGTTTACTAAGATCTATAGGACTATATAATGCTCACTAAGATATTCAGTACCTCCTGTTTTGCATAGTTTGAAAGGACTTTCTGTAGTTCTTAACAGAACATGTATTAATTATACATTTTGTGCTGCAGGCAAAAATTTGACTATAACCAGGTGACTAGTGTTGTAATTGCACTGTATTGATGTGGTGGCTATAGTTTAACACCCACCAGTTACTTGTCTTTCAGTATAGACTGGTGTTTTATGAATCAGTAGGCTATCAGATTTAAAGGAGAAAGAAAGGTAAAAACTAAATAAGCTTTATCAGAAAGGTTTATGTAAATACAGCCATAAGCACTCACAGAAACGCTGCTCTGACTTCTCTGAAAAAAGATTAGTTATGTCTGTAATTCCTGTGCCAGAGACACGCAGCTTTCTGTTCTCTGCTCTTTCATGCCCCCCCCCAAGAATGCTAAGAACCCACTCCCCCCCTTAGGAATGTGGATCTGAGCCAATCAGCAGGAAGCTGACTCATAGCGGCACATTTACAAATGCACGAACGCTCCGAGCGTATTTGCACCAAATTTTTTGTCGCTTGCACGACTTTTCTGTAAGTTTGCGGGAAAAAATCGGAAAGGTTTTCCTGCTGTTTACAATCGTTTGGTATGAAAATTTAGTGACTTCCGGATCACCAATACGATATTATTGTGACTAATACGAAACTTTCGTATCCAATCCGAATTTATCCCATTCGGGATTCCAACTCGTGATTTGATAAATCTGCCCCCTAGTTTTACTAACTGAGCTTGTTCACTTGGTCTGGGTGTCTGTGCAGGAGTGAGGCATTATGGGAACTTTCTTTACACAGCTCAGCGTATTTTCTTCCTGTTTGGCTTCAGATCTTCTGAACAGGTGAAATATGGGGAGACTTAAGGGCACTATTGAGAGAACTGAAGGTATGCCTGCAGCTTGAGATTAACTCTTTACTAGCCTTTCCTTCTCCTTTAAGCTTTTTGGGGGCACAGCAACCTGTTACCCAAAAAGTTCAGAGAAAGGCATTGCCTTTGCCTTAGAGTTAAAAAAAGCAATTGTTCATTTTTTCATGATTTTAAAAAATAAAACAAAACAATCCCATGTATTATATGCAGTTATATATGCAATCACTCCATTTATCTGGTGGTATCTGTAATGAAAAGACAGTTATGTTTACTAAGCAAAACTATATTGATGGCAAGACAATCCTATTTTTTATTTATATGATTTTTAGTAGCCAGCCAATGACAGGTATAGAACGTATTTTCAGGCACTTTTTTACAATAAAAGCGCAAAAATACAAAATAAAACCCCTTCCCCCATGTTAATTCAGATCACTGCATGAAAAGCACTGTACGTTCAGTGGCTTTCTGTAAACATGTGAAAATGCCTTTTTCCACATTTTTGCGTCATTACAGCAGAGAAAGGTTTTTTTGGAGCTTTGTAGCTTATGGGACGTTGCCCTAAAGGACAGTGCTTGAAATTACAGACAGACCCTATATTTACAAAACCCTAGGCCCACTGTTCCCTCTTGTGTTCACAAACACACACATAGGTATCGAAGCCAATGCACACAATAAATTGTGGTATGCACATCTACACATGGTTTCAAAATACATTTTTGTGCACATAGCTAAGAAGAAATTAGGGAGACATTGCCCGGGTTCCAAACATTCTAGATAATAGATCCTATACCTATATTATATTATGTTACTGTCCCTTTAACAAGACCATTGTGGTTGCTGCGTAAATAGTGACAGGCAGCACAAGGAGCCGTGCAGGGTTACTATATAGCCTGTGTTGCACATGCTCCTGTGTTGTCAACTTGAAGGCTGCATATGTGAAATCAATCCCTGTCAGACCATGTTATTCTGTCAGACCTTGTCAAATGGGATTGCTTCATCAGCTTTACTAGAGTCATTTGATAACAGAACTACTGTGCTCAGAGTGACTTAACTTCAGAAAGAGGATTTCTTAAAGGTAAGTATATACAGTAACATTTAACCAACAAACTCCTTAATTGGAGGTAAACTGTGACCAAGCTGTGACCGAAATTTAGGCAACCAACATCAAAGTGTAACTGTTTGTCATACCCAAACAGACAGTGGTAGTGTGTAAGAGGCTAGGGTAAACTGTTCTAAAAACAGAAATCATCTATTTTTTTAAATGGTCTGCTAAGTCGGATCTCAGCACCATCGAAGTGTCTGTCCTTTATCGATGGGGGTGTATCCATGGGGGAAAATGGAGGGGCGCTGTTGCTAGGTGAACATGTGGGAGAGAACGAGACACATAGGGGCACATTTACTAACCCACGAACGGGTCGAAATGAGTCCGATTGCGTTTTTTTCGTAATGATCGGTATTTCGCGTTTTTTTCGTATTTTTTGTGATTTTTTCGGCGTCTTTACGAATTTTTCGTTACCAATACGATTTTTGCGTAAAAACGCGAGTTTTTCGTAGCCATTACGAAAGTTGCGTAAAATCTGGCGATTTTTCGTAGCGTTAAAACTTGCGCAAAAAAAGCGAAACTTCGCACCTTTCAAGTTTTAACGCTAAGAAAAAGGCGCAACTTTTCGCGTAAGTTTTAACGCTACGGAAAAATCGGGCGATTTTACGCAACTTTCGTAATGGCTACGAAAAACTCGCGTTTTTACGCAAAAATCGTATTGGTAATGAAAAATTCGTAAAGACGCCGAAAAAATCGCAAAAAAATACGAAAAAGTCGCAAAATGTTCGTTTTCAAGTCGGAATTTTTCCAATTCGGGTCGGATTCGTGGGTTAGTAAATCAGCCCCATAGTAGTACTGTTGCTTTCATAAATGTTACTCTCTTTGTCTCAGGTGGCCTTCAGTGGTGTTTAAAAAAGTTTTAGATGGGGACCATGAACCAGCTTCCATGACTACTGGCAAGGAAATGCAAATCAATGCTGACTTAGCTGCTGCTGTTATGTGTTCTATAGAGAGTTTAAACAAGCCAGTTTAATGACTAGGCATCTCACATCAGACGGGTTTGAAGGAATTTTTGAAAGACATACAAACAGAGGGTCTATATCCGAAGCTGAACTATATTTCGGTTGGGCTGCTCTTGAAATACTAGCTCTGATGCAACCCCCCCTTGACCTGCACCAAAGCTCCAATCAGTGGGTGTTAGGAGCAAGGGAGTGGCATTGGAAGGCCTATCTCAGGGTGGGTAAGGGTACGGAATGGCCTCTGGATACTGCTAAACCCAGAGTAAACATGTAAGATAAGAAATCTAATACAGCTTATCATATAAGAAGACTAAGCCATATGAGGGTTATTTACTCACCAGGAATAAAATTCCTGTACAATAGCTTTAGATTTTTTATATGTTTTGGGGAGCAGTGATGCTTTAACCAGAGCATTTGTTGTTATTGAAAGCAGCCTGTGGTGAAGGCTAGAAGAACCTTGGCGCCTTGGTGCTTTACCCAAACTTTAATAGAACTTTGTGGATTATGGCCAGATGAGAGAAGGCATAAAGAGAGATGTGCCTTTGGAGATGTTTTAATGTAACTTTGAATAAAGTCTTTTTTACTTTTAAAAAAATGTTCTGACCCCTGTGGAGTTTCCTGAGTGCCTAAATGCCCATGCTGGTTGTTGCAGAAGGCATAAAAACCCTTAAGGGCTCTGGCACACGGGAAGATTACTCGCCCGCGGCAAAACTCCCTGTTCGCGGGCGACTAATCTCCCTGAGTTGCCTTCCCCCTGCCATCCCACCGGCGAACATGTAAGTCGCCGGCGGGATGGCAGACGCGGCGGCGCGATTTCGCGCAAATCGCCCCGCCGCGTCTGCCATCCCACCGGCATGAGAGCTACTGGAGCAATTGCATCTGTGATTTTAAATCATATGTTATGTAAAGACTGAGAATATCAGTCTGTAATATCATACTTAATTGTTTCATTGCCTAATATGGAGATCGGTGCTGAGTCTATCTTGGGTGTAACAAGATCTAGCATATCAGGTATGACTGCATGAGACCATACACCGGTACGAAAATTTTGTGACTTTCGGATCGCCAATACGATATTATCGTGACTAATACTATTTTTTCGTAAGCATATTCCTGATATTTATGATCTTCAGAAATTATCGTATCCAATCCGAATTAGTCCCATTGGGATTCAAACTCGCATTTTCATGAATGTGCCCCATAGAGTAACATAAAAAAGTACAAATCCTGGTCTATTCCAACCAACATAATTGTTTAGTGTGCAGCTATACCAGTTCAGGTACTCTTACCTCTTGTGGTTTGACATTCAAAGTGTTCAGCACTGATGGGACAAAAAAACAAAACTCTGTTAACAATGTGCTTGAATGCTGAAAATACACTTCAGTTACATCTTGGCTTTTTTTCACAATATGATAAATCTTGGGCAAGAATTTTCTTTGGAAAGTCATGGTGAAAAAACATGATCATCAGAAAACCAAACTAGGTAAATTACTAATTCAGCAAAGTGAATAGAGATTTATCTTCATACATTATTTTGTTTGTGATTAGTAAAGCATTGCAATACATCAAAGGAAGACTCTGGGTCACTCACAGCAGCTACAGCCTAGGATCTGAATGCTGGTTACTATATGTGGCTTCACGTGACCATATTTGTGCCTGTGTTAGTAAACTGACACCATTTATTTCAAACTCATTTCTTCACAGAGTAGTGCAAAAGCAGCTACTAGGGTCCAGCAGCTAGCATACTATCAAACCCTATGGTAGCTATGGCAAACTCTGTGCAGACTTACGGTATTAGGAATATTTTGGCAGGAAAAAATAAATTTTTGCACGTGACCTGTTTGAATGGTAAAGGAAACCTACTCTGAATTACTAATCAAAAGAATAGAAAATTAGATATTTAGCTTAGGTAAAATGAATATCAGGTTTTTTTACATGTGCCTGTTAGATGTCAGGGCAATGACAGACAGGGCGATTAGTCACTGCAATTTTATAAAAATCCAGTTGTGCCAACTAATCTCCACTGCTAGTAACGGTGACTTGTACCAAGAGGCAGGAGTATTAAGGGACAGGTTGACGGCACCTGAAACCCAGAGAGAGAATAAGCAGCCAGAGGATGGTCCTTGGGAGGAGGGTAACAGAAGTAAATAGGTTGGTAGTAGAGAAGAGTTCCCAGTTGACTTATTTAAATATATTACAACAGTAAATAAGGAACAGTAAAGTGATTCCAACTCTGAGCTTTCCTAGCAATTATATTAAACCATTATTGTAAATTGTTGTGAATGCATTGCAACACTAACAAACTGTGATATTGCTAATACAGCAGAGGAATGAATTACACATTATTTGTAGCTACTGTAGTGTGATAAGAGTGCTATGTAAGCTGGGCTTCGAAAAAGTACAGACTGTTTTCTGTATTTCTTGCCTTATTGTAATTAAGTTCCCCTACTTGAGGGTAGTCTTATAAGCAGTTGTAGGGGACCACCTATGAGATCTTGGGCTGGGCCTACTGGTACCTTAAAGCAGCCCTGTTGGTCTGTGAAGGTTCTCATTTATCCAAATCATGGTATATCTGTAGTAATATCAATTGGACTTGCTGTGTTTTTTCTTAAAAATATTTGCTAGGCTTTCTTAATTCAGAATGACTTGTACAAAAGTATTTACATTTTTTTTACTATTACTATATTTTCATAGCATTGTGCTATTTCTATCCGCTTGCTTAGTTTTTTTTACGCTGGTAGCTCATTATGTAATTTACAGTGTTTTCATTCCTCAGTGCATCACAGTGTGGAGCATACAGTATATCCTAAATGGTGCATTCAGATGGCAGAATGTCCTGTTTATAAAGTTGTGATACACAGCTATATTAGCATGAGCATTTGTGCATGAAGTCCTGCATATCAGTCAGTTGCCTCAGTATCAAGCCATGTAATTCTAACCTGTTATCCTGCTTGTGACTACCCTGCTGCCTGTATATTTGGCCTACATCTTCATGTCGTATAACCGTTTCTTTCCTCCACTCTCCCCCTATTTCAGCTTTGCCTGCCCAAATAGTCTGCATCACCACCTCGGGCCACTCCCCCCTTGTTACTTCCTCCTCCATTGCTTGCTAAAAAGCTCCACTCAGTATGCTCCTCTTGTCTGTCACTGAATCCAGACACTTGTGCCTTCCCCAGTAAAGAACTGGCACCCCCCACTCGTCTCAGACTGATTAACTCTTACTGACCCAATACATTACCCCTGATTTATTGTCCTGATTTTCCTTCAGACTGTTGCAAGCTATCTGACCTGCTAGGATTAGCTACACCTTGATTATTCCAATCAGTTTTATTCACCCCTAGAAAACTAAAGCTGGCCATAGACACACCAATATTATTGTACAAAACAAGGTTTTATACGATATTTGGTGGGTGTATGGTTGATCGATGAGACGATCAATATCACAAAAGCCTTGGATATCGGTAGTCTCGTTTATCAGGTGGGACAAAAGATTTTGATTGGGTGTTGTTGAAGGCGTCTGAGCAAAAGCTGCATTTAGAGCTGAATCGTCAGATAGGGGTAGAATTCCTAACTCTATTCTACCAATGGTTGCAGGAAAGATGGCAATTGTAATGTGTATGGGCAGCTTTACTTTGCTGCAACTCCATGAGCCCATCTGTAACCATTTATAGTCACTATAATATAGATTGTAAGCTCTACGGGGCAGGAACCTCCATCCTCTTGTGTCTTTGACTCTTAACTTGTTGCAACTGTATTTATTTTGTATTTATTGTTATACTTTGTATTTATCTATTATTATCTTAATAATCCCGTTTGTATTAATGTATTATACTGTACAGCGCTGCATACGTAAGTAGCGCTTTATAAATAAAGATATACATACATACATACATAATACCTGCAGAAGTAGTATGTTCTGCTCCCTGTGAATAAAACCATTTCTGGTAAGAGCTGTCTGACATCCATATATAATAATAAGCGCTATGTTTGCCCAGGTGCAGTAACTCACAGCAACCAATATGGTGTTTACTGTTGACAAGGTGAAGGTGTTAACAAGGATTAAATACTGCCAGCTGATTGGTTGCTATGGCTTACTGCATCTGAGCAACTTACCCTTATATGTAATAAAAGGCAATACGTTTGCACAGGAGCAGTTACCTATAGCAACCAATAAGCTTATTTGTTGCAATGGGTTACTGCTCCTCGGCAAACATAGTGCCTTTTATTACATAATCTGATAAATGTATTTTTAGGTGCGCTTCTGGCTATTGCTACTGGGCTTCTCTGATGTGTGCATTTTAGGGCCAATAGCCCCGCTGACAGACATTAACTTGAAGCACTGTAGATTATAAAGGACAATGTACCCTCTACTAAAATTTAAAAGGCTATTCGGAATCACAGCTGAGTTTTATGAGCTTTAGAAAAACACTCCTCCTGCGCCTTGTGCATTTATATGGTGATGGAACTTCTTGGTCACTGCTAATGGCCTTATAAATTATAGTGAGGGTACATTAACCTCTGTATAGCTAAGGAGCAAGTACAACCAGAGCCATCTGTATCAAGCCTAAGCAATTTAGGGGGGCGTCAATGTAACTGTGCTGGGTTAGGAATCTCTTACTCTGCTTTGGTATCTGCTCCAGTACTGAAAAATGGTGATTGGCATACAATTACTGCCACATCCCTGTACTGCAATGAATAGTGACCAGCTCAGGATTCCACAACTCTAAACAGAATATTTGTCAGAAACAAAACAAATTCACACACAGTATTCAGAATGTAGAACGCCCAGCAGAATGGGAGGGGGTGTCTCTCATGCACCTTGCTGTGGCATTTCTCCCAGATTCCATGCGGAATCCAAGCATCACCCACCCGAAACAGCTCTGCCACAAGCCCAGCCGGGCAAGGAGAGGCGTGTCGGCTCCTATCTCATCGGCATAAGGGGCGGGGCCTGGCGTGCTTGAGAGACAGGCTCTTTCCTTTGCCTATTTTTTCACTCCTCTTGCGGATTGGGGATAAACTGCAGGCAGGAGGGGCTGTGAGCGGCAACAGTAACACCCGGCTACCGGATCTCAGTAGCATGGCATCAAGGAGAATGGAGACCAAGCCAGTTATAACGTGTCTGAAGACGCTGCTTATTATCTACTCTTTCGTCTTCTGGGTGAGTCTGATGTGAGTGTGCCCGCGGGCCATGCTCTCCGTGGCACTGAGGGAAGCAGCAGGCAGCTGAAAGACAATTTTACATGATCATTAATAAGCTATTTTGTTATCCCTGTGTCGGGTCTCCCCTCCCCTTTTTTCAGTCCAGTGTTTCTGCATCTCCCGAGTCGTGTTTACTGCGCAAAAATAAGAGCTGGCAGTGTGGGGTGCAGCTGGGCAGTGTGGGGTTCAGCTGGGCAGTGTGGGGTGCAGCTGGGCAGTGTGGGGTGCAGCTGGGCAGTGTGGGGTTCAGCTGGGCAGTGTGGGGTTCAGCTGGGCAGTGTGGGGTTCAGCTGGGCAGTGTGGGGTGCAGCAGCTGGGCAGTGTGGGGTGCAGCTGGGCAGTGTGGGGTGCAGCTGGGCAGTGTGGGGTGCAGCAGCTGGGCAGTGTGGGGTGCAGCTGGGCAGTGTGGGGTGCAGCTGGAAGAGGGGTTTGGGGTGACTAAATCTTGGGGGGCAATTAAAAAGACTCGCTAAAAGCTGGGTGTCTTTTAATCAATTTGCAATCCGTTCAGCTCCGCTCAATGCAGTGTTCTGTGCCAATTATCAGGTGCTGGGTATCGCTGCCCGCAGTGCCACTTTCCCTTTATTTAATAAATGGCGGTAATAAATAGAAGTGAAGGGGCAGTTTAGTTATTGTGCCAGTCACGTCTGTGTGTGAGGAGAGCAGGATTGTCTGTGTGGCATCACCTTCCTTACTGCCCTGGGAGATTTGCCATTCTGCTGCCAAGGGGAGAACACTGAATTTTTATAGGGAGTTTCTAAGACATTTTGGTTTTAGTGGTCAGATGCTGTTATGCTGCTCCATGTCATATATGTTCCAGCCATTATAAAATCCATGTCATACATATACAGCCATTATAAAATCCATGTCATACATATACAGCCATTATAAAATCCATGTCATACATATACAGCCATTATAAAATCCATGTCATACATATACAGCCATTATAAAATCCATGTCATACATATACAGCCATTATAAAATCCATGTCATACATATACAGCCATTATAAAATCCATGTCATACATATACAGCCATTATAAAATCCATGTCATACATATACAGCCATTATACAATCCTTGTTATGTTCTAGCCATTATACAGTCCATGCCATACGTATACTCCAGCCATTGTACAATCCATTCCGTGCATATACTCCAGCCATTATACAATCCATTCCGTACATATACTCCAGCCATTATACAATCCATTCCATACATATACTCCAGCCATTATACAATTCATTCCATACATATACTCCAGCCATTATACCATCCATTCCATACATATACTCCAGCCATTATACCATCCATTCCATACATATACTCCAGCCATTATACCATCCATTCCATACATATACTCTAGCCATTATACAATCCATGACATATATATGTACTCTAGCCATTATACAATCCATGACATATATATGTACTCCAGCCATTATGCAATCCATGTCATAGTTATACTCCAGCCATTAGACGATCCATGTCATATATCATATATATACTCCAGCCATTATCCCATTATCTAATCCATATCATGGATGGGTTATCACTATTGAATGTGTTCATATATTCTGTAAATATAATTTTTATCTGCACTAGAACACATTTTAAAGATTTGACCTACTGAGTGTAGCAAAGGTAACAGTTCTACAGTGCCATCTAGTAATTGAAAGTGGTATTGCAGGGAAAAGTAATTTGTCTTGTTATTTCTGTCTTGGGTGTGGATTCCATGTTCCCTATATACCATAGTTATTCCCATTTTACTGATTGGGCACAGTGATTTTCATTGGGTGAATGGAAGTGTAATGGGTCTATACCCACAGCTAGGCAATGTTGCTATAGACTGTTTTGTTATAATTATTAAAAAAGAAGACCTCTTTACTGGCCACATATAGAATACTGCAAGGCTGGGCTAAGGTGAATTCTGGAAATGTGGTCTTACAAGTACATATGAATTGAACATACATACATACATGACAGTTCATAAAATATTACTTTTTGTTCCTTCGTTCATTACAAGATGGTACAATGTTTCTGTGCTGCTTGATTTTCTGTATAGACATTTTCATTGTCTCGCTAAAATAGCTGGTGCTGTGTCTTTCATTTTGTTTGCAATATTCAGGTGAAATCCTGAGATATGCCATGGTTATGGAGTTGCAGAGCAGGCATCAAGTGCATTAATAAGCCATTGACTGCTCGAAGGGGAAGTAATTCACTTAAAAATTTGTAGGCATATATAATCAGTTGGAGAAAAAGAAAATATATATATTTTAGTTCCTAGACAAATAGCATAGGTTAGGATATCTTAAAGGTAAGAAATGATTATTATGGGTAAAAAAATTACCGCCCTTTGGTTGTAATGTGTAATGCAAAAATGCCTGCAGCATTCCCTGTATAAGGAAAGAACGTGCTGATCCTATTTAAACAAGTACTTCTTCTTATGGTTCTTTTCCGAAGCTATGAATTAACTGTTTCTCACCACTGAGATTATGATACTATGTACTTCTTGATATTGATAAGACATTTAAAACCCATATGTAATAAAAGGCAATATGTTTGCTTAGGTGCAGTAACCCATAGCAACTAGTAAGACGTTTGCTTTTAAACAGATTACCAGTAAATACTCCCTGTAGGTTGGTTGCTATAGGTGTGTAGACCAGCAGGAAACTTTGCTCCTTTTATTACATTTGTTCATTATAGTTACAGCTCAGTATAACAGGATAGGTAATGTACTAGCGCTCAGCAGCACTTTAACCTTCACATGTAACAAAGGGCACAAAGCTTTCCAAGGTGCAGTAACCTATAACAACCAATAATTGGTTGCTGTGGGTTACATTCCCTGGGCAAAGTTAGTGCTTTATTACTAACCCAGATAGAGCCTAAACCTGTAGCTTACCTTCAACAGCTAAACTGATGCTGCTGGACATTGGAGTCAAGTACTTGAATGAGAGATTGCTTAATCTATATATATGTATTTAGGGGTAATTATCTAACCATTGACAAGCTAGGTGCTACCTCTATTTACAAACATTTTTATAACTAAAGGTAGATGAGACAAAGGTTTTAGATATCCACAAATGGCCAAATTGCATCAATCCATTTGTTAGGATGATGGCCAAAACAAGTATATTTGAAAGGAAGTAAGAGTTTGCTGCAGCTGCTTTCACTTCTGCATATATCTATACTTAATAGATGCATAGCTCTGCTGGATGTACTCCCTGGCTTAAGGTGGTCATACACTATAAGATCCACTCATTTGGGAATCTTTCCACCGATATACCCACCTAAGGTAGCCAAACTATCTAATTACAATAATGGGAATAGGACCCATTGGACCCCATTCCCTATGCAGACACAGAAATTAGTCAACTGATAGAGAGAAATTGTAGACATACTTCTTCACATGGCCAATTTGTTTGTCATTCATTTACATAGCAATTTAGGGCCCCAAAGAATTGGTAAGTTGACCTGTTCTTACAAGATATATAAGAATTGCTCATTAATAACTGTCTCATTGGGTTCTTTTCACTCCTGGGTCCACCTGCAACTGTAGGGTCTGCTTTCTCCTTTTTTTTTTTTCTTTTTGGTAGAACTTTCCAAAAATGTTGACAACCCCTTTAAAGGACAAGGAAAGGCAAAGTCACTTGGGGGTGCCAAAATGTTAGAGAACAGCACCAGCCCGATTGGCCCAGTAGAGTGAAAAGCAGACTTCTCTGTTAAAGTTCGGCTTTTCACTCTACTGCGCATGCGCGCACTAGCAAAGCAGGAAGAAGGAAGCGCTGCAGCTACCCCGGGCTGGTGCTGTTCTCTCCATACAGGGGCACCAGCCGGGGTAAAAGGTAGGCGATTAAAGTCAGTTGGGGGTGCCTAACATTTTGGCTTTGCCTTTCCTTCTCATTTAAGTGGTCTTAAAGTGAATTGTAAGTGTAAGTTCTATTGAAAGCAACAGTTTATATTCTCTACACTACTTACTCTGGGTCTTTAAACAGTGTTGCCAGTTGATAAAGGGCCATTACACATTACAGGCATTTGAAATTGTGTTCCCCTTCGTAGTGGCGGAGAACAGAGAGTGATAATATGCTGTTTTCATTTGGAATTATATTTACAAATATACATAATTATCTATGTTAGAATGTTGTTTAGGATTACATTTACATTGTACAAAAAAACCCAAGGTGATCTGAAATACAAAGAACTGTTAAATAATTTGTTATAACATTTACAGATATACACAATGACCTTGAGAGTGAATAAGATACATAGAATCATAGGCCCTGTATTGAAGAATGCTGGAGAATACTGTGACTGCATTACTTGTGTGTCATAAAATGTTTTAGAGGGAATATCAAATTACCAGTTCTTTTCTCTCTGCAGAAAGCTATCATTTGCAGTCTGAAGTAAGCAAGTCAGCAGGCCTTGTTTTTATTCTCATTGGAAACAACAAAGAAGAGAGTTCTTTGTCAGTCTAGCTCTGTATGGCTTGTACCACTGCCAAGCATATCTATAGACTTCCCTTTATGCATAATAAGTAATTTATACCTATGTATTGAAAGCTTTATTGTATTGTCATATGAGACTTGGCTGATCTTATTTTCTCAGCTTCTAGTACCAGCTACTAAAATCATAGGTGTATAGTAGGGATGCCTAAATGTTACTAGGGTGGGGGTCTATTCCTAAAATATACTTTCTCAACAATTTTGTCAGTATCCTGTCGATCCGGTCGTTCTTCATGGGAGAAGAACCCTTCCTTTCTAAACGTTTGAACCTTACCAATTAACCTCAGTAGGTTAGCTTTGATATGTGGTATTGTAAAATAGTGGCGTTAAAGAAAATTCTCACTTTTAAGAATGACCAAAGGTAGTTTGTAATGGATCATTTTTATGAACGTGATGCATGGTGTTAGATCACAACTTGAGCTTTATAAATGCGCCCATTGTTTTATACCACTAAGTTCCAAGGTATCCAACTGATCAGTAAGTGAGCTGAACAAACTTATTGTAAAATTGGAAATACACAGATTTAGAGTGATGCCCAAAGGTTATTGCTACAGGTAGTTGTATCACTCTTCTCTTCTAAATTAGAATGCTTTTAAAATTGTCTAACTGATGTGTTTCACTCATCCTTATAAAATGACTAGGGGATAGAGTAGAAACACTATAACCTCTATTTATGTATAATTACAAAAAGTAGTTTCTTCATAGGGTTCTTTACTTTGTAAACATAGGGTTCAGGCAGAGTGTCACCATGTAAAGGTGGACCTCATGGTTCTCAAGGTCGAGAAAAAATGATGGCACCCACATCAAGCTGTGATGTTTCTACACGGCACTTCATGTTTGTTGAAAAGTCAAAAAATTTGTTTTGGGGGAAAACATATTAGTGTCTCTATTCACTTGGAAAATAATTTGTATTTTAAATGTTTGTTCTTCTAATAGAAGTCTCTGTCTCCCACGTTGTAAGGTAGCATTTAAAATGGTAATAAACATTAATCCACATTGTGTAATTTATGTTTCAGAACTTAATTTTCCTTTTTAGACATACTATGTGTGCCTAATGGATTTAAAAGCTTTTATTTAACACAGATGTTTGTACATATTTTCCTTTATCACTAGCAGTTTGAAACTTAGGGGTGGTATTGTTCCTCGCTGTGGTTCTGACGCTAAAAAATGAAGCAGACACCAGCTGTTTAATGGAACAGTAAAACAAATATTTTACCCTAAAAATACTCCTTCTAAACACTTTCATTAACATATATATGATACAGAAGTTTAAATATTAGAAGTGTTTTTATATAAATAACATTGGATGTATAGAAACCCTTTAGTATAGAAACCCTTTAGAATGCAGATGTCTAGGTGCTCATTCTTGTTCATTTTATTCCAAATTCAGTAGCACTTTATAGAGCTCAATAGAAGAAATAATTGATCACAATTAGTAGAATGTTAAGAACGAGGCACTGTGGTGTAATTATTCGTGTAGTACAGTGGTTGTTGGACTTTTTCAGTTTAAACCACTGGAGGCTTGGATTTATCAACCTTGCAGCCAATGTATCAAGAATACATACACACTAGATTTTCACTCTTAATCTCGCCCTAATTGATCTTTAACCTGGGTGTCCAGGTGAATCTACGAGAGCAAAATTGTCCTTCCAATCGCACCCAGACTGACTAAGACTGACCCCCCCCAGGGGAGCTATTCCCAAAGACTGGGAATCGCTAGTGTAGACCCTGAAAAAGATGCTGAAACAGCTTAATATTTCAAATTTATTAAAATGTTAGTTTGTCTAAGATTCTTTAGGTTTGAGAGACCTCACCAGTCCATTGTTTATAAAACTGCTCCAGGGACTTGACTAGCTTTCATCTCTGTTGCCGGATTGAATTTCTTCTGAAGGGAGTGAGTACCTTTCTCTCCTGTTAAATCTAGGCCAGGGATAAACTGTGAAATCATGTTAGATAATCTACCTAGCAACCAGTTCTCTGGGGACAGTTCAGTGTAACATTTTCCATTTCTAGCGTTATATTGAAAAGATTTTGTCACATTTTGTCTAAAGATAAGGCCTATGATTTTATTGTTGTTTTTTTCTTAAATAAAGCAGTTTGGTTATAATTTCTTTACTTATACATAAGCCTAAAATCTTTTAGAAACAATATGAATACAAAAGTATCAAATCTGCCTCCCTCTGGAGTTGTATTTTTCTGTAGCTTGGAATCCGTAAAACTGCTGTATTTTTATAGCTCGTCTGTTATGAAAATATATAGTTACCATGACAGACTTGAGTATTAGGATATATTGTATCAATAAATATCCCATCACTACAGCACAGTCTTGGTGTTTCATGAAAACATAAAACCAGTCTCCCAGATTTATATGATGTTGCTCTAAATTCTAACTACAAAGCAAATGAAAATAACAATTGTATTAGAAAAAGTAAAAAAAAAATATGGTTAGCATTACTCTGCTAAGAGTAAGTATGCTTAACACACCTTTTTTACATTATTCAGCTTGTTGAGTTGTCAGTTTTATTCTGTGGTGCTTCAATCCTGGATTTCAGCATTAGTCATGTCTGTTTTGGGACAGGATTTAAAAGATATTCTAAGGCAAAGATCCCCAACCTTTTTTACTTGTGAGCCACATTGTAATTTAAAAAACGTTTGGGAGCAACTCAAGCATGAAAAAAGTTACTAGGTAGTGCCTAATAAGGGTTGTGATTGGTTATCTGATCTTTAAGTGTACTGACAGACTACAAGAGGGCTCTGTTTGGCAGTACAAATGGTCTTTTTGCCTTTAAGATATTTAAAAATATGCACCTGCTTTGAGGCCACTCAAAGCAACATGAAAGGGGTTTTTGAGCAACCTGTTGCTTATGAGCCGCTGGTGGGAACCGCTGTTCTATGGTATGGAAACAGTGCAGATATTTAACAGCAGAATTCTTGTGCTTTCCTGTACCAGGGTTGTCAACACTGTGGATCTCTAGTTGTACAGCTTTTTCAGCTACTTCTTAGTCTAAGTCTAAGGAGAATCTCCACACCCTTTTCTTCTCTGAGCTGTCCTCTCTTTGGCTGTAAAGATATTGAAAGACACAATGCATTGATTTATATTGGAGCAGATACTGCAAGCATGTAGTAAACACTTCTTTGTCCTCTTTACAGTCAAAGAGAGAAGGAGAGCTCAGAAAAGAATTGGATGTGGAGCTTTATGCTAGACTAGGAAGTACCAGATAGGTATGTTATTCTAGGCACAATTAAAGTAATTTTAGAGATAATAAAACCTTTCTTTTTCTGTCACTTTAATGCACAGTTTCCCAACCTTTTTGATCTGTGAGCAACATTTAAATGTTTAAAGAGTTGGGGAGCAACATAAGCCAAAAAAAAATTTCTTGGGGGTGTCTAATAAGTGCTGTGATTGGCTATTTGACTGGCAGCCTACAGGAGGCTCTGTTTGGTAGTACACTTTTATACAACCAATGCTTTCCTCCAAGCCAGGAATTCAAAAATAAGCACCTGAATTGAGGCCACTGAAAGCAACATTCAAGGGGTTGGTGAGTAACATGTTGATCCTGAGCCACTGTTTGGGGGATAACTGCTTTAATGAATGGGTGTATAGTGAAGTTAGGCTTAGGTCAGGTCTGATAGAACCAACTCATTCTCTTTCCACTTACTTTTCTGTATTATGTAACCGTATGAAGTCACATAGTTGGGGTGGCAGGCAATTGGATTAGACAGCAGACCAAATATGTTAATATGTGAGGTGATAGAAGAAAATAGACCAAGTAGGAAATATGCTCCAAACATAAGGAGAAATCTAGACTGTAGCTTGTTATTCCAAAAGATTTTTTTAGGCAGCAGAAAACACAAGTTAGATATAGATAAATAGAGTAAACCTTTTTTAGCTCCAACTGCTGGTCAGCTCTGTCTCAGAAATGCTAAATGTGATTAAACCCCCTTTCGTTTTTTTTTGGGGGGGGGGTATCCCATTTTTATTTTTATACATTGCATTTAGAAACTTTGTCAGTTGTGTCACATTATTTAATGAAACTTATGTACGGTAAGAAATAATGTACCCCCGCTTGTACAAGATGGTTTTCTATCTCTTGCATAAAAATTTGTTAGCTTGTGCCTCATATTTAAAAAATTTCTTGGTAACTAATGTCCTTATTTTGTAACAGGGTGTGCATATTTCTCTATACATATGTGTCTATAACATCACAGACTGTCGGATATAAGCATATGTTAAAGTAAAACTAAGTCCTATTTATTGTGCTCATGCTGGGCAGAGTTGTATATTGCTCTCTACTGCCCATTTAACACTTTATGGGGCACATTCATGAAAACGCGAGTTCAAATCCCGAATGAGATAAATTCGGATTGGATACGATAATTTCTTAAGATCCCAAATATCACGAATATGCTTACGAAAAAAATCGTATTAGTCACGATAATTTCGTATTGGCGATCCGAAAGTCATGAACTTTTTGTATCCGAACGATCGTAAAATGCAGGAAAACCTTTCCGACTTTGATCCTTCTGTGCATGATTTTGGAAGCCTCCCATAGGAATCAATGGCACTGTGCAGCTCCAACCTGGCCCAAAGAAAGTCACGATACCGAAGCTTGAATTAATCCGAAACTTTCATACTCAGCGCAACAATACGATTTTGTTGCACAAATTTTGTCTCAAGGTACGAAAAAGTTGACAAAAATACACTGAACAAACGATCGGAGCGTTCGTGGATTAGTAAATCTCCCCCTTTATGTGTTTATATGTTAAAGGTTAATGGTTTTGACTTATGTGGTCTTTATTATTTTTATAAAACTGGCCAATAAATCATCATGTTTGTATATAGTTCCAGCAAGTTACGTAGCTCCTTATAATAATTATATAACAAACAGGGATCTTACAATAAATTAGCAAAGGCATCCTACTGTTTTATAAAGACTTAAACAGTAAGATGTCTGTCTAGGCACTAAAATGTTGTGGGCAAAAAAGCTTTCAATATTAGGTAGTTAATTTGGTTAAAAAAAACGTATCTCTGTTTATATATCTGTTTTAATCTTCTCCGGCAATCACAGCTTTACTGAGCCACAGTGCATATAACATCATATAATAACAAGAGCCATGAATATCCTGTGAATTATATACTTATAAATGGCGCTTTGTAACATCATCGTTTATAATGGGTGCTTAGTGTTGTAATTTATGTGACATAACTTACTCAAACTTGTGTATCATACACAAGTCACTTTGGAGTTCCATGACTTTAAAAAAGGCTGAATGGAATTCCTTGGTATCCTTATATTTTACAAAAGACAGCACTTTATTCACTATATACACACAAAGAGAGTCTATATGTTTATTATTTTAATATATTACAGTCCTAGAAACAAATTATTTATTTTAAATTAAAATGTGATTGTAATAATAGTGTTAAAATTGTAAGTAAATTGTTTAAACACATAAGGGCCCCTCCACTGGCTCCCCTGCCACATCCCATGCACTTCTGAAGGGGCCCATGTTGCTTTTAGGAACCTTTAGGACCAAATTATGTATGATCCTGTCAGATTTACAAGGCTCTTTCACGCTGTAACAAGTCACTCCTTTGTTGAAAAAAGAGCTTATTAGTATCAGCAGTCTTCCTATTAATGTTTTAATTTTAGCACACTGTTTGTACATATATCGGAACCCTTATCCGGAAACCCATTATCCAGAAAGTTCTGAATTACGGAAAAGCCATCTCCCATAGACTCCATTTTAATAAAATAATTCACATTTTTAAAAATGTTTTTCTTTTTTCTCTTATAATAAAACAATACCTTGTATTTGATTCCAATTAAGATATAATTAATCCTTATTGGAGCCAAAACAATCCTATTGGATTTAATTACTGTTTAAATAATTTTATTAGCAGACTAAAGGTAGGAGATCTGAATTTCTGAAAGACCCCTTATCCGGAAAACCCCAGGACCCAAGCATTCTGGATAACTGGTTCCATACCTGTACATTTTTTTGGGATTATTAATTCAGCAGGGTGTTAGAACTCAGCGCTGCCTCTGACACCCAAAAAGTGTCAATCTGTTAGACAATTTTTAGCGCATTTACTAAATAAAACCCCAAGCTTAAATATATGCAACAGGAATATGGTGAACAAGACATATAAATGACCTTTGAATGCTTTCAGTACTAAACAAAAAAGAAAACATAATTCTCAGCGATCTTCATTACCTTTATTGCTGCCTTGGAAAACGATGCAAGACAGAATATGTTCCCAGGGAGCTAATATTTGAGTTTTATTGGAGCCCATGTTTTAAAGGAACAGTAACACCAAAAAATGAAAGTGTATAAAAATTAATATATTATGTACTATTGCCCTGCACTGGTAAAAGTTGTGTGTTTGCTTCTTAAACACTACTACAGTTTATATAAATACCCTGCTGTGTAGCCATGGGGGCAGCCATTTAAATTGAAAAAAGGAGAAAAGGCACAGGTTACTAAGCAGATAACAGATAAGTAGCATAGATTCCCATTGTATTCGACACAGTTATCTGTTATCTTCTTATGTAACTTGTGCCTTTTCTCCTTTTTTCAATTTAAATGGCTGCCCCCATGGCTACACAACAGCTATTTCTATTAACTACAGTAGTCTTTCTGAAGCAAACACACAACTTTTACCAGTGCAGGGCAACAGTACATTATATTTTACTTTTTTTTAAAACATTTTTATTTTTTAGTGTTACTGTTCCTTTAACATGACTTAACCATAGTATCCAGTTAGCTGCTTAGTAAAAGCTATTTACTGTGTGTTTAAATATAGCACAGGTTGAAACATATTTGGCCATGTCATGCAGGGATTGGATTATTGTTTATTCTAGTTAATAACCACTCTACAGTTTTATAGACCACTCTGTACAAAATGTCACTTATTCATCTTTGTAAGAATTATTGGGTAAGGAGATACATTTGTTAAAGGGCCACTGCACCTTAATTTTATTAATTTAAAAAATTGCTTTCTGTCATGTACATTGGCCCCAGTGGCCCCCAGGAATCCATATTTTGTTCATCTATGAAAAAGAAAGTACATTATCCAGCCCGGCCAAAAAGAAAAAAATGTAACCATTTGAAATTTACATAGATAACTAGATGCCACATTCTTCAAGGGTGTATAACATACACATTTGTGCTTTTAGATTTATTTTATGTAAGCAATGCACAAATCGCTTTACTGATAATACACAACATTATATGCAGTCCAACTGAGTTCCAGTGTGCCAGGACTAAATGTAGTCAATATACGCTAGTTTTTCGGATGCTTCCATTAGTACATGTATCAAGAGTATACCACGGCTGTGTGCTGTAAGATCTGACCTACCAAAGTGGGTACTAAGGTTGATACCTTTTTTAAAACCTCCTTTTCTATATTTTTACCTTCCCCATTAATAACATTAGCACCAAACATCATTTGTACCTTCCAGAAGGCAACCCTAGTGGGTGCAGATGGCTTCTACGTTTATGAACATACAGTATCGCACTGATCAACCATTTGAAATGTTGGGCCAGTAGTTTGGCGGCTAGAGCACATGAGCCTAAGGCTGATGTCCCATGGGGTGATTAATTGCCCATGGTTTCCTCCTGCTTGCAACTTTGCGATTTCGGAAAACAAAGTGATGCATATGCCCTTTCACTGGCGATTCATTTTATTGCCATTGGAAAAGCATTTCGAGGAGATTGGTCGCCCTCGGTTGCCAAAATTAACCAGAGGCGACTAATTTCTCCATGGGCCATGAGTCTAAGAGACACAAAACAAAATAAATGTAATCACACACTCAGCCATTTGTTTCCTCTGCTTAAATTGCTATTTTTTATTCAGCTTTTATCTTTTCATCAGGAACAAACTCTTGCGTGACAGTAATGGCTTAGATTACTGGTTCCATTCATTAAATGGTTCCTGAAATAATCTGCAAACGACTATACACTGCAATAAGTTTTGCATGGCATTAGGGGCTGAACATAACTGCAGCAAATTTGCCAACAGAAAAATTAACACATTTTTATCCTGTTCACACTATTTATACAATTTGGTTTAATACCAACAATTGCCTTATAGTATCACTGCTAAAGACTTGAAAGCAATTGTTTCCATTATGTTAACAATGTTCCCTTTTGGCTGCCCAATGCAAACACTCTTTTAACTGGCTACTAAGTATACAGACATGACTCCAAACATCTTTGTATTGATTTGAAAATAAGGACTGACAGTTTAAAAATAGTTTTGTTTATACTATTAATGTAAGCTGTGCACTATGATACATTTTTGGTGGCTAACCTCTAGGCTATGATTGGGACTGCTAATTGTTTTTTCTCATCACTAAGGCAGATCCTCCTTTAGTTCATAAGCCTTATTTACTAGTGCAGGTGATAAGAGTAAGTTCAAATACCAGCTAAGGTTGGGGCCGGTATTTTAAATTTATAGGCAAATTTGTAATAAATACTCAATCCACCCCTTTCTTCACTTCCTAGCTCCTGTACTCACCAAATCCACTGCCTATTCCATGCTTGATGACACATCTATGCCCCCTCAATGTCAGAACTCTGTCCCTGTGACATCATAGCTCTGCCCAATTACATCTCAATCGCCTCCAGCCCTGGCTGTTAAAGTTCTTGTAAAAAGGTGCCAATCCACACTCCCCAGCACACCCTGGCCTTTCCACTCTGTTCCACCTGGTGCACAGTACTTCTAGAGATGTTGGCACTCTCCACCACGATCCAAAATAGCACAAAATACCGGCACAACAGGATTTGTTTTAGCGGGATAAACCCTACTGATTTTAATAGTAGAAAACCATGTAACGTTTCGGGGGCACACCCCTTCGTCAGACTTGTAAAAAGGTGGCCACTCTAATTTGCGCCTGCACACACTCCTTTAAATTTCGGGCTTGCTCAGCCTGCTGTGATTATATATTTGCAAGTGAACACATGGAAGCAAAGGCATACTGCAATTGCTGGCAGCCTGCAAATGGCAGTAATTCCACAGTTCCATTTGCATGCTGCATCAGTTTGCAGATTGTGGTGTCTGCTGTAGTTTGGGGAAAATACTTACATTTGTTAAACAAATTATTGGTTATATGCATAATAAAATTTGATCTGGCACTTTTGCACTTACTTTGATATGACAACCCTTCCTCTAATAATGAGCAGAACTCTCCTTACCTTCTGTAGCGACCTTTATTTGTATGTCATTTATATGTTCAATATTTACAAGCTTCTGCTGTATACAACGCTGTGGAATTTGTTGGAGCTTTATACATGTATATAATAACAATTTTAATGTTTAGTCATCAAATAGAATATAAATTAGATATAATTAGATGTCTTATGTTTAACATATATCTTCAGTGGCTCCAGGCTCTCTAGAGTAAAGAAGGAGCTGATTTTGCTTTGCTTGGCGTGTGTTAGCATAATTGCAAAGATAATGTATTATTAATATCCTATCTGTCTTTTTATCCACTAGTGAGAACAGCATCTTCTTTGAAGCTGATGGTTTTTGGTCAGCTTTTTATTATGGTGCTGAAAAATGTTTATTATTTCTTACTAAAAGTAGCTTTATGTTAGGTCCAATTAAAACACCCGTTGACTATGTTCCTTTAGCCAATTTGTAATATCTAATAAAGGTGGGGGGTGCTAGGGCGAGATCTGGGCTAATTTTTCAATCTGATACAGGCTTTTTGCCATCGATGGGCAGCACCTCAATCATGACTGTGCAGCTACATTGGGGGAGAGAATGGCTAGAGGGTTGGAGTTTTCAGACTAGGCATGAGGAAAAATTCTGTGGTGATAGTGGGCATAGTAAGGAAAAATGTGGATGGAGACTTGGTTGGGGGTAATGATAATGGCAGGAAGGACCACAAGTTGTATATGCAAAATTCTTACACTGGTGTCAAGTCCCGATGGCCTAAAATGGGGTTTGAACTGTTGGTTCAGCTCAGTCTAGTTAGTGGTTGATGCAGGATATGGCACATAAAGGTTTACTCAAAATTAATGTGAACAAGGCACCAGGGCTAAATGGAATACACCCTTGAGTACTGACAGAGCTTAGTTCAGTTTTAGACCTGTCTCTATCTAACTGGTATGGTGGGAAAGTTATGGCTCGTTGAGGGAAAGGGTTTTGTACAGTGAGAGCTGTGAAGTTGTTGAATTCTGTCCCAGAATCAGTTGTACTGGCTGAAACATTAGATAGCTTCAAGAAGGAGTAGGATGTCATTTTAGCAAGTGAGGGAATACAGGGTTACGGGAGATAGCTCTTAGTACAAGTTCATCCGGGGACTGGTCCGATTGCCATCTTGGAGTCAGGAAATAATTTTTTCCCCTCTGCAGCAAATTAGAGAGGCTTCACTGGTTTTTTTTTTTTGGCCATTCTCTGGATCAACTAGTTGTTAAGCTGGTTATATATAGACATAAAAGGTTCAACTTGATGGACGTGTGTCTTTTTTAACCGTAACTATGTTACAGAGACACCACTGTGCAGAGGAGGATGTATCTAAAGTAAAAAAAAAAAAAAATCTACTGCTGCTTCTTTATAGACCCAGTTGATATCTCTGATGTGGTATGTGGATCGATAATTTGTTCATTTAGGAAATTAGAGAAAAGGTGTCTACTTGACACTGACTGATAATGTCAATTAGATATTGAAAACCATTTATTATTTGCTTCGTCAGCAGCATAATGATCCATGAGAAATCTGCAGCTAGGAATACGTGGAGAAAGTTCAAAAGGAAACACTGTAAGCCTAAGTGAAACAAAGTTCCACTGGTTTTAGTGGATCCATGTATAGGTATGGGATCTGTTATCTGGAAAGTCATTATCCAGAAAGTTCAGAGTTAATTTTAAGCAAATTATTCAAAACTTTAAATATTAAAGTATTAAAGAATTGTTAAACTATTTAAGAGATACAGAATTTCTGTGTCAGTGAAGGTTCCATTCTCCTTTATGCTTATGTCCAGTGCTTTTACAATAGAATCTGTTTTCAGTGAACATTTGTAGCTAAGAGCGAATTCTATTAATGTAATATTAGGGTTTAGATGTACTAATGAGGTTTGTAGCATTGACAGACCTGCAATTTAAAATGGCTGGCTTAAAAAAAACTTGCATGGATGTTTAGTTTCATATCAGCAGTACAACAACTATGCTTACACAGAAGCTTTTGCAATTATTGTTTTCATATGCTTGGGCAGTTTTGTCATGTTGCCTATGTTCCTGGGCATAGACAGTATGGTGCCTCAGAGTGAGGCCAGTTCATCTGCAGATGCCCCTCTACTCTAGGTGGGTGGTTGAGGAAGCAGCAGATGATGACTTCTCTTCAGATCAGCTTGTACATGCTGTCATGCTTTTATATAGCCACAGAAATGCCAGACTGGAGAGCTGCTGAATGAAAAGCTAAATAACTGAAAAACCACAAAAAATATATTATATATATATATATATATATATATATATATATTTATTTAATGGTGAACAACCCCTTTAAGACAAATTAAAGTAGAAAAAGTGCAGACCCAAACTTGTCTAAAAAATAGAGCATATTTTTTCACATTGATTGAACTCTCTGGGCTAAGTAATGTTGTTCTGATTCATAATTATGATTAATTATTAGTTTAGATTCATAATTATATTGCTAGATTAAGAAGCAATTCAGAATACATGAATTAATATTCATTATTTTACCTTGGGGGGAGATACAACTTGCATCGACTTTTGTGAAATGTAATTTAGAATTAGTAAGGTAATTTGTATGTTTATATTTGCTGGTAGGTTTTTGCATAAAATATTTATTGCTATCTGTGAATGTACATTTGAATAATGTTTTATAAATCATATCTTTTTAGTGTCTCATCTCATATCACAGTTGTTTCCATCTCTCATCACTCTTCGGTGACAGTTCCACTGAGATAAGGGGTATCTCTGCCTGCCAGTGTGTTATAGATATCAGTGATGTGCCTCCTGGGAAATGCCTAGCCACAATTCAAGGCACAGTGATTAGGTGGAAGTATCTTTTGTAAATGCTAGTAATTAAGCTAGTAGTTTTAATTGGAGTGCACTTTCTTATTCTAGAACAAAATTACATGTGCATCCCAGAAGTGTGCAAACTACAGCCTCATGAGGGTTTTCCTTGGCCTGCACTTAATGCAGAGCTTTATCACACTCAGTCTGTGCTTTGAGTCTACCCTTTATGAAAATATTGAGAAGTAGCTAAAGCCTAAAAAAATTGTATTGTTAACCATTTCTGTGTGCATTTTATTATTGAAGCCAATAGAAGTCTCTCTTGGATCCCCCTGTTCTAATACAGTTATTATTTGGACAAGCAGAATTATGAAAGCAATCTTTTAACAGGTAGCTGTGCTCAAAATTGTCTCTGTTGACTTATGGATTTGGTGTTTGGGTACTTGGCAAGGCAAATATTGGCTCGTCTTCCAAAAAGCAAAGCATCTGTTGAAAGGTGAATACAATTTAATCTGTTGCGTTAACTTTTCGCTGTCAAAGATAAAATTTCAGATGCTTTTGCTAGCAGAGACAGCTTGTGTGGTACAGATCTATTTGTTTCTGAAACAGAATATATTCCTTTATAATAGAGCATGTCATGTCATCCAGGCTCATTCTCATGCAAGTAAAGTAATATCTCTTTTCTGTAAACATGCAGAAGAGATTTGAAACAGAGAACAAGATATTATTTATCTTCAAACATCCAGCAAAACATACACCCTATAATTCAAGACCTCAAGAAGCTTTGATTTGTTAGCTTTACATTTGTGGGTTGTGACATGCAAGTTTACTGTATTCTACCACTGTATTTCCCATTCTAATTAGTTTTCTCTGTATCCTATTTCCATCTTTACCTTTTGATTAAATAAAGACAAAGTCAGAGACCATTTCACAAAAGTTTCATTCAAATATAAATAATACAAAATAACTTTTGTATGCTAAAATGTTTTGATGGGGGGGGGGGCTTACCTAATGTAGTTGATCATGTGTTTAAGTTTAGTTGTGCCATTGAAAACTGGAGTTCTAATTTGTAATAACTCTGGCCCATAGCAGTTTTAAACCAAACTTATAACCCATAATAAATGGTATAAATGGTGTCTGATTTAAATTTGATTTAAATAGATTTTTTCTTAACAATTTCATTTTTATTGGGATCAAAATTGATTTTTATAATACACTTTTATTGGAGCTCCCTGTAGACCCTATCTAGTTCCTGGTGTTTTTCATGTCTTATCATTTATTCAGAAGAAATGGATTTGGGTAACCAGTCATAGGTTTGCCCTTACACAGGTAAAGATAGCCCAGTGTCAAGGACATGAAGCTGCTGATTGATTTAAATCCTACAATGAGAGTGTTGAAGCGGAAGCCAACGGAATTTTGTCTCTAGTTAGATTTTTGGGGAAATGATATTTAAAGCAGCACAAAATGTAACTTTTTTTTTTATTATTTTTAGAGTTGTAAATAAGCAATACCTTGTGATAGACACCATGCCCCCTTCATTTTTTATGAAGCCACCTCCTGGTCAGGAAGTAATGCTAGCTTCAGGGTTCCCCTGCATCATTAAATGCAGCAGCACTCAATTTGGAACCAAAGGCAGGAAGGAGTGAACAGCACTGGCACAACTATATGGAGATGCAAGGAGCACTTGCGGAGAAATTGCAGGGACTGCAACTGCACCTTCGGACGTAAAGGAGTCCAATAATCTTTTAAGTATCTAGGAGTCCTGAAACTCTTACAAAAATAATTACATTTGTTACAGACATGTATGTTTTTTGTACTTTGTTGCATATTTTCAGGAAATATTTGCTTGAACTGTTTTTACTTACATAGTTCTGTGTTTTATAAATAGTTACTGTATCTGTTTATCTCTCTGTTTATGAAATACACAATGACTTTACTATTTTACCAGAGGTCAAAACACCCAACTTTGTGTAGTATAAATTTCATAGCTTTTGTACCTGCTTACTCAAAATAGAAGCTGAAGCATACACTAACAAGGATAGTCTACCAGGGACACAAAATACTTTGCTTTGTTTGTGTTTAATACAATTCATAAATTCCAACATGAGCCATATTCTATTCCTTTATACCTTTTCTGGTTGAGTTTACGTCACAGGTTGTATCTTTGTATCACAAACACCTCCTGCTTAAGTGGCAGTCCTGTAGCACTGATGCTTTCCCTTGATATGTTCACAGTGAACATTCTCCTATTTCACAATCTGTAGGCTAGAAACTAAAGACAGTCCAAGCTTAATTTCTTATCTGCAGACGCACCATGCAATGGCCTCCAATCTGCAAATAAGTATAAGTAAGCCTTTTATAATAAAAGCCCCTAAAAAGACTTTATAAAGCCTCCAGAATAACATACCTTTCTCCCTGCACTCAGTCTCATGCAGATTCTGTAACATGAAAGACTAGGAAGTACCTGAGAGAGCTGCATTTGAGCTGCTTGTAATACAGAATCTGCATTAGACTGAATGCAGGGAGAAAGGTATGTTATTCTGGTCACTATTTAAAGTCATTTTAGAGATAGATAAAAAAAAAAAAAAGGTTTACTTACCCTTTAAATAACCAACCAATATTTATACTATGTAAATGTCAGTCGGGATTGTTGGATTGAAAATTATATGAGGTTTTATCGGTAGGTGTGTGGCCAGCTTTACATATGAGCAGGAAGAAGAGCAGGGAATTTTATCAGCTTATAATGAAAACTGTGCAGTTCTACATTTGTAAAGAGCGATTTGGTGCTGCAGTTCAGGTTTGGCTTTCACAGCTGCTTGTGAAGTCATTTCTGGGACATCTGCACATGGTGTTACCTGGCTTAGAGTCTTCATGCTATTGCAACTCCCACAAATGATGTGAAGTGTCACTGCTCCTATAAAAAGGACCAATTACCACAGTTGTGTTAAAAATAGATTTTATTAGCATCTGCTTGAGAGTTCCCCATCAGCTGCACACAGTGATGCTTTTTTCAGAACTGAGTAAACTCAACAGAAAACAGCAATGCTCTGTATTTGCTGCAGACTTTTCCCTCTTGTTCCTTTCAGCCCCAAGCCGTGGCCAGTCTATGAAATGTTTCTTTGAAATCCCACACCTCATTACATCCTTTTCACCTTTTGGTAAGAGATGTCTGTGGTCATGGAGTCTGCGGGATTCAGTTCACAAACAGTTGCTCGCATTATTTGGAAAGCACATGAGTATATTTCATGGCCTATGGAGAACATGAATATCTTTAATTGGTGCTTCATACTTCCTGCCTATTATTAGGTTTGGCAACATGATGTGTTCTTGGTCTACTGAATGAGTAAGGCTCAGTCTGCATTTCTGAGCTCGACACTATGCTTGCTGCTCCAGAAAGGATGTCATATGTAATATTATACCGAAAGCCTTCTAAACCTTTTTAAAGTACACAGATTCTTCAGTGTTAAAAAAAAAACATATGTGCTGTTTGTGTGGGGGTATTTATGTGTGTGTGTATATATATATTATACAGGTATGGGACCTGTTATCTGAAATGCTTGGGACCTATGGTTTTCTGTGTTATGGATTTTTATGTAATTTGGATCTTCATACTTTAACTCTAACTAAAAAATAATTTAATCATAAGCCCAATAAGATTGTTTTGTCACCAATAAGGATTAATTATAACTCATGTACAAGATATTGATTTATTATTACAGAGAAAAAGGAAATCACTTTTACAAATCTGAATTAGTGGCTTATAATGGAGTTTGTGGGAAATGGCCTTCCCATAATTCAGAGCATTCTGGATAACAGGTTTCCAGATATGTGTGTGTAGAAAAGTGTGCAGTACTTACTTACAGTAGCTTAGTGTTTAATAAATAGTGGATATCAGTGTTTTTGTTTTTTTTTAAGGACAGGGGTATATTTATCATTCTGTGTAAAAAGTGGAGTGGAGCATTACTGGTGATGTTGTCCAGGGCAACCAATCAGCAATTAGATTTCAACAGTTAGAAAACCAAAGCAAAACATCTGATTGGCTGCTATGAGCAACATCACAGGTAATGTTTTACTCCACTTTTTACACAGCATGATAAATAAACCGTGTAATGGCACATGGGCAGTTTAGGGCCTGCATTCAAAAGAAGTACCAGAGGGCCTGCAACCCACCGCCACTGAAATTACCTGATATTGCCCAAGTACATTTTAGAGGCAGCTATCAATAACAACACTTCAGAGGTTTAATTTTTGTTGCTCAGCATCTCTCTTTGAAGTCTGCTGTGCTCTTATTCCAGGGATTAGCTATATATATATATATATATATATATATATATATATATATATATATATATATATATATATATATATATATATATAGGCAGCAGCTTCTTTAAGCAAGGGTGTCCTGGGCATTTTGGTAATTCTCAAAACATCATCTTTTTTGCAATATATAATTTTTTAGTAAAGTTAATTGTGTATTTTGTATTGCTGGGACTGTAACATCTGTATGCTGTATGATTTCATTGGCAACATCCCCTTTAAGTAAATGTTGTCGCCATAAGGTCGGCTCCCAAAACTGAAAGTCATTAAAGTGGTCTGCACACTAGCATGGCTGCCACTTAACTGTGCTTGTCAGTAGTTTGGCATGTAATCAAAACAGCAAGCGTGCCATTGTAGCATGTTTTGCTGCTGGTGGAGAGTAAACCAACAGTTGGACTAATGAGATCTGTCGTTAACAGTAGAATATTTTACAGTAATAAGCAGAGCTGGGAGAAGAATGTCAGCATAAACTGTAACTGGGAAAACCTTATGGGTTCAAAGAATGCAGCCTTGCATTCTTTCTCCTCAAGGCTTCTTTCTGTTAAATGTAATCTTTTTTTATAGATTAAAAATACAATTGCCCTGAGGTAGTGCAGGATAAGAAGTGCCCATAAGCAGTCCCATTTTGTAGGCTAGAAAACTTATAGAAGCTACAGATGGCCAGACTGCATGTGTCTGTCACAATAATTTGCTGAATCTTGTCAACAGAACTTGGAATGCTAATTTATCTGCATTTTGTCATGCATGTTCAATGTCAGGAGGGGGTGAGGTCAAATACAGGAAGGAGGGGGCCACTAATATGAGGAAAAGACCAGTAAAATAGGCTTCGCAGGGACTGGAGTGTAATCAAAGCAAAGACCAATAATTGTATTGTTGATTGGGAACCAGGCCATGCTGGTAGAACACTGATACTATGCACAAGGTCACAGGGTAGTGAGAGTGAGACTTTTGCCACCTACTCTCAGTATAGACACGTGGCTGCCATTTCATTCTCATCATTCCATTTCAAGTGAAGCAGTGTTGACCTGTTTTAATTGGAGTGCTGTTTTGTAGTAAGTGTTATAATATGTATTGTAGTTTTCCTAACACTGTGTTAAGTGTTGAACCTATCTGCTACTATCTGCTATTAAAAGAAACCAATATTTGAAGAATTCTCGAGTGTTGTCGATTAGTAATAAAAGTCACTAAGCTTGCCCAGTAGCAGTTAGCAATTGCAACCAATAAAATGATTGCTTTTAAACAGGTGACCAGTAACTGGCTTCTGCTGATTGGTTGCTATGGGTTACCTCTCCTGGGCAAACTTAGTGCCTATTATTACATAACCCCCAACGATTCTAAATGTTATAGTTTAGCTCCATGGCTTTGCCAATCAGCACAGACCCCCTACCCCCCTCACAGGAAGTTTCACCTATTACCTTGGGTTTGTTATATGGATAATCTAACATGTTGAAAATGTTAACTTCTTGTAAATTCTATGTTACTAACATGCAGCAATTGGCTTACAGAAACTGGTGCTTAAAATGGGAGATTGGAAGTAGGTAGGCACAGCAAGAATATGCAACCTAAATCTCATCCACAAAGACAGGGTGCCTTTCTGCAGGTGGTGCCTTTATGATGTTACATTTCAATTTGCAAAAGTATTCATGCTCTGTATTAATAAGAGTGTCAAGTCATTTAAATAAGATATATTGAATCTTGTATAATACTGGCTTGTTGGTTCAATATCTTGTGTTTTAGGGCAACCTGAAAACTTAAAGACTCTAAAAAATATACATCATAAAATAAAAATAATGTATTCTGCTTATATCAACTAAACTATATGCAGTATAACAGCATAGAATTTTTACAGACTTGTCTGTTTAAAAACCACCAGATGGCAAAGCTACAGGGGAAATTCATGCAATTCTGCCACCAGAAAGAGAGCCTGGCAACCCTTTGCTTCCCATTCCTACTTCTCTTTGTCTTAAACCCCCCCCTGTTGGTTCCACTGGACCACTTTCCTCAGCAGGCACTTTTTATAGACGTGGAGGAAAGCAGATCTCTCAGGTGCTACATGGAGTGCACCATGTATTGCCACGAAAAACATGAACGTATGCATTTTCACGCCAATATCCACTCTGTGTAGCTCTACACAGGCCGATGCTAGGCCTGTCAATGGACAATACATACCTGTAATACAGCTTTTTTATTTATTGTGTTAGCCTTTGTTGTGCCTCTATCTAGGACACCCTGTCACTAATCTGTGGTATTAAGGATCGTTGTGCAGAGGCAAAAATAATTACAATAATTAAAATATTAGAAATGTATTGTGGAAGTGGTTATAGCCACCCAATGGTGATGTACCTATATCAGCCGTCTCACAGACATTACTATTAGTTGACCTTGACAGGGAGGAGTTGTAAAAAAAAAAAAAATGGGGTGGCATGATTTGCATCATTTTTATTTTATTTTTCCAGCCTGGGCATCAAATGTAAAAATTTGATAGACAGTTTAAACAATTTAACCAGACCCGCTTTGACTTTGTTTGGGTTCAAATAGTTGAACTACAATTTGTAGTGGTTGTGATGATGCAGGACATTGTAATAAAACGTAATAAAATATTTTGTCTAATCATTTTATTCAGACACTTGTTTTGTTGCTGATATATTTGCTGCTTGTGGATGGATGTTCTGTTTTAAAGCTGTGCTTTGAATAACATTTTGTAGGCAAAGTGAATGATTGTTGTGCATAGCTTAGATGGCCGCTTACTGCTGGATTTGTATTCACAACCAGGACTTTTTATGACTCTTGTTCCCACTTGGCTGCACTGTTTGCCAGCAGTTTGTCAGTATATTATAAATTAAAACTGCTGTGCTGATATGGAAGATTGAACCACAGATTTGGAAGAAATCCCTGGAGAAGCCCAAGACACAAAGTAATTGTGTTTTTAAAGCCTCCTCCTTGCTCTCTCTTTGATCATAGGCATTTCACTTCATCACTTCCCTATTGCGGTACCACTGTTATATTGCATGGAACAAGAACCCCCCCCATACCTTTTATTGATTTTCTACCAGTAGCGAAAAAGTGCTTGATGTGCAATAAGGATCTTTCTATCTTTATCCATTTGTGTTTATCAACAGCTTTTCAAAATATTTGGTGTATAATTTTAATCAGTTGTAGGCTGTGGTCATTGCATTGAAATAGTTCTTATATTTGGCAAACTGTAGATCCCTGGCTTATAATTAAAAATAAAGAAGATAAAGTATCTTAATTCTTTCAAGAGAAATGCTCTTCAGTCTCACACTGTATTCTTTGCACAGGTGTTAGAAGGGGTAGGTAGGTTACCTTTCATCTATAGAAACCCATTTATACCCTGTATGATTCTATTTTTAACATAATGGATAATCAGTAACATCAACAGGTTTTGTTGACCCCCAGAGGGAGCAGATTTGTTGGTAGTCAAAAGCAAATCGAACAATTTACATCTTACACCGTACAGCTCCTCCTAGCAAACGCACTAAAACAAACTGGACACATCACACATTCCATAGAAACAAGTCCAGAAAAATAGCCTCAGGCATAGCTAAAGAAGCAGGAAACCACAAACAATTAGGCATGCTGGTCTCAAAATTTGTGTACACATGGCTTAATGACAACTCTGACAAGGTGTGGTAAATAATGATAAAATAAAAGGGACATGGAAAGGGGGAAATGAGAATTGGATAATAGCTCTTAAGCAAAGGGCAATGAAAAAGAACAGAAAGCAACCAAAGGAGAAAGTACAAAGGAGAGGTGGAGCAAAGGCAAGTGGTATTGCAATATTAAAAATAAAAAATAAATAAATATTAATAATCAAAAATAAAAATATTTAAACAGTAATTAAACCCAACAGGATTGGTTTGGCTCCAGAAAGGATTAATTATATGTTAGTTAGGAACACGTACAAGCTACTGTTTTATTATTACAAAGAAAAACAAAACCATTCTTAAAAATGAGAATTATTTAATTAAAATGGAGTCTATGGGAAATGGCCCTTCCATAATTCTGAACTTTTTGGATAATGGGTTTCCGGATAAGGGGTCCGATACCTGTAATTAAAAAAAAAAAGAAAAGGTTAGATATTTATTAATAAACAATATATCTTTGAGGTCTGCATTAAAAATAATGATGTGTTTGTCCCAAAATGGAAGATATCTTACTGCAGTATTGTACCCTGCGACTGTGCAGGCTGAAGGCGTCCATAACAGATTTAATGTTATTAGTTTTCTGGTACCAGAAATCATTTCTGAGATTTTCCAAGGTTAGTGAACACAAGCAGGTGAAATAAGGTTCATTGCTGTGTCCACTGATTCAGAATAAAAACAGTTGTTAAAATGTTAGGAGCTCTGTTAGGAGCACAAAGGTGTTTGATTTATTTTCAGTTTTGATGTTAAATTATGAGGAAGCATTGTATCAAGGCTTTCTGGTTTGCCAACGCTGGGATTTTATACATTTGCCACACAGTAAGGCAAGTTCCAAACGCAAGGCCATGAGGTTCTAGGGTGGCCAATGTCAATATACTTTCTTCATTAATTGTTGTACTACGGTAGAAAGAACGTCAAAGTCTGATTAGCCAAAGCACTTTTAAAGGCAGATGATTTCTATTGGGTCACATATAGAAGAGGAAAACTTCAGTACAGGACTTCAGATTGTCTGTGATTTAAGTTCCAAGAGGTATGAAACACGTTAGGCTTTTGTGGACATGTAATTTCTTAAAAAAATATTAACTTTTTATTTTAATTGAACCTGTCAATATTGGAGATACTGGCTGCCTGTTTTCATGTTCATGGTGAAATCAACTCCCTTTGGCTGTAAGTTTGGTGCTTGGCACCCAAACCCAACATTTCTACTGGTGAGTTTTAGTCATCTTACATCCTATGGAGCAGCCTTTTCTCTCTTTTTACCAAACCAAACAGTGTTCAGCCATGTTTAATCTTTCTCGCATTAACTGTATAAAGGTATTGCCTTCTTTCCTTATTTGGTATGTTATTTCATACACATTGTGGGCTACGGGGGTCTTTTTCTTTGTAACAGTTTTTATAAGGAACATACTTTTGTGTTGTGTGGCACAAAAATATCAACCTTTTGCATGGTTTATGCTCATGACATAATATTATGCACATTTTCACTTGCCTGAGTATGTTTCAAGCTTAAATATTAATTATATCACATTGAGAGAAGTACCAGCTACTCCTTTATATCAAGATGACTGCTAAGGCAATAGGTCACTTGGGTCTAGTTATCATTGTGATTTCTGTCAGCAATAGAATTTTTCCATGATATTGTATCAGGGGATATCACTACATACATACATAAGTGTCTGATCAAAGTCATTTGTACCGAACCAGTCACTGTGTTGTGGCTCTGTAGCCTGCAAGGCAGATGATGTTTCTGAAACTCTCAACAGATGCGTGTTGGTATTAAGGTTGCATTAACTAACATGTTTAATATTAGCAACTATGTTTTCTTCTGTTATACAAGTAAACCCTTGTCTTGTTGGTCTTACTGAAATCCTGCTTTGGGCATAATTTGGATCTGTATGTCTCTCATTTCCAGTGGTTTATTATATTACATCGGTTAGGAACAGCATACATTTGGAAAGCCCTGTCACCATTAAACTGGCTAAAGCAAAATCATTGTGCAAAATATTTTTGAACACAAAGATTCCGCATCTTAATAATGCACAAGTTCAGACTGTAGGAACCAACAGGAATACATTTTTGCCTAATTTTCATCGACATAATGAAGCATTGCTGAAGACACTGCTCTGGGAGATTTGATTTGTTCTTGACAATTGTTGAAGCAATAAGAAGTCAGCACTCACCAATGGAAATAAAGACTATTGGTACACATCAGTTGGCAACCACACTAGGCCAGACAAAATCAATAGTCTTCAGGTAGACAGCACCAGAAAGAATTAAGTTAAAAAACCTTTATTGTAGACAGGGCTTTTACATCTTGGACAACAGCGATGTTTCAGGCTCACAATAGCCTTTCCTCAAGATCTAATTATTACTTTTCAATTAGATCAATAGTAGCAGACTGTTAAACATTCAAACCTGTATAAAATGCTAAAACTAAGGCAAATGTTTAAAAGCACAAATGCTCCAATAGTTTTTTGACACAAGTCATGCGGTTAAATATACCAGGAATAATAGAGAAAATGATTGTACAGGTATGGGATCCCTTATCTGGAAACCCATTATCCAGAAAGCTCCGAATTACAGAAAGCCCGTCTCCCATAGACTCCATTTTCATCAAATAATTCAGAATTTTAAAACTGATTTTCTTTTTTCTCTGTAGTAATAACAGTGCCTTGTAATTGATCCCAACTAAGATATAAATAATCCTAATTGGATTGGCAAAACAATCCTATTGGGTTTAATTAATGTTTTATTAATTTTTTAGTAGACTTAAGGTAGGAGATCCAAATTACAGAAAGATCCTACAGAAATGTAGGAAATGCAGGTAATTTAACACCTCAAAACTTGAATGCTTGCATTTATGAAATAAAAAAAAATCATCTTTATAAGATGGAAAGGCATTTTATAAAATGCTACTATAAATGGTACTATTTATTTTTTTATTAGCATCATGACCTTTATTGATCAAACAGCATGTGTTGCATATACATCAGTGATCTCAACCAATGTTATGAAAATTTAGAGCATATATTACAACTGATATATATGGTAGAAAAATATTCTGTTTTCTATAGTACATCTTTTATTGCATATATACGAAAAAAGAAAACATTATAAACAAAAGGAATAAAACATAAACCGAATTGAGCACGGGCATATGTTTGCAGCACCTTTATTCAATGGGGGTTTTGTTGCAGTGGGGGGGGGGGGGAATCCAATAATTACCAAGTTAGGTGGGAAACCAAGAGCCCCAGACCTTTTCTCAGGGATAGCTCTCTCAGTATATGCGGTTGAAGTATTTCTGTATTTGTTCTAGCCACAGGTGGTCTACACCCTTCCAAAGCAAAGTTCTGAATCTCTGGGCCTGGAAAAGACTCTGAGATATACCAGTTGGCTGTAGTTTATTTTCCTGGGAGACATAACATGCGCCTAGTATGGCCTTTTTTGGAGTTGGGTGGAATTATACATCGGTCACCTCTGTAATTGTGGCAGATACGTCACGCCAGTAACCTTGCAATCTCTGATACTCCCGCATCAAGGTACCTGGGGCAGGGGGGAGGTAGCTTGGGATTTATCCTATGCAAACATATTGGCGTATAGTTTGCTTTATGATGTAACGCTGGATTAATTTTTGATCTGCATTGGGGGAAACAAAACCTGGTTCCTCCTAGGACATCTGACCATCTGACCATCATCAGTATGGGTGCGAATATCAGCTTGGAAAGAGGCTAGCATTGGATTTACCATATCTGCAGAGTCTTAATACAATTCTCTGTACAAGTTGGATATTAAGTGCCGATTGACCAGCAGTTCCAAGTGGTTTTCCTACCTTGAAGTGGTAGATAGATAAGCATTCTTCACCTGTCTGTACGTGAGACAGGGATTACTTGGAATCCCATACCAGTTTCAGAGTTGTCCTGTATTAAATGGTGTTCTAGTTTTACGCCTCTGTTACTCCATGCATGGCCAGTCTTTAAGTGGATGAATTCTAGTTCTAGGTTGTCCCATATTGGTGTGTCTGGGTGTTTAGACTGATGGGCACATATTGCTTTCAAACACATGCAGGTTGTTTGGCCCTACCCATTGGGATTTTTAGCATTGCCTGTAGCAGTGGTACCCCTGGGTTATTGTGTTAAATGGGCTGTAGTGCTTCTCTCCCACTGTCCACTGCCTTTTTTAGATGTCTAGTCTATTTAGTCTGCTCCTGCCCATTCATCAAATAAATGAGCCCATCATTTTGTCCAGTTTTTGGAAGAAGGCATTGGGGATTGTTATTGGTGAGTGTGTGAGCATATATAAAATCTTGGGCAATATTGTCATTTTAATTAGGCTAATGCACCCCTGTGGGCTAAGATGTAGGCTTGCCCACTGTCTGATATTCAGTAGTGGCAGGATATTCATTACCCAGTAGTGAATACCCCAAGTACTTGAATTTTGAGGCTACCACCAGTGCATGGTCCTTAGGGATTAAGTTGTCTGCTTGTTTGTCTTCCAGGAACAGGGTGGATTTGGAGAGATTTACCCTTAGTAGTCCCTAAAACCCTTCATTGTGTAGGCAAAAGACACATTACAGTCTGCTAGGTATACCAAAGAGTCATCAGCATAAAGCATAATGATCTCTGAGTCCCATTAAATAATAGCTGCCAGTGGTTCAATCCTAATTGTGAACAGGGATGGGGGCCCCCTGCCTCGTTCTGTGTAAGTGTGTGGAGGATAACCCATTAATCACTGTTGAGACTGAGGGTTTAGAGTAATGTAGCTGGGTGCAGGCCAGGAAGTGGGGGCCAAAGCCCATTTTACTATAAATGCTACTATAAAGATTAAAAAAAAAAAAAAAAGATAATTCTGAACTTGTTTCCAGATGTCGCAGTTTTGTATGTTTGTCTCATGCATTAATATTGGCTTTTGCCTATTTAGAAAGCTAAATCATCGGATAAATAGTATAATTGGTTATAGTAAACAAGTGTTCCTGAGCAATAAGCACCTGCAGGGGGGAGTTGTTTTTTCACTTGTGTGTGCCCTTGACATTTGAGAGAGAATTCCTGTTACAAGGAAATGCATGCTGTGCTTGATGTAAAATGCAATGTTGTATATTCAGTGTTTGCTGTATTTATTTAGAATCTGATTAACAGAAATATCCTGAAATGCTTAAGAAATGCAAGAATGTTACACTTCCTGTAGTTTTAATTAGGAATATAGTTAGCTACTCATCAGCCTAATGAGTTGTATGCTGGACCAGAAATTGAATTTCTTATTTTATTAAGCCTTCATCTGACATAAGCAAGTTCATATTGTGCCCACTGCAAACTGGCACAAATGTTTATGCCAGATTCAGGAGGTGCAAAGATGTGCATTGTTTATGGAATTGCACACATTCAGGTCAAGCTGCAACTGCTAGTTAGGGGTAGCACATGATTGGGACACTCAAAATTATAAGCAATCCAATTGGCACAATATTGACCACCTATAAGTACAGATAAAGGCAAGTGTCCGCTATGGTAGGCTTAAACTAAGGTAGGCCCTACTACTAAGTAGGGATTATTTATGATGAAAATTTTGATATATCTATATATCCGATAAGTGGACCAGCACTCCAGTATTCATGAAAGCAAAGTCTTTTATTTTACCATCTCTCATAACTGGCAAATACTAGCAAACAAAATAGTAGTAAAACACTGCTTGGCTTATTCTTTTTCAGTGTGCACAGTTAGGCATGTACCTGGAGGGGAAAACTTCACTGCTGGCAGAATCAGCTGAAGCTGGCCATACGTGGTAAGGTCGCCAAATGAGCGGATCTTTTCCCGATATGCCCACCTATGGGTGCCCTATATTGGGCTAATTCAGGCTAATTCTGATATCGGCAGCTAAAATCGGCCCCTGCATGGCCACCTTGAGTTAAGAACTCACAAGATTCCTGATGCTTTCCTAAGGTGCCTGTAAATTATATTTACAATGTCATTCCACACTATTTCTTAAAAAATAATTTCACAGTAAATAGGTCTGACTGTGGCAGATTTAGTGTATTAGAGTGTTTACATTCGTAATAGCAGAAAATGAGGAGGGTGGGGATTAGAGGATCAGGTTAATCCCTATTTTTGTAGGCTTGCTTACATGGTAAATACTGCTGTGTAAACAGACTGTTTGTCAGTTAGGATTTATACTGCATGGGATTGTAATGACACATACATCATAGATTATAATAGTGGATAGGGACGTGAAGGGGACAGTTGACCCAGAAATACATTTTTAAGCTAATTTCACACGGAGAAGGATTTTCAACAGCAATGTGCATCAGCTCACCTTGACGGAACAGTTACTCAATGCATATTGCCACTGTTTGCAATGACTTGAGCACCAAAGTCAGGAGAGAATAATTGACAAAATTCACCTGTTCTTGTGTCTATGGAGATACCCAATCATTAGTAGACCTGTCGCTAGCAACCAGAAGGTAATCACTGTTGGCAGGACTTAAGTGATCTAAGTGATCTCCAAGTGTATTTATTATACTGGGGGACATCATGTTGAATACATCCTATATAATAATCCCAATTGCAGAATTATCTACTAAGAAGCCTTTTAGCTTTTCTAGCAGTCTGCAACCATGTGTTTAAAGTTAGGATAAAATACATTCAGCAAACTCAGGCATGTTAAAGTACAAATCTCAAATTTAAGTCAATTTACAATGTAGACCAATTTTTCTTATGATAACCACAGATATTTCCCTGTCTGAGGCTTTAGATGTGGGTTTTTGTCTTCCTCTGGGTCAGCTAGCAGTTGGACAGGTTTCTGTTAGACAAAAACTTTGAACTTGATGGGCATGTCTGTTTTCAGCTTCAGTTATTATGCACTACATCGCACATAAAGCATTATATTAAAGCCTTACATATTAATAAATCTATGAGATAAGATTTCAAGCAGAATCAAATGAAAGTTGTACATTAATTTAAGGGGTAGTTCACCTTTAAGCTAACTTTTAGTATGTTACAGAATAGCCAATTCTAAGCAACTTTTCAATTGGTCTTCATTATTTATTTTTTATAGTTTTTAAATTAGTTGCCATCTTCATCTAATTCCTTGCAGCTTTCAAATGGGGGTCACTGACCCCGGCAGCCAGAAAACTATTGCTCTTCAGGCTACAGTTTTATTTTTTTTTTGTTACTTTTGATAACTTATGTTTCTATTCGGTCCCTCTCCTATTCATATTCCTGTCTCTCATGCAAACCACTCCCTGGTTGCTAAGGTAATTTGGACCATAGCAACCAGATAGCTGCTGAAACTCCAAACTGGAAAGCTGCTGAACACACTGAAATAATTAAAAAAAAACTAGAAATAATGAAAAATGAAGACCAATTGCAAACTGTCTCATAATATTAGTCTCTACATCATACTAAAAGTTAACTGAAAGGTGAACAACCCCTTTAAGTATTCTCCACAAGTGTGTTTTTCTTCTCCCTGATGCCATATAAGCTTTAATGGTGGGAGCAGCATTCACTGAACACAAGTTTGAAAAGTGTATGAAAATATCATTTCATTGCAAACTACAAAAATCACCACAGTTGAAACACCTAAATTCCTTAATCACATGAAAATGCAGTTGAATTTTCTTATGAGATTGGAAAGTTCAAGTATTTTAGCAGCAGCAATTCCCGCAGTTCACATTGAATAGATATTTCCAGGGGTTCTTTGCTGCCCGCAGGGAGCACCTCTTCCCAAGGAGGACACTGCCATTTGTTTTCTGTGAAATGTTCTTTGTCCTTGGTTAGGTTATTAAAAGCTCATAATGGCAAAATTAATATCAGACTTTCATTATTAGTGACCCTGTATAGCAAAACTTATGGAAAATGCATTGACCTTAATATTAATATAAGTATGGGACCTGTTATCCGGAATGCTCGGGACCTGGGGTTTTCCAGATAAGGGACCCGTAATTTGGATCTCCATAACTTAAATCTGCTAAACATCATTTAAATATTGAATAAACCCAGTAGGCTTCTTTTGCCTCCAATAAGGATTAATTATATGTTAGTTGGGATCAAGTACAAGGTACTGTTTTATTATTACAGGGAAAAAGAAAAGAATTTATAAAAATTAGAATTATTTGCTTAGAATAAAGTCTATGGGCGATGGACTTTCCGTAATTCGGAACTTTCTGGATAACTGGTTTCCGGATAAGAGATCCCATGCCTGTAAAGTTCAGGTAGCATTTAAAGGAAAGCCGAATTTACCAATATGTTAGACAGCGCCTAGTGAATTGAATTGGTAAGTATATTTCCTGCATCAGTGCCCCTCTGTGGGGGGAAAAAAGTCACCGCTCTGGAAATTTCTAAAGCATCACAGTGCTGCTATGTTATCTTTAGTTCCAGGCATCCCTTAGGATTTAATATACTGCACAAGTCTGTGAGAGGAACGGCTGGCAAGTACAGGAGAGATGGCCTTGCGATGCTGCTTTAGAAATTCAATGCATTTTTTCTGCAGAGAAGTGGCCATCTGGGGAATAAGCTTACTGATTGAATTCACAGAAGGGTGCCTAACACACTGGCAACCAGTTCATTCAGATTTCCTTATCCTTTAAATCGATGTGAATCAGTGGATTACTCTGTGCTGAATGTGAGTGGGACTTTTTTCATATTAGACAATTTCATAGTCCTAATTTGACCCCTAATTCAGAAATAAATTTATTCTGCACTCTCAATTAAAAATATAAAAATGTCTTTATTAAAACATGATTAATAAATACATACCAGCCCTACAGATTTCGGTATGTATTTTTTAATCGTGCTTCAATAAAGACTTTTTTTCGTATTTATAATTGGGTGTGCAGATTATGTTTATGCAGGATTAATACCCCAATGGGGCTTTTTCTGCGCTCTAGTGCTAGCTGAGCACCTGTTACCCCTCAGCTTTGAAGTTATTTTGCCCTAGTTCTGGAATTCAAATATTTGCTTTTTGTTTCGCATTAGAATATTATCTTTCATTAATATATTATCCTTCATTAAAATATTATCCTTCATTAAAATAGCACTGACCTAGAACCATGCCCTACAGATACTGTCTAATCTTATACATTATTTCCTGTCCCAGGTTAGTTTACAATCTGATTTTCCTCCCACGTTTCACTGTTTAGGACAGGGATCTTAATCTCTGGACCTATGCAGCTTTTCTCAGCTGGCTAGTTGAGACTAGTGCAGATGGGTGTCATTTACAAGTGATGGAGGCTGTGGTTTAGGTTTCAGGGGATTAGAACATCTCCTCAGCTTCATTTAAAGCTTTATATTTCATTTGTAAATTATTCATACCCAGTAAAAGGTTTTACCAAGCTTTGCTAAGTTTTTCACCCCTGGGAGACAATACAACATTCCCTACATTAGCACTTTCTGTTCAGATAAAAGCAGTGAATGTTCATCCATTGATTGCAGCTAATATTATGTATACACTGTATTTGCAAAATGTTTTTACAAAAACAAAGTCTTGCAAATCTTGCAAAGATTTTTTTTTAGAAACTTAAGGTGGGCATACAAAGGCCAACAAAAGCTGCCCACTTGGTCCTTCCAGATGTATTGGCTGTGTATGGGGACTGTCCTGCCTGACCAATATCCTGATCAGGACAGGTTTGAAAATCCAATCATATGGGGAGCACATTGGTGTGCTGATCCGGTCTTAATTTGATGGGCCTCCATAGGCCGCATTGCTAGGACCAACAATCACTTCATCCTGATTTGGTCCTGTGCATGGGTGGCAAGAACAGGCCAGATCTGGCAGTGTATGGCCACCTTAACTCTTAGAATAATCTTGGTGTCAGATGATGGCTTATCAACACAAATATATTTATTTTTGGAGAGCTTTTTTTTGGAAAGCATTTGGAGGAGATCAGTTGCCTGCTGAAGCAAAGATTTATCATGGGCAACTAATCTCCTCGTCTGCAGTCACCCTTAAAGAAACACACAGTGTGTATCAATGAAAGGTAACTGTACATTATATTTAACATTATTGTTAAAGTCGCTTTCATTTTTTGGCTTTGATTAAATATGTAACAATATGCTCGAGTAAGAAATTGTTTTTGTATTTTTTTGCCTCTGCAAAAAACACTGAGAATTGTCTATGAAACATCTGGAAGAATCTCTGTGGTTTGGAACAAGCAAGTAGTTCTGTACTTAAAGTCTAGACATCTTGAGTTTTGGCACAGCAGTCATCGTAGGCTTTGTACAGAGACAAACTACAAAACACTTCTGAGTGGAACAGTATAAAAATATAGAGATTTCATGTTACAAAGTGGTTTGTTTTGCTCTATGTGTAGAAAATAATAATAATTTGTTGCACCACTCACCCATGAAAACAAAGCCAGCATGCATGCTTGTTTTAATTATTTCAAAAGTACTCCTAAAGAGTGCTGTATTATGTATAACTGTACCTGATTACTTTCTAATTAATTTTATAATGCTCTTTCTTGCAGATCACAGGAGTTATCCTTCTAGCAGTAGGTGTTTGGGGAAAGCTCACTTTAGGCACCTACATCTCTCTCATTGCTGAAAACTCTACAAATGCCCCCTATGTCCTTATTGGAACTGGAACAACAATCATTGTCTTTGGCCTTTTCGGGTGCTTTGCTACCTGTCGTGGGAGCCCATGGATGCTAAAACTGGTACAATAATGTATTCCTTGAAATAAAAAACTGTATGGTAACCTGCACTACTTAAAGCACCAGTAAAATGAATTACTAATAGAAAGATTTAAGCTCTCTTCACCTCTTGTATCAGTTATTGATTGCTTTATATGTTATTCTGTATGTCCAATATACGGAACCCACTTATTGTACAGCGCTGCGGAATATGTTGGCGCTTTATAAATAAATGTTAATAATAATAATAATAATTATATCTTTTAACTCGTATAGGGGTCAGTACATGTTGGGTCAAAATGAAAGAATTGAATTGAAAAGCCAATTTTTTCACAATCATCCCTGTTGTTATGCAATATGCAGAGAGATAGAAATGCTTAAAGCAAAAGGGAGATTTTGAGCATTTTTTTGTCCAGGCATTTTGTAGCTGTGTGTATGTGGGGGTTGTTTTCTATTCAAACTGAAAGGGAATGGCTGTTAAGCATGGTGCTACCTTTTCAAAACACTCAAAATTGTCCCATCTGCCCATATTTATGTGGGGGTGGTATTTTTATTCAACATTTTATCAAATGGTTTTATTTTAACTTGTGCACTGTATTTACACATTGAATGTATAATACATTTTTAATGTAAAATTTTGCTTTGCAGTATGCTATGTTTTTATCCCTGGTGTTCTTGGCTGAATTGATTGCTGGCATATCTGGATTTGTGTTTCGCCATGAGGTAAGTGAAAAAGAGATGCTTGTTATTGCAAGTGACAAAACCTTATTCCTTAAATCTTCCATTTTAAATGGTTTTATGAGTTTTTGTGCCTGTTAAAATGCAGCACACAGTGGGCTCATCCATACTTGGACTATGCACCACAAGCAAACCCTGTACACAGGCACCTAACAGCATGGGTACAATAAGAATATAAGTAAAGATAAAGATGTAGTGAGGTAAAGTGGAATGAAGTGGAGTAGTATTTTGTTATCCTTAAGTATAAGTTATTCTTTGCTTCACTGGGTACATTATTATAATATGAACAGGGGAGGAGCAAGTTCTGTTACAGGGGAGAGTGGTTTAAGAGGCCAGTTAATAGTAAGTCCACATAACATAAGAGCATGGTTGAAAAATGGACAGATATTTGGAATTGTATGTAGTAAAAGCTACAAGTTTTGGCAGTGTTGAAGAACCCTTTAAGGAAAGGAAATCACCAACCCATAGGAACAAATAAAAACAAAGCATAACCTCTCTGGTTTTATACAAAGGTTGTCTGTACAACTGGAGAAAAAAAAGAATCAAGTTAGCTGGGTCATCTGAAACACTTGAAGTAGAAACAGGCCAGTCAAGCATGCAAAAGTCAGGCAAGCGAACATAAAATGAAAAAGAAAAGGGTAAAAAAACAAGATTGTTTTTTAAATATTAAAGTAATTAAGATATGAGATATAAATGCTCAGACTGCTGTTAAGTTTCCCTCATATTAATGTAATGTATAGTGAATAATATGCCCCCTATTGTAAAATAAATTGAAATAAGTCATCAAAGAGTTCCACAAGTGCTTTTGTACAGGTCATGGAACACTAAGGTGACTTCTAATATCCTTATATTTTCCAACACGGGGGGTACATTATTTCTAATAAAGCAAGTTTTAGTGGGTCATGTGACACAAATCACATCACTAAGCACCATTTATATTATATGCTAAAGATCATTCCAAGCAGATTACAGTCTTAACACGGAATGAGAATTTTGAAATAAGGAAGAAGAGATATTGCTGATGTATGCAGGATAATCAAATAATGTGTTCACAATATAAATGTATGCAATATTATTTGAAAAAATTAGTGTGCTTGCCATGTCTTTGTCTCTTGAGAAACCTCTACACAAGAACCCACAGTCATTACAGAAAATTAAAAAAACAGATTTGTAAAACCGCTAGATAAGGCTATAAAATATCGCCATACTTCTTCAGTCTATATGAAGAGAAGCAAGGTTGGAGGAAAGATCATAGAGGATTTAAGATTTGTGGAAAGAGCATCAACAACCTTCTATATGCTAATGATTCCCTTGAAGGCCCTTTTAAAGGAAAGTATAAAGGAAAAGACAGACAATTTAAGAGTTGACGGAGAAGAAGTACGCTGAACATATAATGAGACATGCGTGATTGCTGGAAGATGATCAAGGATTCAAGATCTGTGGAAGGAATATTAACAATACTTTGTATGCTAATATCACACTTGAAGACCCTTATAAGAAAAGTTTAAAGAGTAGTCAGGCAATTGTAGCGTTTGCCATCTTTCATCAGTTATTATCAAAGGATTTGACAGTCAAATAATATGACAGAATGCCAGTTGGTAGAAATAGGATGAGGTCTATAAATATACTGAGGTATCCACAGAATCAAAGATTAGGACTGGGATATGGTATTTTCTGTGAAGATTTATGGGTGTGAAAGGTAGACAATGAAGATTGTTAGGAAACGTGTTGATGCTTTTAAACTTTGGTGTTGGTGATAACATTTGAAAATACAGCAGATAGTAAGTAAAACAAAGAATAAATATGTGACTACACCATGCTTGACCTGAAGCTATATTATACTAGACAGATTATGGGAAGACCCAGAAACTTTGTTGGGGGCCTCCATAATTAAAATGCACATGTTCACTGCGCATGTCTTTATTTTGAACAAAGGAACAGATAGCAGTGGGTTAATGTATGTATGATCTTGCAGCCAACACAACAAGATACTACAAAAGTCTCCTCACATATTGTTAGCCATTGATGGATGAATCGTTCTATAAAACAATCTGTTAGCCAATAAGATCATTCATAGGGTGGCAAAAAAATCTGCCCAGGTATAGCCAGCTTTAGCCAGTGTCATATTCATTTGCATTTCTATAAAGACCTGTCCCACTTTGTTTAGTAGTTTATATTTTGCTTCCCTGTATCTAAAAAAAAAGGGACAAATTGGGTTAATGTTGAATTTCAGATGTTTCCTGTGATATGTTGGCATTTAGCTTTGTCTTTTACAGAAGAGCATATTAGAGATTACAAAGTAATCTATTCCAGATATTCAAGAGAGTGTACCAAAATGACTTGTGAATTCCTGCTCAAGTATTGTGGCAACTAAATTGGGCCACAGTTATTATTAATATGGGGGGGGGGCGGGGGTTAATTTTCTACCCACAGCATTTTCTCAGAGCCTCCCAATACATACATGTATACGCTCGGCAAGAATATTTGCTTTTCTTCCTCTTCTTGCACACTACTCCACCTAGTGGATGAATGGTTTTATACTATGAAACATTTGGCACCGTGCAAGACTTAAGCTCTCCCTTAGGTATCATTCACTACTCTTTTTATCCTTTCTTATAAATGATTGTAATATAATTAACATGACCTCAAATTTGTGTAAAGTATTAGTACATTCGTTTAATAGTAAATTCTCTATCAACTCTTTAAAAATTAAGCAGGGTCTTAAACCTTTTATTTACAGTATATATTAGTTTATTATAATGATTCTAACTGTACTACATATACAGCAGATTGAAAATACAGGTGAATCTTGTTTTGTAGTTACGATAAAAAGGCCATTATTAACAGGCTTGTACACCTTTATGTTTTAGCACTGAAAGGGAATTCAGTGAGGGTTTCATTCCAATTGTAATTTTGGGCTGAACTTTCAGAGTCTGCTTTAATTGGCAGAGATAAAAATATTGCAAATTGATTTTTAGAAACTTTGAAAGCCAAAATAATATACCTGTGTGGTACCAAGTGTTGTGTTAATGGGACTTGAAGCCTTATTTGCCCTAAAGGTTGCTGTGTTGGTCAGCCGTTTTCCCTAATCTATGGGTTGAGGATTACCATAGTAACCTGGAAAGATGTAAATTATAAGATACTATGTGTATATTTTTTATCTGTAGTCCCATTGACAAGCTCAGCATTTTGTTCTGTTAATCCTTTGGTGCTTAAGAATGGCAGCACAAGCTAATCACAGCCTATTTGCATGTTATTGTCCAGATCAAGGACACTTTCCTGCGGACATATACTGAAGCCATACAGAACTACAATGGCAATGATGAAAGGAGTCAAGCTGTTGATGATGTGCAGCGCAGTGTAAGTAATCTCAGATGCCTTAAGGGTGTTTCTCACTTTATATTCTATTCCTCGCAAATGTAATCTAAAACATCTCCCTTTGTTCTAGTAGCTTAACGGATACATGCAAATGAAAATACATGCAAAAACAAGTCCATACAGGTGGTTAAGATGGCTGTGATTGGTATAGCTTATGATCTAATAGCATGAACACTTTCCCTGCCATATAGCCCATGAGCGTTACATTGTGGCATCCTGGGGCATATCAGTGGTGACGTATACCCTTGATAATTAAGAGTGCAGGTATCAGCCTTAGCTGATATAAATACAACTTGTCCACCAGGTAGTTAACCCTTTAACCTACGTGCATCAGGCATAATTAACAGACTCCCAATGCAATCCCCCGTGCCACTGATTAAACCCAACAGGAACAAATTTCTGCTTCCTCGATCCCATAAGGCCACTCAGCCTCAGCAATAGCGAGCTGACCAGAGCAGCAAAGGCATATAATGACTTGTACAGTCATGTGATTACTGGCAGAAGAGTGCTGTCAGCTGGGGCCACCTACAGAATTTTAATAGGTGGTCTTACCTGTCTTTTAATGCTATTTATGCTTTTATTTTTTTTTTTGTATTTTTAATTCTCTCTTTGCTCTTAGTTGAGGTGCTGCGGGGTGCAGTATTATACAAACTGGACCACCAGCCTGTACTGGCATGACCATGGTTTCCCATCCAGCTGCTGTGCCAATACTAGTGATTGCAATCCACAAGATCTGCGCAACATGACTATCAATTTCACTAAAGTGAACCAGAGGGTATGTATCTCAGCAACAGGTGGTTAGCCAAAAGTGGCCTTTGCCATTAGGGGTTTATGGAAGTATCACTGACAAATTAAAGATTAAAATTAGCAGCAAGAGTTTTATTTTGTGATTAACTAGTTTGTTAACACTTGTTTGTCTGAGTGAGTGCAGTGTTCTGAAAGTTGCAGGTGCAGTTAGCAGTACTTTTTATCTTAGTGTGAACATAAGCTGTTTTAGTTTAAATTCCCAGTGTGCCATAGCTGTTAGAGATACATTTCACATCTTAGTGAGTTTACAAACTGTGGTTTTGTCCATTCTGCTTGCCACAATGTTTTACCCATTCTGGGGTACAACTGGTAAAACTAACTTTTACAATGTTGCAAACAGTGTCAATTTGGGCTTCATATTTTTATTTGTACTGGTTTTTTAATTATTTAGGGAAGTATTTATTAACATTAGAGACAAACTTTACCTGTGGTGTTGCCCATAACAAACAATCAGATCTTTGCTTTTGTTTTCTAGCTGGCTGTTTATCTCAAATGTTAATAAATACTCCCCTTAGTTTTTATTTTTGTTCAGAAGCAATCTAGGTTGAAATTTCAGCAGCTATCTGGTTGCTAGTGTCCAATGTACCCTAGCAACCAAGCAGTGGCTTTAAATGAGAGACTGGAAGCTGAATAGAAAGAGAAGTAATAAAATTTAAAAATAAATTGTTGCCTCACATAAAAAAAATTTTTTGGCTGCAGGAGTCTGTGATACCCCTTTGAAAGCTAGAAAGAGGCAAATAATCAAAACATATTTTTAAAAAATGAAGCCCAATTGAAAGGGTGCTAAGAATAGGACATTCTGTATAATCCTAAAAGTTAACTTAAAGGTGAACTACCTTTTCAACTGCTTACTTGGAGGTTCTGCTTCTTTAAACCTATTCTTCTAGGCCCAAAATATCATAGGTTTACTCCTTCATATCATAAACCTTTTCAGAAATGTTTTGTATCCTTTTCTGTACAAGGACAAAGCAAAGTGGGCAAACTACTGTATTTAATGCATCTTAAGCATGCAATCACACTAAATCAAAACCTGCTGATCCCTAAGACTTTAAAAAATGCACCTTGCCCCAACACATTATAAATTAAGCAATTCTAATTTTAAAGGTTTTCTGTTATAGTTTGAATACAGTATACTGTATAAAGATACTCACTGCTCACAATCCTGAAAAATTTTAGATACGCTGCTTAAATCAGCTTTGAGACATATTCTCAGCTACCAGATGTTTGTTGTAATGTTTTTTTCTTCCTATAGGGATGCTATGAATTAGTGACAAGCTTTATGGAGACTAACATGGGCATTATAGCTGGTGTGGCTTTTGGAATAGCATTCTCACAGGTATGTATGGTGATTCAGGTTTGCTGATTGAATAAATTGACAAATCCTTGTACAAACTGGTGTTTTAATCACATAATATTCAGACTTGAAATCTGTGTTACTGCTTATTCATGTAGTGCTCTTCTTATTTATTTTCTAGCACTCTGCTCTCACTTGTTCAACATGAATGTGTTTGTGCAGAACAGGGCTTGTGCTGAACATACTTTTTGCCTAATGTTTAAATAACTAAAAATCTATGGATTTTGTTATTTCTTAACCTAAACATGTGAAGCTACTCCATGTTTGATCTATGTGAGGTAGATAGCGGGAAATAACAAAAACCATCGATCATTCATGTTTATAAAGCATGTTGGGCACATACCCTATTCATTGCAGTGATATGGAACAAAAAAAGTTGTTTATTGCATAAACAGCATTTTAACTTAAAGAAAAACTATACCCCAGAAAAATGTAGGTCTCTATAAAAATATATTGCATAAACAAGCTCATATGTAAAACTCTACTTCATCTAAATAAACCATATACATAAATATATAAATTTTTAGTAGTATGTGCTATTGGATAATCCTAAATAGAAAACTGCAATTTTAAGAATTAAGGGCCGCCTGGGATCATAGTTTTCACAGTGCACACAAACAAGCCAAGGCACACATACATGCTAGGCCCCATCAACCAATTAATGAACAGAGCTCTGCCTGTTGCTTCCACAATTCTTCTTGTTACAGTTAGAGCTGCATTATTTCTGGTCATGTGATCTCTGAGGGAGCACACAGCCCATCACAAAATGGTGGATCAAGGCAAAGTATGTAAAAGAGCAATAATTACGGATGTGTGTGTATATATATATATATATATATATATATATATATATATATAACTCAACAGTAGAAAGCACTCACAGCTACAGCATCAATCAGGTCAGTGATTTATTTCAGCATACCATCTACGCGTTTCGATCACCACAGGATCGTCATCAGGATGACGATCCTGTGGTGATCGAAACGCGTAGATGGTATGCTGAAATAAATCACTGACCTGATTGATGCTGTAGCTGTGAGTGCTTTCTACTGTTGAGTTTGATGCATTATTTTTGTCAGCACCCAGCCTGTGCCATATATATATATATATATATATATATATATATATATATATATATATATATATATATATATATATACACATTCCAGTTTGGCAAGATTCTTTAATAGGTCACTTAACATAATATAAATTATCTGTTGGTTAAGTATTTGTTCTGGGGTTTAGTTTTCCTTTAACAGAGCTATCCATATGCCACATGATGCGTTCCCCCTGCATTTGGAATGTGTTTGTCCTGCTCTTCCCTGTGGTGGAACACAGGAGAATGCTACCTCAGGGTAACGCAGGTCCAAATGCCCGTTTGTATGAGCCCTTACCTCCATTTGCTGATTACTTACTTATTTGCAGCAGGTGGAGAATTTAAAGCAAGGGTGCTAGGAAGGGAAACCATACAGTAATACACTGCAATGAGCTAGATTCCCCTGTCCCCTGGGTCCCCATGCTGGGCCTAATGTATGGTAGTTATGCCACTGAATACTATGCATAGATATTTGAAAAGTGCATATGATACTGGTGAATGTTGCATCATTCCCTTACTTTGGAAGAGAGTAGAGGGGAAAAGTGTTTTGCATAGGTACTACAGCTTGTTTTTCTGTAACTTGTAGTTTTTTTAAAAAGGCTAAAAGCAGGTAGTCATGTGTTTAAACTAGGATTTGCAATTACCTACTTAACCAAGCCTATTAAAACACTAGGGTTAATATATTTCATGGAAAAACAGATTAGCAAAGCCATAACTACGCCGTGGGTAAAACTGATGGGTATCACATGTGAAACTCATATATCTACCGTGAAAACCAGTTTAACTCAGAACTCAACTGTGTAAAATATAGTTCAGACACGTAAATCTTATCTTTCTAACACGTGCCCAATATATGCTGTCTACTGATTGTTACTTTGAGTTACTAGGCCTTGTTTGCTTCAAAATTTTTCATAGTTTGCCTTGCCATAAAAGTCCAAAACTAATGCCAACCTATAGGTACCACAAGTTTAATCTTAAATTTGGCCACACATAGCCCACATTCTGTTAATCTCATTGATTTGTTTTGTCCAGGGGCATACCATTATGTGCCTGGGCCCCCCCCACACCAGAGCCACATGTGTCATGTGCACTTTCCAGAGCGTAACTAGCGATGTGTACGTCTGGTGTAGGGTGGCTCAGAAAAAATGTGTTCTGCTGGGAAGCCCAGGCACATGATTGTACACCCCTGAACAATAGTTGCAGGAATCTGTGAGAATAAACAGAAGATTCCCTCTCCAACTTAACTGCAATGAAATATTTTAATGCTTTCCATGCCCTGCACCCCTCCTCAATAGGCCCACTGTGGCTGTGGGGTCTGCTTCCCTTTAGTTATGCCATTGCTATTGTCCTTGAGTGTAGCAAGTGTTTTGATTCAAACATAGCTAAAGCAAAAAACAAATGGGGGACAGTGCATGTAGTGACTGGCTAACCTGCAGGAATGGGCCACACCTCTGATTAACAAGTTGTCCAAAGAATTTAAATATTGGTAAAACCTGATGCTATCTGGCCTAAAAATGATATTCTGTTCTGTTATATGGATCAAATGCCACGTACATATCAGTAAAAATTACCTTTTATATCTGTACCTTGAGCCACCATTTTGTGGTATTCTTAACTGATAAGTGATTGCTGTCCTGGAGCATCTGCAGTGGAAGCCAGGACCAGTTTGGCTGGCAAATTGTCCATGAGTCAGAAACTGGATCTCAAGTGGACGACCCCCCCCCCCGTGGAGTTACAATAAAGAGATTATTCAGGGTATAAACCAACACAGTTTGGTTGGTGGCAGATGAGTTTATTGCCAGAGACAATCAATATGCAGGTCTATTGCAATATACTCACACACAGATAGTAGTATGATAGTAGTACTCTGAGGACAGCAAAGAGAAGATGCATACCGGTTTATCCCACCTCCTTTAGAGTCTGGGCAGGGTAAATGCACCTGGTCAGCTTGGCACTCCTATAGAAGCAGTCTGGATAGATACCTCAGTCCTCAGGTTGAATACTTCTAAAGTCCTACAGCTGACTGTGGATCAGGGTTTAGATACTGCTATGTCTTAACTGTGGCCCTATGCTGAGGCAACATTGCCTGTATCGAAGGATACTTCCAGCTACTTTCCTTGGTGGAGCCAATACTTCTCTTGCTTCCTTCCCTCTCTATCTCACTTTCCTAGAAAGTGCTCCACAAGAGTAACTATCTAACTAATCCTCGTTCACTGGGTCCCTGTCCCTGACTTCACTAGTGTATAAGATGATAACTCTAGGGTAAAGTGTGGCTTTACTGCGGCCTTGTTGATCCCAGGCTCAGTGGACCTTCACCTGAGACACAGAGGCAGCCAAAGAGACACACCCTCCTGCTAAACACTATATTGGAGTGCAAGAGGCGTGGTCAACCCAAATAACCAATAAGGCCTCTATGGTTTAAAGCCATAGAGGCAGTTTAACCCTATGGTCCCTATAATTCCTTGGACTAAAAATTAATATCTTTATTGGAGCTCCGTATAGATTCTCCCTGGCCCCTGTGTTTCAAATGAGAGGTAGGCATGTCCTAATAGTTCTTGCCAGAAGCACAATAGGAGGGGCATAGTCAATCACAGCCCTGCAGTCACACAAGCAAAGAGAGGCTTCAGTCCCCTATGAGGTCCCACTAGTTGCTGATTGGTTCCTATCCTACAATGCAAGTGCAGCCCCCCCCCCCCTTCCACAGCCTGGGAAATGAGGCAGCAGGAAGTTGAACAGATGGGCAGGACTAGTAGGGATTTTGCAGAAATTTTCAATAAGTCAGTTGAAACTCTACATTTTCAGCACATTTCTTTTATATTTAGAGCAGAATAAACTTATAAATAAACTTATAGATTGTTGTTATATCTGGTACGTTAGAATATTCTCGCATGGTGTAAGGATATAGCCGCAGATTTATATAGCACACAGTACATTAATAACAGATGCACGGGCCTGTTTATGGTTAATTAATTGGATTACTGGATGTATTGCGCGCAAGACTGACTTTATATTAGTCCACTAGAAGCTGGAAGTGTTGTGCAGCTAAATACCTCAAACATCTTATGTGGCTTCACTTTCACTTATTACTCAAGTGACTGCAAATATTCTCTCAGTTTGCAGCACTGCTGTTAGTGATGGTGCAGTAAGTGAAATGTGGCTGAATTTAACTAGACTATTTGCCCATATATTCAGCTACAATCAATTCCACACTATTTAAATCACTGAGGCAAAACCTTACATATCTGCCTCATAGACAGAGTAAGCAAAATGTTAATCATCCACTAGAATGCTTCACTGCCCAGACAATTTACATGGTTATAAAAAAAAAAAAAAAGGTTAAGTAAACCTCAGCACACGAAGCCACAGTTTAATTTTTTTTCACTCTGCAGAACCTCTGCAAACCAGCTCTATTTTGCTGGCAACAAGGCAATTGAATCTATGAATATGGATTCATGCAACTTAGTTTCCATCAAGTACAAGGTGCTGTTTTATTATTACAGAGAAAAAGGAAATCATTAAAACAATTATTTGCTGAAATAGAATTCCATAGAAAATGGCAATGCAGTATTTCAGAGCTGTCTGAATAATCTTGCACCAACAAAACTCCAGGCAAGGCGGCACCCACCAGGAATGAAAAGAGGCAGGACACCTACTTCCTCACCAGGGATTTTGTATAACAAAAACAATATTTGTGACTTCTGAGGAAGTGGCTGGGTGGTGCCACAAAATGTATTAAAGGAGATGGAAAGGTTGGCGTGTGACCAGTTTTAGTCATTTCCCTGCGGGGGGGGCAAATGCCAGGCACCCCCCGGTGATTATTATAATCACTTACTTGATACCCTGGGGCAGCGCTCCTAGTAACTAATAACTGTACTAGCCTGGGGTACTGTTGGAAAAGTCTTCTTGACAGTCTTCTTGACTTTTTCTTCTTCTCATCTGGGCTGACACATGCGTAGTACAGTGAAGTTTTCAACCACCAGAAGCACTGGCCCTGGGTATCATGTAAGGGATTATAATAACTTGGGGGTGCATAACATTTTGGTATCCCCCATTCCCACCCCCAGTTATTATCTTTCTTTTCTTTTCTTTTATTAGTAGTCAGTCCCTGCAAATGCAACACCCAGTCTCATATGTTATAAAAGCACCTAAACAATACGTTAACCCAACAAAATCCCAGTAACCAAACTGAAAACCTTGATTACATTTACAAAACGTCCAAAATATTTACAAGATCCTCAAAAACTCCCTTCAAAAGCATTTTATGTCCCATATGTTTGGGAACTGACTGTGTATGGGTACACTGTGGCTCTACTAGGGTTTTGTAAACTTTATAGTACACTTGTGCATACTATTATTGAGGTGAAACATGTATTGGAATTTAAGTGGTGGTCCAGTAAATACTTGAGTTATTGTGGCTCATAATTCCTAATTTAGACATTATGTAAAAATAATTATGTAATGTGAATATTGTATGTATAAAATATAATATACAATATTGTTGGCACAAGGGGGAAGTGACAGGCTGGTAACTAAGCTACAAGCTCTCAGGGTTCATTAGTGATGTGAAGTGATAAGTGTAGCAAGATACACACTGTAGGAAATATATTTGAAATTTTTTTCATTAAAAAACTTTAGTCAAAATTGTATTTTCAGTTTTAGTTTGATGTTTTCCAGCTTTTTTGGGAAACCATCCTAAATATTCTTTAGGATGTAGAGGGCACTGTGTGTATGGGTGTCTGAGTGTAGAAATCTAACACCCAGATAAAATGAGAACTTCATATAAATGATTTATTCCATAGGGAATAACCACTTTAGTTCTGTGCCCATTCACCCAATCACCGTCTCTCAACTCACTTCCTATTCCAAGGAGAGTTCTGTCAAATATGGGAAACAGTGGGACGATCTGAATATATTACCAAAAAAAGGACGACCTGTAAAGCTTTTGAGCATGAATTTAAATGCTGTTTTACATTGTTCTGCGAATCCTGTAAATTATTCAGATATCTACAGAATAAAAAGCCTCTGTTCTTGAGTATAGGTCTAATATGTGTGTGCTCTTTTTTATCTTGCAGCTGATTGGAATGTTGTTGGCTTGCTGTCTTTCTCGGTTTATAACTGCAAATCAGTATGAGATGGTGTAACAAGGTAAATTCTTTTATTACGCTCTTTTTAACTATCAAGATTCAAATCAGTGTTTTCTTTAATATCAACTTTTGCTTTGTCACTGCTGATGGAGGTCATAACTTTTTATTATTCTTTATTTATTGTATAGGCTATGTAGATTGATATACATTGAGCCATTTTCACCCTTATTACTGTATAAAATGAAAAGATACAAATACAAGATTTAAAAGAAAATTATACCCCTAGAATGAATACTTATATTATTAATAACAGTTTATATCAAATTAAGTGGCCTGTTAATGAATCTTACCAAACTGTTACATATATATATATATATATATATATATATATCCGTAAATATTGCCATTTTACATCTTTTCCCTTGAGCCACAGTTTTGTGATGAGCTGTGTGCTCCCTCACATATCAGATGACCAGAAATAATGCAGCTTTAACCGTAACAGGGAGTAGTGTGGAAAGGCAGAACTTTGTTCATTAATTGGCTGATGTGAATGTGAATCCTATGATCCCAGGAGACGGCCCTTATGTACTTAAAATGGAAAATTTTTATTTAGAATTACACAATGACACATACTAATAAAGAAGTATAGTTTTATGAAAATTGTTGATTAGGATGAAGCAATAGATTTTTAAAGTTACATTATTCGGTGGTATAGTTTTTCTTTAAAGGGCACCTGTCACCTAAAAAATTTTTTTCCACCAAAGGTGCCTCTAACAATGTCATTATTTGTCCACCACTGACTGTGCTCAGGGACAAAACAACACCCTCTGCATGTGGAATTAACCCCAGGGCCCTGGCAGAAGGAATAAAAAATTGTGTTATACTTGGAATTGGGTCTGTGCTCCAAGAGTACATACATTACCACTGTGATATACTATTAAACGAATATGTTTCAGGCTTAAAATGTTGCTAATAACCTTTTTATTCTGACACTCATAAATCATTAAATAATAATTAGCATTTGGCACTAAAAGTGCAAATATTATCATTATGATGTTATTGTCTAGCCTTAAGTCATTGCTTTGTTTCTTACTGTTGCATTTTTTTCCCTATAGGTGGCGCTAGTTTACAGAGCGCAATAAAGGAATCAAACAGAGGATCATTGAAGAATGTTAGAGAACTCATTCACCTAGCACTCTGTGTTCCCTACTATATACCATTTTGTAGTGTATCCATCCACTGACACAACTGTGCCATGACAAGTAGCCTACGTAGTGTCTAACCACACACTTCCTCATGGAAGGCTTTTCGTATGATGGCACTGGACGTGTGTTCTTATTCATAAAGTTTTAGTATTTGATAATTCATTAACTGCCTCGACTTGGCTGTGCATGCAGTGGCTGCAAAAAAGGGACAAACACTCCCTTACCAATGGTTTATTAAATGTCCCACACATTTATATAAATCCATACATGAGGAAACAAATATATTGAATTTTTTATATACATATATTTATTTACAAGGCGTACTTAACATTTTCTTTCTTTACCACTTGCGGTTTTCATGTAAGAAGAAAAAAAATCTGTGATACGACAATACTTGAAGAGTAATGTTCTAAATATGTTGTGCTTTTCACAGGATCCATGCTGCCTAATATTAGACTGCAGCATGGACGCTCCTCCTGTGCCATTTGCCTATTGCTTCTATCATTGTCTAGTAGTGGATTTGGCATCAGAATCAGAACCTGTGTTTCACTGTTACAGAACTGTTGTTGCTTGCTGTGCGGCCAGTGTAATAATGCTTCTTTTTAATCCTTAGTGTACAACTAATCTGAATTGTGCTGTAATGCTACTTCTTTTTGTCTATGTTCCTTTCTCTCCCCTTTCTTTGCTTTGGAAGTGCAACAACCAAATAATACTTTGAGATAAGTGTGAAACCAGTATAGGTAAGGACAGAAGGCTGAAAGACTGAAAACTTTTTAAAGACAAAGAAAACTGATTTTTTTTTTTTTATATAATGTCTCCACCTAGCATGCTGGGAAAAAAACAATGCTTTGATATTGTGAGCATTTGTGAAATATATATTAATAAACTGAACTATGACCGAGAGTTGCCTTTTTGTGTTTTTACTCGCAGGCCTGCACATTAAAGGGGTTGTTCATCTTTAAATTAACTTTTAGTGTTATGTAGTAATTGTGACATTTTGCAATTGGTCTTCATTTTGCAGTTTTTGAATTATTTAGCTTTTTGTTCAGGCTCTCCATATTGGAATTTCAGCAGCTATCAGGTTGCTAGGGCCCAATTTAACCTAGCAACCAGACAGTGGTTTGAAAGAAAGACAGAAATATGAATAGATGAGGGCCTAAATAGAAAGAAAAGTAATAAAAAGTAACAATACAATTGTAGCCTAACACAGCTGGTGGGGTCAGTGACCCCCATTTGAAAGCTGAAAGGAGTCAGAAGTCATAAATAGCATTAACAGGCAAAATCAGAAGCTAAGTCTAATAATTACAGCTTGGATCCTGGTGACCTTCATCAATGGTAGTTTCTTATAGTATGTAATTTAAAGGTAATTTTCAGCACAATAAACTGTGTGATTGGAATCGGTTGGTTCTTCTGTATTTAGCCACAATTTTAACATACTTTCCTCAAGATAATATGTAACAAATGTGAGAGCTCTAAGTGCTACTATGATGAATGCTACTACAGTATATGGATCCTAAACTAGAAGCAGAACTTGCCCCTGTGCCCCCCCCATAATAAAATTTACAGGGGACCCCCTTACATACATATATTTGGACTTCAGTAAATGACCAGTAGCTCATGAAGGTCACTGATGTGATGGCACATTGTCTAGGTACATGTAAACTTGGGTAAATGTTAAATACCTTTATGTTGCAGGGATATCTTTTGGGTCTCAGAAACAAGTAAGGGTAAAAGAATTGTCCTGGTGCGTTCAAGGTGCAACACACCAGTGAAGAAGATGGAGAAAAAAGCATTTAGGTGGGGGAGTCTCAGTTCTGTACTAGGCCCTGTGTTGCTCTGTCTACACTCTTCTTTTTAGTAGGCCTGATTATTTCATTTGGCCTTAAACACATTTATGCAGATGACATCTATGTATATAGACACTCCTTCCTTAACCACTGCTATTCAATCCCAGATCTTTAACTGCCTCCTGGATGAATCAACGAAAGAATCTAAAATGAAGCTTGTAGTCTTTCCACCAAGACCTGCCGCTGCTGTTTCTTGTACTACTGGTGGAATGCTCAACCCTGCTGATTGGCCATGCTGCCTGGGGGTAATATTTGTCTGTTCCCATTTCCTTCTAAAATCATAGTAATACCACTGCCAAAATCCTAACACCTTTCTCTTGTAATATTGCCAAGATACACCCCTTTTTTTCTCAAGTAACTACAAAAGCACTCATGCTCAGACCCACCGCACCATCCACTGCCATCTCTCTGACTGGCAGCTGATCTACAAAATCCAAATGCAAAAGAGCCTGAAGCAGGGTCGGACTGGGCCGGCAGAGCACCGGGAAAAAACCCGGTGCCCCACCGGCCCAGATTCGATCCCCAGAGCTCCTGCAAGCTGCTGTTCTCCCCCAGCACACCCAAAAGGTTACCCCTGTTGTGAAATGGGAGGACATTTGAGGTCACCTAGTAGTCCAGTGACCTGTATAAAGCACCTGGCCTTTGGCAGTTTGGGCAATATCCTTTTATATATTATTAATAGAGGGTGTATTATCCTTTATATTACTCCAGCCTTATCTAATGCAGATTTTGGCACCGGTGCCATTAGTTCCATCTGAAGAGTCACAGCTAAGGAATAATCAATAACAAAATATTGCTTTACAGATTATGACCATTTAGCCCACTTAAGAGCAGGCAGATTGTGTTTTTATTGCACATTCCCAGCTTGGCTCATTAGGAGCCGTGCCCTCATTTCCATCTATTTCACATTCTGTTATCGTTAGGGAACCTTTTGGCAAAGCTAGGAAGCACTGAGCAGCAAATGAATCGCAATATTGCTAGAATCTTGTTTTTTTTACAAATATGTAAATGTTTCCCAGGTCAGAACCTTAAGCAAATTATCTTGTAAAAGATTTATGTGTCTAGAAGAGCCACTGTCATTAGAATACGGTAGCTATATAAACACATGACAAAATAAATGCAGTGTGTTTAGAAAGCCTGAGATAAAGATGGCAGTTATGCAATGTTATTATGAAAATGTATGAATATAGCACAAATTGCAGGAACTGTGAAACGCGCTCACTCTGACAGTCACGGTATATTCCTCCTGCTAACGATCATTGCCATAAATCCAAAGTGCTAATATGACTTAAGTACACGCGGGAGACCTGATCCGCTGCTTCTTAACTATTCAGTTTCCAAATTCCACCAATTATACTTCATAAGCATTATTTAAAGGGGACACACAGCCTGTACAATATCATCATATTCACATTCATGTGAAGAAAATGGGCTTCAAGAAGTTCAGTTCTGGGTCTGTTTCCTTAAATATTGCCACCTCCCATGGCTTGTATTTCTGCTCATGCTTGCCTGTATATTTCCTGACGAAATCGTCAGCCTGAGAGTCAGGAAGTGCAACCAGTGAAAGTACTGACCCCCACAATTCTCTATATCTCTTGCCCATTAGTGCCACATCATTAGTGCCCTTCATTTTGGTGCTTACAGGTTTTCCAAATGGCAATGGTTTCAGTGTCTATCAGACGCACACACCATTCATTTTAAAGGAGACATATTGGATAAATGGGAAAACCCTAATTTTGTAGGCAATTATGAATAATATAAGGTGCTGGTTTCACTTTGTGCTAAAAATTAATCCTCTCTGTAACAATGGCCCCTTTATTGGAGCTCCCTATAGGTCCTATCACTTCTCTGTCCAGTGTGAAATGAAGAGTGGGCGTGTCCTATGGTCCCTGCCAGAAGCACAGCAGGAGGGGGAGAGCCAATCACAGCCCTGCACTCACACAAGCAAAGACAGGCTTCAGTTCCCTATCAGGTCAGTCTAGCTGCTGATTGGTTCCTATACTAAAGTGCGGTGTACTTAGAGCTGCCGGCACCCCAACTTATCCAGAGAATTCAGCCAGCAGGAAGTGGAACAGGTGGGCAGGACTAGTGGGGTTTTTGTGGAATTTCTCAATAAATCAGTCAGAAACGCAGCTTTTTTAAGCACAATCCTTCTATATCTAGAGGAGTATAATTCACTGGTACATTCATCATTTTTATAGGATATGTCTCCTTTAAGTAGTACTTGTAGGACAGGGGTGCTAAACCCAGTTTAAAAAGACACCATTATATTGCAGGTTTTAAACTTCTTAAGTGTCACCCGCCATCTAATACAGAGTGCCAATACCACTGTGCTGGTGCTGTGAAGATGGACTTCATTTGCTGCAACAGATTCTATTGCTTTAGTGTAGCAGGCACAGGAAGGAAGAATATAACTGTCTGACTGCAATTTTCTGCATAAGTACCAAGACTCAAATGAAATTCAGCATTTTAGGACTTTGATTATCCAATGGATTATCTATTATAAAATGTATTCTTTTATATTTATTCATTTCAATGGGATTCAGAATTTGTATATAAACAGGACTGCCATCAGAAATCATGGGGCCCCCATACAAGTTATTTGTCTTTGAACAAGTATGTAGTACCACAATGTTATGGTATGAAATGGTATGGAATATTCAAGAGGGATAATTTTCAAATCATTTAAACCCTGTATTTAATTGCAAATAGTACAGAAACAACATATCAGATTCTGAAACTGTGAAACATTATCGTGTTCTGAAAAATATATGCTCATTTTGAATTTAATGTTGGCAATGGGTTTAAAAAAGTTGGAAAAGAGGCAGTAAAAGAATAGAAATGTTGTGTAATGCTAAAAAGAGCATCCCAGAGGGACTGGGTCTCTCAGTTTGAAGGGGCAAATTTGAAATTATTTTTAGAAATAATAAATGCAGCATCCTTTGGGCTAATGAGTAGAAGGACCATCCAGCCTGTTATCAGTGTAAATTTGAAAAGCCAGCATCCGTGTTGGTATGGGGGTGCATTAGTGCACACAGCATGGGGAGCTTGCACATCTGGGATGGCACCATTAATGCTGAACAATCTATATATATGTTTGGGAGCAACATATGCTGCATGTCTTTCAGGGAAGGCCATACTTATTTCAGCAATGCCAAACAGCATTCTGAACATACTACAACAGAGTCCATGTGCTGAACTGACCTGCCTGCAGTCCAGACCTGTCACTGAAAACACATTATGAAACAAAAATAAGGAAAAGAACTGTTGAGCAGCTAAAATTCTATATCATGCCACAATATTTAACTTTCAGAACTACAGCAAATGTTTCAACTTTTGCTAACTGTTGCACTTTGGTTTACTGAAGAGATGGACAACCATTATTTGCTAACCAGTAGCAACAGTCTTGCCGGTGCCAAGGCATATATGTGTTACTACAAGTCTAATCCATATAGCAGGGTATCACTGACTGGCCACCTCTTTAAAGGAGAAAGAAAGGTTGAATCACTGGGAGTTGCCAAAATGTAAGGCTACCCTCAGTGATTAAGATCGCTTACCTGATACCCCAGGCTGGAGCTCCTATTAGCAGAAAATCCCCCCCAGCCCAGGGTATGTGCAGGCAAACGATCCTTTCATCTACATTTGCTGCAATCCTGGGGCCTACGCATGCACAGTAGAGTAAAAAAGATAACTTTTTTGTTAAAGTGTGGCTTTTCTCTCTACTGCGCATGAACAGAAGAGGATTGCTCCCCTGCATGTACCCCTGGCTGGTGTGTTTTTTTTGCTAACAGGAGCACTAGCCGTCAGGTGAGTGAATACTGTACAATCACTGGGGAGTGCCTAACATTCCCCCCCCCCCCATTGATTCCACCATCCCTTTAAAAGCAAACATTCTATTGGTTATTATGGTTTTCGGTACCTGAGCAAACTTTAAACCTTTTTATTACACATGGGGGAACGATTCTATCCCATATGCGCACACCTATGCAGCTGTTTCTCATCTGTTCAGGGCCGGATTTAACTTTGCGGCGCCCCGAGGCCGCCCCCGCCCCCCCCGAGTGCGCATGCGCAATCGCACGGCGCCCTCTCCCCCTGAGTGCGCATGCGCAATCGCACATTTAAACTCCCATACGGAGCAGTGGGGAGAGGTCCCGACTGCTCCGTATGGGAGCCAAATTTAAAGATTCTGTTGTGGCGGGGCGGCATGCCGCCCCTAAACCTGTGCCGCCCTAGGCCCGGGCCTTTGTGGCCTTTCCACAAATCCGGGCCTGCATCTGTTGCCCTTTGATACTGATATAGTTTCCTAAGCAAGAGACCCTGGGCCAGAACCAACCATTATGAATAATGGGCAGAGTTGATTACCAGACAAAAGTAAAATATAACTATCTATGTATATATAATTAGCGTTTCTATGGCCACTGTAGCAATGATCAGTGTGAAAATCAAATAGATGTGGTCTAAGCAAGACATTTGCTCCGTTCTTGTTTTAACCAATCTTGCCACAAGGTGTCTCTCTTAACCAGGCAACAAAAAATAGCTCTGGAACCCAGAATCCAGACATTGACAGATGTAAGATGTTTTTGAAATCAGCTGACTGTTAGATTTATTTGCAGGGTAAATAAAGGGTTTTATTGGCAGCCTTGGCAATGGCACAGTCAGCAGTTCCAGAAAATGCAGGTATACACAGCAACATTGCAATGATGAATATTTCCACACACATCATATACACACATTTGTAGTTTCAAATGCAACACAGGTATAGGCATAAATAAAGGCAAATGCAGCCACAATGCCTTTGTAAGCTAAATACAATTTTTCACAGCCTCAGAGCATGTGACAAGCAATGGGTTGTTCTGTTCAGACTGCTGTTTGGGTTCATTAGTAGCAGAGAGTTTCTGATCAATTTATGTCAGGAAAGTGGTTTCACATGAAAAGCATATTTCTAGTGTACGATTAAAGCTGCACCTTAATTGTATGAAAAACATCATTTTAAGTTTAACTTTTTTAAGTTTTTTAGCCTGATGAGGTTGAACAATAGTAGCCATAAATGTGTACTTGTTAGATTCCCTTTAACTGGACCTGAGGCAAAAAATTTCTAGGGGCAGCATGCCAACTGTCGGCCACATAGTTCTTAACAGGCTGAAGGGATCCACGTTCTGGCTTGCAACTCCAACCACATCCCCCCTCCAGGCTCACACCTCACAAACCTGCTTCCCAACCTTACACTGTGCTTTCCACTAGTAATAGGAGAAAGAGATACACACTGGGAACTGGTTGGGAGGAAGATTCGGTTTTAAAGGCAAACTGCTTGTTTTTTTAGCAGCAGAAATCCAAAGTGGGAGAATTCAGAAATTCAATAATAACTTCATAAATCTGCCCCCTAGTGTAAAATTAACCTTTATCTTCAGGCTAAATGGCTACAACCTTCCTTATTGCCTTCCCATAGCCTGCTTGGCATGCTAATATACCCATACAAGTACTGTAACTAGCATGGTCTAGTAACCACGGAACATGGTCTAAAGCGACTGGGAAATAATCAGTCAAACAGCACTATAATTAGAATCCATAGCAGGGATAAATCCCTTAGATCAGTGCTGCCTGACTGGCGGCGCGCGGCCCGCATCATAATGGGCTCATGTTACATGCAACCCTTTTCACTCAGGTGGGCCCTTGCTTTACTGCTTGAGAAAGGGTTAACTATAAGTCCAACTCTGCAAATAAACCTGGGCACCGGTGCTTTTAAAAAACAGGTGAAACTCTTCATTGAATAGATGATACATTAAGGATGGTTGGTGTTGATTCAGTAAATGCTTCAATCACTTTCTCTATTAGTTGTTACTCCCACAATTTTAGATGCTCTGTTCATAACATCCCCAGAGGTAGCATTGGCTGCCTTTGGTAAATCAAAACCTCAGTGTTGGTGAAGCTCACAGTGGTCCCACACTCCAAAGATTGAGTCCCTATTTTGTGGCCTTGTCACAGCGGGGTACTAACTCAACTGGCCTCCTCATTGGAGCCTCTGACTGCTCTACTAACTACCCTGATCTAGCCTCTTATTCCTAGAGGAAGCTTTTACAAAATTATTCTGGCACTTACTGCCCTATACTGGAACCTACCTCCATTCCAGGCTACCATAAGAATGCATGGCAGGCACTCACAGATCCCATGAACAAATGTAAAAGTAAAAGGTTCTTTATAGCAAAAACATCAGGTACAACAATAACCTTGTGCTGTAGAAAGTGCTGGGTGTTAATAACAGTATATTTAAAAATGGTAATGTTTATATGTATTAGATCAGTAACCCGAATGATTTAAAATTTCTAAATGTTGTATTTGGTATTATGAGAAGGATCAGTAGGAATATGATTGTCTGTCCCAGTGGTCAAGTCACAGAAAAGTGATGCATGCTGCTACTTTATTACCAGAAAGAGCTGCTTCATATACTTCAGTGTGTTTGAACTGACCCAGTAGGTTTGCCAACGACACCAGCTGTAAATGTGCTGAGGTCTTCTTCTTTTGCTTTATAAATGGGTTTACTGTAACTCTTAGGGGGCAAAACCTGATCTTCTAAATGTGCTGCCCTATAGTTAATATCATGTCATGTACAAGGGGCAGGGAAACATCTACTTTTAACTCATAAATCTGAAGCTACACATCAGCCAGGACCCTCACTACCCCCTTCCCCCACCCCCAACACATCTGAACCTCCCACCTTATAGTCTACTGTTTATAGACCCCCCAGGTTCTCTTCTTCAGCAGTATGGGCTAAATTCAAGATAAATAGTGTTCTGCTACTGTTCCTTTTATAACATCAATAATAAACAAAATGTACTTGGAAAAGGTTTAATTTCATTATTATTACTATTTTATACAGGCATCAATAATCATATAAATGATTTATGTGCCACAAAGCAGTTAAAAACATTTTCGGGCAATACGTTTATGGATAACATAATATATGGATTTCAACAAGATTAGACTAAAGTGAATTGTTGTCATTTTTATTTTAATAAAGGGCATTTTGGCACACATTTAGCTGTCCTAAAAATCTTTGCTTTTTAAATCTGCAGGTAAATCAATTAGTATAATTTGTTTTTATGGAAATCCCATCCTAACTTTATCATTTATTTGTTTTCCACTTCCAAGGCTTTCTTTTTTTTTTTTTTTCTGAAATAGATTTAAACAATTATTTTAATTTTAACAATGCATTAATTATTTCCAAGAAGGAGACATCAAAAATTACCCACACCACAAAATTACACACCTCAGGGACCCTCTAACTACTATTTCCAAATGCTCCCACAGGTCACCTCCCACAGGCAGCATAGGACAAGCAGAGTATGGCACACACAGGCAGCATAGGTCAGGCAGAGTATGGCACACACAGGCAGCATAGGTCAGGCAGAGTATGGCACACACAGGCAGCATAGGGCAGGCAGAGTATGGCACACACAGGCAGGATAGGTCAGGCAGAGTATGGCACACACAGGCAGCATAGGGCAGGCAGAGTATGGCACACACAGGCAGCATAGGTCAGGCAGAGTATGGCACACAAAGGCAGCATAGGTCAGGCAGAGTATGACACACAAAGGCAGCATAGGGCAGGCAGAGTATGGCACACAGGCAGCATTGAACAGGCAGAGTATGGCACACACAGGCAGGGTAGGGCAGGCAGAATATGGAACACAGGCAGTGTAGGGAAAGGCACACACAGGCAGCATAGGGCAGGCAGAGTATGGAACACACAGGCAGCATAGGGTAGGCAGAGTATTGCACTCACAGGCAGCATAGAGCAGGGCAGGCAGTGTAGGGAAGAAGACAGGGAAGCCTATCTTGACTATGCAAGTAACTGATCACTTCAATATGAACAGTTTGTACTATGTACAGTGGCACAATACAGGCACTGTTCCTACAGTCTGTCTGAAGTGTTAACAGGTGAACAATACATGGACTTACAGTCTGAATCTGAGGTATGAATAATGCTATCATAGCAGTTATATTCTGTATAACAGAGTTTTGAGAGTGGTTATGTGTGGCTGTGTATCTATAGTTAGCAATGAAGACACTGCTATGTGGAACAGGTGGGAAGCTTAAGGGTTAATATAATGTGGTAATTATATTATGGAGTGTATTATTATATGGAGTGTATTGTTGTTGCTTATTTCAGTCACAAGATGGCACCCTGGGTCAGGGAATTCCCCATAATGAATGATCTAGAAGTAGGCATCCATCAGTGTAAAGTTAGGGGAGTGCTCTGGGAAGTCCATAAAAGGAAGTTAATAGTTGACCTAAGCCTTTTTGGCTTGGAGAACTAATCATACCAATGACCCGAGGTCTATTTTTTATTGAAGAAATATATTTTACATACAAAATATATTTAAAAAAAAAAAACAAAAAAAACCCCAAGATATTACAAAATATTTGTGTTGGAACGCATTTCAAAGAGACAATTATCTAGACATTAATGAAACTATGGAGGGAAGGGGCAGTGGAGGGGGAGAGGAAATGTGGAAAAGCCTGTGACATTCCTGATAGAAATCCTTTCCCTTCTCAGAATGGAGACGATTCCTGTAAAACCACAAAGCATCCTCATATCAGTTTATAAGGCACACAGTTTCAAGAATTGTGCACTTCCAACTGGGTGCCCTGGCACAGTCCATAAAGTACCACACGGTACATAAGAAAGTTCCTAGGCACACAGTCTGTGAATAATGTTCCAGGACATCAAGGGCCTGGGCAATCCAAAAAAATGTTCAAAGATATTTCTTTATAAATGATGTACCATGAATAGTGTGGGTATGCATGAAGGTTCTAAAGTGAAAAACTGACATACACTGCAGGATGGGAAGAGTATTCCACAGCGCCAGGTCCTGAGGTCCATTAACTCAGAGAAACTCCTAGGTGAGAACATTTACCATTCAATATCATTTAGCCTAGGGTTCCCACCTGTCCAGTTTTGCCCAGACAGCCCAGTTTTTCGAGGTGCTGTTTGGGTCAAAGCCTTCTGCTGGTTCTCAATACTCTGAAACCTTGGCAGAAATCCTCAAAATTGCATATGAGGGATGCAATTACTCCACCCCTGACATTTTTGCACTGCCGAAACATCACCACATCGTCACCCATGTGATGATGACGACAGTTTGCAAGATTAGGACAAGGAAACCTTTATTCACAAGAGTGTTGCTAATATGTACCCCACAGTAACTTGAAAAACTGTTCTTTCCTTGCCCAGTGCTCTTTTTGGGGATAAAACTGCACCAGGCTAGGGAAAAATGAACCTTGTGCCACCAAGTTTCTTACCTTGCCCATGTGACCATCTTTAGACTAAAAATCCTGAATGGGAATAATTCGGATTGAATTTCTGAAGATCGCAAATATCACGAAAATGCCTACGAAAAAATCGTATTAGTCACGATAATATCGTATTGGTGATCCGAAATTTTCATACCGAACAATTGTAAACAGGGGGAAAACCTTTCCGACTTTGATCCTTCTGTGCATGATTTTGGAAGCCTCCCATAGGAATCAATAGCACTCTGCAGCTCCAACGTGGCCCAAGGAAAGTCACGATACCAAAGCTTGAATGAATCCGAAACTTTCGTACTCGGTGCGACAATACGATTTTGTCGCACAAATTTTGACGCAAGGTATGAAAAAGTCGCAGAAAATACACTCGGAGCGTTCGTGTATTAATAAATTACAATTTTAGTCTGAGCTAGGAAAGCCTGGGAAAGTTAACTTAAACTTAAGTCAACTTTAAATTTTCTCCTAAAAAAAGCACCAACTCCAGGAAAGAACTCAAGGATTAAATTAATTGGGGGTGACTAACACTTTGACAGCTCTTCTTGTGCTTTAAAGGATCAATGATCTTTTAGTCTAGTGGAAAGTGTTTATGGAACTGCAACATTTATCACAATGCATTGGATTCAATGGGGAGGCAAAATTAAATTGCAGTTAAGGTGTTTCAAGCTTTGTGATAGAATAGCATATACATTGCCCTACACTGTAAGAAAAGCTTCTGTAAAGCTGGCCATACACGTGGCGATCTGACGATCGTCAGATCCACCACACACAGTCAGGGTTGAAACGGCAGATAAGGAGGTAGAAACAATAGGATTTCTACCTCCTTCTGTCGATTCAGCCCTGACGGCAGATTTTGGTCAGGCGCCTTCTATGGCGCCCGATCAAAATTTTCTAACCTGGCCGATCGGTGAGTCGTTCGATATCAGCAGCTTCCTGCGATATTGGTCGACTCGCCGACATGCCATACACGCACCGAATATCGTACGAAACGAGGTTTCGTACGATAGTATCGGTGCGTGTGTGACCAGCTTAAGAGAAGCACCTTTCCACTATGCTACAGCTGTTCTTTATAGAAAAAAAAACTCCTGTGTTGCAAATTTCTTCCAAACATGGTAGCAACTTCTCCTTCAGTATCATACCATCTAGATATCCTTTATATCCAATGCTCAGGCTAGAAATTCTCCAAATCATGTTGTCCCCCCCTCCTTTTCATTTTGCATTATGTACCATAGTGGGTGGGTTAAAAACATCTGCTTGGAGCATGGAGAAATTCACAACTGTGAATTATTCTGCAAAACTGTACCTGATATAAAAAGGTTCAGTCATCCCTAATAAATACTTAATTAAAACATGTAAAGAACCTGAGTTCCACACACACAAAACTTAATATCTTAATATCAATAAAATAAGATATTCATTCAGTCAAATTTTAAAAACCTCTGTTACTGAGCTTTATAATATCAATGAATATATTGCAGCCTCATCCACTGTAACCTGCAGCACTAATATCTTCATATTTGTGTCTGTAAGTTACCCTACCATTTAGATTGTAAGCTCTACAGGGCAGGGACCTCCATCCTCTTGTCTCTTTGATTCTTAACTTATTGCAACTGTACCCTGTATTAATTTGTATTTATTGTTATACTTTCTTTTTAATTATTATTTTAATGACCCCCTGTTTTATTAATTTATTGTTAAACTGTACAGGGCTGCATACATAAGTAGCGCTTTATAGATAAAGAAATACATACATACAGACAAATAAAATTGTGCACTGCCCAGCCATACTAAGTAAGAGACAGATCTGACATGCGTCTACAACAGACCATCCCTTCAGTGAATGTAGCAGTAGAGACAGTTAATACATCCAAACACACAAATCAGAGGTAACAGACCATAATATTAGTTCATGTCTATAGTCAGTTTGATGTAACTGATATAACCCCAGCACATATTGTTGTTCAGCCACTTGATAAGGTTCATAGAACCATGTAGTGTAACTGCAGTGAAACAGATTTATAGTGCACAAGACTTTAAGCTGTGCAAGAACATAGCTAAGTATAGAGAAACACACATTCCTATCTATTAACCGTATAAACAGATATAAATTAGGAACTTTAGCCTGTACACCCATCGCACTGAACATAAATATAATGTATTGGTTAGTGCAATGCAGTTGAACTGGTGGCCCGCAGCCCCTCTCTGTGTGGCCCCCCACCTGCCTGGCTGCTGTGACTGCTTACCTTTGTGTAAACTCTTAATGGTATCAGTACTGAGATTAACTAGCCCCTATATTGTTTAAACAGTAATTCCCTGTATTGTTCACACCTTTTAGTCCCTGCATTGTTCACCACCTGCATTGTTCACACCTCAGGGTCAGACTGTTTGCCATACTCTGCCTGCCCCACGCTGCATGAGTGTGCCATGCTCTGCCTGTCCTATGCTGCCTGTGTGTACCATACTCTGTGTGCCCTATTCTGCCTGTGTGTGCCATACTCTGCCTGCACCACGCTGCCTGTGTGTGCCATGTTCTGCCTGCCCCATGCTGCCTGTGTGTGCCATGTTCTGCCTGCCCCACGCTGCCTGTGTGTGCCATACTCTGCCTGCCCTATGCTGCCTGTGTGTGCCATACTCTGTGTGCCCTATTCTGCCTGTGTGTGCCATACTGTGCCCTATGCTGCCTGTGTGTGCCATACTCTGTGTGCCCTATTCTGCCTGTGTGTGCCATACTCTGTGTGCCCTATTCTGCCTGTGTGTGCCATACTATGCCCTATGCTGCCTGTGTGTGCCATACTCTGCCCTATGCTGCCTGTGGGAGATGAACCTGGCAGATGTTTGTTCTGGGAGTTTGTTATCACTTGGAAATAGTAATTATATGGTGCCTAAATTGTGTAATTATATGCTGGGGGTTGCTGTGCTATCCACAGGGGAGGGGGAGGGGGAGGCATATGGATTTAAGGGTGTGGCTTAATATGACATAATATAATTCTTTCACATATGAATGAAGGGTTATATCCCTACACCAACCATTTGGGTTTTTGCTGTGCTACCCCCATTTATGTGGGTATGGTCTTAAAAGCTCTTGTGATAACATGGGTGTGGTTTGAAGTGGGTGCAGTTTAAAAAAGGGGAGTGGTCAAAACTGGCTTCCATTATTGGCCCTCCACCATGTAGGCCAGAAAAGTTCCAGCCCTCGGTACCATAGAAGTTAGACTGCACAAAAAAACAGAAGAAAATGGTGGAATGATGATATGGTATCTAGTAGAATTAAGTCTAAAACAACTGGACTTTTCTGAGTTTTTTTTTGTTTTAGACTTAGTTCTACTAGATAATGGATATCATAACCTGGATGAATGAGAATGTTCATAGACATGTGGAATGATGATCAGCACTGACAGAACATAACTAGTGATGAGCAAATCTGTCCTGTTTCATATTGCCCATAAATTCCCGAAACTGCTGAAAAATTGACTAAAGAGCAAAAAATTTGAGAAATCCAGCTACTGCACAACTTTTTTGACGTGCGCAACTTTATTTTATGCGACCGCAACTTTTTTGACGCAACCGTGACTTCTTCCTTACTTGGATCATTTTCGACAAGGCAAATTTTTGCTGCCGTTTCATGAAAAGATATGCTAATGCCAAAATGCAGAATTGTTGCAGAAACTCCATGCCTGGTGAAATATTTTACTCATCACTAAACAAAACTCACTACTTTGGAGACAGACTAAGCAGAATACCCTTTAGTGGGCCCAGATATCCTTATGTGGGAACTTCAGGGAAATCCTCTAATCTGATTTCCTATCCTCTATGATCCCTACACCAACTGGTAGTATCACCTGGGAGAGATACCTCCAATGAATAAATCCTACAATAGAGCTTAGAACTGCTCTTTCTAGACAGCCTGCCCTTCTTTACACTCCTAGGGGCAGATTTATCAAAACACGAGTTCGAATCCCGAATGGGAAAAATTCGGATTGGAAACGAAAATTTCTGAAGATCGCAAATATCACGAAAATGCTTACGAAAAATTGTATTACTCCCGATAATATCGTATTGGTGATCCAAAAGTCACGGAATTTTCGTACCAAACCATTGTGAACAGCGGCAGAGCCTTTCCGAATTTTTTCGCGCTTGAAAAAGGCGCGCAAGAATACACTCAGAGCGAGCGTTCGGGTCTTGGTAAATCTCCCCCCTAGAGTGCACATCACATCCATTAGTCTATCAGTCTATCACTTATTTAATTACCTTGTTCACAGGATCCCTGACTTTACTAAATTCTCACCTCCTTTAGGGCACATCTTCTTTATTGGGGCCCTGTTGTTCCAGGATTCCCCAGCAGACATCCACCCTGTTTAGCAAGTGGAGGCAAAACAGGAAGAGCCAAATGTTTCCTCCCACTATAACAACTCTTAGAGGGAGTAGTCTTAACCCTGCTGGCCCAATACAGGTATCTAGGTTCCACTTTTATGTGAAGATTAAAAAATCTTTGCCCAGTAATCCCAGTCCTTGAATTTGCTAAAGGTAGAGGTACAGAAATACAAATTCTGTTGGGAGGTGTCTGAGGACTGCAAGCTGAAGCTCACAAGAACTGGGTCAGCATCTTTTTGTTATAATATATCTGTTCTGGTGTTTTGTTTTTATGCCATTGAAGGTCTTTGTTTTTCTTGTCATACTTTTTTTTTTGTTGGATAAATTACATTTTTGTTTGCAAGTCATCTTCTGCTTCTCTGCTCACAAAATCAATGGGATGGAGCCTCATCCACAGCAATATGTTTTTAACGACTGGGAAGGTTATTGTTGCTTTATTTTGTAATGATTAAATTGCTCCAGTGCTCTCGGCTGAAGTAATGCAATCCCTCACTCCTAGTTCATTTCAGAGATGTTATTATGTTCCACTTCTGGCACAGGGCTGAATGAAAATTTATATAAGCACCTGCAAGCATAAAGATGCCAAAGTCATTTAATAATTTAATTAATGAGGAAGAATTAGCTGTGGGGGGAAAATGGGGACCCTCGGGTGATTGGCTTTCCCATCTGGGAACTGTAGGTGGGAAAAGAACAGCTGTTAGGCCAGTCCAACTGAGATTATTTTAATCACTACCCAGAATCCCCATTGGAGCCCTTCTTAGGTCAGAGCTTGTCTAATTTCCCAGTTCTGAGCTTACTCAAAAAAAATAATGAACATCTCTTACAATTCATTTATTATTAACCAGCTGAATGCATGTGCAATCGTTCTTTTTATTCATTTTTGTGCATAAAGTATATGACACATTTTTTAGCAAAAGTATCTACACATCTAAAAAAACATGTCCTCAGCTGGGCCAGGAGTTATTATGGGTTATCTGCACCAAACCAATCTAGTGATACCATGTGCAACACCATATTCTGCTGGCTGGTATACAGCTCACCACCATGTAAACAGTGCAAATGGGTCCTCTGTACAGATATTGATATTTAACTATGTGGTGTCCAATGAAAAAGTTTGGGTTTACATTGCATGAGTGCATAATACCAATGGTAAAGTGTGGAAAATATGGAATAATGGTCAGAGGTTGTTTTCCATGGTTTGGTCTAGGGCCCCTGTTTCCATTAAAACAAACTTTAATGCTACAGTATACAATGTTAATCTAGCCAACTGAATGCTTTTTGCCATGTGGTTATAGCTTAGGCAAGGTTATTTCCTGTTTTAGGACAACAATGACCTATAAATGGCTTATCTGCTTGTGTATGGGCATCTCTGACTGGCCTGCCAGACTGATATCTGGCCTAAAGTTGGTCAGATCGCAATCAGACAGGTTTGATTTTCCCATCGGATCTGGGGCGCATCAGGTTGTTGATGTGGTCCTCGGTCCGACAGCCCATATACCCTCCATTTTTATTCGATCGTTTGGCCCTAGTGCCAAACGATAAAAGTAGCCTGATATTGCCTCCGTAGGTGGGCATATCAAACTTGCCAAACAAGCAGATGGCAAAGTGTATGGCCACCTTTAAGACAGAATTTGGACATAGTTAGGATGCAGGATGTATTTTTTATGTGGAGGATGTTTTATCATTTACTACAAGATTCGTGACTATACTTCTAAACCTTAATTGTGTCTTGGGTAAATCTGGCCAGCTGTCCAGGCTCATAATACATTCTGCAAGATCTAAGGCTCTGAATATGAAGCTACCTGTATCACAGCTAAAAGAAATACTGTCATGGGAAAACATGTTTTTTTCAAAACAATCAGTTAATAGAGCTTATCCAGCAGAATCCTGCACTGACAGATTTGTTTATGTTTAATTTATAAATTTCACATGGGGCTGTCCCGCGACAGTTAGGAGGTATGCTAAAAAACTTCAGTCACACTTTACGGCTGAGCTGCTAGTTGGAGTGGTATCACCCTTTCCCCCCCAGCAGCTGATCAGCAGAACAATGGGTAGGTAGCAAGACAGCAGCTTTCAGTAGATATCAGAATAGCACTCAATAGTAAGAAATCCCAGTCCAGCTTGGGACTCCTCCAGTTACATGGGAGTAGGAGAAACAACAGGTTACCTGAAAGCAGTTCTAATGTGTAGTGCTGGCCCCTTCTGAAAGCTCAGAATCAGGCACAATGCACTGAGATGGCTGCCTATGCACCATTATTACAACTAAAAAATACATTTGTTGGTTCAAGAATAAACTTTTAAATGGTAGAGTGAATTATTTGCTATGTAAACAGTGTAATTTAGAAATAAAAAGTATACCATAAAAATCATGGCAGTATCCCTTTAAAACGATTTCCTTTTTCTCTGTTAGGGTAAGAATCCACGGAGAGGTTGAGTCTCTGCTATCACGGGGGACAAACCTCTCTGAAGGAATTTGCCTTCAGGAGGAAATTTTTCACGATGCGAAGGGCTTTCCACCAGCGACTCCTATTGTTGCCAGTGGAAAGCAGCCTTTGTCGCCCATTGGTTTGTAAATGGTTTGTAGTGGAGATCTATCGTGGGTGACTCCTTACCCTTATAATAAGACAGTACCTTGTACTTGATCCCAACTAAGATGTAATTAATCCTTATTGAATTAATTATTCTGCAGCCAAAACTGTACTGAATACTCTAGATTGGGCATTAGCACAGCTTTATAACAGGAAGAATTCCCATCTCCTCCCATAAATCTTTAAACTTTTTACTACAGGCAAATATCTTAGGGCCATTGGTAAGAAATCCAGAGTGTGCTTTATATTTGTTTACTTTCAATTTCTGCCCACAGACAAGCACATTTCCGCGAAACATGCCTTATGATTTTGTGATATTTTTTGGTCATTCTGCACAGTACCACATGATGGCAAAAGAGAGCCATTGTTGCTTATTTTTGTGTATTTGTTCGGAAGTCTGAAATCCAAATTAGATTGCGCTATTTATAGACCTTCATAAAACTCTATGAGCAGTGACATTCAAGAAAATCGGCTTGAGGTTCATGGACATTTGAAAGCACGCAAAACCATTCATACATTATATTATATGTACAATGTCTCTTGTTTAACAAAGATATAGTCCTTGATGATGTATTGAATACTAGATGAATAAGCAATTGAGTTTTTTTGTTAGGGTCACCCTGTGCATTTGTCATTTTTTTACATTTTTCACCAACAGTGAAATAAGAGATCAGTTCAACCCTATTGGTACTGAAATTAAGAATATTTACAAAAAAAGAAATAGATGCAGCAGCCATGGAAATGATCAGAGTGGATCGGTAATAAGTGCTTGCTTTAGGCTTATATAATAAACAGAAGTACATGGCAGGGAAAGGATACATAAAGTAAGCGAGAAAAGAACCGAGAGGTGGCATGGTGCACAGACAGATATGCACGAGAAGAGCATACGCAGCAGGCTAAGTGTATATTAAGGGATTAGAAATGACATTCAGGAGGCGCCGCTAGGTGAACAGACGGCTTGGAAAGAAGAGAATCGTCAATACAGAATGTGTGCCTGGAGCTTTAAAGTGACAGTGGCACTAAAATTAAGCAGTTATCCCAAGGGCTCATTCATTATGGTGATTGCAAGTAGGCATGAAACTTAATACAGAATCTGAAAATAACAACAATTGTGCTTTATATCTTTTTAATGGAGTGTTGTTTCACTACATATTCAGGAACCCCACTGTGTAGTTTCCTAACAGGCATAACAAAGCCAGTTTCTAATTGCAAAAGTGTGTGAAAGTCTCCATCATTTGTTCTATTATAATTCCTTTTCTTACGATCGCCACATTTCCTACTGAATTACGTTTCTCCATTGGCTAGAGGTGTATATAAGTTAAGGGCAATCAATATAAATGGGCTTGTCCTGACTCTCTTGTGATTTACACTGTTACACAAGTAGATAACATGATTAAATAAAATAAAGGATTATCACAAAACAATGATAATTCCCATTTAAATAATTGTTTTCTATTTAACCTGAGACAAATGATTTGTTTTGTGATATTCTGCAGAAATTCACCTGGGCAATGGTTTGAGCTGAAAAAAAACCAGGCCCTAAATGAATAAAGTCTATAATCTCTGTAACCAAACAGTTATAAAAGAAAAGGTGCCCCATTATTAAAAAAGAAAGCCATGCTTGTGCAGACAGAGAATACCATCAATCCCTTTCCACAGAGATTCCCACACCAGGTACAGTGACAGCTGTAGCGATACATAAAGTATAAGAGGGTTTCTCTGCTTTTTGAGATTTAATTATACTAGATACTGTATATTTAGATTTAATTCTACTAGATACTGTATAAGAGGGTCACAACTGGAAGGTCTGCTGTCCAGGGTGCTGATTTGTAGCAATCTCTTCACCTGATTGAACAGTCCAACACTTTCAAAAGCAGTGGCACGTATTCCTGTAGTTACAGAATACTGAGAAATACTTTTATATACTAGGGTCCACAAAAGCTTTTATGTGCATGCTGGGATCTTTCTACACACATAAGGAAACCCTACAACTAGTGCATGTAAGATGAGTGATCCCGTACAAGCCATCTTTAAAAAATTAGGATAGAATAGTGCTTGGCTCAAACCTTAAAAAGGACACATAATGTTCTGTGAACTGATTAGTTACGTTAACTGATTAGTTACCTACCAAACTGGATGCAAATGTTTAGATCTACTTTTACTATAAATACCTGTTTTTTAGTTCTGTGTGAGTAGGGTCTTTTGACATGTATGCCTATGATTAAGTGCGGGCACGCACGAAATGCGTCAGGCGTTCTGGGTTTTTGTAATGTAAATAAAGTTCGAGTTTTATCCATTCTCTGGCTGACCATGGTGCTTTGTGAGCCGCTTTCTTCAGAGATTTGAGTTTGCTCCCTTGGGCTACGGGTTCGGGGCTCCAAGCACCCGAACCAAATTTCGGCATCGGTGAGTGTGTGTATATTTATGTGATCTTCACTGTATGTGTACTAGCATTTAAAGTATTTGGCGAGGGACCTGGGGTATATACACCCAGGTCAATACCTGTTTTAGGTAAAGATTTTTGTCTTTAACTTTGATCTCTTTTATAAATTGTCTAATTAAACTGTGTTAGCACACTATATATATATATAAATTTTACTGAATTGGGTGTATTCTTTGAGGATTTAGGGTCTTTTGACAACCTAGATAAAAAGTGTTGGTGATGGGTTTGCTCCCTTATAAAGCAAAATGTATTAAAGGTATTCTGTACCTTTACATTGTCCTTCAGCATTTTATACCTATATTGGCATTGTTTTAGGGTATTATTTTGCACGTCATAACAATATGTATGGCCCTCAGCTCTCGTTATTCTTGTTAGGCCATGCACTCTTATGGCTGCTTGATATCATGGAGAAGGCTTTACACTGCATGGGTTGCCTTGTAAAGGGCTATGTGATTCCATTTAACCCTTCTCACTCTATCATCACAGTGGGTTTTGCACTAATGAGATCTAACAAGATCAAAACAGGCTGTTTGCAAGTTTGGATATATGGCTCTGAATTATTAGGATTTATTCTCTTATTTCTGAACTTAAAGCAGTGCAATGTGTATAGCATGAGGCATGTAAATATTTTCTTGTAGAAGGCTTTACACTGCATTGAAGGGCTTTTTGACTTCTTTTAACTCTTCTCATTCTAACCAGGTTGGTTTTTCTGCTTCGCTGCTATCCAAGTCCTATACACCTGCAGCCATTTTGCAATATCTTACACTGATTAGATCTAACAAGATCAAAAAAGGCAGAGAAAAAGCCTATCCGCTTGAATCAGCTTGTGTTTCTCTTTGCCTGGCATTTTGTCGGCCTAAGCGCAGGCACACTGAGTGGATTTTCGGCACAGATATGTGAGCGTATTTATTTTCACACCAAAATTCGCTCCAAGTGTCAGAATCCCAAAGCAGTACCTGTCTTGTAGAGAGAAAAGTGAATGGATGGTCTGTTTCTCAGCCTGCATTTATATGCAGGCCAAGGAACAATAATGTTGTGCAGTTGGTACCCAGTTACAGACCGATTTCACCTTAACTGTGAGAATACATGGGACAATTTGTCGCCCACACTGAAGGCAATTGCATCCGGATGACAAAAAAAATCCAGTGGGTTATTCTTCCTAAAGGGTATTCCTTGAAAATGGAAATCTTTGAAGATGCAATTTGTTTTCCAGAATTTCTCCTGCTTTACATATAAATTATGTGATCTCTGGTCACATTGTATTGATAAGATAAAACCACTTTCCTGGCTTCACATATTCTGAACAGAAATCCAAAAAATACTTTAATGAAGCCCAATTTTTTTACATGCAAATAAGGAGCATTGTGGGCATAGTTTGAGCTTTGCTTGACTAAAATGTGCAGTTTCGCTGTTTTGAAGGAGAAGGAAAGGTAAAAACTATGGGGCACATTTACTAACCCACGAACGGGCAGAATGCGTCCGATTGCGTTTTTTTCGTAATGATCGGTAATTTTGCGATTTTTTCGTATTTTTTTCGATTTTTTCGGCGTCTTTACGATTTTTGCGAAAAAACGCGAGTTTTCCGTAGCCATTACGAAAGTTGCGCAAAGTCGCGATTTTTTCGTAGCGTTAAAACTTGCGCGAAACGTTGCGCCTTTTAAGTTTTAACGCTACGAAAAAGGCGCGACTTTGCGCGCAAGTGTTAACGATACGAAAAAATCGCGACTTTGCGCAACTTCCGTAATGGCTACGAAAAACTTGTAAAGACGCCGAAAAAATCGCAAAAAATCACAAAATTACCGAAAAAGTTGCAAAATGTTCGTTTCCAATCGGAATTTTTCCAATTCGGATTCGAAATCGTGTCTTAGTAAATCAGCCCCTATGTAAGCTTTATCATAAAGGTCTATGTAAATACAGCCATAAGCACTCAAAGAAAAGGTGCACTGAATCCTCTATCAAAAGAAACACAGGACAGGAAACACTTGTCTCCTTTTTTGTAAACATGTTCTTAGGGTATCTGACTTCCTCTCTCAGAGAATGTGTCTGAGCTATAAGAGCTGCAGCAGGAAGCTACTTAAAATGGCAGATCTTAAACAAACAGAGAAAGCTTCTAGGGCTCTTTACTCCCGGTATGGCAATGCTTTCTGCAGAATAAATATAGTGTTCTAGGTGGCACTAATGTGGTGAACCTATTGGCAGTAAAATGCCAAAATGACTTTCCTTCTCATTTAAAGAAACACCAAATTGTTTACTCTCTCCTTTAGTGAATTTTCTGGTCTAATATTCACAACTTCTTTTACCTGCAACAAACCAACACAATTCATAGAATTTAGAATAGAAGGATCAGTTCTAAAAGCTCAAGAGAGACATTAAACAAAAAGAGGAAAAATGAGAGATTATGAGGCTGGTATGATGGAAGTATCAAGAGACAGATGAATAACAGGGGGAAATGTTACCAGTGGGAAAACTTATAGTGTGATATGAGAATTAGAAAGCAATGCAGGAGAGTTTTATTATGAATTTCATACAAACACAGTGTATCTGTAACTGCAACTAAAAACTGCACCTGTAAAGAATTTATCAGCTGGAAACACAGAAATGATAAAAGGTGGTAATTACCAAGAGAATTCTTGTGGAAGTGTGAGCTCTATGTCTCACATGCCGTACCCAAGTGCTTTCTTTATTTCTCAAGAGCTTCAACAGCATTATAAACCCCTCAGAGGAATGCTTGGAAGGGGGTGGGAGGTCTTAAATAGGCATTCTACATTTTCATCTCAGATTTCTATAAAAAGAAATGGAAATAAAACCTGGGCATAGAGGGGGAATAGAGTGATTCTATGATATTTATTAGCTATTTTCAACCCATTTTACAGTTTTGTACACAGGGTCATTTTAAAGCAGAACTAAAGCTGAACAAGGAATTAGACTTGAAATTCTACATCTCATGTTCTGGGCTTCTGTACCAACCCAAGGTCGCCAAAGCCATTTCACAGTAAAGAACTGTCCTTCGTGACATGCTCCCAGCAGTAGCTCATCTTCTCTTCTGCTGATTCACAGAACATGCTCTGGACTGCTGGCAGTTACCTGAGCTTAGGGAGTGACTCACAAAACACTGTATCTACACAATATAAAATTCATGAAGCAAAGTTGATTAGTAATTCATTCAGATTCAGTTTACATTACACAAAAGAAACTAGTTCATTAAGGCCAGAACTAGGGGTAGGTAGATGAGGCACATGCCTAGGGTACAATGGTGTGCCCTGATTGCATTCCCCTAGCTCTGGCCATTCTGTAACTTTAAAGGCAGCCGGCTAAGGGAGTGAGGAATTTATCAGTTCTCCATGGTGGTGGGTGGGTTGTGACATCATTCCCCCGCTCATCACCTTGCAGAGGAGGGGGCGAAGGCAAGGGATTGGCCTTGGGTGCCCAACTGGCTCAGCATTGCAGTCCATTCAGCATTAGTAGAATTACTAATCAGCACCATATCATCAATTTCTATGACTGCTGTAACTTTCTGTAAATGTTTTAAAGATTTCCAATAACCTCTAAGCTTAGAGTCTCCACAGCAGCCCGGAGCACACTAGTCATATGCAGTGTCTCTGACTCTCAAAATATGACCTACCTAGATTTGTGGACAACTTTTTGTAGGCTTGGATTATTCCTGATATAGGGCTGCTCAGGCACTGGGCTTGCATGGTAAGTTCAACATAGAAAATACAGACATTTTAGGCATATTCTTTTTGTGGGTATTAGTTCTCTGGTAAGAGCATATTCCTGACCTTCATGTTAGTCATGGCTTATTGAGCTTTATAATGTAGTGATGCTGCTGTCTAGAGACCTGAGTCAGCTTGTTTAGTTTCTTCTCAGGTAAGGCATTACTAGAAACCTGCGCATTAATCTCTGCATTAACCTATTTATAGTTACCGAATGCCTTCTGTTTCTATGCACTTGATATAACCACAAGCACTCAACACTCATGTATTGGCAACACATTTTGGTGCAATGTTTCCAACAATAATATGTGTATATAACCTTTATATTAAAACTAAACAAAAGTGTAAGAATCCTTTCTTGCTACCATTTGTATGTGTGCCCCTACCTGCTCTTTCAAAAAGCATCTTTTCTGTTTGTGAACAATTGCTGATAGCAACGCATACATGCTGTATTTGCCAACAATTCATACGTACAATGTAAGAAGCTGAATTCAACTTTTCATAATGATGCCAACAGTTCAAGATAATGTGACATGAAAAGAAACTGATCAATACATTGAAGTTCTTTGTAATGTAACTTAGCATGTTACTAACACATAATTGTACCACAAGCCTTCTGGGATAATGTGCTTTTATTAAATGACTGTAGTGCAGTGACATGAAAGAAACACAACAGAAGGCAATAAAGGCACCTAGATGTTAGCCAGAGTGTCAACTAAGGCCTAAGCTATATGGGACTATTTCTTGGCCTGCCTGATGCAGTGGCTCTGGGTGCAGACACATGGAAAGCCTATTAGGATTGTAGGTGTTTATTCTTGGCCTGCGTTTATCAGCAGGCTGAGTATCAGCCCCATGTGTTCATAGCCTAAGACAGGGCTGTCCAACTGGGCTGACCCCCCTCTGTATGGCCCCCCACCTGTCTGGCTGCTTTGATGGCTTACCTTTGTGTATTACCTTTAAATGGTATCAGTACTGAGATTAACTGCCCCCCTGCATTGCTCACACCTCAGATTCAGGCTGTAATCCCCCTGTATTGTTTAATCATGTAATCCCCTGTACTGTTCACACCTTTTAATGCCTTCATTGTTTTCCCCCGGCAGTGTTCACACCTCTGGCTGTAATCACCCACATTGTTCCCCTGTTCACACCTCAGACATTCCCTCTGACACATCCAGCATTGTGTCACTGTATGCTGCCTGTGTGTGCAATAGGGCAGGCATAGTATGGCACACATAGGCATGGGGGGCAGGCATAGTATGGCACATATAGGCAGGGGAGGGCAAGCATAGTATGGCACACATAGGCAGGGGAGGGCAAGCATAGTATGGCACACATAGGCAGGGGAGGGCAGGAATAGTATGGCACACATAGGCAGGGGAGGACAGGAATAGTATGGCACACATAGGCAGGGGTGGGCAGGAATAGTATGGCACACATAGGCAGGGGGGGCAGGCATAGTATGGCACACATAGGAAGGGGAGGGCAAGCATAGTATGGCACACATAGGCAGGGGAGGGCAAGCATAGTATGGCACACATAGGCAGGGGAGGGCAGGCAGAGTATGGCACACACAGGCAGGGTAGGGCAGGCAGAGTATGGCACACATAGGCAGGGGAGGGCAGGCAGAGTATGGCACACACAGGAGGGGTAGGGCAAGCAGTACTCTGCCTTCTCTATGCCTCCCCTATGCTGCCTGTGTGTGCCATACTCTGCCTTCCCTATGCTGCCTGTGTGTGCCATACTCTGCCTTTCTTATGCTGCCTGTGTGCGCCATACTCTCCCTGCCCTATGCTTCCTGTGGAAGGTGAACCTGGCAGGGGTTTGTTCCTGGAGTTTGGCATTTGGAAATAGTCATTATATGGTCCCCAAGGGGTGTAATTATATGCTGGGGGGTTGCTGTGCTATCCACAGAAGAGGAGGAGGCATATCGATTTAAGTGTATGTCATAATATAATTCTTTCATATATAAATGAAGGGTGATATCCCTTCAGTGAGCACCAACCATTGGGTTTTTGCTGTGTTGCCACCATTAATGTGGGGATGGTCTTAAAAACTCTTGTAATAGCATGGGTGTAGTTTGAAGTGGGTGTGGTTTAAAAAAGGGGAGCGGTCAAAACTGGCTTCCATTATCGGCCCTCCTCCATGTAGGACAGAAAAATTCCGGCCCTCGGTACCACAGAAGTTGGACAGCACTGGCCTAAGACATGGTGCAGCAACAGGAACAAATATGTCCTGGTTTATTTACTAACTTACAATGTGTAGAAGAGGCTATGTGCAAACCTTGCTATGCTAGTACAGGTATCAGACCCCTTATCCGGAAACCCATTATCCAGAAAGGTCCGAATTACGGAAACCCCATCTCCCATAGACTCCATTTTAATCAAATAATTCAGAATCTTAAGACTGATTTCCTTTTTCTCTGTAGTAATAAAACAGTACCTTGTAATTGATCCCAACTAAGATATAAATAATCCTTATTGGATGCAAAACAATCCTATTGGGATTAATTAATGTTTTAATGATTTTTTAGCAGATTTAAGGTATGGAGATCCAAATTACGGAAAGACCCCTTATCCGGAATACCCTTGGTCCCGAGCATTCTGGATAATGGGTTCAATACCTGTACCATCTAATTTATTTCATTTTTTGAAATGTATGACCCCACCCTGAATTGATACCATCCCACACAACAAACAACATGATTTTACACTTTTAGTTATGGCAGGGGACTATTGGAAAAATAATTAAATGTTCTCTGACATCAAAAAATAAAGTTTTTATTTCCCTGAAAAAAATATATAGCTATGGGGTAAAGCCCATAAGGTGATCTTAACTATTTAACTCTGGTCATATTTTCATAGGCTGGCACCTCCCTTCCCTGCATTACTAAGTAATTCCAAATTCTTTTTTATTATGCTAGTCAGGCAAAATAAACTGTACTTACACTATATACAATGTATAAATCTTTTTTCCTTTAGTCTTGAAATTCACAATCATGGCAATCAGGCAGGCACCATTTTGTAACGACTGTTATTAAGGGAAGCTTTGCATCATCCCAAGATCTTGTGTATGAGCCAGAATGCGGGCCTGATGCCCATGGCTATACACTTGTTATACACAGTGGGGGGGAGGTGGAATAAGAGGACTGCAGTGACAGCTAGGAAGTGCAGAGAGGATAGTGAAAGTAACTGCCTGTGTTTTATGTTCAATATGAAAAGGACTTTTATTATACAGTGTTTATGTCTAGGTGATAGGCCCCCCATTATTTTCTTAAAGGAACCAGAAAACAAACACGTCTAAAAAAAAAATAGGAACTATGGATTATAGAATTACCTGTTTTTTTCTTCAACCTTCTGCATATTACTGGTTATTTTACCAGTAACAAGAGACCTCTGAAGCATTATTTTAATCTAATTAGTTGAGGGTTTAAAAGTACTTATGCAGAATTCTTCAGTAGCTCCCTTAAAATCACTTTTTATGCATTGAAACTTTACTGAATTACTACTGTCCTTGATAATTACATGTTGTGATATGGCTATGGTTGCCTACTGTATGTTTAACTTTTGTGGTTTGGATCACCAGCATTCTGCATGGAGCCCCAATGAAAAAGAACAAACATGTATAATGAGACCATCATATGTACCTTGACTTGTAAGGTGTAAAGGTGTGACATAATATTAATTACTTGTTCACTATAAGGGACCTGATAACCCTCTATGTTACCTTTGTGATGTCACATAAATAAAACTCCCTGTGCAAGGGAATGGTCTTTTCTACACAACAGTGTTTTGATCCATGTAATCGCAGGACTCTGAAATCATACGTATGCTGGGGGTGAAATGGTATAGTACCCCAGAGGGTTCCCATAAAAGGCAACAGATGTACAGTGGGTGTCTCACTGGATGATATTACAATTATTTGTATATAAACCAAATTAACTTTCATTTAACAACATGTATTTCCCTTTTATAGGATACCTATAGTTTTAATTTTTGCAAAGGACCAAACCATGTTAATAATTCAGTGATTTTTTCTTCCTATAGAGGTCCTGTCTGCTAGAGTGGCAATAATCACTCTTAGTTCATATCTGCTGCTGTTCCTCAACTACACTGCATGGCCTGAACCTCTGTTAAAATCTTAAAAGAGTCTAAAAAATGGCAGTGAACATTACTAATACAGCAGGCCTCTGCCTCTAAAGGCAAACTACATTACAAGTGTGTCAACAATTGCCTTATACCTACAGGGAAAAAAACTTACTAGTCAAGGAAGTAAATCAGTGGTAATGCTTCCAACAGATTCCAGTCATGAGGATCAATAGGTAGAATAGAAAGCTTTTTTTTTTTTTTTTAAATAATTTAAAATGTATTTGAATAGGGATATGTTACATTCACAAGGGCACAATCACTATAAAATATATACATACAAGACAGCAATGTCAATATAGAAACTGGCCTTCTGTATGTAAAAGTGTGATGTAACAGATGAGATGTTGGAATTACCTCATTTACATTTTCTATATTCCCATGTCATGCAAAGGCTAAAATAATTATCTGTTTTTTCACAGATAATGTTAGCATAGTGCTCCTTGTAACTCTCTAATAGAAAATGAGCCCTGTAATTTTTTTTTTTATTTCAAAGTATTAATTAAAATAATTATATTTGGAAGTAGAAAGCACCTCTACATTTTATTTCTGTTATTCTCTTCAGTGCTAAACACAAAGCGACTGTTTCTGAGCAGAACATCAGTCATTTGGACCAGACTGCCAGAACATTCATTATAAGGTAATTTTTGAGTGACCTACAATGTCTGTTTAAAGAGGTTAATAATCTCTTACTGCAAAGGCAATGATCCTCTCCTCCTAGCAGAAGAACTCAAAGTGCAGTGATCCTAGCTTGCCATATGTCCGTATGATCAATAGATCTTTCCATCTGGACAGAATGTGAACAATCACTGCTGTTATGTTACAGTAATAGTCTGTGTAGGAAGTGGAAGTCTGACAGAAGTGGAAGTCTTTTTTGATGTGGAAGTTAAAGATGTCCTGCACTTTTGTTTTCGTTGCACTTGAGACATAACCACAGCAAAATGCTTTAAACCCCCTGAACACCACAAAGGCTGCTGAAGGATGATTAGTTCTTTACTACACACATATTATAACTCTTTAACTGTTGGGACCCCACTGGCCCCTCTATATACCTGGGCCCAACAGGAACTGTGTGGCTTTTGTCTAAGTCTCATGCCCTCAAGTCAAAGAGTATATGTCTTGTTTTTTTCCACAATGTGGATATATGTGACCTTTCCTTTGAGGCTTATTCCCTCATGAAAGAATTAGCTGGGATACTGAAAAGCTGCTTTTACAAGGAATAATACTCAGAAGGAATTATAGGAGACGGTGATCCACAGATTCACTGCAGGGAGTTTACTGCTTTCCAGAGCTGCATAATTACATATCTCTAACTGTCCTGATTTTCGTGGGATAGTCCCAATTTTAACAGCTCAGCCCACAGTCCTGGACTCTTATGAAAAGTCCCTCATTTCCCTTTGATCACCTGCACTAAACGCCAAAAAAGATACAAAGTTTCTTAAACTTAATTAAATAACTAGGCTTTTGGCAGAGAGCCCAGAATACTCAATAGTCAACATCTGCACTTAGATACAATTGTAACTAATCAGATAAAAAGGTCTCTTGGAGAGCTGAGACAAAACTGTAATAACACATAAAACAAGACCCCAAAACCCCCAGAAATGTGTTCAAACTTCAAATAACCTGCCAAATTTTGTACAATGGGAGTGGTATTTAAGGGGCGTGGTTTCAGAAATGGTCATGGTCAAAATATTTTTGTCCCTCTTTACAATTTTCAAATGTATGTAATTATATTTATAGAAGAGGTAGACATTCCTAGCCCCACACCTTGTATCTCATAATCCCTTCTCCTTTTATATTGTAGGTTCTATTAAAAAGGGCCCATATTTGTATGTAATCTGTATGTTTAATGTATACGCCTATCTATTGTACAGCTTTGTGGAATATGTTGCTTAAGGGACAGTATATCCATTGGTGAATTAATAGGGCTTGTGCTGATCATGTATTTCCCCCATTCTTTTAATTAGGATATAGTTTTGGTCTCCAATCCTTTAAAACAGTGCTGTCCAAGGGCTGGAATTTTCTGGCCTACATGGTGGAGGGCCGAAAATGGAAGCTAGTTTTGACCACTCCCCTTTTTAAACCGCAACCACTTCAAACCTCACCCATGTTATCACAAGAGCTTTAAAGACCATACCCACATTAATGGTGGTAGCGCAGCAAAAACCCAAATGGTTGGTGCTCACTGTAGGGATATCACCCTTCATTTGTATGTGAAAGAATTATATTATTTCATATTAAGACATACCCTTAAATCCATATGCCTCCTTCTCCCCTGTGGGTAGCACAGCAACCCCCCAGCATATATTTATACACTCTAGGGACCATATAATGGCTATATGCTAACAAATTCCCAGATCAAACCCCTGCCAGGCAACATAGGGCAGTCAGAGTATGGCACACACAGGCAGCATAGGGCAGGCAGAGTATGGCACACACAGGCAGGGTTTTACAGGTATGCTATATCCATTTTTTTAATATTTTGATTCATGTAAATCTTTTATCCACTATCCGATCATCGTTCCTGTTATGTTAGCCCAGTGCATTAAAGGAACAGTAACGCCAAAAAATTCAAGTGTATAAAAGAAATTCCAATATAATGTACTGCTGCCCTGCATTGGTACAACTGGTGTGTTTGCCTCAGAAACACTACTATAGTTTATATAAAGAATGCAGCTGTGTAGCCATGGGGGCAGCCATTCAAAGGAGAAAAGGCACAGGCACTTAGCAGATAACAGATAAAACACTATTGTATTCTACAGAGCTTATCCGTTATCTGCTAAGTAACCTGTGCCTTTTTTCCAGCTTGAATGGCTGCCCCCGGGGCTACACACCAGCTTATTATATATAAACTATAGTAGAGTTACTGTAGCAAACACACAACTTTTACCAGTGCAGGGCAACAGTACATTATATTTCATTTACTTTAAAACTCTTTAATTTTTTGGTGTTACTGTTCCTTTAAGATATATGGGAGAGGTGGGCTGGCGGCCTTGCTGTGTACATAAGAGTGGCAGTGTGTTACCCTGCTGTTATACTGGGATCCAGCCAAGTGCAATCCACCTTAATAGAAAGTTGTGTCTATATGCTGAGTGAGTGTGGAGATCCAGTAGCCATGTGGGCTGGTGCAACAAGGCTCCTGTCATAAATAACAAGAATCTGAGTGAATTACTAATGATCCTTGTATCATGATTTTATGTTCTGTGTACACAGGATAATATGAGTCTCTGCAGGCAGCAGGCTTGAAATAAAATAATCCTTAAGCTCTGGTAACTGACAGCAGCACAGAGCATGTTCAGTGAATCAGCAGAAAAGAAGATGGGGAGCTACTGGGTTCATCTTTGGAGGCACAGATCTTCCTGTTATAGGGTTTTGGTTGCCTTGGGCTTGTATTGAAGCCAAAAACATAATGTGTAACATTTCTGCTCTACTCTTTTTGTTAAGTTTTAGTTGTTCTGTAAAGGGAGATATTTTTTTCACAGCAAAATTTTGTGGTTTCACAAAAATATTTGCTGATGTTGAAATGCAGAATTTCACAGTGAATAACTGGCAAAAAAAAATTCACACATAGCTACTCATTGTCAATTTTTTGTGATTTGAATTACATGTCTGGAGCGCTCATTGTCCATTTTTCAATGATCATACAGGTTTGTCTGGAGTGCTCACTGGCCATTTCCAGTGAATATACCGGCACATCTGGGGTTAATATGCTAATTATCCATTATCTGTAGTAATTTTAAGGGCACGTCAAGGGTTAAAATGCTGATTATAACTTTCCTCTAGTAATTATACTGGCACATCAGGCTTTAAAATGTATATTATTTATTTTCTATAGTAACTATACTGGCATGTCTAGAATTAATATGCCTGTTATTTCTTTATTATAGAATCTCTACGGGGCAGGGAACTCCTTCCTACTGTGTCTCATACCACATGGCACTTATTCCCTGTGTATTTATACAAATTTATTGTATTTATTATAACACTTGTCCTCCCTGTGTGTAATCGTGTACATTGTAAAATTATAACAGCGCTATGTATCCTTGTAGCGCTTTATAAATAAAGTTATGCATACATTTGGGCATCTCAACCAAGTCAGTGAGAGACAGAAACACTGGCAGTGCATTGTTTTTTATCATAGGGTTAAACACCACCAGCAACTCCCCGCCTCACCACCCCCCTCCTCTTCTGTCCTTTCCATTCAGGCATACGTCCACGTGACTCTCTTCTTGGCAGCCATCCTGTTACCATGGACGCCTAGAAGGCAGGCGAAGAGGCGAACATCTACTTGCTTATGAGAGAGAGACTGTGTGACGTCTGAGAATGTGATTGGCCAAGATGGGGGTATGCCAGTGGGGTGATTCCGGGACGGCCTATTAATAGACGGTGTAAGAGAAGGAGCGTGCCTGAGCTGTGAGAACGTCGTGATAGAGAGGTGATGGGTACGTGGTGATAGGAAGCAGTAGTCTGCTATTTGGAGGCTAAAAGCACTTTAGGTGTGCAGGCATATCTGCGATAAAGGCAGACAGAGAATAAACAGTAGCTCTGTAGGAAAGTGCACATTTGCACACTGTCTGGGCTCAAGGAGAATTAGGTTTACACAGGGACAGGATGCCTTATCAAGCTGGATAGTTAAGCAAATATGTTTGCCTCTATTGTTGCTAACTGGTAGTTAAAAAAAAAAAAAAAAAGAAATGCATACTAATACCTTTGGCTTTCTTCTCAAGTCACTGTAGCTTTATGGGTCATTTCTACCCTGGCTGCTTTGGGTTACTAGACCTGAGCAAACGTTGTGCCTTTTAATATGATGCCCATATAAAGGCCCCAGTATAACATTACAGGTCATATCCCTGCATGTTTATTAGGAACAGTATATATATATATATATATATATATATATATATATCTGTGGGTCTTTGTGTGCTGTTTATTCACTATGAAAAATTAGTTAATTAATTATCATTAATTGCTGGTACCGTAATTTAAAGCTACACACATACAGTACAGTACAGTATAGAACAAAAAAAAAGAAACTTACTACCACCCTAGGCTTATACTTGAGTCAATAAGTTTTTCCAGTTTTCTTAGGTAAAATTAGGTACCTTGGCTTATATTCAGATCGGCTTATACTTGAGTATATACGGTATATAAAAATCAATTGGCGAAGGATCCGCACTCTCAGGACTTAAATGCAAAAAGTAGAATCTTTATTAAGCAACAAAAACTGACGTTTCGGCTGTGGCTACAGCCGAAAGTTATTGTTGCTCAACAAAGATTCTACTTTTTGCATTCAAGTCCTGAGAGTGCGGATCCTTCCCCGGTTGACGTTTGTGTTACTTGCCTTATGGACTGCACCCAGGCACCTTGATCTAGTATATCATGAGTGCCGACTTACTATGGTGATATATATGTATATATATATATATATATATATATATATATATATATATATATATATATATATACACGTATATATCCACATCCAGCCTTGTTTTAGGGGACAAAAGACCAACTTAAAATAGGCCCTTATGGAAGTTAGGGAATCACGGAGCTCCATACTTCTAATTTAGGGGCGTGTTTACTAAGATCAGATCTTTGCGTTCGATTTCTAACTTGTAAGTGACTGTTCAAATCTAATTGCTGATTGGTTGCTATGGGCCACAGCACCAGTGATATTTATCTCCAATCTTAGTAAACATGGCCCTCCCTCTACATGGCACCTAATTTATTAGTGCATTGGTCACCTTGGCCCCTGGGCAGAGGGAACTACCAACATGTAAAATGAGGTCCCAATGGAAAAGGAGACCAGTGTGCAACCATGCTTCTGATCTGCCCAGGCCATGCCCATAATTCTCAAATCTCCCAATCCATGCAAATCTCACTCCTAGCAAGCCACACCTATTTGGAGGATAAAGAATCACACTTTCATGTCTCCACAGGACCCTTGACTGCAGTACCCTCTGTACCACAAACCCCCTCTTGATGGTCCTGATGGGAGCTGTAATTTTCCCACCAGGCATTGTAGGTTATAGACTTGATATTTTTTAGATGAAGCAGGGTTTTACATATGAGCTAATTTATGAGATATTTGTTTTTATAGAGACCTACATTGTTCGGGGGTATAGTTTTCCTTTAAGATGGCAATACAGTAGTGTCACGTGGAGCTGATTCTAGGCCTGCAGAAAATGCAGGCTTAGAATCAGCCCCTATGCTTGCACCAGTCTGCTACCTTGCCTGTACCCAGAAGCAGGTGCAGACAAACACAGTGGATGCAGGCCCGGATTTGTGGAAAGGCCACAAAGGCCCGGGCCTACGGCGGCAAAAATTGGGGGGCGGCATGCCGCCCCGCCGCACCAAAATATTAAAGTTTATTGCGCATACGGAGCAATGGGGACCTCTCCCCCACTGCTCCGCATGCGATTGAAAAGGGCCGCGCATGCGCAATCGTGAGTTCGCGCATGCGCGGGGGGAGGTTCGGCGTTCGCGCATGCGCAGGGGGCGTTCGCCGTTCGTGCATGCGCAGGGGGGTGCGACAGAGAGGGGGCAGCCTCGGGGGGGCCCGGCCAACAAATCCGGCCCTGAGTGGATGTCGGCTGAAAATGCAAAGTTTCATGTTTTTTGACTGATATCTGCTGCATCTGCCTGCACCTGGGCAGAGACAATGCTTCAAGGTGCAGGCAAGGTAGCAGGCTGGTGCCAGCATAGGGGCTGATTTTTGGCCTTCGTTTTTCCGCAGGCCTAGAATCAGCCCTGTGTGGCAGTAGCCTAAAGATCTGCTTCTTTGGAGAGGTTGTCAAATGAGCAGATCTTTCTTCAATATGCCCACCTTAAACTGTGTGATGTCAGGCTGATTCGATTGTGTGGCTGTCATAATGACTGTGAGGGCAGGGCAGTCCAGAGGGAGGGGGCCAGATTACTACCAAAAGTGAGTTTCTGACCTCATGCCACTTATGGCTAAAAGGCATGTAAGCTAGCTTACTTTAAGCCCTAACTCAATATGTACATGCTTTCCTATTGAGCCACTGTCCATTGCTAAACTCTGACATCAGGCACCTATTAGGTCCTCTGGGCCACTTGCTGAGTTTCAATTTTTTTGCAGGCCTTAGTACTAATGGTGCCCCACAGAGTTGTACACCCTGTACATCCTCCATCTGTCTTACATACCCATGATTTTTGTTTGCCTCTGTAAAAGTTGTGTCCTTGAGCAGGGCACAGCAATCCTATTATCAGCACACATGCAAACTATAAGGAAATATCTTGGGCTGTGTAAATTCAGGTCTGTTGATCTTGGATTTTTGTTTGTTTGATAAATTACTATATATATATTATCACAGGAATTCCCATCACTCTTAGGACAAAATCTGCAAGGCTACATTAGTCCAAAGCTGCCTAATATTGTGAGATGTGCTTCTTTATTTCTTCACAATCAGTTTTGAACCATTTAGGCTACAGTCAGAAGAGTCCAGATATTTATCTGCAGGCCTGGATTTGTGGGCAGGCTACAAAAACCCAGGCCTAGGAGGGTGTGAGGGAGTGCAAGGCGGGGAGATTGAGCGGCCTAGGGGCACACTACATTTAAATCTGTCCCTGTTTATCCAAGGACAAGAAACAGCCTCGTCTGACTGTAGCCTTAATTAAAGTGTAAACTATCAAATAAAATGAATGTAAAATTGCTCAGAGAGCTCTCTGAGCATGTTTGCAATATACAGAAATGAGTTTTTCAAGATATTAGCCATATACAGATATTAGCCATTATTTTTCAAATAGAGGTATGGGATCCCTTATCCGGAAACCTGTTATCCAGAAAGCTCCGAATTACGGAGTCTCCCATAGACTCAATTTTAATCAAATAATTCAGAATTTTAAAACGGATCTCCTTTTTCTCTGTAGTAATAAAACAGTACCTTGCAATCCCAACTAAGATATAAATATTCCTTATTGGATGCAAAACAATCCTATTCGTTTTAATTAATGTTTTATTGATTTTTTAATAGACTTACGGTATGGAGATTCAAATTACAGAAAGACCCCTTATCCGGAATACCCTTGGTCCCGAGCATTCTGGATAACAGGTCCTATACCTACATTTGAAATAACAGAGCCACCTGCTGTTTAGGTCAGCTGAGCGTCCACAGTAAGCAGGAAATTAAAGGTTTTGTAATGGTGATGTCCTTAGAACTAACCAAAGAAAAGTCAGATGACTCTTCTCTGCTCAGCAACTAAATTTTCTGAGCAGAGCAATTGCACAAGACTTTTCTCTGCTCACTAACTGTTGCCAAATTGGCAAAATTGCACAGTAGCTGGCACTGATTGATTATATCTTATAAACTAGGTAACCAAATAAATGTTAATGTAAATTGCATAAGTGCTTAGAAGAGGACTCATTAATTTAATTTTACTTGATTTTCCTTAGTTTACATTTCCTGTACCACACTTTTAAAAAAAGTGCTCCATAAAGATGTATTTCTTGTCAAGGATCAAGATTTGTTTCCTATGAAAGTCAGGCAGTGTGTGAATAAACCAAAGTTCAATATTGATTCCAGGGTGCAAAAGGAGCCAAGTCCTCCCTAGGGCTCTGAATTTAGAAGAACAAACATTGGAGACAAAGAAACATACATATCCCTATTGATACTGAATAAATACAGTAACTAGTGTCCTAGGTAGCTGGTCTCCTCAGCCTGCAAGATAAAACAAGACTCATTCTCAAGACTCATTATATATTTGGCCACCAGTTCTACCACATCTAATATTTCAAGATGTGCTGAAACTAACTATAATTAAATATATTCCTTATGTTAATAGAATGTGCTAAGTAACTGTAAAGCAAGAGCACTGTTCTGTATTCATATGCGTTCTGGCATGTGTTACATATTGAAAGGGGGATGTTTTGAGACAATTTAAATTTAGCTCTGAAACACAGAAACTATCAGTGATGCAGTGTATGTATCATACACTGGCATGTAAGATACATATTCATGGTGTGTAGTCACACAACCCAGTGCAAACACATTCCCTTATGAAAGTATATAAGTAGAGTGAATACTGGCAAATTAAAAGGGGCGCAGCAATATTAATGAAACCATTTTGCATTAGACATATCAAAATCAGGAAAATTGGAACCCAAACAGAACCCAAAAGCTTGGTGTTGAAAAAAAAGTAATTTGACATTATTATTTCCAAGATATGTTGTAAGGTGCTCAGATACAGCAGATAGAAACTGCCACTGTATTGGAGCAATAGCAGGATTATTCCAGTGCTGAGAAGAGACACATTTATGATGAGCGGGGATACACTCTGCAGTCAGATTGTGAGCCTTCCAGGTCCCTACTGGCTCCCACTATTTTTATATATCTAGTTAAACACACTTACGGAAACACTGATGAAGCAACTTATGCCCCACATATTAGAAAAGAAAGAGACAACCTCAAACCCCTTACAATAGGAAGCCACAGTTTGAGTTATGTATCTCATACTGTGACTCACTAGTGTAAATTGAGCAATGTAATGTTCATGAAATACAATGGGATTTCTGTTTCATTTGGAACATTAAATATTTTTCATGCATTATATGAGGGGGATATCTTGTGTGTGTGCAGCTTAAGGCATGGAAACAGCACGGAACAGAATGTCCCCATTCTGCTTTTCTATTAAAAGTGTTTCCTGTATCACTGGCTCTCTTGGGACATATACCTATCCCAGAGAGACACAGTGCCAGAAAATAATGATTACTTGCAGTTGTAACGCAGATAAAAGTTTAAACTTTCAGTAACATATAAAATGCTAAGCAATTCTTTCATTTCCTGTACATAAAAATTAGTTTATATTCAGTTTATACAGTGAGCACATTTTTAGTTCCTTCCCCAGCTTGATTTTTTCACATACAGAATTTGTATGGTGCTCTGACAACAATAAAACATCATCTACAATGCCAAAAGGATAAAAAAAAAAAAACAGCTCTGAGGTTCCTATGGATTCTGCCAGTAAGAGAGCAATGATGCAAGGAATAGGGGGGGTTACACACAACCAGGCTGATCTCCTTACTGGGCAGCAGGGACTTGTCTAAATGTGAGGCGAGGAGAAAGGGGCGGGACTTTCCATGTAAGGCAGATGCCTGTGTTATTCTCGGTCATTCAGAGCTCTGAACTGGCTCTATCCTGCTTTGCTGCAAGGGGCTGGCCGTGGCACACCTTACCTCTCTGGCTCTATATATTCTGTGCTTGACAATCAGGAGAAGCCGGTTGCCTTGTGCTTGGTGGAAGAAGTAAAAGAGGTGGCTTTCAAAAGAGTGCCTGATTTGCATCTCAAATAAAGGGCGAGGGACTGAATGAAGGAATTTCTTGATCTTACAAAAAGCCATTTTATCACCAGTCTCCAATTCTGATCCTGCGTGTGGATGTGAAAGTTGTATCTCCCTTGCTGCAGGGAAGTGGATGCTGGGACAGCAGTGATGAGAGAAGAGCTGAATCATCTTCAACTATAAAAGGAATTAGAGAGTGGTTTCCTGTAAGCTCTTGGAACACAGTATTGCACTAGGGTTTGCAGAAGTGGGCGATTTGTACCATTAAAGGAAATTTACCGCTAGTGTGCAATCATGATGCAGATATCAGACACCTACAACCAGAAGCATTCCCTGTTCAATGCCATGAACAGATTCATTGGAGCTGTGAATAATATGGATCAGACTGTGATGGTTCCCAGCTTGCTTAGGGATGTGCCTCTTGATATGGAAGTAAAGGATGAGGTTCACAACACCAATGGAGCCACAAATTATTTCTCCCGGAGGGACATGCACGGCTATTATATCCTGCTCAAATCCATTAGGAATGATATAGAGTGGGGTGTCGTACAGGGAGAGGACAGGAAAAAGGACAAACTCTCCAACATGGAAATCAGCAGGCTGGAGGATGGAGACGGGGAGGAGGACTTGGAAAAGCAATTCCACTATCACCTGAGTGGACTCCACACAGTCCTTAACAAACTCACCAGAAAAGCCCATCTTCTCACCAACAGATATAAAGAAGAAATTGGGTTTGGCAGTTGGGGACATTGATGACCGTGGCCTTTAGTTTTTGTACCTGTTTTATTAATATTATTTTTTTATTGTATTTTGTTGGGGATATGGGATAGTTTTCTTTTTCATTTTTGTATGCCATTTTGTGCTGCAGACCAGTGCAAAATGGCTCAGGAGGATTTAGTTGGAGATGTAGATTATGTTTTATCACAGAGTACTGCATTTATAGGACAGTACTGTCTCAGTTCACTGTTATAATTCATTTAATTGATAGTTCAGCAGCTGCTTAAAGTGAGCAATCTGCAAAAGAATGAATAATGGTTTGAAAGAGGATACATTTGACATTTTGTATAGCATTTTTCATTTACTTTGCAAAAGCACAGAGTATCCTAAAATATTAGAAGAAACAACATTATCTTCTGTAACATAAGGCTATGATTATGCTGTGTTATACCAGACAACTCCCTGTCTAGCACCGTTGCTGCAAAACCATAAAAATGAAGAATAGCTTGAACAGCAGTGCAAAGTTAATATTAGGTATAACTTCTGTATTAATTATCTATTGATTCTCCTGTTTTACTGGGGCATGCAAGATGCATTTGCTGATGTGCTTAATGTAAAAATTTGGCAGCCTCCATAATAATTATAGTTAAGGATAACGCATAGTTAGTCTTTTGCCAAAGTTAAATACAGAAAAATGTAACCAAAATATAAATATATATAAAGGGAGGATGCAAGGCTGATTTTTTTCTCTGCAACTAGAAGAGCCAGTGAATGCTGCAAGGGTATATAGTACAGATGGGGTGTGGTAATCATGGCAATTCTGGTGCAGATTGCATCACTCTATTCCTGGTTTGCACTACTTTTTTTTTAAAGAAAAGACTGTGTATACTGTATATGAGCTGCATATTTTGCACTATCAACGGGAAGTTTTATATTTTGCTCTGCCTGAGACAATGATTATCAGGTGCAAAACTGCAGTAGTCTCCTTATTGCATTATTTTTGGCTACACGTTCCTTTGTGTAATCCAGGGCAGACATCTTTTATTGTCTTACATGGTCTGTGATGATTTAGCAAAATCCAAGGACGCAGCTGAGGCTAATATTAAGCCAATGACCACGGATTTAATCATGCTGGAACTAAATGATACATCTGTTTCAGTAAGATGTTGAAAGGGTTCCTTATCTTACACAAAAATATAAAAATTATATGTATATGATATTTTAATAAACTAAACAAATGTGCATTAACTAAAAATACTGGTCTCCTGTTTTTTTAGACATTAAGCAAATGCTTAATACTCTTTATCTATTCTGTCTGTGTCATGTACATAAATGCATTTGTTAGGTGTATTAAAATAAACATGACAGTTATCAAGTAATGAGCATTATTATGCAGCTTTATGTTTACCTAATAGAAGAAGGCTACGTTTTTCATTCACAACTAAAATTAAAATTGTTTAATTCAAATGTCTAGTTGCTTTAATTTTGCCATAGCAGAAGCTGCATAAAATCCAAACTGCAGGTGCCATTTCTCCTCCTCCCTCTGCCTGAAGTGTGGCATTCAGTAATGAGCACTTTATAGCAATCTTTATTCTGTAGTATTGTAGCATTATTTGTAATAATAATAACTGCACATTTGAGTAAGGTCCTTTATGGACAAAAGTGTTGGGCAAAATATGTCAGGATAACTTTAATGAAAATGTTTTAGTATTCTGTGAGTCAAGACAACATTTGGTGTGACAAAATAGCATATTGGGGTCTTTACTTATTTATTGTCTAGGTACAATAATCACCAATAATGCATGTAATCATGCAAGCGGCTAGACACTGGGAAACTGGGAAGAGGAATATGGGTTCCTGGCCCAAAATAAACTGTGCTCACTAATAGGCTGGAACAGTATAACAGGAGTACAAAATAGTATAAAATATGCCTTTTAGTGGTAAACTAGCATCCACCACAACCAAAGAAAATGCTAATACAAATGTGTCTGTAATTTCATAACAGAAGCACATTAGATAGAAAGAATTTTTGTTATAGGGCTATAGGTGATAGAAATTTACATGAAGTCTGTTTTACAGAGATGCATATTTTCAGTAGCAGTATCCCATAGCAACCAGACATTTGCTTTGTTTGTTAAGCTGCACTGAGTTGATAAAAGTCATTGTTAATTGGCTGCCGTGGGATACAGTTGTGATGTAGATTTGCACCTATGTGTGTGTATAAGCAAGCAATAGAGATAATTACCATAGCTTTAATAATGTGGCACTGCCTTTGGTGTTTGTTTTCTTAATCCTTGCCAAAGTACTATATTTCTTCTCATCTGTGCTCTCTTTATTTGTTGTGGAGCCTGCGGGTGCTATTATTTGTATGAATTAGGACTGTCCAGTGTATTGCAATTCAGCTGGTGCTAAAATGCAACTTATAAAACCTACTTATAACGAGAGTTAGGAATTATACTTAAAACTTAAGGGGTTGAGTAACTGATATATAGCATGATTATTCAATATGTAGTTCTAGTAAACCATATCTATTATTCACAGTTACAGTATATTTTCTGTGGCTGTTATTTCAACTACTACTAAAGGTATAGGATCCATGGAATTATCTGGAAAATTGTTATCCATAAAGTTCCAAATTATGGGATGGCCATCTTTCATAGAATCCATTATAAGCAAGTAATTCTAATTTTTTAAAATGATTTCCCTGTAATAATAAAACAGTACCTTGTATATTGATCCCAACAGATAACATCCTCATTGGAGGCAAAACAATGCTATTGTATTTATTTAATGTTTAAATGATTATTCAGTAGACTTAAGGTATGGAGATCCAAATAATGGAAAGACCCCACGTCCCCAGCATTCTGGATAACAGGTCCTATACCTGTATAGCTTCTGCAGTGCTCCCTGCACAGTTAGCAGGGGAAGCTGTAACGAGTTATAAAGCTTTACCCATACAACATACTACAGCCACTGCTCTATAGACTGAGCCACATGATGTAAAGTCCTTGGGCAGGCAAGCCTAGTTTGGCATCCTTAACATATCTCTGCTCCTCATTAGGCTGGTGCCACTGGGAGATTAACTGCAATAAATCTTCCCAACAAGGAAACTTTGGGCAACTTTGAGAAATGAAAGCAATGCATTTTCCATCCCAACGACGATTCACTTTGTTGCCAGTGGGAAGGCATTTCAGTGAGATTAGGCTCCCACGGTAGTGTAGATTTATCATGGCCGACTATTCTCTCTGTGTGCCACCAGCCATAGGGTTTTAGAATATAAAAGACTGAATAGATTCCTGAATTTGAAGCAGGAAATGCTATTACCTTCTAAATAGTCATTTGTATTTTTTTCTCATTCCTGCACAAAGCAAAAGCACAGTTGTACATTTGAACCAATAATACAGGAAAGTTTTCCAAATATGAACCCAGATTCAGTTCAGTTAGAAAAAGTTATCTCATAATTTACCCATGTGAAAACTAATAGACGAGATTCAATTTGAAGAGAAAAAACTTTTCTCCTAATTCAATTCCAGTTTTTTCCCTTAGACTTCAATAGAGTTTTCATGTCATAAACTGTGACATAAGTTTTTCTGAATTGAATTGCATCTTAAATTGAATTACATCCATGGGTGATAAACCTTTCTCTCACTGAAATGATTCTGAAAACAAGATGCATTGGTAGCAATGTTCAGCAGCTGCCCTGCCCTAGAACACCCCAACTTTCATAATACCGTATAACATGAGTTTAGTTTTGTAAAGGTCTTGCAACCTACACAATGAATGGACATTTTTGGGTAAGTGGATTTAATAGTAGTCAGAAAAACCTGTTGTGCTACATAGCTTAGCTCTTGCTGGGGAAACCAGTTAGTCAGACCAAAAGCCTTGTATGACTCATGTTTCTATTGGTGGCGTGATGTTGAATTGCTGCTCACAGCATATCATGGAAAAAAAAGTATGTATGGAATGGATGTTTTACTAAGACTACAAAGGTTTCACATTTTGGTAAGAATTATACTGCATTAGTAATTCCTATTTAAAACTATTGAGTTTTCAGCATTCTAGTAATCGCATGTATCCGTTTTATTGTCGTTGACATGGTTCAAAAGAGCTGTAGAGCAAGGGGTTTGTCAACCCATTCTTCTTTAATTCATAAATTTAACAATGCTGACCTTGTGTCAGCAGGGTTGGACTGTGCCAGTGGGACACTGGGAAAAAACTTGGTGGGCCCCAGCCCTTATAGATCCCACCAGCCCAGACCCAATGTGCACCGGAAAGTATTGGCTCGCCCCCGACCTCCCGATTGTGGCAAAGTAAGTATAAGGTACACACTGGGGGTGGGTGTGTGGGTAGCGGATTCTGGCATCAGTTCACAACTATGAGGAAGCACATTAAAAAAAATAAAAATATATATATAGTATGGTATATTTGACTGTAAATAATTGTAAAGTTAAATTAACCTTTCCAAATGAAGTATACTATGTAAGAAATATGTGAATTCTCCACCACTGACCAGACACACAGAGATAAATGCCAAATAATGTCCAAAACTGGAACACAGAGGCTTCACGATGAACACAAAGTCCTTATTTGGTATCGTACATAGAAAAGAAAACTTGCCAATAGTGTGATACAGTTTTATTAAAACAAATTAAAATCCCCTGGTAAATGCAGGCTACTCACAAGCTTTTGAAGAATCACAAAGCATATAATAATTCAAGTGTGATTTCTCTTCAGAAGCTTGTGAGTAGCCTGCAGATGGGGGAAGGGAGCTGCAAGCAATTTAGTCACCTGTTTGGACTTATATTCACAGAAAGACCACGTGCAGTGCTGATTGCCTTTCTATTTGCTATTAGATTGGCAGTTAAGTTTCTCATCAAAAGCTTGGTTACAGCTTATTGCAGTGCAATGGGCATCAACTGGTCTGTGCACATCCTAGTACTCTCCTGGCCTTTTGCAGCTGTAGAACATATGTGGTATTCTATTCACTAGCATTAGAATCTAGAAGATAAGGTGTGGTTGCGTCAAAAAGGATGCTGTCACTTCAAAAAAGGCACGTTACAAAAAGTTGCATGCACCCCGTTTTATGAGTTATTTGGTGTTTTGTGAATTTTTCGCCAAGGCTCAATGAGACAGATTCACTCATCACTAGTAGTAAACTGCAGAAAAAAATAATTGTATCTCAAGAGTCATGATGACCCAAGAGAAAGGATTATCAAGGTGGGCAAGCCATCTCTAATGGGAATGCAGGATGCTTAAAACTGCCACGGGAGAAAACCATACATGTAGTTATGGTGAATTTTATGGACTTCTGGTTTAAAAAATTCTTAAGAACTCATGGGCAGAGCAGCTTTTAACACAATGGTTGATAAGTAATGAATGCTACAGAGCCATTTTGACTGAGACTAGTTAAAACAATACTATTATGACAGATATGACAGATAAACATAAGTGTTTCATAACTGTAAAGAATATTATATGTGAAATAATGTACTTTCTACTAAATATGATATTAAAGTTATTAAAAGTCACCATGCTGCAGTTTTTTTTTAGCAGAGAGCAGTAGGTTCTCTTGCATTATTTCAATGTACTTTGCAACATGCATTCTTCTGTATTCTGCAGGGCTATCCCCAGGGGGCCCTAATTGTTAACCCACTTGGGCCCCAATGAAAAAAGTGCCTCACGTTGGTCCCCCAATCATGTCAAAACTCCATCTCTGATTCATCCATAGGAACACAGGGCCCCTAACTGCAAAAAGGTTTTGTGGTATAAACAAGCAGATCTTTAATATATGGCCAGCATATAGCAACATCATGCTGTAGGTATGCTTTTTATCAGTAGGGACTGGGTATCTTATTAAAATAAAAGCAAGAAGGGATGATGCAATACAGGAAATAGCCATTTAAGGTATTTCAAAACCTGTTTCAGTCTGCTAAATTTGGGTGAAAGTGTATATATCTGCAAGATAATGATTCTAAAGGCAGTACCAATATAGCAATGAAGTGGCTCAAGGCAAAAAGCTGAAAGCCCACAATGGCTCAGTCAGATCTGTGGCACTAAAAAAATTGAAAATCAAGTTGCAAAAGGGTTGGGAACGTTTTTCTCATCTACATGTATCTACCGTAGTTTATATAAATAAGCTGCTGTGCCGTGTAGCCATTTCGGCAGTCATTCAAGGTGAAAAAAAAAGAAAAAAGGCTCAGGTTACATAGCAGATAACAGATAAGCTCTGTAGAGTGCTACCTGAATGGCGCATAGATGGAGGGGATATAAGTGCACACCCATGCCCGCATTCATGCCACCCCTTCCTTCACAGGTGCTACTTGCAATAGGTTATGTGGTTTACTAACCAAGGTTATCTTTGTGCTTCCAGTAGATTGGTGAAAACTTTGCATATTAGGCAGGCATCATTGCATTGCATTGGGCCCCATACACTGCATTGTAGCGTCCATTAGGCAGGAAAGCCCCATAAATTGTGAGCAATATAAACCATTACATTTAATTTTATCATTAAATATAACTGGACACACTATAAACTCCTGTGATTGACTTTGAATTCAGGAGAAAGAGTACCCTTTAACTACCAACGTAGTAGATGTACTACTGCTAATTACTCAGTATTTTCTTTCAATATATAATGGAGAATACCAGAAATGTTCAGCCTGTGTTCCAGCAATAGTATTTTACCATAGATTTTTCTGTATGGCATGATAACTACCCAAGGAATATTTGAAATAAAAAGGTGATCTAACATCTGCATGGGGGCACTAGACTATGTGGCCTATATGTGACTATATGTCATATTGTTCATTATTCGTACAGCATGAAACGTCCAATGCATCCAAACTTCTTGCCTCTTGCCTTCCCACACAGTAATCTTACTCCTAGGTGGTACTTCTGTTCTGTTCCTACACTTAGGGGGGTGGAGGTTGTTTTTATAACAGAATATTTGCTGCTGTTTTGATTTTAGACCATTTCTACGAGACCAGATATATTTCATACTAATGGTTTTTTTTTAATTTTTCCTGCATTACAGATATAGAATCTATAATCCAAGAAGTTTAGGACCTGGGGTTTTCTGTAATAGAAGTTGTTCTGTAATTTGGATCTCTATACCATGAATCTGCTAAAAATAATTTAAACATCAAATAAGCCCAATAGGATTGTTTTGCCATCAATATAGATTCATACAGCTTAGTTACCATCAAGTACATGGTACTGTTTTATTTTTATGCATATACATTTATAAAATCTTGCTGTTGCACTCAAGGAGAATAGTCGCCTTTGGTAAACCTGCTCTACCATGGGCGATTAATCTCCTGAAAATGCTTTCCTACTGGCATTAATGCAAATCACTAGTGGGAAAATGTAAACAACATCTGTGCTTTGCATAGTAGCCCGTGAAGGTGAGGGTGATCAATCTTGTGGGCCATCACCCTTGATTTTTGTAAGAATACTCTCCACCATATCCTTAATACTGCTGTACCTAGTACATCTATAGCATTACAACTATTGTGACCGAGGAGAAGGAATCCTGTACTTTACAACTGACAAGCCATTATATTCAGATTTCTATTTGTGCAGTTTATTGGATGCTATTATCTTGTGTCAAATAAGTGAATAGAGGGTATATAAGAGTACTCCTATGCCATACCTGTGTGACACCCGTAATAACAAGGATGAAACTTCCACAAGTTTTACAAACAGACATAAAAGTTGTGTGCCTACTGTGTATATGCACACTTCCCAATAACACTGGAATTCTGGGGAAAAAGAGTACTGTAAGGAAACAGAACATTGCATGTTGCACAGGTTTTTACACTTTGCCAATAGTTAAAAAGCCCAGTATATCTCTCCACTGTGATCTGTGTTATAAAGCACTGCTATAAAGCATACATTTGCTTTTTAGAGAAAAGATCTTTTGCATACTGGAATACAAACTATTGGAAATGAAATTTCCAGACAAAAAAAAATTCCAAATCATGATTTTTTTCTTAAATAAATGCTGTGTTCATTGCCAGCAAATACGAGGAGTGTGTTTATTTTGTATTAAACTAGAATCAGCACAGCTTCTGTTACATGTATCCATGTACTTAAATAGGCTTTTTCTGTGAAAGCAGGGATGCTATTCATGCTGGCGAGTTGGAATGCACACCGCCCCGCCTGAAATATCGGATGAGTGTGTTTCCAACGAAGAAGGAAAGCTAAGCTCCAGAATAGTGGGTGCATTTGGATGAAATTTTGAATGACTACCATTTTCTGAATCCTTGCATGTGCAAATGTAAGATCAGAAACACATTAAAACAGGACATGGTTCAATTTTGTATCAATCCCCAGGGATATTTTTGCATTTTGTTGTTAGCTGTGCTGAGCACATGTGCCATATCATAAAGCAGGTCAAAAATGTTGCAGTTGTCTTCAAAAGAGATTTTACATCTACTGGGGCTGGCAATATGGCAGATGCTAATCATAAATCTAATTTGTGAACTTTTGAAAACCTTTAAACCTGGTTATCAGGGCCTCCCTTTGAAACTTTGGGGCACTATTATTATACCCCCCTCCATGGACATAGAAGTGCAGTACTAAAATGGCTACGACCCTTGTGTTCACTACACAAAATTGTTGGGACAAAAGGTTAAACTTGTTGAATGTATTTTTTTTTCAACCACAGACTTGGCACAAACTTACCAATCATTTTATTGAAAACTAGGGGATTAACTATAGAGTAAACAGGCCCTGCAACTGCTGTGGGTCCCAGGAATTATGGGAGGCCCAGTGTGACTGATAAGAAGCTGCAGTATATGTTCATGGAAAATGTTGTTTTCAGAGTTTAGGGGCTCAGTAATGTTGCTGTGGGGCTCAAAAACTTGTACTGCTGAAAAGTTCATGGCAGACATGGCTCATATAATTCAGTAAATAGATCCCAATATAAACAGCTGGTGTTACACTATAATAACCAGTTCATATAAATAGTTAAAATGATTAATTAATTATGCTTTATAAGTCATTCAGTTCATTGGGCGTCATAGCATAGAACAAGATAAAATGTATAGTAAAGTATAGTATTTGCGCAACACTATTATGTCACCAAATTATACTACAGTATCTTGTTATTGATGGTAACTAAGCTGCATAAATCTAAATTGGGGTTATTTAATATTTAGATAGACTACTGTCATGGCAAAATGTGTTTTTTTTTCAAAATACATCAGTTAATAGAGCTTCTCCAGCAGAATCCTGCATTGAAATCTCTTTTTTAAAAGAGCAGATTTTTTTATATTTTATTTTGAAATTTCACATGGGGCTAGCCATATTCTTCATTTCCCAGGGTGCCACAGCCATGTGACCTGTGCTCTGATAAACTTCAGTCATAATTTACTGCTGAGCTGCAAGCAAATTGGAGTGATACCATCTCCCTCCCAGCTGCCGATCAGCAATGGGAAGGTAGCAAGATAGCAGCTCCCAGTATATATTAGAATAGCACTCAGTAGTAAAAAAGAGTGAATTATTTGCTATGTAAACAGTGTAATTTATAAATAAAAAGTATAATATAAAAATCATGACAAAATCCCTTGAAGGTGATCCAAATCCAAAAAAATACTCATCTGTAAAGCCCTAAAGGTGACCATATACGTAAAGATCTGCTTGCCTGGCGAGGTCACCAAGTGAGCGGATCTTCTCCCGATATCCCCACCTACGGTGGACGATATCGGGGGAATTGAGGCTAATTCGGTCGTTTGGCCCTGTGGCCAAGCGATCGAATTACTGTATAACGCCTGGAATAGACGCAGTCGGTTCGGGAACCACATCAACAAGCATATGCGTATCCGACTGATACAGCTACAATCGGCCTGTGTATGGCCACCTTAAGTTGCAAGCAATACTAGATATTATATCTGTACTGTGCATTTTACTATTCTAATGAGCTCTCATAAATGTGCTGACCATCTTCAATGCCATTTTAGGATATAGTAGTGCCGGCAAATCACAGACCTGCCAAATTCTTTGTAACTTTGTAACTTCACAGGACAAGCAGAAAGTGATATTGAGCAGAGTGGAACATTGGGGGGCACAGCCGAACACAGAGGTTATATGGATGCAGCGATTAGGGGTGAAACGTGAGCGGCTGGTTCACTGAGATCTTTCCATACTTACCTTTAAGGTGGGGGGGACACCCCTAAGTAGCCTGGTAGTACATGTTATATTCATTTGAAGAATTCTCTTGTATTCAAATTGTACACACTAAATCCCCTGTGAAACTGTGCTAAATTGAGTGCCTTTTTTTCATCATTTTTTCACCTCTATCAATTGTTGCCACTATGATATCACGCAAGTTATGAAAGGTTAACGGAACTGTAACTCACACGTTTTTGACGGCATTAGCACTTTTAAAAAAACTGTGGCTGCTGTTTGCATTGATCATGGCTGCTGAGTGCACTGGCACTTTGAACAACACAGTGTGAAACTGTGATAAACTGATAGTTTCTACTTTCCATCATTTTTCATTAATTTTTGCCGCAATTAAGATTCCCACAAGATTACACAAGCATTGAGAGGTTGCTAAACTGTAACTCGCATATATTTGTCTGCATTGGCACTGTGCAGTAACGAAAGATACTTGACTGCACTGGCATTTTTAAAAAACTAAGGCTGCTGTTTTCACTGGTACAGGTGTGGGATCCCTTATCCGGAAACCCATTATCCAGAAAGCTCCGAATTACAGAAAGCCCCTCTCCCATAGACTCCATTTTAATCAAATAATTTAGAATTTTGAAACTGATTTCCTTTTTCTCTGTAGTAATAAAACAGTACCTTGTAACTGATCCCAACTAATATATAATTAATCCTTATTGGATGCAAAACAATCCTATTGGGTTTAATTACTGTGTTATTGATTTTTTAGTAGACTTAAGGTATGGAGATCCAAATTACGGAAAGACCCCTTATCCGGAATACCCTTGGTCCTGAGCATTCTGGATAACGGGTCCTATACCTGTATTGTGAATAATTGTGGCTGCTGACTGCACTAGCACTTTAAACAACTGCGTCGGCTTATTGATTTTCAGGAATTGTTTAAAGGACAAGGAAAGTCAAAATCTATTAAGCACACTATTAAATAGTACTACTATTGCTGTGTAAAAACGCTATATTTCTGACTTGCCTAATGAAAAATTTACAGAGATACACATACTAGAACCTACATACTTGTTTCAGTGAACGGCGCCGCCATCTTGTCCAGCTTGTCTCTATGGGCTATTGCTGAAAAGCACAAGCCAGCCCCCCCCATCCCCGCAGCTGCTCACAAACCCCTCCCTTCATATGTTTGCCTGACACTTGCGTTTGCCATGCTCCCCCTTCTGCCACAAACCCCCGCTCCCCGCACCGGTCTGCATGTCATAAAGTTCTGTATGTCACCTCCGCTCTCAACCCGCGCTCACCGCTACTCGCTCCCCCAGGGTTTAGCAACCCCCGCTCCCCGATCTGCATGTCACCTCCGCCACAACCCCCCGCTCACCGCTACTCACTCCACACATCTGCCGCCTGCCGGGTCTGCATGTCACCTCCGCCGCTACTCGCTGCTCTCTCTCCTGTTGGCTGCGTCGCCATGGCAACCATACGCTCCTGCTGTTTGCGCATGTGCAAGCTATGGATCTGGTCGTAGTCTTAGTGCAGGAGCGATGCGTTATGGGAATCCTCTGTACCCAGCTCAGCGTTTTTTCTCCGTGTTTGGCTTCAGATCTTCTGAACAGGTGAAATATGGGGAGACTTAAGGGCACTATTGAGAGAACTGAAGGTATGCCTGCAGCTTGAGATTAACTCTTTACTAGCCTTTCCTTCTCCTTTAAAGGCTTTATTTCTTGCTGAGGAATTCTGAAAATGAGTTTAGTAGATATTTTTGAATTTTGGTCTTATGAATTATAGTTTATATTTTAATAGTGTGTATGATTTGGTAGACTGGTCAGTTACCTATTGATTGCAAAAATTGTGTTATATTGAATAAACAGTATTTTAATTTCACACATCTATTTCTATTTTATAATTTCTTGTTAAAAATTGTGGTTGGTTGTAGCCACCAACTTGTGGAATTAAAACTATTATTTAATACTGGGAGCTGGTATCTTGAAACTGGATCATAACAGGTTGCTATGCAGGCTACAGGAAAGGGCTACATAAACGCCAAAAAAAAAAATCTGATTTTTAGAGGCATTTACTAAAATATATAAAACCTAACCAGATTTATTTTTTTTTGCATGTAAAATGAGTAGCTTGGACATAGCCAAGCCCAAAACATCTTATTTATCCAAGTGGTTGAATTTGATTTGTGTCTCTGAATCGTGGAGAATATCCTGGTGTGCAACCTGCATTTTTATTAGTGAAAGAAGCAAGGTTAAAATGGAAAAGAAATATGTATCCAATGATAAAAATGACTACAAAGGTGGCAGGTACTTGGTATGACTTATTGCTAGGGTTTGTCCATCTGTCTCTGCCGGCAAGACCTTGATATATTCTGGCCTGCAGTATGTTATAAAGCCTGCTGGCAGGTGTGAATTGAGTGTTTTATTATACATGATGCATTGACATACTTGGAATCTGCACAGGTATTTCAGTATAATGCTTTGTGATACTTAAAGCAAAACATCTGTGTGGAGCTGTGTTCTGCCATAGATGTTTGTTGGTCTTTTTATGTTAAAACAAAAAACTTCAAGATTTCAAAAAAATGTAAAAGAAGAAAGGCTGCACAAAAGACCGAGTTTACCCCAGAAGGTGTGTTAGTCAAATTTGTTTTGTTTTATTTGAATGGGCACACAATTATAGATGGTTTTATCATATTTAAAGTCGGGTAAGCATGCGCAACAGACTGAAAAGCCAAGCTTAAAGCAAAATTCCAACTTTTTTATGCACTGCACATGCGCCAGCCAAGTCATTGAAGACTGATAAAGAAAAAGAAGACATTCAATCTGTGGTGCTTGCCCAGAAGTATCCCAGGCCATATAGTTTCCTGTTTACAGGAGCACTGGCATGGGGTATCAGGTAAGTGATTAACATTTGCCACCCCCAGTGATTCTTCTCCTTTAAACAAGAGGTTTATATGTTCACTCCATGTTTGTGTGGCTTTCTTATGTGTACTACTGGTTCCTTCTACACTCTAAAAACATACCGGCTCCTGATTAAATAGGCCATAGTGTGTGCTAATGTTATAGGGATCTCATATTGTAAGCTTGGCTGGGTCAGAGACTGATGTGAATCATCTATAATCTGTGGAAGCAACCTTGAATATGTTAGCTATATAAATAAAGAAAAATAATTAATTTTGTGTTGTTTGCGAGTGTTTGTTCGTGTTGGAGGGTAGGGGGATGCCTCTGGGAATACAACCTCTTATATACCCTTTCTTAGGTATGCAGATGCAATTCTCATGGTGGGAGGGGTCTTTTTAAACCTTTCATAGTTTAGTACTGTTTGTCTCTATTTTTTATCAGCTACTATCTATTAAAGTGTCACTGACAGTAAACAGGTCACAGTGAACCTTTCCAGCAACTAGCAACTCATCTTCACTGCCACTGCTGAGTGGCGTGTCCCTCTCAGGTCATAAGCAGCTCTTCTCTGATACTATTTTTACTGTGACTGATTTACTGCCAAGTGTTAAAAACCCTTTGCAGTCACTTCCTTGACACCCACAATTTGTTCAGCTGAAGCTGCTTAAATTATTACTGGTGCTTACTGATAGACTGTTTTCAAGTGACAGAACTTTTAATAATAAATGACCCAAATGAGTTCAGGAAATTTATGAGGGGGTTAGTCACACCCATGTGCTTCTGTACTGGCAACCCAAAATTATATTAGGGCATTTAGAATAGCCATAGACACAAGTGAAAGAGCATTACCATATTCAGTGCACAATTTTAGATTTGATGTGATGGCACATATAAGGGCTCATTTCCTTGAGCAAATGCAGCAGGCAACTTTGCCCACAGTGCTTTTCCCCCACAGTGAGTTGCACCAAAAATCACATTAATTGAACACGTTGAAATGCGCGCTTCATACTTATGTATAGTTGCTCTTGGTGCCTCTAACACTTTTCTGCTTTCAGTTCCAAATCTGGCACTGCCACATCCTGACCAGGTGATAGCTTCAGGGTTCGATCAGCACCTGCGAGGAAGTGCACATGAAGTTGCGTTCATTTTGGTGAACTGGATGCAACTGCAACTAGGAGCAGCACAATTGCATCAAGAATTGCATGTTTGTGTCTGCATTGATGCAATTCTGGGAAAAATGGTGCACTGTAGGAAAAAAAATGCCAATTGCACTCTAAATTGCACTTTGCAAGTGAATGTACCCTATGGGGCTGATTTACTAACCCACGAATCCGACCCGAATTGGAAAAGTTCCGACTTGAAAACGAACATTTTGCAACTTTTTCGTATGTTTTGCGATTTTTTCGGATTCTGTACGAATTTTTCGTTACCAATACGATTTTTGCGTAAAAACGCGAGTTTTTCGTATCCATTACGAAAGTTGCGTAAAAAGTTGCGCATTTTTCGTAGCGTTAAAACTTACGCGAAAAGTTGCGCATTTTTCGTAGCGTTAAAACTTACGCGAAAAGTTGCGCATTTTTCGTAGCGTTAAAACTTAACGCTACGAAAAATGCGCAACTTTTCGCGTAAGTTTTAACGCTACGAAAAATGTGCAACTTTTTACGCAACTTTCGTAATGGATAGGAAAACTCGCGTTTTTACGCAAAAATCGTATTGGTAACGAAAAATTCGTAAAGAATCCGAAAAAATCGCAAAACATACGAAAAAATCGCAAAATACCGATCATTACGAAAAAAACGCAATCGGACTCCATTCGACCCGTTCGTGGGTAAGTAAATCAGCCCCTATATGTACCCTGCAGTACAGTGGGTATTAGAGACTGGATACCCTCATATTTACCACATGCTTCGTATATCTCCCACTATACCCCACTATAAATTGTTCTGTTCTTATGCTACCTTACAGGTCTCATCATTCAGTTTCTAATTGCATTCTCTACTTTATGCTATCTTTCCATTCTGAAAAATGATTCCCTTCTGAACTCTGCCAATTTCTTTGATGTATTCCTATCATATCACCCATTGCCCTTCTTTCTCCTGACTGAATATATTAAGGTCATTGTATTCCTGGTGTGGTTTGTTATTTAGAGCAGGCATCTTTTCTGATTTAGTAATGGCTACCTTTAGAAAGCTCCTGAGACAAAGGGTGACAATATCATTGCTATTTTGTGTACTGATCCTCAAAATGTGCGATATTAAAATGATCATACCATTTGTGTTCTTTTTATTGTGTATGTATAGCATTTGCCGTAAGAAAGTTTACATTAATTTTCTGCTTTGTAACATTTCTCTTATATGGCACAGGCCATTTTTCATGCAGTGGCACTTTCAACAAAATGTTTCCCACTGACATGGATGGGAATCACTGTAAGTAACCACAATGGGTGAATACTGCCCAGATTGTCAGTAATAGGGTGTTCCAGACCAGTCAACGCCACCTTTTACTTATGTCAAGGTAAAGTGACCTCAGAAATCTTTAAAGGTTCTTGTGTTAAAATTCACTCTTTGCACTTGTGCTTGGTGCCACTCAGTCCTTCCCTTCTTCCATTCCCTGGAGCTACTGTGACCTCCAGACCAGGCAGTAGGTACAAAGGTCCCCTCAGTGCTGTGCATCAATAGAGGCAGCAACTTCTGTCTAAAGAATTGGGTGCACACATTACTCTTGCGCTGAACACCAGAAATGACACCGTCCAGACTTGGAAAACTAGCTCAATTGTGTCCAATTTCCAGTGAGTGCACCTGCTTTAATTTGACATATTGGCTGCAAAGCAATTGCATCAGATGGAACTCCCCCTAGCAATTACAAAATTGGAATTCTGGGTAAAAACACTGCATAATAGAAAAAAATATGGTGATTGTGCTTGAAATTGTACTTGAGGGTGCTAATGACATTAGTGTCAATAAGCACAAAATGTATGATCATTTTCATTTCATTCATTCTGAGGATCCATATACATAATAGCAATGATACAGTCACACTGTTCCTGTCTTAGAAGCTTTCCAAAAGTAGCCGTTACTAAGTCAGAAAAGCCACTACAAAGATGACCCCTACAGTAAATGACCCCTACAGTGTGTATCCAGTTTAGATAAATGGGAAACAGTTGTCAGCAGGTACATGCATGTTTATTGCCATGGTACTCCATGAAAGGACCGTGATGCTCTAAAATGCCTAAGGAGTCTGAAAGATGCAGAGAAAACCAACATTAAGCTATCATGGAGATGGAAACAAACAAATAAACATGGGAAAGGCTTTCTGTGTTGGTTACCTCAGATGAATAGTTGAGTGACCTTTGTTACCTTTAGTTCCATTACCTCAATAGAGTCAAGTGCAGCTTAGAGATCAGACTGGTTTAAAAGTTTACCAGCAGGTTTATCGTTTGAAATGAACTGCAAAATATACTATAGGTATTATATATGCACACTTTATGTAAGCAGTTGCACTCATGACTCCCACTGGTCTTGCAGTTTTCCTGTGATGCTGATTAACAAGTCCTGTTTTCAGATGCTATTGGTCTCTAAGGAAATAGCACAGACTTTTTAAATTCTGTTTTTAAATCACATGCTTAGCATTATAATTAATATATAACCTAAGGTGGTAGGGTATCTTGGCATGATGAATGTATGTAAAGCTTTAGTTTAGTTCCAGGATTTTCTGTAATCTAAAGTTAGATTTTACTGTGCTACCAAGGACATGACTTGAAACTGAAACCTTGTAATTCCCTATAATATAGTATAGATAGTTTATAATAAAGCATTATAATATAAAATATTATTTTGTAATTTCTTATAATATATTATATATAATTTTTAATAGTAATTAAAAGTAATTATATGTTTTTCTATACTATAAAAATAGATAATGTTGTTCTAAGATATTTTGAACTATATTTCTTATAACAAAACCAGATCTGAACAAAATATTTGGCATATGTAAAAAGTTCAGACCAATGGCACACTGGGCTGCTCCTTGGCTTCTCTCCATCTGCATTTTATCCACAGATGGAGAGAATCTGATGCGTTCCCTTCTCCTGCTGAGGCGCGGCCCATTGTGCCATTGGCCTTAAGTTGTCATGAAAAACAAACAATATATAGTTTTCCTAGATAAACCAAAAGTTCTCCCCAGGTAATCTCCAGAAACTGAAAGAGCAGGTAAGGAAGGGGGCATTTAAATTTGCAGCCTCAAGTGCTGTTTACTAAAAAGGAGGCAGACAAACATCTTGCATTTCTGTAGAAGTGTAGAAAGTACCTTTTTGTCCTGCTGCTTGTGCTAAAATGTTAAGCCTATTGACACTGCTCAATCCTTATACTAATGCTATACCGATGCGGTACCAGTCACACTTATGAGAAAAATTATGGGTAGAAGCATAGCGTTTTGCGTCCAACTGCAGCAGTAAATGCCCTTAAATGTTAAATGTTATATTTTTTTTATTTGTGTGCTTACTGGGGGGCTTAAGCTGTTGCATTAGTGTTAAAAAGAGTCTTTGCAACATTTATCATTAGCACACTCATAGGGCATGTTTATCAAATTGTAAAAACAGAGCTGGTCACAATCTGCTAGTATAAAATTATGCCACTTTCTATTCCCTTTTATGGAACTTTTAGGGATGTATTTATCAAATAGTGAACTCTCACACTCATTGATAAATATATCCCTCAAAATCCCCTATAATTGAAGAGTGGCAGAATTTCACTCTGGTGGACTGTATTAAGCTCCAGTTTCACTTCTGTGTGTTGTAGCTTCTTCAGCCTTTGTAAGAGGTGTAGAAAGTGTGACTCTTGAGAGAGCTATTTATCAGCACTAAGAATGGAAGAAGCAGAAATGGCTAGCAGTGAGACTGCATTCTCAGATCATGAGAAGAATGCAGATGTATGAGTAGCACAACTATAATTGTAGCACACGATTGTTTCATAAGGAGTGGCAGCAGCTGTTCGGATAAGGAGTGGCAGAGGAAATTCTGAGTACTCTGTTAGAATAGCTCAAAAGGGAGAGTCATATATGTGAAAGTAACCTGCTGCTATTATGAAATTCATATGTGTAAATCTTTTAAATTAACCCTGATTTTTTTTTTTTTTTTCTAAGGCAGGGGTCCCCAACCTTTTTAACCTGTGAGCCACATTCAAATGTTAAAAAAATTTGGAAAGCAACACAAACATCCAAAAATTTCCTGGTGGCACCAATTATAGGCTTTGATTGGCTATTATTAGCCCCTACATGGACTGGCAGCCTACAGGAGACTCTGTTTGGCAGTGCTCATCGTTTTTATGTAACTAAAGCATGACTTTGTGCCAGGAATTCAAAAATAAGGACCTGCTTTGGGGCCCCTGGGAGCAACATTCAATGGGTTGGGGAGCAACATGTTGGGATCACTGATCTAAGGTGAACATTATTGGGCTAATCTGATTGTTTAGCCATAGGCCAAACAATCAGATTACATGACGGTAATACGAGCCATCTGCACAAGGACTGCATTAATGAGCCAATGTAGCCCTTGATCCGACAGGAAAATCAAACCTGGCCGGTCAACAGCTGGCTGATTTTTGGCCAGATATTGGTTGGGTAGGCCAGTCAGAGAGCCCCCATACATGGGGGTTGGCCGCCTTAAGACTGGACAGGTTCAGAATATAATTGGGTATAGCAAACGCTTAAAAGGAACAGTAACACCAAAAAATGTATATATTTTAAAGAAATTAAACTATAATGTACTGCTGCCCTGCGCTGTTAAAAGTTGTGTGTTTGCTTCAGAAACACTACTAGAGTTTATATAAACCCTGCTGTGTAGCCATGGGGGCAGTCATTCAAAAGAAGAAAAGGCACAGGTTATATAGCAGCTAACAGATAAACCCTGTAGAATACAATGGTGTCTTATCTGTTATCTGCTATGTAACCTGTGCCTTTTCTCCTTTTTTCCAGCTTGAATGGCTGCCCCCATGGCTACACAGCAGCTTATTTTTATAAACTATAGTAGTGTTCCTGAAGCAAACACCCCAGTTTTACCAGTGCAGAGCAACAGTACATTATATTTCAATTACTTTAGAATACTTTCATTTTTTGGTGTTACTGTTCCTTTAAGGTAATATATACCTATCCCTCACATTTGCCAAGAGCTGACACTTTTTGAGCAGTGACATCATTCTGGGTCAATCAGATATCAAGAAATAACTTGTCAGTGTATTCACATTAGCTAAGCAAGTGACATTTTTTGCAGCAAACTTTAACATCTATTTCTACTACTGAAATCTGATCTTTGTATATATTAACATTTGAAAAACAGTTTAACAGTGGGGATAAAATGGAGCTCATTTTATCATTACGGTATTGTGCACACAGAATTGAAGTCATGTGAAAGTGCAATATGCATTTTCCTGTAATGTGTGTTTGCTTTAACTGTAACATCATTTATATCGAAAACGTCTTCATAGTTGTAAAACCTGCCATTCACAATTATGTAAGGCTGGTATTACGTAAAAAAAAAGGTGCAAAGTTTACTACATGTTTTATCACCTATATCAACCAACCATTGGGTAGCATTTACCGGTCATCTGCTTAAAAGCAAACATCTTATTTGTTGTTATGGTTTTCTGCACCTGGGAAAACTTTGAACCTTTTATAACATATTGGAGCAACTCTTGCTTCACACAGCCATAACCTAATAATGAGAATATAATACTTTATTCCAAGTGATGCAACATATAGCTAGTGACACAGCACAAAATCAATCATGGCTTTCTGCACATAATTATAGAGTGATGAATGGGAATGATATGACTACTGAAAAAAAATGATGGTAAAATGTGCTATCTTATGCAAACATATCTCTCACTGGGCTCTGTACCAGGTTATACCTTGCACTTTAGCTTCAAGATAGTTTGTTGCACTGACCTGCCAGGGAAGCTCCTGGTGTGACATGCCCTTTAGGCGCCCCTCTATATTTCCATCACAAATACTATTAAGTGCTATATATATATTTATATATATATATATATATGTGTGTGTGTTTGTGTATGTGTGGACCAGTCCAACACTAAACTTGTACAGGAGAATACATACCCTGTATCTTTTATTTTAACCTTGTTTTTCCATTGTAGTTTTTTAAATTATAAACTAGTTAACATAATGGAAACCTATTTTTACCACTGTAAAAATATAAAAACTATGTAATGCTTGTTTAAGGCTACAGCGCCTGGCACTGTGGTTCCTGTTTGGCAGAGGCTTGCAATTCATGTCAAACCCCACAGATATAGTAGCTTTTTGGAAGCAGGGAATCCTAAACCTATCTGACAAATTACTTATATTAGCATGTTACTAAATCACCAGAATAGGTTGTTATATATAAATTTAAAATTAAAACTGTGCATTAATGTTCCAGCCATTAATAGTTTAGTAACTTATTTCATGTAACATTTTGACTTGGGTGAAAGAAAAGGTGTTGCTTGTAGGAAGGGAGAGGCACCCGCTGGCCTGGGTGAGAGATGAGTCATAGGATATAATGCAACACGTATTTAAGCAGTACCACCCTGTGCACTCTCTGGAAAAGTAAACATGGTTTCACAGTTTATTATTGCCCAGCACGTACCTACAATGTCTAGAAGTGAATTATTGTTCTTATGGAATTAAAGGACCATTTGAGCTAAAATAACAAATTTAGCATATAAAAGAGCTTGTTGTAATATTAACAGGTATATTCTGGGATTTTTTTTAATCTGAAATGCTTGGGAGTGGTTACAATTTTTTTTATATATATTATTGGTTTAGCCTGTACCAATTACAAGACATTGTCTTATTATTTCAGAGGTGTTGTCCAGCAACAGCTCTCAAGCACACTCTTCCCTATAGAGAAGGCCCATCCTGTGTTTTAGAGTCACATGTGCCCTGTGCTCTGTACCATCTAGCTGGACATTGCCTGATTTCAGCAAAAATGGGTTAAAGTACACTTTCAGTCTATTTTCACTGCTTTGAGGCAGAAGCATTTTCTCTGCATGGATTTTCTTCCTTCTGTTACAAAATGATGGTGCATTGACTGGCACTGCATGGGCCTGTTAGTGCACTGATGAGGTGGATTTCATCACAGAAACACAAATCTCATTGCAGGGCAGAAGGAATTAGCATTTTTCCACAAAAAAGTCTTTATGGGGCCTGGTGTACATAGTCCCTTTTCAGGATCCCCCAAGCCTGCTAGCTACTGGCCTGCCTCTAGTTTGTTGTGGGCGGCAAAGTTCAAGAGGTAGGAGAGGCTCTGCAGGGGGACTACTATAAAGCAGACCCCATGACCTGGACCCCCCAAGACAGTGGGGTCAAAGAGTGACATTTTTATTTGGGGAGGCTAAATATGGGCGAAACATAGACAAATTGTGCAAAACTGCAGGTGGGACTGCAATTCTATTTCACTATAAAATGCTCAGAATGTCAAATGTGCTGAGGATGCACTTCTGTGAGATTCCAACTGAGGTCATATTATAGGGGTTCTCCATCTATTTGTGTTGACAGACGTTCCCTTAATTCTAATGAAGGGGGATATTTATGTGAAGTGTCAAAAAGTGTTAACTTTTTTCTTCAGAATTTCTAAATTAAAAATGTGATGTAGACTGAATGCTGGTTGGTTTGTACAGGTTCGTAAGTTAGAGCAAATGCTGGTCCAATCAAGCCTGGGGGATAAAAAGTATAGGCTGATAGAACATTGAATTATTGTGTCTTAGATAAGTTAGCTTAGATGTGTTTTAGTTGTTTATATAGAGAGGAAGGCAGTGGGTACCAACATCCTAGGCACATATAATATACAGTATAGAGACACCCCAAGCACATTATATGTAGTTAGATTAAGTCATTAAGTATATTTACAAAAAAAGCACATTATATACAGTAAGATAGAGTGGGTACTGGCATATTATATGCAGTGAGATGCAGTGGGTACTGATGCCAGATGTTCAGGCATGCCCTTGCAGTATAACATTGGCACTGAAACACAACACTGTTTTGTTTCCCAGCTATGCAGTTTCATGAGGGCTCCGCCTTAAAGGGATACTGTCATGATTTTTATGGTATACTTTTTACTTCTAAATTACACTGTTTACCTAGCAAATAATTCACTGCACCATCTTAGTGCATTGTGCCTGAGTCTGAGTTTTCAGAAGGAGCCAGCGCTACACATTAGAACTGCTTTCAGGTAACCTATTGTTTCTCCTACTCCCATGTAACTGGAGGAGTCGCAAGCTGGACTTGGATTTCTTACTATTGAGTGCTATCCTGATATCTACTAGGAACTGCTATCTTGCTACCTTCCCATTGTTCTGCTGATCGGCTGCTGGGAGGGGGGGTGATATCACTCGAACTTGCAGCGCAGCAGTAAAATGTGAGTGAAGTTTATCAGGGCACAGGTCACAAGGTTGTGGCACCCTGGAAAATGAAGAATATAGCAAGCCCCATGTGAAATTCCAATATAAAAATAAAAAAAGTTGTTTGCGTTTTTTTAAAAAAAAAGGAATTTCAATGCAGGATTCTGCTGGAGAAGCTCTATTAACTGATGCATTTTGCATGACAGTATTCCAATAAAATTAGCTTTTTCAGGGGGGAAGAGTTAATTTAACACTGGAGCAAGGGTGATACAGATATTATAGATACCAGGTGAGATTTAACCTAGTGGGTCAGCTTTTAGAATATATACGCTGTAATACCTGTGGGAGTGGGAAGAAATCTGCAGCAAATGTTAGTTAGTGAGGATCTTAGGTAAAGGTTATAGCCTATAAATCCTTCTTAGAAGTCTTCATTTCTGCAGTACCTTTATCTCACCAGCCCCACCTACATCTGAGGCTTGATTGGTTAATTTTACTGTCTGTCAAGAGAGCATTACTCTGATTGAACAAGCCACAAGGAGAAAGATCCAATCAGAGTGAAGCTAATTACAACAGAAAAGTAGCTTTCAGAAATGCAAGAAGCTTTCCACACTGTTAAAAATACCAGCGCAGAGCAAGGTTACAAGTCAGTAGCCTTATTGAAAATCCACTTATGCATATTTCTTACTGTTACAGTCACAGTCATTCGAATTAATAATCAGAGTGCTGGTCATGTAGATATAGCTATGGCCTTCTGTTTGGGTTTGTCTTAGTATGAAAAAATAAAAATTGTTATAAAAATTGAGTGTCTCATAACCTTCATGAGCTAAAAGTAACTTAGAGCTGTTTAGGATTTGTTAGAAGTTACCAGGATGATTTTTTTAAAGAATAAAATGTAATTGTGTGTTGGAAGTATCCCTTTAAAGACATAAGCACTTTGTCAAAGGAGCTCATTAACCAGAAGCGTGACTAATTTGCCATTAGCTAATGGAGTTATATATACAGAAAGCCACTGAGATGACAGGATGCTAAGTAATACAGCAGAAAATCAATAGAGCTACCAGAATAACAAGGAATGACCAGACCATCATTTTCCCTAGTTGTTAGGCAATGAAAGACATTACTGCTACCTGAAAGCAGAGAACACGAGGTCAGTGCCAGAAACAGATTAAAACAAATTGTAATTGATGGCTTAAATACCAAGAAGGACACATTTGTGAGACAAGAATATGATGTATAGCCAAACAATGGATCATCCTGCAACTAATTGTTTTTGCCTATTCTGTGAATAAGCGATTGATTCCTGGAGCAAGCTGTTAGCAGATGGGGTAGATGTTTGTGTAGCATCAGTTGTTTAGCATCAATGAATGAGTTTGCAATTGACAGGAAAACAACCAAGTAGCATACTGTAACTAGAGGTTATTAGGACCCCCTCCTAAACGGTTCTATAAACTGCTCTACAGTTATGTCCTTGGTTTATCCACAGTTCAATCTCATCAGAAATCAGGGGCTATTCCATTAAACAAGTGTAATTCATTTTACAAAAAAATAAAAAGTGTAACATTTGGCATAAAATTAAATACATACTTATAAAACTGCAGCCATTGTCTCCAAGGGGCAGATTTATTAAAATGTGAATTTAGAACTTAATACATAAAAACTCACTCACGTTCTATTCTTTACTATGGGATTTTTAGAAGTGTATTTATCAATGGATAAAAGTTAGAATTCACCATTTGATAAATACGCTTTTAAAAACCCTTACGAATGAATAGCTCTAAACTCACATTTGATAAATCTGCCTCTATGATTTAGATTTGGCAAAAACTCCATATGCAAAAGATCCTGTTGCACAATTTATACTCATACTGGAGTTTGAGTACTCCATGTATCTTATGCAATTTGTACTAGCTGCAGTGGTTTTCACCTAAGTTTATCACCCTTGTTTCTACTGCTGCATATCTACTGGAAGGCTACATAATACTGCAGCTATTACACAACATTATAATTATAGTCCTAAATGTATTTGTTTGTAGCTATTTGTGTACCTAGAAATGTATGATGTAGTTTTTCAGGTCATGCAGGCTTTTTTAATAACAGTTTCCATAAACCTGGATACCATGATTAGATATGCAAACATGATGATCAATAGAAGCATCTATCTTTTTGTGATGCTCAGATAAGTACCTTCAGGGACAGAGTCCTTCCTACCTATTGTTAATGTTGGTTCTGTCTGTTACATTGTTTTGTTACAGTGTTTGTTTCCATAGGTACTCTGCATCACACTGTAGTATGTGTCAACTCCAAGTGAAAGCACTGTTACCTAGTAGCATTGCTTATGTTGAAAAAAGGCACTCATGTTCAACCCCTTGTTCACAAAATGTATCTAAATTATTAATTAATATAGCAAAAATTGCTTAAAGCTGATGCCCCACAAAGTGAGATAGTCGCCCATAATAGATTGCTTTTATCGTGGGCTACTAACTGCTCTTAAATGCCTTTTTAAAGGCAACAATAGGAGTTGCCAGTGGAAAGGCTTTCGCATTGCTTCACTTTTCCAAAAGTGCGCAAAGTTGCCTGCAGGTAGAAACTTTGAGCTACTTCGGAAAACTGAAGCGTTTCGAAGGCCTTTCCACCAGGAAAGGCATTTTGGAGTGGGTAGTCACCCGCAAGTGACTAACACGCTCTGTGGGACATCAGCCTAAGGGGAAAACAATTAACTGGCAAACAATTACACTGCAAAATATATTAATGCCAGTGTTTTCTGATTTAAAATAAAAAATATTTATTCCTTAATTGCCACTAGCTACTTTAAGACCTGCAAATAGGTGTCCTCAGGAAAAAATTCTAGGGGAGTTAGGTAGGTAAAAGTATCACAAGTAATACTTCTACCAACATTTTGGTAAGTCAGCACCTTTATTAAGACTGAATAGTTCAGGCAGGGTCCATTTATTTTTGTAGGGGTGCTAACTGCAAGATTAAAGGATTGATTAAACTTGTTCAACAGGTTTTTAATGCATTCCTAAACAAATACCCTAATGCTTTCACATTTTTAGTCAAACCTACACTCCTCTCCGCTGTGTGTGCCTGGACTGAGGAGGAAGCTGTACTTTTCTGTGCAGGCACACAAAGCAGCGTATTGAAGTTGATCCGCTTCTCTCCCTGAAAAATGCAGGCTGGGCGAAGTAGACAAACCGCTCCGTGCACCCTGGACCTAAACATAGGTGGGTCTCTCTGGGAGTTCATCAAAAAGAGCCCTATGCTTAATTCTTTGAACAGTTATTTTAAAAATGGTTCAAATTAGATAAATCTATCCAGTTTAACCTGTTTTCAATTACCCTTTTGTTTACAACATACCAAAAATCCAAAACAAATTCTGGATCACTGTCTCTGTCATTTAATCAATTTAAAATGCCTCATTGTTCTAAAAGAATTCCTAATCCTCTTTTCAAGCCATCAGCACATATCACTCAACACAATATACTAAGGCAAGGAATTTCACATCCTTATTATAAACTTCTAATTTTCAGGGTATATAATTATTTTATATTGGCCTTGCCACAAAAACCCAATGCACTAGTATTCAGCACATGTGGCATTTTATTACTCTCCCTGGATATGTTTCCACTTGACTGGGTAGTATCACAAAGTATCAAGTGATCTGGGGGTGAGTATCAATGTTTTGATTATCACCAAAAGTATAGTTGTTGATACATGACTTGTCTCATAGACCTAAAAGGCATACTGTATGGACAAATATATCTGGATGCTTGCCTGTCCAAGTATTAACATGAAACAGCCATTTCTGGGAAGCATTCTAGATGTTAAAATATTGTTGGTGGAATTTGCTTGCATTCAACTGGCAGTCCCATATGTGTTTAGTTGGGTTGAAGTTAGGACTCTGAGCAGACCAATCTGGTTCTTTCATCTGTATGGATCTCATTTTGTTTATGTCAGTATTATTGTGCAAAAAGCCTTTCCCAAACAGTAAAATTCAGGGAATCGTCAAGAATGTAATTGTATGCTGTATAAATATGAATTTCTTTTATTAGAACTAGGGGCCCTTGCCCAAACTATGGAAAACATCCCCAGACAATTAATTCTCCTCCACCAAACATCAGCATTATGCATTCAGACATCAGTGCAGTGTGATTATTGCCACCTGATTTGTCAACACAACTGCATGTGCGTTTGGTACCAAAAGGTTTGCAAGTTGCAGCTAACAGTATTTGGAGTTGGGATTGTGTCACTTCCTACACTCAGCATTAAAATTACGTTTGCATGTGGTCTTTTGTTACAAATCTGCTGCGTCTATTGACGGCTTCATGTGTGAACCCCTAAATTACCACCATGTTCCAGGGTTCCTTTACATCAGTGGGCACACTAGTGAGCAGTTCCACAGATTAGGCAGGATGGACACAATGGTGATTGGTGTAGCTATATAGAAGAGCAAGGGGCAAGTACCTTCAATGAATACCATGAATATGTGAAACAATTGCAGTCCAACTCGTGAAGGAAGCAATTGTAGTGAGTGTGAAACAGCAAACAGCTCTCAGTCTAAGGGGCTGATTTACTAACCCACGAATCCGAATTGGAAAAATTCCGATTGGAAAACGAACATTTTGCGACTTTTTCGTATTTTTTGCGTTTTTTTCGTCGCCTTTACGACTTTTCGTAAATTGTCGCGACTTTTTCGTAACCATTACAACTTGCGCGAAAAGTCGCAACTTTTTTGTAGCCATTACGATTTGCTCGTATCTTGTCGCGACTTTTTCGTATTGAGCGCTCGTAAACTGCGGGCAAAACTTTCAGACTTAGCATGATTTTGGAAGCCTCCCATAGGACTCAATGGCACTCTGCAGCTCCAACCTGGCCCAAGAAAAGTCACGATACTGAAGCTTGAATGAATCCGAAACTTTCGTACTCAGCGCGAAGGCTAGGAAAAAGTCGCAACAATTCGCGCAAGTCGTAACGCTATGAAAAAGTCGCGACATTTTGCGAATCAGTCGGAATGGCTACGAAAAAGTTGCGACAATTTACGAAAGAATCGCAAAATACCGATCATTATTTAAAGAATGCATTCGGACGCCTACGGACTGTTCGTGGATTAGTAAATGTGCCCCTAAGTCTTAGGGGCTGATTTACTAAGACACGATTTCGATTCCGAATTGGAAAAATTCCGATTGGAAACGAACATTTTGCGACTTTTTCTGTAATTTTGCGATTTTTTCGTATTTTTTGTGATTTTTTTCGGCGTCTTTACGATTTTTGCGTAAAGCGCGAGTTTTTCGTAGCCATTACGAATGTTGCGCAAAGTCGCGATTTTTTCGTAGCGTTAACACTTAAAATGCGCAAGTTTTAACGCTACGAAAAAATCGCGACTTTGCGCAACTTTCGTAATGGCTACGAAAAACTCGCGTTTTTACGCAAAAATCGTAAAGACGCCGAAAAAATCGCAAAAGATATGAAAAAATCGCAAAATTACCGATCATTACGAAAAAAACGCAATCGGACGCATGCGGCCCATTCGTGGGTTAGTAAATGTGCCCCTTAGTGTGCATCCCCACCAATAGTGTTTATTAGCAATTACAATAATTATTCCTAGTCACTGAGAGAAAGTAACTAAACCAGGTAGTTGCACCATATCAGTTGTACTTGACAAAGGACTTTTTTATTATCACAGAGAAAAAGGGAATCATTTATAAAAAAAAAATAATTATTATTATAAAATAAAATCTATGGGAGATGGCCTTACTCTAATTCAAATTTCTGAATAATGGGTTTCTGGAAACAGATCCCATACCTGTACTATATTAAATGAAACTATTTTCAACAGGGGTGACTAATCTCCCCGAAATGCCATCCCACCAGCGAAAATGTAAATCGCCGGTGGGATGGCATACGCGGCGGCGCGATTTCAGTGAAATCGCGGAAGTTTCCTCTCAAGGCAGCTTCCGCAAAATGCCATCTGTTGATTGGTTGCTACAAGTAACTGCACCTGGGCAAATTCAATGCCTTTTATTACATAACCCCATATCTATTTAAAGCAGGGGAGAGCAGTGGGTGTGGGTGTGGGTGTGGGTGTGCGGCCCAGCCTGAAAGAAATTAAGAATTATATTTGTAGATTTCCATAGAAGCCCATTCTAAAGGGAGAGATTTGGGTGAGCAATTATTTGACTAACCATGAATAAATAACTGACATAGGGACCGATTCACTAAAGGTCGATAAGCGTTATCGCATAGTATTTTGCATTAAAATTGACGCGATAAATAACAAAATATTTTGACGCCTGTCCTTTTAGTGAATCGTGCGTTGTCGCAAAAAATAAGCGATAACATTTTTAACGCATGCTATAAATAGCGCTCGTCTTAACGCACTTTAGTGAATCAACCCCATAGTGTTTTCATCTATGTTACCCTTATATGGCCTAAGTGGGGCCCTAAGCAAATGCTGGACTTTAAAAAGGGGTCATGGAACTAAAATAGGGGTTGATTCACTAAAGTGCATTAAAACAAGCGCTATTTATAGCATGAGTTAAAAATTTAACGTTTGATTCACTAAAATGACACGCGTCATAATTAAGACACGATGTTCTTTGCGTTATTTAACTTGCGATGAGCGTTTTTCTTGCGTTAATTCCCGCCGTGTGCGTTATTTCCCGTTGCACGCGATATATTTCGCCGCTTGCTATATTAGAGAACGATTTTACGCATGTAACCATTACTTTCGGAAAACTACTTTTCTGAAAATTACCATTTCCCTGAAAACTGGAGGATGCATCACTCTAGGGCCAACACATACTTGAAAAAATCCCACTGTAAAGTCCATGTTGGCAAAAGCTCACAAACCACCGCCTGCCCTAAGTAGGTGTTAATCTTCGTACAGACTAATGTGATATTTAGCGCGTTTAATGCTTCATATGTGTTTGTGAATCATGCGTTAGTATTATTTCTATGTGAGAACGCAATGCGTTTTTTAGCGCATGCAATATGCGTCTTAACACATGCGAAATGACTGATGAATCGGGACTTAATTATCGCATGCTTTTTAATGCAAAAAAGCATGCGATAAGCGTTATTGCACTTTAGTGAATCAGCCCCATAGTCTTAAAGGAAAAAATGGAGGTGTGTATTAATGTTAGGCACAGCTTAGTGATTATAATAAGATATAAGATCCTGGTTTGGTCCTCCTGATAGCTAAATACAGCACCAGCCTGGGTTACTACTGTATGAGCGCCACATAGCAATCCTCTTTCCGTTACTGGATCCTGACTGCAGTCCTGGGACAGTGCACATACACAGTAGATTGCTTTTAAGTGCTGCCTTTTCTTTTTCTTAACATATGTTAGACAGCAGAATTTGTTATAAGAGTAAACATTTGAATGTATTTTACCACTAAAAGAAATTACAAATGATAACCTAAACCTGCAAGAATGAGGATAGAAAGTTTTTTTCTTCTGCCTTCCCTGTTATCAGTAATTGAGTCATTACAAATAGAATTAACAAAATGGGCTCAGAAGAAGCCTTGATGTCTCTGGTTCTTCCTTTACTTGCTGACTTTATTTTTGATAGTGAAAAACATAAAACTCCCTTCACTAGGCAAAAAGTCAATTCTCTCCATCTATTTAACCTGATCCCTGTGCTGCCTGAGGCACCTAGACAGAAACTTGATACAGTGGCTTGCAAAAGTATTCGGCCCCCTTGAACTTTTCCACATGTTGTCACATTACAGCCACAAACATGAATCAATTTTACACGTGAGAAGTGGAATGAAAATCATACATGATTCCAAACATTTTTTACAAATAAATAACTGCAAAGTGGGGTGTGCGTAATTATTCAGCCCCCTGAGTCAATACTTTGTAGAACCACCTTATGCTGCAATTACAGCTGCCAGTCTTTTAGGGTATGTCTCTACCAGCTTTGCACATCTACAGACTGAAATCCTTGCCCATTCTTCTTTGCAAAACAGCTCTAGCTCAGTCAGATTAGATGGACAGCATTTGTGAATAGCAGATTTCAGATCTTGCCACAGATTCTCGATTGGATTTAGATCTGGACTTTGACTGGGCCATTCTAACACATGGATATGTTTTGTTTTTAAACCATTCCATTGTTGCCCTGGCTTTATGTTTAGGGTCGTTGTCCTGCTGGAAGGTGAACCTCCGCCCCAGTCTCAAGTCTTTTGCAGACTCCAAGAGGTTTTCTTCCAAGATTGCCCTGTATTTGGCTCCATCCATCTTCCCATCAACTCTGACCAGCTTCCCTGTCCCTGCTGAAGAGAAGCACCCCCAGAGCATGATGCTGCCACCACCATATTTGACAGTGGGGATGGTGTGTTCAGAGTGATGTGCAGTGGTTCTGCCACACGTAGCATTTTGCATTTTGGCCAAAAAGTTCCATTTTGGTCTCATCTAACCAGAGCACCTTCTTCCACAAGTTTGCTGTGTCCCCCACATGGCTTGTGGCAAACTGCAAACAGGACTTCTTATGGTTTTCTGTTAACAATGGCTTTCTTCTAGCCACTCTTCCATAAAGGCCAACTTTGTGCAGTGCACGACTAATAGTTGTCCTATGGACAGATTCCCCCACCTGAGCTGTAGATCTCTGCAGCTCCCCCAGAGTCACCATGGGCCTCTTGGCTGCATTTCTGATCAGCGCTCTCCTTGTTCGGCCTGTGAGTTTAGGTGGACAGCCTTGTCTTGGTAGGTTTACAGTTGTGCCATACTCCTTCCATTTCTGAACGATCGCTTGAACAGTGCTCCGTGGGATGTTCAAGGCTTTGGAAATCTTTTTGTAGCCTAAGCCTGCTTTAAATTTCTCAATAACTTTATCCCTGACCTGTCTGGCGTGTTCTTTGGACTTCATGGTGTTGTTGCTCCCAATATTCTCTTAGACAACCTCTGAGGCCATCACAGAGCAGCTGTATTTGTACTGACATTAGATTACACACAGATGCACTCTATTTAGTCATTAGCACTCATCAGGCAATGTCTATGGGCAACTGACTGCACTCAGACCAAAGGGGGCTGAATAATTACGCACACCCCACTTTGCAGTTATTTATTTGTAAAAAATGTTTGGAATCATGTATGATTTTCGTTCCACTTCTCACGTGTACACCACTTTGTATTGGTCTTTCACGTGGAATTCCAATAAAATTGATTCATGTTTGTGGCTGTAATGTGACAAAATGTGGAAAAGTTCAAGGGGGCCGAATACTTTTGCAAGCCACTGTATATCCATAGTGATAAGCAGTGCAGGTGGAAACTGAAACCAAGAATTCCAGCTGTACCAGTGTCACATCCTGCTTTTTTAGGGCACTGAGCCACACATTTAATGCTTATTCTGGGTATTTAAAAGTGAACAAACTTCCATTTTCCATGACTCAGTACCACAAAGTTAGTGCATATAATACATGAAAATATCCATTCTGTTTTCTATACCATAACTAGTTAAAAATTAATAGAATATGGTATATAGAAAGGGTTTTATTCTGCTGAAAAGCAGGGAGGTATGAGCATGGTCAGACTGGACCACCGGGGCACCGGGAAAAAAACGGTGGGCCCCGCCAGCCCAGACCTGATCCCTGTCGGCACTCCACCGGCTTTTGGCCTCCCTCCTCTGACACGCTGAAAGTAGGTTTAACTTACGCTCGCTCAGGGGAACAAATTTGATCACAAGAGAGGTCAGCAAATGTGGTCTTCTGTGTGAATATTGGGAGCACACCTCTTGTATGGTATTAGTTATTTTGCAGTGTAGCAGAATACTTTAAAGTGATGTTCACTTTAAAATTAACTTGAAGCACTGTGTATTTGTTTATACATTTTAAGTATACCCACTCCATTATTCATTTCTGGAGTCTGCAGAAGATATTGCTGATTTATAAATATGTGGTAAATATAACTGCTTTTTTAGCTGGCGTGGAAAGTCACAGTGTGTCTTCTTTTCTAGACTGGAAACTCCCTAACTTAAGAAGCTGAAAGGCCAATTTTGAGTGTAGAAAAAAGACACAAGGAAAGATTTATTAAAGGTCGAATTAAGATTCCAAAGAGTTTCTTGGAATTTCTCCAGCAGTTTACATTATATTACATATATTAACTGTTTCCTTACATTCTAAAAATTTCTGGGACTTCTTGCCGAAATAATTGAAATGCTAATTTTTTATTTATCAGAATATTTCCCCACTTACCACTTCATTCTCTTCACAGCAATCTTGGAAATCCTCCCCATGTTTACTTCTCTCATTCCCTCTCCAGTTTTCTGGTGCGAGGTGCAGAGTGCTGTCAAATGCAGGGCAGAAGTACTCTCTAAACAAACAGCAAGAGCTTTTTGCACTTTTGCTGCAAATCTTAGTAAATAACCCCTCAGGAAAATCTCAGATGTCCTTCCACTAATCACACAAAACATTGCCCACAAGTAGCCCACACACTGTGATTGCTATAATTTGCATGATATGCAATAAAATTGTGCAGTGTTGGCTGCTTGTGGCGCATCCTATTTCAGTTTGACCGCTTTAAGTTCTGATCCAAATGGCCTGTGTGTGCTAGTATTTAGGGTGATTGCTGGGTCTGAAAGAATTGTATGCTCTATATTTGGGATGGAAAGTATTTTAATATAGCTGCTTGAGTGAGGTCACCATGATTTGCTTTGATACTGATCATGTTGTATTTGATTTTGGGCTATGACACCAATTTTAATTCCATTTTGTATCAAAACTGAAATGCTCAAGAAGGAACACTAAACTGTGGACTCTAGAGAGCAAAATGGTACTTGCTGTAGATTGCTGATAGATTGATGGCATTTTAAATACAAGGTGTATGTATATATTTATTAAAGAGTAAGCGGATAAAGGGTTTTCTAACCAAAACATGATCTTTTACTTAAATTTTACCTGCAGTATTTAAAGGCTAAATTCCAGTGGGATTAATTATAAAAAAAAAATCAATATTTTTTAACTGCGAGCCATCGCAAGTTTAACCTAAAGCATTCTTGGCAGCAGGATGCACAATTTGCCAATAAACCTTTAATTTAAAAGGTACTGCAATAATATTTATAGCTAATTGTGGTTTGCTAAAATAATTTATCAGTATGGCAGATACCCACTCCAACTCGAGCATCTACACTATAATTTACATTAAGCAAAATATTTTTCCATTTGACTTCCTAATTTAAAGGCCTACCCTGCCTGCCTCTGAGGTGGGTGGGCTCAGGTATAAATATCACAGGGACAGTGGGCCTGATTGGATGCAGATGGGGGCTAGTTTGGTTCAGCGCTGGTTGATGAACTACCAACCCAGGCATCAATAAAAGAAAAAAAAAAAAAAAGCAGCAAAGAAACAGACCTCTAAGTTTGCTCTTTACCTTAAGAGAAAAATACCATAAAATGATGTCTATTATATGTAATATATTGAAAAATGGTGCACTTTTGAAACAATTTCTTTGCTATTGTCATTATTTCTAAAGGTGAACAAAAGGCATGCAGAATTCTTAGCAGTTCAAACGTGCCAGACAATTCTCAGAATGATTTATGATTTCAAATAGACACGAGATACAGGTAAGCCTTAGAATGCTCTCAATGTGCAGAGTAGCCATGGAATCTAGAGCAGTGATTCTCAAACTGTATAGATAGTTGCCTTCAGGGTCTCATATCACTGGTTGGGGGACCAGTCTAAAAGTCTGTTGCAGATGACTCCTTCATTGTGCATTAGTGTTTTTATATTTATATAATAGGTGCCTAGTCAAACTGTAATTTGACCACAAAATGATGCCCAATTTGGAGAGTTCAAACCAGCAATCCAGAAGTAGAGAAATATAGAGATTTTGTCTCCTAAATCCAACTATTTATATCACTGAGAATACAATCTGAAAAAAACACAGGATCAAAAAATGAATTAATTCTTATTGGCTCATAGATGTAATGACTACTTCTAGTAATACTTTAATATATTGATTGGAAAGTGGTGATTCTTTGTCTTTGGCCTCCATCTTCTAAACAAGGTAGATGTGTCTGGGGATCCTGGTGACAACTTTTCCAGAGAAAGTCAGGGAACAAGGACCCCAGGAAGGAGTTTGTCAGATTACTGACATTCTAGCAACATAAGATAATGAGGCATATCTAGAAAGAGCAGCTTTGTGGTCCGCCAAAGGATTAATAGCTGGAGAAATATCTTCCTTAGGCATTACTGGCTTACAGGTAAGGGGCCACAGTACCAAGCCATTTCCACAGGTGTATTGATATGTGTTTTGTTGCTTGCAAAAACCTCCAGTGTCCTATAATTGTTTCTACAAAGCAGCAGAGGTGTAGTTGCACAACACAATTTCCCTTTCTCCTCTACTTTGGGAGGGCCCATGTGACCCATGTTTTACCATCACTAGCTGGAAAGGTGCCTTTTAGGCAAGATAGTGTTACATTTTTTAATAAATATTATGACAAAAAGCAGCAGGTCTTGAAAAAAAGTTTTAAAAGGCATGCTCAATTAAGTTCAATATGTAATAATTGTCTAATACAGAATAATATTTTTATTTATGTATATTTTTTCCAATATTTTCTATTTTGTACCACTGGTAAATAAGCTCTTATATATTATATATATTTCTAAGTGCTGCTTTAACCACATGGTAGGATAATCAACCCCCCTCTTTATTAGTTTCTTAGATTCTTGCCTGATTATGAACAGTTGTGATGTAATCAGTGAACAGCCTCTTTGAAATCTTTCAGTACCTGCCACACTAGTTGTCCAGAGGTTAATAGTAAGGCTGCAACATCCCCTTAATCACTTGGATTTCTTTCTCCTCCTGAAACTCACGTGGCCCCCTCCCTCAGGAATTTGCTTTTATTCTGAATTGTGGGCATGCTCAGTTGTTCTAAGCTCAGATTACTAAACACGCCCTCCAGTCTAGCAGTCAGTGAAGAGAAGGCATTGCTGGTTCCCATAGAAACTCAGCTCTAGCTGTCTGCTTCATTTTTTTTCTCCTAACCTCCTCTTCTGAGCTCAGCTCAAACAAAGTAGAACTTTTACAGTTCTGCCTGTGTGAGCTTGTATTCCTGATGAAATGTATGCTGAATAAGGGTCTGTGTGTATATGCTGCAGATTTAAATGTATCTGATTATGTATCAGAGGAAAAATGGCCACCGAGTGAAAACTGCTATTTTCTTTAGAAAAATGTGATGGTGCTGGCAAGCGGAGCAGATATATGCAGTACAAATGATGCCATTTGGGTGGGGGAGATGTGCACAACTTGCAAATGGAGGCTTTACATGTCCTTTAAGGAAACCCTTGGATATAGTGATTTCACTAAATGCACAAGTTTGGTGCACATATTGAACACATTTAAGTTTTTCAGGTGGTTAATACCCCTATAATGGGTATCAGGTTTAGGGTGGCAATCTGTAGATTCTGGCAAATGCAAGAGGGGCAGCTGTAGCATGTAATAGACTATTTATTGGGCATGTGGGGATCTTTTGGGGCCTCTGTGTACTTGAAATATCACGGCCTATTCTAAATCTCAGTAGGAACCTGATGAGTATTTACTGGTTCTCTTCTGTGCCAGATTGCTACTCTATTAAATACTGTTCAAACTACATTCCAGGTCAGCATCTCAACAGATAAAAATTGTTAATAATTGATATTCGCCTCTGTAGCAGTATCAGTAGCATGGCCAAAATGTCAGTTTTGTTTTTATAATCTAATACGAAGGGAGGGTTCTAACCTACAATATTTAAAGAGATCACTTTGACAGGGCAAGCTAGGCTTATTTATCTTTGCACAAAATACAATTTTCTAGGAATCTGTATGTTTTGTTTTTAGCTGGACTTAGCTGCATAACAAGTTTAATGCATAAATTTCACCTGTACAGAGATGCCTATACAGTTTTCTTGATTTGGCACAACTGAGGTTGACTAATTGGCCCGGTGCCCTGCCAGCCTGCTCTCTGCCCACTCGCACTGGCAACTGTTGGATTTAAACAGCATTTAATGGAAAAGATCCTGAACTGGTGATGCTCAATTTAAACTAATCATCTATACCTCATAGTATCTTTGAGGATACTGGATTTTTCAGTTCAGCCTAAGAAGAATTAGCTTAGTGTTCAGCTGGCAAAAAACCCTCTTATTCTTCTTATAGTGTCATGGACTTGCCCCTTTTAGAAAAGCCATAATCCAGTGTTGATCTTAAGCAGAACGTTTCAACAGGTATTTTCTCTCAAATGTGAACCAGACTGCCTTGCCCCTAAATCTACTCTTAAAATTTTACGTAACTTATGCACATGGCAATAAGGATAATAGAAGTCCTCATAAAAAAACATGACCAGTCACTTTGAGTTGAATTCTTCTAGCTTTTATTTCCACATAATGTATGGGGAAATTCCTATTCCCCCATACATACACAGTTGTATTCAGAAGCAGACATAGTGCACTGCGTTGTGTAGATTAACGTTTGAACTTCTTCCCTTTTAACAAAAACTAGACTACTCCTGGGTCCTACATACCTTTTGTGAGCAGGATGCACCAAAGTATGTCCTCTCTTTGTGGCATTGGTAACAAAAATCTTTTAAGTAAAGTATTGACAGACTTTTCAAAATGTGAGTTTAGAGCTTAATACATTAAAACTCACCCATGTTCAACACTTGTTGATTTCTAACGTTCACCCATTGAAAATGTGCTTTTAAAAGTCCATAGGAATGAACAGAATGTGGGTGGGTGAGTTTTTATGTATTATGCTTTAAACTCACATTTTAATGAATATGCCCCTAAGTGTGCATCTGAAACCAGACCTTATGATTAGCCAAAGGCTGCAATTGGCATTCTGAGGGAATGCCCTAAAAAGTTTAGGCCTCGAGATTCACTGCCTGTGTTGTCGACACCAAAGAACCTTCATGTTAAGCAGAACTGGACTGAAACATGTGTGTTCTGAGGGCTGATAATGAAAGCCAGCTTTGACCACTCCCTTTTTTAAAAACATGGCTACAATTACAAGAGCTTTTTAGACTTTACCCACATTAAAAATGGCAGCATAACAAAAAATAATAATAATTGGTGCTCACTGTAGGGATATTGCCCTTCCCTCATATTTGAAAAAAGTTTATTCAGTCATATTAAATCCATATGGCTTTTTGTCCTCTCTGGACAGCACAGCAACCCCAGCATATAATTTCACACCTTAGAAACCATACAATGACTATTTCCAAATGCTAACAAACCCCTGCGAGGATCACCTCCCACAGGCAGCATAGGGCTGGCAGATTATGGTACACACAGGCAAGGTAGGGTAGGGAAGGGTATGGCACACACAGGCAGCATAAGGCAGGCAAAATATGGCACACACAGGCAGCATAGGGTATTCTGATATCTACCCATTTTAGCAATAGCTGCTATCTTGCTACTTTCCCATTGTTCTGCACAGGACAGGCAGAGTATGGCACACACAGGCAGCATAGGCCATTCTGATATCTACTCATTTTAGCAATAGCTGCTATCTTGTTACTTTCCCATTGTTCTGCCGAGGGAGGAAAAGGAGGGGGTGATATCACTCCAACTTGCAGCGCAGGTCACATGGCTGTGGCAACCTAGGAAATGATGAACATGACTAGCCCCATGTGAAATTTTAAAATTAAATATAAAAAAATCAGTTTTTTTTAAAAAAATGGTTTTAATGCAGGATTTATAGTATTCCTTTAACATTCTAACAGCATATTATGTATTCCAACATAAACCATGTTGACTTATCAATCCGTAATTGGTCATGTGAGCCCATATTTGAGTAAGAACCATTATGTCGAAGATATTTTAGGAATCCTCTGACAGTCAGACTATCTCCACCACCCCCTACAATTCTTGGGACATTTTTTTTGCAGTTTGTACAATGCTATATGCTAAGTAAATGACCCCTATAGACTCTTTAATTTGAAACTGAAAACAGAAATGTGGTTTAAACTAATTACAATTAAAAAAAACCCCCAAATTAATTGATTCTATACATATACAATTAAATTTACTGTGCTTAGCGTTCTATAACAATAAAACATGAAAACTAATAACAGGGTGGTTTATAGGCACTGTATATTGGTACTAACTATAAAATGCCTCAACGAAACAGTTTGTAAGGATACAGTGTATCAGTGGCATTTTAAACTCTGATTATGCAAGTATTACTTAAAGTGGACCTGTCACTCAGACATAAAAAGCTGTATAATAAAAGCCCTTTTCAAATGAAACAAGAAACCCAAAACCATTTTTTCATTACCACATCCATACCCATTATAAAAGCATTTAGAAATCCCAGCTGTCAATCATATATTGCCTGCCTTAGGCATAGAGGTGGGGCAGAGAGTTAATTTCACTTTCAATTCAGAACTTTTTAGATGTTGCTGCTGTCCTTACATTCCCCCTCCCTCCTCCCCATGTAATTATGTAACCAGTGCATGGATATGGGCATTAGGTCCACCCATACTGGGGCAGAAACAAGATTTTGGCAGGATGCAATGCCTGCTTTGATAACAGTGTCCACAAAATGGTGCCGGCCTGCTCCCTGCAATTGTGAATTCCAAGGCTGAAGAAAATAAGATTAAAATAATTTATATAGTGTAAGTTAAGTTTATTGTTTATGCTTGACAAACACAATAGAAAACAATTTGGAATTATTTCTTAAGGTGACAGGTCCCCTTTAACTAACTGATCTCTGGATAAACAGTATGCTAATAGCAAAGAAACAAAATGTAGTTAAACCAGTAGAGTTGTAGAACCTGATCTTGAGGCTTTTTAGTTTATAAATAGATTCCTTGTAATTATAATAGGTAGGTTTTTTTGGTGTTTTTGGGCAAGCTGAGCTGTTTAAGGCTTCCTTTTAAGGGTAAGAACCCACGGAGCGAGTAACTGCTCCGAAAATGCTTTCCACAGGCAACAACAAAAGTCACAGGTGGAAACTCCTTTGCATCTCTTCGGGAATCCGAACTTGCGCAAAGTTTCCTCCTGCAGGCAGAGAGATAGGAGCTGGCGAAAAAACACATTTAAAAGTGATCTCAGGAACTTTCCAAGAAGGACCTACAGTCATTGAACCCAGGTTTATGGCACACTTTTATTTTTAACCTTGTGCCAGCCTGCAGCACGGTGATATTACATACCAGTACAACAGCAAAGATCCAGCTAGCAGGGTTGTTGGCTGATGATATAGCGGCTTTGGCCAACTTTGAACTCTAAACTTGACTCAGCACTGCACTTTACAATACTACTGCAGGGGACTTTTAAAAAATAAAAAAGTTTTTATACTGTATATTGGTAGTTAATATAATATAAATAAAAGGACAAATCTTGTTGAGGTAATATTTTTTATAAAACACAAAAGATTACATTTTTGTATTTCAAAACATACAATATATTTTCAAAACTACCCAGGGTCATTACAGAGTGCAGAATTAATAGTCACATGAGTGTGTGCATAGTTGATTTAGAACTAGTTACTTTCATATACTAATATGTTCATATTTAGTACTTCTTGAAAACTGAGAGGAATCATTCAAAAATAGCACTAAATGCAGACACATTTATACAAATGCTAAACAAAATGAGAGCTTGAAATGATGTATTTGTAATGTGAACTGTTTGCTTCAGAGCAAATAACAGTGTTAATATTGTTTTGGCTTTCCTTTCCCAAGATTGTAAATTCAGCATCACAATATACAAAAGATGCCATTGAACTGTGTGACATTTTGCGCCTGAGACTAGTTGTCTAAAATGTTTCTGTGAATGTGGGAACAACGGGTACATTGAATTCTGATATAAAAATGTGAACAATGCATCATCCTTCAGACTTTCAGAACTTGACATGTTAGTAACTGGGCAAAAAATCTATTCAGGTGTTATTAAGGAAGGCAAAATAATCATTAGCTTAGAATCTTAAAATGTTCTTTTATAACGTTATATTGCTGGAGCAACCAAATGAAGGTCAGACGCTTCTACACAATTCTGTGTTGCTGGCAATGGTTAATAAAAGGCAATACTTTCACTGACTGCTTGTTCATGCAAATATTCTTGCTCTGCATTTATCAACACCGGGCAAATTTGCCCATGGGCAGTAGTCCAAAGCAACCAATCAGTGACAGTCTTTTTTCAGCCAGGTGCAAAAAGAACAATAAATTAAACAATTTTATTGGTTGTCATGGGTTACTGCCCAGTGTTGATAAATGGCCCTCATCAATAAGTGGGCACTGTTCAATACACACATATACGGTTCCGTCCTAAAAGATCACCCAAATTCTGTGCAGAGGGAGAATTACTAGCTGCTGTAGAGCTAATGATGTTAGGGTTTCTGCAACCTTTTTTTCTTAAGGGTATATTTTGACAGTGGATTTCGGTGTCAGGCCAGTTTGGGGGTGCAATAGTTTTCATAAATGATAAAAAGTTTGACACCTTTTAGGTGCTGAACTTTTTCTTATTCAGGAAAGCCCGCTTGGGTGATAAAAAAATCTCATTAGGTATTTTTTTTACCTGAACCCCTACTTGAGTTCCTTAACTCATGCAGGGTTTCTTTTATGACTAAGCAATTATAAATTTGCCTGAGTGTATCCACATCCAACGTCACATTCATCTAATGTACCATGTACAGTGGATATAAAAAGTCTACACATCCCTGGTAAAATGTCAGGTTCCTGTGCTGTACAAAAATGAGACAAAGATAAATAATTTCAGAACTTTTTCCACCTTTAACGTGACCTATAAACTGTACCACTCAATTGAAAAACTAACTGAAATCTTTTAGGTGGAGGAAGAAAACCAAAAAAAAACTAAAATAATCTTCGTGGCTCTTGTATGTGCCCACTGCTTTGGAAAGAGAAAAATAGAAATATTGTTCCAAAGGTTTCAAGACAGGCAGCAAATGAGCACTTTTCGCCAAATCTCACCCCAATGGCCCTCAGGCTGAGCCCCGTTTTTTATAACAAGGTAACAGATACACAGAAACATTAGTGTAAGTCACCCTGCTATAGTTCCAGGGCATATATCCAGGGCACAAATAAGCACTCACCCCAAACGGCATCCTAACTTCCAGGCCGGCCCCTGATATGGTCTCCTGGGGAATGTTATCTAAAGGCATGTCTAATGCGACACCAATGTGACATGTACACAATTGCGTGACGTCACACAGTGTCGGACTGGCCCACCAGGATACAAGAGAACTCCCAGTGGGCCTAGATGTTAATGGGCCCTCCTGCTCCTGACCATTGACCTGCTTCATGGTTATTCCCTATTTTTGAATGGGAAGAAAGAAAAGAAATAGATGGAAGTATAGATGCTAGCATGTAAATAAAAGACTAGCAGAATAAAGACATTAAGTAAGGAAAGGAAGAATAGTTTGGAGAGTGGGTTTAGGGTCTAAGGTTTCCATGTGGGTCCCAGTCTGACACTGATGTCACAGAATGCCCACTGCGTGCACAGTGCACATTTGGGTGCAATTTGAATGATTTCCATGCGGCTGCCACTCAATCCAGCACACTTGACAGCTCTGAGAAACAATGGTGTGTAAGTCACTCTGCTATAATAGTTTCAGGGATACCCAAAGTAGCTAGGAAAAACGCTACCCAAACAAGCTTGCAAATGTTACCCTGTAATAGTTTCAGGAACACCACACAGACTGGCACAGACTTCCCTCACACTGCTTTCCCCAATACAGCTTTCTCTCACACAGCTTTCCCTCACACAGCTTTTCCTCGCATAGCTTTCCCTCACACAGCTTTCTCTAACATAGCTTTCCCTCACACAGCTTTCCCTCACACAGCTTTCTCTAACATAGCTTTCCCTCACACAGCTTTCTCTCACATAGCTTTCTCTCACACAGCTTTCTCTAACATAGCTTTCTCTCACACAGCTTTCTCTAACATAGCTTTCCCTCACACAGCTTTCCCTCACACAGCTTTCTCTAACATAGCTTTCCCTCACACAGCTTTCTCTAGCATAGCTTTCCCTCACACAGCTTTCTCTAACATAGCTTTCCCTCACACAGCTTTCCCTCACACAGCTTTCTCTAACATAGCTTTCCCTCACACAGCTTTCTCTCACATAGCTTTCTCTCACACAGCTTTCTCTAACATAGCTTTCTCTCACACAGCTTTCTCTAACATAGCTTTCCCTCACACAGCTTTCCCTCACACAGCTTTCTCTAACATAGCTTTCCCTCACACAGCTTTCTCTAGCATAGCTTTCCCTCACACAGCTTTCTCTAGCATAGCTTTCCCTCACACAGCTTTCTCTAACATAGCTTTCCCTCACACAGCTTTCTCTAACATAGCTTTCCCTCACACAGCTTTCCTCACAGAGCCCCTACAGATTAGCCCCTGAAAAACGAGTGTTCTGCAGAGCAAGTGAGTTCCGGCTAGAAGCGGAAGTCCTGTGAGGAGGAGCCGTGAGTGCGGTGTGACGGAGGGGGGCGCGTAACAGGATACAGCAGCAGTGCCTGTCACCCGATTGCCTTATACTAAAGTTGCTGCACAGCATGGAGAGGGATTTTACCAAGGTATTTATGCCTAACGCATAGTAAATAAATAACATGCTGTGGGGCAGCGTTGTTATTATTTTTTAAGGGGTTAGTTCACTTTGAAATTTAATTTGCATCATGTAAACAAATATATGCTGAGACAATTTTTAACTGATCATTATTTCTGATGGTATTTGAATAATTTACCTTTTGGTTAAACAGCTTTCCAGTTTGGAATTCAGTAGCTATCTGTTGCTAAGGTCCAATTTGTCCTAGCAACCAGGTAGTGGTTCCAATGAGAACCTGAAAATAAATGGTGATGGTCCTCAAAAGAAAGTGAAGGCCCCTGAGGCAGCAGCCCCAATGGCCCCTGCACCACTCAGTCTGATCCTGAGCATGGCTTAAAGGAACAGTAACACCAAAAAATGAAAGTGTATAAAAGTAACTAAAATATAATGTGCTGCTGCCCTGCACTGGTAAAAGTTGTGTGGTTACTTCAGAAAGTCTACTATAATTTATATAAATAAGCTGCTATGTAGCCATGGAGGCAGCCATTCAAAGGAGAAAAGGCACAGGCACTTAGCAGATAACAGATAAAACACTGTTGTATTCTACAGAGCTTATCTGTTATCTGCTATGTAACCTGTGCCTTTTCTCCTTTTTTCCAGCTTGAATGGCTGCCCCGTGGCTACACATCAGCTTATTATATAAATTATAGTAGTGTTACTGTAGCAAACACACCAGTTTTACCAGTGCAGGGCAACAGTGCATTCTATTTTTATTACTTTAAAGCTCTTTCATTTTTTGGTGTTACTGTTCCTTTAATGAAGGACAGGTCATATGAGGCAAATGTAATTGCTTTTGATTATGAGGTTAGTAAGAAGCTAGACAGTGGGGTTGCAGTAGTTATTGTGTAATGATAGTGATCTATTGGATTTCACCAATGTGTTTAATACAGTGCCCCACAAATAATTGCTTTCTAAACTAAGGTCTGTTAAGCTGGCCATACACGCACCGATAATATTGTACGAAACCTCGTTTCGTACGATATTCGGTGCGTGTATGGTATGTCGGCGAGTCGACCGGTATCGCAGGAAGCTGCTGATATCGGCCGACTCGCCGATCGGACCAGTTGGAAAATTTTGATTGGGCGCCATAGAAGGCGCCTGACCAAAATCTCCCTTCAGCGCTGAATCGGCAGAAGGAGGTAGAAATCCTATTGTTTGTAAATGGACAGGAAACTGGCTACAGGATTGGTGGTTGTTAAGGTGTAAGGTTCTTAGTGGGGTTCCGCAGGAATATATTGAATAATAAATCAAGCAATCGTTTCAATTAAGTGATTATATAAACTAAAACAATATCTACACTATTTACAGTTACAAATTAAGTATACAGTATACATTATCGTTACCACCAATGTAAAAGAATAAAGACTGCATGTCTTCCCATGGTGGCTGTCCTCTTGGGGGGTCACTGACCCTGGCAGCCTAAAAACTATTGCCCTAAAAGGTTACAATTTTAATATATCTATTTACTGTATTTCATTATACTGACCTGTCTGTATGCTCACATATAAAAATGATATATGCCAATATCTGTACTAAACTAACAATGGCTCAAATGAAAGTGGAGTTCCTCTAGTCTAAAGGGGTGGCCACTGGTGTGTTGGTTGTTCTTATGGGAGAAAAGAACACAGTCATTCTGTCTATAATCCCCTTTAATGTTCTCCCCCTCTAATGTCCCCTCACAAAGGCCTTTTCTCAGGGAAAAACAACCCCATTATTGTCTTCCCTCATAGTTTTAATTCTCCATCCCTTTTACCAGTTTAGTTGCAAATCTCTGCACTCTCTCCACCTCATTAAAGGAAAACTATACCACCACAATATATACTTAACCAACAGATAGTTTATATTATGTTAAGTGACCTATTAAAGAATGTCACCAAACTGCAATAATTATAAATATTGCCCTTTTACATACTTTCCCTTGATCCACCATTTAGTGATGGGCTGTGTGCTCACTCAGAGATCACATGACCAGAAATAATGCAGCTCTAACTGTAGCAGGAAGAAGTGTGGAAGCAAAAGGTAGAACTCCATCAATTGGCTGAGGGGGCCTAGCATGTATGTGTGCTTTGGCTTGATTGTGTGCACTGTAAATCCTATGATCCCAGGAGGCGGCACTTAGTACTTAAAATGGCAATTTTCTGTTTAGGATTACCCAACACCACATACTACCCAAAAAGTATATTTTAATGAAAATGGTTTATTTAGATCAGCAGTTCTCAACCTGTGGGTCGCGACCCCTTTGGGGGTCGAATGACCTTTTTACAGGGGTCGCCTAAGACCATAATTTTAACTGTATTAAAGGTTCACAGTACTGTAGAAGGAACTTCAAGCACAACCGGACACAGGAGTCTGCTAAAAGGCGATCTTTATTCTTCCATTTAAAATCAGAGGTACTCTGACCACTTTTGGACTGGGTGAGCTTCTTTTGTTTTCAGATGGATACTGTTTGACTGGTTAAATCGTTTATGATTAATTGGGATCTAATGCACTGGACATTGGCTCAGGGTATTTACACCCGGGTCTCTTTTCATATTGGGTACGCTTCTTATTAGTATAACAATTCGTGTTCACCTTTAAGAATATATATTTAGCAATACAGGTTTTTACCCTATTGTGGGTTTTTGTATATTGTATTAAAGGGTCGTGACATTAGAAAGGTTGAGAACAACTGATATAGATGAAGCAGGGTTTTACATATAAGCTTACTTATGCAATACATTTTTATAGAGACCTACATTGTTTTGGGGGTATAGTTTTCCTTTAATATCCTTCTTAAGGAAAGGAGCCCAAACTCAAGATGAGGCCTTACAAGGGACCATTAAGAGGGAAAATTATGTTTTCATTGATAAATTTAATTTTTACTGCAATTTCCCCTTATACAAACAGTAACCCTTACACTATAGATATGACTGAGATGAAGATATAGTACATGAACCTCTAAGAATAATCTTTCATTTTTTTATCCATGAACTAGAGGTGTAAGGGATTAGCAGTCAGAAAACTATTTAAACCTATTTGTGTAATGGAGTTACCCTGAACGATACTTTTCTTTTTTGCAATAGAATGGTAAATAAGAAATTATCCATAAGGGGGCTGCCATATTTTTGCAGCAGGAGTCCATTAGCATTAGAAGCTATAACTGACAGTTTGAAAAGGGACCTAAAGGAGAAAGGAGGTTTAGGAACTTCAAGTTACAATTACTTAAAAAGCAGCTGCATGATCAACAAGGTAACTTTTTATTTACATTAATATTTTGAAGAGTAGTTTTTTTTTAGTGTCAGTATCACTTTAAAGGAGAAAGAAAGGTAAAAACTAAGTAAGCTTTATCAGAAAGGTCTATGTAAATATATCCATAAGCACTTACAGTAATGCTGCACTGAGTTATCTGTCAAAAGATTTGTTGTGTCTGTTTTCCTCTGCCAGAGACACGCAGCTCTCTGCTTTCTCCCCTCTCCTGCTCCCCCCTCCCTCAAGAATGCTAAGAACTCACTCCCCCCCCCTTAGGAATGTGGATCTGAGCCAATCAGCAGGAAGCTGACTCATAGGGGCACATTTACTAAGCCACAAACGGGCCGAATGCGTCCGATTGCGTTTTTTCGTAATGATCGGTATTTTGCGACTTTTTTGTATTTTTTGCGATTTTTTCGGCGTCTTTATGACTTTTTCGTTACCAATACGATTTGTGCGAAAAAACGCGAGTTTTTCGTAGCCATTCCGAAAGTTGCGCAAAATCTGACGATTTTTCGTAGCGTTAAAACTTGCGCAAAAACTTGCGCTTTTTTCGTAGCGTTAAAACTTGCGCGAAACGTCGCACCTTTTAAGTTTTAACGCTACGAAAAAGGCGCAACTTTTTGCGCAAGTTTTAACGCTATGAAAAAATCGCCAGATTTTGCGCAACTTTCGGAATGGCTACGAAAAACTCGCGTTTTTTCGCACAAATCGTATAGGTAACGAAAAAGTCGTAAAGACGCCGAAAAATCGCAAAAAATACGAAAAAGACTTGCTTTTTTTTGGCGATTTCCCGAAATGACGCCGCCGCGTGTGCCATCCCACCGGCGACTTACATTGTCGCCGGTGGGATGGCAGGTGAAGGCAACTCGGGGAGATTAGTCGCCCACGAACAGGGAGTTTTGTCGCGGGCGACTAATCTCCCCGTGTGCCAGAGCCCTTATTGGAAGAAAGGGTACTAAAGGGATAACAAATAAAATTTCCTTTAGTGCTTTAGGGCTGTGGCTCAAGGCTAGAATGCAAATTGCTGGTGGGATGGCATATGTGGTGCTGCGATTTGCCGAAGTCGCTGAAGTTTCCTCTCAAGGCAACTTTGGCGACTTCTGCAAATCGCGGCACCACGTATGCCATTCCCCCGGCGATTTACATTCTGGCCGGTGGGATGGCATTGCAGGGAGATTAGTCGCCCGTGACAACGGCGCAACTAATCTCCTCGTGTGTCACGGCCCTTGTAGTAACACGAATGTCAATAAGCATAGATTAGTTTAAAATAGACAGAATATAAATCCTAATGAATATTTTCATGTTATTAAACGTGTATATAGGTGTAAACTGCTGCTACTTTTGGTAAACCCGGGCCTAAGTTGTTGCAGGATTATTGGCCAGGGACAATCACCCCTTAAACCTCCACATTGACTTCACCCCATAAATGATGTCCTTTTGTGGCTGAGCAATTCAACACTTAAAGGTAAAAAGAAAGAGTCACTGTGGCCCACTTTTGCCATCCCAAGTACATTATAATTTGCCACTCATAGGAACTTAGGAGCTTTCAGATTGCTTATGGCAGGTAGAGGGCTCTTAAATAACTAAACTCACCAGAATAAGAGCTTTTCACCCTGCATTTCCCTGCAGTGAGAAACCGTTTCAAACACCCTTGTGTATGAGCACTAAGAGCAGTAGGGGAGATCTACTTACATAACTGTCACACTAATTGCATGACATTTTTTAAGGGACTTTTTCACAAGCAAGTTATGTTCATGCAATTATGTATTATTAAATATAATTTATATCAGTATTTTATAGCTGTCTGTTGTTTTAAAGCACACTAGTTGCTAACCTGTGGCAGTAAACAAGAACAAATTAAGTAGACACATGTAAGATAAAGATCATTTTTACTTGATAGTGTTTATTTTCTATTGATTTCCTTTAATTGTTATACTGTAGGGAGGCATGAATAGATGAGGAGGTCTTGTCCACAGTTAAATGGGAAGCTAAAAGTCCTTTTTCTGAAGTGGTTCACTTTCTTTCAAAGCAGTAAATGACTGGTTTTATTAACTGGTAATATGAGGGGATCAGACACTCTTTGTCACTCCCTACTGGTTCCATTGTTTTGGAGGGAATAGTTGAAGCTATGAGGCGCTACTAAAACACATCAGAACTCTTCTTACTGTCTGGGTTTAATGCAGTTTATAGATAGAAAGTTAAATTGAAAAAATTACCTATTTGTTTGTTAAGGTACTTTTGATTATGTTCATTTACAACATATAATTGATTTACTTTATTATACAAAAATAGTGTTAGGCTACTTGTTTAAGGATAGTGGCTCTTACAGAAGTTATGGCCACCCTACTAGAGTTTAAGAGAAAATGCCTTTTTGCTCTTGTTGATAGTACTTAAGGCCCAGACTGAAGGTGACATTTCTAGTGAGAATGTATTTAGTGCCAATTGTTTACTTGGTTCTATGGCTGAATGACAGTAAATTATATGGTATTGCATGGTACACTAAACAAATTAGTGGTCAACTGAGAACTGACTAAGCATTCCCCCAGCTGTAGCTTGTTAGACTTTGAGATAAGGAGCAGTTCACTATACAGTGGGATTCTCAGTGGACTGCTTATTTGTTTTAATTATTGTTGTAAGAATAGGAAGTAGAATGTGGCTACTTTTCAATAAATTGCTCATATATTTTCCAGCATTTAACAGTCTGGTGGTGTGTTAAAGCTCAGTTCTGCAGCTAAACTGTAACACCCCAGATAAATTGAAGGGGCTGCTAAAACATCAAACATATTCCTAACTATCAAAATTTTTTTCCAGACAGCCAAAATTGCTGGAATGCTTTAAGATTTCCCATTTAGAATATTCGTAAATCTGTCCATATTCTAATTTTCTAAATAAAACATTTGCCTTGGCATCACTAAGAGACAGTGTAAACTGTAGACTTTCCCCTAATTTGCAAAGTAATTTACTGTAGAGAATAAAATATATCCTAATGCTGTCTTTCCAAGGTATTAATTTTCTTTGGCATTGCTTTATTAGCTGTGTCTGTTGGTATTTTTAGCTACTGAAATCCATTCATTGTGAAATCAGAAACATGTAGAACTGATGTAGAAACACCAACACTCAGCCAAATAATATTGTATTATTTTTTACCTACTTGTGTAATTTTCTGTGTATGCTGGAATAATACACGTTATTTAAGGAACAGTATTCTAATTTTTCAGTATTAATTAAATGTTTAACTCTAGCCTTTCTCATTAAACTAAGAAATAGTTTTTGTTTTTGTTTAGTTTCTGTTTTTGTTATTTTTTTGCACTACATTTTAAAAATTGAAAGTAAAGCCATATTCAGTTTTCACTTCATACAAACCTAATCAAAACAAATTAGTGGTCAACTGAGAACTGACTAAGCATTCTCCCAGCTGTAGCTTGTTAGACTTTGAGATAAGGAGCAGTTCACTATACAGTGGGATTCTCAGTGGACTGCTTATTTGTTTCAATTATTGTTCTAAGAATAGGAAGTAGAATGTGGCTACTTTCAGTTTCAGATTGCCCCATTCAGTATAACAAATATCAAAAACAACAGGCCAAAAGTATGTTTAGCTCAAGTCCCATTGAATGAACTAATGTCAAATGTATAGGGTATACTGCCATTTTATTGGCTGGATGCAATGCCACTCTCTGTTTAATGATGGGATATTCATGTATCAAAGGATACTGTCATGATTTTTAAGGTGTACTTTTTATTTCTAAACACTGTTTACATAGAAAATAATTAATTCTACTATTTAAAATTGTATTCTTGAACCAACAAATGTATTATTTTTTAGTAGTAATATTGGTGTGTAGGAGCCATCTCAGTGCATTGTACCTGATTCTGAGCTTTCAGATGGAGCCAATGCTACACATTAAAACTGCTTTCAGATAACCTATTGTTTCTCTTACATCAGTTTGGACAAGTGGAGTAGTCCCAAGAGACTTCCCTCTTTGTCACTGTAGTGACGCTAAATTTTGGGGGGAAATGCTTGAAATTGCACTTTTCTCACTACACTTGCCAATATAAATAAGCCCTATGGATAGGTAAATTGTTTCTTCAAAAATTGGCATGTGAACAATAATGCATGAATTCATGAATGTCCTGAATGTCCTTGGTTTGTTATACTCAAGAACAGTAAATATAATGTCTGTACCTACCCATATTTTGTATTTTATGTGTTTTAATGCATTTATTATGTTTGTTTTTTTAATTTATTATTACTACACTTTATAATGCTTTTTATAAAAGTGATAAGTAATTTCTTGTGATTAATTTAGAATGGGTCTTGATTGATCTTCTAATCTAGAGGCCTATTTATTGGAGCTACTTAAGGCCTTTATGCTTTATTTACAATCGCATACACAGAATACCTAAGCCGAAAATAGAACCAGATAAAGCCCCCAAGGGATGTTATCATGCAACAACTTTTTTTTTTTTTATAAAAGAAAGGCTACTGCATCCGCAAGGAAAAAATAGAATTGGCCCCTAAAATTTCAGCAAATAAAAGTATACTCAGACCCCTCCCGGCCATGCTGTCCAAACGCAAAACCTACTGGAGATTACTACCATGCTTTGCCAACACAACATACCATACCGATGGGGATATCCTGTCAAGCTTATAATATTACGCAACTGTACTCCAACAATACTAGCTTCCTTAGAAGACACCAAAACAGCCTTAGCAAGATGGAACATAACACCACATCCAAACAACAATGGCGCACCACAAGGGAGTCCCCTCAATCTTAACCTCGCAAACTAACTAAAGAATGGAACAGCATTTCAGATGAATGACAAGCAGCCAATTACAAGGCCAGGGCTTCATAGTTTACAAAACCTACAAATTCAGCTATAGATTATAACTGGAGGGGAGAAAAAAAACATATTCCCAACAGTATAAAGAAAAGAACAGAATCCTGAGTGAACCTCAAGGTTTTCACTGTTTTTGAAATACTAGCTACTCTCCCTGACTCCATTTCCTGTCATTTTTGGGGTCCCTCACATGGAAACACCATGCTACAGTTTACATAGAATTGTGGCCCTCCTTAAAACAGGGGTCTGTCATTTTATCTGCCAATATCCTTTTTAAACACCATGGGGTGGATTACCTGACATAGGCTTATTTGCACTAGTGCAGTTATGCATAGAAACCAATCATATCCCTGCTTTCATTTTTATCTTTAGTAGACTGCTCAAAACTGATTGGTTGGTAATAATAACGAAACTGGCACTGGGCTGCCAACTTGTTCTTGTCTCTCAGGGACCCCCTTTGCTGCTCTGAATGAGAGCAGTAGATAACTTCACCAATTTCTGTACAGTACCTAGTGTCCCCCCTGGGAAACAGGGGCTAGTGGCATGCCAAGTTGCAAGCCACCCCCCAGTGATCCTATTCACTTACCTATGCTGCCACTTCTTCAAAAAATGCACCTATCTCTCTTTCTGCTTTAAAGATGAATACGACTGGGAGAACCTAAAATTAGTAGCACAGATCTAATGCTCAGTATTTCATATGTGTGTGTAAATACCTCCACTGATATACACAGAGCTGTAGACTGTTATAGTTAAATTGCTTGTGCTTAAAACAAAATGATCTAACCATTATGAGCTGATATTAGGCCAAGAAGAGCTCATTTATTGATAGCAGAGATGCTATTTTTCAGCTTGTAGACTAATTAAACCTGCCGTGTTCAGATTGTTTAAATTTCAATGAAGCATGATATTGCAAAGGAAGATACGCTTATAAAGGTATCAGACCACTGAGTTACTGAATAGAGCTGCGTGTACTATACCTAATTTTAAGAGGCAGTTCGTTTCTTGATTATGTTTTTCTTGTTCCACTGCTGTTTGGACATTTTATTCTATTCTTTGTTCACTCTATTTATGGCAACACTATAAAGTATCCTTTTGAAATGCTGCTTGCAGGGCAAGCCTATTACCCACATACAAGCATTCTGGTCGTCAGGTCATTTTTTAAGCATTTTGCATTGTATTTGTTTATTTATGTAGCATATATAGTAAAGGTATGGGACCTATTATCCAGAATGCTTGGAACCTGGGGTTTTCTGGATAAGGGATCTTTCCATAATTTGGATCTCCATAACTTAAGTCTGCTAAAAATGATTTAAATATTAAATAAACCCAATAGGATTGTTTTGCCTCCAATAAGGATTAATTATACCTTAGTTGGGATCAAGAAGGTACTGTTTTATTATTTCAGAGGAAGAGGAAATCATTTTAAAAAATTTTAATTACCTTATTTTCCGGCGTATAAGACGACTGGGCATATAAGACGACCCCCAACTTTTCCAGTTAAAATATAGAGTTTGGAATATACTCGCCGTATAAGACTACCCCTCTTCCAACGCACACCAAATAAAAATTAACCCTTTAAGTGCCAAGGGACGTAGATTCTACGTCCCAGGTACCAAGGGACCAAAGTGCCATGGGACGTAGAATCTACGTCCAATGGCACTGTCGGGTTTACAAGCGCTGCGCTCGCTTTTAAAGCAGCGCAGCGCTTGTAAACCCCTCAGATCCCCCTAGGCAACGAGCAATGAAGACATACTCACCGATCCGGGTCCCCCAGCCGCACCGATCGCGTCGCCAGCCAATGACAGCAGTGGACACGCGTTGATGACGTGTCCACTGCTGTCCCTTTAAATAGCGCCGCCTACTGTCGGCTCCCTCACTCCTGCTGCGCACTTCGGACAAGATGGAGCTCCCCTGCTGCCTTCCTGCTGGATTGATCGCCCCTGATCGCCCCTGATCGTCTGCCTGCCTTGGGTAAGCTGAACTACAACTCTCTACCACTGTTTATTTTGCTTATTTCTATCTCAACTGTCTAAAAAATTTTTTTTTTTTTTTTTTGCATTTTTTCTTCTATCTTTGTCATTATTACACTTTTGTACACATACACACTTATTTACAACTTTCCCAAGCACACACAGACACTTACACACACACTTACACTTACACTTTTTTTTTTTTTTTTTTTTTTTTTTTTCTTTCTTTCTTTTCTTTTCTTTCTGTCTTTGCTTTCTTTGGCAGTCTTTTTTTTTACTAAAACTTTATTTCTGATCTTGCTCTATAATTATCTGATTTATTTGGTTGCATTTTAGTGTTTTTTTGGCATTTTCATAATTGATTTCTGTTTTTGAATTATTCTAACAGGCTGGTGGCTGGTTGAATCAACTTGCTTTCATTTCAACTAAAAAGGGATAAGTATTCTTTACTAACTTTATCAAAACCATTGTGTTTTTTTACTGTTGGGTTTTATTTATTTTTTTCATAAGTAATTGTTGTTTTTGGAGCTAATTTACAAAGTTTGTGGGATCCATAGGCTTACAGCAGGTTACATTCCCTTGTAATTACCCTCAGCTTGAGGAGGGTGGGGTTTGATTAGTTCACCTTTACAGACTGCATAAATAGAACCACAGGCAGTCCAGTGAGCTGCTTACTAACAGGCTGGTGGCTGGTTGAATCAACTTGCTTTCATTTCAACTAAAAAGGGATAAGTATTCTTTACTAACTTTATCAAAACCATTGTGTTTTTTTACTGTTGGGTTTTATTTATTTTTTTCATAAGTAATTGTTGTTTTTGGAGCTAATTTACAAAGTTTGTGGGATCCATAGGCTTACAGCAGGTTACATTCCCTTGTAATTACCCTCAGCTTGAGGAGGGTGGGGTTTGATTAGTTCACCTTTACAGACTGCATAAATAGAACCACAGGCAGTCCAGTGAGCTGCTTACTAACAGGCTGGTGGCTGGTTGAATCAACTTGCTTTCATTTCAACTAAAAAGGGATAAGTATTCTTTACTAACTTTATCAAAACCATTGTGTTTTTTTACTGTTGGGTTTTATTTATTTTTTTCATAAGTAATTGTTGTTTTTGGAGCTAATTTACAAAGTTTGTGGGATCCATAGGCTTACAGCAGGTTACATTCCCTTGTAATTACCCTCAGCTTGAGGAGGGTGGGGTTTGATTAGTTCACCTTTACAGACTGCATAAATAGAACCACAGGCAGTCCAGTGAGCTGCTTACTAACAGGCTGGTGGCTGGTTGAATCAACTTGCTTTCATTTCAACTAAAAAGGGATAAGTATTCTTTACTAACTTTATCAAAACCATTGTGTTTTTTTACTGTTGGGTTTTATTTATTTTTTTCATAAGTAATTGTTGTTTTTGGAGCTAATTTACAAAGTTTGTGGGATCCATAGGCTTACAGCAGGTTACATTCCCTTGTAATTACCCTCAGCTTGAGGAGGGTGGGGTTTGATTAGTTCACCTTTACAGACTGCATAAATAGAACCACAGGCAGTCCAGTGAGCTGCTTACTAACAGGCTGGTGGCTGGTTGAATCAACTTGCTTTCATTTCAACTAAAAAGGGATAAGTATTCTTTACTAACTTTATCAAAACCATTGTGTTTTTTTACTGTTGGGTTTTATTTATTTTTTTCATAAGTAATTGTTGTTTTTGGAGCTAATTTACAAAGTTTGTGGGATCCATAGGCTTACAGCAGGTTACATTCCCTTGTAATTACCCTCAGCTTGAGGAGGGTGGGGTTTGATTAGTTCACCTTTACAGACTGCATAAATAGAACCACAGGCAGTCCAGTGAGCTGCTTACTAACAGGCTGGTGGCTGGTTGAATCAACTTGCTTTCATTTCAACTAAAAAGGGATAAGTATTCTTTACTAACTTTATCAAAACCATTGTGTTTTTTTACTGTTGGGTTTTATTTATTTTTTTCATAAGTAATTGTTGTTTTTGGAGCTAATTTACAAAGTTTGTGGGATCCATAGGCTTACAGCAGGTTACATTCCCTTGTAATTACCCTCAGCTTGAGGAGGGTGGGGTTTGATTAGTTCACCTTTACAGACTGCATAAATAGAACCACAGGCACTCCAGTGGAGCTTGCTCTGGTGGTAGGTGCTCTGTAAGTGATTGCTCTTTAAGTGGGACTCTGTAAGTGGAGTTATAAACTCAGGGAGTTAAACACTAAGGGAGTTAAAAACAAGGTAAAACAAGGTATTTACTACAAGTCCTTTCACCTATTTTTGTTTAACTGTTCTTGTAACTGGGAGAATGAGTGGTAGCAACATTGAAGGTCTGACACAGTGCACAGCCTGCCACATGTATGCAGTTGTGGAACAACAGTTCCAAAGTGCATACCTCTGTTGTGGATGTGAGCGAATTGCCACTTTAGAGGCTCGCGTTAGAGTCCTAGAGGAACACGTCGCAACACTGCGTTCAATCAACAATCTTGAGAGGGGTCTCTTGTTAACTGAACAAGAACTAGTGGGGTCAGATAGTAGGGGGGGAGGGGAGCAGCAAAAGGATGATAGGGCAGTAAGCTGGGTGACAGTTAGAAAATCTAGTGTGGGGAAAAGGAAAAGGGAGGCTGCTCCAGGGTTTGCGCATCCCAACAGATTTGCCAGATTGTGTGAAGAAGATGGGAGTGTGAACTCTGGATTGGCGGTTCTAGGTGAGGCTGATCTCTCTAACAGCCGGGAGACCAGTTTCACTAGTAGTGGTGGGGAGGAGAGCAGAGCTAGGCCTAAACAGATGGTGGTTATAGGGGATTCGATCATTAGGAAAGTGGACAGGGTAATCTGTCAAGCGGATCGCTTCAACCGGACAGTTTGCTGTCTTCCTGGTGCCAGGGTTCGGCATGTGGTTGATCGGGTTGACACATTATTGGGAGGGGCTGGGCAAGACCCGGCTGTCTTGGTACATATCGGTACTAACGACAAAATGAACGGTAGGTGGGGGACTTTAAAGAGTGAGTTCAGGGATCTAGGCTCTAAGATTAGGCAAAGGTCCTCCAATGTCATTTTTTCGGAAATTTTGCCGGTGCCGCGTGCAAGTTTAGGGAGACAGCGGGAGCTTAGGGAGCTAAATGCGTGGCTAAAGTCTTGGTGTAGGAAGGAAGGGTTTGGGTTCCTAGAGCACTGGGCTGACTTTTCCTTGGGGTACAATCTATACAGCCCTGACGGATTGCACCTCAATGGAAGGGGGTCTGCTGTGCTAGGGGAGAGAATGGTTAAGAGGTTGGAGGAGTGTTTAAACTAGACAAGGGGGGGGTGGGTGAGCTAGAATTCCATGGGAAAATTAGTGTAGACGGGGTAGGGGGACTAGCAAAGGATTGTGGGGGAGGAGTGAGGGGGGCATATAGTTTATCAGATAAGGAGCTTCCGTTACAAGGAAAGCAGTCTCATAATTGCCTTAGCTCTAATTCTCCCTTAGCTAATGTAAACATCAGAGGGAGAAGTAATAATCTCCGCTGCATGCTGGCTAATGCGCGTAGCTTGTCGGGTAAATTAGGGGAGCTGCAAGCTATTGCATGTATTGAAAATTATGATTTAATAGGTATCACTGAGACCTGGTGGGATGATAAATGCGACTGGGCTGTGAATTTAAATGGGTATACACTTTTTAGGAGGGACAGAGAGATTAAAAAGGGTGGAGGGGTTTGTCTTTACGTAAAGTCAGACTTAAAGCCATGTAATAAAGACATTACCAATGAAAACGTCGAATCTCTTTGGGTAGAAATTTCAGTAGGGCTGAAGGTCACAAAGAAAATGATCATTGGTGTATGTTATAAACCACCCCGTATAGATGAGGGGGATGAGGCCCAGCTATTGTTGCAAATGGAGGAGGCTTCAAAACTGGGTCAAGTTGTTGTTATGGGGGACTTTAATTATCCGGACATTGACTGGAGTAATGGGGTGGCTAAGTCAGAAAAAGCTAGTAGGTTTGTAAATATGCTAAATGACAACTTTTTATTTCAGGCAGTTCAAGAACCCACTAGGAATGACGCTATTTTGGACCTGGTGATTTCTAATAATAATGAACTTATCTCTAACATTTGTGTGGGTGAGCATTTGGGGAACAGTGATCACAACATGGTCTCCTTTGAGATAATGCTGCAGAGACAGCGCTATAAGGGAGTAACTAAAACACTCAATTTTAGACGTGCAGACTTTGCCAGTATAAGGGCATCTCTGCAATGTGTCAACTGGGAAAGGCTTTTCATGGGGTTAGACACAGAAGGAAAATGGAACATCTTTAAAACATTGCTTTGTAGGTATACGCAACAGTATATCCCCCTAGTAAGCAAGGAGAGGCATCGCAAAGCAAAACCTTTATGGCTGAATAAAAGTGTTATTGTCGAGGTTGGTAAGAAAAAACGTGCTTTTAGGGCATTCAAGTTAGCTGGGACAGCAGAAACTTTCATCAGGTACAAGGAAGCAAATAAAGCATGCAAAAAAGCTATCAGGCAAGCTAAAATAGAGATGGAAAGGGATATTGCTGCTAGGAGTAAAAAGAATCCAAAATTATTTTTTAATTATGTGAATAGTAAAAAAATGAAGCAAGAAGGGGTGGGAACTTTATTATCACGGGGGGGTACGTTGGTTGATGAAAACGGGGAAAAAGCTGAAATTTTGAACTCTTATTTTTCATCTGTCTATACATCTGAGGAGCCAGATAATGAAGGCTTCCCTTGTAATATGCCCAGTTCTAGTAATTTAGCTACTGACGCATGGGTCACTCGGGAGGAAATTCAAAAGAGACTTGAACATGTAAAGGTAAACAAAGGTCCAGGGCCGGATGGGATTCATCCCAGGGTATTAAATGAGCTGAGCGCTGTGATTGCCAAACCTCTTCACTTAATTTTTCAGGATTCATTGAGGTCTGGCATGGTGCCAAGAGACTGGCGGATTGCTAATGTGGTGCCGTTATTTAAAAAGGGATCCCGTTCTCAGCCTGAAAACTATAGGCCTGTTAGTCTGACATCAGTAGTAGGAAAACTTTTGGAAGGGGTAATAAGGGATAGGGTACTTGAATACATTGCAGTTCACAATACTATTAGTTTGTGCCAGCATGGTTTTATGCGTAACAGATCTTGCCAGACTAATTTAGTTGCCTTTTATGAGGAGGTGAGTAGGAACCTTGATGCTGGAATGGCAGTTGATGTCATCTACTTGGACTTTGCTAAAGCGTTTGATACAGTACCTCACAGAAGGTTAATGATCAAATTAAGGAATATTGGCCTAGAACATAATATTTGTAATTGGATAGAGAACTGGCTGAAGGATAGAGTACAAAGAGTGGTTGTAAATGGAACATTTTCTAATTGGACCAGTGTGGTTAGTGGAGTACCGCAGGGGTCAGTCCTTGGGCCTTTGCTGTTTAACTTGTTTATTAATGACCTGGAGGTGGGCATAGACAGTATTGTTTCTATTTTTGCTGATGACACAAAATTGTGCAAAACTATAAGTTCCATGCAGGATGCTGCCGCTTTGCAGAGCGATTTGACAAAATTAGATAACTGGGCAGCAAACTGGAAAATGAGGTTCAATGTTGATAAGTGCAAAGTTATGCACTTTGGTAGAAATAATATAAACGCAAACTATCTACTGAATGGTAGTGTGTTGGGGGTTTCCTTAATGGAGAAGGATCTAGGGGTTTTTGTTGATAACAAGTTGTCTAATTCCAGGCAGTGTCATTCTGTGGCTACTAAAGCAAATAAAGTGCTGTCTTGTATAAAAAAGGGCATTGACTCAAGGGATGAGAACATAATTTTGCCCCTTTATAGGTCCCTGGTAAGGCCTCACCTTGAGTATGCAGTGCAGTTTTGGGCTCCAGTCCTTAAGAAGGATATTAATGAGCTGGAGAGAGTGCAGAGACGTGCAACTAAACTGGTTAAGGGGATGGAAGATTTAAACTATGAGGTTAGACTGTCGAGGTTGGGGTTGTTTTCTCTGGAAAAGAGGCGCTTGCGAGGGGACATGATTACTCTGTACAAGTACATTAGAGGGGATTATAGGCAGTTGGGGGATGTTCTTTTTTCCCATAAAAACAATCAACGCACCAGAGGTCACCCCTTTAGATTAGAGGAACGGAGCTTCCATTTGAAGCAGCGTAGGTGGTTTTTCACGGTGAGGGCAGTGAGGTTATGGAATGCCCTTCCTAGTGATGTGGTAATGGCAGATTCTGTTAATGCCTTTAAGAGGGGCCTGGATGAGTTCTTGATCAATCAGAATATCCAAGGCTATTGTGATACTAATATCTACAGTTAGTACTAGTGGTTGTATTTATAGTTTATGTATGTGAGTATAGATTGGTAGGTGTGGGTTAGGTGTGCTGGGTTTACTTGGATGGGTTGAACTTGATGGACACAGGTCTTTTTTCAACCCTATGTAACTATGTAACTATGTAACTATGTAACTATGTATTGCACTGTAACTTTTTTTATTGCTATTTGGTGCTGAATTTGCAGTGACGTTGGTGGATCCAGGGCTCTGACCACCAATTTCATTGCAATTATTGTTCTTCTGTTGGTTTAGGTGGTTTTATTGGATTTTACGGTGTTTTATCTTTGCATTGTTCTTTATTGTGTGTTTAGTGCCCCCAAAAAGGTTGCTTTTGCAGTGACATTGGTGGATCCAGGGCTCTTACCGATTTCATTGCAACTATTGTTCTTTGATTGCTTTTAGTGGTTTTATTCCATTTGATTTCAGTTGTTCTAGAAAGGTCCAGAGGTGCTAAGATTGTTCTGGTAGTTTCTATTGCCAAGGGTTAGGCTGATGCCACACGAGGCGTAGGGCTGATTTTTTCAGCAAGTGGAAAAACGCTTGCCGAAAATTCAGCCCTACGCCTGCTACTTGTTCCTGCACCCGAATGAATGGGATACGCTCGGGTGCAGGCACGTGTAGCCGATATACGCATGAAAACGCGAGACTTTGCATTCTCACGCGTTTTCATGCGTATATCGGCTACATGTGCCTGCACCCGAGCGTATCCCATTCATTCGGGTGCAGGCAAAAAAAAAGGGGTGCATAGAGTGCAGCCCCAATATTATGCATTTTCAGGTTTGGCGGCCATGTACTTATGTGCAACCAGACATAGGTATCGTTTTATTCAGGGGAACTTGCAGATTGATGGTTAGTAAGTTTTTGGTAGTTGCCATGGAGATTTTGGGGAGAAATCTAGGTTTTTTATCTGGTTTTTCCTTGATTTCTGACCAAAGCGCTGACTTCTGCAAGGGACTGCGGCCACAATTTTCCATGTAGAAAGAGAAGAGTGGCGTCTCTGAATAGCTGAAGGTGTGCACTTTTCGTAAATATATAGATTGTGGGGGTTATCTCACAGGTAGGGGGGGTTAACACTGAAAAACTGCAGGTAGTGCACATAGAGCGCAGCCCCCAAAATTTCAACTGAAATTGCCCTTATGCATTGCCCCTGTTTGGGGGCATTTGGTGGCCACGTCTTTATGTGCACCCATACATATGGGGTATCGTTTTATTCAGGGGAACTTGCAAATTGAGGTTTAGTAAGTTTTTGGTAGTTGCCATGGAGATTTTGGGGAGAAATCTAGGTTTTTTATCTGGTTTTTCCTTGATTTCTGACCAAAATCTAGGTTTGTATCTGGTTTTTCCTTGATTTCTGACCAAAGCGCTGACTTCTGCAAGGGACTACGGCCACAATTTTCCATGTAGAAAGAGAAGAGTGGCGTCTCTGAATAGCTGAAGGTGTGCACTTTTCGTAAATATATAGATTGTGGGGGTTATCTCACAGGTAGGGGGGGTTAACACTGAAAAACTGCAGGTAGTGCACATAGAGCGCAGCCCCCAAAATTTCAACTGAAATTGCCCTTATGCATTGCCCCTGTTTGGGGGCATTTGGTGGCCACGTCTTTATGTGCACCCATACATATGGGGTATCGTTTTATTCAGGGGAACTTGCAGATTGATGGTTAGTAAGTTTTTGGTAGTTGCCATGGAGATTTTGGGGAGAAATCTAGGTTTGTATCTGTTTTTTCCTTGATTTCTGACCAAAGCGCTGACTTCTGCAAGGGACTGCGGCCACAATTTTCCATGTAGAAAGAGAAGAGTGGCGTCTCTGAATAGCTGAAGGTGTGCACTTTTCGTAAATATATAGATTGTGGGGGTTATCTCACAGGTAGGGGGGGTTAACACTGAAAAACTGCAGGTAGTGCACATAGAGCGCAGCCCCCAAAATTTCAACTGAAATTGCCCTTATGCATTGCCCCTGTTTGGGGGCATTTGGTGGCCACGTCTTTATGTGCACCCATACATATGGGGTATCGTTTTATTCAGGGGAACTTGCAAATTGAGGTTTAGTAAGTTTTTGGTAGTTGCCATGGAGATTTTGGGGAGAAATCTAGGTTTTTTATCTGGTTTTTCCTTGATTTCTGACCAAAATCTAGGTTTGTATCTGGTTTTTCCTTGATTTCTGACCAAAGCGCTGACTTCTGCAAGGGACTACGGCCACAATTTTCCATGTAGAAAGAGAAGAGTGGCGTCTCTGAATAGCTGAAGGTGTGCACTTTTCAGAAATATATAGTTTGCGGGGGTTATTTCACAGGTATGGGGGTGTTTAGACTAAATAACTGCAGATAGAGCACAGCCCCCCCTTATGCATTGCCCCTGTTTGGGGGCATTTGGTGGCCACGTCTTTATGTGCACCCATACATTTGGGGTATCGTTTTATTCAGGGGAACTTGCAAATTGAGGTTTAGTAAGTTTTTGGTAGTTGCCATGGAGATTTTGGGGAGAAATCTAGGTTTTTATCTGGTTTTTCCTTGATTTCTGACCAAAATCTAGGGTTGTATCTGGTTTTTCCTTGATTTCTGACCAAAGCGCTGACTTCTGCAAGGGACTGCGGCCACAATTTTCCATGTAGAAAGAGAAGAGTGGTGTCTCTGAATAGCTGAAGGTGTGCACTTTTCGTAAATATATAGATTGTGGGGGTATCTCACAGGTAGGGGGGGTTATCACTGAAAAACTGCAGGTAGTGCACATAGAGCGCAGCCCCCAAAATTTCAACTGAAATTCCCCTTATGCATTGCCCCTGTTTTGGGGCATTTGGTGGCCACGTCTTTATGTGCACCCATACATATGGGGTATCGTTTTATTCAGGGGAACTTGCAGATTGATGGTTAGTAAGTTTTTGGTAGTTGCCATGGAGATTTTGGGGAGAAATCTAGGTTTGTATCTGGTTTTTCCTTGATTTCTGACCAAAGCGCTAACTTCTGCAAGGGACTGCGGCCACAATTTTCCATGTAGAAAGAGGAGAGTGGCGTCTCTGAATAGCTGAAGGTGTGCACTTTTCAGAAATATATAGTTTGCGGGGGTTATTTCACAGGTATGGGGGTGTTTAGACTAAATAACTGCAGATAGAGCACAGCCCCCCCTTATGCATTGCCCCTGTTTGGGGGCATTTGGTGGCCACGTCTTTATGTGCACCCATACATATGGGGTATCGTTTTATTCAGGGGAACTTGCAAATTGAGGTTTAGTAAGTTTTTGGTAGTTGCCATGGAGATTTTGGGGAGAAATCTAGGTTTTTATCTGGTTTTTCCTTGATTTCTGACCAAAATCTAGGGTTGTATCTGGTTTTTCCTTGATTTCTGACCAAAGCGCTGACTTCTGCAAGGGACTGCGGCCACAATTTTCCATGTAGAAAGAGAAGAGTGGTGTCTCTGAATAGCTGAAGGTGTGCACTTTTCGTAAATATATATATTGTGGGGGTATCTCACAGGTAGGGGGGGTTATCACTGAAAAACTGCAGGTAGTGCACATAGAGCGCAGCCCCCAAAATTTCAACTGAAATTCCCCTTATGCATTGCCCCTGTTTTGGGGCATTTGGTGGCCACGTCTTTATGTGCACCCATACATATGGGGTATCGTTTTATTCAGGGGAACTTGCAGATTGATGGTTAGTAAGTTTTTGGTAGTTGCCATGGAGATTTTGGGGAGAAATCTAGGTTTGTATCTAGTTTTTCCTTGATTTCTGACCAAAGCGCTAACTTCTGCAAGGGACTGCGGCCACAATTTTCCATGTAGAAAGAGAAGAGTGGTGTCTCTGAATAGCTGAAGGTGTGCACTTTTCGTAAATATATAGATTGTGGGGGTTATCTCACAGGTAGGGGGGGTTAACACTGAAAAACTGCAGGTAGTGCACATAGAGCGCAGCCCCCAAAATTTCAACTGAAATTGCCCTTATGCATTGCCCCTGTTTTGGGGCATTTGGTGGCCACGTCTTTATGTGCACCCATACATATGGGGTATCGTTTTATTCAGGGGAACTTGCAAATTGAGGTTTAGTAAGTTTTTGGTAGTTGCCATGGAGATTTTGGGGAGAAATCTAGGTTTTTATCTGGTTTTTCCTTGATTTCTGACCAAAATCTAGGGTTGTATCTGGTTTTTCCTTGATTTCTGACCAAAGCGCTGACTTCTGCAAGGGACTGCGGCCACAATTTTCCATGTAGAAAGAGAAGAGTGGTGTCTCTGAATAGCTGAAGGTGTGCACTTTTCGTAAATATATATATTGTGCGGGTATCTCACAGGTAGGGGGGGTTATCACTGAAAAACTGCAGGTAGTGCACATAGAGCGCAGCCCCCAAAATTTCAACTGAAATTCCCCTTATGCATTGCCCCTGTTTTGGGGCATTTGGTGGCCACGTCTTTATGTGCACCCATACATATGGGGTATCGTTTTATTCAGGGGAACTTGCAGATTGATGGTTAGTAAGTTTTTGGTAGTTGCCATGGAGATTTTGGGGAGAAATCTAGGTTTGTATCTAGTTTTTCCTTGATTTCTGACCAAAGCGCTAACTTCTGCAAGGGACTGCGGCCACAATTTTCCATGTAGAAAGAGAAGAGTGGTGTCTCTGAATAGCTGAAGGTGTGCACATTTCGTAAATATATAGATTGTGGGGGTTATCTCACAGGTAGGGGGGGTTAACACTGAAAAACTGCAGGTAGTGCACATAGAGCGCAGCCCCCAAAATTTCAACTGAAATTGCCCTTATGCATTGCCCCTGTTTTGGGGCATTTGGTGGCCACGTCTTTATGTGCACCCATACATATGGGGTATCGTTTTATTCAGGGGAACTTGCAGATTGATGGTTAGTAAGTTTTTGGTAGTTGCCATGGAGATTTTGGGGAGAAATCTAGGTTTGTATCTGGTTTTTCCTTGATTTCTGACCAAAGCGCTAACTTCTGCAAGGGACTGCGGCCACAATTTTCCATGTAGAAAGAGGAGAGTGGCGTCTCTGAATAGCTGAAGGTGTGCACTTTTCAGAAATATATAGTTTGTGGGGGTTATTTCACAGGTAGGGGGGGTTAACACTGAAAAACTGCAGGAAGTGCACATAGAGCGCAGCCCCCACATTTTTAGCTGTAATTGCCCTTGTGCATTGCCCCTGCTTTGGAGTGTTTGGTGCCCATGTCTTTATGTGCACCCATACATATGGGGCATCATTTTATTCAGGAGAAGTTTGTCTTTCAAATATGCCTTTGCTAGAAAATTTTTATGAGATTTTTTTTTGTCAAATCCACATTTGATCATGCGTCCAAGTTTACGTTTTAGAAAAAAAAAAAAAATGTCATAAAAAGTTCCAAATTTCACAATGCACTGACAAAAGGTATTTGGCTTTTGAGTGAAAACTACATTGCACCTAGAAACCTGAAGGTCTGTAGTTTCTAAAGATACCAAACATGAGGGGATATTTTAGATTTACATATAAGTTATGCTGCATTAACTGTTACAAGCGCTTTTCTGCTTTGTTCTGGTGTGATATTGTACTAAGTATTGCCTTAGTTTGGGGGTTACTTCTGGACAGGAACTGTGGGGTACCACCACATATTTGGTATCGTTGGAATTGGGAGTATCAGGGCTTTTACAAACAATAAAAAAAAGTGAGTAAAATTAACTTTTCTATGGAAAAAAACCTCAAAATATACAGAAATTTTTCATAATTTTATTTTTTTTTTACATATTTCACCCAAAATACACATCATATCTCCAGAAAAGTTATAAAATTTGGTATGTATGTCGAAGCCCAATTAGTGACGAAAAAAACGATATATAATTTCCCTAGTTTCGTGGAGGTTTTCCTACCAAAAAACATTGTTAAAGTGAATGAGTACAAAATGCTTAAAAAACGTCTGGCACTGGGGGGAACCGAAATGACGAATTCGGCTGGCACTTAAAGGGTTAAAAAACATCAGATTTGATTTTGATAGGGTAATTTTAATTCAAATGCTTATGACATGCAGGTACTTGTCATTTATAAACATAAGGCTGTTTGTCATCAAACATGTAAACGTAAACCAGTACATTAAACTTTTCCTAATTCACTCTAAAGCTGAATGGAAGGATAAGACAATAAACCCATGGGAGCTGCCATGCTGTTTGTTTTCTAAGCTGTCAACCCACTGAAACTGATGATGATAGAAGGAAAAAAAAAACAATAGAGAGAGAACAAGTGCCCAGCAAGTCCCTGGCGAGTTGGCAACACCCATCATAACTGCAAGCTATGGTATTTTTACAGGTTTTGCTAGCGTGACAGTTTCCCTTTAAAAGCCTTCAAAATCCTCCTGTTCATCATCTGATATCATAAGTACAACCCGGATTCCAAAAAAGTTGGGACACTAAACAAATTGTGAATAAAAACTGAACGCAATGATGTGGAGGTGCCAACTTCTAATATTTTATTCAGAATAGAACATAAATCACGGAACAAAAGTTTAAACTGAGAAAATGTACCATTTTAAGGGAAAAATATGTTGATTCAGAATTTCATGGTGTCAACAAATCCCAAAAAAGTTGGGACAAGGCCATTTTCACCACTGTGTGGCATCTCCCCTTCTTCTTACAACACTCAACAGACGTCTGGGGACCGAGGAGGCCAGTTTCTCAAGTTTAGGAATAGGAATGCTCTCCCATTCTTGTCTTATACAGGCCTCTAACTGTTCAATCGTCTTGGGCCTTCTTTGTCGCACCTTCCTCTTTATGATGCGCCAAATGTTCTCTATAGGTGAAAGATCTGAACTGCAGACTGGCCATTTCAGTACCCGGATCCTTCTCCTACGCAGCCATGATGTTGTGATTGATGCAGAATGTGGTCTGGCATTATCTTGTTGAAAAATGTTTTTCTGCATTGATGCTGCCTTTCCAGACATGCAAGCTGCCCATGCCACACGCACTCATGCAACCCCTTACCATCAGCGATGCAGGCTTCTGAACTGAGCGTTGATAACAACTTGGGTTGTCCTTGTCCTCTTTGGTCCGGATGACATGGCGTCCCAGAATTCCAAAAAGAACTTTGAATCGTGACTCGTCTGACCACAGAACAGTCTTCCATTTTGTCACACTCCATTTTAAATGATCCCTGGCCCAGTGAAAACGCCTGAGCTTGTGGATCTTGCTTAGAAATGGCTTCTTCTTTGCACTGTAGAGTTTCAGCTGGCAACGGCAGATGGCACGGTGGATTGTGTTCACTGACAATGGTTTCTGGAAGTATTCCTGAGCCCATTCTGTGATTTCCTTTACAGTAGTATTCCTGTTTGTGGTGCAGTGTCGTTTAAGGGCCCGGAGATCACGGGCATCCAGTATGGTTTTACAGCCTTGACCCTTACGCACAGAGATTGTTCCAGATTCTCTGAATCTTCAGATGATGTTATGCACAGTTGATGATGATAGATGCAAAATCTTTGCAATTTTTCGCTGGGTAACACCTTTCTGATATTGCTCCACTATCTTTCTGTGCAACATTGTGGGAATTGGTGATCCCCTACCCATCTTGGCTTCTGAGAGACACTGCCACTCTGAGAAGCTCTTTTTATACCCAATCATGTTGCCAATTGACCTAATTAGTGTTATTTGGTCTTCCAGCTCTTCGTTATGCTCAAATTTACTTTTTCCAGCCTCTTATTGCTACTTGTCCCAACTTTTTTGGGATTTGTTGACACCATGAAATTCTGAATCAACATATTTTTCCCTTAAAATGGTACATTTTCTCAGTTTAAACTTTTGTTCCATGATTTATGTTCTATTCTGAATAAAATATTAGAAGTTGGCACCTCCACATCATTGCATTCAGTTTTTATTCACAATTTGTTTAGTGTCCCAACTTTTTTGGAATCCGGTTTGTACATTAATGACATATTGTGATACATTAGTAAGGAAGTCATCATATGGATCGAATTCCGTATCAGATGGTGTGGTCTTAGCTTCATCTTCCTCTTCATCTTGCCACAAGTAGTCGTCCTCCATACCATCTAATGAATTTGATATTCCACACTTCTTGAAAGACTTGATTACTGTTTCTGCATCAATATCATTCCAGGCTTTTATGACAAACTTGCACAAAACATCCAACTGTGGAGCACGCATGTTTCCTCCTTTTGTGAATGACTTATCGCCGCTAACCATCCATTCATTCCACTGTTCTCGAATGCGGTCTTTAAATGGCTTGTTTAGGCACACATCCAGTGGCTGTAACAATGATGTCAATACTGCAAGAATAACTGCTGCATCTGTCTTTAGTCTTGCAAGCCTTTCCTTGGTGCTGGGAGTTAAATGAGCCCTGAACATATCCCACACCAGTAGACTATGTTTTTGAATAAGTCCACCTGGTCGCCTGCTCCATACATTATCAGACCATAGCTTTATCCCTTCTTCATCCATTCTTCATCCATTCAGCCTTTTTCATTTACGTGTACAAAACAATCAACAGGGAACTTGAGTTTCGGCATTGTTTTTCTTTTAAAAATAATCATTGGTCTCAGTTTGGCGCCATCAGCTGTGCATCCTTGTACCACTGTAAAACTGGACTTCTCATGTCCTGTTGTTTTAATTAAAATTGTTTTTCACCTTTTTGATGGACAATTTTATTTCCAACCATATCAAAATTCATTGGAGTTTCATCCATATTTCCAATACTACTTAATGCATAGCCATGTTTAGTGCGCTGTTGTATTATGTATCGATGGAAACTATTTACTTTGCTATCTGCAGGTGATTTTTGGGCAATTTTCGTCTTTTGAATCTAGTACACCACGATACAGTGGCCTTAAATGTGTTGCTGTGATCTGAGTTAGATTTGGCCCACTGAAGTGCAAACAAACGTATTTGATTTCGTGTCACTATATAACCATTTTGGCGATGCTCATTCACCATGTCTGCTACTTGTTTTTCGAGTTCTGGCCAATGTGGAGTGCCTCTTCTTAATGCACACTTACCCCTCGGCATACTCTTTAATGTTTTTTCATTTGCTTTCCAGTCACGAACCATCTTTTCTGTTACTCCATATTGTCTTGCAGCAGCGCAGTTATTATGTTCCATGGCAAGGTTTACAACTTTGAGTTTGAAACTGGCTTCATATTTCTTTCTTCTTGCTGGTGCGGCCATGATGGGGTTTTGACTGTTGGACATTTGTATATACGGTACTCATTGGGGGGAATTCACAAAAGTGGAGGTAGCCCTTTTTTGGAATAAAAGTGGTGGAAAAATTGGTGGCAAATACTTTCTCCAGATTCACAAACAGAAATCCGCCTAAATTCCGACTCAACCGCCACTTTTCTGTTTTTGGAGAAGGAAAGACAGTTTACAGACACTTTTGTGAATTTGTCGTTTAAATGACATTTATACGCCGTTTTAACTAAATTTTTTCCCGACATTTTCAAAATGGAGTAAAGCTCAGTGTAAAGCTGGCCATACACGTGGCGATCTGACGATGTTTTGTGCGACCATCAGTCGCACGAAACATCGTCAGATCCGCCACACACAGTCAGGGCTGAAACAGCAGATAAGGAGGTAGAAACAATAGGATTTCTACCTCCTTCTGCCAATTCAGCCCTGACGGCAGATTTTGGTCAGATGCCTTCTATGGCGCCCAATCAAAATTTTCTAACCTGGCCGATCGGCGAGTCGTCCGATATCAGCAGCTTCCTGCGATATCGGTCGACTGGCCGACATGCCATACACGCACCGAATATTGTACGAAACGAGGTTTCGTACGATAGTGTCGGTGCGTGTATGGCCAGCTTAACTCTCCCACCTAAGGTAGGGGCCCCATGGGGGGATCATTAACATATTAATGGGGATTAGCAGCCTATTGTTAGGGGACAAGTTTCTGTCTAACCCTAGAACAATAGGTGCAAAAAGCCTCATTAACATTTTATAAACAAGTAAAACACTGATTAAAAAAATTTCAATTTATATCTTATGTATAAAAAGTTTTTACCTCACATTTGCATGATTATGCTAGTTTTAGCTTAATCAATGAGGCAATAATATTTTGTGTTAATATAGTGTAAACATTTTTTTTAAAAGGAAAAGTAAAGCCTCCCAGGCAAATTTTTAGTTTTAGCAGCAGTGCCCCCTCTTTAACCACTTCACTGACATTTGCCCCAACTTATCTGTGCCCCCATAGCATGCCCAGAACCACAGAGCTGCTTGACAGCATTGCCCCCACCTGTTCCCAGCAGCCATCTTGGTGATCAGCAAACAGCACATACACACTGGCACCAACAGGGCACTGGATAAAAACCCAGTGGGCCCTAGTTCTGTTGGACCTCTATTCACCGGGCATGTTGGTGTGTGGGCCGGATTGCTGCTGCCCAGTAATGAGTAGGGGTTAGAGAAAAAGGTATTTAGACCCTAATCTTGTTACAGAACTGGAATTACACAGAAATATAGAAAACATTATAAAGATTGTCCTGAAAAAAAGATGTATAGTTTCCCTTCAGGAAATGTCCCCAAAGTGAAATGACAAATGGCATATGAAATGCAAAATCCTGCTGGTAAAATCCTTACCGCAAGGCTCATGTAGCTGTGGGACTGGGTTTGATGGCACCAACAGATTTCCTAACAGCTAAAGGCAAATTCATTAAAAAAATGTCGGGAAAACAACAAAATCTGAAAACTGTCTGTTTAAAAGACAAATTCACAAAAGTGTAGATAGAGGTTTGCTAATTAGGTGGAAAATCTGACAAATCTATCTCCACTTTTATATTGTCAGAATATCACCACTTTTGTGAATTCCCCCCATGTACTGGTGCTTTACTGTATAAACAGGTACTGATACAGATACTGGTGCTTTACTGTATCTGGTAGCCAGTATACAACAACCAGCCAATCACAGCAAGTGATGTGCCTTACAGGCAACTGTAAGGAACAGTACAGTAATTGGAGGAGGGATAAAGGAAGAGGTGTGTACAGTGGCTCTATCTTTTTTTTTTTACAGTGGCTCATTGCCGGATGCCTGCAGCTTGCTCCTCCCTGCTTCATGTAGTCACCATATGAAGCAGGGAAAAGCAAGCTTTTGTTTAACAGCAGTAATTGGCCTTCAAATAAAATCACCCCCTGTGCAGCAGACTCGGGTATGTGTCTATTTGCAGGCAGGCACAGACAGCCAGGCGCTTTATTATTATTATTATTATTATTATTATTATTATTATTATGTATTTATTATTATTACTATACACTGCCCCTTTAAGGCGCGCTCCACACTCGCAGCCACACGCGCAGCCCTCCGAGTCGAATGGGCGGGTTCTGGTGGAGAGCCAATCCACGCTCACGTTCTCCTCTCCTCCTCGAGGTACAGGAAGCTTGCTCCTCCCTGCTTCATACTACCCGCACAGAGCGGGGACTCGGCCGCGGCACCCCCCACCATATGCGCCGGACATATGAAGCAAGTAAGTAAGTATCCGGCGTATACGACCAGGGCCGGATTTCAAAACCGCCCCCGGTCACCCCCCCCCCCCGAGTGGGGGGGTGTTTTTAGGGGCGCGCGCATGCGCGAACAGCGGGGGCGGGCGGTAGGGGATCCAAGCGGCCATGCGCCGTAGGCCAAACTAGCATACGGAGCAGTGGGGAGAAGTCCCCATTGCTCCGTATGGGAACACAAATTTTAAAATTTTGGTGCGGCGGGGCCGCCCGGTTTCTGCCGCCCTAGGCCCGGGCCTTTGTGGCCTCTCCACAAATCCGGGCCTGTATAAGACAACCCCCGACTTTGGCACTTTTTTTTCGGGGTTAAAAAGTCGTCTTATACGCCGGAAAATACGGTATTTGCTTATAATGGAGTCTATGGCTGATGGCCTGTCATTAATTCAGAACTTTCTGGATAACAGGTTTCCGGGTACATAAATGTGTACATAAATCTCATATTAAAAATAAAATATGACGAAAAGAATGGCGAAAGGGAAACTTAAAGGGGATGAAAATTCTGTAGCTGTACCTTTTGCCCATAATAACCATCCAGTGAGCTATTGTGATTGAACAAGTGCCACAGCTTAGTAGAGGCGGAGACAGAGAAAAACGAAGCAGGAAGGAGGAAGCGCTCGCTACAGGTACCCGGGCTGGTGCTTTTTTCTCCTAACAGGGGCACCAGCCTGGGGTACGAGGTAAGTGATTAAAGTCACTTGGGGGTGCCTAACATTTTGGCACCCCAAGTGACTTAGCCTTTCCTTGTCCTTTAAGTAATATGGAGGATCATGTAAAATTCAGTGCAGAGAGCACTAGATAAATCTTGTTTATACATATATATATGAGTATATAGTTTGAGTTAATGGAATATTGACGATTGCATTTATATCTAATGATATTCTACTCTTATTGATATGCATTTAAGAATTAAGTTGTTCAGTATGGCAGCCATAGGCCTGTTTGTTTATCTTACTCAAATATCTGATGTCAGTGCTTGGTCTGAAGGGCTGAAGAGTTAATTTTTTTCATTTCCAATGGGCCTTTCTGTTCTCACACGATGATCTATTAAAGCAAATAACTACACTTGACAACTATTGCTACATGTATTGTTAATCATATACAACATTATTAGGCAGACAAAGCCACCCATAAAGTGTGGCACTTTTTAAAGTTTGAAGCTTTCCAGCTCTTTTTCATATATTTCCAGGTTTTATTTGAAAAGCATAAAGCCCCTATGGTTTTAAATCCCTACCTTATTCCCTACTTACCGGGCAGATGCTTAAGTTTATAGTATATACTTTTCATATTTCTATTATTGGCTTTTTAGGCTTATGCCCACTTCCAGACACACTAATATAGTGTTTGGCTAGGGTTGGCTCTTCCTCTTTGATCTCCAGTTGCTGAACCAGCTGGATTTGCTCCAGGGAGCCTGGGATGCAACATGCTATGTTCCACCTATGTTCGACACTTACATGCGCCTGTGTGAGTACAGCTTCATTAAGAAGAATAGAGTGCATTTGTTCCTGTGCTTCCCTGCGGTGGAACACAGGAGAACGCCACCACAGGGGAGTGCAGAACCAAACGCTTGTCAGTACGAGCCCTTAAGCAGGCCATAAACTGAAAGAACTGGATCGTTCCTTGATTTGGCCATCAATTGTCATGTCACAGGGCCAACAGACTGGTATGTAGAAAGCCTTCCAGAGAAGACTGCATCAGCAATCCAGTGTAGTCCTCACCCAACTGGATTTTTAAACCTGACAAATAGATGTCTATCTGTCTGCTGCTTTTCTGATCCCTTATTGGTTGGCAAACCAATCTGCAGGCAGCATTCACAGGCCAGTAAGATGCCAACTAAGTATGTAGATGCTGAGCCAGTAGCTTTTATCTGCAAGTTTATGGCCAATTTAAACTCTGCTTCTAGAATCATACTGCTCTTCTCCTGTTAAAATCCTTATTAAGCAAATAATAACTTACAAAATCCATTTGCCAAACTTCAAAACCTTTCACTCAACCACACCTCACTACACCTTTTCTCTTGTTTGTCTTCATGTTCCTGGATGTCTCCTTCATTCACCTCAGAACCATCATTTTCATACCACCCACATGCACTGCCAGCTCGCAAACAAATAGAACAATAAGTGTTGCTATTAACACTTATTAGCACTTTATAAATGCAGATGTTTATAGTGCTGGGCGGTATGACCAAAAATTTATATCACGGTATTTTTTTTTATTATATCGGTATCACGGTATTTGACGGTATTTTTTTTAATATATCGGTATCACGGTATTTGACGGTATTTTTTTTTCCCCATGCATGATTAGGTGACCACCCCAAACACCCCCCCCCAACCCCCAAACACCCCCCCCAACCCCAAACACCCCCCCCCAACCCCAAACACCCCCCCATCCGCACCCCCCACCCCAAACACCCCCCCATCCCCTTCACATAAATATAACTTACTGGCCAGGCAGCCGCAGGCACCCCCGACAGCTCACAGAGCCTCCTGGCAATTTTTCTTACTATTTCCGGGTTGCACGCGTGACGTCAGCGCGCACGTAACGTCAGCGCGCACAACCCGGAAATAGTAAGAAAAATTGCCAGGAGGCGCCCACACCGGTATGCCGGTAAGTTGAAAATTTTTATAATTTTTTTTTAAAAAAACGGTGTTCGGTATATACCGGTATACCGCCCAGCACTAGATGTTTATACACAAATACATTCTAAATTACTGTTAGGTGGAGGGAATTAGTTATTAGGGCATTGGACTATGATTCATGAAAGCCCAAGTTTAGTTTCTACGTTTTGTATATGGACAATTGTCTTTTTGCCTCTATGTCTTCTGCAAAAAATAATGTTATCGTAGGGCCCTGCAAAAAAATAAAAAAGTAAGTGTAAGCTTTAGTGGTGAGCAATTCATTGCCCTCAAATGTTCTGTGCAAAGAGCTGTGCAAAGCAAATGATGCATACAGTAAACATATTAGTATTGCGAGTATTGGTGATGACTGAGGTGTCACAGCACATAATGAAGCCTTTTGACAGGAATCATGTATAATTAAAAAGCCTCATTATTTCAGAATGCTAAAGGATTATTTGCTGCTGCAGACTTTAATGCACATCCAGTATCACTCCAATCTGTAAAGTTCCTGTTTCTGCAGTGAATTTACATCTACTGTTACCTTCACTGAGATGTCACGAGCTGGTGCATTGGGAACAAATTATTGCAGAGACTTAGCAATCACCATAATTCTGTCAACAGAAACATGTGGCTGTTAATAGAATTGCGCTCCTTCTCTGAAACCAAGCTGGGACTGTGTATCTAATAAAATGTCACTTATCACTCTGGAGATGCAGATATACATAAATCATATTGCAGCTTAATAGTTTATGAATTTCCTCTGCGTTCAGGCTCAGTACTTGTGTATGCAAATCACTCATTGATGTTATAGGTTTGGCTGATACCTCTCAGGGGTCATAAGCCTGTGGGCAATAACTTAGTCCCTTCATGTCTCAAGAAAGCCTAGTATCCTCAGTTATATTACTTTGTTCAAGGACTTAGAAGCTGTAAGTCAGATTCCCAACTCCAACATGACTTGTTCTGATAAATCCCATATCTTGCAATATAAATCTTGTTTACTCTTGCTTTTCCCTTGAAGGGATGCTTTCAGTGAGTAATTATCACTTATTAACAATCTACTGCCATAAAAACATGCTCTGAACCATAGAATTGAACTGTAAGCAGCTATTCAGAATAAAAATTGTGTTTCTTTTGCCTCTTTTGGTCAATAAAATGCCCTGGTTGTCTTGTCTATCAGCCTCTGTTGTCTCTATGTATGTAAAATAAATTCCACCCTCCCACCCTCCTTCCCACCCTTAATTTGCATATTTTTCCTTAGGGTTAGCCTGTTGAAGGTGCCAGCCTCTTTACAGAAATACACATTGTCACTTAAAAACAAATTATAAATGCAATGCTTTTGTCTGTAATATTATGAAGCATTTGTAGAGCTGTTTGTAGGGTTTTTATGTTTTTTTTTATTAAAAACTTCACAACAAGGATCTGGTCTGCAATTTTTGTGCCACCAGCAAAAGTGTATTTAACTGCTTGCTTGTTGTGTGAAGCTTACTGTTTAGTATTTTTTTCCCCTGGCATCTGAACAACCTTACTGATTAAGCTTTCTTAACGGCTAGTATTTGATTTGTCAGTTATAATGTACAAATGGAAGTGCCAATCTCTTAAAGGAGATGGAAAGGGTGTAATGTGCAACCCCCTAAAACAGAAAGGCCTCATGTCCCTTTTTTTTTGTTACTTTTTTTTCCTGGATATCCTGTATCCTCTGATTTTCCTAAACGCTATATTTCTTCTATTGCGGCCGCCATGTTGCATATTTAAATCATTCCAACATGGTGCCTCGTAAGTTACTGCGCATGCGTAAACCTTCTCCCTCCCCTAGACGCGAGCGTGACCTACTCTACCTGAGCTCTCCTGCTTTGTGAGATGGAAAGCACGCTCACAGTCTATGTTAAATGCGCATACGCTTCCTGAGTAGCTGGTCTTAGTGTCAGTGCAGGAGCGATGCATTCTGGGAATCTTCTTTACACAGCTCAGCGTTTTTTCTTCCTGTTTGGCTTCTGATCTTCTGAACGATTGAAATATGGGGAGACTTAAGGGCACTATTGAGAGAACTGAAGGTATGCCTGCAGCTTGAGATTAACGCTTTACTAGCCTTTCCTTCTCCTTTTAATAGGGTTCAGAATTGTGCAATCATTGATGCTATGTTGAAAGGTACTTGTTTCCATGCATGATCTTTTGCAACTTACTTGGAATTTAAATGCACCTCTTTAGCCTTTTCTGATGAATTATGCAGGGGCACCCAGGAATTACTAGCAGTCTGGGCCCAGTGGTATTTCTGCGTTGCTTGTGAATGAACACAAACTGGTTGACACACCATGCCAGAAGTGGAACCAATCCAAATTGTATATGTACTTATATTCCAATATAAGGGTAAAAGCAGTTTCAGAGGATATCATAGACACTGAGGCCTTTATGACAAAATACTTCATGACAGTACTCCATGGCCTCCCTCAACAAGAATGAGCATGGAACAGATACATTGAGCACTACCACAGAAATCAGGCCCCGGGGAGTGCTAAAAATTAGATATGTTCCAGTAAAGGAAAAAATTCCTTAACCTGCAAGAAACAACCGGATCAGCCTTGATGAATCACTGGAACTACAAACATATTGCCTACTTCCCTCAACATGAGGCACATCCCTGAGAAGCTGCGTAAGCATTGAATATGCTACCGATGGGATTTTCCGTTTTAGCTTCTTTCCACCCAGAACAGGGTCATTATATTTACACCAGCAAAAGGTCCCCGCTAGCCTGGGTATAATCAATGAGCACATAGAGCCCAGAAAGGCTGTGCTATAGCTCTGTTAAAAACCCATATCACTATACCTGTTCACTTGACAGACCAGACCTACAGCAATACGCTTACATGAAAGAACACTTATGTGACACACTCTGTTCGGCTACATTAGTGGGAAGACCAAATCTATTTTCCACGATCTAACCCACACAGCCCCCACGCTCATACCAGAAGGGTAAAACCAACATGGTACCTAATCTGTTTTATTTTGATTACAGTTTCTAGATGATATTGTTATCTGTTATAACTAATATAACTAATAATGTATGTTTATTACAGTTATGTTACGGTTAAAGGAAAAGGAAAGGTAAAAACTAAGTAAGCTTTATCAGAAAGGTCTATGTAAATACTGCCATAAGCAGTGCTCTATCAAAAGAAGCACAGCATTTCTTGTCTCTTCTTTTGTAAACATGGTCTTTGACAGCTTAGTTTGCACAAATGCAGTCTTGGCATCTTGAGAATGGACAGCCAAGATGGGTCAAAATGGAACAATCTCTCATCCCAGGGCAAAAACCTATCTCTTTAACAGAGATTAAGCAGCACCCCCCCCCCTTGCATAGCCCATTCCACACAGCTATGGCTAACACATTAACTCTTGATGGCTTAAGCCAGGGGTAGCCAAGACGTCGATCGCGGTCCACCAGCCGATCCCCCGTGGATTTCTGGTGGACCACGTCAAAGCCTTGGAGTGCGGAAGTGCGGCACGTTTTTTGGGACACGATGCAGCGGACGTAGGCATACCCAATAAATTCGCCACACTTCTGCATTCACGGGGAGGAGTCAAAGGTAGTCAAAGTCTGGGCACCCCTGGCTCACTCAAAAATGGCACCAATATTTAGGAATATGATATATGAATAGGAGAGGCACTGAACAGAAAAAAATAAAACTGTAGCCTCACACATTATACATTCCACCAGTACCACCCCATCTAAATTTCAAGATCAATGGGAGAGAGACCTAGGTGGTCTACTAGAGGAGAACTTTAAAGCTTCCACTTATACCATACTAAAAGAAGGAGGGTATAAAACCATATCTAGGTGGTATATGACTTTACGGGATGCGGGGAGCTGGGCATGCATATGCATATGTGTTGGGAATGTCTCTAAATGCGTCTGAAGTAGGAGAGACAATGGTCATGGAACAGCTTTTAGCACTGGAAAACAATACAGTAACATTTAGAAAGAATATGGAAATTCTGGAGAGCTGCACACCCACCCGAGTCATAGTGGATCAGGCCCATATGTGGATATTAACAGCTGAAATGACACCACAATAAATAATAATTACTTTCTCTGTAAGGGGAACATAAGACATTGCACAGTTTCATTTTCAAGTTTCAGTTTGTTTATTGTTTATTAGTAAAAAATGTTTTAACACAAAATATCAGAATGACAGACATTTCTTGACAGTGCATAGCAGAAGAATATGTTTGAACTCAGGGACTCTTCTCTCTATTTCTCCTAAATGTATAATAACTGCATCGGTCATAAAATATATTTTTGTTAACTCTGTTTATATGTCTGTACAGAATGTACTTAATATATCTGCTTTCTGTGTAACAATAAAAAAAAAAAACTTTGAATGAAAAATGGGTAGTACAGCTATGGGATCCCTCATCTGGAAACCCGTTATCCAGAACTAAGCTCTGAATTATGGAAAGCCTGTCTCCCATAGACTCCATTTGAATAAAATAATTCAGAATTTTAAAACTGATTTCCTTTTTCTCTGTAGTAATAAAACAGTACCTTCTAATTGATCCCAACTAAGATATAAATAATCCTTATTGGATGCAAAACAATCCTATTGGGTTTAATTAATGTTTTATTGATTTTTTAGTAGACTTAAGGTATGGAGATCCAAATTACGGAAAGACCCCTTATCCGGAATACCCTTGGTCCCGAGCATTCTGGATAACAGGTCCTATACCTCTACATGCTACTAAACATAATAGATTTACTTGCTTTTTACAGTCACAGTGTTGCCATATATAGCACCATACACCTAAATACTGGCAAAGCATAGTATGATTAGGTATGGTACTAAAATACATCAATGGCTAACAGATGCCTGTAGACATTGCGTTGCATCAACCCTGCGTGGCATAAGCCTAAAGCACATGTGACAGATATCCACACAGAAATTGGTGAAATGACTTTAAGAAGATAGGGGAATTTTGACCACCACTGTTTTTGACTAATTGCAACAGTGGCCACTCCTAGGGGCACATTTATCAAAGTACGACAGGTCTGAATACTAAAAATTTGTATTTTTTCGAAAAGTTACAACTTTTGCATATTTTCTGCAATATTTTCGTACATTTGCGCGACTTTTTCATACTTTTCGACAAAATGCGCGTCAATTTGTGCAACAAAATTGTATTTGTCGCACCGAGTACGAAAGTTTCGGATTCATTCAAGCTTCGGTATCGTGACTTTCCTTGGGCCAGGTTGGAGCTGCAGAGTGCCATTGATTTCTATGGGAGGCTTCCAAAATCATAAAGGTTTTCCCGCCATTCACGTACTTTGATAAATCTGCCCCTTATTGTGAGAAATCCTTAATAATAATAAAATAAATAGATGCAGTTAAGGTATAAGACTCCCAGCAGTCTCAAATGTTTGGCCACATTATCATATTGGAATTGTGAAAAAACGGTACCCAGCACACACCAAAAATTTAAATGCTGTGGTAGAGCTTATTGTGAAAGTTGAACAGAAAATCATTAAGCCTTGTTTAAAAAAAAAAAAATCTTAATTAATTACATGATGATAATATCCCTTATGCATTGTTTTCAAAGCTATTGGTAGACATGAGCACAAGATAATAAGCAAAATGCAAGTCAACATATTAAGCAAAATATATTCATCTACACAAGAGGTCGTTTACTACCTAGAAGGCAGAATGCAAAAAAAATGGATCCAATCTGCAATGTTTTTTGCACTTTGCACCCAGCCCTGTAGGTAGCAGAATTGCTGTGTGTCTCTGCACTCAGTTTTATAGGACAAAGGCTCATGTTCACCCACAGGAGTTCTGCTCCTGCCTGTCCCCTAACGACCATTTTCTGACACAGAAGTTGTGCAGTGTTGGTGGGTGCAGGATGAGTTGGGACATAATATTAAGGGGTGCACTTTAGCATCCCTTTGTCCATTTGCCCTTCTATCCAATCAATTCAATTTCTATTTTCTTTTAAGAGACCTTTGGTATCACTAGTACAGGATGCCAAAGGGTAAAAGGGAATAATTCTTGCCAGAAGGAAGTTGTCTGGGTCAGTAACCTAATTTTACAACATGCTGTATTGCTTGAATATCAATACAGTATTCATTATCACAAATTTAACCACTCTGTGATAACCCTGGGAAAGTTTATTGTGCCTTCCTTTATAGCACGTTATAATAATTAATCTCAAATGATATGGAGACATGCTTAGACAGTGTTCCCACAAAAAAAAGAGTAATCAATCTGCCTGTATATCATTAAATATTATGTAATGATTTTATTATAGCAAAGCCTTTAGCCAACATTTTCGTGTTCTGTCTAGACATAGGATAAACAAAATATGGACTGGGGCCATCTCTGACTCAGCATAAATTCTTCTATGCCCCAGGGCATGGTGATTTAAAGACCATCTACAAATGCCTTGCCAGTACTGCTGGTGTAAAATTCTTATTTTTGATAAAGGCAACAGGGATCATTTACAAAGACCGGGGGAAAGTGAAAGAGTGAGAGAGAGCTTCCCTTACTCCCTAAGCAGATGTTGTCATGTGGTCGGGTTGCCACCTCTCCTGCACTGGGGCGGGTGTGGGTTTTCTCTGGGTACTCCGGTTTCCATCCACACTCCAAAAATATTCAGGCAAGTTAATTGGGTTCTGACTAACTTGACCCTAGTGTGTGTGAATGTGATAGGAATGGGACCTTAGACTGTAAGCTCCTCTGAGGTAGGGGCTGATGTGAATGATGTATCATCTCTGTGAAGTGCTGTGTTGACACTATATAAATACCAGGAAATAAATAAAATAGATTCAGCGGCACTAGGTAAAATCCACACTGGAATGTGCCTATGTTTTCTTCACAATCTAGCAAAACACTTACAGGTTTCCCTATCTGACCTAACGGTAGGCTTAGCACTTGTAGATTTGTAGAGTAGAGCAGCAGCTACTCCCAGACCACACCTTAGTTACACGTCAGGTTAATCAGACCTCACACCAGAACAGACCCTCATTTTCAAAGCCTTTTGTGGGAATATACATTACTTCTATGACTTTTCCAGCAGGATATAACCAGAAAGCTTAATTTCTAAAGCTTTTTTTTAAGAAAGCTTTTTTTCTAGCAACTCTACCATGCAGGTATCTCCGTATTGTGCATGCTGAAAGAGCCAAATAACTTTGTTACAGTGAAGGCCTCTGAAATTTAGCATCTTCCATCTTTTATTGGATTATGTGCTCTTCTGGTTTTTTTTATTTCAGTAATAATCATTTTATGCTCTGTAGACCAAAAACTAGAATTCATATATGGGGCATTGCCCCATTGCCAGAATTAACCTCTCCTTCTTCATCAAAGCTCTAAATATAATTTATGATTTAAGTAACCTGCATTTTTTTAATGGTGCATTACCTTAAATTTGTCAACACTGAATCTCATCAGCCACTTACATTGTTAGCTCCATAGTGCAGGGTCCTCTGTCTTGTTTTTTAATACTTTGCATGTAATTTTGAATGTAAATGTATTTTTATATTTTATTATTGTATTGATTCCCTTTGGCTTTATTATTGCATTTGATTTAACATACAGAACTACATACACAAGTAGCCTGATTAGTAGCCTGATCAGTAGCCTGATACATACTCTTGCCACCAGCTTGTTAGTGGTGCCCTACTAGGAACTGTAATGTGCATGTCTTATCACAACCTTCTATTTCTGTCTATTAGTCAGATGCTTAACTATCTTAATTATTCATAATATTTGTATTATGTACCAGGAAGGAAGTACAGCTGGTGAAGGATTTGAAAGTCACCAGAGCAGCCAAACTCTAATGGTGTTGAATCAGTTAGACTCCTTGTAAGGTTGTAGTGCATAGAAAGTGTAAAATAGTATTGTGGTTAGTTAACTTTTGAATTTGAATTTTGAATAACTAATACAAAATGTTTTGTTTTGCCAAAAGATTTAAAAAAGAAAAGAATGTTGCCATTAATGTCTCTGGAATAACAATATCTGGGTGTACAAGATCCCATCCCTATATATGAATTTCTGAAATGCTAAGGGAAATGTAGCTTAATTCAGTCTTAAAATGTGTTTTTCCTTAAATAGTATTGCGCTGAAATCATAATTAAATTTGCTAGCATTTGCAATTAGATAATTCTTTTTTATGTGTCTTTTTCTCTTTTCAGGCGACAATTATTACAGTAAAAAGACTTACAGCTACATTCTCATTAATTGGATGGTAAGACTTCTTTCTCAGTTAAAGGCTGAATGATTTACTTTGGCAGCTAACAAAAGCAGGGTCAGACATTTAGTTCTTCAGAATGAACATGTATTTTTACTATGAAAATCCAGTGTGTGACAGTTGTAGGTGAACAAACAAAACCACTGCCACTCTGGGCTCTAATTAAACACAAGATTTAAGTCCCTCACTTTGACCGGGTCTTTACTGGGATTCACAGCAGTAAAACAAAATAACAAGTTAAGCAGTCTTTACAAATATTTTCCCAGGGACCCTTCACCCTTCCATCAGCCAAATGTTAATCGGGCAGGTTTTATTTTCCTGTCCAATTGATTACCAAATCTGCCGTTGATGAGGACCCCAATTCGATAACCTGCATAACAGCAATTATTTTCCACTCTTCTGCATGAGGGCCAAACGATTAGATCCGCCTGTTATCACCTCACCTGAAGTGGGCGTATTGGGAAAAGATTGCCAAATGAGCATATGTATGGCAGCCTTTACACATATTTCTAGTATAGTGATCCCCAGCCAGTGGCTCGCGGGCAACATGATGCTCACCAACCCCCTGGATGTTGCTCCCAGTGGTCTCAAATCAGGCACTTCATTCTTAATTTTTGAGGCAAATTTTGGAGGCATAAAGACCATGTGTGTGCTGCCAAACAGAGCCTCTTGCCAGTCCTGATGGGGCTACCAAATAACAAATCATAGCCCTTGGGGCACCCCCAGGAACATGTTTGTTTTGTTCCCAGATGTTTTTATATTAAAATGTGCCTCATGGGTAAAAAAGTTTGGGGACCCCTGCTCTAGTATATTTCTATACGTTGATTATTCCTCAGGTGATATTACCGAGAGGAAGTAACTTATCTTGATACAGATGACGTTTTCATATTGTTTCCAATATGGCAGCTGCAAACCTGAAAAAACTAAAGCAGCTCTTGTAATGGGTATTAAGGGATAATCATTTTGTGTCAAGGGGTTCTGTTTAATTTAAAGGTCTTTCTTTTCCTCTGATTATTGAAATTTCTATCTGGCTGCTTAACTGAAAATGTATGATAAAATAGCTATGCATCTCTTAAAATCTAATACAGCTTATTGTCACCAGAATTACCTACAGTATTTCCTTGTGGCAAAAATTACGTGTATTACTGTGTAAAGAGTGATTTTGTAAGAAAATATTTTGATGCTGAAAAAATGTATTGTGATTTTTTTTTCTGCTTGCATGAAAGTATTATTGCTGATACTGGTGTTACCATTTCCTTTTTTTGTAAATAACAAAAATCAGTATGGCAGGGCTTCATCCTATACACTTTTGTTCAAACCCATTGGCACATGAACATGACCAGTTTAAAGGGTCATTAACAATCACTGCACTTTTGCTTGAAATGTCTGTTATTTATCAATGACCTCAGTAATTGTCACATATATTTATTGGAGGAAATTCCTCTCTCACTTTATAAAGGGCCTTTGCCTAAATCATGTAGTGTTTGTGCACTATCGTGCACTATTTAGTAAAATAATTGCAGCTTAGCTCCTCAGCATCCTCCATCATTTTGATTATTTGCACTGTGCACAAGTGCTCAGGACAGGAGCACAGGGGGTTAAGCAGTTGGGATCATTAGGATTTCCATTAGTGTGCGGGTTGAGAAATACTTGACCCCCAACCTGAACCCTACCCAACCCGGCTTCCTCCTTTTATTTATAGACCCGCGCCCCCCCTGCAATAACGTTACAAAAGTAGGCGGGTGTACCAGGCGCACGCCTATATATTAGAGAGCCGGAAGTGGAAGGCAGTGGTAGGTTGTGGGCGGGGAGGGTAAGCGGAAGCGATCAACCCAAACCCACCCACAACCCGCAGTTGATTTGCAGAGGTCGACCTAAACCTGCTCGACCCGCGGGTTAACCTGCAGTTATTGGACCAGCCTGCACATCAGTAATTACAATGCCTGTCTATGCTGAATCCATCATTTTTTGAAACTTTTATCTCTCTCTAAGTCTTTCTCTTTTTTAGGGATGCACCAAATCCAGGATTTGGTTCGGGATTCAGCCAAGATTCGGCTTTTTTCGGCAGGATTTGGATTTGGCCAAATTCATGCCTCTGGCCAAACCGAATCTGAATCCTAAAAATCATGTGACCTTTTTCCAATTTTTCCCAGATTCAACCCTTCCAAAACCTAATTTGCATATGCTAATGCAAAGGGTTTGGGGGTTTGCCCGAATCCAAAAAAGTGGATTCGGTGCATCCCTACTCATTATTTTCTTAACCATACCCCAAATTATAGGGAAAGGGAGTTGCACCAAATACTGGTGGTGGTTTTTTTTTTCATTTTTTTAGCAAAGAAGAGCACTCATTTTCGGTCAAAGGTGATTATGATCACTGTAGGGGGGGCTAACAAATTGGTACCCCACCCCAGAGATTGATTAATTTTTGCCTTTTAAAAGCACTTTTATTGGCATAGTCAAGATTATTCAAGTCAGTGAGAGATGGCAGGAGGCAATTTCTGTCACTTTCCAGCTGAATATGTCATAAGCCTAAGGGAATTAAAATACAATTGAAGTGCTTTTAGAGGTGACAAGTAAGACTGCTAGTCTTAGCAAAATAGCAGCTTAGACAAAGCTACAAGCAGAAATAACAAAAGCTGTACACACTGTAACGGGTGCTTAACCCATTTATTAGCCGCAGATTTTTACAAGCAACATTACTTTGATGGGGAATAAAAGTACGTATGTCAGAAATCCCCCCTTCCCCCCAAAGCATGTTTTGTCACAGTTTGTAGAGGTATGGGTTAAAGGGTTTGTTCACCTTCCAAACACTTATTCAGTTCAGTTTTTTTTTTACTTCATTTTATAGATGACTGTTTTTCTAATAATGAAGTTTAAAGGTTAATTTTTTTAAATCTTATGTCTCCTTGGAACAGCTGAGGGAAAGAAGCCACCGACCCTGTAAATTGATCTAATTTCATAAATTAGTTCATACATTTTTTTTATCTTTGGCCCTTCTGAGCATAAGGCTGATGTCAGTATGGCTGATGTATTTTTTTGAAAATACCGCCATACGCCACCTACTTGTGCCTACACCCGAATGAATGAGATAAGCTCGGGTGCAGGAAATACTCATAAAAATGCAAGACTTAGCATTCTCTCACGTTTTTATGTGGATATTGGCTACATGTGCCTGCACCAGAGCGTATCTCGGGTGCAGGCACAGATAGGAGACGTATGTCTTTTTTTTGGCAAGCGTTTCATTAAACCAGTTGAATAAATTGATACAATAGTTGCTCATGTTCCACAGATGTTGCTGGGAAGTAATGTAATCAAGTAATGTAGTAAATTGCAACAGTTCACCTGCACCTGGATTGCTGAGATGCTACATTGAAAAACCAGAAACACCACAGAGAGGAACATTAAAGTTCAAGTTTTCGAAAAGGTCATCAGTATTTCTGGTGTACTGCCTGAAACGAATTGGGTTTGGAAGGTAAACAACCTCTTTAACCTTTTAAGTGCCAGCCGAATTTGTCATTTCAGTTCCCACCAGTGCAAGACGTGTTTTAAGCATTTTGTACTCATTCACTTTAACAATGCTTTTTGGTAGGAAAACCTCCATGAAACTAGGGAAATTAAATATCTTTTTTTCGTCACTAATTGGGCTTCGACATACACACTGAATGATGTGTATTTTGGGTGAAATATGTACAAAAAAAAAATTATGAAAAATTTCTGTATATTTTGAGGTTTTTTTCCATAGAAAAGTTGATTTTACACACTTTTTGTTGTTGTTTCTAAAAGCCCTGATACTCCCAAGTCCAACGATACCAAATATGTGGTGGTAACCCACTGTTCCTGTCCAGAAGTAACCCCCAAACTAAAGCAGTACTTTGTACAATATCACACCAGAACAAAGTACTTGTAACAGTTGATGCAGCATAACTTTTATGTAAATCTAAAATATCCCCTCATGTTTGGTATTTTTAGAAACTGCAGACCTTCAGGTTTCTAGGTGCAATCTAGTTTTCACTCAAAAGCCAAATACTTTTTGTCAGTGCATCGTGAAATTTGGAGCTTTTTTTTGCATTTTTGTTTTTTTTCTAAAACGTAAACTTGGATGCAAGATCAAATGTGGATTTGGCAAAAAAAAAATCTCAGAAAGATTTTCGAACCAAGCCAAATTTGAAAGACAGACTTCTCCCGAATAAAATTATGCCCCAGATGTATAGGTGCACATAAAGAGGTGGCCACCAAACACCCCAAAGCAGGGGCAATGCATAAGAGCAATTACAAAAAAAAATTGGGGGACTGCGCTCTATGTGCACTACCTGCGGTTTTTCAGTGTTAACCCCCCTACCTGTGAAATAACCCCCACAAACTATATATTTACAAAAAGTGCACACCTTCAGCTATTCAGAGGCACCACTCTTCTCTTTCTACATGGAAAATTGTGGCCACAGTCCCTTGCAGAAATCAGCGCTTTGGTGAGAAATCAAGGAAAAACCAGATACAAACCTAGATTTTTCCACAAAATCTCCATAGCAACTACCAAAAACTTACTAAACACCAATCTGCAAGTTTCCCTGAATAAAACGATACCCCATATGTATGGGTGCACATAAAGACGTGGCCACCAAATGCCCACAAACAGGGGCAATGCATAAGGGGGGCTGCGCCCTATGTGCACTACCCGCGGTTATTTAGTCTAAACACCGCCATAGCTGTGAAATAACCCCCGCAAACTATATATTTCCAAAAAGTGCACACCTTCAGCTATTCAGAGACACCACTCTTCTCTAAATAGAAAATTGTGGCCGCAGTCCCTTGCAGAAGTCAGCGCTTTGGTCAGAAATCAAGGAAAAACCAGATACAAACCTAGATTTCTTCTTAAAATCTCCATGGCAACAACCAAAATACTATTAAACATCAATCTGCAAACGATACCCCATATGTATGGGTGCACATAAAGACGTGGCCAAATCAAATCACGAAAATGCAATAAAACCACTAAAAGCAATGAAAGAACAATAATTGCAATGAAATCGGTGGTCAGAGCCCTGGATCCACCAATGTCACTGAAAAACCAACCTTTTTTGGGGCACTAAACATGCAATAAAGAACAATGCAAAGAAAACACAATAAAATCACTAAAATCCAATAAAATCACCTAAACCAACAGAAGATCTACCAACGACACTGCAGATGCAACCTTTTTTGGGGCACTAAACACGCAATAAAGAACAATGCAAATGTAATAAAATCAAATCACGAAAATGCAATAAAACCATAAAACAATAATTGCAATAAAATCGGTGGTCAGAGCCCTGGATCCACCAACATCACTGCAAATTCAGCACCCAATAGCAATAGAAAAGTTAAAATGCAATAAAATAAATAAAAAACAGAAATAAATTATGAAAACGCCAAAAAAACACAAAAATGCAACCAAATAAATCAAATAATTATAGAACAAGATCAGAAACAAAGTTTTAGTGAAAAAAAAGACTGCCAAAGAAAGCAAAGAAAGAAAGAAAAGAAAATAAAGAAAAAAAAATGTGTGCTTGGCAAAGTTGTCTGTAAGTGTGTATATGTGCAAAAGTGTGATAATGAGAAAAACAGAAGAAGAAATAAAATAAAAAATTTAGACAGTTTAGATATAAATAAGCAAAATAAACAGTGGTGTAGAGTTGTAGTTCAGCTCACCCAAGGCACGCAGGTGATCAGGGCGACCCAATCCGGCAGGAAGGCAGCAGGGGGGCCCAGCAGTCACATGTGCGCAGCAGGAGTGGAGGAGGCAACAGTAGGGGGCGATATTTAAAGGGACAGCAGTGGACAAGTCATCATCGCGTGCCCACTGCTGTCATTGGCTGGGGACCGGATCGGTGAGTATGTCTTTACTCGCTCGTTGCCTAGGGGGATGTGTGGGGGTTTACAAGCGCTGCGCTGCTTTAAAAGCGAGCGCAGCGCTTGTAAACCCGAAAGTGCTGCAGGATGTAGATTCTACGTCCTGTGGCACTTAGGTACTTTGGTACCCAGGACGTAGAATCTACGTCCTGTGGCACTTTAAGGGTTAAAGTGGTGGTTCACCTTTTAGTATGTTGCGTATTAATTATTTGCCATCCTCTTCTGACTCTTTCCAGCTTTCAAATGGGGGCCACTAAAAAAACTATTGCACTGTGAGGCTACAATACTGTTATCATTACTTTTTTTCTATTTATGCCCCCTCTATTCATATTCTTGTATTTCTTTCAAACCACTGTCTGGTTGCTAAGTTGAATTGGTAGCTGCCAAAATTCCAACTGGAGAGCTTCTGAACAAAAAGCTAAATAATAATATAACACAAATAAACACAAATAAATTATTAAAGGACAAGTTGCAGACTTTGAATTGTACTCTCTACATCATTGCTGTCCAAAACTGCCTGCCTAAACTGCCATATTTCTAAGACAGGTTTTTCCTATTTGTTCCTTAGTTGATAGATACCCTGCCTAGCATATAAGTTGCTGTTGTGCTACATAATTGCTCATTAGTGTTCAGGAATACATTTTCTATCTTTGGTAAATTTAAATAGCAGACCAAAACAAGAACTCCCTTTTAGAATCCTGAAGTAAAGAGAGTAAGAAGTAAAGAAAGTAAAAATACATTCCTCTCAGTTTTTCTCACAGTACCATGTGAAAATTACAAAATTGATTTATAGTTTTGCTTGGTTTATTATTAACTAAAGGCTGCAACACCTTGGTCCTCTTCCAGAGCCGTCCCACTCCCTCTCCGAAAGCAACCCACTGAAAAGCAGAGTACTGTAGTGTAACATAGATGAAGGGCGTTATCTGGGACCACTTCTGGTCTTCTTCTCTATGTTCTCCTGGCAGGAACATGTGCAGTTTAAGTGATTCCAGATGTGGCTTTAACTGCACCTGGTTTATTTCAGCGATTACAGTACAAAATGACTCTTGGCAAACCCCACTGTACTACTTTGCACTACTATTTAGGATTGCCCAACTGCCAGTGTGAAAGCCATGCTCTTATCTTCTTTGGCAACCTCCCTAGCTGTGCTCCTCATTTAGATGTGGTCATTTTCTTGGCTTATTTTGACAAGAATAAATGAAATACCTTTTACCTGTACTGTATAAACATGGACCATGCATTATAGAGACATAATGAAGAACCAAGGGGTCTTCAGCCGGAGAAATCTGAATAGAATGACTTCTGAATTGAAAAGCTGGCATTGAGTGTTCTCTGCAACAGCTGCCAACTAAAGCTGTTTAATAAATGTGCTATTGTTTTAATTTCATTTATAACATGCTCTGTCAGACTTCTTGGTGATCAGACACTGGGGACTCGAAATTGTATTTCAGACTTCTTTGGTGAGTCCTTGTGGATTGTTGATTTTATCAGAAGCTTTAAGGCTCAGTATACGTGGGCTGCAGATTCTGTTAGAGGCTCTTGGGCTTGTGTTTGTATATTACAAATGTTGTGAGTTCATTCCGTTATAGATTGGGTTTATATATTTTATATGTGTCTTCTATAAAAAGATTTGAAACTGCTTGACTCCAGTTTTCTATGTAAGACTGCTTGCTCAGGAGAGAATTTTATTTGTCATCTTCTTTAGCATCTATGGAAGATGTAAGTATAGTCTCTTGCTGTCTCCCTAAGTGTCTCTTCACATGGAAGCATTTTACAAACAATGCGTGAACACTAAATACAGAAATAAAAATAAATCAACAGCATAGGATAAAAGAAGACCCTTATAAACCAATTTACAACCTGCACAATAGACAGCAGACATAGGTTTATAATATTAACTGTATGGTGGTTATGTCACTTTAAGGTTGAGATTTATTTGAATTCATTATTGTACTCTATATTTATTAAATACCCTGTTTATTTACTAATTTATTGCTCTGCCATACAACACAGCGTACATAATTAGCACTATATAAATAAATATATACATACATAAATAAATACTAGAGTGCTGGCTGAACTCACATATAGGGTTTTAGGTATTTAAATGTTTGTGTAGTAGGAAACCTGTCACCCGTGGTAAAGATACCAGAAGGGAATAAAACTTGTTAGGTGTTAGGGGAATTATCTTCTTTTCCTGTGAATGCTGTACCAATTCTTGCCGATTAAAGATGGGAAATAAACGTGTTTTTAAAGGAGAAGGAAAGGTAAAAACTAAGTAAGCTTTATCAGAAAAGACTATGTAAATACAGCCATAAGCACTCACAGAAACGCTGTTCTCTGTCAAAGAAAAACAGAATTTGTTGTCTCTTTTATTTCCTGTGCCATAAACACGCAGCTCTCTCCTCTCTCCCCTCTCCTGCTCCCCCCTCCCTCAAGAATGCTTAGAACTCCCTCCCCCCCCTTAGGAATATGTGATCTGAGCCAGTCAGCAGGAAACTTCCTCATAGTCTTACTAAATGCCCATGTATAGGCGTCTTGGTCTTGGTGCAGGAGCAAAGCATTATGGGAACTTTCTTTACAGAGCTCAGCGGTTTTTTTTTTTCCTATGAGGCTTCTGATCATCAGAACAGGCAAAATATGGGGAGACTAAAGGTCCCCATACACGGGCCGATTCTAGCTGCCCATATCGGTCCCTTAGACCGATTCGGCAGCTAATCGGCCCCTGCATGCGCACTACCGACGGGCCTGCCCGACCGATAAAAAATCTAATCGGATCGGGGACCGCATCGGCTCGTTGATGCGGTCCCCGGACCGACTTTGCCTATACCCGCCGTAATAATTAGATCGTTTGGCCCCAGGGCCAGAGATCAGCACCAGCCCGGGATACATGTAGCGCTTCCTCCTTCTGTCTTCGCTCGCGCACGCATGCGCAGTAGAGTGAAAAGCCGAACTTTAACAGAGAAGTCTGCTTTTCACTCTACTGCGCATGCGCCTGTCGTTTAGTCGTTGCAAAACGAAGTAGGAAGTGCTCCGCTACAGATACCCCGGGCTGGTGCTGTTTTCTCCTAACAGGGGCACCACCCCGGGTACAAGGTAAGTGATTAAAGTAACTTACACTAACATTTTGGCACCCCCAAGTCACTTAGCCTTTCCTTGTACATTAAGGGCACTATTGAGAGAACTAAAGGTATACCTGCAGCTTGGGATGAACTTTTATTAGCCTTTCCTTCTCCTTTAAGGGAAATCAATTCAGACTAAAATGGTTGCTTTATCTTTAAATTCGTGTAGCCTCAAAATGTTCCAAAACAGATAACCTGTTCTGCAAAAATACATATTGTTATTGGCCGTCTGTGTTCGTGACCCAAACCCCAGCAAATAAAATAAGATCTTTGTTTGTGACTTGAAAACTGTCAGTACTGTGGGATGGGATTTACAAAAATCTAATGGACATAAGTTTCAGGTGGATTTGCAGCAAAATGACACTTGTGAACTCTATTTATTTATTTATTTTTGCTATGGTACTTAGAGAAGACTTTAAAACGACCCCATAGGGTTAAATGAAAATATTTTGTTAAGTCCTAATAAAGCCCATTTACAGGAGTAAAAAGGCATTTTTTTACTACTCAACATTTGTCTCAATGTAGCACACTGCTGCTTGTTAAAGGTACAGTAACACCAAAAAGTGAAAGCGTTTTAAAGTCATTGAAATATAATGTACCGTTGCCCTGCACTGGTAAATGTTGTGTGTTTACTACAGAAACACTATTATAGTTTATATAAATAAAATGCTGCGTAGCCATGGGGGCAGCAAATCAAGCTGGAGAAAAGGCACAGGTTACATAGCAGATAACAAATTTGCTCTGTAGAATATAATGGGGCTTAATCTGTTATCTGATAAGTAACCTGTGCCTTTTGTCCTCTGAATGGCTGCCCCCATGGCTAAACAGCAGCTGTGTGTATATATAAACTATAGTAATCTTTCTGAGGCAAACACACCAATTGTACCAGTGCAGGGCAACAGGGCACTGTATTGTACAAGTCAGGAATGTATTTTTCATATAGGCACCCATGGGCCTGTGCCTAGGGAGGCAGATTTATTAATTAAAATTGGGGGAAAAATATAATCTCTGGATACTGAAATTTTATTTGAAAACTGTTGTACGGTTGATGTCTAAAAATATCTGCATGTGTAGTGGGGGAAAGTGTAGTAAATTATGATGCAAGAAATTCTGTTGTAAACCCTTGCCGGTATATAATATTTGTTTTTACTTTTTGCAGTTTCTGTATGCTTCTGATTATCTGGCTTTTTAGAAAGTACAATTCTCTGGCACAGGTAAGCCTTAATATGCAAAATATCCTTTTTATAATTGGAAAGCAGAGTTACTTTTCTAATAAATATGTGTTATGAATGGTTGTCTGTCATGAGCTGGACTTGGATTTTTTACTATTGAGTGCTATTCTGATATCTACCACTTTTAGCAATACATGTGTCAGGGAGCTGCTATAGTGTTACCTTTGGCTGCTGGGGGGAAAAAAGAGGGGTGTAAAATCACTCCAACTTGCAGTGCAGCAGTAAAGATTGACTGAAGTTTATAAGAGCATTTGGCTTTGGCATCCTGGGAAACTAATAATATAAAAAAAACATAAAAAATCTGCTCTTTTTAAAAAAAATGGATTTCAAAGCAGGGTTCTGCTGGATAAGCTCTATTAACTGACATGTTTGGGGAAAAAAAACTTGTTTTCCAATGCCAGTATTCCTTTAAGGAAACAGCAATAATCAGATGGTGTGTAGTTTCATGGACAAGAGCAGACATTTGCTAAGGACTGTTAATACTGGGTATAGGGCCGGAACTAGGGGTAGGTAGAAGATAGGGCACAATGGTGGGGGGTGCCAGGCAGGTACCTCTTCTTTCGCCTCCCCCCCTAGTTCGGGGCCCTTTCCCCCCACTCCGGCCCCCATGTGCGTGCATCTGTGCGCTCGCTTGCACATGCTCACACACACAGGTGGTTGGGAGGGGCGTTGGGGAAGGTCAGTGGCCATAGATAACCCGGCACTGGCTGGGCAGGTACAAGTATGGGATCTGTCAAAACTAATAATCAGAATGTAAAGTATTTTAAAATAATAACCAAAAAATTAAAGTGTTTTTTTAGTTAATCCCCTTTTCTTTGTAATAAAACAGAACCTTGTACTTGTTGGTAATTAAGCTGCATAACTCTTTACCATAGTCTGTTCTCATTTTGTTGTTAATTTAGTTAGACAAAGGCAAAGGGTGATGTTCATTTACTAATGATATTGCATTTAGCAACAATGTAATCTTGACAAACCATGTATTATTACATGTTGTTGAGCTTGAGAAGTTCACAGTGTTATGAACCAGAGGATGATGCATTCCCTGAACTCTGTCCCTGTGTCTGGTATCTTTCTATAAATGCTGATTTCGGATTATTATACTGTCTGAATTAGCACTTTTATACAGACAGAGATAAGCAGTGAAATAAAATAATTTGTGAGAAATATTTTTAGACCAAAGTACAAAATTACAAGGCAATGCAGGTATCCTTGCTAATATGCCACTTACAACGTTACTTTATTAATCCCATCACAATTGTAAGGTGAAATTTTGGTCCAGCACTTTATATTTTTTAATATATTGCTTATTGGCTGATGCAGTAGTGTTTTCGTATCACTAACAATATTCTGCCATGATTAAATGGTCAGCAATATCTCAGCACATTAGTCTTGCAATGGTGCAATTACGATATAGAGTAGATATGCAGTGTCACTGTAAAACACATCCGATGTATTGACACATATTGTCAATATGTATGATTTCTCCCTGTGGAGAAAAAACATTTATACCTGAATTGAATCATCTGCCACATCAGTGATGCTCTGAGAAGCATACCGTACTTACCAAAGAATGCAGGCAAAAAACCTTAGACTAGGTTGTGTCAGAACTGTTTTTTTAAAAGAGGTCCTCCACCCGAAAAACCAATAACTGATGTTTTTTTTTTCTTTGTGAAAGAAAATAAAATTCTAAGAAACTTTACAACATATTTTATAAAGTAATTATAAATGTGGGTTGACAACACAATAAATCCACATTTTAAAAGTGGGAAAAGTGAGCTTGTCTTATTAATCTATAAGGCTTTATTTATTAGAATCAATTAAGCTTAACTTCTGTGAATAAGCTCTCTATAACACAGTGGAAGAAATCAATAGATCCTCCTCTGTATACTAATCTCCCTTGCTTCTGTTCAGGGTCATATGATCACAAGCACCTGCCATCCTCCTTGTGGCATGAAAACAATGGGAGATATCTCATTAGACCCAGTGGCAAAGAACTGGGGTTTTTAGCCTTTTAGATCCACAATTACTGGCTGATGCGCATTCCTGGGTGTGCAGCACTGTTGAATGGCAGATTGACTTTGGGCTAGATAAAGGTTAACACAATTTTAACACAAATTAAAGCCAACTTGGCACAATGTTAGTACACTACTAGTCTGTTGAATGCAGTCTCTTCAAATAATGTTTCAAAAACATAAAATGCTGCTTTATGGATTTATATATACATCCAATATTAAAGGCCAAGCAACAACAGTGTGTGGACTGAGGTTGAAAATATGCATTTTCAGACAGATCTTAATTTTAAAGGAACAGGAACACTAAATTTTCAAAATGCAAATTTACCTTTAAACACTTTGATTAACATATACAGTATAACATAGAAAAATTACAATATCCTAAGTTGTTAATGAATAAATGACACTACCTTGTATACATAGGGCACAGTAAAAAGGGCGATGTAGCGACTGATTTACTTCCTGTTAAATCCAGGAGTTAGTTTCCTGCATTCTCTAGCGATCCAGGAGAATGTGATTTATAGCTTTTTTTCATGCCAGTTCTGGGAGATTGGTGGGCAACGAACGCTGTTTTAGCTTCTGCTCTGTTTTGATTTCTTTGGGAGCGAACGTGCTGCTGAGATTGTACAGGGGGGGGGGGGGGGGCGGAGGGGAAGCTGACCGGAAGTTTGTCACAAGAGGAGCTGCTGCCTGAGCCCTATCAATACTTGGTAAGGTTACTTATTTAAAATCTACTTATTAATATTTCTGTATGATAAATTTGCTAATAATAATGTATAGAAGGCATGTGTTTGATGTAAAATATTTGTGTTACTGGTCCTTTAAATCAGCCTCTTTTCCATTTACCAATATATTCCTATATATTTCCAGTCTAGGCCTGTGGACAATTTACCAGGTTGATAGAATCATTTGTATATGCCTACGGCTTGCTCTTCTTTTTCCATGAGTTATAGTTAACAGACTCAAAGATAAAAGATCATGCTTATCTGACTTGTCATGTATGGTGGATAAGGCACACCCTTCCTCATTTGAGGCTACTGCCACTTAAGTATGTTTCATACTGTGAATAATTGTCATTACTTCAAACATAAAATACGTTTTCAGTTATTGCCTGGAAAGATTGATGGTTGCATTGTCAGAAAAAACTCTTGCAGGGTTTGTGTGCCTTCATATGCTATATAAAGCATGCTAAGTTGGAATTATTTCTTGCAAAACTTGCAAAAGCTTGCATTTTTCATATGACTTTGCTCACTATTAATGGAGGTTTTCTTTTTGTTCTTTCTTATCAGTTCGTAGGTAAATATCATTGTATGTTTTTAATGTTCTTCTTTCCTATGTATCACATATAACCACATCCCACACAGTACTCCCTTCTGGCCTTTGTTTTGTTAGCCCATGCTTTTTTCCATACTGTTCACCTCTGGAGAGTATACTTTACTTAAACAATCCTTAATCCTTAAACAATGGAGGTCAAATGTGTGATAAAATTATTAAAGGCTTTGCCCTGTTCCAAGGTACATGTTTAACACCTGCTTGAAGGTGGCGTAATTGTGACCTTTTCTTTAAGAAGTTTTATTACATTCACTGTGCAATCGCAGTCGCAAACCTTGTGTCACAAGAAATGCAAAGGATTTGTTAGCAGGTTTTTGTTGCGCAAACACAAAATTTGTAAGAAAGTGCCAATACATATTACATTCGCCAATAGAGCTCCATTTGTAGGACTAAGATATAATCATATGGTTGTCCCAGAATTGTTCTGGCATAGAAATTTGAATTGGTACCATTTAAGATGCCAAGAAAAGAACACACAGCCACTTCAAATCTATTTATACATCTAAAGGAACAGGAAAACATATTGCTGAGGTATTTTTATGTGAGGGGCTATTAAGATATTTACCGTTTTTCTTTTTACATAGGGACAGTTTCTGTTTCAGGGATCTATACTAACATTTTAGGGTAGTTTTGTATGGATATTGAGATCATGTACAATAGGATTATATACAGTACAGACATATGGCCTATTATCTAAAATGCCCTGGACCTGGGTCTTTACCTAATTTTAATTTTTATACTGTAAGCCTACAAAAAATCATTTAAACATTAAAAAAACCCAATTGGATTGTTTTGCCTCCAATGAGGATTAGTTATATTATTGTTGGGATCAGGTACATGGTACTGTTAATTATTATAGGGAAAAAGGAAATCATGTATTCAAAATTTAAATTACTTGATTAAAATGGAGTCTATGGGAGATGGCCTTCCTGTAATTCTGAGCTTTCTGGATAACGTATTTCTGAGCTTTAAAAACGATAAATATAAATTATAATTACTTTTGAAGTTGCTAGTAATGGGACATTGTATTATATACTAAAAGTTTACTTAAAGGTGAACTATCCCTTTAATGTATGGGGATCCAAATTATATAAAGGTCCCTTATCCGGAAAAACTTAAGGTCTCAAGAGAACAGGTCCCATGTACTACTAAAAAAGTCTATTTTTATGAAAATGTTTTTATTTTATAACCCCTAGGCATCCACAGCAGACAATATCTTTCATTCACATAATGTTTAATTAATTACAGTAATAATTCCACTCACAGGAAGTTTATTAAATTAGTGAATATCTCAGCATATAGAACAAACTAAATAAAAATCATGCATGGAGAGAGTGGAGCACAACGTTTTTTTCAGAGGCCAGATACTAATTTTAACTGCATGTTGACATTGTGATAAATGTGAGGAACCACTAATATGAAAAGAACAATATTAACACTGACATTGACTCCCTGACAGGTGTGAGGAGTAAGGGATTCATAACTCGACTAATCACACCATAAGTACGTTAGGGTCTTTAGTGTACATTAATGAGAAGGTGGAAACATATCTTTTATTTTTATAAAGAAAATCTCTATATTCCTCACAATGAGAGTGAGGGTACATGGATTCCTTCCTTCTTTATTATTATGCTGTAATTGGGATTGCTTTATTAAAGAAAGTGCCTTTGAAGCTCCATATCAAAGCAATAATCAATGGATTATCCCTGATTTGTGGTGCACAGTACTATGTGGGCTGGCAAATTGCATGATCAATAGTCCAGACATACATGCTTAATACTATTTGGGTTAGCTAACTGCTTTATCAATTGTCCAGGCATGCCCGCATAAACTGGTAACTGAAATAAAAAGTGTCTGAAAGCCTTTTGTAAATCAACAAACTTGGATATTTTTTCATCTGCCCTTTATTTTGAGGACCACAAGACAAGAGTTTGGATAAGGGTTTGGGTGGACTTTGAGTGTGATCTGGTGAGTTAGGGACATGGACAATAAATATGGAATGTTGGGGGGGTGGGGTAGATTTTAGCAAATGGCTTCTTACTACAGTCTAGCTTTGATCTGCATGAGTTCTTATAGATTATTATGCCTAACATTAAACAATAGCAACATGTAATAAAGGATCTGGCAGATGCAAGGTAGGACAAATTAGATGTCCATACTCTTAAATACCAGTTGCTAAACAGTCCACTGATGCAGGTTATTTTTCAAGAAATAGCCATTTTATAAATGCATTACTTAAACAACTGATAAATGACGGGACAGACTCTGACATTTTTTAAAATATGCTGTTTGTGGTTTGGTGTTTTCATAAAAGATATTGCTCTGTGAATGATCTTGCTCTGGAAAGAACATTAGCATAGCTTTCAACATACCATTCTGTAACTGATTACATCACATGCATTTTAATTTAGTTTTATTTTATAGTCACGGGCTTTATGCTTTTATAGGCAGTTTTATTTCATGGGTGCAAAGGGCTAGGAATTCATTGCTTAATAATGGTTATGTACATGAAATACTGGGGTATTATATTATAGGGTCAGTAGTCATATTCAAACAGTAATAGAAGTGTCAGTGTGCTGAGTTCAACATACAGAGTTCTAAAAACATATCGATATAATCTCAAAGTGGCTTGATTATCATTTTTTCCTATTTTATTTTATTTTTTGCCCATTTTCTGTTAAATTGATGCCCACTTTAATATGGTAATGCAAAGGTAATTTTGATTATTCTTTCAATGCAGATGCCCTAATAGAGTGTTGGATTACTGAAATAACTTCTTGTGTGGCAATATACTTTATTTTTTTAATGTTATTTTGTATTTATAAGGTCAAACTCCTATTCAAGAGTTAGAGTTAACAGCGTTACTTTATATTCCTCTATTTTTAGGTTTGTTTAGGAAAACCGTTTCTGGAAATGTATTTTGAATGGAAATTGCATTTAATTACAATTTGTTTTTTTAGATTCTCCAGTCTCCAGTCCTATTGTATATGCTCTCAATATCCATACAAAACATTGAAGCTTTCTTTGTAAAAATGCAATTTAATAGTAATGTAAAATTCAACTTAAATTTGAAGAAAATCTTATTTTGTTGCTGCTGGAACCAAGCTGATCTTCTTCCCAGCCACTGTTTTTTTTTTCTTCTAAAATATTTATGCATTTGAATCCGGAACTGTTTTATTGACAATGTTATGCCTGTATTATAACATGCCTTTTTTATCACTAATAAAAAGTTTACAAAAAAAAAAAAAAAATATTTATGTACAGTCGACAACATATTTTTAAGTGATATTGGCATATTCCAGTTTTTTTTTTATAGAATTGTGGCACTATTAATTTATAAAGCATATATATGTATTGGACCAATAAATCTCACTTTATTGCATCCTACTATGCTCTGTTGTCCGTGAGTATTCATCATGAGAATCCTGTGCCAACACTTTTCCCGTCTATTCCAATTTTTGCTGCTCTGGCACCCAGGTATTGCATTCAAATTTTGGTGTGCTCTCCATTCTGCAATTTTATATATATGTGTATATATATATATATATATATATATATATATATATATATATATATATAATTTTACCAGCTTGGACACAAGAGAACCCTAAAATTAACAGCAGCCTGGACCTAGTGGTAATTCCAGAGTTTCAGTAGCAATATGAATCAGGTGCAATGCTGCAGAATTAATGATATTGCGTGTCTGAAGTGTTTCCATTTGTATACAAAAGCAAAAGGGAAATGTATTCTTTAACATGTGCACAATTTGCCAAAAGAGATGCTAATTTGCATCCTCTTCTTACCAGTGGGCTTCTAGGACTTAAAAGGGCCACATGGGCATAAATAAAAATACATTTCTGTATTTTATCAAAGAAAAAATATAGAGAAGGAGATGGGTATGAAGGCTGTGGGACTAAGATGGTGGGCATAAGAGAATGGGAGAAATAAGCAGGGGGCCTTGTATTGTATTTTAAACCAGGGTTAAGATTTTTTCCTATGCTCTACTCTAGGAAAGTTAATGTATTGTGTGACTATGAACATAATTGTAGTTATAATTATATATAATAAACCTTCATAGGAATAACCTTTGGCACTATGTTTAACTGAACTTTTTATTAAATAAATAGAATAGAAAATACATAGAAAGGAAAGCCCTGGAGATTTAAGCGTAGGGGCTGCATGACAAGGGATCCGAATAACCAGCAGCCAGATTACACTGGTTTATGTTTAGAGATTGGCAGAACCAGGTGCAACTGTGATTAGGTAAGAAGGAAAGAGTTAAGGCAGGAGAAGGCTGGCCTGGGGAGGGGCGGAGAAAGAGAGGGATGTGATGTCAGAAAAGCATTCACTTCCTTATCTTCTGAGCAGGTAGAAACATCCCACCCACCCTGCCTCTTTTTGCATATTTTGAGAAATGTCAGGAGTTTCTCTTCTTTTGGTTTTCATATTATCTATTAATAACTGAATGTTGAATTTTACCTGAATGCATTTTTATATTGTGCTTTCTGTATCTTTATATGGTATAAACTTGAGAGTCAGCTTTGTGTTTAATTCATGTTAACAACGATTTCTTGATCCAGGGAATGTTTCCGATTGCCCAGGGGGTCAGGAAGGAATTTTTTCCCTCTTGAGGCATAATTGGCACTAGCTTCAGGTTGGGTTTTTTGCCTTCCTCTGGATCAAAATAGTGGATATATGATAATATATTTTAAGTTTTATTTGTCACAGCAGCGGTAGGACCTTGCCAGAGTACTGCACAGGTCATTTTAGCAGAGGGAGAAAGGAGGTTCTCTCCTGTGACTGCACGGTGGATTGATAGATACAGACGCTACTACTGCTTGTGCTAGGTGACAGCCTGCTTGGATTTCCTATCATCGAGACACTGCAGATCCAGGACCGGCAGCAGGGCTGCTGAACTTCTCTCATGGTTGGTAATGCAGCTCCTGCTGGTAGCAGAGTTTGGGGCCATCCTCTCTGTAGGTAGAGGCAGTCTAATACTCATTCAAGTCTTCAGCGAGGAACGGCAGAGCATAGTAGCGACCTCTTATGGAATTATGGCTTTAGAATATTGCCTTGGGTTAGGCTGGCAAGGTCCTATTTATTTGATAAAATGTGAATAAATGCTGTGGCCATTTTCTCCACCTCTGTCTCCTGGTGTTTCATTGAGATATGTAACAAGGGGGTTCAGTGGGGTGCCTCAAGGCGAAGGGTCACTTGAGGAGTCCCCTTGTCATGAAAATTTGATGAAAATATCAGAATGGATATACATGAGAGTAATCATGCTACTGTGTGTCAGTTGTTTTACTTTTAAAATAATTAAATGATTTTGTATAATATAATAATGAATATAATAAAAACATAAGATTTTTCCAAACATTTTTTTAATAACAGATGGGGATTTTACATTTCACATTATAATATGACAGAAAAGGTTGCTCAGTGTTTTAAAGAGGCAGTATACCCGTTGTTTAACACAAGTTCTATGAATAAAGCTTGTGCTAAACTTTCTTTTTGCCTAGAATTAGTGGAGTAAGTTTAGATTTTGAATTATTAATTCATTATTTTTGACTTGAATGGATATAAAATAACTTTGCTGTATCATGCTTTAGTCTCAAGATAAAATTAATTCATCATACTGCCACTCTAAAAGAAAAACAAAACATGTTAGCAGCGGTCTGAAGCTTGTCCTGCGTATGGGACTGCTGAGCAAGCACAAATATGAAAGCCCAGCTGAGTATGTTTGATAGCTATTGCTTTGAGATAGGAGGGAAAGGGGGGCAGGTTAGCAAATTACATCATAGTGTCTGGAAATTTTGCTTTTTAACAGTCTGTTTGGATCTTTTGGCCTTTATGTGCTGTGTAAAGCTGTTCGTAGAAAAAAATGAGACAAAAAAAAGAAAAATAGAACAAATATAAAAAGACCAGGTTTGCCTATATATAGGCATATTTTTATATTTTGAATTCTTATATCTGCTTTTAAAAGATACGGATTATCTTAGAGTCTAAAACACTGGCAGTTCTTTTATTGTAAGGGTTACAATTTTCAAAAGTGGTTAAACAAATTAAAAATTAATCTTTTTAGGTTCCTTATACTGGTGTTATGGGGACCGGGGTGTTACCTAAATTTATGGTAAGAAAATATTCCATGCCTTTAGATTAGAGGAATGGAACTTTCTTTTGAAGCAGCGTAGGTGGTTTTTCATGGTGAGGGCAGTGAGGTTGTGAAATGCCCTTCCTAGAGATGTTGTAATGGCAGAGTCTGTTAATGCCTTTAAAGGGGTTGTTCACCTTTGTACAACATTCACAAATCATTCACATTAAAAGAACAGAACAACCTTTGCCATATGTATAGTTAACAAAAATGTGCAGCTGAAGAAATATTCACCTCAGAATCATCCCTCTGCTGAGCCTTCACTTCTGCACAGACCCTGTGCTGTGGATTTTTTTAAAAATTATTAAGTTTTGCAAAGATTTCAAGCCTGGCATTTTGAAACATAAAACTGTGCAATATGTGCTTGTATATATGTGGGGAAGTGTATAAGTGTACAAATCTAAATTCTTAACCCCATTCCTATAGCTAAAGTTGCATACAATTAAATAAGATACAATTAAATAAGATAGCTGAAAAGAAATCTTAGTCTGGCTTGCGCTTTAAAACCCAGTGGGTGAGCTTTAACATATAGGGTATTTCAAGAAAATGGACATTTTAGGGGCTAAACTGAATTGCCCTTCCAAGATTTCCTCTGGTTTGGCCTGACCTGTTACACCCATTTAGGGTGGCGTGTAAAATTTTTCTTAGAATTCTAGATGCACTGCTCCTCTGCTGCCGTGTAGTGGATGACTGTGGAGGCTAGCTGGGAAAATTTGTCCCATTGTCCAGATAGGGAGAACATATCCCAGTGAGGCTGAATGTTAATGGAAAGAAAAACACCATCATGAAAAAAAACAGACAGCTTTTGGATGTATTTTTTTTTTTCTTGAGCGTTACCTTAGGATAAGAAATTAAGTTTTTCTTGATTTGAATATATATTTTTTGAAACCCTAAATAGCTGCATTTATTTAAAAAAAAAAAAAAAAAAAAAATGAATACCAGAAAAAAACTTGTCGAGTGAAAGCTATTGAGTTTCTATTGAAATCAATGGGAATTATCTTGCAACTTTTACTTATTTTACCAGTTTATTAGAAAATTCAAGATTTTCAGCCTTATTGAAAATGAATGGAACAATGCTCTTGAAAAAAGCACCATCCAATTTCAAGCAAACAGATTCAACAGGATTAATGTTCTTTTGTGGTTCCTTCAGCCCCTTGAGCAGCATGCACACCTTACTATGGGAGAGCTTACTGCCAGATCATACCTCTTTAAATTGCAGGTGAGGCTAATCAGCTCAAATACGTGACTAGGCCAGTTTAATTTGCAGTGTGGTATCTGAACTAATTTTAAATCAAAGCATTTGTATTGTTTGTAATGTCTCTGAATTTGAAAGGCTTTTTACATTCATGCAATAATAAGCCTGGGGCAAATCATCCCTCGTGCAATTTTTTGCACAAGTTTCTATGTATAAAAGTTGCTGTTCAAATTATATAAGTTATGAAAAGGAGTTTCATTATAGTGTTATTCCCCTCTTAAACACTTGAGCTGTCAGGAGGTACATAAAAAAAAAAAGAACAAAAAACATATGTCAGAAGCTACTGGCTGCATTGTGCTGAAATTGCCCTATTGACTTAAGGTGGCCATACACGTGGCGATCCGACGATGTTTCGTACGACCATCGGTCGCACGAAACATCGTAAGATCCGCCACACACCATTCAGGGCTGAATCGGCAGGTAAGGAGGTAGAAACAATAGGATTTCTACCTCCTTCTGCCGATTCAGCTCTGAAGGGAGAATTTTGGTCAGGCGCCTTCTATGGCGCCCGATCAAAATTTTCAAACTTGTCCGATCGGCGAGTCGTCCGATATCGGCAGCTTCCTGCGATATCGGTCGACTCGCCGACATGCCATACACGCACCGATTATCGTACGAAACGAGGTTTCGTACGATAATATCGGTGCGTGTATGGCCACCTTTAGACTGGCCTTAGACTGATGCCACACAGTGTATGCGAAATATCGCCATACGCTCCTACCTGTGCATGCACCTGAATGAATGAAATATGCTCGGGTACAGGCACATGTAGCCTCCGAGGATTGTGAAGTCTCGCGTTTTTTGTCGGATATCGGCTACATGTGCCTGCACCCAAGCGTATTCCATTCATTCAGGTGCAGGCACAAGGTAGGCGAAAACTACAGTAGCGGGGCATATTCTTGGCAATCTGTTTTTGTCTTGCCGAGAATACGCCCGTGTGGCATCAGCCTTATGGGTCCTTCCTGTCCTTAATAATGAACTGTTTACAGCTGTCAAATGTTTCACACCAATTAAATGAAAGGTGCAGGTAAGAAGATATTCTGTCCTCAATATCAGCATAGGAAGATTTTTCAAAGTAAGGCTGATGCCACACGCGGCGTAGGGCTGATTTTTTTCGGCAAGCAGAAAAACGCGTGCCCAAAATTCAGCCCTACGCCTGCTACTTGTGCCTGCACCGGAATGAATGGAATACGCTCGGGTGCAGGCACATGTAGCCGATATACGCACCCGAGCGTATTCCATTCATTTGGGTGCAGGCACAAGTAGCAGACGTAGGGCTGAATTTTTGGCAAGCGTTTTTCCGCTTGCCAAAAAAATCAGCCCTACGCCGCGTGTGGCATGAGCCTAAGAAGGCTTTCTCACTTTAGTTTGGTGGCAACAGGGGATTTCAGGTGGGCTATAGATAAATTGTGGACGGAGCACAGGAACATCCTTTCATAAAATATCACTTTTATTCAAACAATTAAAACCATCACGGAGTTAGGCACCCACAGCTTTACGCGTTTCATGGCTTCTCGCCACTTCACCAGGTAGCTTCTGATGAAGTGGCGAGAAGCCATGAAACACGTAAAGCTGTGGGTGCCTAATTCCGTGATGGTTTTAATCGTTTGAATAAAAGTTATATTTTATGGAAGGATGTTCCTCTGCTCCGTCCACAATTTATCTATATTTCACTGAGTTTTGCCTGGATCGGGGGCGTGTTTGAGACGTTGCAGCACGGAGTACCTAGTTGCAGTTCAACCCATCTGGTGAGTGCTCCCTTTTTTTTTTTTTTGCTATTTCAGGTGGGCTAGATGCTTATCTAGTATTAAATATGGCTATTGAATATTTATTAGTAATTGATTTATCTCCTTTTTGTTTGCCAGTTTCTGGTTGAAGAAAACCCAGTCTACACTGGGTTAAGACATAATGGGCCACATTTAATTTTATGAGAAATGCTCCTAATTCAATTTCAGGTGCAATTCAATGAGAAAAACTTATCTCGCTGTTTATCACATGAAAACTGTTGAAGTCTTTGGAAACAAAACTGGAACTGAATTAGGAAAAAATGTTTATTTCTCCTAAGATTAAATCTGCACATAAGTTTTCATGAGATGAACCATTGGGAGTCTGGCCCAATATGTGACAATATCATATTTCTCTGTTAGTAAATATGTTTTTCTAAATTGTGCAATATTTATTTCAGCCTTCTTTTCTATGGTTGATGCAGCAACTTATCTTACCTTTACTGTACAGATGCTATTATTTGGCCCTAGTTTTTAAGATATCAGGCTTAGATTTAAATGAAAAGCAGTAGATAACATTTCCCTTTACTTTTTAAAGGAAAAATATAGCAATTAGTTAACAATATGAATCATACATTTAACCTTCACTGTTTCTACCATGCAGCAAACAGTTCTTTGAATATCACTTGGTTTTCACAGAGCCTACTTCTTTCCTCTCTTCTTCAAGCAAACAGTTACTCCAAGCCTTGCAGCATCCCAGCTGTCTTGAACCAAGAAAATAAATCCACTAAGCCATATATGTTTTTATTTGTATGCATAATTCAAAAGTTTTAAATACTTTCTTTTTTATTTAGTAAAATTCAATGAAATAGCCTGGAGGGTTTGCATACAAATCCAGTATCAATTTTATAAGTATAAGCTATTCAGGATCTTTAAGTCTAAATCCCATAAATGAATGTATTCTTTTCCGTTGAGTGACTGTATGTAATGCATAAGTAATACATTACATTTTGCAATTTTACATATTCATTTTTTTTAGTAATATTTTGTACTTTACTAATAGGGGGGCTGCCTGTCCTTTCAAATGCTAGGAATGTAGGTATATTTGTTTTTTTTTATGTGCATGCTGACCCAAAACCCATGGGACCAGTGGATTGACCTGAGAGCATCAGATCGATTTGGGCGACCATGGCGAGTTTGGGTTGGGTGTGGGTCGGAGGGATGGGCAAGTGCACTTCTAGTCTCTTACAATACAATACTATGTACTACCAGTACTTATTTTTCCTTGGCTAGTGGTGACTGCCTGATAGTGATCACAACTCTAAAGTTTACAAGCAAAGGAGAGCAGCTGTGTTCAGAGGGGCAAGATATTGGCATGAGTTGGGTGCAGGTCCTACAGTTGCAACATTTTGCAGGTTAGGATCATGTGCAGCTTAAGGTTTTGTGGCTTAGAGTCGGGGTCTGGTTAAGGATTTTCTTACACACAGATCACTAGTACTTTTGTAACATTGCATTAGGGCTGTTATTTATATAATTTGTAATGCTAAATGGTACAGATAATACAGTACAAAATTACCTGTTCTATATACAGTTGGCACATTGGCTGAAGGCATTCACATGTGGGGGTTATGATGGAAGCTATACCAGTTATGAATAGGATCGCAAAAAAAGGCGTGAGTACACATCCTAAATTCCAAGAGCAATGGGCAGCTGATCTAGGTAGCTTACTTGATGAAGACTTATGGAATGAAGTGTATGAAAATATCACAAAGATCTCGAGTAATAAAACCATCGCTAGGTGGTACATGACACCCCAAAAATTGAACAGGATACAGAGTAACTTGCCCCGACATGCTTCAGAGGATGTGGAGGGGTAGGTACATAATCACATGTAGTGGGAATGCCCACAAGTAAAGAGAGTGTGGGATTCAACTTTAACTCCAGAGCCACAAATAGCCCTACTCAACCTATTCTCCCCAGATGTACTAAAATGTACTAAATTACTGGTAATCAAAATATCTTCAGCGGCTAGAATCTTGGATAGCTGTAGAGGCCAAGAAATAATGGTAACTGAATCACATTGAAATGAAATCTGAAAAAACTTAAATCACATTGCTGATGAATAATAAGGTTAGCAAATTCAAAGAAATCTGGCAACCTTACATAAATAGGCACCCAATCAGGACAGGTATAGATTGGGAACTTTGGCGGTAAACGCCAAAACGCCACTGTTCAGCAACTCCACTGGGTACTCTTTCTACACACGAGAAAAGAACTGCCCACCACTGCATTGCATTATGTATATCTTTATTTGTTTATTGTTTAACTGTTAAAAATATTTTATCACATTGAAACAACCAAATTAAGACTTCTGACATAAGCCACAATGTCAGGTGATAACTTATTGCGCAGGTTTGATTGCATGTCTTCCTATCAAACTTTGTAATGTACAGATGTCAGATAATGGACTACTGTAAAAAATGTTCACTTGGTTGTACAAAATGTATACTTAATATGCCTGGCTACTGTGAAATAAAAATCTTTTCAAATGAAAAAAAAAGTACCTGTTCTAGTCTGCCACAAATCCAAATCTTGGGAGAAAGTATAACAGTGCCCAAGGGGCCCAGTCAAGGAAAACCTAAATGAGAAAATGTTAATTGATTGTCCCAAACAGTATTAAAATGTGGCAGGGAGAATGGGGCAAACTCTCACAGTATGTAACACTGATGTACTTATGTCATAAGCCAGCCAAAGGTTAAGTATGTTGTGTAACTCAAATGGAAAAAAATCACAGTTAAATCTCTTTTAATTCCAGGTTGTTACACAACAAAATGTGATAAAGGTGAAGACTTATAAAATAAAATGCATTGTATAAAACAATTGCAATCTTGAAACTACTCCATTTAGCTGATTGTGCTGTTTATAAAAGGTGTTTATTCTTATTTAAGCCATACTGGTGCCAAAAATTATGATAATTCAGCAGTCACTGGAAAAAAAATCAGATTGCACAAGTGCAAAAAAATGTGGACAAGTGCAAAGTTATGCACTTTGGTAGAAATAATATAAAGGCAAACTATCTACTGAATGGTAGTTTGTTGGGGGTATCCTTAATGGAGAAGGATCTAGGGGTTTTTGTAGATAACAAGTTGTCTAATTCCAGGAAGTGTCATTCTCTGGCTACTAAAGCAAATAGTGCTGTCTTGTATAAAAAAGGGCATTGACTCAAGGGATGAAAAAATAATTTTGCCTCTTTATAGGTCCCTGGTAAGGCCTCACCTTGAGTATGCAGTGCAGTTTTGGGCTCCAGTCCTTAAGATGGATATTAATGAGCTGGAGAGAGTGCAGAGATGTGCAACTAAACTGGTAAAGGGGATGGAATCTTTAAGCTATGAGGTTAGACTGTCGAAGTTGGGGTTGGTTTCTCTGAAAAAGAGGCGCTTGCGAGGGGACATGATTACTCTGTACAAGTACATTAGAGGGGATTATAGGCAGGTGTTGTGTTTTCCCATTAAAGCGATCAATGCACCAGTGGCCAACCCTTTAGATTAGAGGAACGGAGCTTCCATTTGAAGCAGCGTAGATGGTTTTTCATTTTGAGGGCAGTGAGGTTGTGGAATGCCCTTTCTAATGATGTGGTAATGGCAGATTCTGTTAATGCCTTTAAGAGGGTCCTGGATGTGTTCTTGAACAAGCATAGTATCCAAGGCTATTGTGATAGTATAGATTGGTAAGTAAAGTTTACTTGGAAGAATTGAACTTGATGGACTTTTTTCAACCCTATCTAACTATGTAACTATATGTATGCAGATTGGCATATACATACATATATATAACTTGAGTCATCATTTGTTTGATGTTCTGCACGTTGCTCATAGGGAAAAAAAGCCTCTTTTCATTCATTGGCTGATATAACCTATCATGTATTGACTGCCTTTGTTCTGTGTGTGAACACAATGTACTACATAAACCAGAGGGCAATCCTTATTACGTAAAATGGCAGTATTTCTGGATAGCTTTATCCAATGGAACATACCATTGGAAACTTATTTCACCTAAATTTAATGGCATTGTCTACTTTGCCAATGCAGGGCTGAGAGAAGCAGATGTGTTTTAGAGAGTTAGTTACCCACCTCCAAGACCTGCTCCAGGGGGACATGAGAAGGTTCAAAATAAAACTTTAAACTTCAGTATTAATAAATTAACATTTTGTGACTTCTGTGAATGTCCGTTGTGTGTTTTCTTAAACATTTCTGTTAACTGCCCTCATGGAATGAAACATTCTGGATTTACTGTTTTTTTCTGTCATCTGTGGTGTGGTAGGCAACAATTCTGCAGATTCTCAATATTAATTTAAATATTTTAACTACCAATTAGCAAGAAATACCATAAACCTTCAGAGTAAATTGAATATCTGACATAATCTTGCATTTTCATCATTCCGCTAATGTGACTTATTAATTAACTATGACTTCTTTCTATGATTAATGAAATATGATGCTGGTTATTTTTAATTACCTTACAAATAATGGGCATTTTTTCCTTATTCACAGAGGATGATTCTGAGCTTGTCTTTGGCTGCTTTATTTGACAGCATTGCTTACGTCATGGTAAGGTTTCTTCTACTCACATGTACCTTTTTTACTTAACAGATTTGCTAAGGACCAAAAATATATCTACCTTGGTATAGTCATGATTACTTGACCATGATCATGATTACTTGACCTCAACTGAGGCCAAATCTATGTAATAGGCAAAATAGCCACTAGTTAAAGTCACTGCCTCAATGCTCTATTCAATAAAAAAACTTGTTAGCCTGTTTATTTTGCTAATGCTGTCATACTACAGGTGCACTGCTGTTGCTGTCAATGCAAAAGCAGTTCGCCATAGCAGAATTATAATTATAAGATATAATTAATGCTTATTGGAGGCAAAACAATACTACTGGGTTTATTCAATGTTTAAATGATTTTTAGTAGACTCAAAGTATGGCAATCTAAATTACAGAAAGACCACTTATCTGGAAAACCCCATGATCTAAGCATTCTGGATAACAGGTCCCATACATGTATACTTTCGGCCAAATGGACAGTTATATGTTATATAATTTATTTTTATCTTTTACTTTGCAGGGGGAAGTTTTACCAGATGGGGTTCTTTGCAATTTTCAAGCCTGGTGGCTGACATTTTTTGGTAAGTCTTAAAGGAGAAAGAAAGGTGCAAATAGAAAAACACACCTACAGTTTTATATCTTTCTTGCTGACTGAACCGCTAGTTTGCTTTCTAACATGATTAATCCACCTTTCAACTGAAGCAATGTGCTCTGGCTTGCAGACACCATGTTTAGATTCCATCTCGTCACTTCCTCCTGCCACCCCTCTCTAGCAGGCATGCACTGAATTTAGTAGTCAAAAATAAAAGTGCTGTTGGAGTCAAACTATTACTCTTCCCATAATAAATCTTTACTGATCGTTCGTGATGTTTGGGTGCTGAGCATGTGTAGAGACTACTCCTGCACAGCCCTGCTCTGTTCAAGAGTTGTAGATCTCTAGCTATAGCAAGTGGGGGTGTGCAGGTGTCTGTGTGCTGTCACGGCAACAGTTGGGGTGCAATCTTATAGGACTTTGAATTTGCCATGCAGACTTCTAGAGTAACGGATCGCCTCAGCACAGTATGCAAATTAGAAAAAATGTATGTCTGGGACAGCTCTGGAATGCAGCGCACATGCGTAGCCCGGGCAATCACTTCTACAGGAGAAACAGTATTCAGCGAATACAGGTAGCTGATTCTATGCTAGCACTTTGCTGTTTCCCAGACAAAATATGAATATATATAATATATGGGGCAGCGCTGGGTAAATTTAACCCATGTTGTTCAGAGACTTTCCTTCTCGTTTAAACACCCTCATCTCTCCAACAAAAAGTATGTATGATAGCAGGTCTTTTTCAGGTGCCATTTTACTTCTGCAAATTATCAACTAAAGTGAAAGTAACAAGAAAAAGAGTTTTAACAAATCCATATATTCACAATTTTAAAATATATGCAATTCTTGCTTTTTCTGGGTGATTTTAGAAGCTAGAGTAAGAGTGTCTTGTTTCAGCATGGTCACTGAACTTTAATGTCCCACAGAAAAACGTATGCATCTGACAGCTTGATGCATTACACCAGGGGTCCTCAAACTTTTTAAACAGGGGGCCAGTTCATGGTCCCTCAGACTGTTGCGGGGCCGGTCTATAGTTTGGGAGAAAAAAAAAAACATCAACAATGTCATTTAAAGTGATTATTATTATGAAGGGCAGAGAATGGCATTAATAATTTGGACACCTACATTTCAGCTAAAGAAGAGCCAATGCGTCAGCGCGTAACGTGGTTAACTGCCTGTAATTGTGAGGCAATATATTTACAGAGGGTAACACCATTGTTAATCGTCCTGAAACATTACTACTTATTTCTGATCATAGTTCATTTTAGAAATTTGGATTTCATTTAGCTTTACCGTTTTAATGTGGCTTTGCTTAATTGTGAGCCATCTATTATTACACCTCTTCGTATGTGCTTCAACAAGCTTTGTATTTTACACATAAGCCTGTTTGAATAAATCATGGCAAAAGACATAACATGGTAATATATAATATGACAGAAATGTCTGGAATTTCCAGTCTTTGCCTTAGTTGGTATAAAGGTTTTCCAGTGGATACTTCTTTTTTTCTTTGCTCTGCTCAGCGCGTCACTGCGTAGTGCAGCGCAATACGTGGACGATACCGCGGTACGCGGCGTTACATGGCAACGTGGTGACACGCTGGGACAGTAGTAGACAGAGAAGACTGACTGCTGCTCATTTATTCATGCCTCAAACTACGGCCCGCAGGGGCGGGCCGGGAAATTGCACGTGGGGGGCCGCATCTGGCCCGTGGGCCGTAATTTCAGGACTCCTGCATTGCACATTTTGGATAATATAGAGTTTAAAACCTCAAAAGTATGTCACTTTTTGTCACAGTTTTATAAGGGAAACTGTGACATCACTCCTCTACATAAATCACACCTGCATTTGCCTGGAGACAAGAGGTTTGGAGGGGGTGGGGGGGGGGGTGGTGTTGCCATGCCAGCCAGCAATATTTGGTAATACATTTTTCTGAAATGCAGTAACTCTGAGGCAGATTAATAATTGCCTAAAATTACTTATAGAAAAATACGTGTGGTTAACAGTATATTTTCTATTATGGAATTTTTTTATTTAATTAATTGTTTCCCCTGTTATAAAAAAAACATTTTCCACATACCCTAACAGAATGTAAGCATTTTCCCACAGCCATTTCAGCTTTGTTAAATGTAAGAAACAAAATTGTTAGTTTCTCACCATGTTTGTAACTCCTTCTGAAAAAGAGACAGTTGTTGCTGAATGCTTTCAGAAGTGGACATTCCGTTATCCAAACTAATTGTGTTCTGGATATTGTGTGGCCACTACATGCAACCTCTTGAATCAGACACCCTAAACAGGTGTCTAAATCACCTTACAGGCAATCTGGCCTGGTTTACAGACTTTAGATGAAAATGTGGGTCCATCATGCTCTAATTATTTTTAGACCCTGTCCCTCCCACGTGGGGCCTGCTTTCTCTGTAGTTATGCCACTCTCATTAACCATTGTTATCTGAGCATGAGTGGTACAGTACTGTGGGCACTTTTTAGGAAGTAACTTCCTGCGCTTCCTAACAGGAGCATCAGTCTGCCAACAAGCTAGTGCTGCCAACACGAAGAAGCACAGCAAAATGCAGGCATTGATAAACTGCATCCATATTTTACACTTTGCACCTTTTCCAGGGCTTTTAAAAATGAGATCTTTGTTTTATATATAATATATATAATATAGAGTCAGCAATACACATACACACAGGCGTTAAATCCTATGTTTGTTGAGTTGGTGTCATGGTTAACTAATGACAATAAGGAGCTTTAGAACTAATAGGGACAGCTAATGTTGACGGCACCAATTTATGGTTGCCAAGGGACATGAATATCAGTTTCTCAGCTTGGCATATAAACATTAAGGGGAGAGATAGTATCTACACATGGTTTGGCTTGAACATCACTAACGGGAGAAAGCATTGATGTGCTCATAGACAAATACCGAAATCGGGGCCGAGCCCTATGGTATGTAATTGGCAGACTGCCGACCGGCACAAACGGTAAAGATAGTAATTTCGGACCAATTGGTAGCTCTCGGTAGCGGTAATAGGTTTATGACTTCAATTTGCTTAGTATCCCTGATTTAACTTTTAGAATAACACGGAGAACTATCCTGGTAAAACACGGATAAGGCGCCTTTAATATTAAATGACTCGGAGGGTTGTGCGGGTTAAGTGAACATACCACTGGCCAGTTCTTCGTACCACGTGGTACTGGACATGATATAGTGAGTTATGATACTTACCCTCAAGTTCAGAAATACAGCCGATTTGATAGGGCAAATTCCGCTTATCAGTAGTTGTATATACACTATAAAGGTGATCGCTTGGTAAGCAATAGTTTGACTCGCACAGCCGAGTTCCGAAATATAGGCCAAACGGATGTGTATCTATTTGTAATACCTACCCTTCACCTACGTTGTAGTGACAAAGTTCGCTGTTGGTATGGATATGGTATAGTGAACTGACTTTTACAATACTTACCTTCAAGCCTTGAAATATAGCCGATGCGATAGGGTAAATTCCGTCTACCAGTAGTTGAAATTACATTCTAAAGGTGACCGCCTGGCAAATAACAGTTTGACTCGTATAGCCGGGTTCTAAGACAAAGGCCAAACTGACGTGCATCTATTGTAATAACTATTCTCCACCTACGTTGTAGTGATAAAGCTCGCTGTTGATGTGGACATGCTGCATCTATGCGAACTGTAACTCACTCAAATATTGAGTTAAGTGTGAATGGTGCATGGTTGGTTTAGACTCCTGAGGTATTATTGAGATTAAATCTCTACTCATCCTGGATATTGTCGAATCTTTTCCAGCACATGCTGCAACTTACTAACTGATACAGTGTGATACAATTACATGTCCCGCTGTAACAATCATGATGAAAAAATCCCTATCTGCTACATGATTATAATGTTGCAATATAAAAAGTGAAATAGTTTCAATCTCAACAAACATAGGATTGTTTCCTTTTTAACCCTTCCATTCCTTGTGTGTGTTGTTTTAACAAATTTTTTAGAAGTAATTTAATAAAGTATAGTTGATTTTATAATTTATAAGGAGTGCCTTGATCAAGTGTGTGCCTTTCTTGTTTACTTAAATTAGCAATACACAGCAGACACATCATGCAGGAAAGCTGCTTTTTGAATCTGACAGTGGCTTGGTAAGGCACCATATACCCCATTTTATATGTACCTCATTTTTATATATATATTTCATTTGGAATAGCATTTCCTGCTGTTACTGATTAGTTTTTCTCTAAAATTGAATAAAACTTGTTTAGGGTTAGCTTAGCCACAACTGCATAAAGCATTTTTGTACAATTACTAACACTATAAAAATCTCTTGTGCCAGATGTTTACTTTAAAATATGCATCCTAAAAATATCCCTTTGTTGCTTTATTTGTATGGGTTCTATACTTTTAACATGGCCTCAGCCAGTATGTGAATGTACATATCTTTCCTAAGCTGCTACATTCAAATTAAGAATTCTAATTTAAGCAGCCCATTCAGTTTCTGATTTTATTTCTACCCTCTTTTAAACCAGTGCCGCTGTGAATGGTCACAGATTGCGCTCAATCATGTGTGACCATGTATTGTGTACTAACCACTGGGGACTGCTCGAGATTATGGAAAGGGGAGCATGGAATTGGCACTTAGACTTTAACAGGCTAAAGTGACAATATAATGGAAGATTTATAAAGCTGTGTGTAACTGGAAATGAATTGGAAAAAACATTAAAGCAATGAAACTGTTTCAGGTTCATTCGCAGATGCCTAGGCTCAGCTTCCTTTTTTTGTATGTAATTTAAAGATATCAAATTAAGAATAGAGAATACCACATTTCTATGCATAGTTTATTCCATGAAGGTTACTGCTGGACCAATATTAGGATACAGCATATGGGGCATTCACCCTGGTCCCAGTCACCATAGTGGACAGAGGAGAAAATGCGTAATACTTGTCAGATGCTTTCATTGAGAATAGCATTAGGGCTTTATGACCTATTCTTCTGAAGGTTTTAAAACATAAAAATACATTAGGTGTGGAGACAGTGATATGCAGTGCAGGAATGGAATCATGCAGAGATTATGTATGAGGGAGCACAGTGCCTTTATAAACACCTGTGCACACATGACTTAGTTTCATACACTTTGGGAATAACACACAAATTACGGTACTTAGCCTAATGCCATTTGGGGCTGATTCTTGACCTGCGGAAAAGCACAGGCCAAGAATCAGCTCCTATGCTGGCGTCAGCTTTTTTCTTTGACTGCCCCTGGGACTATTGTGTTTGCCTTTGTGCAGGCACATGTGATCAGTACTGGAAACGCAGTGAATATAAGGATACGCAAGAGTTTGCTTTTCAGCACCTGGGCAAATTCAGTGGTTCCAGGTACAGGCAAAGAAGAAGGCTGATGCCAGTGTAGGGATTGATTCTCAGTCTGTGTTTTTATGCTGGCTGAGAATCAGCCCTTTGTGGCATCAGCCTTAGGGCACAAAAGTAAACACATCAGATAATAATGGTCTAGTCCTTGGCATCCTGTATATGGCACTTTGGGCACTTTGCAAAAGAATATTGAACTGCAACTTCATCTGCTCCTTTTTATTTAGTTGCTTCCAACTTGTTGCCCTCCAGCTTTTATTGTACTGCAACTACCAAAATTCTCTAAAAGGTTGTGGCCCCAGCCATTCTCCATTAGCTGTGGCCCCCTCTTTCCCCTAGGTTTCTGACCAGGTTAAGATTGGCATTCTTGCTAATAAAATTATCCCTACCCACATTACATGGCAAAAATGCTTCTGTGAATGCTGCATTCAGTTGCTGACCTGTTAGTGTTCCCTAGTTATCCCTACGGTACAGAAATTGGTCATTTTTAAAAAGGATTGTTAAATATTAAAGATAATTATATGGGAGTGAAATACGCTATACTATCCTCATGCTGAAGAGCACCAGCTAAGCAAAATAGCTTTGGTTAATTGCTAAGAACAACAGATCTAATAAAATGTGAAGCTGAGGCTAAAGTAGGAGTGATTCTGTGCAAATTGGTTATTATCTGGTTTAATTGCAGAACTGAGCTTCAACAACTCCGCTAGGAATATTGCATTCCACTGAAATCCCTGCTGTTCTAGGATGACATTCAAAGCAGCTTCAGCGCTCAGTGGCAGTACTATCATGCTAAGAGCTGAATATCAAAGAAGCCATAGGGGTTGATCGAAATTAATTTAGTACACAGAAAACAGCGTTTGATCGCAGTGGGTTTTTGCCATCAGGTGCTGTTCTGTTGAATAGTGAAAGGGCATAGAAGATGAGTCTTAAAGACATTTGCTTTTTTCGGAACTCCTTATGCCTGTTGCAGGTGCTTTTCAGAAAAAAAAAATATTGTGCCTACTTTTGGGGAAATTTACTGTAACTGTCAGACAATGAGGAAGTCAGTGTAAAATAATTTTGCTTCTAACATGGAAAAATAATCCCTGTTTATGGGAAATGTTTTCATTCTTTATTTTGATACTGTAGATATGAGTAAGAGCTTGCATTCTCTATAGACAGTAAAACAGCAGGCTAAAGGGCTACTTCACCTTTTAAGTAACTGTTAGTATCTTATAGAATGCCCTTTTTGTGCCAACTTTTTAGTCGGGATTTGTTTTTTTTTCTATAAAATAATGTTTTGCTTTTAGGCATGATTCTTTCTAGCTTTCAAATAGGGGTCACTCACTCCAGTAACCAGTGGCTTAACTATTATCGATTGGGCCCCCTGCAAGAAAGATCTTCAAGGCGGTCCAGGGAACACACGCAGTCACGTGAACACTGCCACCCCAACCTGGTTGGTCACCCATTAAGGAGTGGCGAGTAGCAAACTTTAGTGCACTGGGGAGAGGGACTATCATACAGCATCCTCTCCGACAGCCATGGGGTCTGCTGTAGTGTATTTATGCCACGGCCTGTAGCTGACTATTGCTCTGTAAATTGAATCCTAGCTACCACATCCAATCTGTAGAGCTGCTGAAAAAAGGGTAAATATGTTAAAAAAAAAAAAAAAAAAATCGCTAAAAATGAAGACCAGTTGTAAATTGTCTCACAATATCAATGTCTATATCATACTAAAAGTTAATGTAAAGGTAAACAACCCCTTTAATAGGCTGTTGTGTCCAAAGAAATCTATGCAAAAAGGCCTTAGATTATTAATGAGATTAATTTGTCCTGTAAACATATATTAAAATTGCACTGAAAGCTCTGAATTAAGGGAAGGCCATCTGCCATAGACTGAAATCATTCACATTTTTAAAAATCATTTTCTTTTCCTCTATAATTATAAAACAGTACCCAGCACTTGATCCAAGCTAAGATATAATTAATCCTTACTGGAGGCAAAACAATCCTATTGAGTTTATTTCATGTTAAATTATTTTAGAAGTCTTAAGGTATGGTGATCCAAAATATGGAAAGACCCCCTATCTGGAAAACCCAAGGTCCTGAGAATTCTGGATAAAAGGTCCAAATGAGTAATCATAGGCGGAGAGTGTTTTTTTTTTTTGTTTGGGTAGGATAAAAGTAGCCATACAGGGGCTGATTTAAAAGTTACAACTAATGGACTTGCAGGTTGAAGGGTTAATTACTGCATAAGGGCTCTGGTACACGGGAAATTAGTCACCCGCGAAAATGTAAATCGCCGGTGTGATGGTATACGCGGTGACGCGATCGCAAATCGCGCCGCCGCGTATGCCATCCCACCGGCGATTTACATTTTCGCCGGTGGGATGTCATATCGGGGAGATTAGACGCCCGCACCAAGGGAGATTTGTCGCGGGCGACTAAACTCCCTCGTGTGCCAGAGCCCTAAATGAAATGTGTTGGGAACTACTGCATTGATTTCTGATGAGCTAGTTTGTCACTACAATCGTGTAACTGTAGTTTTATCACTTAATACATTTATGTGAATGTATTAAGCTGCCCATACATATATTATCGTTTTATGCAATATTTGATGCATGTGTGGTGGATCGACGATCGACCAATATCAACAAATGCCTTGGATATTGGTTGTCTCGTCAAAGGGTGGGTCAAAAGATTTTGAACGGCGCCTGAACAAAAGCTGTGTTTAGGGCTGAATCTTCAGATCGGGGTAGAATTCCTATTGTTTCTACCTGATTGCTAGAGACTGTGACAATATATTATGTATTGGTTTCCCCTCCTTTTGGAATTTGTATTTTGTTACCTGGACTGTGGGATCTACACTGGTTTATCTGCATTAATATATTATATTACTACTTTATAACATTTAACTTGCCCTGAAGCTCCCCCTTTTATTTTTATTAGCTTTGTTCTGTAGAGGCTGGGTCTCTCTTTATATCCTGGTATTTGGGGTGGGGTAGAGTTCAGCATAGCCCCACTAGTAAATCAAGGTACAGGCCTTATGCTTAGAGCCAATCCCGTTGAGACATACATGACCTAAAGACATCAACCACTGTGTAGCTTTCGCAAGCATATTTCTTTCTTTGTGTACGCGCAACTCACAAGGAAGCAAAGTATGTACTTTAGTAGTTACAATTACTCCTAAATCCACCTTACAGTTTTTTGTTTTTATTTACTTTTATTTTTTTGAAGATGTCAGGCTGATTTGGGGAGCCTCCTCAAGCCTTAAAGGAGAAGGAAAGGCTAAGTCACTTGGGGGTGCCAAAATGTTAAGAAGTGAACAGGAAGGAGGAAGTGATTGCTGCTACCCCGGGCTGGTGCTGTTCTTTCCTAACAGGGGCACCAGCACGGGGTAAAAGGTAGGCGATTTAAGTCACTTGGAGGTGCCTAACATTTTGGTACCCCCAAGTGACTTAGCCTTTCCTTCTCCACTAAAGGAGAAGGAAAGGTAAAATCACTAGGGTTTGCCAAAGTGTTAGGCACCCCCCACCTCCCGTAATTGTAATTGCTTATCTTATACCTCGGGTTTGTGCCCCTGTTGGGAGAAAACCGCACCATCCCAGGGTAGCTGTAAACGAGCGATCCTCTTTCGCCTGTTTTGTTTCTTTGTGATCCCAGTGCAGTGTTAAAGTTCAGCTTTTCAATCTGCTGTGCATGCGCAAGCGGCCAGAAGACAAAGAAGGAAGAGGATCGCTGTGTAAGGTAAGCAATTACAATCACTGGGGGTGCTTTGTTTTTTTTACATCTTACAGCATAATTCATTTTTATTTAGCTATATATATAAAATATGCTGAATTCATTTATGATCCATTTTAAGGTATTTTTTTGCTGTAAGTGATGCCTGCAGCTAATTTATGCCTGGTGCTTCCCTGTAAGGTTTGCAGCAAGCCACCTATATTGGTTCTGTTTCTTCTTGGATCTCTCTGAACTAAGTGCTCTGCTGTTCATGTTGTACATTTTATCGTTTATTATATCATTTAGTTTGTAATCTAGAATGCAGAGAGTGGTATCTGTGCTATGGATCGCTCTTGTTGCTGGTTAATAAAATACTGCTGAGTTTTTAAATGATTCATGCAGAGGATTTTTGCCCAATGCCAGCCTGAGATAATTCCTTGATTTTGGTAGTATTAAAGCCATTTTTCACAAGTCACTTGTTATCCATTTTGGGATATTGGCATTCAGACACAACTTTTTATCGTGGTAGATATGCCAATGTAGGCCTTATTAAAACACCATCAAAGTGAAACCATTCATCCATGTGAAAGTTAATCAGTTTAAATCAGAAACAAATAACTGTAAGTAACAGGGGCAATGAGAAAAGGGTGGCCTTCTAAACCTGGCCATACAAAGAAGCATTTGATTGCTTAACTAGACCAAAAACCACATGGCTCTTTGCCAGACATGACCACCAAATTAGTTGGCCGAATAGGACTGATATGAACCTTAATTCCTCAGGCCTTCCTATATCTATTACTTTTCAGCCCAATTAATAATATTGTTATAAAGCATAATACCGGCCAGTTAACAACTATACCTGTGCATACCCTTTTTGTTACTCCCTTTAAGGCAAACCACATGGACTAGAAATAGAACTGCAGAGTGATCAATAAAAACAGTTAAAGTCAACATCCAATTCTAATAAAAGACTGCACAAATTAGTTTGTTGTGAATTGTTATAGCTTTCCTAAAACATAATCCATATATAGCTACAGAAAAACACCTGTGTATTTGGGCAGGATGGGTCAGTGAAAAAAAGTGGCTTTTTTGTTTATTTCTTAATTGGCAGATTATCACAGGCGTGCTAAGTGGTTTTATTCATTTGGAAATGATTACTAAATCTTCTCTTATTCTACACAGAAATCCTTAAATGGACTAAACAAAATTAGTGACGCATTTTGCAAGTTGTGAGAATTATTTGGATTTCAAGCAAGTGCATCTCCTTTCATTTGTAAGTAAAGTTCCCTGTAATGAGTTGCAGGTGCCTGAAATACAAACACACATTCAGCTACTTTGAATTGACTGCATTCCCCCTCAGTTGGGTGTAAAACAACTTTAACCATTTTGAAGTTACTTGCAACAAAATGTGCTCCTTGCACTTTCATATAATTGTGCTTGTTGCCATTCAGTCCTCCCTGCCTTGAGTTCTGAACTGAGCACTATTAAGGAGAATCCTGGAGCTACTGCCATCTCTGGACCAGGTGGTAGGTCCAGTATTCCCTCAGTTCCCTGCTTTATTTGCCACAGAAATGAAACCAGGCAGACTTTAAAAAAAAAAAATGAAAAGATTTGGCACAGCTAATTTTTACTGCAGCCAATTTTTGACAAAGCGATGTGCAGTTGCATTAATTTTGCCTAACTGGATGCAATTGGGGTAGGTGGAACACAATTGAACCAAAATCATTGCCCCTTTGGGAGCACAATGACACAGGAATTCTGGGAAAAAAACACTGCATTGTGGTGGTAAAAAACATGATGATTGCGCTTGAGATTGCACTTTGCTTGCTGCACTTCAAAATGTATATGTGCTCTATTGTGTCTTTTTGTACCACGATGAACAAAGAGAAAAGAAAGAAAAGCATTTAACTCTGTAAAAGGTGAGACAAATGTGTAAGAAAGTTTTGCTCTATGGTAGAAGACACAGGAAGATCCCAATGCTCACAGAGAAACATAAGAGCGCCAGACTAGCATTCCTCAGAGATTGTGTGATGAAGTCAAAATGCTTCAGGGAGAATTTCCAATGGGCAAATGAGATGAGCTTTTTCATGAAGCACATCTATATGATTACAGGAAAAAAAATAAAGGCATAAAAGAAAAGAACAAAATCCCTAGAATCAAACATGGAGAAGGTTTTATGGTTATTTTGCTGCCCCTTGAACTGGGTGCATTGACTTTGTGCATGGCATCATGAATTTAGGCGATTTCCAAGACATTTTAGAGAGAGATATTGTACCCAATGTCTATGTTTCTGTTGCAGATCATGTGTCTGACATCAGAACAAAGTTCCAAAACACACTTAGAAAAAACAAGACTGTTCTGAAGTGGGCAGCAATGAGTCTAGATTAAAATCCCATTAAACTCTTGTGCAGGGATCTGAAAACTGTAGTTTATAGAAGATATGCAGGAGAAATGTAACATTTTGCAAATGAAAACTCATCAATAAAGGAATGTAAAAAACTGATTCACTTGATTTCAGTTATTCCTTCCAAAGGGAGTGCTACCTAATATTAATTTAATGGTGTCAATACATTTGTCAATCATTTTTTTCATATCTGAAAGGATATGTTAAGTTCTGTATGGAATAACAAACGTCTGTAATATAGTATTATGAAATTGGGATAGGGATATAAATGACGTGCAACTAAACTGGTAAAGGGGATGGAAGATTTAAGCTATGAGGTTAGACTGTCGAGGTTGGGGTTGTTTTCTCTGGGAAAGAGCCGCTTGCGAGTGGACATGATTACTCTGTACAAGTACATTAGAGGGGAATATGGGCAGATAGGGGTTGTTCTTTTTTCCCATAAAAACGATCAACGCACCAGAGGCCACCCCTTTAGATTAGAGGAACGGAGCTTCCATTTGAAGCAGGTTAGATGGTTTTTCACGGTGAGGGCAGTGAGGTTGTGGAATGCCCTTCCTAGAGATGTGGTAATGGCAGATTCTGTCAGTGCCTTTAAGAGGGGCCTGGATAAGTTTTTGAACAAGCAGAATATTGAAGGCTATTGTGATACTAATATCTACATTTAGTATTAGTAGTATTAGTGGTTGTATATATAGTTTATGTATGTGAGTGTATAGATTGGTAAGTTTAGGTTGTGTGTGCTGGGTTTACTTGGATGGGTTGAACTTGATGGACTATGGTCTTTTTTCAACCCTATGTAACAAAGTTTACATTTCACCATTAAAGGTACCAGAGGGCCCAGGGCAAAGATTTTATTGGCGGGCCCTCCTCTGCCTAGTGTTCTACTCAGGCACAACAGTTTTTCTCCACTGTCTAGCTCTCTTCTGGGCCCTGCCTTTTACAATGTAGTAGAGATAGTACTGCATTTGGTATTTGCAGAACCATACAGTCATTTTGGGCGTATATATATATATATATATATATATATATTTCTTTTTAACAACCAGGAAATTTTTTTCCCGCCACCCTACAAATATATTTCTTTCTGGAGAGAGCCCCAAGAAATTGACAGAAATACCTGCAAGCGCATGAAATGGTCTGTGCTTAATGAAGAAGACATGATCCCAAGATGTCCTAAAGAGCTATAGGAACAGATAAATGACAGTACTGGGACACCACGAGAAAGAAATCAAAGAAATTAAAACATCCACTTGTAGAGTTTAAATGAGGGGTCTGCCATCTCTGTGGAATATTTCTGTCAAAAGTTACATCACATGAAATGTCTGCTGGTGGGTCCCCTCTTCTGTTTGACCCTGGGCAAAATGATCCTTTTGCCCATTTATTAAAATGTCACTGATTACCACTGCTCTTAAGTACCCCGTGTTAACAGGATTAGCTTTAAAAATAAACAATAAATAATTAAATATTTCTAATTTATACCAAATTGTTAATAATTCAGTGTTTTCTTTTATTTGCTCATTAGGTTTCAGTGTAGTTGCTAAAAAATCTAATGTTGGAAAGGCTTTCCTTTGAAAATACAACAGCAAATAAAAATGCATGCTTCTTATTAACAGCCTAGACAAGGTTTCAAGCTTAAGTCAATAAAATAGTAGACTGAAAGTTTTTACCTATTGGTCTTACTTAAATATAAAAAAATAAATACAAAAATATTTTTTCATATAGTGTTATTGCTGGAGCATAAAAATAAACAAAAATAGAAGTGTCTATACAATATATACATATATATATGACTACTCTGGTACCCTTTAAGTGTATGTGATTTTCAGATATACCTTGTGACTATGATGCCTAAACATACACAGACAATTTGTGGGATCTGGGACCTGCTGTATGGTGCTATAGACCAGGGGTCCCCAACCTTTATTTCTCCAAGGACCAGTTGCAAGGAGAAAAATTTTTCCACGGACCAGGGTGGGGAGCGCGAATTCCAGGCGCGGTCTTACATGCATTTGCGCATTGCACACATTGTGTTCGTTTGTGCAATATTGCTTACGGCACGTTCGTTCGCGCCTTAAATGCGATGTTTGTTGAATTTGTGCCTCTCTGGGTACGACTTATTATGCTCCAGGGGAACGGTGGCGGCCCAGTGCCAGTCAGTCCACGGCCCAGCACCGGTCCGCGGCCCGGTGGTTGGGGACCCCTGCTATAGACCACTTTTTAATGTGCTGGCGGTTGGCTGTTTGGGTCTCTGTGGAATGCTAGGGCTTATTTTCACTCCCAGTGTAGACCTAAGTGCATTATTGCTGGTAGGAAAGCATTTTCTTAACATGTGCCATCACCCTAACGGAGAAGCGATTATGATCTTTCTCTGGTCAGTGTTATCCTGTTTTATAAAAGCCTCTCTTACTTGTGACTGAACAGTGGATGGGACTCAAGTAAAATAAAAGCTAAGAGGAACTATTTTGCCATGATCCATGCAATCTTGATCACAGTTTTGTTTTTTGAAGTTCACAGTTCCAAGGAAAAATCAAGTTTATTCATGAGTGTATTTTTTGTGCAAAAATCTTTATACTTAAATCCAATTAAATTTTAGGTTTTTCTTGCAAAATTGCAACTCAAACGTTAATAAAATTGTGCCTTACAGTCTGAAATTGAAAAGCGTAGTCCACCATTAATTTTTAGGCACATTTTACTGGATATAAACCTCCTACTGTACAATGCATTTACTGTAGTAATTTATTATTAACTGGGTGTGTTGGTTGTTACTTAGCAATTTGAAACACAGGACTGTTGCAAAAATAAGAAAAGGAAATAAGAATTCAGTACTCAGAACTGAAGGAGGTTTTCAGCATAACCATATGCAGGCAGCAGCAACACACATGACAGGAAAATATGCTGTATGTGCTGATGAAGGCAGTTGACAACTAGTAAGAATGAAGTAAGAATGCCTAACCAGTGACTTGTGTGCTGTTGTCTAACCACAACTAAGAGTGAATTAGGGGATTCCCAGTGGACTGTTTAGGGAACTGTGTGAGGATGGGTTGCTGGGTCAAGAAAAAAACTCCATTAGGAGTCATTTATTTAACCCCAGCACATAAAGGGTATGTCACAGGAGCCATTTTTTAAAATGTCATTAAAAAAAACAAAAAACTTACAATACAATACCTGGTGCATTGTCCCTTGAACTGTGTCACTTCAAAAGCAGCCCTATGCAAAATTTACATTGGAGCAATAATATCAATATTATTTGTTTCTACCTGATAGATTTTAGCTTTCATAATATGCAAACACATTTTCTTAATTGTAACTAAATAAAATTATTTTTATTATTAACACAAATTTTAGGAAGCATCTTGTTTGTTTTTTCACTTTCATATAGAGCTATAATTTAATAGTCACTCTGATGATTACAGACATGGAAGGACCAACTCTACATTCTGTATTTTCTGCTCTATAACTTTGGATATATGTTGTACTGTGGTAATCCTGCTACTTGACAGCTTCAATACATATGTGTAAAGCACCATAACCAGTATGTTATCTGGTAACGTTTCCTAAATTAAGTACAACTCTAGCTGGACTATTTACTCTATTAATTTCAGCCAAGTGCATTGTTGACACCTTAGATTCCACATCATTCCATATCATAGAGAAAGCTGTTGCATGTTCAGCAATATGCCTAATGCACTTCAGCTGTTGGCCACTCTTCAATTACAGCAGTCAGAATTTTAATTACAGCCAAAGCACACCAATTATCACTGCACTTAGGTCAGCATTTGAACTTCATTCTGTATTGCACATCTTTTCATTAATGAGTTTGCAGTGTTGCCATGTGGCAGTATGCTTTTGACAGTAAATTCTCAAGTCAGCAATGAAGCAATATGGGTCGCCTTGACATACTTAACTACACAGCAAAACAGCATTGGTTCTGGGGATTGTATTAATAAGTAAGACACAGATCCGGGATTATTTGTGGGGTTTATATGAGTGTATATGTATGTAGGTATATTTTTGTTTATGTAGTTTTTCTTGTATATGCAGTTCTGTATGTACATTTAGATTGTAAACTCTTGTGTGTAGGGCCATCTGATTATTATTCTGTAATCCTGCTTTGTTAAATTATTGAAAGACTCCTGTTTGTTAAGGGAGTGTGCTGAGTAACTTGCATGTGTTATATAAATGATGATGAGGATTGGACCAATACATTCTGTATATATACAGCGGGGAAAATAAGTATTGAACACATCAACGTTTTTCTCAGTAGATATAGTTCTAATGGGGATATTGACATGAAATTTACACCAGATGTCGGTAACAACCCAAGTAATCCACACATATAAAGAAATTAAAACAAATAAGCCCATAAATATGTGTAGTAAAGTGGAATGACACAGGGAATAAGTATTGAAAACACTTACTGAAATGTATTTAATACTTGGTAGAAAAGCCATTGTTGGTAATGACAGCTTCAAGGCGCCTCATGTACGGAGAAACTAGTCACATGCATTGCTCGGGTGGGATTTTGACCCATTCTTCCACACAAACTGTCTTTAAATCTTGCAGGTTCCGGGGGCCTCTTCTATGAACACTGATCTTCAGTTCTTTCCATAGATTTTCAATTAAATTCAAGTCAGGTGACTGACTAGGCCATTCTAGCAGCTTTATTTTCTGTATGAAACCAATTGAGACTTTATTTTGTTGTGTGTTTAACATCATTGTTTTGCTGAAATGTCCACCCTCTTTTCATCTTCAGCATTCTGGTAGATGGCAGCATATTCTTATCAAGAATGTCCCAGTACATTTCTACCTTCATATTTCCTTCAATTAGGCTAATGCCAGACGAGGCGCAGGGCAGATATTTTTGGCAAGCGGAAAATCGCTTGCTGAAAATTCCGCCCTACGCCTCCTACATGTGCCTTCACCCGAATTAATGAGATACGCTCGGGTGCAGGCACATGTAACCTATATGCGCATAAAAACGCAAGAGTTTGAAAGTCTTGGGTGTTTATGCGTATTTCTGCTACATGTGCCTGCACCTGAGTGCATTCTATTCATTTGGGTGCAGGCACAAGTAGGAGGCGTAGGCAAAAACCCTTGCCGAAAATATCCGCCCTACGCCTCGTCTGGCATTAGCCTTATATAAAGTCTGCGAGTACCATATGCTAAAACACAGCCCCACACCATGATGTTTCCAGCTCCAAACTTTACTGTTGGTATGGTGTTTTTGGGGTGATGTGCAGTGCAATTTCTCCTCCAAACATGTTGTGTGCAATTACATCCAAAGAGTTTAATTTTGGTCTCATCTGTCCCAACTATATTTTCCCAGAATTTCATTGGCTTGTTCAAATGTTGTGCAGTTTTTGTTCAGCAGCAGAGTCTTGCACAGTGAGCGTGCATAGATGCCATGTCATTTGAGTGCATTACTTATTGTTTTCTTTGAAACAACTGTACCTGCTAATTCAAGGTCATTCTGAAGTTCTCTGTGAGTAATCCTTGGCTCTTGGACATCGGTTTTGGTTATTGTTGTGACTCCTCTGTTAGAAATCTTGTGAGGAGCACCTAGTCATGACTGGTTTAATGAGAAAAACATTTTTATAGGCCATCAATTAGGACTAAACCAGCTGAAAGATTTCAGCAGGTTTCTTGGCTTTCCATGCCTTTTTGCACCTCCTTTTCTTTATATGTTCAATACATATTCCCTGTTTCATTTACACATAACTTAATTTAGAGACGTATTGGTTTTGATTTCTTTGTATGTGTGGATTACTTGTTTTGTTACCGACATCTAGTGTAAATTTCATGTCAATAGCCCCATTAGAAATATATTTACTGAGAAAAATGTTGACTGTGTTTAATTCTTATTTTCCCTGCTGTATATATAAGGGGTTATCTGTATAAGCCGGTTACCCCTGTACTGTATACACTTTTTAAGGTTCACAAAGATCCTCTCCAACCTTCATGGAGGCCAGTAGTGGCAGACATTGCAACAGTGTGGTGCCCTGTGACCTCCATGTTGGACAGGATCCTTGCTCCATTGGTGCAGCAAGGAAGCTCATATGTCCTGTGCCAATCTTTAAAAGGATAGTTAGTTGTATAGAAAAACTGAGGTCATTTTTTCTGAACTTGCTTGAGTTGATTTTGATGGAAAACTATTTTAGATTTTAGGAGACTTTTTACGTTAAGGGGCAATAGGATCCAATGCCCCTCATATACAAACTCCTTCATGATTTGGCATGGGGAGGAATATATATATATCGGGTGAGGGATAGAGTAAAAGATGTTGCCAAGAAGTGTAGAAACAAGAACCAATGTATTTCCTTTGTTGTACAGTTCAGCATCAGCAGCAGTGTTGTTGCCTCTGTGCAGTGGAAACATTGGGCAATCCTGGGATTGTCATATCCTAAGATCAAGTAGTTCCAAAATCCTCCTTTAATTTAATACTTTTGTTGTGGGCTTATGGGTAAATCTTATTTTTTTAATTATCTTTTTATTGGGGTTTAAATTTTATGTACATTCACAAACATAATACAAATGCAGCTGCAAAAAAAAAAAAGAAAACTTGTCATAAGGTAACACCTTTAGATCAATACAAAATCATTTGAAAAAATTGGGGTTACAGCGAAAGTTCTGGCTTGACCAGCCGGGATGTACCTGTATTCTTTTCAGACTGCCAGTTGTAGGGATAGTAAATAAAAAAGGAGAAAGGGTAGGTAAAACATAGGAAAACTAAGAACAAAAACCAGGCTTAATTACAGTAGATCTCTCTCTATGGTATCTTTTTATAGGCCACATCATGGGTAAGTTTATCCAATGCCTATTGTGAGTGACAAGGGAGTATACTGACTCCCTACCTACATACAGTATATTGTCCTCGCTCCTCCCAAATCCCAGGCCTTGTCAGTCTCTGTTCATAGATATGGTTCATGTTCATAAACCATATCTATAACCATTTGTGTATTCCACGTAATCCCAGTTTGCCCATATTTTATCAAAATTTGCCATTGTGTCACGCTTAAGGGCAATGAGGTATTCCATTTTACTTATATATCGTACTCTATCTAAGAATTCCATCTGTGTGGCTTTTGCTATTGCCCCTTTAGCTGCCGTAAACATACTATTTATTAAGTGCTGAGCTGAATTATTTAAGTTGGGTATTTCATCTCCCATAATGCAGATCATAGGATCCTATGGGATATCAATAAATGTCACTTTTCTAACCCATTGTCGGACTGCCTCCCAGAACAGAGTTTTCTTGAGGCAGGTCCAAAACACGTGAAGTAGAGTATCTGTATCTAAGCCACATCTCCAGCAAACTGCTGAGGTTGTAGCTGGGAAAAGCTTAGCGAGTAGAAATGGAGTGTGGTACCACTCAAAAAGTATTTTATAGCTAGTATCCTTTAATAGTGTACATAGGGAGGGGGTCTTTCTTACATTATTCCAGATGCGCTCCCATGTTTCTATGTCAGTGGGGCTTTCCACTAGGCGATCCCATTGCAGCATGTAATTATGGGGATGCTGTCGCATGGCCTGAGTTATCCATGTACATTCCTCTATCAATGGGTGTAGGGGTGGAAGTTTACCTTGCGGAAAGGGTAAATCTTTTATACACCCTCAGACTGGCTGTAAGTATTTGTTAAAGAGATATTTTACCTGTTTGACATTGTTTGTGGTATAAGTGTTGATATGCCTGTGTGGTTTTCTCTATGAGGGGGAGACCACATTTTAGATCAAGTTGCATCACATTATAGATCAACTGTTAGAATAGACAATGTTAAAGGAGAAGGAAAGGCTAAGTCACTTGGGGGTGCCAAAATGTTAGGCACCCCCAAGTGACTTAGATTGCTTACCTTGTACCCCGGGCTGGTGCCCCTGTTAGGAGAAAAAAAGCACCAGCCCGGGGTACCTGTAGGAAGGGCTTCCTACTTCCTCTTTCTTCTCCCGGCGAAATCCGGCTTCCGGCGCATGCGCAGTAGAGTAAAAAGCCGACTTTGTTTTTTAAGTTCGGCTTTTCACTCTACTGCGCATGCGCGCGCAAGCGAATAGGAAGTAGGAAGCTCTCGGCTACAGCTACCCCGGGCTGGTGCTATTCTCTCCTAACAGGGGCACCAGACCAGGGTAAAAGGTAAGCGATCTAAGTCACTTGGGGGTGCCTAACATTTTGGCACCCCCAAGTGACTTAGCCTTTCCTTCTCCTTTAAGCTGCCTGTTTCTAAGCATTATGTAGATATGGGACATACTAAAAATGATCTGAAATTTATGGTGCTGGAATTTGTCCCCCCACCAAGACGAGGGAATGATTGTGGATTATTGCTAATCTAGAAAGAGGCAAAAGAAGAAGGCAAATAATAAAAAAAAATACAAAATGAAGATCAATTACTTAGAATAGGACATTCTAAAAGTTACAGGTAAACTACTGCTTTAAGTGTGGAGCCTGCAAATGCTTTGTCTATAGAAGTAAATTTTGGACATATGTATTCAAGCAAGCTGGGTTGCAGTGTTGACATGTTTAACATGTTGGAGGCTCCTTGTGCCTGCTTGTCACTAAAAATAATATTGCTTTTTATGTGCATGTCCATGGAACTGGGTGTCCATGCAGCATCTTTGTTGCATCAATAAGTGCCTTTTTCAAGAAGCATTCACAAGGGATAGAACATACTAATTCACAACCTCTACTTACAACAGTGCAATTTTTTAATTAAAACCTTATTTCTTGTTGAGTATTCTTCACTATTTCCCCCTTATAGTAGATATAAAATGCTTATTCCTCCGCAATATTAATCTAGTACCCTGTATTTAAATTAAAGCAGGAGTGATCGTGCTGAAGGGAACACAGACTTAGCGGGATAAATCACAGGCTGCATTAACCTAATTGCTATTCTTACTGATTTTGGCCATATGTTTCAGCTATTCTGTCACTCTAAGTATAAATATAGAGAGAAAAAGTGCCATGTGGTAAGAGACACAGTCCCTGCCCTGTAGAGTTTACAGTCTAAGGGCTCGAACTTGCAAGTTTCTGTTCCTGCGATACCCTGCAGGGGAACAAATGCAAATGCAGCCCATTCTTCCCTATCCTGCTGTATTTACAAAGGCGAATGGAAGCGCCGAATGCAGGTGAAACACAATATTCTGCTTTCCACCTGTATTGAGTGCTTTTATGCTCCTGTGTGATTACAGCAGGATTGGAAAGAAAAAGCTACTTAACAGATATTACTGCACTAATATGTGTATCTGCGTGTTATTTACCCACTTTGGGCTTGTACAGGCACATGTTTCTTCCCCTAAGCAGGACAATCTATAACTTAATTTGGCTTTTTCAGCCATTAAAGAAAAGCCTACATGGAAGTAAATGTCCTTCAGATGAAAAATATCTAGCAGATATATGTAGTCACTTAATCTCTTGTTGCTTAGAATAAGGAATCTCAGTATTAGAAAACACATCCCAAGGGATCTAAAATTAATTTTTTAAGGGAAATGAAAAACAAAGCACTAACCAATTTTTGGCAAGATATTTTTTTATTTAAGGTCCATATTTCATTGTTTTTTGAGTAATTCAAGCTGCCACACCCCTAAACATACCTAATGAGATAAAAGTTGCATAACTAAATTATGGTAAAAAGAATGTATATAAATAAGTAACCTGGAAACTCTTATTTTCCCTTATGTACCCTCCCTGCTAACCCCCCCCCCTCCAATAAATACTATGCAACCTTATGTATGTAACATGTTTATGTAGTCAGAACATGTTCTCTCACAGTTAAAAATAAAAACACACATATTCCAGCCATGCTAAGCAATGCAGTATCTGGTCACCGAAATATATTATGGCCAACAAATTTAAAGAGACAAAGATGTATTTGTTAATAAGTAAATATATTTTTATAGACATCTACTGTATAATATTGCTTGCTAACATCAAAGTACATCCAATATTCACTACCAGCTGGTAGGGGTGGTATATAATAAAAGTTTATATATATATATATATATATATATATATATATATATATATATATATATATATATATATATATATATATATATATATATATATATATATATATATATATATATATATATATATATATATATATATATATATACAGTGGTGTGAAAAACTATTTGCCCCCTTCCTGATATCTTATTCTTTTGCATGTTTTTCACACAAAATGTTTCTGATCATCAAACACATTTAACTATTAGTCAAAGATAACACAAGTAAACACAAAATGCAGTTTTTAAATGAGGGTTTTTATTATTTAGGGAGAAAAAAATCCAAACCTACATGGCCCTGTGTGAAAAAGTAATTGCCCCCTGAACCTAATAACTGGTTGGGCCACCCTTAGCAGCAATAACTGCAATCAAGCGTTTGCGATAACTTACAACAAGTCTTTTACAGCGCTCTGGAGGAATTTTGGCCCACTCATCTTTGCAGAATTGTTGTAATTCAGCTTTATTTGAGGGTTTTCTAGCATGAACCGCCTTTTTAAGGTCATGCCACAACATCTCAATAGGATTCAGGTCAGGACTTTGACTAGGCCACTCCAAAGTCTTCATTTTGTTTTTCTTCAGCCATTCAGAGGTGGATTTGCTGGTGTGTTTTGGGTCATTGTCCTGCTGCAGCACCCTAGATCGCTTCAGCTTGAGTTGACGAACAGATGGCCGGACATTCTCCTTCAGGATTTTTTGGTAGACAGTAGAATTCATGGTTGCATCTATCACAGCAAGCCTTCCAGGTCCTGAAGCAGCAAAACAACCCCAGACCATCACACTACCACCACCATATTTTACTGTTGGTATGATGTTCTTTTTCTGAAATGCTGTGTTACTTTTACGCCAGATGTAACGTGACACGCACCTTCCAAAAAGTTCAACTTTTGTCTCGTCGGTCCACAAGGTATTTTCTCAAAAGTCTTGGCAATCATTGAGATGTTTTTTTTAGCAAAATTGAGACAAGCCATAATGTTCTTTTTGCTTAAAAGTGGTTTGCGCCTTGGAAATCTGCCATGCAGGCCGTTTTTGCCCAGTCTCTTTCTTATGGTGGAGTCGTGAACACTGACCTTAATTGAGGCAAGTGAGGCCTGCAGTTCTTTAGATGTTGTCCTGGGGTCTTTTGTGGCCTCTCGGATGAGTTGTCTCTGCGCTCTTAGGGTAATTTTGGTCGGCCGGCCACTCCTGGGAAGGTTCACCACTGTTCCATGTTTTTGCCATTTGTGGATAATGGCTCTCACTGTGGTTCGCTGGAGTCCCAAAGCTTTAGAAATGGCTTTATAACCTTTACCAGACTGATAGATCTCAATTACTTTTGTTCTCATTTGTTCCTGAATTTCTTTGGATCTTGGCATGATGTCTAGCTTTTGAGGTGCTTTTGGTCTACTTCTCTGTGTCAGGTAGCTCCTATTTAAGTGATTTCTTGATTGAAACAGGTGTGGCAGTAATCAGGCCTGGGGGTGACTACAGAAATTGATATTGAAATTGAAAATTGAAATTGATAAACCACAGTTAAGTTATTTTTTAACAAGGGGGGCAATCACTTTTTCACACAGGGCCATGTAGATTTGGAGTTTTTTTTCTCCCTTAATAACGTAAACCTTCATTTAAAAACTGCATTTTGTGTTCAATTATGTTATCTTTGACTAATAGTTAACGGTTTTTGATGAGCAGAAACATTTAAGTGTGACAAACATGCAAAAGAATAAGAAATCAGGAAGGGGGCAAATAGTTTTTCACACCACTGTATATATATATATATATATACATTTTTTTTTTTGTTAATGTTTACTCAGGATTTTCTGTGACATTCAAGCAATGATGTGTTTTTTGTTGATTGTGCCATCTGATGAAGAGCCCAATTTGCATATTCTCAATTTAATCCAAAGTAGGTGCTAATTGATTCCTGTTGAATGCCTACATGCTCTGATTATCTTCTTAGTATTCTCAAGAGAATATTCAGGGAAAAACCTGAGCAGAATGAGGATGCACAGGTATTTTGTCAGCCAGAAAATACTGATCTTCCACAACAGTTAAAGGAACAGTAACACTAAAAAATAAAAATGTTTTAAAATAATTAAAATATAATGTACTGTTGTCCTGCACTGGTAAAAGTTGTGTGTTTGCTTCAGAAAGACTACTGTAGTTAATAGAAATAGCTGCTGTGTAGGCATGGGGGCAGCCATTTAAATTGAAAAAAGGAGAAAAGGCACAGGTTACATAAGAAGATAACAGATAACTGTGTAGAATACAATGGTAATCTATGCTACTTATCTGTTATCTGCTTAGTAACCTGTGCCTTTTCTCCTTTTTTAAATTTAAATGGCTGCCCCCATGGCTACACAGCAGGGTATTTATATAAACTGTAGTAGTGTTTAAGAAGCAAACAGACAACTTTTACCAGTGCAGGGCAATAGTACATAATATATTAATTATTTTTATACACTTTCATTTTTTGGTGTTACTGTTCCTTTAATTGAGAAGAAATTAAATGGATGACGGAGAATTTCTGAAGTTGTAGTTTAGTAAAAGTTGCATAGCCATGGTTAAGCAATGTGCAATTTATTAATATATGATTTGTAAAAACCAAGCAGGAGGTCTCTGTAAGGGGCTAGTGTGGGGAAAGATGGTGTGATTTAGTTCTCCTTCAGTCAGGTCATACAGTAGATAGGTCCAGGTGTCAGAGGGTTTGAAATATGCACAGCTGCTGCACAATATCCAGGCACATGCACAGTAGTGGCAGGAATTTCAGTTGTGGATGTAAATTCATGCCTTAAAGAAAGTCACTTGCAAAGGCAAATTTACAAGAGATTTTGAATTCTGCTGATTGAGCATTTAGGGCTTGTGCAAGACATTCCACCACAGGGGAGCGCAAGAAAGGTATTCCATTCTCTCGTATGGGGCTGTACTCACACAGGCGCAAATACAGGTGGAACGCAGCATTCTGCGTTTGGTGCTTACATGTGCCTGTGTGAGTACAGCAACATTACGAAGAATTGAATGCTTTTTTATCTGTTCTTCCCTCGGGTGGAATGCAGGAGATCGCCACAGCAGGGGAGTGCAGATAAAAATGCTCATTAGTATGAGCCCTTAAGCTGGCCATACACGCACCGATAATATTGTACGAAACCTTCTTTCGTATGATATTCTGTGCGTGTATGGCAAGTCGGCGAGGCGACTGATATCGCAGGAGGCTGGGTTAAAAGATTTTGATCGGGCGCCATAGAAGGCGCCTGAGCAAAATCTTCCTTCAGAGCTGAATCGGCAGAAGGAGGTAGAAATCCTATTGTTTCTACCTCCATATCTGCTGTTTCAGCCCTGAATGTTAGTGGCCAATTGGAACGATCTTTCGTGTGACCGATGGTCACACGGAAGATCTAAAATCGCCACGTGTGTGGCCACCTTTATTCCAGCACAGGTAGATATTAAGGTAGGTAGTATAATTAGGTAGGAAGGAAGGACAAGGAAATTTACTACCAAAATATTACAACAGAATGGCAGACTTTCCCTTCCCCTTAGGGGTAATTATTAAGTTGCTTCTTCTTTAGTTATTTATTTCAGTCAAGTTGTGATAGGAACAGTTGCAGTAAGTGGCCAGATGCTGTTTGAGTTAATTTTTTTAAAACCAAATGATGTCATAATTCAAGATAATCCAGTATTCTAGTAATCCCTTAGTGATTAAAAGCTGTGAATAGGACTCAGCAGTGCTTACGTTAATTCTGCAATTCAGCCTGTGCAAAATGAACATTTTATTCAAATGTGCTAAGTTAATAGAGCTGAGATCTACCTGAGGTTAGGTGCATACATATAAACCTAACCTGTCTACTGCAACTGTATTAGGCGCTATAATAAACAGTAACTGAGCAGTGCACCTTCACAACATCATAACCATACATTAATGATTATTATCTTCCCCCTCCATCCCCCAGCAGCAGAGGAAAGAAGGGATTCCCTACATGTTTTATTTATCAAAATACCTTGGAAGTGAAAGGTGATATATTTGTCTCCCAAGAGTACTAAAATATTATGTAAAAAATTTTAATGCATAGAAATGAAAAAGGTCTTGAGCTGTGCAGCTGGCTGTGTTTTAGTTAAGTGGGAGGAAAATAATTGATTGTGAGGGTGTCCCTGCTTTCTTTCTTGTGAGGTACAGTCCATTAAACATAACCTTTTGGTTTATTAAAGAATTATGGACTGCAACTGCTTGCTCAGCCCAAGTATGCTGACCTTTGGTAATTAAGATATTACCCAACATGCCACTCGTTATACAGCATGACCTACAAATGCAGACATCCACCAAACAATTGATTACAAAATCAGTCTAAAGTATAACCTTGCCCTTTAGTAGATCTGCCAAGTGTGCCTTTCTGAATAAAATCATGTCTTGTAAAAGTATATAGCAAAAGAAAATTAAAGCTGGCAAGACATTTAAAATAATAAGGCAGCGTTATATAAATATATACAGTATGTTTATATTCATTCTTTAATAATTTGCTGTGAATGCAGGTATGGATCTCTTTTCCAGAAACCAAATATTAAGAAAGGTACAAATTAGGAAAAGGCCTTCTCCCATGGAGCCAATTTTAAGTGTGTGAAACATTGTTTCTTTAATATCTAGGGCTGTCTTTGTCAGCATTTACCTTTCAAATGAGCACACACGGCCCAACTTCATTGCAGTCTGTTCTTTTGGTCTGCTAACTCTAGGCACTTTTTGATCTCTTTCTGACTACCCACACACAAAAAGTAGATGGAATTGTTAACCTTGCCTCTTCTTACACGTAAATACAGGTATGGGATCTCTTATTCGGAAACCCTTTATCCACAAATATCCAAATTACTGGAAGGTCATCTCCCATAGACTCCATCATAATTAATAATTTACGTTTTTTTTCAATGATTTCCTTTTTCTCGGTAATAATAAAGCAGTTCCTTGTACTTTATCCAAACTAAGATATAATTAATCTTTATTGGAGGCAAAACAGTCCTATTGGGTTTAATTAATGTTTAAGTGATTTTTTAGTAGACTTAACGCATGGAGATCCAAATTACAGAAATACTCCTTATCTGAAAAATCCCCGCCCCAAGCATTCTGTATTACAGGTCCCATACCTGTACAGGAATGCAGAACACTCCTGTTGGGTTTATTTAATTTTTAAATAGCTTTTTTTAGTAGACTTAAAAGACATGTAAAGCCTACATTTACCTACAATGTATATCAGTTGAGCATGTCTCCCCCACCCAAATGGCATAATTTGTACTGCATATATCCCCTCCATTGCTAGCACCATCACATTTTTCTAAAGCAAATAGCAGCTTTCACCCAGTGGTCATTTTAATTCTGACACATAATCAGATACATTTAAATCTACAAACAGCATACATACACACACACACAGACCCTTATTCAGCATACATTTAATCAAGAATACAGGCTCACACAGGCACAACTGTATTTGATAAAAAATGTGCTTTGTTTGAGCTGAGCTCAAGAGAGAAAGTTTGGAGAAAAAAAAAATAAGCAGACAGCTAGAGCTGAGTTTCTATGGGAACCAGCAATGCCTTCTCTTCACTGGCTGCTAGACTGGGGGGCGTGTTTAGTAATCTGAACTTAGAACAACTGAGCATGCCCACAAACCAGATGTCAAAGCAAATTCCTGAGGGAGGGGGCCGAGTGGGTTACAGGAAGAAAAGGAAATCAAAATCATTAAGGAGATGCTGCGTCCTTACTTTTAACCTCTGGACAGCCAGAGTGACAGGTATTGAAAGATTTCAAAAAGGCTGTTCACAGATTAAATTTTTCTGTGTGGGGTTTACTTGTCCTTTAAGGTATGGAGATCCAAATTACAGAAAGACCCCTCATCCGGGAAACCTCAGGTCCTGAGCATTCAGTGTCCATATAGGCCATTGTAGCTACTTTGTTGTATGGCTTCAAGCAGCCAGATATGACTATAAAGTACTGTCATTATGACATACATGATCCTCTAACTTGGAACAGTATGGCATTTCATTTTGACAAAATGGTTTGATTACTTGCCCTGAGGGTGAATGGAAATTATTGCCATTATACCATCTGCATTTGTTGTCAGTTGTAAAACAGACTGATTTTTCTGCATGTCAAATAAACGCCCATGTAAAACAAAATATATTTGCCATTCCCCTGCCTTCCACTCCAGCATGTTATCTTACATAGTTACATAGTGTTGAAAAAAGACCAGAGTCCATCAAGGTCAACCCATCCAAGTAAACCCAGCACACACAACCTATACTTACCAATGTATACACTCACATACATAAACTATATATACAACTACTAGTACTAACTGTAGATATTAGTATCACAATAGCCTTGGATATTCTGCTTGTTCAAAAACTTATCCAGGCCCCTCTTAAAGGCATTAACAGAATTTGCCATTACCACATCTCTAGGAAGGGCATCCCACAACCTCACTGCCCTCACCGTGAAAACCACCTACGGTGCTTCAAATGGAAGCTCCGTTCCTCTAATCTAAAGGGGTGACCTCTGGTGCGTTGATCGTTTTTATGTGAAAAAAACTCTAGCTGCCTATAATCCCCTCTAATGTACTTGTACAGAGTAACTATGTCCCCTCGCAAGCGCCTCTTTTCCAGAGAAAACAACCCCAACCTCGATAGTCTAACCTCATATCTTAAATCTTCCATCCCCTTTACCAGTTTAGTTGCGCGTCTCTGCACTCCCTCCAGCTCATTAATATCCTTCTTAAGGACTGGAGCCCAAAACTGCACATCCAGTCCTGGACCTTTGTTTACCTTTACATGTTCAAGTCTCTTTTGAATTTCCTCTTGAATGACCCATCTCTATGCCTCATGGACAACATTGTTTAGGAAGGTCATGTCATAATAAAATAACATTGTGCAAACAAATGCAATTATAGAACAAAAATTGTAGGTTTACTTGGTTAATGTAGCATCAGACAAAGTTAGGATCAATCATCTTTTCAATTTTTTACATTAATTTTTTCCACACTATCCAACTTTTTTGTAGTGAGTCAGTTATTTTGTACACCACATGTCTGTCAGCAGGATTACAATAAAATAATTCTATAATGCATGCTTTGTAACTCTTAGAAAAAGGCTGTGGGCATTATACACTCACATTTTGGATTTGTAAATATATGTATGCATAAATCTTACTTATAGTAGGTGTCTAATTTTTCTTGTAAAGGGTATTGCCCAACTGTTGGTTTATTTTGACATCACAGTTGGTTCTGTGATTTGTTAATTCTATTGACAATCTTAAAATTTGCTGTCTTTGACAAGAGAAAATGACAAGCAAGTGTAAGCATATGTTACTGAAAGATAATACGGAATGTTACTGAACTCCTAAGCTTCCAGTAATACAGAATTCAATTAAGAAGTAAAAAATTTTTGTCGTTATGCTTCAAAAACTGTAGAAACATAGAATAAAAAAATGCCTGTAAAGAGTTATCTTTCACACTTTTAGTAAACATTTTCCCCTAAATGTAATATTACCAATCAACCATAATAAGGTCTTATTTTCCTTTTAAATATTTTCAGCTAACAAACAGACAAACTTAAACAAGGGATCATAGAGTTTTGCACCATCAGTACTAAAAATGAATTACAGATCTCAAACAGGCAAGAACAAATACAGTACAGGTATCAGATGCCTTATCTGGAAATCCATTATCCAGAATTCTCCGAATTACAGAAAGCCGTCTCCCATAGACTCCATCACTGATTTCCCTTTTCTTTGTAGTAATAAAACAGTACCTTGTAATTGATCCCAACTAAGGTATAATTAATCATTATTGGATGCAAAACAATCCTATTGGGTTTAATTTATGTTTTATTGATTTTTTTAGTAGACTTAAGGTATGGAGATCCAAATTACGGAAAGACCCCTTATATGGAATACCCTTGGTCCCGAGCATTCTGGATAATGGGTCCTATACCTGTATTGATTTTCTTATTTTGTCCTTTAGCATCACACTGGCTGAACATGGCTCTCAGTACATTTAAATAATTAAACTTATCTGACTGACATGCTTCATGGGCAGGAATCACTCATGCTAGTTCTAAAATCAAAGACTTCCTTGTCATAATTCAACTTCGAGCCAAATTGCACCAAGCCATTTGTTTGGCAATTTTGTCTCTGTTTTTATGATCATGATCATGCCTTTTTAATATAAAAAAATGCCCTTTCAAAAGTAAAGTATATTCTATATTTATTTTCTCTTAACTAACCCTATGAAGGCCACAGCTTATCGCATGCCAACAACATTTTGACAATGTACGTGGGTACATTCACAAATCTTGCTCTGGCTAGGGTGTTCTCACTGGAATTTAGTGGAGTGGTGCAATATGTCATACTGTGCTGTCACTACAGCCAGTTATTATATGTGTTTTGGTATATTCCTTACTCCCCTGCTGTTTAATGTTTGTTAGTCCAGCCCACTAGCTTGTTCCCTCCCATGCTGTTCCTTAGTTTCAGATCCAGTTTCAGTCAGTTTGGATAGAGCTGCAAAATTACCAGTTCTTACCTATAGAACCTGTTGATTGTTTTGGACATTCTGAACCCCAGAATCTTTGTATTGTGCAATATTCCTGGATTAAAGAACCACCTGATTATTAAGCAGTGTTTTATTGAGTAAACTCTCTGCCATCAGCATATCTCAGCAAAGTTACGCCGTCCATGCGAGCAAAGGCCTCAGGAAGGGTATCTTCTGCATAAATCATGTGGGTGACAGAATAGTAAGAACTGAGTACCATCCAGCAAGATCCATAATCCAATCTCTGCAGTCGGATTATAATCTCTGGAGAAACTTGTGAGCTCATCTACAATCTACTCTGAGGTAACTAAAACATCCCTCAAGCCATGTGCCTGCTACACTACAAACTGTAAGTACAGCAGAACCTTCCAGAGAACTGTATTGTGTAGTGAAGAATCAGCATTTACAGGATTGCGCAGTGTGTATCTGCTATCAAGTTTATTATCTCCAGCAGCCTTGTGTGTGCAATGTGAGCAATTAGTTGATCTGCTAGCAAAGTGTATTACTGTGATATCTGGGTGCATAGTGAAGATCATTACTGTCTGCAATCTGGTGTATCCCAGGATTTTTCAAGTGTGTGTTGAACTGTACCAACATTAAGAACAGCGCTGTCTGAGATCCAGCATCACACATAGAGCATAGAGTGTGTTTACCAATATCTGACTCTGCAATCAACTTAACTGTTTAGCTGCCAGGACTATAGCCTGCATTGAACTGCTGCATAGCATCTTGCTAATAAACTGAGTAATTTGTCAGAAATGGATCCCTCATCAGAAAGAGAGGAACCTATACCTGTTACTGCTGAAGAAGCTGACATACTAGAACCAGAACAGACCGCTAAACGCAGAATTAAACCATCTGTTAAACGCATAGAAACGTATGAGGCACAAAAGGATGAAATTAATGATGGTCTGTCTGACTTATGGAATAAAACAGATCACTGCATAACCATTGCTGATGAGGCAGGCAATACTAGACTGCAACTTACTGATGCACTAATAAGACTAAAGACTGCTTATTATAACTATAAAAGACTTGCAGAGAAATATTCTTCCTTCTTGTCCAATGCTCGTATGGAAGAAGCATTACAAGAGCTGAATGCTTTTACTATCATTGACCAACAGAGACAAATTACTTTCCTGCAAGCAACATCCAGGATGGAGACCAGAATTGCACAGTTACAGGATAATGCATCCAAGGCCTCCACTTCCTCTAGAAGGTCTAAAGGACTATCTAGATCACTGCATTCCGTTTCACAGAAATCGTCGCTAAGCAGCCAGATAATAAGGGCCAGAGCAGAAGCTGAGGCAGCCAAGGTCCAAGCTCAATGCATCAAAAGGGAAGCAGCGCTCAAGGCACAGCTAGAAGTCCTCCAGAAGGAAAGAGAGGAAGCAGCAGCCATCGCAAAACTAAATGTTCTAGAGAAAGCCTTTGAAGAAGAAGAGCCGGAAGTGTATCGTCCTTGTCTGACAACCCCAGCAGACCCAGTAATGAGAACTTTACAGTTTGTCTTAGACCAAGAAGTCAGAAAAACGACTTTCCCTACAATTGAAGACGCTGCATACAGTTCTCCAGTGCACCGAACTGAAAATCCTGTGTTTTGCTCTAGAGAAGCTCAAACAGCTGAATTAACAAACCCGCACACCTGCCAAACCAAGGAATCTAGTGAACCAGCTTATGCTACAGGACACACCCTTAGAGATGAAGGGGAAACAAAACTTACCCCTGGATTCTCCACGAGGCAGCCTTCATCTTCTCCAAAACCAAAATCTTTGTCTGGTCTAAACCCATCTGCAACACCTTTTCCCCCTCCGCACCAGTTGTGTGTGCTTGCTACAGCTCCTAAGGTTGAAGTACCAGAAGTAACAGCCGATATAAAAACAGAAAGAACTGATATGTCAGAATTCGCCAAATACATGATTCGACGCGAGCTCCTCAACACTGGACTCACAGAATTCGACGATCGTCCAGAGCACTATAGAAGTTGGAGAGCCACGTTCAGGGCAGCAATAAAGAACCTGGACATCGAACCTATGGGAGAACTTGATTTGTTAATCAAATGGCTTGGTCTGAAATCATCAGAGCAAGCTCGATTGCTCAAGTCTGTTAACATTGAGGCACCAGCCAGGGGACTTATTCAGGTGTGGGAAAGACTAGAGCGAGACTATGGCAGTCCCGAAGTCATCGAACGTACGTTGCTCAATAAATTCTACAACTTTCCAAGCTTTTCCAGCAAAGATAACCGCAAGCTCCAAGAGCTAAGTGACTTTCTCCTTGAATTGGAAACAGCAAAATTAGACCCACATCTTCCAGGTCTCTGCTGCCTGGACACTGCTTACGGATTGTATCCGATCACAGAAAAACTGCCTCAATATCTTAAAGATAAATGGAATATGGTAGGTGCAGAGTACAAGTCACTTCATCAGGTTCTCTTTCCTCCCTTTTCCTTTTTCTGTGGATTCATCAGGAAAATGGCTAGAGTCAAAAATGACCCAAGTTTCCTACCTCCAGATCGAAGCCATTCTACTGCAGAACCTGCTACGTGGGATATAGCAAGACGACACAAGGATCTCAGGAAAACTGTCTCTGTCAGGAAGACCGGGTTTTCCTCCAGTAAGCCAATAGCCACTCCAGAACTAAGGAAAGGGAAACCTACTGATCTTGATCCTAATCTATCCTGCCCTATCCACAACAAACCACATCCACTAAGAAAGTGTCGTGTGTTCAGAGAAAAGCCCTTTGAAGAGCGAAAGACATTCTTGAAAGATCATAACATTTGCTATAGGTGTTGTGCGTCCAGCAAGCATTTTGCCAAGGACTGTAAAGCCGTCATTAAGTGTTCTGAATGTAACAGTGACAAATATGTGACAGCCAACCATTCAAGGCCCTCAAGGCAGGCTCCTTCCAATGGTGACTCCCACAATCCCTCACTGAATTACGGCGGGGAGAGTGCAGAGGAACAGACTAATCCTGTGTCCACCAAGTGTACTGAAGTCTGTGGCAAGGAATTGTGCGGAAGATCTTGCGCTAAGATATGTCTGGTCAAGGTCGCTCCCGTTGGGCATCCAGAAAAGGCCGTAAAAATGTACGTTATCTTAGATGACCAGAGCAACAAGTCACTAGCAAGTCCCAAGTTCTTCAAGCGCTTCAACATCCAAAGTGAAGCTCATCCCTACACCTTACGTACATGTGCTGGTCAAATGAGTGTATCAGGGAGAACAGCTTGTGGATTTCAGATAGCACCTATTGACAATGATGACTACAAACCTCTCCCCGTGCTTATTGAATGTGCTCAACTGCCAAACAACAGGGAAGAGATTCCCACTCCAAATGCCGCACGTCATCAACCACATCTTAAGGGCATAGCAGACAAGATACCTCCCTTAGATGAGAGTGCTGAAATTCTAATTCTCTTGGGGAGAGATATACCAAGAGTTCACAAGGTGCAAGACCAAACCAGTGGACCAAGTGATGCCCCTTATGCCCAGAAGCTTGAGTTGGGCTGGGTTCTAATTGGTGAAGTTTGCTTAGACAGGGTTAGAAAACCCTATAAAGTGAATACCTGCAAAACAGACCTGATGGAGGACAGAGGTGAGCTCTTTGGGAAATCGTGCTCATGTCATTATCAGATAAGGCCTAAACCCAACACGAGCCTACAGATCATACGTGGATCAGAAGAGGACATTTGTTACAAGTCCCTATCTCCTAACTTCGGTGGTGCAATCTTTCATACTACCTGCAATGACAATAAAATAGCTCCTTCCATAGAAGACAAAGAATTCATCAAAATTATGGACAAGGAGTTTGTTAAGGATGATTCCAATAGTTGGACCGCCCCTCTGCCTTTCCGCAGTCCAAGAGTCGTCCTTCCAAACAACAGTGCTCAAGCCAAGTCTAGGTTTGATTCACTCAAAAGGACATTAGGTAACAAACCTATTATGAGAGAACACTTTGTCGCATTCATGAAGAAGATCCTAGACAACAACCATGCAGAACCAGCTCCCCCTTTGAAGACAGGAGAGGAGCGTTGGTATCTCCCATCATTTGGAGTCTATCACCCATGCAAACCGGGTCAGATCAGAGTTGTCTTTGATTCAAGCGCACAGTTTAAAGGCGTTTCTCTAAACAATGTACTGCTTACAGGCCCAAATCTGACTAACAGTCTCATAGGAGTGTTAGTTCGGTTCAGGAAGGAACGTGTTGCATTTATGGCTGATGTTCAGCAGATGTTCCACTGCTTCCTCGTCCGAGAAGACCACAGGAACTACCTTCGGTTTCTTTGGCATCGCAACAATGATCTTGATGAGGATGTGATTGAATATCGAATGAGAGTTCACGTCTTCGGAAACAGCCCATCTCCTGCAGTGGCTACCTATGGCCTGAGAAGGACAGCCAAGGAGGGTGAGGCAGAATTTGGTCATGATGTTCGACAGTTCATAGAGAGAGACTTTTATGTCGATGACTGCCTCAAGTCTTTGTCAACACCAAAGGAAGCTATCAACTTGTTGAAAAGAACCCAGCACCTTTTATCTAGTGCCAACTTAAGACTGCACAAGATTGTATCCAATAATAGTGAATTGATGAAAGCCTTCGATCCCAAGGATCACGCATCAGATTTGAAGGATCTAGACTTAACTAAGGACCTACTGCCCACCCAAAGAAGCCTTGGTCTCCATTGGGATGTAAATCAAGACACCTTCACATTTCAGGTCTCTACAGAGGAAAGGCCATTCACAAGACGAGGAGTGCTATCAACCGTAAACAGTCTGTATGACCCATTGGGCTTTGCGGCGCCAATCACTGTTCAAGGGAAGCTTATACTTAGACAACTTACAGAAGATCGCGTGGATTGGGATGTTACACTGCCTGCGGACTTACAACCCAAGTGGGAAAAATGGAAGCTTTCCTTAAAGGCATTAAAGCAGCTTCAGATTCCACGCAACTATCTTTCTTGCTCCCTTAGCCTTATAAAAGAAAGAGAAATTCACATCTTCTGTGATGCTTCCAACGAAGCCGTAGCTGCAGTTGCCTACCTCAAGGCATCTGACTCCTGTGGACAGCCAGGAGTGGTTTTGTGTTGGAAAGAACATCTCCGATGACTTCAATGACAGAAGCCAAGCTGATATGGACACTTGAAAGGATTTTTGAAGAGATTAAGTTTAATGTTTATTTTGTGTCTTCTCTCATTTTGTCTTTCAGGTCCCAAGGACAAGTCATCTTTAATATGGACATTATTTTGTTGTTGCATAATATGCAATTATAATTATATAGTGGTATCTACAGATACCAGACGGGGAGTGTGCTGTCACTACAGCCAGTTATTATATGTGTTTTGGTATATTCCTTACTCCCCTGCTGTTTAATGTTTGTTAGTCCAGCCCACTAGCTTGTTCCCTCCCATGCTGTTCCTTAGTTTCAGATCCAGTTTCAGTCAGTTTGGATAGAGCTGCAAAATTACCAGTTCTTACCTATAGAACCTGTTGATTGTTTTGGACATTCTGAACCCCAGAATCTTTGTATTGTGCAATATTCCTGGATTAAAGAACCACCTGATTATTAAGCAGTGTTTTATTGAGTAAACTCTCTGCCATCAGCATATCTCAGCAAAGTTACGCCGTCCATGCGAGCAAAGGCCTCAGGAAGGGTATCTTCTGCATAAATCATGTGGGTGACAGAATACATACATATCCACAAGGTAGGATTGTTTATTTCATTTTCAAGTCTAATGTTAACATGTTCCAACTGCACATGCACCACTATTTACATTTATCAGTTACCCTTTACCTCTTGTATCAATTATTGGTTTCTTTTTATATAAATCTTTTGTCCAATGTATATACCCATTTATTTAACAGGGCTGCAGAAAATGGTATTTTATAAACACATGTTAATAGTAATAATAATTGGAATGCAAATGTTTTGGCTGCAGAGAGATGCTAATGGACAATTATTCTCTCTAAGCACATTTAACAGTAAACTAGTTTTAAAGGAGAAGGAAAGCCATTTTGGCATTTTACTGCCAATAGATTTGCCACATTAGTGCCGCCTAGAACAGGGGTAGGGAACCTTGGCTCTCCAGCTGTGATAAAACTACAAATCCCAGCAAGCATTTTCCTTAATTAACCATGACTGTGGCTGTCAGACTCCTGCAATGCATTGTGGGACTGGTAGTTCCATAACAGCTGGAGAGCCAAGGTTCCCTACCCCTGGCCTAGAACAATATATTTATTCTGCAGAAACCATTACCATACCTTTTAAGTACGGTAGCTTCCTGCCTGCAGCTAACCGTTATAGTTCAGATCACACATTCCTAAGGGAGGGAGTTCTTAGCATTCTTGTGGAAAGGGGAGGGGGAGCAGGAGAGATGAGAGAACTGTGCAGACTCTGGCCACGGGAATCAAGCATGTTTCTAAGAGAGGAAGTCAGACACTGGAACATCATGTTTACAAAAAAATAGACAAGCAATCCTGTGTTTCTTTTGATAGAGGACTGTAAGTGCTTATGGCTGTATTTACATAGACCTTTCTTAGTTTTTACCTTTCCTTCCCCTTTAAGTATAGTGCTCTTGGGCCCTCTACAATCAATATTCGGTCCATAATAACACCTCATTTCACCCATAAAATACCCCCATTTGTTAGTCTTCTTTTTGTTATCTTTTTCTATAACTAAGTTTAGTACATATACTTAGAAATAAGTTGCTAATCCCACAGCTGCTAACATTGCCTTTACCTGCTTTAACGCATTTATGTTCAGAGAGGTATTAAGAAAAAATCTAATAAAAGTTATACAGAGGCAACTTAATCAAAACGAAAAACCCATTATCAATGTTGCACGTAATTATGCACTTACTAACTAAGGGCCAGCACATAAATGTGAATGCTACTTGACAGCTTTTCATTGTGACAAGTCATGTTGTTTTCCTTTCTAATCCACAATTAGTAAAATAATTGAGGATTGCTTGTTTTCAGTGAGTACTGCTAAATGTTCTGCTCTCAGAGATGGTAGGAAAAACAGATGGAATAAAGTCACACACTGTGAGTGTTTGTGTGTGGTGATCTCTCCTGGTAACTCAAACTGGGGAACTAAAAATACACTGAAAACAAACATATCAACAGCCAAACGGGAGGTCTAAACTGATTACAACTTTGTGAGGTTTATCTGCTGCTCAGAACATGGATGAAACAAACAAGCTTATTACTTATATAAACCTTAAGAGTGTTCCATAGAAAGTTATAATATATGCCTTGGTCTAGAGAAGTAACGATTCAAAGCAGTTGTGAGACAAGTGGGTGCCAACATCATAGGCAGTTAGGTCTCACAGAATTCTAAGGCAAATTTCTCTTGACATTTTCTATGCATGTGCCATCCACTATATTGCATCCCATATCCCTAAATTGGAGAAAGGAGCATTCCTCAAAGTTTGAGTATTCCCATTAATTTATAGTTATGATGGAGGTTGAGTTGGTGGATCGAGCAAGTGATTGTCAGTGCAGTAAAACTGATATCCAGTGATCTTGTACAGGGCATCATTATTATCCTTTATTTACACAGTTCTAAAATATTTAGCAGTACTTTAAGGTACAAATGGAACCTTAGGGTTGTGCCACATGGGGCATATTGTCCCCACTACAGTCTGCTAGAAAATAGCAGCAGACAAAGTGCCCCTCTCTTCTTGTCTCTACTTCTGATAGAAATGAATAAAAAACACCAATCATGTGATGGGCAGATCTGTGGACGTGTACTGTGTTGTGGCAGCTTTTGTTTAGATGAGCAGATGTGTGAGCATGTTTTGTATAGTAGAGACCCATAGTGGAGATAAGCCGGACATCAGGATACAGTATATGGTATATATATACAATGTACTAGAAGGCAGGCAGCAGACTAATGCAGAATCCAGGAGATGGAACAGGGTCAGAGTAGGTAGGAAACGTATATACAAACTCAGTTATTAAGTACAGGATTCAGAACAGGCAGGAGACATGGTAAAGCTTGGTAAAGTAGTGAAAGGCAGGTGCCTTGACACAAGCAGGATTTTTTAAACAGGCCAAAGCCAGAGAATCGTGACAAGGAGAAAACACATGAATACAGAATTAAGAATTTCAGAACACAGGAACTCAAGACACAGGATAAACAAAATCTGCATCAGGTATACAGCTACTCTAAATTACAGCTCAGCACCTTAATGACCCAGGTTCTCGGTTCTAGCCAGGTCTAATCCTTACAAGGATATGTTTGCAGCTTTGGCTGTAAGTGAATATTATAAATTCTTGATTACGTAACATGTTTACTGATTTTGTTTACAAGCTAAATAATTGTCATATTTAGGAGTAAAAAATGGTTCACTAAACACTAATTACACACTTCTTTTTATAGACTGGTGTGCGCTTGCATGGGTGTGCTGCATTACACTGAACCTCTACTTGAATGTAGTCAAAGAAATGAGAACAGAGCGTTTTGAGTTGTAAGTATAATGCTGCTGTTAATGCTTTACCTTATGTCAAGCCTGTTTTGTGCACCACAAAATAGAATGGTTTACACAATTTGCTTCCCATTGCGCTTAAAGTAAGAATAAAATCTTTATTTAACAATAAATAAAAGGCCATGTACCATGGGTACATGTGGTGAAGCTCTAATTATGTGACACAAAATTCCCCCTCATAGGTCCCATCAGTGCCGGATTTCTACTGGGGGCACCCCGGGGCCCCCATTCTGTGCCCCCCTACCCCTCCCCTGTGAGGGCGCATGTGCCAACGTTAAAAGTCCCATATGGAGCAGTGGGGAGAGGTCCCCATTGCTCTGTATGGGAGCAATCTTTAAAAATGTTGCTGCAGCTGGGCGGCATGCTGCCCCTAAGTTTGTGCCGCCCTAGGCCCGGACCATTGTGGCTTTGCCACAAATCCAGGCCTGGGTCACAAAAACAGAGTAATGAATACTGATACATTTATGTTATAAACCTTAAATGTGACTAAAAATATTTTGCAGCATTTGCATGAAAAATTATAAATGAACATTGATGGAGGAATTGTAATAACCAGTGCACTATTTGGTGCAGCTCTAGTCTGTGACGTATCTGCAGTACTGACAGACAGTACTGTCTGACACAATTGCATCCAATTCATCAAAATGCAAACAGTTACACAGAAAATTTGCGATGTCAGGGTTGCATCAGTTTGAGTGTTTGCCATCAAAATGTATGTGTTTATTTCCTGTGTTTGAATAGTATAGCACCACATCTGTACACAGTGTTTTACAAGGTGTAATCACAAATAGGGGAATAGTTGTTTAAGCGATACAGTAACAATAGATAAGAGCTTTCAATACACAGTTTGAATGAGGTCCCTGCCCCAAGGAGCTTAAAATCTATTAGATTCCTGCTCTATTTTTTGGATGTGTTTAATAACTGCTGTGGAACTATGAATTGCTGCTATCTGTGGTAGCTCCAGGATTCCCAAGCTTTGGATGCAAGCATCTTTAATAAGTGGTAATGATTTGTGCAATGACTGCAGACATTTTAGTGCAACTGCATGGGTCGTATATGAGCCCTGTAGTTTTTGACATGATGCATACCTGATGCAATGATCTTATTTTTCTTTTGTGAGTAAAAGTCCAAAGGTAAATACACTCAATCCAGCTACTGTCTCATATGTCTTTTGCCTTCACTCAGTTCCTCATTACATTATCTTTGCTCCCATTCTCCACTTTACAGACTGTTTAAATACCTAAGCTATAAATCCTTCAGGCATTTATGACATGAGTGGAGAGACATGGGAGAAAAGGTTAAAGCAGAATGAGGGATGGGAAAGTGCATTAAATCACTATAGTGTGGTGAGACAATAAGTTCATGTGTGATATTTCTGGAAGACAGCAGTGTTCAGATACTGCATGATATAGTATAAAATGATTGGCAGGAGATATCAGCTTCAGTTAATGTATTACATGGTGCCCAATCTCTCTCTCTGCTAATTAAATTAATTATACAAACCCATCCTAGCAGTATATACCACTGTTAAAAACATACTTGGTGCTCTGGGGAGCTTTATTAATGAAATATTTTGGCTCCAAATAATGATTGCCGAGTTATTTGATTGTCCAGCACCAGTATAGCTAAACCCATGGTATTCTCTCTGAGGTGATATCTGAGAGAAAACCTCAGAACAGTTCATTAATCTTTGCGATAAATAGGTCCCTGAGAGTTATACCACTTGTGCAATAAAGGATAAAAAGTATTTTCCTGTTTTGTCTTAATTTAGTTATAATCTGGCTACATGTTAAATAGAAAGTTAAAGCTAAAGAAACATTTCATGAGAAATCAAGAAAAGGTGAGCATGGTTAGGGGAGCTCTAGGATTATACTAGAACATGGTAGGGGAGGGAGTACAAAGAGCAGCAAATCGCAAGGTTGGGGAAAATATGTAAAATTGTTTTTAAATATTTATTTAAAAAAAAACAAATAGTAAACTAGCTCTGTAAGTGGAGAAGAGGGTCAAAAAAATCAATATGGTATCAACAATGATACCTTAAAGGACAAGGAAAGTGTGTTTCATTCCTTTCTTCCCCTCCCCCCCTCTGGCAGATCCGCTTCTGATTGGCTGGTGGGCATGTGTAGTTTAGAACAGGAGACAGGATCAAGTTACACACATGTGCATTGCTACTGAAGGCCGTTGCTGGCAGCTTACAGGGAGGGCAGCTTTCAGTAGCAATGCACATGTGTGTAACTTGATCCTGTCTCCTGTTTTGAGCTACACATGCCCACCAGCCAATCAGAAGCGGATCTGCCAGAGGGGGGGGAGCGGAAGGAAGGAATGAAACACGTGCAGTATGAAGCAAGGAGGGAAAGGAAGGGAGAATACCTTTTTAAAGATGGCTACCTGTTCAAGAAAACAGATAGAAAATGTGAGTAAGTGTGACTAAGTAAATATTTGATTAGGTGAGCCAAAAGTGTGGCATTTTTTGTAACAATAGGAGGACTATTGGGCAGTATGCTTTTTAAATTTTGACTTGCATTCTCCTTTAAGAGTACTAACTACTTGCTCAATCAGCAACCAAGCTAAAACACAAAGAGTTAAAATCCTTCAAAACTATATATAGTTTATATAGAATATGAAGTGCAATGTCTAGTGCAGAATGGGACAGGTGAGGATGGTAGATGAAGCAACTGGAGGTGAAAAAGTTGCAGCCAGATTCTATAGAAGAGTCTATGCCTTTGGGTGAGCATAGAGTGTCGGACAGCAAACTAAAGGGGCAAACAGACTTTTGGGGTTTAAGAATAAAATTAAATTAAACAAGCTGCCTGGTAAAGCAGCTTATGGAATACTGAACCCCCACCCCCAAAGTTTGCTGCAGGTTAGGTTAGCTCACCAAAGCAGCAGCAAGAAGATCCACTTCTCTGGACTGGTCTAGAAGATCCACCCACAGACTTCAGATCAGAAGGCCCTGCCCGCAGCAAGTGATAATGTAGAAGGGAGTACTAGAAAGAAGGCAGGCAACCACTCCCTCCCTCCCTTACTCGCCAGCACCTCTGTGTTCAGTGCAAAAGACGCCAGTGTCACATGAGTCTTGTCTTCACGTTCATTGCGAATTGGCAAGATGGTAGCACACTTCACTCCCCCCCAGAGGACACGTAAGGGGAAATAAGTAATGCAACTGGGAGCAGGCCAGGGCACTGGAGGGTCTGGTTGTGGGTGGCCTATTTTGCACACAAAGGACAGAGTGCGCTAGTCTGGAGAGACCCATGGCACCCGACTCAAGTATAAGCCGAGGGTGAGTTTTTCAGCACATTTTGGGTGCTGAAAAACTAGGCTTATTCTCGAGTATATACAGTAAGTCATTCTTTCGTCTGAAAACACATAACTTATTTGCTCTCTAATAAATAAAATTATGTATATTAAACATGACTGCGCACTGGCCATGTGAGCTAAACACTGAGGCATTTTACTTAAAATTTCATTCCAGTATCCAAGGGGACTTCAAATTGACATATTTGGTTTTCCCCAGTAGAGAAGAGGTTAAGAGGATAATCTTCCTTAAGATTTGAGTGGTGATATGAGATGGCAGTGACATGCCTCTGCATTGCCTAATGAATTTAGGTTCCTGTGCTTGCGTATGCTTCAGTAGCTGTATTGTATAATGTATCACTGTCTCTTCAAAGAGCCAGAGAGCCTCTAATCCTTGCTCTAGCAATTAAACCTCTAAAGACCTCAGGGAAATTCCACATCTACAGTGCTGTGACCAAGAGCTGCATAATGAATGGTGGCAAGAAATGTCACTCTTTATTGTCTCCTTTTATTCGCAAAGCCCTTCACTAATGTCATTTATATGTCATGCACAATTGACACTGCTAATAGAGAAAATCTCTTGAGGTAATACAAGCTGTAACAATGTTAATTGCTACTATATATATGTATATATATATATATATATTTATATATATGTGTGTGTGTATATACATTATACATACATATATGCATATATGTAAGCCTTTAAAAGACCATTACAACAAAAAATTGTATTGTTAATATGAATTAACATACCATTTAGATGTGATAAAATGCTTATATGAAGTAGGAGGTGGTTTTTTATTGTCCTGAATTTACTATCAGCTCTGCTGTGCTAAATAAGAATCCACTAGGTTTATTGGGTTGTCTTTGTAAAACCTTCGTTAATGTATATTCATTATCTGCCCCCCCCCCCCAAAAGCCCTGCTGAATGAATTATATTTATTTTTATATTTTTTTTCTAAAAATGGACTCAAAATCTTGATGTTATTACAATGAGTATAAAACAGCTTTAAATTCATGCAGTTTACGTGTGACAGTGGCTCACATGGCACTGTGAGCAGGAGGAATGAAACACTAGAGCTCATTTACTAAAGGGGAAAATGGAAATTGCAAAAACATTTGTAAATTCCATTTTGTTTCCCCACACTGACTTTGCACCCCCTTTGTTTGTATCTTGTTAGGTGTAAATCTTTGTGTTCTCTTCTGAAACTGCAAATGACAATCAAGTGGGCAAATAAGTTCAAATTGCTTCTACAGTATAAGAGATGTGTCCCATGGGTGCCCAAATGTATGCTCTTACTAGTGTACTTTTTATTAGATGCTAAATGATTAAGGTGCATTAAGTGCCCTGTATTTATTCCTGTTTCAGATAGGTGTGCTCCAGGGCTTCAGATGCCACAACAAAGGCAAGGGGAGAGGGTGCTTTTGATCTCTCAAATTTCTTTCCTTGCTCCTAAACTTTCATAAATAATGTGCCCTTCTTTCTCCAGTTGTTTCCTATTCCCAACCCATCATCATCCTTCCTCCATTAAATGATGGAATGTACATTTTTTTTTTTTTTTAGTGGTATAAGGCTGTACCACTGTCATAATAAGAGATTGCTGTGTGTTCTGAAAGTGACATATTCCAGCGGATTTAGTACAAAATGCTTATACTCTCAATCTTAAGAGAAATCTCAGAACTTTCTTAGACTTCTTTGTTGGAAAGTGTAAAAGCTAGTTGTATTTTACTTTCTGGTATTGCAGGGAAAGTACTTAAAGAGAGACAGAGTCTTTTATAACTGCAAAAATTGTACATGTTCAGTTGTTAACTGCCTTATCCAGGCTGGGTTATTACTACATTCTCATAAGATATAGAACTGAGGTTTACAAAGGCTATAAATTAAATGGCACCTATCACCAGAAAATCGCTTCTACCACCAAAGGTTCTGGCTAATAGAGCCCGCACTCTGATTGGGGAAAACAATAGTGGGGTTTTTTTTTTTTATTTGCTCCCAACAGAGCTAGGCTGCAAGCCTGCACCCACCTATGTGTATGTATATATATATACAGTGGCTTGCAAAAGTATTCGGCCCCCTTGAACTTTTCCATATTTTGTCACATTACAGCCACAAACATGAATCAATTTTATTGGAATTCCACGTGAAAGACCAATACAAAGTGGTGTACACGTGAGAAGTGGAACGAAAATTATACATGATTCCAAACATTTTTTGGAACTGCAAAGTGGGGTGTGCGTAATTATTCAGCCCCCTGAGTCAATACTTTGTAGAACCACCTTTTGCTGCAATTACAGCTGCCAGTCTTTTAGGGTATGTCTCTACCAGCTTTGCACATCTAGAGACTGAAATCCTTGCCCATTCTTCTTTGCAAAACAGCTCCAGCTCAGTCAGATTAGATGGACAGCGTTTGTGAACAGCAGTTTTCAGATCTTGCCACAGATTCTCAATTGGATTTAGATCTGGACTTTGACTGGGCCATTCTAACACATGGATATGTTTTGTTTTAAACCATTCCATTGTTGCCCTGGCTTTATGTTTAGGGTCGTTGTCCTGCTGGAAGGTGAACCTCCACCCCAGTCTCAAGTCTTTTGCAGACTTCAAGATGTTTTCTTCCAAGATTGCCCTGTATTTGGCTCCATCCATCTTCCCATCAACTCTGACCAGCTTCCCTGTCCCTGCTGAAGAGAAGCACCCCCAGAGCATGATGCTGCCACCACCATATGTGACAGTGGGGATGGTGTGTTCAGAGTGATGTGCAGTGTTAGTTTTCCGCCACACATAGCGTTTTGCATTTTGGCCAACAAGTTCCATTTTGGTCTCATCTGACCAGAGCACCTTCTTCCACATGTTTGCTGTGTCCCCCACATGGCTTGTGGCAAACTGCAAACGGGACTTCTTATGGTTTTCTGTTAACAATGGCTTTCTTCTTGCCACTCTTCCATAAAGGCCAACTTTGTGCAGTGCACGACTAATAGTTGTCCTATGGACAGATTCCCCCACCTGAGCTGTAGATCTCTGCAGCTCGTCCAGAGTCACCATGGGCCTCTTGGCTGCATTTCTGATAAGCACTCTCCTTGCTCGGCCTGTGAGTTTAGGTGGACGGCCTTGTCTTGGTAGGTTTACAGTTGTGCCATTCTCCTTCCATTTCTGAATGATCGCTTGAACAGTGCTCCATGGGATGTTCAAGACTTTGGAAATCTTTTTGTAGCCTAAGCCTGCTTTAAATTTCTCAATAACTTTATCCCTGACCTGTCTGGCGTGTTCTTTGGACTTCATGGTGTTGTTGCTCCCAATATTCTCTTAGACAACCTCTGAGGCCGTCACAGAGCAGCTGTATTTGTACTGACATTAGATTACACACAGGTACACTCTATTTAGTCATTAGCACTCATCAGGCAATGTTTATGGGCAACTGACTGCACTCAGACCAAAGGGGGCTGAATAATTACGCACACCCCACTTTGCAGTTATTTATTTGTAAAAAATGTTTGGAATCATGTATGATTTTCGTTCCACTTCTCACGTGTACACCACTTTGTATTGGTCTTTCACATGGAATTCCAATAAAATTGATTCATGTTTGTGGCTGTAATGTGACAAAATGTGGAAAGTTCAAGGGGGCCGAATACTTTTGCAAGCCACTGTGTATATATATATATATATATTTCATGCATATATGTTAACATTGTGCTTGTAACTTTTTAGTGGGGCATAACAGCTGAGCACTGTAACAGAGCTCTAACACACTGCTTAAAAAAATAAAGGGAACACAAAAATAAGACATCCTAGATCTGAATGAATGAAATATTCTTATTAAATACTTTGTTCTTTACATAGTTGAATGTGCTGACAACAAAATCACACAAAAATTATCAATGGAAATCAAATTTATCAACCCATGGAGGTCTGGATTTGGAGTCACGCTCAAAATTAAAGTGGAAAAAAACACTACAGGCTGATCCAACTTTGATGTAATGTCCTTAAAACAAGTCAAAATGAGGCTCAGTAGTGTGTGTGGCCTCCATGTGCCTGTATGACCTCCCTACAATGCCTGGGCATGCTCCTGATGAGGTGGTGGATGGTCTCCTGAGGGATCTCCTCCCAGACCTGGACTAAAGCATCCACCAACTCCTGGACAGTCTGTGGTGCAACGTGGCGTAGGTGGATGGAGCGAGACGTGATGTCCCAGATGTGCTTAATTGGATTCAGGTCTGGGGAACAGGCGGGCCAGTCCATAGCATCAATGCCTTCGTCTTGCAGGAACTGCTGACACACTCCAGCCACATGAGGTCTAGCATTAGGAGGAACCCAGGGCCAACCGCACCAGCATATGGTCTCACAAGGGGTCTAAGGATCTCATCTCGGTACCTAATGTGTTAGGATTGCAGGGTGAGTTGTTGGATGGCTAGTGAGGAATGAGTTAACATGCACTAGCCACGCAGCCTATCAGAGTCAGGCATAGGTTTCTTAAACCCCCTGCGTGCACTCCCCTTTGCCAGTTCAATCAAATCTCTCACACAGCTAGTACCTTTGCAAACTTTCAGCATTACCTGGGAGCTAAGCTGTGAGTAGTCACAATAGTTTAAAAACGTTTGCCTAGCAGCTTTTGTGCTGCCAACGAGTTACAGACTTGTTACTCTGTTTGTAAGCCAGCAGCTGCACCCAGGAGCTGTGTGTGTTGTTATAATTGTTTCCAAATCAGCCTAGCAGCTATCCTGCTGACAAGGAGTCAGAATTGCTACTTTGTTTTGGGTCTCAAGAAGGGGATCCAGTAATAGTGTAACTTTTGCCTTATAACATAATGGCAGTCAGGCTACTTCTGGCGAGCACATGGAGGGCTGTGTGGCCCCCCAAAGAAATGCCACCCACACCATTACTGACCCACTGCCAAACCGGTCTGGAGGATGTTGCAGGCAGCAGAACGTTCTCCACAGCGTCTCCAGACTCTGTCACGTCTGTCACAAGTGCTCAGTGTGAACCTGCTTTCATCTGTGAAGAGCACAGGACGCCAGTGGCGAATTTGCCAATCTTGGTGTTCTCTGACAATTTCCAAACGTCCTGCACGGTGTTGGGCTGTAAGCACAACCCCCACCTGTGGATATCAGGCCCTTATACCACCCTCATGGAGTCTGTTTCTGACCGTTTGAGCACACACATGCACATTTGTGGCCCGCAGGAGGTCATTTTGCAGGACTCAGGCAGTGCTCCTCCTGTTCCTCCTTGCTCAAAGGCGGAGGTAGCGGTCCTGCTGCTGGGTTGTTGCCCTCCTACGGCCTCCTCCATGTCTCCTGATGTACTGGCCTGTCTCCTGGTAGTGCCTCCATGCTCTGGACACTATGCTGACAGACACAGCAAACCTTCTTGCCACAGCTCGCATTGATGTGCCATCCATGATGAGCTGCACTACCTGAGCCATTTGTATGACTCTGTCTCATGTTACCACTAGAGTGAAAGGTGGTGCAGGTGGTGACCACAGACTACTTCACAGTTCCTATGCTTTCTGGCTGATGTTTTGGTCACTTTTGAAAGCTGGCGGTGCGCCAGCTTTCAAAAGTGACCAAAACATCAGCCAGAAAGCATAGGAACTGTGAAGTAGTCTGTGGTCACCACCTGCACAACCACTCCTTTATTGGGGATGTCTTGCTAATAGCCACCTGTTGTCTATTCCATTTGCACAACAGTATGTGAAATTGATTGTCAATCAGTGTTGCTACCTAAGGGCTCTGGTACACGGGGAGATTAGTCGCCCGCGGCAAAACTCCCTGCTCGCGGGCGACTAATCTCCCCGAGTTGCCTTCCCCCTGCCATCCCACCGGCGAACATGTAAGTCGCCGGCGGGATGGCAGACGCGGCGGGGCGATTTTGGGAAATCGCCGAAAAAGCCTCGCGAGTCTTTTTCGGCGATTTGCGTGAAATCGCGCCGCCGCGTCTGCCATCCCGCCGGCGACTTACATGTTCGCCGGTGGGATGGCAGGGGGAAGGCAACTCGGGGAGATTAGTCGCCCGCGAGCAGGGAGTTTTGCCGCGGGCGACTAATCTCCCCGTGTACCAGAGCCCTAAGTGGACAGTTTCATTTCACAGAAGTGTGATTGACTTGGAGTTACATTGTGTTGTTTAAGTGTTCCCTTTATTTTTTTGAGCAGTGTACATTGTGTTTATAAGAAAATATAAATAGAAGAGAAATGCAGCGTTTATCTTTAATATGATAGCATGAGGTATTGTTCTTTGGGATATCTGTGTCCTTCACACAAGGTGAACTTGGATTATCCTGCTAATTTTGCATACAAGTCTTGAGTCAGCTGTCTAGACTACAAACGCTCTGTCCAAGTATTGTTAAATAAAAACGCATTGCCATTCTCCAATGGCAACTTCGGGGAGAGGACATAATTGCTCAATGAGCACAAGTAGAGCAAGGGCTGCTGTAACATTTTTTCCTCTCTGTAGAAATGTCACTAGCCAATCTGACACAGTGAGTGCAATGCTGATATGAAGATCACTTAACTCTTGCATATACTGTATATATATATAGCTTGTTGTTGTACTTCAAGTAAAGACACCCTGACTTTCAGGGATTTCTCTTCAGGGATACAGACATGCTAATATATTGATTATTTTTTATGATAATTACCCACTTGGCTTCCAGTATGATATGTAGTTTGAATATAGGCCAAGAATGTTATTGAACAATATCTCAGTGAATTTTGGGGTAAGCAGTGAGTCAATACCATAGGTATAGGCAAATAGCATAAATCCCATTAACTTAATGGACTCCAATGAGTCTAAGGATATGGCAGAACTTGATAACTGTTGCAATTAATTTCTGGAAAAGCATAGAAACGTTCTATACAGTATAAATGTAACAAAGATAGTATGATTAACACAGCATGATACTGTCAGTCACAAATCTTACCTTACTAACCTATACTGTGGTCATTAAGATTTACAACACAGTCTTTTGAAACAACAACATGATTGTTTGGTGTTAAATCAAAGTTTATGACTTTGCATAAACACAACAGTCTTCTTTTACTAATATAGTAACTCCACTGGCACAATTTTGCATAAATTAGTAACTAGTCAGCAATTTACTATATAACTATAATTAAATTTTCTGTCCAGAAGAGCTGGCTGTAATTTAATCTTAAAATAGAATGAGGAATGATGCTGATTTATTTAGCATTTGGTTGTACAGCAGGTATTTGTCCTATTGTTTGAAGAATCCCCACAGAATATGTCGCTACTAAATAACTTTGAAAATAATATTTCTTACCCAAAAGTGTTATCTGGTGAGGATCAAGACCTATTTGGATTATGGCATTCCCTGCATTAACCTTATTCTTCATCTTCTCTTTTATGTTTTATATTTTGAAGGCCCAATTCACAGCTGTGTACATTTACTTCCCACTTTAAGCATAGCAGAACATTGTGTATGTGGTGTGTTTATTGGAGTTTAGGCCTTACTTAACCACTGCATTGAGGCTTAGAAGCTTAGACACAATACCATCATTACTGACTTGTACTATGGAAATAGTGTACTAATGGTGCTATTAATTCCATGTGCATTGGTGTGCCAGACATGACACTGTCCCTATTTAAAAAATACTTGCTGCAACTCGTTTATGATGTGGCATAGCATGCACTTATTAGCACAGGTGTTTCATGAACTACACACGCTAATAACCTGCGCCGCATGTCACCGAAGTTGTGTTGCAACTTAGCAGGTGGCTGTTTGTGCTGGAAATTGAGGACAAACTGTTCAGATGGACATTTTAAGATTTCTTCTGATAAAGTGGTAATTTGGTTTCAATAGTGGTGTATCAGTGTCAGTCTCAAAATATATGTAACATTGTGTCCTTTGTTCCCTGGCATCTCCAACCCATGTCTGATGCTTGGAGAAATAGGCTTTTGAGTTTTGTTTGGATTTGATACCACATTGTCAAGGGGTCAAGAGGTGTGAAGGGTTTAACATTTTATAGTTTTTGCTTGCTAATAAAGTTGCCTTTATCCATGAAGTGAATTAATTGTAGGTTACCATTTAATAACGACTGTTGGAAATATCCTGGTTCTAGGCTCAGTGTGAAGGCTGGATTATTGATGAGTGGTAGTAGGGGTGAAAGGGATTTGGTGTTAGTTGGTGTGTTGTCTTCAGTTTGTCCCAGAGGTTAAGTGTGTGTGATAGTGGCGGGTGGTCTTTGTAGAGGATTCTTCTATGTATTTTTTTTATCCTGGATAGGTGTATTAGGTGAGTGCGTGTCGCTTGTTTCTCTAATTTAACTCATAATTAATTTTCGATATGGTGTGACCAGTCAATAATAATACAGTTGAGTGTTGCTGCTTTGTAGCACTGCTATATATCTGGCAGGCCAGCGCCGCCACAACCCCCGCGCTGTGGTTTGCATAGAATTTTCCAGTTTATTCTAGAGCCAAATAAATCTGGTAAAGTAAGCACATATGGTTTTGAAGTATGAGTCTGGGACAGGTAGAGGTATGGCCTGCAGGACATTCAGTCGTGGGAGAATGTTCATTTTCACCACGTTGATGCTTCCAAATCATGAGATCAGGTTGGTGTGCCAGGTATTGAGGTCTGTTTTAGTTTTATTTGATAATATCTGATGATATTGATGATATCTTTTATGCTAATGTCTATCCACTTTGTGTAATCCTTAGAGATTTTAATGCCAATATATGTTAGTGTGTGTGTTGTGTCCATGTATAGAGGAGGAAGAGTGGTTAAATGGCCATTGCTGTGTCTTTTGATAGGGAGATATTTAGTGCCTCTGATTTGTTGTAGTTTACCTTGAAATTGCTGATTTGACAGAGATATTTTAAACAGTTTGGTGTCTGATAAAATGCTGCATATTTGCTGTACATTGAAAGTAAGCGGTTACTCTGCTGGCAGATATACTGTAGATGAATGACTCATTAATGCCAAAGTCACAGAGTGACAATTAGGTTCGTTATGGAAAAGCATTTGTCACATAAAATATTCATAAGAGCTCTGGTGACGCGTGGGCTCAAATGACCTTTTTATTCTTGGCTGCCAGTTGAGAACTGGCATCAATACCAGACAGCAGTCGGCTTTAGTTCTGTAGTGGTTTCCTTTGGTTACTTTGTTTCATCCTGGCTGCGGTCGCAGTTTCTGATCGAAGTGCTGGACTAATGTGCACTTTGCGCATATTAAGCCAATACATTTTTCTTTTGAGATGAAAGGCAGCTGACGTTTCCAAATTGTGGCCTGAAACAGTTCATGCTTGATGCTGTTTTGTAATATGCCAGCACTTTGAATTTCATTTTTTGCTTTTCTAGAGAAGAAGGACTTGCATGTCAAACAGACTTAAAGTGATATGTACTATACAGTGCGGTAGGAGAAACCTTTAGGCTATGCCTTTTCATTATTTTTCTGACGTACCAAAATAGTCTGTGTTCGGATTTCAGTAACCTTTGATAAAACATCTGATCACTTGTTTACTCTGGAGTACAAGTTGTTTTGTATGGAGAACATCTTCTTCTGTAGGTAGCACAGAGTACAGCAACATTTTGCTCCATTCCATAAGTTCCACCTTGCATTTAATAATAAAACAAGATGTAATGTTTACACTCTTTAATATCATTTGTTGGTGAAGAGAACAAAATACGACATGTGAGTGTTTTCTCCCCCTACTCAAGCTTTCATTTTGAGGTTATGTACTCCATATTGTATAAGGATATTTGAAATCATCTTAGAGTTTCATGAAATAAAGCACTCGTTCTGTGTTATTTAAAAAGGTATTCTGTTTTCAGTCTGAAAACTATAGGCCTGTTAGTCTGACATCAGTAGTAGGAAAGCTTTTAGAAGGGATAGGGTACTTGAATACATTGCAAATCACAATACTATAAGTTTGTGGCAGCATGGTTTTATGCGGAACAGATCTTGCCAGACTAATTTAATTTCCTTTTATGAGGAGGTGAGCAGGAACTTCAGTGCTGGAATGGCAGTTGATGTCATCTACTTAGGCTTTACTAAATCATTTGATACAGTACCTCACAGAAAGTTAATGATAAAATTGAGGAATATTAATAGGAACATAATATTTGTAATTGGATAGAGAACTGGCTGAAGGATAGATTACAAAGAGTGGTGCTAAATGGAACATTTTCTAATTGGGCCAGTGTTATCAGTGGAGTACCGCAGGGGTCAGTTCTTGGACCTTTGCTTTTTAACCTGTTTATTAATGAACTGTAGGTGGGCATAGAAAGTACTGTTTCTATTTCTGCTGATGATACTAAATTATGCAAAACTATAAGTTCCATGCAGGATGCTGCCGCTTTGTAGAGCGATTTGAAAAAATTGGAAAACTTGGCAGCATAATAGAAAATGAGGTTCGATGCTGACAAGTGCAAAGTTGTGCACTTTGGTAGAAATAATATAAACGCGAGTTATACACTAAATGGTAGTGTGTTGTGGGTATCTTTAATTGAAAAGGATCTAGGGGTTTTTGTAGATAACAAGTTGTCTAGTTCCAGGCAGTGTCATTCTGTGGCTACTTAAGCAAATAAAGTGCTGTCTTGTATAAAAAAGGCATTAACTGAAGGGATGAAAACATAATTTTGCCTCTTTATAGGTCCCTGGTAAGGCCTCACCTTGAGTATGCAGTGCAGTTTTGAGCTCCAGTCCTTAACAGGGATATTAATGAGCTGGAGAGAGTGCAGAGACGTGCAACTAAACTGGTAAATAGATTTAAACTATGAGGTTAGAGGTCGGGGTTGTTTTCTCTGGAAAAAGGGTGCTTTTAAGGGACATGATTACTCTGTACAAGTACATTAGAGGGGATTATAGGCAGATGGGGGGGGGGTCTATTTTCCCCATAAAAAGGATCAAAGCACCAGAGGTCACCCCTTTATATTAGAGGAACGGAACTTTCATTTGCAGCAACGTAAGTGTTTTTTTACGCTGAGGGCAGTGAGGTTGTGAAATGCCCTTCCTAGGGATGTGGTAATGGCAGATTCTGTTAATGCCTTTGAGAGGGGCTTGGATGAGCTCTTGAACAAGCATAATATCCAAGGCTATTGTGATACTAAAATCTACAGTTAGTATTGATGTTGGTATATATGGTTTATGTATGTGAGTGTATAGATAGGACAGTATAGGTTTGTGGGCGCTGGGTTTACTTGGAAGGGTTGAACTTGATGGTCTTTTTCAACCCAATATAACTATGGGGCATATTTATTAAGCTGTGTAAAATGAATTCACTGAAAAAATGTAAAAAGCTGTGTAAAATAAACGGAGAAGATCGCCTTCCGAACACCAGATTTGACGCTGTTATTTTACATAGGTTCCATCAGAAAAAAAAATGCGGAAAAAAATTATGCCGATTTTGCACAGCAAAGCCTGGCAATGTGTGGCGAATTTTCTCGCAGTTTTTTACACAGCATAATAAATATGCCCCTATGTGTCTTTATATTAATGGTTCCAAAACCATGGGGCTGGCTCCCTGGAGAGTGGAATATGGAGCAGTTGCAATAGGGCAGAATGGACATTTTCTGTGATGCACCTGAATGGCCTGCTTAAATATCAGTTACAATGAGATTCGGGTGAATACACCCATATAAGGACCTAGACATAATAGGGACTATGGCAGAATGATTGATGCATCTATGATTTTCTATACCTGTGAAGGGGGCACATAACCAAAGGTTAAACCTCCAGTAGGGACTTGAAGTAAAAAAAAAAAAAAATATATATATATATATATATATATCTATATATCAAAATAAAACAGCCAGCACCAAGGGTCTTTGTGTTTCAAAAAATCTCTTGTGTATTATAATTGCATGTACAACTGACGTTTTGGTCCCTTTTGGGACCTTTTTCAAGGTGCAAATACATACAGCAACTCAGTTTAAATAGCCTCCTCCCATGAATCCAGGGAGGGCCAGTGACATCATATGCACATTAACCCCATAGTGACCATTAATACCATATACCAATTATATATTTTATAAAAGTGCATTCATACTTCATAATAAATCTGTTGCACATATTTAATACCCCAATCTAGTTAAAACTGCAATGATATTAAACAGCATACATGTCTATAAAATTGCCCCCACATCTATAAATACTCGTGCAACATTGTATATTATGTGAACATTATGTGAACCATATAAAGTGCAATTTTGCTAAATTAGTAAAATTTAAAAACAATACATGACTATGCACAGTTTCCTATGTCCATGGTCCCAAAGTTTCCCATATTATTAACCCATTGACTCCTATTCGTACAATTTTACCTTGCTTAAATATAATACATTCATATAGATTATATGACATTTATAGTATCTATACCCGGGTCAATATAATACAGTAATACATCTTAATAGGTATTATTTTTCTGTCAAAAAACAGTTCAATTGCAACGTGGTGTTCAGTCCCCTCGGTGCAACACATCCCAGCTTGTGAATCCAGAAGGCCTCCTTTTGCAATAACAGTCGATTGATATCTCCCCCTCTTCTTGGGATTTTTACACAGTCTATTGGCATACATTTAAAAGAAGAAATAGAATGTCTCGCTTTTGCCCAATGCTGTGCAATCGGTTGCTTTGAGATATCCTGTTTCACCTTCTTTTTATCATACTCGGGATCCAATGCTGCCCGTATAGTGGAGCGGTGCATACTGATCCTATCTTTCAATTGTCTGTTTGTTTTTCCACAATATATTAGCCCACAAGGGCATTTGATCAGATACACTACATTTTGTGATAAACAAGTTAGTCTATAGGTGGCCATACACGCACCGATATTATCGTACGAAACCTCGTTTCGTACGATAATCGGTGTGTGTATGGTATGTCGGCGAGTCGACCGATATCGCAGGAACCTGCTGATATCGGACGACTCGCCGATCGGACCAGTTGGAAAATTTTGATCGGGCGCCATAGAAGGCACCTGACCAAAATTCTCCCTTCAGATCTGAATCGGCAGAAGGAGGTAGAAATCCTATTGTTTCTACCTCCTTACCTGCTGATTCAGCCCTGAATGGTGTGTGGCGGATCTTACGATGTTTCGTGCGACCGATGGTCGTACGAAACATCGTCAGATCGCCACGTGTATGGCCACCTTAAGTCTGATCGTAAAGGGTTTCCCATTATGCGGGTGATAAAATTTATCCCCCAAGATTAATGTATTACACATCACACAGTTGCCACATTTAAATACCCCACATTTTTGGGAACTGTTTCCTGTTGTAATTAAATATTTAAGTATATCCCGTGCACAGGGGCAGCTGCAGAGCAGCAGATTTTGGAGTGTGGTGCTGTCGTGTGGACTGTTTTATATATATATATATATATATATACATATATATTACAATAGGTGGGTACTATATTCCCTATATAAAAAAAGTTCTTAGTTTACTTCTTGGTAATGACATATTTGTATTATAAGAAATATATACCTTTTACTATAAAGTACAGTGGTACTACTGTAGCTAGGGTATAAGCAGTATAAAAATCACTTAGCCTTAGTCGTCCCTAGGCAGCACAGGTACCAGTGTGTGATATCTCTTCTCTTTATTTGGTCATGAAACCTTTGTCCTGATAGTTTAATTAATACTGAAACATACAATTCCTTACTTGGAATTTTGCAAAAAGTTAGTTAAGACACTGCAAAGAAAACAGCACAGCGGTGCAATTAACTGCAATGCTGCATTGCAACACTGGGGTCCTAGGTCCAACCAGAACACTATGTACTGTATGTTCTCCCTGTCCTTGTGTGGATTTCCTCCGAGTACTCCCACACTGCAAAAGAAATACAGGCAGGTTTATTGTATTAATTGTTTTGAAAAACACTGCCTGATTATGCATATTAAGCAGTATTATTTGTACAATGAAACTCTGAAATGAAGATTACAGCATTTTTCTCAGCAAGCAGAAAATGTTATGAAGCCCTTGTGCTGGGCCGCAATCAATAATCATAGGGCTCCATACAGCTAAGTTAGCAGAGTCCTCTAACCAGTAGGTTCCAATTATTAGAACACCAGTTACCTTGGCCACTTAGAAGGTGGCCTCTGCCAATGATAAAAATGATGCCCCAATGAAAGATATTCCTTGTTCATGCATAAATTTGACCACGATCCTTCTCAGGTATGTCCCATTATGCCAAACACTGCTGTGATCAATGCAAATCCCACCCACTCCCCCACAAGCCCCACCCCTTATGACCTGCAAATCACACCTTTGTGCCTCTTGGGGCTTCTTTTTGCTACTGAGCCCCTGACTGGAGTACACCCACCAGTGGTTGGTTCTCTGGTGGCCCCCTAGTTCTAATCTGGGAATATTATTTTCAGCAAAAAAAAAACAAACTTGCTTTTCTGTCATACTTATCTTCCCTGTACATTTATTTGTTTCCAGGTTGTTTATTACTAAAACATTAAGGAGCACATTTACTAAGACACGAATCTGAACCGAATTGGAAAAATTCCGATTTGAAAACGAACATTTTGCGACTTTTTCGTTTTTCTGCGATTTTTTTCGGCGTCTTTACGACTTTTCGGAAATTGTCGCAACTTTTTCGTTACCAATACGATTTGCGCGAAAAAACGCGAGTTTTTCGTAGCCATTCCAAAAGTTGCGCAAAATCTGGCGATTTTTTCGTAGCGTTAAAACTTGCGCGAAAAGTTGCGCCTTTTTTGTAGCGTTAAAACTTAAAAGGTGCGATGTTTCGCGCAAGTTTTAACGCTACGAAAAAATCGCAACTTTTTGCGCAAGTTTTAACGCTACGAAAAATCGCCTGATTTTGCGCAACTTTCGGAATGGCTACAAAAAACTCGCATTTTTTCGCACAAATCGTATTAGTAACGAAAAAGTCGCGACAATTTTCCGAAAAAATCGCAAAATACCAATCATTACGAAAAAAACGCAATCGGCTGCATTTGGCCCGTTCGTGGATTAGTAAATGTGCCCCTAAGTATACATCTATATATTATAAGAAATAACATATCCCTTACTGTAAAGTCTAAACACCCATTTGGCCATCTCATTGGTATGCATATACAACTACATGCTTAAAGGTATAACAGACAATGTTTCTTCCAGCCTAGAGGTGGCATGCAGTTGATGAAAAGGGCCTTACAACAGCGCTATAATGCATGACTAGAGGCTGCTGTCATGTCTAGTACTTGTCATTATGTGTCCAGGTGGGCATGTTAGGCACATTAACAATCTGAAAGTAGCTTTGAATATGCCCTCTTTCCTGTCACTGTTTCTGATTTCTTGCCCTGTTTATCTGCATATCGTCAGCAAAAAAGGATTTTTAAAAAATCATGTGCAGCAGCATGACAGATAGACTTGTGCAGGTGCCCCAGTACCATCAGGCTTACACATGGCCCGCTGTTAGCTATCGAATATGTGCTTGCCCTGAGCTATACATTACAGTCAGAGAATGCAAACCAACTGCAGGCAATAGATAGACATTGTAAAGAATATTAAACCCAGCGCTTCAAATGATATTCCAGCACAGTGCTGGTTTCCATAGAAATGTGAGATTACAAGGTACATTTGGGTTGAAAATGGGAAAAAAGGTGCGCATAAATCTCCTGACGGCATGGAGCGAGGCTGACAAATGACATCTCATTAGGACATACAGTGTATCTCCTGCTGAATGGCCATACAGTTTGTAAGACATATGTTTTAAGCTACGTATTGAAACAAAATGTAATGTTTTGCATTGTTTGCTAGACACAAAACATCAGTGTAAATCTAGAACAGTAATATACATTTTGGACACTTGTTCGTGGCTGTTGGATCTCAGTTCAAGCAGTGTGTCTGACGTTATTAGTCGGTTGTCTCTATTTCATAGCATTGCATACTGTAACAAGTTCTGTTTGTGAAAAATGAAAAACTAAATAAAATGTGGGAAGGCCATTTCCTTAAGTTTTGGATATCTGCCCTGTACCAACATAACTAAAAGTACAAGGACATTTAGAGTTGCTTGTATTACCTGCTCCAAGGATGGAAATATTCAGCCTTGGGCCCGTGGGAATAAATAGTGTAAGGGCCTGCCCACAGGGCTGAATTCAATTACTAATAGCAACAAATTGGTATTTTATTTTAGCAAATCATTTATTTGTATACTGTATAGAGCTGGTGTGCTATTGCAGCTGATGCACAGGCTATGAGGCATATTTATCAAAAGGTAAAAATCTGCATTCACTCTATGGAATTTTTAGAGGTTTATTTATTCCCTTAAAGGAATTGTTGGCTTTTACTTTGGTGGGGGGGCACTTGTTTTACACTTTGCTCAATATGCCTCTATATGAGTCTCAAAATGGTGATATATGACAACATTAGTGATTTGCCAGTATCACAGTGTAGGGCATCCTAGTCTCTCCTGGTGTTTTGTTTAGTGAATCAGTACATAATCTAAATATGGACCAACTGGATCTCTAGACTATAGAATGTTTAATGAATGGCACCACTGTGTGCAACAACTGTGGAAAAAGTTGCATGAGCTCTTATATGTAATAGATTGCTTATATGTCATTAATTTGAAGACTCTGTGTAGTTTTGCCACTGTTTTTGTGGGCCTCTAGGTGTCGCCGAATTCAACCACCATGTGCGTTTTAATTTGGGTGGTTTCAGTTTAAATTGGCAAAACTGTAACCTGGTAGTGCAATATATATATATATACACTTATTTTATTAAGCAGTATATGGTTCAAAACCACTTCCAAAGCTTAGCTGGTTTATATTTATTGTTCTGTGTTTTTAAACATGTGTGTTGTTTTAATTTAAATCTAGTTTAGCTGTTTTTAAGGGCTGTGGCACACGCAGGTGACTAATCTCCCCAATATGACATCCCACCGGCGAGAATGTAAATCGCCGGTGGGATGGCATATGCGGTGCCTCTCGAGGCAACTTCGGCAAATCTCTGGCGCTGCGTATGCCATCCCACCGAGATTACATTCTTGCCGGTGGGATGTCATATCGGGGAGATTTGTTGCGGGCGACTAATCTCCCCGTGTGCCACAGCCCTCAAAAACAGCTAAAGTAGATTTAAATTCAAACAACCCACATGTTTAAAAACACAGAACAATAAACTAATCTCCCCGTGTGCCACAGCCCTAACACTCAGAATAGAGGACATGACACTGTGCATAATAAAATATATCAACACTTTTCAGGCAGCACCTCACAGGACTTCCAGATAATCTTATATCATTCTTATTGTACAACAATTGACAATCCTTGGGAACACATAATTGTGTGTTTGTTTTTTTTTTATAGTAAATGCTGTTATCTCTTTATACACCTAGAATAACTATAACTGCAAATCTAGGCTTAGCCCAAAATTTACACTTACTGACCTCCAAACCTCTTTTCTAGGAATATCTTGGAGAGCCAATAGAGACTTATTTGTTTTACATTTTCTTTACATTCTTTGGCTTTGTAGAGGGGTCCTCTCTGGGAACCTGTGCTATTGAGACTTAAAACTACGTCTTATCCATATCATTATTATTGTAACCTTAAACTCAGCAAGGACTGTTAATGGCATAGTGGCTGAGAAGTTTGTATTGGTGCCTTATTGCACAGGGGCTTGATTCCAGCAAGGGCACTATTTGCAAGCAGTTTGTATGTTCTTCCTGTGTCTGCATTGGTTTGCTCCCACAAGGGTTGCCACATGTTTGGTTTTGTACTGGACAGCTCACGTTTTCTAGGAAATGTCTTGTTCAAAAACTCCTTTTCTGGTTTCAGTATTGTGAAAAAGATTTCTTGCCACTTTTGTTCAGATTTTCTTGTCATTCCTATTTTAGATTTCTTGTAAGATGTGGAAGAATAACACACATATTTAATAATACTTTGTAAGGTCTACCCAAATATGTCCAAATTTACACTGACAGCCTTGTATGCTTTGCCTTAGTCCTTGCCTACAGTTACACTGTAGACTGAATGTTCTGTCCCTGTTACAGTATATTTTCAACATTGCAATGACTGAACTCTATTCTCTGTCACAGTATATGCTCAGTGTGACAGCTTTGCTTGGTCTGCCATAGTGGTATGCTCAGATTAAAATGTATAGCCCTGTATTCTCTATAACAGTTCTATGCACAGAAATGAATCTTTAGCCCTGAATGCTCTGCCACAGTGACTTGCACAGATTAATTCTGACACCCCTATATGTTCTGCTACAGTTGTATGCCCAGAAATATGCTATATCCTGAGTGATGAAATTATCAGCTTTTTATTCTTTCCCTCATCTGTATTCCCACCTGTTGTGCTATCATTTTTTTTACACTCTGCACCAGTGATATGCCAAACAGTTCCATTTCCATCCCTGTGTATGCTTTCATAGGGCATGCCAAGTAATTCCTCTGTTTTCCCTCCAATGTTCCCTTAAGGCAATGCACAAAAAAGCTATAACGGCAGTACAAACAACACATTTTTTCATGCACACAATTCAATACAATCCACTCACCTCTCTGTTAGTAAAAAAAAAAAATGCAGAAAGGAATACTGACTAAAGTTAGAACATTAGTTCTGTTGCTGATAGTATGCACAGTACACTAGTATGCACAGAAGTTTTATTACCAGCTTCTTTTGTGAATTATCCAACAGTGGTTTAGGTATTACTGTATAGAGTTATATACTGAGTGGTTCCATTACCATTTCTCTGTGCTTTGCTAAGTGATTATACCCCCTGTTTCAGTAACAGCACAGCTCCCTTACCACAGTGATGTGGCCAGTATTTGCCCTATACATTACTTTCAAAAATGAATTAGTATGGCTTCATTGAGTTCTTCATCTGTCACCGGGTGGAAGCTTGTGGAAGGTGTGAAAATACCAGTCCATTTGTATAACAGCAGCTTCAGTTGGTCCAGTAGAGATGGAAATTTATATCTGATTCCCTCTGTTTGCAGAGTGGGGCTGATATCTGGGAAAGGGCAGAAAGAATGTAAACATATACAAAGTGCAAACACTGTAACAGTAGGTTCAGGGTTTTAAATTTTTAATGTCAGGTTGGCATGCCACAGAATCAACTTAAATTATGTTGCAGTCAAAGTGAGCATGTGCATCATAAATTCTTATTTATGACCCTAGTAGAGTCATTAGTTAAGATGAGGATAGGCCAATGCACTGGCTGACATGGTGCGTCAGCAAATAAAATGGGTACATAGATATTGCTCAAGATAGTGTGAGCGGCATACACTACTGACAACAACTTTGTTTTACACAAGTTAGTATGTATATGGATATTAGTTTTATGACTCTGTTTTGTTGTTTTAGGGCTTGCTATTACTTAGTAGGCCTTAGGTACCCCATTCTGACACTGTATATTATGTAGAGTATTTTTGGAAGAATAGAAAGTCATTTTCCTCCGCTTCTTCTTTATTCAATGGCCTGGGCCAGCGCATGTAAAGTGAAAAATCTGGTATTTTGCTTTTAAGTCAGCCTTTTTACTTACTGTGCGTGCACAACCAAAATGTAGAAGCAGAAGAAGGTCACCCTGTGGTGCTCTTATAGAAGTACCTTATGCAAACTGCAGCACCGGCACAGAGTATCAGGTAAGTGATTATAATAACTTGGGATGGGGGGGGGGGGGTCGGTGACTGTTAGTGATTGTAACAATAGTTTTCTAATGGCTAAATGTTCAGCGGTTCTTTTTATCTTTTTTTTCTTATAGTCTTTAATTGTTTTTAAATTTATTCAAATGCAACCCACTTCTTTGCAGTTCTTAGCATTCACATAACACTGGTAGAGGATGCCTTTGGGATGTAGCTGATGGAGGAACACCTAGAGGTTCTGCAGGTCTGTGATTTAGAATGGTGGAAGCAACATGTATACCCTTGTTATTTTCTCCTGCTCTGCCAAATAAGAAGTAAGAAAAGCTCATACTAGAGACTAAATTTATGACGGGTGCACAAACAAAAGTCAAATTTTGCCTTTTAATACATATATTAATTATTATATTGCTTTTGCTTGTGAAAGGCACTGATACTGTAAATACAGCTCTGGATAAAGCTGAATCATAACATCTCTGGACAGAGACAAAATGGAAGAAATGTCTTTTTATCATGCTGAAGTCTATAATGCTGATGTACCAACACAGGGTTGGGAAAGAGTTTTTCGGCAAATACCGCTAAGGGATGTGCTTAAAATAGAAACATGAACAGAACAGGCATATCTCTGTGAAGGTAGAAACAGGTACCATGCCTAGCATCCACAGTTTCCTTTTCCTAAGTTTAAGGGGAAAAAATTATTTTGATATATATATATATATATATATATATATATATATATATATATATATTGTATTCAATTTTATTTAACATAGTAACATAGTTAGTTGGGTTGAAAAAAGACATACGTCCATCACGTTCAACCATAATGACTATATATAACCTGCCTAACTTGTAGTTGATCCAGAGGAAGGCAAAAAACCCCATCTGAAGCCTCTCTAATTTGCCGCAGAGGGGAAAAAATTCCTTCCTGACTCCAAGATGGCAATCGGACCAGTCCCTGGATCAACTTGTACTAAGAGCTATCTCCCATAACCCTGTATTCCTTCACTTGCTAAGAATCCATCCAGCCCCTTCTTAAAGTTATATAATGTATCAGCCAGCACGACTGATTCGGGGAGGGAATTCCACAACTTCACAGCTCTCACAGTAAAAAACCCTTTCTGAATATTTAAATGGAACCTCCCTTCTTCTAAACGGAGTGGGTGCCCTCGTGTTCCCCTTTATATTTTTTACATAGTTATCATGTCACCTCTTAAGCGCCTCTTCTCCAGTGTAAACAGACCCAACTTGGCCAGTCTTTCTTTATAACTGAGACTTTCCATACCCTTTACCAGCTTAGTTGCCCTTCTCTGGACCTTCTCTAACTCAATAATGTCCCGTTTGAGCACTGGAGACCAAAACTGAACAGCATATTCTAGATGGGGCCTTACCAGCGCTCTGTAAAGGGGAAGAATAACCCCCTCCTCCCGTGAATCTATACCCCTTTTAATACTGCTCAAAACTTTGTTTGCCCTTGCAGCTGCTGCCTGGCATTGCTTGCTACAGCCAAGTTTATTATCTACAAGGACTCCAAGGTCCTTCTCCATTATGGATTTGCCTAGTGCAGTCCCATTAAGGGTATAAGTGGCTTGAATATTTTTACATGCCAGGTGCATGACCTTACATTTATCCACATTAAATCTCATCTGCCACTTAGCTGCCCAGATTGCCAGGTGGTCAAGATCCTGCTGCAAGGATGCAACATCCTGGATAGAATTGACTGGTCTGCAGAGTTTTTTGTCATCTGCAAACACTGAAACATTGCTTGTAATACCCTCCCCTAAGTCATTTATGAACAAGTTAAACAACAGTGGACCCAGTACAGAACCCTGAGGGACCCCACTGAGAACCTTACTCCAAGTAGAGAATGTACCATTAACAACCACCCTCTGTACCCGATCCTGTAGCCAGTTTTCTATCCATGTGCAATCGACTTCACTAAGACCAATAGACCTTAGTTTAGAAAGCAGTCGTTTGTAGGGAACAGTATGAAATGCTTTGGCAAAATCGAAATAGATTATATCTACTGCATCCCCACTGTCCAGCTTCTTACTTACCTCATCATAAAAAGCAATTAAATTGGTCTGACATGACCTGGCTTCATAAAGCCATGCTGATTACTGCTCATAATGGCATTCTCCAGTACATAATTTTGTATGTGATCCCTTAACAAGCCTTCAAATAACTTGCCCACCACGGATGTCAAACTTACAGGCCTATAATTGCCAGGCTGAGATCTTACTCTCTTTTTAAATATAGGAATGACATTCGCCTTCTTCCAATCCCTAGGTACCATACCTGATGAAAGCGAGTCTGAGAATATCAGAAACAAGGGCCACTCTAAGGGGCTGATTTACTAAGACACGAATTCGAATCCGAATTGGAAAAATTCCGATTGGAAAACGAACATTTTGCGTCTTTTTTGTATTTTTTGCGATTTTTTCGGCGCCTTTACGACTTTTCGGAAATTGTCGCGACTTTTTCATTACCAATACGATTTCCGTGAAAAAACGCGAGTTTTTCGTAGCCATTACGATTCGCTCGTATCTTGTCGCGACTTTTTCGTATTGAGCGCTCATAAGCGGCGGGCGAAACTTTCAGACTTAGCAAGATTTTGGAAGCCTCCCATAGGACTCAATGGCACCCTGCAGCTCCAACCTGGCCCAAGAAAAGTCACCATACTGAAGCTTGAATGAATCCGAACGCTATGAAAAAATCGCAACATTTTGCGCAACTTTCGGAATGGCTACGAAAAAGGCGCGACTTTTCGCGCAAGTTTTAACGCTACGAAAAAATCGTCATATTTTACGCAACATTCGGATGGCAACGAAAAAGTTGCGATAATTTTCCGAAAAAATCGCCAAATACCGATCTTTACGAAAAAAAACGCAATCGGACGCATTCGGCCAGTTCGTGAGTAAGTAAATGGGCCCCTAATTCTGACCCTAGCTCTCTCAGTACTCCATCTGGCCCAGGTGCCTTGTTTACATTTATCTTGTGTAACCCTTTAAGCACCATATCCTGTGTCAACCACTGTGTAGTTGGAGCTGAGGCAGGTTGAGGGTGGGACTTGGCCCACTGGCTCCTCTACTGTATACACAGAAGAAAAGAACTGGTTAAGCACATCTGCCTTTTCTGTATCCGCTGTAACCATATTGTTACTATAACTCAATGGGGCCACACCCTCAACCTGCATCTTTTTACTATTAATTTACTTAAAAAACTTTTTGGGGTTAGTCTTCTGCCGCGATGCGCTCCTCATTTTCTATCTTTGCCTTCCGGATTGCTGTTTTACAACACTTGTTATAGTGTTTATATTCATTAAACGCAGCTACTGTCCCCTCTGAATTATATTTCTTAAAAGCTTTCCTTTTTTTCCCTATAAGCTTCTTTACCTCAGTGTTAAGCCACATAGGGTGATCCTTAACACTTCTATTTTTTCTTATTAATGGAGTAAACTGAGTATAGTAATGATTTAATATCATTTTAAATGACAAGCATTTCTGCTCTGTGTTTTTATCAGAAAACATAATGCCCCAATCTATGCCCTGAAGCCCTTAAGGAGCTAAAATTTGCTTTTCTAAAATTCAGTGTCTTTGTTGCGCCAGTATAAATTTGTTTCCTGCACCAAACATCAAATGAAATAACATTATGTTCTGGGTCATTAGAGATCACTAGATCCACTATAGCATGGTTCCTGGTTTGCTCCTCAACAATCTGTGACATAAAGTTGTCATGCAGCAAGTTTATAAACTTGTTCCCAACTTTACTGTCCTGGCAGTACTATGGCTCCAGTCAATATCAGGATAATTAAAATCCCCCATTATTATCACTTGCCCCAAACTAGCAGCCTTTTCTATTTGCGACAAGAGCAGGGCCTCCTCCTCTTCGCCTACAATTAATTTGGTAGATTCATATCAGGCAAAGAGAGGACAGTCAATCTTTGTGGCAGTAGTATAAAGCATTAATTTTCCACTTTTTAATAGGGACCTGTCACCCACACCTAAAAAGCTGTGAAATAAAAGTCTTTTGCAAATTAAACATAAAACCTAATTTTTTTTAAAAAAAACAAAACATCCAAATGTGTTTAAAAGTCTGGGATGTCAATTATGTATCACTTGCCACTCGTCATTGCGCCATGTCTGTATTAGAAATGAGGTAACATGTTGGCTTATAGTGTAAATCTTTCATTGGTCATAGGATTGTGGGATGATGTTATTTTCATAAGGGAGTTCACCTTGCAGCCCTTAGTTGTGGTTTCCTTAGGCTATTGTCAAACTACCACTTCCAGCACACCCTGACTGACCTGAAAATCCTTGGAGAGGTCCATTTTGGTTGTTGATTGTACATAATTCCATATACTGTATACTATAGCGCTGTAGTAGCTCTGTCTTTGGTTGAACCTGAATTTGTAGTTCAGCAACAGCTGGGTGACTGCAAGTATGCAACACCTGGTTGACTGCAACTATGTGTATATTACTTCATTATATTACTTTATTACTTTATACTTCATAAAATTGCCTAGTCCGCCCGGTGGCCCCCTGCTCACCATCTAATATTTACTTCTGCCCATAACAGTTAATAGAGCTTAATTACTAACCAAATTCAAAGTGTACAAAGCCGTGCTATTTTTTTTAACTTAAATAGCAACATTCTAACCTAACATCCAAGCGTATTTTTAGGCTATTATGCCATTTGTGTATGATTTGGGTACAACTTGTTTTCCCCTGTAGGCCTAACATGTAAATGGAGCCCTCCAATTACTGTCTGCACAGGCAATAAATCCAGGGGTCCCTTGTGTCCAAGCACCTTGCCATGCAAGCAGCATATGAATGCCATTGTGCATCAAATGCTCCGCCTAACAGGGTAAATTGACTGTAAGATCTCAGTGTCATAGTTCCCATTGTTCTCCATAGTCTTTCTCAAATCGAGTCTTTCATAAATCGACTTTTATCTCTCCAGTTTAGATCTACCAGGGGGCCATTGATGTCAATAGGAACTGTATTTTTCTCTTATTGAAAACTTGATTATTTAAGGTTTTTTGAGGTATCACCTTACTCTTCAAATGCATGGAATCTGCATGGAATGCTGGGACTCGATAGAATTATAGAAACTTAATCAAAATAAATTCATTCAAAATCTTTTTTTAAATATAATCAGATTCAAGGAGACTTAAAAATAAAAATATGATCAGGGTACACAAAATTCACTGAAAACTTGCTCAGAAACTGAACTGCTATGTGGTTCCTATGACTTGATTATTCTAGCAAGGTGAATTTCCCCTTTAAATTTAAGAGACACTATAAATTTCTTTTTTTTTTTTCCAATAGGTCCCAAACCCTCTCTAACGCTATTTCACAGATGTCTGGTTTGGGTCCCATTACAGCATGGGTTTTATGTGAGACCGGCTTTATTACAACCTCGTACTATGGTTTTTAAATCTGTTTTTGTTCCCAGTATAATGAAAGCTGCTGAAAGTCATTTGAGCTGTGTGTAATAGAACCCTGTCTGGGACACAACGGGTTATACATCATATGATAAAGGTTGCAGGATTCATAATTTCCTCCGAGCAAAAGCTATTAAACTGACAGTAGACAGTTCTATGATGTATTGTAGTGACAGCATCTGCAGACGGCAAATCAAATTTTGCGATGCTGTGGTGCTAAATGAACAGTGCTGTCTGCATGTTTATTCTCTGGTTTCCATAATATATTATGTTTTGTTTTTAGCAGGCATGCCTTAATATTCTCTGATGTTTTTATTATTCCTTACCTAAGTCTGATGATTTCACTGCAAAGTATAGGATGTAAAATGGACTCCTATATAAAGTTTTTCCAAGGACACTTGTGTAGGTAACAGAGAATTTCTATTTAATTCCATTCATTGTGTCTCTAGCTCAGCACATTTTGGAACATAACAAACCAAAACCTTCCCTGTTAAAGGGGAACTCCAGCTTCCAAACCCAAAACACACAGAACACAGAAAACCCTAATATACTTCTGTCATCTGTTCCTTCAAAAAGTATGTATAAATACCATTTTTATATACTGAAATCCAGCTGCAAAATAGTTCTTTCAGTGGCGTAACTTGGTCACGCTGTGCCCCCTTGCTAATAAATCTTCCAAGGGGGTCCGGGGTCAGGGTCGGACTGGGGGGTGCAGGGCCCACCGGGGCTCCCGCCCCAGGGGCCCTGCAGGTGCCCCAGCCAGCCGCGTCCCCTTACCCCCCCAGGGGCCCCCCTAACCCCCCCTGCAGGGCCCCCACCCGATGTCCTCCCCGAGTGCGTATAAATTGAACGCGTCAGGGGACGTCAGAAGGGGGAGCGCCCGCAAAGGGGGCCAGTCCGACCCTGTCCAAGGTGAACAAAGGTAGGAGAGGGGGACTGCAATACAGCAGTGACTTCTTTTCTTTCTGCGTTATTTGAAATCCTGGCTAAGGAGGAGTGACTAAAACATTGATGTTACATATTGTAATAACTTCTCCACAGCTTACAGACAGCATGCAGGAACTACATAACCCGTAATGCATTGCACTGTGATGTTCCTTTCCTTATTGACTTTTAGGGGCACATTCATTAAAGTACGACAGGTCCGAATGGAAAAAATTTGTATTTTTTCTAAAGTTTACAACTTTTGCGTATTTTCTGTGATATTTTGGTTAATTTGCGTAACTTTTTTGTACTTTGCAACAGTTTGTGCAACAAAATCGTATTTGTCGAGTACGAAAGTTTCGAAATCATTAAAGCTTCGGTATCGTGACTTTCCTTGGGCCAGGTTGGAGCTGCAGAGTGCCATTGAGTCCTATAGGAGGCTTTCAAAATCATGCACAGAAGGTTCAAAGTCAGAAAGGTTTTCCTGCCGTTTACGATCGTTTGGATACAAAAGTTTCATGACTATCGGATCGCCATTCGCAAATGATCATTTCAATACAAAAATTTCGGATCTTAAGTACAAAATCTTTGTATTCAAACAAACAGAATTTTCGTGACTTTTGCAAACATCAGAAACTATTGGATTTCGTGATTCGGATTCATACTTTAATGAATCTGGCCCTTAGTGTGCTGGGAATTTTGGGATTTTGAGGATTCAGGCTGAAGTCAGATTAAGGACAGTCAGCTACTGTTGAATTTTATTTGAGTCTCAAAGTAGTCAGTCAGATCAACAGGGGTTGTGGCTTAGGTAACTTTTCCGAAACAATATTATTACATTAAAATTAATTTTTGATTGATGTATATTGCAAAGTTGCTTGAAATTGTGTTTACTGTCTGGTAATGTCTGGGGGATGTTTATGCCTCTGAGTATCTGAAATGCCAGGGTCTATTTTAAATTTAACTCCAGACTGCCAACTTCTGCTATAAGTAGAGCAGACTTGAGAGAATAATTTGAAGGTTTTACTGTGATTTCTGTATTCTGTGGGAACTGCAACCAGTGAGAGAGATGTACATCCCCTGAGATTGGCTGTAATTTGTAATCCCATACAAATCTGTATTTATATTTGCAGTTAGTGATTGAAATGCTCTAAGAGCAGAAGCCCTTTTGGTGTTTCAGTTCTAACATTTCCGTAATATGAGAAGGCCAGTATTGGCACACTGTTAAAGGATGTGTGCTGAAAAGGAACCTGTCAAATCAGACATCTAGAAATGGATTGTTTTGGTCAAATTCTTGAATGAGTACTTAGGAGCTCAGTTTTTCACCCCTGTGTGCTTAAAGGGGATATGGTATATGATCCCACTAAAGCGACAGACCATGACAGCAGCTTATTGGGCCATGTATGGGGCTCTCCAAAGGCCTTCCTAACCAATATCTGGCTACACAACAGGCAGATTCTATATCAAGTAAAGCTGCTAATTACATAGTTTCCATTTCCATTGGGAAACCTGGTTGTGCCACACCTTTGAACTTTGTTGTAGCTCCAGGCTTCTCCGGAGTCAATGAACACTCGTTCACAACATTTATAACAGGAGGTGGTGCACAACGCAATTAAATGGAAGTTCAAGGAGTTGCTTTGCACACAGGTACCGTTTTGCACAACTGCAACAAGTAAATGACCACTCATAAGGTATATATAAGTGATATTCAGCTTACATGTATTTCACAAGTTCTACTGTATATACTATTTAGCCAGAAAACACTGATAATTACTTATTCTAACATTTTGCAGCATTTTTCTCTTTTTCTTTTGTAAACCTCTAATTTTTAACTGTTTTCTGTGTGTTATGCTCATGTATGGAAAAAATCTCACACAATAATGTATCTTCTGCTGATTGCAACTTTATCCTGCTGTTGGTACACTGTCGATCATCATTAACCTCTTTTGTAATGTCTTTATTTGTAATAATCTTCAGGATTTTTATATGTCATTTACCCCTTAAACATGCTGTCTGAATCAGATGATTCTGTGTCAGCACTATGGCAGACGTGACTTCTTGTTGCCCACAATTAATCTTTTCCAGTGCAGCCAACTAAATATGTCCAAAGTTACGTTCCTACTGGGATTAATGTGAATCGCATATGCATTGTTTTGTAGCCTGAAGTTGTTATGCGAGACAAGTTTGTGCTATTATGTGATGCAAATGTTTTACTACCGGTGATTTACATTAATCTAGCAGGAAGGTAACCACGGACTGCAGGCAACAATACTTCCCATCAGCCATAACCCTGAGAATTACTAACATCTGTTACCCACCTGTAAGTTCTTTTGTCTCATTACTCTTGTCTTATTTTTGTATCTTGTTACTGTGTTGCTCTTGCTTTTGCCAATGATTTGACTTGTTTATTCCAAAAGACTCTGCAAATTGCTGAGGAAGTTCAGCTTGTTTTGTGTTGCATTTCCATACTGCTGTTCGAAGTTCCTTGCTATTTGCTTATTCTGCTGGCTACTGCAACTGCAGTGAGATGAACATTCTGGGGGTTAAGAGCCCTTGTTATCCCTGCCTATACCCACTAGGGATCTACTGTAATGCCTTGTAGACTGGTCTCTGCTAGTATGCTGCTTTTGGGGTTGTAAGGCCTCTATAAAAATGTACTCAAGAACGCCTTGTTGACCCATTGAGAATTACTACAGTAACAGGAGGGGTAATTTTTATTGTGAGCATGTTTAAAAATACTGCTTTAAAAAATACTGCCTTAGAAAATTCACTGTGGTAATTAAATCTCCTGTGACCCCCTACTTATCATACAAGGTGGTTTTATATGCCCTCTGTATGATACCAAAGGTGACTGACGAGAAATACTCTTGACTGGTAGACTGCTTCTGTGGTAAGTGTGGCTGCCATTTGAAGTATTGTAACATTTTGCGAGATCAATAAGGCACTGCTAAAGCTAGCATGCTGTTACTGGTGCAGAGGAAGACGCCATAATATCCCCAAAGTATGTAAGCCATGATTGGCATGAAAGTCGTGTAACCCCTATTTGGCTGTAAACCAGTTAAGCACCAGCTATTGGTAGAGCATGGAGACTCTCTTACATTACGATGTCTATATGTGAAAGAGACTACTGGAGGGTGTTGTTGAACTGCACCTCCCACTGCCACTGTGTAGTAACTGCTTAGATCAAATGATAAGATGGATGCCAGAAGCTCCTGCCAGGAGTGGGGGAAGAGAAGGGAGAAGCAAGCTGAACCTTTTGGGGCAACTGTTTCAGACTTATGCAGATGAAGTGATTATGGCTTTTCAAAGAAACTTGATTGTGTGACAAGGATGAGTGCCTAAAATATAAAAGCCAAAACCAATGCATCTGCCCCCATCCCTCCCACAATTTAAGGACCATGGCCCATGGGAAAATTAGTCACCTGCAGTTAATCTCAGTTGCCACAGGCAACTTATTTTCCCAAAATGCCTTCCCACTGGCAATAAAGTGAATTGCTGAGAAGGCATACATGTTGCTTCATTTTCCAAAGTCACAAAACATTTTCCTGCTGCAGGAAACTTTCCACAACTTTGAAAAACGAAGAACATCTTTAAGGCTCAATTGTGTGCAGGATAAGATATCAAGATCTGAGCATGTACAGGTATTGGATCTGTTATCTGAAATGTTTAGGGGGAATGTTTTCCACATAATGTTTTTTCAACATAATTTTTTACCCACAATGTAGTGTTTTCCTCAAAATTTCAATAGCATTGCATGTGTTTGCCTAATAGCACTAGTGTGCAATTTGTCAGTTGTGAAGCAAATTCGGGTCCATTTAGTAAATCACACATACCGTAAGTTTTGTAGCAAGTTTAACAATGCCGTGATTGTGGAATTTTGAAAACATCAGTCTGTAATAAGTTTAATAAAATAGGGGAACTAATGTTAATTGATAAGATACCGTAGCGACTAGATTTACATTGCTCTTTTTCTGCTTATTGTTTTCCTTAAAGAATAAAACTCATTTTCTTTCAGTTTGAATATTCATGCATAAGTTTGTCATCAAGCACAACCAGTACAGGCTCCTATTTACTAATATAAGCACCTGCTGTTCTCTCATGAAACCTGGCTTAGCTGTTTATTGCAGCTTTCAGAATTTCCATTTTGCAAAGTACTTTAACTAGCACAGTGATAAAGAGACCATATTTTTTGGAATATTGATCCATTCTGTGCCTGTGAATATTTTATTGGCAATAAATAAAACTTTGGTTAGCTCTAAGAGAACCATGTTCTTTCTATTGATTTTACTTAGCTAATTATTCTTTTTATAAGTAGTAATAAAACATGGCTAATTAGCATTCGTACACTCTGGAACATATTCAGCAGAGTGATCTGCTTCATCCTAATTTCTGTTCTTAATAGTTCTAATAAGTTCAGTTAATGATTTTAACAGAAGCTTAGTTGTGAAATGAATGACTGTCGTACTCTTGAAGACAGGGGCCCAGATTCTACCAAAGTTGGGTCTAGATTTAGGGGGATTAACATTCAAATTAAATTTTTTTAATGGCATTTAAGTTTCTATGTGGCAAAAATTGGGAATTCATATTTCTGAAGGGCAATTTTTCAAGATATATTAAGTGCAAAAACATACATTAAAAAATTGCCTTCTAAAGGTGAGTTTATATAGAAGTCAATGGGTGTTATATGTTTAAAATGCAAGCTATTTTTCATTTCAAGTTTCGAGATAATCCTAAAATTTAGAAAATGAAGGCTATGGTGGGATTTCACTAAAAATTGAGTAGTTTTGATATAGTCAGTTTGATTTTGGAGATTTTTTCATAAGTAACACATAATAATTTCAGAAAATGCAAGTGAATTCTTTGACTTTGCTGAGTTTTCTGCCATTGGTTGCTTTTTTGTCCATATTTTAAATCTAGTCACTGAAAACCCTGGAAAGGAACATGATCCTGGGGAAAAAAAATGATGCCATGAAACAGGAACCAGTTAAAGAACTCACTTGCATTATCTGTCATTATTTCAGGGAACCCATAGGTCATGTTCCATGAGAAAACATTAATTTATGGTCATGTTAAAACTTATGGTGAGATTTTATTTGGGGAGTCAAAACTTTTCCCCTAATTTTGTTCCTTTTTCCCCTCATAGACTTCATGTGTTAAACAGTGAGAACTGCATCTGGCCCATTATTTTTACAAGCACCTAGCCAATTCTCTTTGTAGCTATTGCATACCTGCATCAGCACTTCTTGTCTAGGTCAACTCTGACTCCATTGGTTTTTGGCCCAATGACAGTTGTTTTAAGTTTAGGTTAGTTCAAAGAACCTTTTTATTTGTGTTCTTCTTTTGCCTGCTATTACCCAGAGGCCTCTGGCAACCATTTACACAATTTTCTTATGCAATAAATCTTGCAATCTTTTCAGGGGTGTTTCTGGCCCAAATAGCAAATATGTTGCTAATGCACCCTCACCCTCTCTTAGCACTCCTGTACTAGAAGTGGCAAGGGCCAGGGGGGGTGGCTGCATCTCTGCTGGAGAAAGCATAGTTGCACGCTTTGCACAAGAGGAGACAAATTACCATTTTAAAAACTGGATGTTCCACTCTTAAAAGTTATGGCTTTTTTGCCACTCCTGGTAAACTGTCATGAGGCAAGGTTCTTGTACTTGTGTTGGGTTTGGTAAGTTATGAATTGCAAAGAAATATCCAAAATTAGTTTTTTTATTAAATATGCTACTAGAAATATATGTATTTAGGCCCCTGGGTGACATCCAATATGTCTAATTTTTTAAGAGTATTATGACATTTTTGCCACAGGCATTTTTTTTATCACCTGTTTCAGAGGCATACGTTAATGGAAGTTACTGTGTGTCCCTTTTTTTAAATAATGCATTTCTATGGGGAATTGTGGTGTGCCTGAATCCAGTGCCAACTTTGTGCTCTATGCTATGCCATACTATCAAACATCTACTGCAACCTTGCTGTCTAATTTCTTACCAACTTCATCATAAAAAAGTAATCAAATTTGTCTGCACTTTTTCATATGATGTTTATTAAATTTCCAAATAAACAAGCTGTTTGTATAGCAGAATATCAAGATAGACATTAATAAGATTTCATATAAGAATACAGGAATATGGCCAAGAAACTTTCACAAATCATGACACATACAAACAAATTAGAATTTAAGCACTGTAAGAAACAATGGTATTATATAAAACAATAATAAAAGTTCAGGATTTTGGTTCTAATAGTAAATCTGCACATTAAAGAATAACTGATGAATTCTCAGCAGATATTAGGGCCTATCATGTCTTAGTGGCATGATATGCATGGTATGCTGCTACAAGAGACCGCAGACCTGATACTACCTCCCTTTACCCTGCTGCAATTTTCTGATTTAAAAGTATTTGTCACTGGATATCTTTACAATAAATCACATTTTAATCAAATGTTTGTGTTTTATAATATTGGTTGAAGGAGATATGGCATTGATTTTCCACTTTGATGCAACTCTTTAATTCAGCAAACAACATAAGATTAAATTTAAAGGGATCTAAACCAAATATTGTAATTGATATAAACCTATACAGGGTGATCCCCTGAGCACTTTTGCATGTTAGATTACTTTTATTTTTTTGTGGTTTCTGAGTTATTAGCAATTTTAGACTGCTAACATCAGACTTTTGGTTCAAGAGCTCTCTTTGGAGGTCATAGTGTCAGCATGCTTTTTCTATGCACTTCCTGTATCGTCGCTTAAGGGTTGCTGGAGCAGATATATTCATTTTCACAATCATGATTTTTTGTTGCAGTCTTTTTTTTAATAGAAATCTTGCCACCTCTTGGCAAATACTTCTTTAAAAAAAAACATACACACACACATACAATCACCTCTTGGACTTTCAGAAAGAGCTGTTGTCTGGTATTAGCAGTCTAAAACCAGCGATGTATCTGAAATCAGTAATACAGTATTATAAACTGTAATTTTATATTTTAAAATTGTGTGCAAAAGTGTTTTAAATATACATAAAATATTGTTTTTTTTTTTAGTTTAGCTTTAGTTAGCTTTAATTGCATCTCTCACTCTACCTGTGCTTAAGGGCAATGACCTTTGGTGAGATTAGTTGCCCTGGTTAAATCTCGGCTACCATGGGCAACTAATCTCCCGAAGTACCTTCCCACTGACAGTAAAGGGAATCGCCAGTGGGAAGGCATATGCAGCGATTTATTTCCGAATTTGTCCAAAATGGCAGTTTATATTATTGCGGTGGAAAGGGCATTTTTTGAGAGATTAGTCATCCGCTGTAGTCAAGGTTAAGCCACAGATGACTAATTCCCCGTGGGCCATGGCTCTTAAGCAAATACACATTTTCATTGACTCATGTCAAGCCAACATTTAATTTTCCTGCAGCCAACAGGATACAAATGAGTGTTCTGGAAAATTATGACATGTCTGTAAGGAGAGCAGAGTTGCTTCTAATGTATGTGATGCATGAATGAGATGTGGCTTAGACCAAAAAGGAATTCATAACATGTGGTACCATTGCACTTTAGATTCTGGATTATGGTGACAATCAAACAATAATGAAGGAGATATATTTCTGATCATGACAGCTGGGAATCACCCTGTCTCCAAGACTATTAATATATTGAAATTGTATGTTGTTTGATTTGTTCTCAGCTAAAAATAAATAGTGGTCCTAACTGAGTAAACACATTTTGCACCCAGTTCAAATGACATCCTATTGATTCTGATTTAATCTCCAATCTTGTCAGCCACTGAGTACTAAAGGCTGAGAAATAGAAATTTCCAATACAGATTTCTAATTTCTAAATTAAAGTCATATACAGTATTACTACATAATCAAAATCTAATTAATCTCCTCAGCTTTTAATGTGGTTGAATACAGTTATTTTGCTTTGTTACATCAATAAAAACTTCATATAGAAACCATAAGTTTTGACTAGGGCATTTTCACTGCAAGGACAATAGCAATGCAAATATAATGTTTCTAGCCTGGTGATTATTCTTGTTTATTTTGTAACATCCATAAATTGTACTATCAAATATCCACAGAGCATTTTGATTCAAAAAGAAGCTTTTGAAACTAACTTAAATCAAAAATATTCTAACTGCTTGATGTGAATTATTTGAGATAGCTTTTGTCTTTCGGGTATATTTGGGAGACACAGGGGGCAACTTTTTTCTGTAATGGGTTATAAAGAACAACATGAAAAGAAAGTGGTATAGATACTCCCTGCAGTGAGCAATAGTTACCCTTTGGTTGATCCTACTTAATGAATAAAAACCTGGAAGCTGCCCTGCTTATAAGTGCTCTCATTATAGTGAAGGATACCTTTTCCTAACCTTAAAATGCTTAAAAATAGCTTTCCATGAACAGTTGGATAGCAAGAGAGTAAATAATCCTTGTCATGGCCCAAGGGCTTATGATTTTCTATTACGCCTGTTACACAGTAAGTCTCTTTTATGCACCCTGTGGCAGAGTGCAAAGCTCAAAAGACCTGGCACAAACTGTGTTTTGCACTTTAAACTCTGCACCTTGCTTAGCGCCTAAATGCAGTTCTTTTCCCTTCTATGAGGTCTTTGACATTCGTTGCTCATTCGTGTGCAGAAGATCTGCACTTCTCTTTAAATACATTAGGGTAGGGCTGGGGGCTGTACTTAGGTGTCTCCTTGGATGCCCAGTAGCTTAAGCTTTGTTGCCATATGCATGCTAGATACCTTTATATTATCATAGGCCATACTCATGGAGTGTATGACTGTGTGCAACGTGCAAAAAAAGTGTTCAAATACCTTGCTACTTGCACTTTGCATCCTGCCCCTTACTTGTCGCCCTAGGTAAATGTTTTTGCATTTCAAAATAGAGCACAAAGACCTGTGCTATTCTCATGTTTACAGCATTACTACTGGTAGGCTGGGGGGTACTATGTATGCAGCCTTTTGGACACAGCCTAGCTTGTGTGTCTTTCAGACACAGCTTTCCATGTGCTGGATTTAATTGAAAGTTGCAAAGCGCAGGCTGCAATCCCATGGACTGTGGATGGGTCCTTAGAAATGCAATTTTGCCAGCGGAAATAAATGAGGCCTGTGGTCTCATAGAACGATTAAATGAAAAAAATATCTCTAGTAAAGCATCTATTCCTCATGTTTCAGTCAGTAAAATAAATTGATATTTACTTTTAACAAAAGTTATCAACATTTTCTATACCAATTATTTATAGCTTAATTGGTTGTTGTTATTATTATATATTTTTTACAGAGCAGTGTAAAGATTTGTACCATGCCTAATGACCTGCTTGTGCCTGTTACCTTTTTTAATACAGCTGTAAAAACTTGTGATGGGGGATGACAGGTCCATTGGCCTTAGTGGGGAACATTACTGCAACTAGATCTCAACTGGAATTGTTTTATCCCTGCAAAGAAAGTTCCAGACATCTGCTTGTCATCATGCTTGTTGTAGTACAAATAACCTGCCATGAAAAAGTCACAAGCTATATCCCTTTTGTAAAATTCACCCACACAAACAACTATTGGGTTGCAGACACACAGAGATTGATGAACCACCTCAGTCCTGTCAGCTAATAGCACTTTGCAGTTTGAATGGTTCTACAAACAGAGATGGCGCTGAACGCAAGAAAAACAAAACTTGACTTAATTTTTTCAGTTTCAATTAGAACCAGGTAATGGGTAATTCTGTTGTGAAATCTTCAGTACACATCCAGTTCTGAAAAACAATTCTAAAACATGTACGTAACAGCCCAGGCAAGCAGGTGCAAGAGCTAAAAAGAGATGCTCAGTCAGTACATATGCTATTATGATTTGGCTGCCTAGACTACAGCTCAGATAATTGTTGACAGTCCTGGAAAGATTTATCCTTCCTGGAGACTCCTCTCCCAGAATATACGTAAGTGGACTTTTCAGAAATGAGTGAGGCAGAGGTGAAATAGGGACTTGTCAGTGCTTGTTTAGTAACCACAGAAATAGTGGGAAATAGTTTCTGGGTGGTTGTAGAGGTAAAAATGTCAGCAGCTGGTATTCCCTCAGGAAGTGCTATCTTTTACTAACAGAGAAGCATCACCAACTGCAGTGATGGTGTTTTGTAAGATCATTTCCAATCCCTGTGTTGTTTTGTGGAGCCATGTACTCCAATAAAGATGCATTCTGATAAAATACCTATGTTTATCATAAAACAAAATGCCTTATGTTACAGACTGTATAGACTGGATAATACTGTAAGTGTTGTTGTAAATTGGAAAGCCCTTTGGATTATACAGGTATTCACTACTGAGACGGTCTATTTGTGCCAGTTTACATCAATAAGATAATAATATTCTTCATTAGACAGTCATTGCATTGCTTTTAAAGCACCATACCCTAAAAACAAATATGGGTAGAAATGACATATTTAATATACTGAATTTACTGCACCAACCTAAAGCAGGGCTGGAACTAGTGGTAGGCAGAAGAGGCATGTGTCTAGGGCACAAGGATTGGGGTAGTGCTAGGACTCTAGTCACATACCTTTTCTGCCTCTTCTAACTCTTCAACCCTGTGGATGATCAGCCTAGGGACTGGGTGTGAGGGTAAAGTTGCTAAGTGGAGCTCCGGTGTGAAGGAGTTAGCGGGATGAGTTAGAGAGATTGTGAGCACAAGCAGCAGGGTATAGAAGTTTCCAAGCAGAGGGGGCAAAATGTGGTAGGGGGCTATTTTTTTAGAGACTGTTGTTTTGGGCTCTAATAGCCCACACCTGTAGTGGGGGAAACATTTGTAAAGTTATAGGTCCTCTTTAAGCTTTAGTTCTTCTTTAAAGCATGCTTGAAGGTGCTCAGGTGCAAATCATAAAATATGCATTCCCTACAGCAAATCAGGTCGCTTCTTGGTTAGCCAAAGCTATGTTAAATTCATACATTTTCACAAATGTATTGCAAATATTTTTTAAATTAACTACTTTTATGACATTACCTCATTGTGGTTAACTTGGACTTCTCTTGCAACAGGGCAGATCCACTTTAAACCCCATTCATTAGAGGAACTTACATATAGCTTCCTGTTCTGAATTAAACTCTTCTTACACAGGTTGCTGAAGGAACCCAATGGAGGTGCCAGTAGCTCCAAGTCTTTTTCACAGAAATGACAACAAACAGAAAAACTTTCAGTTATTTGCATCTGATTTATGGCACAATTGCGTTGATTTTAATGCACTGGCTGCAACAATGCTGTAATTCTGGTAAAAAAAAAAAAAATACAGCATTATGGGAAAAAAATGGCAATTGCACTCAACATTGAACTTTTTTCACTGCAAATGCATTTGCAAATACAAATTACCATTTTTTTCTTTATAGCTTCAGTACAATAAGTTCTTCTTATTAGATAAGGATGAATCCCATAGTAGAAACAATATTTGGATACTTAAGATAAAATGTATGCCTCGCTTGAGCTGGAAAGTGTATAGTTTTTTAACCTATTTCTGCAGTAAAATGCTGCCACTACAAGTACAGTGGTTCAGCAATCACAGTGCCACCAAATGTCAATGCCGCCTTAAGGATATAATGTCACAGAATAAATGAAGAAGCTGAGCAATAATTAGATTATCAATAAGGGGGCTGAAAGCATTGTGGGAAATATATACTCTGCTGCTTTATATTCCTCAATTTACATAATAGAACTGGATGGTTTTATTTATAAGGATCACTGCAGGCTGTAAGTTTCAACTTCCTTGAAGGAAGAAATATCCTGGTCACAGTGCATTAACACAGGCAGAACGAAGGAAGGGAAATAAATCTCTTTCACAGAAGACTGTGAAAGAGTGATAAAGATTACTTCAAAATGTACTTGTGCATGCATGTATTTTTAAAGTGTGCATGAGAAAAAACAAGCTTTTTTTTTTTTTTTTTTACTTTCCTATGTAAGAAATCTGCCTATGTAAGAAGTCTTTCCTGAGCAAGCAATAAAATTTGCAGCAAAATCATATGAGTATTGGGTGATTCAAGAGTACAGAGAAATAAGCAACTGAACTGCATTAAAGGGGTCCTGTCACCCTAAGAAATAATTTTAAATTAATTTCTAGCATGTTAGCCAAGCAAAATAATCTTTACTTACGCTGAACAAATTGCAGCCCCAGGACGCACTGGGGCTGCAACCTCAAGGGTCCTCCTCCTGACGTACACCATGCCTCCTGCTTTTACCTCCTTCATCCTCAACTTTGTGGCTGTGATCAGGGAAGCATCTGCAGTGTCGACTGGCCCATTATACAGCTTTTTATATCTGGGTGAAAGGTCCTCTTTAAATCTGGATATTAACTTGGAACTTTATGAAGTAGAAATAATTACCACAGAGTACCTAACAGCAAGCAGTGTTTGTAAATCAGATGTCATATTTACTCCACCAGGGAGTTTGTGGTATGATTTTATTATTGCCTTGTTAGAATACTTGCCTAATGGGAAGTCTGAGGAAAATGTATTCATAGCATAATGTACAGCAGAACAATGATGTATAGAAAGTCTGGACAGTGCAGTCATTCTAGATTATGAAAAGATGCCACATGTAGTCTCAAGGAGCAAAAAGCCTTTTCATTATAGATGAATTTTCAATAAATTCACTTAATTCTGTATAGTTATGACTTCAAACTAGTCATAGGTTGAAAGCATAATCTGATTTTTCTAAATCGATTTCCCTTTGACCTCATTCATCCTATTTTTGTGTTTAGTACAGTAGAATTGAGATTAAGATCCCCACAAAGTAATTTTCATGCCACTTCGCACCACAGGGATCATTGAAGAGTTCTCATACTAAAGTAGCAAAATAATGTGTACAATTTCTTTAGAAATGTACATTTCCTTTTAGAATCTTGCAGTAACAAAAGTACTTTTATATAAAAATCTATAGTTCATCCAAACCGTTCTTGGAGGGAAAATATACCACCTATTTTGGCATGAACTTATTCAGTTGAGTTTTACATAGAAAGGGTGCATAAACACTATCTGAACTATGTGTTTTACTTTACTTTATCTTTAAATTACAAAATCTTTATTCAGTGCAGTTTTGTTTTAAATTTACAGTATGACGTGATATGCATTCAGCTTATAAATGTCATAATTACGTAATTGAAAGCAAAATCAGCATCATGTTTTCTGAAAAATTATTATCTTTAGAAACATTATCACTGTCCTAACTAAAATGCCTTATTTATATTCACAAATACTTTGATCTATGCCAAATGAAATTAGAGTCCGCTTCTGCGACATTCCCTAGGTTGCAAGTTGTTGATTCAATGTTTGCACATGGCCAGCTTTGCCGATCAAAGCCCTCTGCTCAATCTGTGTTGGCGATTGGAAAAGAGGGGGGTGGAATAATTTCTATGGGTATCTATTGAGCTGCAATGTGAATTGCAAGGTACAGTGTGCACTAGTATATCGGCACAGGCTAATAAAAGCTAGGCAATGGTAGCTTATTGGCCCATGTACAGGAATCTCAGATGGGCCTACTCATCCAAAGTCATCATTCAGCCGAACGTTTGGATCAATGCTATTTCACCAATATCACAGTGGGCATATAGGGGAATGATCCGCTTGTTTGGTGACCTTGCCAAACAAGAGGATACTTCAGTGTATGGGCACCTTAACAAATCTTAATCATCAAAGAGAGGTAGATTCAGATGCTTTAATTCTTCTTTAAGTTGGACCAGCTAGATGTCAAGGACTGATTAGAAGCCCGATTTAGGTAAAAATCTCTGAAGGATCATGACCTTAGGCAAGGGTCTATTAATAGACACAGAAGATCCAGTTTGATATGTATGTATGTTTATTTATATATCACTACTCATAAATTCAGCCTTTTACATTAAAACAATACATTAATAAAATACCCAAGGAGAAACACACCATTAGAAGATAAACATATACAATACATGCACTTACATTCAAGATTATGTATTAAGCATTAGAAACAGGATATAGTGGCCCTTAAAAATATTCCACTGGCATTAGGCTTTGTTTTTCAAGAACCATCTAGTAGCAAATTATAATTAGATTATTTTGCTATATGCAATAGGGTAGTCTGCAGTTTCTGATATTCTTGATGGAGTTAGCGAACACTTTCATCCTGGACAAACATTGCCACTTTGTTTCAAAATTTGTGGCCTCAATTGCACCTGTATGTAGTAATACAGTAGAAGATAAGCAAGAGATTATGTTAAATGTCAGGTATGTAAATTGAAAATTTTTATCGGTAAAGGCCAGGTGCACTATGTGATAAAGTCTTTTTGTATGGATAGTAAGTAGAGAATCTCTGAGGTCCCTGCACTCTTGGGTTTCAAGATAGCCTTTGTGAATGATGGAATATTTCTGTGAAAAGAATGACTAGAAAATAGCTAAAAAATGTGATGAAAGTGGTAAAGGATATTCTTTTCTTATTCTTACTGAAGAATTCTTACTTATTCTTACTGAATAGAAGGAAATTTGAATTAAATTTATAGGTAGTATTTTAGAAACGTCTGAAAGAGGAGGCTTAGAAGGAGACAGGAATATTTAATTGAGATATAAGTAGAGGAGCTACATGGCTACATATATTCACACACACACACACACACCAGAGTTTCAGGAGTAGATGTGCTGCCCATGCATCTCCACCTGTGCCCCATCCAGGGCAGTACACCCTTTCTTTATCTTTGTTGTTCTACTCAGGGCCATGGGGCAAAAGTGACATTTGCCAAGGGCCCACCAGGGTAGGGTGCCCACTAGCACACATTTTATCTGGGATAACTTGGTAGAAGCATCCTGCAGAGATGGCAGACCACTAATTTTAATCAACTGATAGAGCTCTACAGTAAAGTAATACTTTTTATAGTTTTTTGCCTTTTTCTGCACCCGCGCTGTTGGTCCAGTGTGGCACCCCTAGCTACTTCAGTAAGCACAGACCTTTTCTTCACTTCCTGCCTTACTATATTGAACTCATTTAAAAAGGCATTGCTATGGGGTAACAGGATCACTCACTTTACCACCTAAACTATTGTTAATTCTATTTTGCTTTTACAATGTGGGTATTCCCTGCCCCAAAGAGCTTACAATTTTGTTTTAATGACTATGGTGCAGGGGAATTAAAGCATTTAAATGTAGCACAAGTGTTTACTTTTTACCCCATCTTACAATGTTGCATCTTCAATTTTTACAGAACATACCATTTTGTTGCCTGGGGAGTATCATTTCTACTTTCATGTTTGCCGCTTTTTGGGGACTATTATGGGCCAGCTGGAGCCTGGTGGTAAGATTTTTTTTTAATTGATTTTATTATAGCACTAATCTCCCACTCTGGATTCCAACTGTACTAAATTTTATTTGGATGTTTAGTTTATATAGCTATTTCTTGTACAGCACAGCCGAATATGTTTGCTCTTTATAAATATGCTAGTGCTGCTACTACTACTACTAAAACTACTACTAGTAATACTAGCAATAATACTAGTACTACTAATACTATCTAAATACTAATTCTAATACTTCTAATATCAATACCAATATTAATACTGCTGATGCTTCTAGTGCAAATACTACCAATACTTTTAACTAATACTACCAACATTAATACTAATAATATTGATATTTCCAATACTATTAATACCACTATTACTATTGCTAATATTATTACTAATGCTACTGATACCACAAATACTACCAATACTGATACTACCAACACTACTACTACTATAAATATTATCAATGCTACTAATACCAATATTAATAATGACTACTAATACTACTACTCGTACTACCAATACTACCAATACAAAAACCACTATTACCTGTACTACTTATACCATCAATACCAACTAACCACTAATACTAATGCTACTAATGCTAATACTTCTAATTCCCCTGATACTTCTACTAATATTAGTAACACTGATAATACTCTTATAAATAGTTCTAATACTACTACTTCTAATACTATTGATTAACACATCTGATACTCATACTACTACTGCTTATACTACTAATAATAATGCTAACACTACTTATATTATTGCTAATAATACTGGCAATACGCATACTACCATTATTACTAATGCTACATATACTAATATTAGGGCTAATACTGCCAGTACTGTGAAGATTAATACTGTTAATGGTAGTATCATTGATACTAATACTAATGATACTAGCACTACTGATACTAGTACTACTACTGCTAATACTACTTGTACTAGCACTAATACTATTAATACTACCAATACATCTGTTATTACTAACACTTATATTGCGCATACAAAATCCCATTAAACTGTTTTCTAGAGTGGTGGTGTTATGAAAGAGAATGTAAGGAGGAATGCACCAGGAATTCTGTGCAACTCTTCTCTGGAACATTATGTTCAGCAACATGAGTGTTTATCATAATACTTGCAATTTTATGGCTTTTTCTGGAAGAAGAAATCACTTCCAATCATCTTAAAGATCTTTGAGACAGAAAGGAATGCACTGCTTTTGATAAGTGATGTACAAACTAGAACAATATATTTATTCTGTAGAAAGCTTTAGCATACCTGATAAAACAGCCCTAGAAGCTCCTCTGTTTGTTTAAGATTGCAGCTGCCATTTTATCTTGGTCTCAGTAGTTTCCATGTTGCAGCGCTGGCTGCTGGTAGCTCAGCTTACACAGCACAGTTGGGAGGGTGAGAGAGTTGAGATGGGAGGGGAAAAGGAAGGGCGAGAGAGAGACAAACTGAGTAGACTTGTGCCATGTCTTGAATGATTTTTCAGAGAGCAGGAAGTCTGACAAATCATGTATACAGATTAAAAGAAAAGAGCAGCAGTTCTGTAAGTGCTTATGGCTGTATTTACATAGACTTTTCTAATAAAGCTTACCTTACCTTCTCCTACAACTGCAAAGCTCAATATCTCTTAAATGGGCCAATTTAAAGGAGAAAAAAAATGAAAAAATAAACATTTCCCAAACAATCGTCAGTGTGTATTTGCCAGTTATTAGAGCTATACTTATTTTGAACATTTTCTTGTCCTTTAAGAATGCTCAAGCCTTCAAGTTTAAGCATTTGAATAATAAAACCATGAGAGAGTTTCTAAACTCCCATGTAGTTTCTTAATTTGAATACCTAGGCTTTCTGCTGATTGGGTTTTTTTTACCCCCTAACATGTTTTTAAAAAAAAATTAAATAGCTTGACAATTAAAACCTACCTAAAACCTTTTATTTTAGTGAAAAACATGTTCCAGGAAAAAACCCTGATCGTCAGGAAGCTGTGGTACTTGAATAAAGAAACCATGTGAGAGTTTAGCAACTCACATGTGGTTTTAGTAGCCGAAAGCATTGAGTATTCTTATATCGGCCCCTAAGTGAGTTTCAACAAAACATCCACAACATATGAGCTTATTTGTCATACCATCCAAGAAATTAGAATATGGAAAGCATTCTGACTCTTGAATGCAAAAAATATCCCATAAGAGGATAGTAGCATTTGTCACTAAAAAACTTTTATACCTTTAAAGGGGATCTGTCACCCTAAGAAATAATTCCAAACTCTTTTCTAATTTGTTTGTCTAGAAACATAAACTTTACTGACTCTATAAAAATTTTTAAATCTTCGTTCCTTTATTCTTTTGGAATCCACAATTAGAGCACATAGATGGTTGCAATTTTATGAACACTGTTATTGAGTCAATCTTTGCATTATTCCAAAATAATGTGTATGCACAAGGATGGGGGACCTGATGCCCATGCACAGGCTACACAATTATAGACAGTGAGGGAGGGAGGAATTTGAGGAATGCAGTGACCTCTAGAATGTACTTAATTGAAAGTGAAAGCCCTGCCTATAGAGGCTGGTCATGCAATATATGATTGACAGCTGAAAAATACCTTTATAACAGGTATGGATATGTTCATAAAAAATTAATTTGGGTTTCATGTTTCATTTGATAAGGACTATTATTCAGCATTTTTGTCAGGGTGACAGGTCCTCTTTGAGCTAGATCTTTCGTCATTGGGCCAGAAAGCAACTGCTTTAGTCAGCCTTAAAGGGCAAGGAAAGGTTAATATAAATTAAAAGTAAGTCTAAAGGCATTCTTTTTAAGTACTTACTGCATATCTAAATTCCCAGAACCCTGCTTGCTTCTTTGAGATATGGTGCTGGCAGCCTACAGCAGTGTGAAGACTACAGTGACATCACTGAACTCTCTCTCCCCTTCCTGTATTCCTGTAGGCTGCCAGCGGCGGCCTTCAGTAGCAATGCACATGTGTGTAACTTGATCCTGTCTCCTGGTCTGAGCTACACATACCCACCAGCCAATCAGAAGCGGATCTGGCAGAGGGGAGGGGGAGGGAATGAAACACATGTACAGTATGAAGCAAGTAGGGAAAGGAAGGGAGAATACCTTTTTAAAGATGGCTGCCTGTTCAAGAAAACAGATAGAAAATATGAAGTAAGTGTGACTGAGTAAATATTTGATTAGGTGAGCCAAAAGTGTGGCGTTTTTACTAAACAATAGGAGGACTATTGGGCAGTATGCTTTTTAAATTTTGACTTGCATTCTCCTTTAAGATGACAGCAACCAGCATACACTTGGCCCTAGTAAATAATATCTCTGTGACCTCAGGGCACAGTTTAGGTCATTAATTAATTTATTACCATGGGTAAGGACCACTTTGAAGTGCTTTTTAATTTGTTAGTGCTTAGAAAAAAAATCTGTAACTCTGTATTTTAGCACTATGACAAATATTGCTGACATGGTCTTCAGAAGTTACCTAATGGGTTGTTTAAATAAGTATAATCAGGCACAGTCCTAATATTATTAAAAAGATTGTTCGGCCAGAGCTGAGTCATTTGGGTTTTTGTAAACTGAAATTCGAAAAACTTGTGCTCTAAAAATGCTGACACTTATGAGCTGTAATGTTTAAGGACTGAAATTCTGTAATGTTTTTAATGATTGAATAGAACATTTGAGTTTGAAAAATATTCAAAATCACAAATTTTTGCTACGATTTTCTTAAATAGCTGCAAAATGGTGTTCTATAATATTGATAATTGTGCCTTTTAATCACTGGCATTAAAAGTATTTGTTATATACCTTTCCAGTATTCAGTACTATTCGGTATACCTCACGATCAATTTTGACTAAATATTGACTGTACCCTACTACTTCAACCTAGCCAACTACTGTTGTTTTTAATTGTAGCTGGATTACAGATGAGCATGTTGCTTGGAGATTTGTTATGTGAGTATGAACTGATTTTCTTTCTTTTTTTAATGTTTAAAGGTGTCTTTGCACTTTAGCACAGGGTAACAACAGGTGGCTGGTGCTCACCTGTTAAGCCAACCAATTTCAATTTGTGAATTTTATCGAAAGTCAATACTTTGACTTCTACGATCCTCCAGATCCTAAAGAGACATATAGTGGAACCTAAAATACATTAAGTACAGTGATAAATATTGGGTAGTGGTTTCAAATATAGATGAATTGCAGTGAGAAGCTGTAGGAACTTTATATTTAAAGGAGAAGGAAAGGCTACCAAAGAGTTAATCTCAAGCTGCAGGCTTACCTTCAGTTGTCTCAATAGTGCCCTTAAGTCTCCCTAAATTGCAATTGTTCAGCTGATCAGAAGCTAAACAGGTGACTTGGTGACCAGGACTGTAGGCGGCACATGCGCAAACGACCCTATGCAGCACAAGCAGGTGCCCCCCTTCAGCCCCCGCTCCTCGCTCCTGCACAGACACCAACTGGCACAGTCACACCAACCACCCCCCCCCCCGCTCCCCTCCCATCCCCGCACCTGCTTGCTGCGTCCCCACTACTGCGCACTCCCCTTCAGCACAAGCAGGCAGCGCGTCTCGCCATGGCGCCTGCTTGTGCTGAAGGGGAGCACGCGGGGAGACAGAGTTTCTTCAGTCTGTGCAGTAGCGGGGATGCAGCAAGCAGGTGCGGGGGCAGGAGGGGAGCGGGGGGGTTGGTGTCTGTGCAGGAGAGCGGGGAGGGAGAGGGGAGCGGGGGGGGGGCGGCGTGGGATCACAAAGACACAGCCTGCAAGTGCTTCAGGAGGGTGGGGGGTGCTGACAGACACAGCCTGGCTGGGGATGCATGTGCAGTAAAGAGTAGTGAGGTAAAGGAAGTGGGCATCCCTATTAAAGATGGCGGCGCTGTTCACTGAAAAGAGTCTGTAGTATGTAGTAAGTGTATCGCAGTAAATCTTTCTCTAGGCAAGCCAGAAATATAGTGTTTCTACATAGCGATAGTAGTACTATTGAATAGTGTGCTTAATTGATTTTGACTTTCCTTGTCCTTTAATAATAAGTCAAATCATCTGGCTTTCTTAATTCAGAATCTTTCTCTGAATTGAGAAAGCCAGTTGGATGACTGGTGAAATGTCTTCAAGAAAAACACAGCAAGTCCAGTTGATTTGACTTATTACTACATATATACCATGACTGGGATGAATAAGAATCTTCACAAACTTACAGTAGGAACTTTAGCCCAAGTACAATAAATACAGTGAGAAGCAGTGGGAACCTTAGCCCTAAATTCATTAATTACAATGAGAGCATCATTTCGGACACCCCAAACCCCCTTACCCTATCAGCATTGTGGAGATTAAAATGAAGTAAAAAATTGTTTGATTGCTAAATGTTCTCAGTTGCCCCACCTAATGTTAGACATGAGAATAGCATCCCTGTTTTGCTATTATGAAACTTGGGTCCTGTTGAAAGTACCTAGGTTATCTGAAAGCTCAGACTCAATGCAATGAGATGGCACCTACACACATACAATGAAAAAAAAATACATTTGCTGGTTCAAGAATAAAATTTTAAATATTAGAGTGAATTATTTGCTATATAAACAGTGCAATTTAGAAATGAAAAGTACACCATAAAAATCAGGACAGAATCCCTTTAAATTGTTGTTGATATATCTTTCAATATTGACACTGTGGGAAATGATGGGCCAAATGACAGTTTAAATTCTATACTTTAGTAGATAAATGTAACTAGCTGGATGAAAAAAATATAAAGACAAAAAAATGTTTAGGAAACCATTTTTAGATTAAAAATAACTTCATTATTTAAGAAGTTGTACAGAAGTTTACATTAAGTGCATGTAGAAAGTCTGTTATTTTCATCATGCTCTTATAAAATTTTCACTTTTGCAATAGGTTCTATTTCTGCTATCAGGGGTACAGGGGTTACTGTAGTCAACCCTGTGGTAGAGCGGGACTAAAGATAAAAACACACAATGTGTGTGGTGCCAGGGCAGGGCTTTCGTAAATCACTGATAGCTTTTTAGCATAATCGGGGAGTAGCCAGGGCAGATCAAATGGGTTAGTTATTTTTCTTCATTGCTTCTGTACTGTATTACACATTATGCATTATTTTCAGGCACCCGTACGAAGCAGCAGGCCAAATGCACACACCCCTCACCCCACAACACTTACCTCTGTCATGTCAGAGCAGGTAAAGGGGGTTCCATTACCATTTAAAAAAAATAAATTCCTCCAAAATTTGTCTTTTAAAGTTACCAGAGGCAGCTTTTTTTATTCCTTTGCTTTTAGATGGATAAAACAAATATCCCAATGTGCACAGCTCAAGAAGTTATATTGAATAATTAAGGAATCTATTGTTTTTCTGTGCCCGGATTCGGTGATATTTGCTTAAGATCAATGCAATTTTAGATGTATTACTGTTTAACTTTGAACCCCCACATGACCTGCCATTTGTGATTTTCTAAAGGAAAGTTAGAAGCAGTGCCAGAGAAAACTGAACTTCAAAAAGAAATCCCCAAGTAGCAATAGAAAAAAACCCTCTTGTCATAGTTCACTGTGCTTGAGTATACTGGGGCCCCAAATCCCCACGTATATCAAGTTCAAACCATTCAGTCCCATCAGCGGCAGCTTTTAAGTTGCCTCTAATCCTGAGGGATTTTGCAAAATCTGATGTTTCTAAATCTTACTGCTTTCCATACTGTGTGAAGGAATTGCATTACAGAAAATAAATTGTCTCCTCTGCAAGACACATATCACTTTATGCTTCATCTCACTCTTTTTGAAACGATCATGTGCACTTAAAAGGCTATTAAATTAGAATGAGTTGTCTTTTTAGTGATATTCAGATATTCTATAGCTTGCATGAACTGTCATTGATCTCTTCTTATCACTCATATATATATGTGTATGTGTGTTTTTTGTAATGATTTTCAGATATACATACATTGTGTATTTAGGTTTATAAATGATGAGAACTTCAGCAACAAAATGAATACTGCATACAAACTTCTGTTTAGCAAATATTGTCAATTAAAAGCAGAGGGCACTCTGTAAAAAAGAATCCTTTTTACTATCATAAATTGATATTCCTTCATATAACATTATGGGCCCGATTCACTAAGGTACGAATCCGAATCACAAAATCTGATCATTTCTGATGATCGCAAATGTCACGAAAATTCTTTTCGTTTGAATATGAACATTTCGTACTTACGATCCGAAAGTTCCGAAATTTTCATATTGAAACAATCGTTTGCGAATGGCTATCCTATAGTCACAAAATTTTCGTGTCCGAACAATAGTAAACGGCGGGAAAATCTTTCTGACTTGACCTGATCCTTCTGTGCATGATTTTGGACATAGGAATCAATGGCACTCTGCAGCTCCAACCTGGCCCAAGGAAAGTCATGATACTGAAGCTTGAATGAATCCGAAACTTTCATACTCGTTGCGACAAATACGATTTTGTCACGCAAATTGTCACAAAGAACGTTGTGCAAATTAACTAAAAAACCACAGAAAATACGCACAGGTCTAAAACTCAATCGTACATTGATGAATGTGCCCCTATGTGCATGCATACATACATGTGTATGAAATATCACCGAAATTAGTACAAGAGTTCATAATTGTAAATGTTGTTGGTCATGAGAGTGACTAGGTGCAAGTATGCTGCGCCTATTAGTGCTGGGAATATATGGAACCCTGGAGTTGGTGCCCGATCAGGAGTAAGTGGTACCTCCAGGGTGCAGCAGTGTGCCAGTAGGCGCAGCAGTGCTCGACTCAGAAGGGATGGCAGAATGGCCGAGCACGTCTATACAGAGTGCTTTTTTTTACTTTAATGAAACTGGTTTTATGTGCAACTGACTGCATAATAATGTGTGGGACTGGCAACTGAACTTGCAAATGTAAGAGACCCTGAATGGTTTGAAAAACCTGTATTTAGCATCTTGAAAACAATGTAATTTAAAGCAAATCTACAATATACATTAAAAATTCTGATTGTTTTAAAAGTTATTTGTAAATGTTATTAAGCTTAAAACAGGTTATGACTCTTTAGACAAGTCTGCTCTCCTCTAAATCTGTTAATTGGCTGACTGCTTTGACATCCTTTTAGGAGTTGAAACAAGCACAGCATAGAATATAAGCAGCCAGTCAGATACTACTTTTAGTAGCAATTGCGTTTACAAATAAATTTAAAACCACATAAATGTTTGAATTTTTGTTTTAAAGGAGAAGGAAAGACATTTTGGCATTTTAATGCCAATAGATTAGCGACACCAGTGCCACCTAAAACACTTTATTTAATAGCTTCATAGCTTTACCATACCTGAGTAAACAGCCCTAGAAACTCCCTCTGTTTGCTTAAGATAGCAGCTGCCATTTTAGCTTGGTCTCTGTAGCTTCTGTGTTGCAGATCGCACATTCTGATGGGCAGGGGAGCAGGGGAAGGGAGAGAGGCGAGAGCTGCACAGACTCAATCTAGGAAATGAAGGATTTATCTGATAGAGAAAGTTTGATACCGAAGAACATATTTACACAAAGAAATCCTGTGTTTCTTTTGATAGAGGATACAGTGCAACTTTTCTAAGTGCTTATGGCTGTAATTACATTGACCTTTCTGATAAAGCTTACTTAGTTTTTACCTTTCCTTCTCCTTTAAATGTATAGGGGCTGATTTACTAACCCACGAATCCGACCCGAATTGGAAAAGTTCCGACTTGAAAACGAACATTTTGCGACTTTTTCGTATGTTTTGCGATTTTTTCGGATTCTTTACGAATTTTTCGTTACCAATACGATTTTTGCGTAAAAACGCGAGTTTTTCGTATCCATTACGAAAGTTGCGTAAAAAGTTGCGCATTTTTCGTAGCGTTAAAACTTACGCGAAAAGTTGCGCATTTTTCGCGTAAGTTTTAACGCTACGAAAAATGCGCAACTTTTTACGCAACTTTCGTAATGGATACGAAAACTCGCGTTTTTACGCAAAAATCGTATTGGTAACGGAAAATTCGTAAAGAATCCGAAAAAATCGCAAAACATACGAAAAAATCGCAAAATACCGATCATTACGAAAAAAACGCAATCGGACTCATTTCGACCCGTTCGTGGGTAAGTAAATCAGCCCCATAGTGTAGTTATTGCAGGATTATATTTCCATCACTATGCAAAAATATTTATTGTGGGGATATGCCCTTTAAGGAAAAATGTAAGTATGATAAAAGTACCAAAGAGCACTACAACCATCGTGTTACATCCACCCCCTGAACCTCTGGTTAGAAGTTTCTGATCAATAAGTAGGTTGGACCAGGGGAAGTCTGGTAAGAAAATTACAATCCAAATGTAAGACTTTTTAAAAAAACTGTACTAATCTTGTTACCCTATTGTAATTATTTTGTTACAGTTAGGGATAATCTAGGTAATAATTAGCTAGGTCTATTGTTCCTGACCCTTAAATGTTTAACGTATTTTTCTTTTGGGGTGAGCGAAAATAAACTATATATTTAATTCCACACATTTTTATTTTACATTTTCTGCACAAATTTCCTGTATGTATTTTGGTGGAAGTTACAATTCTTTATCTTATAATCTCCTGTAATATCTTATTTTTCATGTCCTGAAAGCATTATACTTGGCCTTGGGTTAAATAAGCAGCTTCAGGCTATGTGGATTCTCACACTGTGATGGAAAGATTAAAACGTCTGGACGCTTGCAAGCTTCTTTGAGCAGCTCAGTATTTTAAAGCTTATATCAGAGATGTCATGTCCCTCAATCTTCCATCTAACTGTAGAATATTTACATACCTGCCAGAAGATTACAAATCAACAATATCTCTGTGGACAGTTTTTTTTGGACAATTACACTGATCATAAAGGCAGATAATGGGGATAAATAAGCAAAACGTGTTTTGAATCCAGTGAAGGCCAAAAGGCTGTAGTGCAGTGATAACCATGATATGCTGCTTCTTTCGGATGCTTTACTATAGCTGCTGGTACTATGCTAGCGGGCTACACTTTGAACTCCACTTAACCCTTATGTGGCAAATAGGCTGTGGGTACTGGCAGCTGGAATTTAGAAAGCAGTTTGTCAGCCTGTGTATAAGCGCAGGCTGACAATCTGCCCGTGCGCTTAAAAAATCTTCAATGCCTGCATTGAATTTGCCTTGGTGCAGACACAGTCAGCTGACATCCGCCAACAAATGCAAAGTCTCACATTTGTTGGCAGATATCGGTTGTGTGTTCCTGCACCTAGGCGCATTCAGTGCTTCCAGTTGCAAGCACAGCAAGATGATCTTTAAAGCATGCGGGCGGCTTGTTAGCCTGCGCTTATACACAGGGTGACAATCTGCCTCTCGGAGCCTTACCCTTAACCTTCTCTTTTAAGATCATTGTTCATGCACAAGTCTGTGGGTCAGGTGAGAGTGCAAGAAGGGCTTGGAAAGTACTAGTAAGACAGAAGCGTGATGTTTGTTAGAAAGATCCCTGAGCTGTTCCATTCTGTTCTGAAGTGGACCTCCTCCCCTGCCCCCTTCCTGGCCCTAACCACGCCACACTCATGGCCCCAATATGTAAGGTGGTAAAGGGGCCCTGGAGGTGGGACTAAGGTGCAGCAGACCAGTATATATAGTTACACCACTGATCTATACTATAGCTATATACTCTATATACTAAACTAGCTTTAGATCTTAAAATCACTGTAGCCTTGGATATTATGTATATCATGCATAGCTGCTTCAAAGGGTGACCTCTTGTTCTTTGATGGTATCTGTAAGGAGAAAAGCTAACCTAATATTTGTCTGTAATGTCCTCTAATGTATTTGTAAAAAGTATCATGTTTCCTCGTAAATGCCTTTTCTCCAGAGAAAACAACCCCAACTTTGCTCAGAGTTTAATTTTTCCACTCCTTTTAGCATTTAGTTGCACATATATAAACTCTCTCCAGCTCATTAAAGGAATATATACCCCCTTTTTGACATGTGCTCATTCATTTGCGTAAACACTATTTGATCTTTCAGATATAAGTAGGGTTGCCACCAGGGGCACTGCTGCCATGAGATGAGTTGAGAAAAGGTGCTCCTGGTAACTTTAATAGCCAAATTTCTGTTTTTTAAACCGAAAATTCAGCCCTTCTAGTGCAGGGAGCACAATTGCACTCTCTGCACTAGCAATGTGGCCCCCCAGACTTCTCTCTGCACAGACTCTCTAGAAAGCAGAGGGACTGCAAGTACCGGAATTCATCACTTAAGAAATGAACAATATTAGGTAGGGGTTGCATTACAGTGAAACTCTTTGGGGGGGGGGGGGATGGCAGGCACACACAAAGGCTTTTATGGTTTCCTTTCAATATGTGGAATCAGTTATGTGTGTGTAATAATACATACATTTAGATAATAATACATTAAGATTGTTTATGTACCTGTTCTATGTAAGCCCAACTGAATAAGCTTGTTAAAATGGGGGGTACACACTCACCAAAAGGATAATTAGGAACACCTGTTCAATTCCTCATTAATGCAATTATCTAATCAACCAATCACATGGCAGTTGCTTCAATGCATTTAGGGGTGTGGTCCTGGTCAAGACAATCTCCTGAACTCCAAACTGAATGTCAGAATGGGAAAGAAAGGTGATTTAAGCAATTTTGAGCGTGGCATGGTTGTTGGTGCCAGATGGGCCGGACTGAGTATTTCACAATCTGCTCAGTTACTGGGATTTTTACGCACAACCATTTCTAGGGTTTACAAAAAATGGTGTGAAAAGGGAAAAACATCCAGTATGCGGCAGTCCTGTTGGCGAAAATGCCTTGTTGATGGTAGAGGTCAGAGGAGAATGGGCCGACTGATTCAAGCTGATAGAAGAGCAACTTTGACTAAAATACCCACTCGTTACAACCGAGGTATGCAGCAAAGCATTTTTGAAGCCACAACACGCACAACCTTGAGGTGGATGGGCTACAACAGCAGAAGACCCCACCAGGTACCACTCATCTCCACTACAAATAGGAAAAAGAGGCTACAATTTGCACAAGCTCACCAAAATTGGACTGTTGAAGACTGGAAAAATGTTGCCTGGTCTGATGAGTCAGAATTTGGCGTAAACAGAATGAGAACATGGATCCATCATGCCTTGTTACCACTGTGCAGGCTGGTGGTGGTGGTGTAATGGTGTGGGGGATGTTTTCTTGGCACACTTTAGGCCCCTTAGTTACAATTGGGCATCGTTTAAATGCCACGGCCTACCTGAGTATTGTTTCTGACCATGTCCATCCCTTTAGGACCACCATGTACCCATCCTCTGATGGCTACTTCCAGCAGGATAATACACCTTGTCACAAAGCTCGAATCATTTCAAATTGGTTTCTTGAACTTCACTGTACTAAAATGGCCCCCACAGTCACCAGATCTCAACCCAATAAAGCATCTTTGGGATGTGGTGGAACGGGAGCTTCGTGCCCTGGATGTGCATCCCACAAATCTCCATCAACTGCAAGATGCTATCCTATCAATATGGGCCAACATTTCTAAAGAATGCTTTCAGCACCTTGTTGAATCAATGCCACGTAGAATTAAGGCAGTTCTGAAGGCAAAAGGGGGTCAAACACTGTATTAGTATGGTGTTCCTAATAATCCTTTTGGTGTGTGTATTTTTCATTTAAGGACTGGATCCCAAAACTGTACTGCACACTCCAAAGTGAGGCCCTACCATGGACCTATAAAAAGGTAAACATATGTATTCATCCCCTCCAGTTAATGTCCTTTTGTTATGCAAGTGCTTTATTTGCTTTAGTAGCCACAGAAAGCCAGGATGCTTTCAGCCAGGACAGGCCGCATGGCCTCCTCCAAGGATTCTTATTGTTCTGCCTTTGTTACTCCTTACCTGAGCTAACAGGTTCTTTCTGGTAGTAAGAGTGTTCCAGCAATCTAGTTAAAGTAGTTGTGATTTAGGAGTTGTGTATGATTTTGGCATTTGTAAGTTTGAGCTTCTAAAATCCCTGGTACTGTGTTGATTTCACAATCTTAGTACATTTTTGTAAGCTACCGCACCTCCAAAGCTGACTCCTGTGTTCTATCTCTCTGTCAAGTGGCAGGCTTCCCCTACAGCTGCTGAGCTAACCTGTGAGTGTCTATTCCTCAGTTGCGAATCCTTCCACTGAAAGATTGCTTATCTTATTAGTTACATTCATATAAAAAGGCTATGTTGTGTAATCTGGGCACTCTGCCAAATGCCTTCCTGTGTTAATTAAGTTCTTGTAACTTTGAAACCTTTTCAGTCCATGCTCAGTGCACCTGTCTACCAGGGAATTGCCTGTTCTCTAACCATAGAACTACTGATTAATTATACCCAGCCACTGGGATCAACTTCAAATAGAAATTTACTGAGTGACACTGCCTAGAGTTACACAGCTTGTTATCCACAAAAGTTCACAAATTCTTCCCCAAAACACTTTAGTTTAGTGTAAAACTCACATTTATGTTAATTCTTCTAAAGAGCACAACCTTGCACTTATCAACATTGAACCTCGTTAGCCAGTTCTCCAATTTAGTAAAATTGCATTTACAGTTTTGCACAATTTAGTATGATAAGCAAAAACAGAGTCCGTACAATGCCCATTTTAAGGCCAGTGACAGATCCCTGTGGTACTTCACTAAAAACATAGCTCAATTAAAAAAAATGTTCTGTATACCGGTATATATTGGTAAAGATGTCATTATACTGCCAAAGTTGTTGTACCGACCAGTATTAAAATGAGATAAGGAACAAAGCCAAAGAGATAATGGGCCAGATTAAATTTAAGAAGAAATAACACCTAATAATTCAAGAAGTTTTTCTTTTCCAACCGGCTTTGGCCCAGTTTGTACTAATAGATAATGGCTGACACTTGGTTCAATGTGATGAGTTACATACTGAGTATACTCTGTATACGCTTGTATAGTCTGTTAGAAGGGACCTTGCTTCACTTTATACAACCTTAAGGTGGCTATACATGGGGCGATTCTAGCTGCCTGAAATCGGGCAGATCTCGGTTGGGCAGGTTTAAAAATTAGTCGGATCAGGGACCGCATTGGCTCGTTGATGCTGACCCTGAACCAACGGACACCTATACCCATCGTTCTAATTCTATTGTTTGGCCCCATGGGGGTGGGGATATCGGGAGAAGATCTGCTTGCTTGACGACCTCGCCAGTCTTTCAACTGAACATCAGCTCCAAGTATGTAGTGACAGTCAAAATTACTAGATATATCGAGCAATAATATAGACAAAATCGACAGCTATGTCTCAGAAAGGAAACCTAGGGACCTTATTCCATGTTTTTTATAGTTGTCAGACCTAACTGCCTAGTTAAAAAGACAATTAAAACGATCATGAATTACTAACACCCCGTCTCTGATCCTTCATGATTCCCAATATTATATTGGGAAATTACTGAGTCCAGTGATGCTTTACATAGCAAAGGCCTTAGTACTGATCAAATGGAAATTAATAGATAGCTCATGTGTTAGAGAGTTTCTAAAACCCTCTCTCCTCTGCTGTCTACTCTCTCTTTGGAAAGGATTTTCAACACCAACTTGCATTCTGCCGAAACAAGTTGTCATTGAACTGGGCATGCCTTCCCTCTTCTATTTCATTTGCATTTAATTGATCCAAAACCAGTTCAGTAAGAACTTTTTTTTATTTGCGCAGCTTGCTCCTCTCTCCCCCTCCCCTCTCTGGTGTAATCTGAGCTATCAGCAGCCAGAGCTGCAGCATAGTAGTTACTCAGACCAAGCAAATATGGCTGCTGCTAGGGAGCTTCTAGGGCTGTTAACGCAAGCATGGTAAAGCTTTCTCTAGAATAAATATAGCTTTCTAGTTTTCACTATTGTGACTAATCTATTGGCAATAAAATGCCTAACTAGCTTTCCCTTTTTTTTTTATAATCTGACTTGGAGAGCCAGATCTACTTACCAAATCAACACTCGGATGGACTGTTACCCAGACTTGATCACCCAATGTCAAGAGGAAATTATATTTGGATGACCCACCACAGGTTCCTTTTCCCCAGATCCAGGCTGCAGAATACTAAACATGCTTTGAGCTAAGGCCTATTTAATTTCTTTGTGCTTTACTTTAGTTGACTGGCAATATGGCAGGGGATAGAAATTAGGTGAAACTTCCTATTCCTATTGTTCATCTCCTCTAATGTCTCTTTTTTATTTTTTCCTTACTATCTGCAGTTTAGAGACTTTTTCAGCCATGAATGAATGACCATGTTCGTGACTACTATATAAATTTACCACAGCCAAATATCTGTAGCATAACAACAATGGGATAGTATGCAGTTAGTATATCCCATAATATGCAGTTTTATATATTCAATTTACTAGCGCACATTCTTGAGTTGTTTTCCCACCTTTATATTCGTTACACTACCTTCTTGCTTCTGCTTGTTACTGTTAAAAACAATATACATAATAATTGAAACAATAATGTACCCCTAACTAAAAGCTATCAAAATATAAGATCAAGATGTCAAACTAGGAGTCTGCAGCAAATGCAGCAGAAAATGGAATGAAAGAAAAAAGAAAAAATAATTTAGAGAAGAGGAGAGCAGAGGGAAAGGGGAAAGGAGTAGTTAAAACGAAGAGAGACAAGGGGAAAGTAGTGGTAAATGTAGATTGAAGGGTTAAGCAGATTAAAATGCATTGGTACCAGTGGTGGCCAATAAAAAGGGCAACAATTTGGGAGGTGTATCATTGAAAGCAAGTAAGATGTATATTGAAACAGTAGCATTCTTAATAAATCAGATGAAAGTGAGTGTAGGGCTGGCCAGACTGGGGATGACTGATGTAGTTGGCTATTTTGAATATATTGCGATATATGGACAAACAATCCCTGTTTTGCTTAAAGCGGAGGGCATTTCTTGGTAGCTTTATGCACAGAATGTCTTAATGTTCTATATATACAGGTTTGGGAGCCATTATCCATAATGCTTGGGACCTGGGGTTTTCTGGATAAGGTTTTTTTCTGAAAATAATTTAAAAAATAAATAAACCCTAAAGGATTGTTTTACCTCCAATAAGGATTCATTATATCTTAGTCAGGATCAGGTACAAGGTACTGCTTTATTATAATAGAGAAAAAGGAAATATGTTTTTAAAATTTTAATTATTTGATTAAAGTGGAGTTTTTGAGAGATGGCTTTCCTGTAATTAGGAGCTTGGGGTCAGTGGGGTCAATACCTGTATTGATAATGGGTGAGTGCAAAGAACCTCAGTCTCTCTGTTGTATTCACACTGCACAGTTCTATTCCAGGATTCACATGGCTTAGACAGTAAAAGTTGCATTCCAATGATTATTCACAGAGTAAGTCTGTGGTGTGAGGTCTGGAAGTCCTTATAAATCTATTCCAAAAAGTGCCCTTTGTAGGTGGAATTTTGGGTATGTGCCCTCTACCTAAAGTCCTTAAAGTAAACAGTATAATAGTTGCAGGTGCTGATTTATACTTAAACCCACAAAGCTACAAGGTAGGGTGACAAGTGCTTATATAAATTATGTTGGAGTGCCATGATTTGCCATGATGTTTACTCTTTCAGGGTACAGAATTAGCTCAAAGCTGCTTTAAGATAGTTTTACTCCAATTACAGCGCTGTAAAAAATAAATGTACATAAATTTTGTTAGTTCAAAATTGGTAACCCAGGATTCAAAATCTTAACAGCCGAAACCTTTGTCACTGCATACGGAAGGTAAGGCGTTGACAGCAAATGACAGAGGTGCACACCTACCTCACACATATTGCTGCAGTTATCGTTCAAGTAATCACAGAGTAATAGAAATGTTTATCTTTGCTTAAAGATTCAATCCCAGACCACATTGTTAGGAAAGTGAGTCAAACAGCAGTAAGTGATCTTGAAGCGTACTAAATAAGGTCTGTGCATATCTTAAGGCCCATCTTGTGCTTGCACGCTATATTACAAATCTCTAAGCACTGCTTGACAGGTCTTATAAGCAGCAGTGACTGAACAGTGGATTTAGTGCTTACAAACCAGCGGAAATGACCTAGACAGTTTTCTGTCTACATAACAAATGAAACACAGAACAGGATATCAAAAGCCAAACTAGAAACAGATCTTGTAAAATGGGTTCATAGCTCCAAACACAGAGTTTGCACTTGAAAGGAACATAGACTTAGGGGTCTTATCTAGGAACATGGGTCAGGATACATGACTGCAAGCCAATTGATTCATATAGTGTTAACAATAAGGACATACTAAAGTAGGAGGAGACTAAAGAAAATAAAGACAAATTACTAGAAGGAGGATGTTCCTGTACTTCCTTTAAATTTCCAGGGATTAACATAATAGAAGTCAAGGAATTCCATACAGAGGCATAGGTTATAGAATTTCAAGATGACTTGTAATATTCTTGTTCTTTGCATGATCATGTGACACTACCAACATTGCTTAGTGATGAAAATTAGGATTCATATTACAGGATATTGATGAATCTATTGTAATGTAAGTTAATTAGTCACATATGTAGTTGGTTGGGTGGAGCTAAACTGATATGAGAAACTGTCACCTTAAGGAATAATTCTGGATCCTTTTTGATCATGTTAGTTGAGCAAAATAAACTGTACTGACACTACATAAATTATATAAATCTTGTTTTCCTCAGTCTTGCAAATACACAATCACAGCAAGCAGGCAGCTGCCATTTTATAGCCTCTGTTAAAGGAGAAGGAAAGGCAAAATCTATTAAGCACACTATTAAATAGTACTACTATTGCTGTGTAAAAACGCTATATTCCTGGCTTGCCTAATGAAAGAATTACAGAGATACACATACTAGAACTTACATGCTTGTTTCAGTGAACGGCGCCGCCATCTTGTCCAGCGTGTCTGTATGGGCTGAAAAGCACAAGCCAGCTCCTGTTACAAAGATTCTGCAGCTCCACAAACCCCCCCCCCGCTCCTGCCACAAACCCCCCCAAGCTCCACAAACCCCCGCTCCTGCCACAAACCCTCGCCGCTCGCAGCATCTGCCCGTCCCCCTGCTTCCCCCTCCTGCTTGTCACAGAGCTCGGCGGCGCTGTGTCGCCATGGCAACCGGACGCTTCTGCCCTCTGCACATGCGCCGCCTACAGTAACAAGACGCTAAGTCTTGGAGGAGCGATGCATTATGGGAATCTTCTCTAGCCAGCTCAGCAAATGCTGAGCTGATGTGACAAGTAGGGGTGGATAGGTAAGTTGTTTTCAGCAATCAGGGGCAGTGGCTTGCCTTGGGTGCCCTCACCTTTAGAGCCAGCACTGTTTGCCACTACACTAAACATGTAAATAAAAAAGTGATAGTGCTTCGATTGTGCAATAATGTGTTCATACAGAAAAAATGTATGTGCTCGTGCCTATAAATATATAAAAAAAACATTAAGGCAACTATGGCAAATGGGATATTTTGACTGCTTTTGGTGTATTACTGTATTCATGAGGGGCAGGAGACAGAAGGCATGTAGGCGCTCTTCTGCTCCTTAGTGATTGGGCAACAGGTAACAGGTCTATGTAAATGATTGCATTGTGGAGCAATCTTTGTATAAATACTTAGGATTGATTTGTAGAAGATGAAGGAGTGATGGGGATATAGACATTGTAAACTATTTTGCTTTATCTAGCTTTCCACTCTTTATAGCATTGCAGAAGCACAATCAATATAACAGCGGCGTGTTTTGTGACCATGAAGGAAAGCCTGAAGATGGCAGTTTTGCTCTCTTGAATAGAAGAATATTTTTTGTTCATTTCAAGCTTGTGCCCGTAACTGCTTCTTGGAGACAAATGAAGTAACGCTCTTGATTTTTATGCACGAGTAGAGAAATTGCAAACAGACATAGCACGAGACTGAAAAGCTATCTGACACTGCAAGATCCTTATAGTGTAGTTTTATGAAATTGCTGTGGAAATGGTTTGAGGCTCTGGTTTTTGTTTAATTGTCATTTTCCAAGGAATTCCACAGTATATTTCTTGAGCTACAACAATCAAATCTGTTAGGTAAAACTCATTTAGCACAAACCTTGATACTTGTTTTATATATATATATATATATATAAGTATACAGCTTTCATGGGCCTCATAAGTGTTTCCAATATTTTGGTCACCTAAAGCAGTCTTCCTCTTGTGTTTATCTCTATAATACAAGCACTCCTCAAGTTTACAAACATACAAAAGAGAGGGGTTTGATCAATGCACATTCCATGGTCCCCTGTTTCAGTAGTAATTTAGTATCTGGGCAAGTGCATATACTTTTTTAGTTAGGATGATAAAATTGACAATCCACCATAACATAGTTACCTCCACTGAGTAGCAGCTAAGGAAGAGTTTTGAGCATGTTTTAGCTGCAAACTGCCTTAAACCCCGAGTAAAAAATTGCATACATTGTTATACTGAAGTATCAGTAAATATAGAGAACCTGAGATCCAGAAGTCAGAGGGCAGGTTTTATCTACCATAAGAGCCCTCTTAAATCGGATCTGCTATCCGCATGCATGCATTTTGCAGCAGAAGTTCCAACCAAAAGACTTGATGTACTTCTTTAAGTAAAGAAAAGTAATGGTGTGTTTGCAGGGTTGGACTGGACCGGCCGGACACCTGGAGAAATCCCGGTGGGCCCCGGCGGCCCAGTCCAACCTTTCCCGGCGCTCCCCCTTCTGACTGTTCCTCCCCTGACGCGTTCAATTTATATGCGCTCAGGGAGGAAGTCAGGTGGGGGCCCCGGCTGAGGCAGTAGGGGACACGTAGGGGACACGGCTGAGGCACCTGCAGGGCCCCTGGGGCGGGAGCCCGGGTGGGCCCTGCACCCCCCAGTCCGACCATGTGTGTTTGGGCAGTGCCCTTCCTAAAGTTGCACCCCTTGGCAGATTTAATTATTGACGTAGAGTATATATTTCTTCTTTGTTACTCTTATCTGCAAGGAGTACTTTCTTCAAATGGGGTTGCCCTTTGTTTCATCTGGGACAGTTTTCATTGTAAGCATATACGATTTTATTTGGATTATCTTCAAGTTAGCTAAGATTTAATTTGGTCTTTTTCTAACTACTGTGTACAAAGTACTATGCCATTTTGGAGTCAGGAAGGAATTTTTTCCCCTCTGCGGCAAATTAGAGAGGCTTCAGATGGGGTTTTTTGCCTTCCTCTGGATCAACTAGTAGTTAGGCAGGTTATATATAGGCATTAGGGTTGAACTTGATGGACGTATGTCTTTTTTCAACCCAACTTACTATGTTACTATGTTACTATGTTACTATGTCAGCACTGTATTCAAAAGGGGAAGCAGCAGGTCTCTCTGTTTTGAAAACAGAGTCGGAGACCTGTGGCAATTGGATCTCAGTATGCATGATCCCTAATATATCTAAACCTTAGGGGCTGATTTACTAATCCACAAATCCGAATCCGAATGAGAAAAATTCGGATTGGAAAACAAACATTTTGCGACTTTTTTGCGTTTTTGCGATTTTTTCATCGCCGTTACGACTTGCGAGAATTGTCGCGACTTTATTATAGCCATTACAAATTTTGTGAATTGTCGCGACTTTTTCATAGCCATTATGACTTTCGTGAATTGTCACGACTTTTCCATAGCCATTATGACTTTCGTGAATTGTCGCGACTTTTTCATAGCCATTATGACTTTCGTGAATTGTCGCGACTTTTTCATAGCCATTATGACTTTCGTGAATTGTTGCGACTTTTTCATAGCCATTACGACTTTTGCGAATTGTCGCGACTTTTTCGTATTGAGCGCTCGAAAAAGTCGCAAAATACTGATCATTACGAAAAAAACGCATTCGGACGCTTTTCAGACGTTCGTGGATTAGTAAATGTGCCCCTTAGAGTCTTAGCTCGTTGAGATCTAGCAGGAGCATTGCTTTTGCTCAACCTGAATGAATGAAAAAAAACTGTGACAAATTTGCATGTTAACATTTTAGCGAGACCCTGAGATTGGCTTTGATTCATCAAATGGTCAAAATGTGTCAGAAATACTGCATATATGCCTGCCACATAAAGGGAAAAAGAAGAAACCAACACAGTAGGTTAAATACAAGAGGGCAATGAATATCATCAATAGAATTGTAGTGGATAATACTCCTATGACTATACTAGAGAAGATAAACTACATGGTGGAACTAAAAAATGTTATATTAGATAACCATGTGCAGTTCCTTTCATTGTTTATTGCTATTTAAAAATCTAAGTCAGATCTTCCCACCATAGCCCTATATTTTTAGTCTAACAGCTGTCCATAAAAGGTGAAACAAAATTTTTCAGATCAAAAAACCAAGACTGTAACCAATTGATTGAACTTATTTTTTAAAGGGGACCTGTTACCCTAAGAAATAATAATATACTATTACATGCTGAGGAGAGAGGGGGAAAGTGAGTGCTGAATGAAAAGTTCAAGTAACGTCTCCCCCACCTCTATGCCTAAGGCATAGAGGCGGGGTAAGCGATATATGATTGACAGCTGGGGTTTTTAAGTGCCTTTATAATGTTAATTAAAAAAAAAAAGGAATTTGTGTCTGGGAGACAGGTCCACTTTAATGAAAGATGGGGTAAAATTTCTGTCTCCTTATTTGGTGACTACTTTTAGAACTGATGAGAGTTAACGGTCTCTTTTATGTCCTTTTGATATTCTCCTTGACAGATGGACCAATCCTTCTCCTTACTGGTATACAAATATTCCTTGTGAGATAATAACTGAGAAAGTCCTGCAAGGATGGGATGTTTCCTTCCAAATGCAGAGACTATATCAGGCAGAATTTTAATGTTCATTAAGACTGCAATAATAGTCAGAAAAAAGGAGCCTGAATTCTTATTAAGAAAAATGAGGAAGAAAACCCTAGTCATTACTTATTTCTGTGCATGGACTGATTAGTCCTCACATGAGAATAAAATGGGCAGGTAATTGCAAAAGCACTCATACCATGGAGAAGAGGAGGGATTTCTTTGTTTGGATCAGACTTGTAAGGGCAGAACTGCAGTCATAAAGTGTTGAGATTAAACAGCTTTTATGTGCCTGTCGCCCTTTTGGGGGGCATAGGTATAGATTGGTAAAATCTGTCTCTTTAGTTCTCAGATTACCTTTTTTGTGTTAGTTTCTTTTGTTACTTGCTTAGAAATGTCAAGAGGAAGAAGAGGATTAACCAGACTGTGATCTGTGGAACCAAAACAAAATAAAGTTAATGCAAAGTCCTGCTTTGATAAATTGTGGTGTAACTAAGTCAGTGCAATGTGAGAATTAAATGAAATATACATTTATCTTATATATGTTTGTTATTACATGCTGAAGTATAGTTAGTCCTCTCAGTTTTAAGTTCCAGCACCTGAAACATGTAATCTGACTCTGTCTAGACCTGGGACCATCTTTTATTTTTGTGCATTGTTAAACACAGGCTTGCTGTCTGGATAACATGGGCTTTATTGCAATCTTACCAAAGAGATACTCAAAACACCTAAGAGTGCATAAAGTCAGACTAGCACAGGGTGTCTCCCACCCAAAATTAACAAACGACAAACCAGAAAAATTGTTTTTGTGCTTTATCTGATAAAATTAAAACGTAACTTTTATTACAAATCTCCAAAATATAAAATGATTGTCAACATCTATTAGATCGTGTCAACCATGGGCGTCCGCAGAAAATTTTCCAAGGGGGGGCAAGTAAGCTAGTATCATCCTGCAACAGACAAATATATATATATATAAATATATATATATATTTTTTTGCAGGATGATACTAGGGGAGGCTAAAGATGGCCCATACACAGACTGACCTACAGCTAATGTGACACTTAGTGGATTCGCTGCTGGCGTAAAAAGTTAACCTCCCAACTACCTCTTGCCGTTCCCACTGACTCCCAGGGATACTGTACAAAAGTGCCGGTGGGGGTGCTTTTTTTTTTTACCCTAAAATGTTTAGTATGTAAAAGTATTCATACGCGCACTTCTGTTAGGGGATCTGCAAACATTTGTGTTTGTGATCAGTTAGCTTAAAGGGGTAGTTCGCATTCGAATTCACTTTTATTTTTAATGGTTTTTCAGTTATTTAGCTTTTTGTTCAGCAGCTCTCCATTTGGTATTTCAGCAGCTATCTGGTTGCTAGGGTCTTATTTACCCTAGCAACCAGGTAGTGGTTTAAACAAGAGATGGGAATATGAATAGTTAAGGGGCCTACTTGGAAAAATAAGTAATACAAAATTATAATAATAATAAAATTGTAGCCTCACAGAGTAATATTTTTGGCCCCCATTTGAAATCTGGAAAGAGGCAGAACAGAGGCAAATTATTCAAAAAAAATTAATTAGGAAGACCAATTGCAAAGTTGCTAGGAATAGGCCATTTCATAACATACTAAAGGTTAACTTAAAAGTAAACCACCCCTTTAGATGTGTTTATGTTAGTTTTATAGCAAGAAAGGCAGTGGGTACCGACTCCCCATTATATACAGTGAGACACAGTCTGTATTTACAAACCCAGCACATTATATACAGTGAGAAGCAGTGGGTACTGATGGCAGATATTCAGGCCCTGGCACTATAAAACTGGCACTGATACACAGCATTGGCCCCACTGTAACTTACTATAAATGAACAAAACAATGACCAAAAAAAAAAAAATATTAAGTGCAAAAAACAACAACAAATATACAAACACACAATGAGCTTTTTCAGAGGGAAAGAGTTAACTTACCCTCCATCTGTTAGGGTAGGGGATAGATTATAAATTATTATAGATGTCAGGTCAGGCAAAAAACAATTTAATGTCAGCTAGTGATTCTTTAGAACTGTATAGTACCTGTGTATAGTACCTGTGGGATGAAATCTGCAGCAAAAGTTGAGAGTTGGTTCTTAGGTAAAGTTACAGCTGCAGATTCTTCTTTTCAGTCTTCATTTCTTTTTCCAGTTTGCAAAATCTCCCGATCCCTGTGTGCATCTGTGCTCTGATTGGTCAATTTTACTGTCTGTCAAGGAAGCTGTTCTCTGATTGGAGAATCCACAAGAAGAAAGATCCAATCGGAGCACAGCAAAACGGGCTTGAGGGGACAGTGCAGAAACCGAGTAAGGTTTTTTGTTTTTTTTTTTGTTTTTTTTGCTACTTTTCCGGGGGGGGGGGCAAGTGCCCCCTCTTGCCCCCTTCTGTGGACGCCCATGGTGTCAACTAGTGCAAAAAATGATTAAAACCAATTCCTGGTACTTTATTTCAATCTCACATTCTCCTATCTAATTCATTTTTCCAGCAAGACCTCTGTATTTTCTTTAGAATCCTTGCCAGAATGCACTTTTCATGCTACTGTACAATCAAGGTTTTCATTCTAGTTTCAAATATCCCATTATTTTATGAATTAACAATCTGGAAATCGCCATGGCTTTTATAATGATTTCAGGAAAATGCTTCTGTTTATTTTTCATTGACTATATCATAGAAAAATCCTTCAGATAAATCTCTTAAAAATGAAAAAAAGAAATGTATGATTCTGTTCTGGAGACCTGATGAGAACCACATCAATATGCCAATGCACTCATTGTTCAATGTGATTTTAAAACCTACCAATTCATATCTTGCTGATTTCTGACCTTGCCAAATGAGCACCACAATGGCCCAATTTGGCCACAGACATTCTTGCCCAAGTTGGGCTGATCGAATCAATGGCCATAGGGTCAGTTATCATATCATCTATTGGTGCCATTTGAGATCCCTTGGACAAGGACCACATCCAGGTGCTGATGCTCTCCTCATCTGATGGGATTTCTGTACAGATATCAGTTGGCCCCATACATGTGCAGATAAGTTGCTGACTTGTTCAGAAGGGGCCAAATCTACAGCTCTAAGCTACCTGTGTATGGCCTTTAGGTTCTCTTCTTTGGGCTTTATCTGTTTTTTCACTATCCTTTTTAAGCACTGGAGACCAGTACTGAGATGTTATAGGTGTTGCCTTAACAGTGTCTTGTAAAGGGAAAGAATTTTCCTCTTTTCTATGAATCTGTATCTCAGTTAACGCAGGACATTATCTTTTTGGCCCTTTCTGCTGTTGACTGGCATTACTTGCCATTATTATCCACAAGTACCTACAGGCCCTTTTCAATCAAGGATGTGTCTAATTTAATCACATTAAGAGTAAAAGCGGATTGCATATTTTTAAATCTCAAATGCATAACCTTACATTTATCAACATTGAATCTTATCTGCCACTTAGCTGCCCAGATTGCCCGTTTTTCTCAAGATTCCACTGCTAGGATGACACATCCTGAATGGACTTAATTGGCCTGTGTATTTTTGTGTCACCGGCGAACACTGATATATTAATTACAATTCCCTTCCCCAAGTCAGGGGAATAAAAGTGAGCCCTATACAGAACCCTGCGGCACCCCGCTAAGAACCATACTTCAGGTAGAGAAAGTACTACATGGACAACCTTCCTCTGTACACAATCCTCTAGCTAATTTTGTATTCATGTACACACGGCATTATCAAGATCAACAGATCCCAATTTAAAGCAGAGGGAAAGTCAAATGCACCTCAGGTGCATTTGGGCCAGTGCTCTTGTTTGGGGAAAACTTCACCAGCCCAGGGCAATTTTTTTTCATCTCAGTCTTCTTTTCAGCCCTGAGCCAGTACACCTCTCTATTCAGTTCAGCTTTTCACTTTACTGCACTTTTGTACTCAGACCGGAATGAAGACAGAATGGAAGATGGCTGCAATAAGCTCCTACTGATTTCCCCCAGGCTGGTGCAGCTTTAGAGAGCCCAAAGCTCACCAGCACACCATGGCCTTTCCGAATGGTTATGAAGGATTGGCATCCTCTGATCCAACTGGGAACAATCAAATCACTGGTATAGCAATGCTGTTTCAAGCAGGAAACATTAGTGCAAGCCATGTAACATTTTGGGACAAACCCCTTCATTACATGGCTTGCACTAAATAAACACACAGGAGTTTCCTGCTTGAAACAGCCTTGCCGTACCAGTGTGTTTGTTCAAAGCAGCTTTTAGATAACAAGAGCACCAGCTGGGGTATCAGGTAAGCAATTATAATCACTGGGAGTGCCCAAGATTTTGGCACCCACAAATTTATTATGAGCCACTGACAACTAGTTTGAACAGAGCTGTGCATACCTGTAACTCAGACTCTAAGGGGTATATTTATCATGCTGTGTAAAAAGTGGAGTGAAGAATTACCGGTGATGTTGCCCAGGACAACCAATCAGCAATTAGATTTCAACAGAAAATCAAAGCAAAGCATCTGGTTGGCTGCTATGAGCAATGTGATGTTTTAGTCCACTTTTTACACAGCATGATAAATATACCCTCTATTGTATACATTGAAGAAAATATTTGCATCTTTTTACAGTTAATATACAGAAAATAGTTTTGGCATAAGACTTTGCTCATAAAGCAATCCGTTTTTCATTTACTATTTTTTCCTTTGTGATCACTGCTTTACACTTTACAATTAGAGGTATATTTATCATGCTGTGTTAAAAGTAAAGTGAACTATTAATGGTGATGTTGCCCAGGCAACCAATCAGGACTTACATTTTGCAACAAATATTAAATTAGATAATATTATGGTTACTATAACCCAAGTGTTCTACTACTTATTACTTTCTGGAATGATAGAGATCACTAGATCTAATATATGGTAAATTAATCTAGGCCTGATTATCTATTATCTGTGCCAGGACTGAATGATGCTGCACTGTAGCTCAAGAAACCCAAAACCCTCCATGCATGTCAGCTCTTTCTCTGTGGCTGTAACTTCAGTGAGCAAAATTTTAGAATCAAATCGTTTTAAGAAAGAATCATATGCAACTGTGTGTTTCCATTTGCATTGCTTTTTTACTATAGCATATCTAACTGCAGTAATTCTAGAGAAGAGATCTACAGCATGTTAATATTTCCTTACTTTCTGGCGAGTACCTGTGCTGTCTAATTTACTGTGCATATATTTTTTTGCATATGGCCTCTCAGGCAGGAAGCAAATTGTACTAGTCACGTACCATAGAACATTAAATTACAGCTGTTCATGTGAAATTATCAAGATCTATTGATGCATCCACAGTGCCATGAAAAAGATGCTGCTGCTAGCATTTTGGATTTTTGTTGGATTTTCTTTCTATAGATTGCTTTATAAAGGAAGCCAAGTAACAAAGATGCTCTTGGTAATTATTCTTAAAGAATTATGTTGTATATTCTATATATATGGGGTGATTCAATGCGGATTTGCTATGGCTATATTGAAGTCAAAAGTATTCAGTAGTGATGAGCAAAAGCTTTACCTGATATGGATTAATGGCAAAATACTACTTTTTGCCATTGGCAAATATTTTTGCTAAACAACAACATTTTACAGTGAAAAATTTTACCTCAAAAAAAGTTTCCGTAAAAAAAACGCCCCTAGACTGCAATGTATTCTAGCAAAAGAAACTGCTGCAGCAAACTGCCCATAGTTATATAGTTTCATAGTTAAGTTGAAAAAAGACCCCAGCACACATATTGACCCATACCAACCTATCTGTACACTTACATATACAGTGGTGTGAAAAACTATTTGCCCCCTTCCTGATTTCTTATTCTTTTGCATGTTTGTCACACAAAATGTTTCTGCTCATCAAACACATTTAACTATTAGTCAAAGATAACACAAGTAAACACAAAATGCAGTTTTTAAATGAGGGTTTTTATTATTTAGGGAGAAAAAAAATCCAAACCTACATGGCCCTGTGTGAAAAAGTAATTGCCCCCTGAACCTAATAACTGGTTGGGCCACCCTTAGCAGCAATAACTGCAATCAAGCGTTTGCGATAACTTGCAACAAGTCTTTTACAGCGCTCTGGAGGAATTTTGGCCCACTCATCTTTGCAGAATTGTTGTAATTCAGCTTTATTTGAGGGTTTTCTAGCATGGACCGCCTTTTTAAGGTCATGCCACAACATCTCAATAGGATTCAGGTCAGGACTTTGACTAGGCCACTCCAAAGTCTTCATTTTGTTTTTCTTCAGCCATTCAGAGGTGGATTTGCTGGTGTGTTTTGGGTCATTGTCCTGCTGCAGCACCCAAGATCGCTTCAGCTTGAGTTGATGAACAGATGGCCGGACATTCTCCTTCAGGATTTTTTGGTAGACAGTAGAATTCATGGTTCCATCTATCACAGCAAGCCTTCCAGGTACTGAAGCAGCAAAACAACCCCAAACCATCACACTACCACCACCATATTTTACTGTTGGTATGATGTTCTTTTTCTGAAATGCTGTGTTACTTTTACGCCAGATGTAACGGGACACGCACCTTCCAAAAAGTTCAACTTTTGTCTCGTCGGTCCACAAGGTATTTTCCCAAAAGTCTTGGCAATCATTGAGATGTTTTTTTAGCAAAATTGAGACGAGCCTTAATGTTCCTTTTGCTTAAAAGTGGTTTGCGCCTTGGAAATCTGCCATGCAGGCCGTTTTTGCCTAGTCTCTTTCTTATGGTGGAGTCGTGAACACTGACCTTAATTGAGGCAAGTGAGGCCTGCAGTTCTTTAGATGTTGTCCTGGGGTCTTTTGTGGCCTCTCGGATGAGTTGTCTCTGCACTCTTGGGGTAATTTTGGTCGGCCGGCCACTCCTGGGAAGGTTCACCACTGTTCCATGTTTTTGCCATTTGTGGATAATGGCTCTCACTGTGGTTCGCTGGAGTCCCAAAGCTTTAGAAATGGCTTTATAACCTTTACCAGACTGATAGATCTCAATTACTTTTGTTCTCATTTGTTCCTGAATTTCTTTGGATCTTGGCATGATGTCTAGCTTTTGAGGTGCTTTTGGTCTACTTCTCTGTGTCTGGTAGCTCCTATTTAAGTGATTTCTTGATTGAAACAGGTGTGGCAGTAATCAGGCCTGGGGGTGACTACAGACATTGAACTCAGGTGTGATAAACCACAGTTAAGTTATTTTTTAACAAGGGGGGCAATCACTTTTTCACACAGGGCCATGTAGATTTGGAGTTTTTTTTCTCCCTTAATAACGTAAATCTTCATTTAAAAACTGCATTTTGTGTTCAATTATGTTATCTTTGACTAATAGTTAACGGTTTTTGATGAGCAGAAACATTTAAGTGTGACAAACATGCAAAAGAATAAGAAATCAGGAAGGGGGCAAATAGTTTTTCACACCACTGTATAAACTATATATACCAACAGCAATACTAATTGTAGATTCACTTGTAAAGAGTAATCATGTCCCCTCACAAATGCCTTTTTTCCAGATAGAACAACCCCAAGCTTGACAGTCTAACCCAGGGGTGGGAAAACTACTGCCCGCGGGCCACGTCCGGCCCGTTGGTGTTTTTAATCCAGCCCACCGACTTCACAAGTCTCATCACGCGAAACTTGGCGTCTGGGGACTGACAAGCGGAAATGGCGTAACGCTGGCCCGGCCCATCTGTAAGTGTGTTTGGCCACTTAGCCAAAAAGTTTGCCCACCCCCCTGGTCTAACCTCATAGTTTAAATCTTCCATCCCCTTTACCAGTTTAGTTGCACGTCTCTGTATTATGTTCAGCTCATTAAAGGAGAAGGAAAGGCTAAGTCACTTGGGGGTGCCAAAATGTTAGGCACCCCCAAGTGACTTAGATCGCTCACCTCATACCCCAGGCTGGTGCCCCTGTACGGAGAGAACAGCACCAGCCCGGGGTAGCAGCGATCGCTTCCTCCTTCCTGTAGCGCCGCGCGCGCGCGCATGCGCAGTAGAGTGAAAAGCCGAACTTAAAAAACAAAGTCGGCTCTTCACTCTACTGCACATGCGCCGGCCCACGGATTTCGCCGGGAGAAGAGAGAGGAAGGAGGAAGCGCTTCCTACAGGTACCCTGAGCTGGTGCTTTTTTCTCCTAACAGGGGCACCAGCCCAGGGTACAAGGTAAGCGATCTAAGTCACTTGGGGGTGCCTAGCCTGGGGTATGAGGTGAGCGATCTAAGTCACTTGGGGGTGCCTAACATTTTGGCACCCCCAAGTTAGCCTTTCCTTCTCCTTTAATATCCTTCTTAAGGACTGGAGCCCAAAACTGCACTACATACTCAAGGTGAGGCCTTACCAGGGACCTGTAAAGAGGAAAAATATGTTTTCATCCCTTGAGTTAATGTTCTTTTTGTGTGACATCACTTTTCTTAAGTAATGACACAGAATTACATTGCCTGGAATTAGACAACTTGTTATCAACAAAAATCCAGAGATCCTTCTCATTTAAGGATACCCCAACACCCTTCCATTTAGGGGCCGATTCATTAAAACACGAGTTCTTATCCCGAATGGGAAAAATTCGGATTGGATACGATAATTTCTGAAGATCGCAAATATCACGAAAATGCTTATGAAAAAATCGTATTAGTCAAGATAATATCGTATTGGCGATCCGAAAGTCACAAAATTTCCATACCGAACGATTGTAAACAGAGGCAGAACCGTTCTGAATTTTACGCGCAAGCGTACACTGTGCAAGCGCCGAAAAATCTGCGAAAATACGCTCGGAGCGTTCGTGTCTTAATAAATCTTCCCCTTAATGTATAACTCACCTTTACATTATTTCTACCAAAGTGCATAACTTTTCACTTTTCAACATTGAACCTTATTTGTCAAATCAGTCTGCAAAGAGGCAGCATCTTGCATGGAACATAAAGGTTTGCACAATTTAGTATAATCAGCACACAGTACTTTCAGTTGCCACCTCCAGATCATTAATAGGCAAGTTAAAAAGCAAAGGACCAAAGACTGACCCCTGCGGTACTCCACTAACAACTCAGGTCCTATTTAGAAAATATTTACCACCACTCTTTGTATTGTATCCTCCAGCCAATTCTCAATCCAAGTACAAATATTATGTTCCAGGCAATATTCCTCAATTTTATCATTAACTTTTGATATGTCTATCATTCAGTCTTTTATGGTTATAAAATGTTTCCATTTCTTTGCTCTTAATAAAGTAGTTAAATACACACAATTGTGAAAACTGCTTTCCTCTGGTTTCTAGTTTACCTACAAAATTAGTTTTTGAATGGCTGCTTGCAGGCTCGTGTAATCAAGTAATGAAGGCAAGACTGGGATTTGCCACTAAGCAGTTTGCCACTGTTTGGCTTATGCATAACTGACATAGGAGGAAATCAGAAACTTTCCAGTTCTCCAGAAATGATTGATAATTCTGTAGGTTAAAAATATAAACACAATGCTAATTCTCGTTGGGACTGTTAAACCTAGTGCACATGCTCAATGCAGCTGTTGAAAAGCTAAGCTTCGGAGTCGTTGCAAACTATCAAGCAGAAAGAAATGATGGTCTGTCATAGGGGGTGATGCTGCAGGGCTGGTTATTAATTTCTGATGCTGATTGCATAGGTTTCAGATCTGTCATGCAGTAATAATCTGTATTATGAACCTTATCAGCCTTATAGTATAATGTTTATATTCTGTATATACAGTAAATTGTGGGTGTGTCCCTAAGCCATTAATGGCGCCCAAGCAAAATCTACGTTTAGGGCTGAATTGACGATTCAGCCCTGAAAGTCAGTTGGGCAACTGAACAATCTTTCCTGCATATAATGGTCGTAGGAAAGATTGTAATTCCTACATGTATGTCCACCTAAAGGAATGGACAAGAGACATTGTTAATATTGACAAAATGCCAATGTTCAGTGTAGTTTATATAAATCTTGCATTTGGCAGTTTGAATGAGGATAGCTAATTATAGCGCTTCAATTCCAAAGTATAAGGAGAAGCCGTGAATATACTTAACTATCTTCATTCCAGTAGTTTTGTCTCCTACCCTCACCGCTAGTTATCCCTCTAACAAACCAGCTGTCATTCCAGAGATTTATTATTGTATCAAGGAAGCAGAAATGCAGGTTCTACAAGGTCCCAGACATCAAGAAAAATGAAAGGGGTTTTCACCTCTTGTTATTGAGACTGGGGAAGCCAAACCTACGGTGACAGAAACAAAGATCCTGAGATTAGTCTTTTGTCTGACTGCTGTGTGGGGAGGATTGCATTAGCTGATCGCAGAACAGTAAATCTGCTTGAATGCAAGGTCACCTAGGGTGTGGATTGCTGTTATTATAGGAGGGCCCCGTATTTCTCTGCTAATGCATAAAACACTAGTGACAACATGACAATGTCTAGCAGACTGATACTGTGCGTGCAGATTGAATTCTGTATTTCAAGTCTGCTGGATCTATATTTGGTTTCTCCACCCTTACCGCCTCTCTCATTTTCTCCTACACTGCACGGTAACATTTGATTAAATTGCTAACACTGACTTGTGATCAGGAGGTGAGAAAGAGCACATTTTGTAACAAGAATTGTTTAGCTTATGATATTTATGCATGGGCTGGACAGTATTGAATCAGAAATTCTGTTAAAGAGAAGCTGCCATTAAAATATAAAGTTGGTAAATGTGCCTACAAATAATAATTCCATTTTTATTGGTTTATTAAGACAACAGGTGGGTGCAGAAAGAAAAAGGGGAGGGGTACAGCAGTATCACCATAACAAGTATAGCAGTGCAATGACATTAATATGTTTACAGTTTCATAGATTAATATCAATATAAATATCACACCATAGTCCACAGACTTTCTGGAATTTGATGGCTACGAAAAAGTCGCGACAATTTACGAAAAAGTCGTAACGGCGACGAAAAAAATGCAAAAAATACGAAAAAGTTGCAAAATGTTCGTTTCCAATCCGAATTTTTCCCATTCGGATTCGTAGATTAGTAAGTGTGCCCCATAGTGTTAAGGGGTTAGTCAGGGAGTTTCTCATTGTCTCCTGTGGTGTTTTAAAGAATCTTGTTACGAAGCCTTCTATCAAGAGCTCTATCGGAGCTCGGCTGGGAAGATTGATGCGGTGCATAGCTCGGAGGATTGCATTGGAGTCTCGATAGTTCAGGATCTTTGCTATCATCAAATATAAAGAAAGGTCCTGCCGTAGCCTCCAGTGTATTGTAATAAGTACTCATCAACAGGTAGCAGTCCCCGTGTTGGCTGTATCTCTTACAAATATATTTACAAGAACCCGGAGAGTACACTTATTTGCAGTGAAGCAGTGTAGTTTTAATGAGACATCTTTTAGCACCTAAAAGGTGCTAAAAGATGTCTCATTAAAACTACACTGCTTCACTGCAAATAAGTGTACTCTCCGGGTTCTTGTAAATATCTTTGCTATCATGGTCAGTGCCGGACTGGGGGATGAAGGGCCCACCGGGGCTCCCGCCCCACGGGCCCTGCAGGTGCCCCCGCTGGCTGCGTCCCCTAATTCCCCCCGCGCAGGGGCCCCCCTAACCCCCCTCGCAGGGCCCCCCACCCGACGTCCTCCCCCGAGCGCGTTTAATTAACACGTCGGTAGGAGCGTTCGGGCAGGGGGAGCGCCGGCAAGGGTCGGGTCTGGGCCAGTCCAACCCTGATCATGGTACGTGAGGGCGACCCAGAGGGAAGCCATTGCGATGGGATCCTGTGTGCTATTTCAATCAGAAAGAACAGGGATATCAATTCTGCGCCCACATGGGTTTCTCTAGGAACATCTCAGGGTAGGTGCCTTTTTCCTCCTCAGGTATGCCTATCATGTACGTTGTTGCGTTTTTGTTGGCCCTCTAGATCATCGGCCCATGTCTTGAAGCTGAGGAACTGCTCTTAGAGGTCTCTGATGGTTTGTGGCACCCCTTTGGTAGCATCCTCTAGATCCGAGATGTGGCGTTCAGCTTCGGTGGTTCTTTCGCGCAACGTATGCATGTCATGACAAAGAAGTGCAATATCGATTTTAACTTCTTCCACTCTAGTATCTATTTTGACCTCAACTGCATGTCTGGTGTCTCGAATAGCTTGTAGCATTTTTTGTAGAGTGGGTTCAGGCAGAGTTTGGTCTTCCTACAGTTGGACTGGTGGGGCCTGTAGTGGCATTGTTTTTGCTTCGTTGGAGCGGGTCCTATTTTCAGATTACTGTTGGATGAATTTATCCAGCTTATTTGTAGTCTTGTAGTCTGGTCCAGCTTCTTTGTAGTCTTGTGGCCCCCATTCTGAGTGTCACAGTCAGTGTGTGCTTAAAAGTATCTTTAAGGTTATCTCTCAGGCAGGCACTCGTTTAGGATCGGTTGTTCTTGAGTTCCCAGATAGTGTGTCATACTCCATTGATGGCTGGACCATGCCCACAAAACATAATTTTTAGTAATGTAAAAAAAGGTGGTCGTACACAGCACAATCGGGGCATGATTTGGCTACCTAAGTGTTGGCCCCAATCCTACAGAGATGAGGACTGCATCAATGCGCCGATGCACTCTGATTTTCAACCCTGGCTCTCTGATCTTCTGGTAAATTTTCAGTTAGATATCAGTCATGGAGACCTGTAGGTGGGCCACATACACAGACCAATAATCTGCCAATTTAGTCTGGAAGGACCAGGTTGGCCCATGTATGGCCATATGACCAGTTTAAGTGTAACTGATTCACTTACAGTCAGAAAACGTGTTGTAATTTTGGGGAGGTTTGCTTTCTTTTTCTAACAAATTAGCAGTAGAAAACCCTGCACTACACTGATGAGCCTCAAGAAAGGCGAAACTGGTCTGTAGTTAGGAATCTGATCAGCTATAATCCTGGCTTCAGCTTTAAACCCAGTCGGTGAGCTGTAGCCTATAGGATAAACCCATGTAAATGGGATGTTTTTAAGAGTTTGGAATTCATTCCCAGAATTCATTTTGTTTGCAGTTCTGTTTAGTATAGATGAATAGATGAAGTTTTTTGCCAAGTTTTTCTGTGAAAAAATGCCTATACCACTGACCACAACTAAATAGTTGAATTATTAAAATGTTATATGCCTATGCAATTAGTTATGCTATTACATCTCCAACACATAAAAGTTTTAAATGTGACCATGTATAAAATATATCAGCGCCACTGTCCATCCTACCTTCAATTACGAAATGTGCTCTGCTGTGCCTATTAATTCAGGGAACCCTGGCGCTGGATTTTACTTTTTGGAGCCCAAAGCCCCCGTCCCCCCTGATGCTGGCATTCTGGGGAAAAAAAATCCTGCAACATTTTAGGACTCCTTTTCCCCCAAACATTTGGGTAAAGGATAAGTTTATACACACACACGTCTCAGAATCACTGACCCCAACTTATATTTTTGGGCCCTTGACACCCTCTAGGTCTGTAGTACTTGTTATAACTTTGTGGAGGAGCATCTTATCTGATATTTCGCATCTGAGGGTGTTTCTTGAAGGGTTGTTTTCATTACCTTTGCTAAATAAATTGGATAGAGTGTTTAATCATTATGTTCTATATATACCTACCTACCTATAACATTTTGTTGTTAAACAGTTTAAAAGAGACCCTGACAAGCTCTGAAATTTCAGACACAGCTGAAGAGCAATAGACTGTAGAAATACTTTTTAAAATAAAAAAACATTTCCTAAGACCCGTCAAATATATGTCCTGAAAGAAAAATTGCGGGAGCAGAAAACAATGCTTATTATGCATGTACTTTAGTTGGTTTTGCTGATGGGGGTTGCATCCCAAAAGGCAATAAATAATAACAGTAAGAAGATCCTGAAACCAAAATATATTTTACTGTAAAGCTCATAGTGCTTAAACTTATCCAACTGATAGGCCAATGTTGAACTTATTAATATTAACCCATGTCATATTATAGAAACCATATTAAAATTATACTGTCAACTAAACAATGCTCTGCAGAAGCAAATTTCATCAATCAACACATGTCAATGAAGGTTAGAGGACAGTAGACACTGGTTATGCCTTGTGCTTCACGCAAAACTTATGCAAATCGCGCCATTACTCATGGGTGTCTTTTCATAATTATCTGCTGTAGTGCCGCCAATCCACGTCTGCAGCAGAGAGAACGGTTCTCTGTTGGTAATAAATGGTATGAGCCCTGGCTCAGCTGTTGCTTAATGATTGCATCTTATATTATGCATACCCTGGTGAGCTAAACATAGTTACGCTTCACTGACACATCCACAGAAATACGTTTGTTTTGCAGAATTAGGATTCTAAACCTTGTAACCCCATATACTGGTTAGAAAGGTTTTGGTTTATCACATCAGTGGCTCTGTATACTCTTTATCCAGGCATTTGGAGTTAGAACCTTTTATTTGCAAAAATGTACCAAAATAAAGTTAAAGTTGTGCTATGTAAACTGGAAACTCTGCTATGCCTGTGTAGATATGCCGTGTGTTTTGCTAATACAGTTTTCAGTTATAGAATTATGAATTCAGAACTGAGAGTTAATCTTATTTCAGGGAATGTATTGTGGGTAGATGATCTGTGGTGGCTGATGTGTGTGTGTGGCAGGATAATGGTGCTGTGCTCTGTATGTTTTCAGTTTGTCCTGGGTGATATTGCCATGCTTCGTGTGTTCACTTTGGGAAAAATTCAATAAAGAAGTGAAATTGAAGTAAGTAGCATATTTGGTGCTAAATTGTTATAAAAAGAACATTAAATTAAAAAGATTTTCAGCTTCATAAATGTCATATTTGTGTGCTTTTTGGCATCTAAAAGACACTTTTATTTCATGTTTATGAATTTGGAGTTCCATGTAGGATCTGTTTATCCCACATGACAATTGGGGACTTATTAGGCCCTAAGTGTACATGGAACAGCAGCTGGTATATAGGATATTCGGTATTCTCCTTAGTAATCATTGGGTTAATTTGGGGGATTCACAGGTGTTACTGATTTGGGTGGGTCTATAGGTAATCAAAGTTGCAGGTGTGTGAGTTTGTAGGCTTTTAGGTGATTGGCTGTGGAGAGCTAGGCAGGTCATGTGGCACTGTGGTGAGGGGTATAAAAGGGGGAGAGGGAACAGGTTACTTACCTTTCTTCATAGGAAATGGCTCAAGGCGTTCCTTTCACCCACCCGCCCGCCCTATATATATTAAAAAAAAAATAAAAAAATATTATGGAGAAAAAGATGTATTTGTGTCGCAGCAAAGAGGCGTTTTTGTTATCAAAAGGAATGTGATTGTTAAATGAAATTTTATTTTCCATGCAATTTATTAAAAGTTGGTATAAGATTTTGAATTATTTTGAACTACATTTTCTCACTCTAATAACTCAAAATTAGGACCGATGCAATCGAATTGGCAGAAAGCATCTAGGCATAGGGTTGCATAAATAAAAACAACTGTCTTTAAACAGTTCTATGAGGTTACCAAAACATTTTACCCACTTTAACTTCACTTACATCCACTTTTGTGACTTTTGTTACATCTCCCTACTGCTGTGTTCTTTTGTCTTTTAGTTGACTTGTCTCTAGCTTTTCTGAGTTGCAGTTCCCTTGTCCTATAAATCCAATGCTTTATTTCTAATGTGATTACAGTTATGACTCCCTGTGTAGTCAGAAGGCATTATCAAACGGCAGCTGAGAAAGTGCATTTGTCTTTTTTATCCCATTTGTTGCAGCTGCATGGGACAAGATAAACTGGAATAATTCTCTGACACACTCTGACACACCATCAGTTAAGTTCTTTATAGATTTATAGGGGCAATCTGTTGTGAGAATCCTCCCCTACAGGACTACTACCCCATTTGCTGTTTTTCTGCTTGCTTCCTCTACCACCGGTTAAATCCTCCAACTGGGTAGCCTTTCTGATGAGCAGGTGCCCTCATTCTGTCTGCTAATGCTACTCCTTTGTAGGACCAGGGTTTGTCTACATGTTGGTGCTCCGCCCTATCATCTTCCACACTGTTGTCTAGTACTTCAGTCTATTTTAACATCTTCTACCACAGTCTCTTTCAGGGGTCTCCCAGTGTGCCGTGGGTTTCCTCACTCATTTGTTCTCAACCCTCTATTGCCACTCCTTTTGCAGTCAAGTTGTGGGTCCTTTGCCTTTTTTAATTTGCAAAAAAGACTAACATACATGTCAGTACTTATTTATGTGGGAGGGGTATTCACAGAGGTGTAAAACTGGAGTCAGAAAATGTTTTTAAAATTCAGGTTTCAAGTAGGGCTGAGGAGTTCTCATTTAGCCTGTCTTAGAATTTAGAAAGTTTGCTACTACACAGTTAAAATTAGCAAAAACTAATAAAGATAAGAATAGATGTAATAGAGAAATATTTTGCTTAGTGGCTGAGGAGGTTAAATGCAGTATGCAGATGGAAAATATTTTGCTTAGTGGCCGAGGAGGTTAAATGCAGTATGCAGATGGAAAATATTTTGCTTAGTGGCTGAGGAGGTTAAATGCAGTATGCAGATGGAAAATATTTTGCTTAGTGGCCGAGGAGGTTAAATGCAGTATGCAGATGGAAAATATTTTGCTTAGTGGCCGAGGAGGTTAAATGCAGTATGCAGATGGAAAAAAGTAATTTTTTTTGGTGTACTGTTGGCATACTAAAACATATAGTTGAAAAACTGTTTACAAAGTGAGTTACTAGACAGTCATAGTCTCATTAAGCACTATACTACATACTATACTGTATGTAATGTTGCAAGTAACAAACCTTGTGCTTTTTCTCTATATAGGCTTCTGCTTTTGAGGGACATAAACTGTACATGGTTTGGTTGCTGCCTTTTAAAAAGCTGAACTCTGCTTTTACAAGAAAACACGCAGCAACAGCTTTTCAGCTCATGTTTCCATTGCTAACATTACTTACCTCTTTAACTGCTGCCAGTGTTCTTTGTTGAGTCTAACATAAAAAGGGTAAAGTAAATACCGGTATGGTTTTTGATTGAGTAGAACATTGCAGTAACTGTATTCTTAGATGAGAATGGGCATTCATATTAATTAAATTAAGTGGTTGTACAGGTATAGGACTCATTATCCAGAATGCTTGGGACCAAGGGTATTCTGGATAAGGGGTCTTTCCATAATTTGGATCTTCATACCTTAAGTCTACTAAAAAATCAATAAAACGTTAATTAAAACCAATAGGATTATTTTGTATCGAAAAAGGATTAATTATATATTAGTTGGGATCAAATACAAAGCACTGTTTTATTTTTACAGACAAAAAGGAAATTAATTTTAAAAATCTTAATTATTTGATTAAAATGGAGTCTATGGGAGACAGGCTTTCTGTATATCAGGTTTTTGGATAACAGATCCTATACCTGTATTAGTAGATACATTAGATAGCTTTAAGAACTTTAAGATGCCTTCTTAGCAAATGGGAAGTTCCAGGTTCACTGTTATGTATATATGTATGTACTGTACATATATTTATGTAATACACAAGATCCATGAATATTCTGTAAATTATATCCTTATAAATGGTGCTTAGTGATCAGTTATATCAGTGCTTAGTGGTGTCATTTCTGTCACATAACTCACTACAACTTGTATTATAATAAATAAAGTACCCCCTGTTGTAGAAAATTAGGATATTAGTCACCTTGTCCTGTTTAAAAGCATTCAGCCTAATCATTCTGTAGTCTTTTGTACAGTATGTGCTGATAAATAATATATTAATTTTCTAAATGTATACATGCAGATTACATATATTAATATATGTAGTGTAACAGCTGAAACATTGGCTTGCATTAAACTCAACTTTCTGATCAAGATAAGACCTGTGAGTTTGGATTTCCTTCAGTATATGTGCATATTTCTATGTGTACAGTAATAGCCAGAAGTTTTTCCAGAAAATCAAGTATTTCTCACAGAAAAGTATTGCAGTAATACATGTTTTGCTATACACATGTTTATTCCCTTTGTGTGCATTGGAACAGAACAAAAAAGGGAGGAAAAAAAGCAAATTGGACATAATTTCACACAAAACTCCAAAAATGGGCTGGACAAAATTATTGGCACCCTTAACTTAATATTTGGTTGCACACCCTTTGGAAAAAATAACTGAAATCAGTCGCTTCATATAACCATCAATAAGCTTCTTACACCTCTCACCGGCAATTTTGGACCACTCTTCCTTTGCAAACTGCTCCAGGTCTCTCTTATTGGAAGGGCACCATTTCCCAAAAGCAATTTTAAGATCTCTCCACAGTTCAGTGGGATTTAGATCTGGACTCATTGCTGGCCACTTCAGAACTCTCCAGCGCTTTGTTGCCATCCATTTCTGGGTGCTTTTTGACGTATGTTTGGGTCATTGTCCTGCTGGAAGACCCAATATCTTGAATGCAAACCCAGCTTTCTGACACTGGGCTCTACAGTGTGACCCAAAATCCTTTGGTAATCCTCAGATTTCATGATGCCTTGCACACATTCAAGCAGCGCCGGATTTCTCCCCCATTGGCGCCCCCCCCCCCCCGTGCACGAATGTGCGGCCACCCCGTGCCCCCCCCCCCCCGGCTGCAAGCGCAAGTGTGCATGCGCAAACATTTAAAGTCCCATACGGAGCAGTGGGGAGAGGTCCCCATTGCTCCATATGGGAGCCAAATTTAAAAATTATTTTGCGGCGGGGCGGCATGCCGCCCCTAATTTTGTGCCGCCCTAGGCCCGGGCCTTTGTGGCCTCGCCACAAATCCGGGCCTGCATTCAAGGCACCCAGTTCCAGAGGCAGATAAACAACCCCAAAACATCATTGAACCTCCACCATATTTCACTGTAGGTACTGTGTTCTTTTCTTTGTAGGCCTCATTCCGTTTTCTGTAAACAGTAGAATGATGTGCTTTACCAAAAAGCTCTATCTTGGTCTCATCTGTCCACAAGACGTTTTCCCTCCCCTTTTTGTTCTGTTCCAATACACACAAAGGGAGTAAACACGTGTACAGCAAAACATGTGTTACTGCAATACTTTTCTGTGAGACATACTTGATTTTCTGGAAAAATTTCTGGGGTGCCAACAATTTCGGCCATGACTGTATATATGGTAATCTGTTATACTGCAATACTATGTATGTTACAGATTACTTTCTCCAGAACACCTTCCTCAAGATGGCCAAACATGCCAAAAAATGAATTAAACTCTAACCTCTGACCTCATATAAAATAATAAATGTCCCCTGCCTGTAAAGGTAATACATCAAGAGAAAAATCGAGGACATGTCCAATAAATGCATGTTCCAATATTTGTAAACAGTGCAGGCCTTGTATGTATAAGAGGCTATTATGAACCATAGATGTAATGATGGAGATAATGTTATTGCCAGAAACATTTTTCAGTTGAGCATTATTTTCTGAAAGGTGCAGAAATGAATATTTTTTTCCATGATGACATGGGATTAGTTGAGGTCTCTATACTACAGACAAGAATATCCATTTAATCAGCCTATAGATTTTAGGTTCTTGCAGGCATGACCCTCATAAGCTATCAGTTTTTCTGTATGTCAGTTATGATATACCCTTCTGTGCTGCAGGATATGTTGGTGCTTTATAATAAATGCAATTAGAATAACAATGAGCAAACCTTAAGACCAGTAACTGGCTTTGTTTTTTTCAGAAATCATTTTTATTAAAAGTTGAATTTTTAATAATATAAATATAATTCTGAGAAATTGTAAAAAACATATATTAAAGATATCCAGTGATAAATGTAATTTACATGGGATTGGGTCTTATAGGATTTAACTGTTAGGTGGTTATTTGTTCTTCATTTTTTTTTATTGTATTTTTAAATTATTTGCCTTCCTCTTCTGGCAGTTTCCAGCTTTCAAAAGTGGGTCACTGACCCCAGCAGCCAAAAAGCTATTGCTCTTGGAAGTTACACTTTCATTGTTATTGTTACTTTTTATTACTTATGTTTCTATCCAGACCCACTTCTATTGATTTTTCAGGTTCTTCTTAAAACCACTGCCTGGTAGTAATTTGGACCCTAGCCAACCATATAGCTGCTAAAATTCCAAACTGGAGAGTTACTGAATAAAAAGCTAAGTCATTCAACAACCACAAATAATAAATGAAGACCAATTGCAATACTAAAAGTTAATTTAAACATGAACAACCCCTTTGAGTGGAAGCCATTTTAGCAGCTATTTGAACATGATGCATTTGATAAAGTAAGCCCTAAAATTTTCAAGAGAGTTGTCAGTGCTGGCAAGAAGGTGGTGTAGCCAATGGTTCAACTACTTTGTAAAACAAAACTACAGGAGTTAGGGGCTGGAACAGATCAAACAGATACAGGTATTCATATTTTTAAAGCATTTTTAGCTTTAAATTACAAGAAAACACTTGCAACCTGCAATCAGATGTATTATTTGACTTGATATTAACGTATCCCCATTTAGCAGATGCTCCTTATTTCAGAGTGAACGTCCTGCTTCTCTTGCTAGTGATTCCACTTGTTCATGTTCTGTAAAGGTTTCTGCTTTTTTTCAGCATTGAAAACTCTTATTACTCTTCAACCGGGGATCCTTTGGTTCTTATTCTAGACCTAGCAGCACTAAGCTTAGGAGAACACAAGAGGGAAGGATAGACAATTCCCAGTGCCCTGTCACTCAATGTTCAGTCCACACAGACAGCGGCTAGAGAGTTATTATTAACATGCTGCTGAGCACTGTTATGTTATGTGTTGGAGTCAGACCACTACAAATAAATGAACCAATGCCTTCCTGAGTTCTGTGATCTACTCTGTTAACTGTTCTATTCTGACACATTAGTTGATTTCTTATCATAAGTCCTGCTGAACACAGGCCCTCTATTTCATTAAAGGCAACTGTTATAATTGATACAATAGTTACTTACTGACTGACAGTTACTGACTGTGCAGAGTCTGTTCTGGATTTCTGAGCTGCCAGACTTAAACACCAGAGAGAGAAACATTGAGTTTCAGTTTTACAAAAACAGTTGCAAATAAAGAAGAGAAAATAATTTAAAAATGTTGTTGCTTCAGGTATAATATCTGGAAACACTTAAACTGAAATAAGTGTTCAGAAGGTGAACTGCTCCTTTAACAAATAAACCATTTAAAATATTCCCTTGTCTTGTACTTTTTATAGGTAACAACTACTACTATTGCACTACTATTCTAAGGTTAGATAGTATTAGTTAATTTCAGCTGAAAAAAACAATAGTCCATAAAGTTCAACCCCTCCAAATGACCCTCCAATGTAACATTAACTGTATACATTTTCTGTCCCCAGATGGTATATTCCATTGTTCACCTTGATATTTCTGATGATGCTATGCTATCTTCGGATAATCTATGTTGCAAAGCAAAGGGTAAGTCATATATTGATTTCTCTGGACACAACTAGCAAGTAGACGCAAAAAAGTAGAACTGTAAACTGTGAGTAATGTGGGGAATTATTAATGGAAATAGAGAAGCTGTGAAGTAAAAAAAATATACCAAGCAATGAGATGTGCAGTCAGTTGATCAAACTGGATCTAATTATAAATGTTCATAGGTACCCCAGGCAGCAATAGTCAGTTTTAGGGTAGTTCACCATGAAATTAATTTAGTATGATGCAGACAGTAATATTCTAAGACTGTTTGCAATTGCTTTTCATTTCTTATTTTTTCTTTTTTTTCTTGTTTTTTTAGTTAATAGGCTTTTTCAAATGCAGTTTGGAATTTCAGCAGCTGACTGGTTGCTATTGTCAAATTTACCCTAGCAGCAAAGCATTGACTTAAATAACATTACAAGAAAATGAATAGGAGAGGGCCTAAATAGAAAAATGAGTAATTAAAAGTAACAAAATTGTTGCCTCGCAGAACAGGTTTTTGGCTGCCTTGGTCAGTGACCCCTATTTAAAGATGCAGAAGAAAAAGGCAATTAATTGTAAAATATTGTTAAAAAATAAATAGATATAAAAAAATTTAAATCAGTTAAGGATTTTGATAAGATGATACGATTAGGACATACTATATCTAAGTAAAAGTTGGCTTTAATTTTAAAATTGAGTAAGAACCTCATTCAATGGCAAGCATGTTGGACTACTATTTGTGACTCTTTGCAAGTGATCTAGCATCATTTACTACGTTCCTCCCATTCTGTGCTTTCAGTTTTATTAAACTCTTTAGCAGTCACTATATAAAGTAGCATTTCATATCAATACGATAGTGTCAGTAAATTATAGGAAGGTTTTTATTCAACTTCAAACTCTGCTTTTTGGATCTTGTTCTTTCCATAAAATGTCAGACACTGAAATTCAGCCAATTTCCACCTTGTTCTTTTTGTAAATTCTAAGCCTTGCATTGACTTTTCCTTGGTCACCCAATGAGATAGGCAGGGGAAATGGAAACAAATTGTTCAAAAGCATGAGGCTCATTTCCAAGCGACCCCTGTGCATGGGTTTGACAGAACAAGAGTGCCATTTGTGCTGCTTCCTACATAGTCATCATTCTCTAGTACTGCTCTACAGGCCCTTGGGAGATTTATTGGATCTGGGCTTTTAGAATTCAGGCAGCACAATGAATACAGCCCTTGCATTAGCTGGAGCTGTCCCAGCAATCAACTGACCTATTATTTCAGAAATGTCTTGTACCACTGAACTGATTCGTTCTTGTGTAAGAAATAATGTTAATCTTAAAGACTGTGCCAGTGGTATTTTACTGAGATTTTGTTCCATTGCAAGGTTCTCTAAAACGTTTTAAGTAGTGTTTAACCCTTTTAGTGCCGTAAAATAGAGAATCTACTGTACCACATGAAAAAACCATAGAGACAGTGCCATAGCTCTTCGATATAAGCAAGGCATTTATTTATATGATTACATGCAGTACAGATCAGAGAGCAGACTGCTGGCACAGAAAGAATTGGATAGTTTAACACCAATTATTGTTATTGCCCTGTTATAAAATATGTTAGGTCAGGCTCATTATTTAACCATAAATTATAGATTGGACAATTAAGTATCGGGGCTTAGTTAGGAAGTAAATGCAAATGTAATTTTGCGCAACATCCCATAGGAACCAGGGATTTGCTTTTATTTTACCTGCAGCATACTAAGTCAAGCTATTTTCTTTCAGCTCCTGTTACTCAGATTTGTAACTGTATGTCAGGGTTAAAACTAGGGCAGTATTCTGTTAAATCGTTAAAAAAGGCAGAAAAAAAGAAAAGTTCCCAATAAACCTTGACATCCCCTTAGCACCTTCGCACCTATCTTATATAAAAACATATGTGTACATTTCCTGGTATTCCTGACGTTACCATTTTTATTATATAGGACAGCTGTCTGGCTCTTCCTATATGGATATAGAAGTGATTCTAGCCCAAATGAAGTATAAGTATTGATGTGGTTCAGTACTAACAAGGGTTTTATTTGCTTTTACATAAGACATCTGCTCAACTGGTCAACTCTATCAGCACACATTATAAGTACACTTGTAAATGAATGAAAGGCTATGTAAATATAATTGAATTGCCTTAAACATATAAAGGTATGTTGAAAAACAGAACTGAAATAGACATCAGGACATGGTTTCACATGTAACATCTCACATAGTAAATCTTTATAATGAAATTTAGTGTATGTATAGATAGTTGTAAATTAAAAAGACTTGTATACCTTAATTTGTCCTATGATTCAATGGCCTATGCCATGTCTGAGGTGTTGTAAAATAATGGTTAACATTGATTTAAACATAATGTCAGATTCCAGTTGTCATCCATGAAGACAGAGACCCAAAAGTGTCACATAATGACATTAGACTTGCAAGGAGAGGCAAGGCAAGAGGCAAGGAGAAAGTGTAATGAAGAAAGGCCAGTAGAATAAGGTACCAGGGAGAAGACAAGCTCAGAACCATCTGGGTCACAGCAAAAAAAAAGGCAGCAAAAATTCAGTTTGGAAGTAGACAAATTGAGATAAGCAGACAAACAGAGATCATTAAGATCATATTTTGTATACCACATGCTTTTTTGTTTAATGAAAAACTTTTGTTTATTAAATTGTTGGGGTCTCTAACTCTATTAAAAGGGATGTTCATCTTCAGACAATAGTTTTTGTAAATTATCTAAACATTATTTATAATGTGTAGTCTTGTATCTACAGACCAGGATTAGCACTGCTATAACTCTCTCATGCTCCCTCCTCTCTCTGTAAGGGATCGCTGACACCAATTTGCATTCAGCCCAAACAGGTAGTTGACACTGAACTGGTTACTGCACATGCTTTTACTCTCCTGCTTTATTTGCATTTCATTGATCCTATTGGCTAAATCTTGCCAGCCAATCGTAACAAAGATATGCAAATGAAGCAGGAGAGGGAAGGCATGTGCAGAACCAGTTCAGTGTGCATTTTTTTTTTTATTTAGTTGCCTGCCAAGTCCTGATCTGAAATATCCCCTACAGAAGAGAAGATCAGTGAGAATTTTAGTAGCACTGATCCAAAGATTATATGGTCTGTAACTTCAAAACTAAACATTTAAATGCAAATTTGGACTATTGTCTGAAGGCGAATATCCCCTTTAAAGGGGACCTGTCACTCTAAGTTAAAATTGCTATATAACACACTATATAAATTATATAAATCTTCCCTTCAGTCTTAGAGTTTACAATCATGGAAAGCAGGCAAGTACCATTTTGTTATTAACACAACCTTTGCATCAGCTCAAAATCTTCTGTATGCGCCAAAATGGGGGACCTAATGCACATGCACAGGATACACAGTTATAGACAGTGAGGAGAGGGGGAATGAGAAGGGGTGTAGAATACAAAGTGAAAGTAACTGCCTGCCCCTGCCTGAGGCACCGAGGTGGGGCAGGCAATATATCATTGCCAGCTGACATTTTTAAAAACCTTATAGCAGGTATTGATGTTTTAATATTAAAAGAATTTGGGTTCCATGTTTAATTAGAAGATGAATATGTAAGACATATCTTTTAGATAAGGCAGCAGTCTGGCTTCTAAAGCACTCATTGTTTCTGGTCCATTTATTGTTTCTACCAACAATTGAGGACTAAAAACAAATTAAAAAGGTACCCACTGAATACCAGTGTACCATTTATGATGAGTGTTACACATCAAATACCCTGGGGAGTTTTTAATGAATTAGCAAAACTTCATCCTTTAAAAAAATTCCATCTAGCTTAGCCAAGTGATTATGCATTACCTTCCAGAGTGGATAATTTTAGCCTTGTAGCTATCAGCTAATTTCTAACATATTTGGAGCAAAGGTGACATATAACCAAGTCTCTCCTTATGCAATATAGCTCTTCTCTGACTCTCGGTGGGAAACTATAGTAATAAGCAAATCTACATCTGACCTTTCTTAAGGCAATGTAATGTTACAGACATAGCAAAGACACATCATATTTTGACGCAAATAAATGCAAGTAATGCATTTAATACTTTAGCAACAAAAGCTTTTTCCACGGTATTAATGCCCTCACCATTATAGCCATAAAGGTTATGTGATTGTCTTGACGTAATACTGGAAATGAGCAGCAAAGAAATGCAATTATAATTACAATTCATCTCTTTTAGGCTAGAAGGATCTAGGTAGAAAATCACATTAACCTAACCAGCATTTCCCACAATAATTACTATTAATGCCACAAAGTCAGAGTCTTTTATTCATGTCCTCTGCTGATTTTTCTGGTAACCTCTGTTGTGAATAATTTCCATCACAGGGACAAAATACATTTCTTAAAACACATCCTCGGAGAGACTTTTGCAGACAAAACAGACTGTGGGGGAAGGATATAATAAATCCTCAGAGGGAGTATTAGAGCACATTATATTCCTTAGGAATGATGTGACTTTGCTGAGAGCTGTGTGCAGCATGCTGAGTTTTACTGATAAAGAGAAAGAAATTCCAGTATGTGAATCTGTGGGACATACCTTATTCATTTGCTGTATCAGGTGGTATTTTCACTAAAGCACAATGGTCCGAGATCTTTGTAAAATCAATAGAAAATTGTTCAGAAAATTGTTCTGTTTGTAGAACTTTACTCCCTAAATTGCCTGAATTATATTAATCTCAGGTCCAATGCATCCGTTGTGCCCCTAGCCTTCAATATTTGGATGTTGGCACACTAGGATGGTGGTGCTGAGAGATTTCTTTTAGCAAGCCACAATTTGCTCAGTTCACAAACATAACATGATGGAATTTGCTGCATACACTGTAATAGGAATGAAGATGTAACTGTTAACTGTGACAGCTGGAGTGTCTTGCTTTCTTAAGAAACAGTGGAAACCTTGCCAACAATGATCTTCACCAACACCTTTTTGGGACCAGTAGTAGTCCAAATCTGAAGAGATTTACAGAATAAGAGCTTGAGCAGAAACTGATATAATTAGTGCCAGCTTCAGTGCAGGAAATGGACTTTTAAAAGAAAAAAGAGTAGCAAGAAACGCAAAATGACGGAGCATGTGCAAGGAGCACACATGCAGAAGGTCAAGCGGGACCTGATGTACCAAGAGGTAGAAGAGCGTACTGGTACCCTGGTGAAGCTTACATTATTCCCTTCTTCAGGAGCTACAATTAGGGGCTCCTAAGGTTTAACAGGAATTATTTTTGTGAAAAGCCTTAGAGCATAAGTATCTCCAGAGTAAACCCAAAACCTCTGCCTTGGGGATCTACAATCTTCTGTACCTTAAATTTTTCATGACCATTAAGAAAACCAGTAGAAGGAGGGATGTGCTCAGAATAGAATGCATTCTTGACATCTAGCTTGAGTATAGAGACATAACGGAGGCTTCGCTTGATTCAAAGAGCAGTGCACATAGCCTGCAGCTATTTGCACAGTGCCCCACATGGTAGGCAAAGTGCAAAAATGGGCAATTGCAGCATATTTTAAAATTCTGCACCCAGTGTTGGGCATTGGGAATTTACCTAAAGTCTCACTGCTTACCATATCAGATGGTGTACTGATGCTCTGGAAGGCAGAGGGAATTCAAGTCCCAGAATTTATCACACTAGGTTTTCCACACTAAACCATTTCATTTTGGAAAGAACACATTCTGAGAAATCCAAAATGGGTAAATATATCTTTCTTCTCCAAACTACCCAACTATAATCTAAGCATTTTAAAAATTACCTCAAAGCTAGGTAATATGTATAGTGATGGATATAAATGCCAGAGGTCTACTGAACAATTTGATGACCAATGTACAGTACATAGATGAAGGATTCCCAAAATATATGGCATCTAAGTGTCCCAAAATGAAAATAATGTATATGTACTATCAAAGCTGTCATTTCACCTACTGCAAAATCAGCGCAGTTACTGTATTTAATGTGGGGTAAAGCCGTAAACAGGAGCTAATATCCTGTAAACGTAGTGTACTTTTTTGGAAAATATATATGCCTCTCTACCACAAACTCCCAAACTATAAAGCTTTGCTAAAGCTAGTGATTTTGATTACATTTCTGAAAATTGCATCTTATCTCCCACATATCATTAGGTACCAGCATAGAGCATCCTAAATATCAATATCAGGGGTCTGCTGAACAGTTTGATGATCAGTGTGCATAAAATTACCAAAATATAACTTGTGCATACTAATTTCACGGCTTATATTTCAACAACTTCAAAAACACATTGCCTGTTTATTTACAATAAAAGCAAAAAGAAGTATGTGAAACACTGAAAACCATATATTTTTGGAAAATACGCATTCTTTTGAATCCAGAAAGGGTAAATATGTCCAAACTACCAAGCAGCGCAAAGCTTTGCTAAATTTGGCAGTATTTATTACCCTTGTACACTTATTACGCTTGTACAGATGGCTCATTTGTACTGTACTGGTATTCTGTCCCCCCCCCCTCAGGTCTGCTACTGGATTTAGTGGCAAGTATCTGGTTAGAGATCTTTTTTCTAATTTTTCTAATTACATATAGGCACCTGTAGGCCGCTTCCTTAAGGCTGCCACACTATGCACAGGGTGTAGATGCAGCTCTGGGTAAAGACATAAAAAGCCATATATTTATGGAGAATAGAAATTCTCTCAAAAGTTTTGGAAACACATTCTAATAATTAAGAAAGGGTAATGTCTTTCTACTCCAAACTACTAAGGTGCAGAGATGTGCTAAAGTTAGCAGTTTCTGAAAATTGCCAAAAGTGCTCAATTTTCCATATTTTATCATTTACAATTTCATATGTCAAAAGATAAAACATCTTAAATATGGGTGCCAGGAGACCGTTTGATGTGCAAAATACATAGATTGGCATGTAGGGACCCCAAAATGGAAACAATGCATATGAATTTTATTAGCTGCTGATTTAGCTTCTGCAAGCAAAGTACCCTGCCTGTGTATTATGTATTGTAATACCTGGTAACATTATGAAGACCCCAGAAAAACTTAAATTTTTTTCAAGTACATATTCTGACAAATCCAAAGGGATATAATGTATGCATATGACTTTCTACTGCAAAGCAATGAACAATAATGCAGGGTTACATATGCAATAAAATATGGAAATGAATGAAATAACAAAATAATTGATTCAACAGGGTGATTAGTGATCAAAATACCTGATCCTGAAAATGCTTAATAGCCGCATTGATGGGTTGTAAGTGCTTCTGACTCGCTGTCCTTCATTGCAGACAGCTACCTTGTGTAATAAAAGGCATTATGTTTGCCCAGGAGCAGTAACCCATAGCAACCAATAAGATGTTTGCTTTTAAACAGATAACCAGTAAATGCTTCCTAGTGACTGGTTGCTATGTGTTACTGCTCCTGGCCATAACCCTGATAGACCTCTAACTGCAAAAAAGGACACCATATGTAATAAAAGGCATTACCAGTAAGTTTGCCCAGCAGCAGTAGCCTATAGCAACCTATAAGATGTTTGCTTTTAAACAGGTGGCTGGTAAATTCTACCTGATGATTGGTTGCTAAGAGTGAATGCACCTGGGCTAAATTAGTGCCTTTTATTACATAGCCCCCTATATCTCTTATGTTCTTGCCAGTTAGAGCCTTTGTCTGCCAGCACGTAAAAGCTACATGCTTGGCAGGCAAAGCGTTAAGAGTAAACCATAGTGGTCATTAGTATAAAAAGTAACATGAAGGGCACCTAGAAACCATTTCATTGTCATTTAGGTTAAATGAAATTGAGGACTGGGCAGCAAACTGGCAACTGGTGTTTAAACTGTGATAAATACAAGGTTTTTCATCTGGCAAAAAAAGGGCAAATACAAATTATACATTGAATATGCTGCTGCAGCTGTTAATGAAATATTCTCCAATACTCTCTGATTGCACCTGAGTAAGCCTGTCTGTTCTGTCCTTTGGACTGCATTCTTTCATTTATTAAGTTCCCTAAACATGATATTGGAATCAGTGTCTACTTTTTTGCAAATGACACAAAATTATGAAAGGTGATTCATTCAGTTTCTACATTACAGATACATTTAGAGAAATGAGGGACAAGAAAATAGCAGATGAGGTTAAATATAATAAGACAATAAATGCAAAGTCATATATTGACATGCATTTAGGAATGTCAAGTTTAAGAAAAAAGACAACGTTAAGGACACAATAAATCAAATGGGAAAAAATGTTTATCATGAAAAAGCCTGATGATTTTTGCCCTCAATGGGAAAGAAAGAAATCACAAAGAGCTATAAACAAATTTTAAAGGAAAAAAACTATAGCATTTATAATGTTATTTTCTAACGCATTAATGTTCTTTTTAAGTTCTAGTAATTGTGTGTGGGCAGCGATCTCGGCATATTATGCATGATATCCTGTACATAAGGAAACAATCAGTGCAGCACCATAGAAGTGCTTTAATGCAGCTCAGTTATTTAGTTCTTATCTCCTGGTCTTATATGACTATGCTTCTCCAACTATTTCTCCTACTACTAGGTGTTGCAAAGGAGCATTTTAGCAGGACAGATGATTTCTGACATATTATTGTGTGCAGAATGGTTTAAAATCTACTCCAACCTTTGGGTAACTTGCTTTTTGGAAGGGCAAGGGGTGTCAGAACATATTGCCTTTCACTGTGTAAAATGTATTTGGGGTGTCAGTCGCCACTGCCTCTCACTGTATTTATTGAGAGCATATGGAGCAGTTTTTCAAAAGTATATTTTAGCTAGCAGAGAAAAGCCTGAAACAACTCATGCTGCTTCCTGTACATAAAGTACATAAAAGTGTCTGACACAGTAAATACAAGTGGTTCTAGTCCCCAAAATGCACATTATAGCACTTTGTACTAACAGAGTTAAGGTGGCCATACATCGCACAAGTTTGATTTCCCTGTTTGATTGAGGACCGGATAGGCTTGTTAATGGATCCTTGTCCTGATGGCCTGCTGAAAAAATACAATCTTCTGCTCACTGCCCTGTACAGTCACCTATTGAAAATCTGTCTTGCAGCAGGTAACTAAAATTACCTTGGCATTGCACCATTTGAAGAAGGCACCTTCTCACAAATACATGGTTCCAATTGTTTAGACAGGTGCAATGCAAAGGTATTTTCTAGGATGCTATTACCCATCAGGATATCAATTTAGTCAGTTAGCAGTTAGCTTACATGGCTGATAGGTGACACTGTGATATGTTTCTGACCTTGCCTCATGGCAAAGATGGCCCTGGAAAAATGTGCAATAATGGGGGAAATTGCAAAGGGGCATATCAGTGTATCAGGCAAACTAATAGATCCAGACAGCACCTTGTTCTCTGTTAATACCTCTATATAGAGCCAATAAGGGCTCTATATGTCTCTCCCTTTTTTGCTATAAAAAACTGTTGGATGTTCTGGTAATAAAATTTGCAGTATTGACCAGCGATTGCTACTGTATTTCAGCCCATGTATAGGCATCTTTAGCCTCCCTAAACAAAGAAATCACCCTCTGTCTATACTTGCAACTTAAAGAAGAAGGAAAGGCATTTTGATTGCCAATAGATTAGTCAAAATAGTACAAGCTAGAATGCTATATTTATTCTCTGTAAAGCTCCACCATACCTGAGTTAACAGCTCTAGAAGCTCCCTGTGTTTGTTTATGATAGCAGCTGCCATTTTAGCTTTGTCTCAGTAACTTCCATGCTGCAGCTCCTGATATCGCAGATTATAATACAGTTGGGAGGAGGAGAGATGGGGGGGAAGGAGGAGGAGGAGAGGGAGAGAGCTGCAAACTGAGATGCCCCAAAGGATTTTTCTGAGAGGTGAAAGTCTGATACTAAAGAACATGTATACACAAAAGAAGAAAATAAATCCTGTGTTTCTTTTGATAGAGGACTCAGAGCAGCTTTTATGTGAGTGTTTATGGCTGTATTTACATAGATCTTTCTGATAAGGCTTATTAACCATTACTTCTCCTTTAATGCTCGTAAGTAACAACTGTTGCTATTAGTAATAAAATACAATTGTTATGTGTTAATAAAGTTGTTAAGGGTTGATAGAGAGGAAAGGAAGAGGAAGCGAGGAGAGGGACAGAGACAAAGTATATGAGAGACAGGCAAAGAAGCAGAGGAGTGAGAGACAGTTTAGGACAAGAGAAACAGATGCTGCGAAGTTTGAAATTGTGTTAATAAAAAGGAAAATCCTGGTTATGATGATGAGCCTTCCATATCTCTTTTGGACTTTTTACATGCTGCCATTCATTGTAATGTTGCTTTGCCCTAAATGCATCACAAGTCCATGCATTTTTTTATTTTATTTCCTTCAGTAAGCATTTATAAATATAGAGTGTGCAAGGAAGTATTCATTACTTTGCAATAAATCTTTTTTTCATATAAATCCCATGAAATGATCATGAGGAGAAGCAAGCCTTTCTAGCTTGGGGGTTCAGAATGGCCCCTGGAGTACTAGCGGAAGAATGCAATTCCTGGCACACTGTGTGCTCTAATCTGTATGTAGAAGCATCTCTTAATAGCTGTCATTGGATTTCCTAAGAGGTGGCTGTCATCAGGAGGAGGGAAAGGGGGGAGAGATAAATTAAGTGTTTGCGCTTCATCGCTGCCTATAGGTCGCTGATGGCTGCTGAGTAATGATTTTTTCTTTTCTAATTGGTGGATAGCAGCATCCCTTAATGGATGAGAGTCTTGCTCTCCCTCCCTCCTCCTTTTGTCTGCGCTTCCGCCGCTGTCTCTTTAATCAATAACTTAGCTGTGCCCAGCGCTTGGGAGTTTGTGAAAGCTCCTTTGTAATAATGGATTGCTGTGGATTACATAAACCACTACCTCCCGCTGAGTCAGCCCTCTGTCAGGGGCCATTCCCTCCAGCAGTGTTATGACTCTGTAGAATGGCTGTTAGAGAGCTGCCTGTGGTGACTGTTGCCTGGCTGCTGTTCTGCTGCCCCCATCCTGTGGTTAACATCACTCTACATGCCTCGATTTCCCTTTGAGGTTTGCTATGCAAATGTTCTTAAGGGGGCCGGACCTTTTAGGAATAACATTTTCTACATTTAAGAATGAGATTTTTTGTGTGTGTAAGGATTGTAAGCAGAGTAGGGATTGCAAAAGACATCTAATCTGATGGCCTCTTAAAGTACTGTGTAGAAAGAAATGTATTAATTACAGAGAAAGAGTTTTAATTACAGTTTCAATCACACAGTAATCTGCCAGCCAGCAACTACCTGAACAGCAGAGTGGCATAACTAGAGTAGTTTAGGCCTGGGTGCTGGAATTGCCCCCTAGCCAAACCCCACTCCCTAGGCTGCTTCCCTTCACCCTCTGGATGCACCCTCCCAAACCTCTGGTCTCATAAATACCTTCCATCCTCAGTTCTCACACTGGTGTCTGCAACAGGACCCATGGTGGTACGGCCCAGGTGCAGTTGCACCTCCAACGCTGCGAGTAGTTACGCCACTGGCAGCTGTTGTTTATTATACATGTTAATAGCACTTTAATGACTGGTACAGAAGACACACCTCCCTTTATAGATCTTATAATGTCATTCACAGCTATTAAGCTACAAAATCTTGTTTTAAGATATGATTCGGTGCACAGTCTGCTGTGTGTATGCAGAATCGGGTTCCAGGGTGTTTCTCATGGGTTAAATGAGCCACTTTAAAAGCTTGCATGAGAGCTCTAGAATAACATATTGCAACACTGTGATTGACTGACAAGCTTAAGATGTGTCTCTTGCTCACTGAGCAAGACCTAGCTGGGTCAGATAGTACTGGGGAAAGAGAACAGCAGGAGGATGAGTAGGCTGTCAGCTGGGTAACAGAAAGCCAAAACAGAAAAGGGAGTCTGATCCAGGATTTGTGAATCCCAACAGATTTGCCAGACTGTGCGGCAGTTCTAGATGGGGCTGATCATTCAAACAGCCTTTTGATAGCAGATAGGGCTTTTGCTTATGCTGTCGGGATCGCCACAACCAAAAAGTTTGCTGTCTCCCTTGTGCTAGGGTTTCACCTGGTAGATAAATTATTGGCTGGCTAGCTGTCCTGGTACATATTGATACTAATTACACAATTTATGCTAGAAGTATGACCTTTAAGAGTGGGTTCAGGAATCTAGGATCTAAAATTCAGGAAAGGTCTTTCAATGTCATTTTGGGAGTGGGCGTTTAGGATGCTAAATGTGTGGCTAAAGTTTAAGTGCAGGAAAGAAGGGTTTGGGTTCCTAGAACACTGGGCTGATTTTTCCTGCATTTTATATAGCTGTGACAAACTGCAGTTCAATTCAATGGGGTTCATGGGCTAGGGGAAAGACTGTCTAAGAGGCTAGACAAGTGTTTAGGCAAGGGGGTTTGAATCAAAGCATTAAGTGGAAGCAAGTGTAGATGGCCCTTGGGATTAGAAAAGGGGTCATGGGGAAGCAGTGAGGGGAGTCCATAGCAGTTAAGAAGATCCCTTTGATACAAAGAAAACTGTCTCAACAGTAACTATAGATCTGACACTACACTTATATAATAAATATTACGGAGGGGGGTTATGCTTGTCAGGTAAAATGGAATTGGAATTGATTTTATTAACAAATAATTGTGTTTTAAGTGACATTACTTAGACCTGGAGAGATGAAATGTGTAATTGGGAAAAGAAATTAGAGAGCAATAGAGGGATTAAAATACACCAGAATTAATGTAATGCACTAAAGAAATACCAGGGTTAGCATTTCAAAGGGTGTCTAATCTCTATAGATCTCAGCTAAACTTATAATTACATAGAAAATGATCAATGGAAGAAGCTTAAAAGTTAGGTTAAGTTATTATCATGGGTGACTTCAATTATCCAAACACTGACTGGAGAAAGCTAGTGGGTTTGTAAATGGCAACTTTTTATTTCAGGTAGTTCAGGAACCTACTTGGAAAGACTATTTTGGTTCTAGCAGTAACTACTGATAATGATAATACTAATATGATCTACTCAGACTTTGCTTATGCGTTTGATAAAGTACCACACAGAAGGTAACTGATTAATTAAAAAATATTGACCAGGAACATAATATTTGTGCTTTGGTAGTGAACTTGCTGAAAAATAGATTACAAAGAGTTATGGTAAATAAAACATTTTGTAAATTGGCCAGTGTTGTTAGTGGAGTACCGCAGGGATCTGTATTTGGTCCTTTGCTTTTTAACTTGTTTATTAATGATCCTGAGGTGACCATTGAAATGACTGTCTCTATCTTTGCTGATGATACTAAATTGTGCAAAACTAAAAGTTCTATGCTCCCATTTTGCAAAGTGGCAAACGAGGTTCAGTGCTGATAAATGCAAGGTTATGCACTTTGGTATAAATAACATAAGTGCAAGTTATACACTAGCAGTATGTTGGGGACATTCTTGACTTACTTTACTCATAGGGGGGGATTTATTAAGACGCGAACGCTCGGAGGTCCGAGCGTATTTTTGCAGATTTTTTCGTGCTTGCACGACTTTTTCGTACGCCCGCGCGACTTTTTCAGACACTTATGCGACTTTTTCGGACGCTTATGCAACTTTTTTGGACGCTTGCGCTTAAAACAGATATTAATGAGCTAGAGATAGTGCAGCAATCTTTGAATAGACTAGTAAAAGTAATGGAAGAATACAGTTAGTGGGAGTATATAGATAGGTCTGTTTATGTTTGTGATGCATGTGTGCTGGGGTTCATTTGTAACTTGATGGACTTTTGCCTTTTTACATCCCCATTATTTTAATTGTAAAGCCCCACAAAAACCTGGATGAATCTGCACTTCCTTCCCATGAATGCTAGCAAAAGCTGTATGGAGACACATCCCAAAAGCATGAGCAGTACTCATCAAAACAGATACCAAGACATTCACACAGACACAGTATGTACTCCCTTCTGTAAAATATAAGAATATCAAGTCATTGAAGTTTTAGACAGGTAATCTCTGGTGATTTGTGATGTTGCCATATTTTACAGTAGTAGGTACAATAATTTTTTCATCAAACAAAACTTCAAGAAACAAATGTGAATTTGGCAGTGGTGATAACTGAAGAGATATTTGTTTTTTTGAGACTGCTTTACTTTTTGTTTTTTCCATTTCATTACTCTTCTAGTAGACCTCAAAAGCCAAAATTTATATGCACCATATGTAAGTAGTGTTATTTTCCAGAATTGTGTGCCCTACAGTTAGATATACAACAGCAAAAAAATCCAGTAGCACACTGAAATTTGCAAGCCGTGTAAAAAAGTGTTTTATTTGCCCAAGTACATACATAAAAGGATAGCAACGTTTTTCGGGCCCCTCTGGACCCTTTCTCAAGCTTTGATTTTCAGATTTTTTTGCTGTTGAATATTGACCCCCATGCAAGGTGAGGTTCTTCCAGTATTTTGCACCTGATACCCTTATGGGTATGCTAACAGAGGGTTGAACTCCCCAATTCAAATGCTACAGTTAGATATAAGCTTTCATGTTTTCATGAATTTTAAATGTCTTCAATAAGCAGTGGCTTTTACCATGCTGTTCCATTGTATTGTGTTTTTTAGTGATTAACAATTACTTGAGCTGGGCGAGAGATGCTTGCAGTTCTATATGTTCTTAAGTTTTTTGTTGTTGTGTAAAGATGTTGGCAGAATGCCCAGTTATAAAAAGAATTGCCATGATTCCATGATTTTTGCATTTGATGGGCATGGCTCTTATTGTCATTAGACTGCAGTTCAAAGCCTTAGAAATGGTTGTATAAATGACATAGTTCAGAGTTCAAGGGAAAATATCCCTTCTTTTTGACTTTAACTCATACTATATGAACTTCATAACATAAATAGAATGGTATTCTTTTTTTAACATAGACATACTGCTCCCGCAAATTGGAATAAAACCATTATGGTCTGTCTGTGCTCACCCCTTTTAGGCTGAAAAAGTGATGGATTCTGGCACTTGAAGTCCCTCTGGGTGATGCATAGATTGTAAAAATCTACTTACATGGCTGCACATAAAAACTTGTTTCTATGGAATCTTTTGATATGCTTCCTATTACTCTGCAAGTCATTATTTTTCCCTTGATCTCTAGTGGTTTATCTTGTCACGGGGTGTGCTCTCTCTCTCTCTCTCTTCTGCCAATAATTTTACTTACTCTGCCAATGTCTGAAATGCCTTAATGAATTATCTTTAGTCTAAAGTTGGCCATACATAAAAAGATCTGTGTGTGAGGGCCAAGTGGCCCATAGGTCAATTATCATATTGCATACATTTGTCATTAGACTGCAGAGTGGAATTGGCAGCCGATGTCTTTGTCTTTCCAGCCAATGACTGTGCTTATTATTATTATTTATGTAGCCCCATCAATTTATGCAGCGCTTTACAGAATAGAGGGGTACAAAAGACAGAACAGTTAACATTTACATATAAACAATTCACAAAAATGGTCTGCAGTTACATTTGGTTTGGATTGGAGACACTAGGGGAGGGCCCTGCTCACAAGAGCTTACATTCCAAAAGGGAGGGCTGAGACATAAGGTCAGGGTAACTAGCATGGCGTTAGAGTTCATGTAGGTGTGCAAAGTGACAGTAAGTGCGGAGTGAGAACTGAAAACCAGTGGTTAGTGAATGTTTGAGGAAAGATTAGGGTTGCTCGCATTTCTGAGGGTTTAGATTATAGGCTTGAGTGAAAAGGTGAGTTTTTCAAGAGACCGTTTAAAGGCTTGGAGAGTCTGGCAGTGCCTAATGGGACGGGGAAAAGCGGGTGGAAGATGGGTGCAGTGTGCGAGAAGTCCTAGATACGAGAGTCACCAAGGTATGCTAGGGAAAATGTTCATTTTTAAAATTGTTTTTTCCAGTGGAATAATCGGTGTTGATTGAATTGATTGTATTGTATTGATTGAATCCATGTTCATGAAGTATGATCAGTCATAAGTAAAATTAAATATTTCCAGAACAAATTAATTTGATTTGTCATTGGGGCACTCTCTGGAACACCGTGTTGCATCCTGACCACCTAGTTCAGCACCAGCCCAAGATATAAATACAAAAGCTTACTGTGTCTAGACAATCAAGGGTGTAAACAGGGGTGTCAACTTGTTGCTCTCCAGCTGTTGTACAAATCCCAGCTTCCCTTTAGAAACAAGCTAGGGGGCTGTTTGTTAGATCCTCGATTAGTACCTATGCTATAAACAAGATTATTGCTTTCCTTAAGACAAAGGTGTGTTATGTTTTTTTGTCTGTTTTCTGTGACTCAGTTTGATTTTACAGCAAAGCACAGTAAAAGCTAATTTTTCTCTAAGGTTTGCAAGGTTAAATATGCCTAATGTACCTCTTTCAATCAAACACCATAAGTCTGTACACATTCTAGACATGTTATTCCCATTTGCCACATTTATGGCCTGGGGCTTCCCGAAACAGATGCAGTCGACCAACCACATCTGGGATATGTAACGGCGTAGTTGAGCTACTGACACAAAGCAGACATTAAATAAAACACCTGTGCTATAATCTTAAGTCATTTGTTCATTTTCTTGCTGCTCCCATTTGGGAAATGATTGGGTGTATGGCTCATTAAGGGCTGTATTATGTGTTCTTGATAATGTCAGCCAATAATCCATGACTCTAGAGCACATCTCTGGACCCATTTCAATTCTTTTTATTTTGGTGTTAAACACACAAGGTTTAGCTTTTTGTGTTAGATGGAAAAAATTGACTTTTATACCTATTTTATTAATTGGGCAAATTATTTTAGGCTAATTTGCTTTTTTATAAGCTCTGCCTACTAGTCTTATAATAGTGCTTTTAAATTGCACATTTTATCCCATGAGAGATAAATGGACCCAACTTTAGGGCTCATTACTAACACTGAATGCAAATGCTATGTAAATGAATGGAAGCCAAATTGCACCTGAAAAGTATTCCATAAACCTAGCAGTTGGTCTTATGCCTGTAACATTTTTTAATGGCATCTCCAGCACAAAGCACAGAGCTCAAAGTTAAAAGAGAAGGAAAGGTAAAAACTAAGTAAGCTTTATGAGAAAGGTCTATGTAAATACAGCCATAAGCACTCACAGAAATGCTGCATCGAGTCCTCTATCAAAAGAAACACAGGATTTCTTGTCTCATTTTTTGTAAACATGTTCTTCGGTATCAGACTTCCTCTCTCAGAAAATTCCTTCATTCCCGGGGTCTGCACAACTCTCTCCCATCACCTGCTCCCCCCTCCCACAAGAATTCATAGAAACTCACTCCCCCCTCCCTTTGGAATGTGTAATCTGAGCTACCAATAGCTAGAGCTGCAGCAAGAAGCTAGGAAGACCAAGCTTAAATGGCATTTGCAATCTTAAACAAACAGAAAAAGCTTCTAGGGCTCTTTACTCTGGTATGGTAATGCTTTTTGCAGAATTAATATAGTGTTCTAGGTGGCAATAATGTGGCAAATCTATTGGCAGTAAAATGCCAAAATGACTTTCCTTCTCCTTTAAAGTGGACCTGTCACCCAGACATCAAAAGCTGTATAATAAAAGTCCTTTTCAAATTAAACATGTAACCCAAAGTCATTTTTATATTAACACATCCAAACCCATTATAAAGGCATTTCAAAATCCCAGCTGTCAATCATATATTGCCTGCCCTGCCTCTATGCCTTAGGCATAGAGGCGGGGCAGACAAGTACTTTAACTTTCAATTCAGCTCTCACTTTCCCCCTCCCTCCTCACCATCTAACTGCCAGTGCATGGGCCTGAGCATCTGGTCTCCCATTCTGGCACATACACAAGATTTTGGGGTGATACAAAGCTTGTCTTAATAACAGTGTCCACAAAATGGCACCTGCCTATTTGCTGTGATTGTGTAATTCCAGGACTAAATGAAACAAGATTTATATTACTTATATAGTGTAATTGAAGTTTATTTTGCTTAATAAACACAATATAAAAGAATTTCAAATTATCTCTTAGGGTGACAGGTCCCCTTTAAGAGGCTCAAATTATCCCTAGACTTACCACCTGCCCTGCCAAATCATCAGTTCGATGTATGCAAAGCAGGCATGGGTTTTGAAAATGTGTCCGTTTCTTTTTTATATGTCATTGTTTTATTTTTAATTCTTTGGGCCTACAAAATGAATCTGAATAGTGTTTGTCCTGATTTTGCATTTATTGATATTTTCTGTACCATATGGGTTCTTTAGTTTTTTAGTGCTCAAAAGTAGCAATTTGTAAAGATACAAGATGGCTCTTTTCTCCAAAAACTTCTTTGTCCCTTTAATGAAGTGCCTATATTTTATCATCTTTCTGTTCTAGGCACGTTTATATAGCACATGCTACATTCCTTTCATCAAGCCTGTGCTTACATTTTTTTCAATTTTTGCCAATCTCATGTACAACTGTATGTTCTGTGAATATTGTCATCCATTAAAGATTCAAATAGTCTCCCCCGTACAGGTCTTTAATTCCTTTGTTCGCATTTCACTGCCTTCTCGAAAAGCGGAAGCACATTTGCTCTCCAGCACATTCAGAACTTCACTGAACACAAGCAAAGGGCATGAATATTTCATTTTCCTCAGTAACTCTACGTTCTTTCATAAAATAATCTGCATTTTTTACTGCTCAGGTCTATGACTCTCATTTAGATAAGACAGAAGGGTGACTCCTATTGCCCACTGCAGTAAAATCTCTAGGATTTTCAGATAAATCTCTAGGGTTTGAGTGTTACATGGCAAAAAGTCTTAGGATCCTGAGAAATTTTGCTAAACGTTTTTACAACTTATCAAACTGAATCCTGCATTCTATGCCTTCATAATTTGTTACAACTCAGCAGGACTGAAAACCGATGCTTTTGGTTAATGATATGGGAAGACCATGATTTATAATAAAGCAAACTGCATAGTACACCAACCAAAATAACATTTAAAATAACAATTAAAGGATTTTGTTTCCCCTTTCTTTAAAGGAGAAGTATAACCCTTGTTTAACATAAGTTCAATAAATAAGTCTTATGCTGAAATACTTTTTTCAGTTAAACAGGGAAACCAAAGCTACTTTATGTTGTGTCCTTGCCCTGTAAATAATTAGATTACAAGTATGTAACTTCCTTCCATCACCATTTGTTGTGACTGTTTTGTTAGCAGGAGTCTATTATGTGGGGGGGGGGGAGGGATAATCTGTGATCTGGTAATCTATTTGCCTTGCAAGGAGATCAAATATGGAGTAGCTTTAATCTCCTTCTATGCCCTGTTTATCCCAAGAAATAACAAAAAAAGCATGTTCAACTCATTTCCCAATTAAGTACAATGGACAAGACCTGCAGGTCTGATTTAACCTATAAGGAGTTCATATAGAATTTTTTAATAAATTGTTATTACTCAGTCGATAGCACTGACTGGTGAAAAGGCCTTGAAGAGGTTTTAGAGCAGGTTTCCCTTGGTGTCATATATGTGGGATGGGGATTTCCCTAAATGCATTGTGTTTGAAGTTGAGGTACAGGCAAGCCAGAAGTACACCCAGATGGAGCCCGGGTGGATAGTGGCAAAGAATGAGAATCAAACGTGATTGGCACATCTAAGCCACCATTTTGGATAGGTGTGGTGTGCAGCAGATGGTTGACAGACACTGCAAGTATTAGGTGTTTTATAAATAGAACTTACTGCTGATTGCAAGTATGCCTGGGAAGTGTGTGTATGTGTGATGTTTGAAAGTAATGCTGCTACTCATGCCTTAACCCTTTTTGTTTACAGTGGATCATTGTGCCTTAGCAGTGTCTTGGGTGAGGCTGCTGATGAGGATGGTGAAATGTGTAAAGTGTTATAATATATAAGGGATATATGTTAACAATGTGGGCTTCATTGTTGGAGATCGTGAAAGGGTTAATATAGTGTTTTATATTCGTTGTATTTACTTACAGTTACTAGAGGCCACAGTGAGGCAGCAAATCCCCTTGAAGAGGTTCCCCCTTGGAGTCACTCAGGGTGGAAGGGGATTTTCTGATGTAGTCTATATAGTAGGGAGTGCAATAGGTCACTTACTATTTGGCTGATAAAAGAAGATAAGAGTGGATGTTGCCATAGAAGATTCTGAGATCTCTTACTGACTGCAGTGATCTCCACAAGTCTGGCCTACCATTTGATAATCTAACTATAGTTCTAAACCAATACTGGGGTCAAGAAGATGATTCTTACAATTAAAACACTATTGTAGACCTACAACTGCCAGCACCTCTCTGCCTGCTTTAATCGCAGTGGGTACTGGGAGCTAGATGTTTGTATTACCTTAAAGTTGTAAGATAAAACCTCTGTACGTATGTACATCCATAAATAACAACTCAACCTTTCTGTCATTTTGAAATCCCTCAGCAGATAATTCCTTTATAGTTTATTCAATTCATAAGTTTATCTTTTAGTTGCATGTATATACCTGATTAAAGCTGCCTGAGCTTACTATGTGTAAACATTTATCCCTTTAGAGGCAGCATCTAAGATGGTCAATTGACCAGAATAAATGGGAATGCAGCATTACCTTATATTCATCAAATACTTTGGATTACAGACCTTGGTATCTAAAAAAGTTACTAAATTATTCAATGGGTTTTAAGCTAAGTGGGGTATATCTGTGGCATGCTGTCCGTAGAACAACCATTTTGACAATATTTCTAATTAAATATTAATGTTTTCCATCTCTGTATATATTTTCTCTGAGCTCATGTATACAAAAAATGTTATTATAAGGAAAGTTTTTTATGGCACAGTAGTGTCCAAACTGTGGGGCAGGACCTGCAGAGTGTTACAGAGCTTGGCTGAGAGATCCTATATGAAGGCCAGTTGATGAAATGTAATGAAAATGCCTGCTTGCTTTTGTAGATGCTACAGGGCTGATTATCAATTATAATGCTAATTACACTGGTTATATAGCTGCCATGCACTAATAATCTGTATTATTGATTAATCATACTTAAATTGTGATATTTATATTCTATGTATAATAAATTGTGCGTTGTACAAAATGTACAACATGTCTAGCCTACTTCTTTGTTAGGATTTAGTTGTCCTTTAAACATGTTAAACGATATTATTGCCAGATATGGAAGAATCTTTCACATAGAAAAAAAACATAGCACAAGAGGCCACCTCTTTAGACTTAGGAAACAGAACATTCACTTAAAGGGTACCTATCATCAAAGATTGTTTCCCCCACTGGAGGTTTTTTTTATTTTTGTCTTTTTATAAAATGCCACCCGCGAGTGCTTTACCGGCACCAGATGGTGCAGATGGTCATGTTGCGCCCAAGCAAAGTGTCCCAGGTTTCGCGTGTGATGTCACATGCACACACATAATGACTGAGCCGGGAGGCTCATTCTGCAGCACTTTATTGCATTGGGAGCTCTCTCAAAATTAAATTCCAAACCAGAGAGCTGCTGAACAAAAGGAAAAAATTAAAACCAATTACAAATTGTCTTGTCAGAATATCATTGTCTACATCATTCTAAAATTTTCTTTTTTTTGTTTTTAAAGTTTATTAAGAAAGTTAATAATGATCCTCTACTCCTCTACATGGACAAAAGATAAGAATGTTAATGTAAACCTTATTCCCTGTATAGAAACATTAAGGGTTAAAAATGAATACTGGTTTGTTGGGAGTATATGAAGTTGTTTCCTTTAAGTGTGTTTTAAAAAGAGGAACGGAACCCTTCTTATTAACCCTTTTACTGCCAGCTGTTTTGGTCAAAGCGGAACTTGTATTGCCAGACAGTTTTTGAACATTTTGCACTGTTTCACTTTAGGGGCCTTTCCTCGGGGGGACTTTTAGTTTACTCAGGAAAACAATATATCGTTTTTTTCAGAACAACCTAAGCTTTCAAAATATGGTAGAATTTTTGTGTAATTCCAATTCTGTAACAAGATATAGGCTTCTAAATGTCTAAAAATGCAAAAAAAAATTTAAAATTTTCCAATAAATTAAATTCCAATTAATATAAACACACATACTAGAAACAAAAATTATTTTATGCAGGAATATACAACTGATTTGGAAAGTCCCATGTCTCCTGAACGTGCCAATACCAAATATATATAGTTTTATGGAGATTTGTCACTTGTATAGGTCAAAACCAGCAGTACCCTACCAAATTTCCAAAGCACTGCTCCAGAAAGCTGCATACTTTAGATTTCATGGACAAAAATTCCACTAAAAGAAGGTTTATCCCAGAAAATTGTACATTTTTGGAAAGAACAGATTCTGGGGAATACAACTGTCTGTCTACTCCAAACTATCAAGTCACAATGTTTTCCTAAAGTTATTGGTTTTTATCAAAATTTTTGATTTTTTTTTAAAATTGCTTCAAAGCTTCCAGTCTATAGTATCTTATCTCCCACATAGTGTTAGGTACCAAGATAAAACACCCTAAATTTGAACGCCAGGGGTCCACTGAACAGTTTGATGCCCAATATGTATAGGTTTACCTAAGAATGTGGCATGTAGGGGCCCCAATGTGAACATACCCCCATATGATCAATAATTTCTGTTATTTCAGCTCCAGCAAAATCAACACATTTACATCATTTATGTGGGATAAAGCTAGTAAAAAGTATGCTCACCCCAGAAAGTCATATATTTTTGGAAAGTACACATTCCCCCGAATCTAAAATGTGTACCCATGTCTTTCTACTCCAAAGTACCAAGCCACACAGCTTTTCTAAAGTTAGCAATTTTGATGACATTTCCAAAAATCCCCTCAAAGCTTCCACTTCGCAGCATCTTATCTCCCACATAGTGTTAGGTACCAAGATAAAACACCCTAAAATTGAACGTCAGGGGTCCACTGAACAATTTGATGCCCAATATGCATAGATATACCAAAGTCTGCGGTATGTACTGACCCCAAAATGAAAATAGCACATATGGATTTCTCGCCTGCCAACTCAGCTTTTGCACACAGAGCCCCCTGACAGCGTATTATGTGCAGTAACCCCCCCCCCCTAACTATACACAGACCCCCAGAAAACCATATATTTGTGGAAAGTACACATTCTGATGAATTCAAAATAGGCAAAGTTATTTTTGTACACCAAAGTTACACCTGGCAAAGCTACGCTAAAAACAGATTAGGAACACTTATACAGGGATAAAATGTGATAAAACCACAAAAATTGTGCAAATCAGTGAAACAACAAAATAAGTCACATGACAGTGTAATTAGTGGTCTGATCCAATAGTCACGCTGTCAAAATAAACAGTTTTTAGGTAAAAGAAACTAAAAACATAGTGGTAAAATGAAAAAAACCCAAAACAAAGTGTTTGTGTATACATGTGTGTACATGTGTAAAAGTTGTGTGATAGTGTGTAAGTGTGTATATGAGTGTAAATAAGTGTATAAAAGTGTGAAAAATGAAAAAAAAAAACTGCTAAAATGTGTTCTGTAAGTGTGTGTAAATGTATGTAAGTGTGTAAATGCAAAAAAAACCCAGAAAACTCCTTACCTGTCTGCAGCACCTGATCGCCTCCTCCTCCAGTGGGCCGGCACATGCGGCACATGCCGCCGCTGCAGAGAGCAGCCTTTAAATGCCAACGACGTATGGGACACGTCGTTGGCATTTAAGCCGTTTTACTGCCACGACGTATCCCATACGTCGTTGGCAGTAAAAGAGTTAAAGCCTGTGATTAAGTCCATTGTGGACGAAACGTGTCAGGTGTTTTTTTTTTCTTCAATGTTCTAAATGGAATAAAGGTTTTTCAAATTTTTGTCTGATGTGCAAGCCTCCTGCAAACGACAGTTACACATGGGAGTGTGTTCTGGTGTTTCAGTGACCATACCCTACGGTAGGGGAGCTCTGTAATTGGTGCAAGCATATCAGTAAAGGTGTGTATGCTCAGCTCTACATTTCGCATAATTACACACTTTCACTGACTTGCTTGTGGTAATTGCAGTGTTTTACTACTTTCAGGTGTGTTGTAGCATGCTTTTTAATGCAGGCAATATAACGCCCCTGCACCATTACCCTAATGGGCCAAAAATCAAATAACCCTGTCCTAGCAGACAAGATTAGTTCCTCATTAATAAGGGGAATTTCAATGTCTATATAAAGGAGGACAAATGAGAGAAAAGCTTTTTATGATTCACTTAGACCAAAACATGTTCAGTTATGTTACATGATGAAGTAACACTTTGTTCTGTCACCTGCCATAGAGTGCTGTCTAACTTCATCAAGTTCTAGCAATTTAAAATGTAATGAGAGGTACCCATATATTACAAATGCCTAGAGACCAATATGCCCCTCTTTATGCTTCTCATATATTTGTCATGTACTGTCAGTGTCAGATAGATTCTGTTTTTTATCATTCTGCTAGGCAGCTTAAAGCAAGCAGGGCCACAGATACAAGGTAATATTTGACAAAGTGGCAGTGGCGAGTTACATGTTTGATAAAATGTTTAAATCTAAATTAAGCTTATCTGTTTTATTATTCTTAAAGAGATACCATCAAATAATTTCCCTTTTTCTTGTGTGATACCAAGCAGGTACGCCACTGTTTCTGACTGTATACATTTGATGTGTTTTTAAGCAATTATTACATGTAAGCACTCAGGTTTTGTCTAAATAAATACACCTGGGTGCAGTCCAATTCCTATATCAAATAGTCATGTCAACAGGTTATGGATTCACACAGAACTTATGGTGAATCACAGCAAAACTACTGAATGCATTTTTAAATATCCTCAATGCTTGTGTAACCTTAAATGAGAACTAAAGCTTAACAAAGAAGTAAGATAAAATTGTTTTGCATTAGGTTTTGGGGTTCTGTACCAGCCCAAGGAAATCACTGCCCTTTAGCAGTAAAGATCTGTGCCTCTAATAAATTCCACCAGCAGCTCCCCATCTTCTTTTTTGCTGATTTACTGCACATATTCTGTGCTGCTGTCAGTTACTGAGCTTAGGGACCAACCCAAAATATATAAAAAAGGGTGACCTGATCACTTAAAAATTCAGGTACACATCGAATAAATATATGTTGGAGGGCCCTGCTTGCTGAATTTTTTAGACGGGTCCCTGAACTTTCCTTATTTTTGGACATATTGTTGGGAGAGGCAATTAACTGCGGGCAAAACAGCACCATGTGTGTCATTGCCTTTAGGCAACATAGTGCTGTTTTCTTTACTGTAAAGAAAAAAAAAGACAGTCAGGGCCAGAATTAGAGGTGTGGGAACTCCACACGTGAGTTAAAGCTGGGGTTTTTATAAAAAAAAAAGTGTCCACTGGTATGATATCTTGTGTACACCAATATAATATTAGCAGTTGCATTATTTTAAAACCCTCCCCTAAACCACCCTGTAGACACATAACTATGAGAATATTATCCTTGTAACAGATGAATAAAATGCCATTTAAGGTAATTAAAAAAAAAAAAACATGAACTGAAATGAAATCTAATTAAAGGAATTCTTTTCAATCAATATGCCAGACACTACAGTTATTTGTTAGCGTATGGGTTGTGTTGGCTCTTAGACTGGGCTTTCTGATTCATTATTTTACTGTGATGTATTTTTTAGGTAATAACCTGGTCTGGAACATATGAACCAAGCAGGGAAAGGCGCAAGGTATTTATCTTTTTAATCTTTCTGTGCTAATTTGATGTTGTAGCTGTGTTATGTATCTCTGGGGTAAACTAGCAGGCAAGTATCCGTTTTCATCAGGAATATCTCTAAAGCTTTGCTTTTCTCCACATCTTTCACTGCTTGTATAATGAGTGCAGTTTTACCAAATCTGGCTCTGGAGGAAATTCCGGAGAACAGAAATGGGCACATTCACATTCCTAGAGCTAATATTATCGTCTTAAAGATACATATATCTAAGAGACAGTATACGTATATGTAAATATACAGTGCAACCAATCACGAGTTGATAAACTACAAATAATGCCCAGAAGCCAGACACAACAGGAGGAAAAATCAGCTGGCTGAGGTACCCTATAGATCCCTTTACTGCCTCACCCCCCTGTATGTAAAGGCTGCCTCATTAGTGCAACTGCTGTCTTCAACCTGTGCTCCGCGTCTCATTTGCGTTTCACTAGCTGACTACTTGTCATGCAGCGAATCTGAAATTATTTCATGAGGAACCCTTCTTTATTCTGTGCTAACCTGCAAATATGAATAATTTGCCAATGCCATTATATGAAAAGCAAATAAAAGCCATTTAAACACTCTAAAATACAATAATCCCACCATATAATCAAAGTATAACTACTTTAATTAACATTGCATGTGTAGTTTTTCAAAATACTTAGTTATTTAGGCAAAGCCCTGAGGTAGAAATATTATTGCTTAAATTGGCATTCAAGTACCATCCAGGCAAAACAGTGTTCTAATAAAATGTGCTTTGTTATGAAGTATTGCAAGAACCAAAGGTCAATAAGAAGCCTTCTTTTGCTAGCCCCAAAAGTAAAAAAGCATTGTTAAAACAAAGTTAATCTGATAATTCTTAATATTTCTGTGTAGTTTTTATTTTCAGTCTTCCTCAGTTTGTTTAATGTTGACGTAATATTAAACACAAACTCCCCAAAATTAATTTTAATTTGTGCCACAGTTCAAAGAGCTTACACACAAGATTTATGGTAGCTGTAGGTATTTTGCCAAACTGGCCCACACTTATGCAATGTACAATTTTTCCCTAGCATAGGCCTGAGCTTGTGCATGCTTGTATCTTTTGCACATACAGCCAATACAGCTTGAGGATTGTGAGGGATTTGTGAGTTTTTATGATTTAAGGGCAACTCCAAAGCTGCTGTAGTGGGAATCTAGTAGTATTGCACATTCCACTTATTCACAAATCTTATCAGATTCTAGCAGATGTCTTTTCTCCCTGTGAGCCCACATAGGATGATAAATGCAGAAATCCTTGTTCCCCAGATATTATGGTTCTGTGCTCTAGCTGAACAAATAGATAATGGAAGTGGCATGATATAATGACTGTTCCCATGAGTCACATGATATAATGTTCCCATGTGATAGGATGGTTTTTACGTGCTTTAATTAAATCAGTATTCCAAGAAACTCATTCTTAGATTCAAAACAAGGGATTCCAGTGAGATTTTCTCGGGATAAATATTCTTGGTGACATTTGCATTTCTCATTATCAAATGCCACCAGGCATCACCAAAAATTGTCTTCTAGTACTACTTACAGTGCAGCTAATTGGGGGATGACAATTAAAGTCATCCGGTGTGAAAAAAATAATCTTGTAAATAAATGTCCTTGTCAAACTGCATAGTTGGCAACATTTTAATATTTTTTAAAGCTACACTGCTGCATAGCTGATTCACCATACAAAAACTGTAAGGCAGCATACAGGTTAATGTATTAAAATGCAGGGTCTGTGAATCGATAGCAACCAATCAGAAGTTTGACTGAACAGTAAATGCTACCTGCTGATTGGCTACCGCTTGTCATTAGCGGTGGGGGCAATGATCTATCGCATCGTGAACAGGGGGCAAAGTGGCCGACCGTGTTGCCTAGGGAGCCCGGACGGCTTGGCCCGCCATGTGCCTTCTGCCATGTGATACACCTACAATGCTTTACATTTAAATAGTCATAATTATAAAAGTACAGATGTGTTTAAGCACATATATTGAATGGTGGACCAAGTAGGTGGTGCGTCCAAGGCAAGCTCCTGATCCCATTATGCAATTGGTGATTGAAGAAAGCCCAGAACTCCTTTTTGTCTCAGTGATAAATGCATTCAGAGATCATCCAGGAGCCTAAACTAAGGGTAGGCAGATAGAAGTGGTATGTGCCTAGTAGTAATGTGCGGGTCGAGTAAAGCTTGACCCACATGGGAGCCTAACCCGCCTGCTCCCAGCCCAAAACCTACCCAACCTAACCAGTCCCCTATACTTATATACCTGCATCCGGGCAGGCACGCACCTATAAACCCAGAAGTGTACGGTGGCAGGCGGGGAGAGCAGGAGGAAGAGTTCAACCTAAACCTGGAAATAGTGTGCCAAGGTAGGTCCAAACCTACCCGCCCCACAGGTCCCGCAGGTATCGGCTAGAACGCACATCACTAGTGCATAGCCCCCTGCCAGCATTGTGCTTTTCCATTGTTTAGTAGAACACATGGCCCCTTTTTGATATGACAGGGGAGTGGCAGACTTGAATCTGGAGAAGCAGCAAGAAACATAGTGGGGTAAGAAAGTGCAGGACAACGAGGTGGATCATCTGGAGTACTCACAGTGGGTGAGAATATTCCCCTCTATTTGGCATAGACATGTGGGTGGTGGCAAGTAATCATACAGTCATCTAAGGCCAGTGATATACCCAGTGTCAATCGCTACTGTGAGCAATTGACTGTGTCTATTTCAGAAGCTCAAAATAACTCCCCCAGTACAAGTTACTGCTAATTGCCACTTGTTTTGGCATTTTTAGAAAAAAGGTGTTGCTGAACCATTTCTTGGTAAAGCATTGCAAAGCTGTTGTGGAACTAACACTGTAAAATGTTCATCCAAGTTATTGATTTAAGCTGGAAAGTTCCTTGTATACAGTATATGTACTAATTTTACAGCAACTGATTTATTGGATATTGACTTATCTGAATCCCATCTGTGACCAATTAAGGTGTCTAAAGGCTGTTGCTGAGCTAGTACTCTCTGCTTCATAAAGCTATCATTACAGTGATCGATTCCAGCTTGAAATTTTTTTTATATATCTATTAACATTACAGAAAAGGAAATTGATCTTTTTCTTATTCAGTTTTTCATACTGAGTTGTTTGAACTTTTTAATTTATATGAACTTTTGAGTGATGAAATGTATTTGATATTAAGTGTTTTTAATTAGTAGGCTGGGCAGCAACAAAGATTTTTAAGGTGAATTTTATTAAAATAAATTGATTACAGAAAACCCAGCATATTATTTTAATTCTTGTTTCAACCTTATTGATTGAGGTAGGTTTGGTTGCTATTGGTCCATAGCAACACAGGGTTTTCTGTCTCACTCTATTAATCCATTTGGGAATAAATTGTTGATTATGTAGAGTAATGACTTCGGCAGGCAGATCATTGGGGGAACTCTTGGAGAAAGGATGGATGAGAAAGGTATGGGTAAGCAGGAATTAGGGCAGATCAGGCTCAGAACAAGAGGTTATTACAAATTTACCAGCACGTACATTGTCTGGTCTTGGCCTCTATTTTAAAGGATAAAAATACTGGCCACTTTTCAACCTTATTTGGAAATGAGGCCCAGTATGTGATTAAACAATCATTTTTACCCTCAAAATAAGCTGCATTTAAGCAAGTCTTAAAGCATGAAGCGGTTGCCTTACATAATTGCATATAAGCTATATTAGGTTTCAATATCAATAATTCAGTTTTAAGTAGTATCCTTTGTTAACAGTGGCCGTGATAGAAGTAACAACAAGACAAGAAATAAACAAGAAAAGATTTTGCTGTAAATGGAGAAATGTAGTTCCACAGAAATATATATGAATTAAGCCTCAGGGCAGATTTGCTTGGCCTCTAGTCACTTTAATGTGCAGATGTGTGTGCATTTGTCATGCACAGAATAGTCACAAATAGGATGCTTATTAATTATAGCCAATAAGAACTGTCTAATCTCTCCCGAGATTGCTATTCCAGTCTGTGTTATTATTTCTATGGATGATCAAACACTCATTGGCTCTAAATCTCTTTCCTAGTGGTAAAGAGCTATTTTTGTGTTGTCTTTGCTTGAATTCCTCCGACTGCTGTGATTCTGACACAGGCTCAGCTAGTCGTGTATCGTGCACTGATAACGAAACCCAGGCAGGAGCAGACCGAGTTTAAATGAGTTGGGAAATGATATGTTTTGCTGTGGCATTCTCAGCTTTCTGCTGCTGGGAATGAAAATGCATATCATGCAGCTGCTGGATAGTGTGATGGAAACTTCTCTACTGGATGTTGACCTACAGCTCATGGAATCCATTAATGTTCATTGCCTTTCCACAGTAGATCCCAAGTGAGAACAACGCATCTACTTTGTTGCTAAACTAAGCAAAGCAATTCTGTATGGATCACTGCTCTGTGTACGGGGGCATTATACAGGAAAGGGCCATGCAATCAGTCCCAGAGCAGACATAATGTTAGAATATAGTGTTCATTATAGTGGTTGTTCGCCAATATATTTACAAGATTGTTGATACTGTTTTACAACAATTTTCAAAAATTCTCGAGTACTCAGTCTCTTATGTCAAAGGCTTTGGGATTTAACCCAATAATATCTGGATATTGTTTTACCTTCTAAGGAATTGGACAATCCAGAATACCTTACCTTGCTGGGATCCATTTTCAGACCTTCCTGGGTAAAATGATTTTTTAGACAGTGTATCACAAATTTATGTAACGGGTTTGTCCAAATAATCCAGCTGAAAAAGAGAGGAAAATGTTTGGACTGGACCCTGACAGATATTTTAGACAGTGTATCACACATTTATATAATGGGTTTGTCCAAATAACCCAGCTGAAGAAGAGAGGAAAATGTTTGGACTGAACCCTGACAGATTTTTAGACACTGTATCACAAATTTATCTAATGGGTTTGTCTAAATAGCCCAGCTGAAAAAGAGAGGAAAATGTTTGGACTGGACCCTGACAGATTTTTTAGACAGTGTATCACAAATTTATCTAATGGGTTTGCCCAAATAAACCAGCTAAAGAAGATAGGAAAATGTTTCTGCTGGACCCTGACGGCAGACCAAGCTTTTAGTTCTTTAAAAGAATTCTTTATTATCCAACTGTTCTAGCACACCTGGATCCAGGGCAACCATACTTCATTGAGGTTGGTGTGTCTGTTAATGGCATGGAAGAAATTTCACAAGTTCATGATGACAACATTCTAAGGAGCATTTTTTTCTAAACGCCACCATCTCCACCTTAAGATGCTTATTAATAGGATTTAGAGTTATGAAATCTGTGAGCCAAACAAAAACTGCAACTCAAAAGAAAGTTCTCTTTTTTACATACCCCCTTTATGCCCCAGTATTGGCACTCAGGTAACTCTTCTGCAACCACACTGATGCCAGCCTTCCAGCATGGAGGTGATGATGGCAGCATCTCTGAACCAGTAGAAATGCAAAGATCTCAGCCCTGTGCCAGAGGCACGGCTTCATTGTAAGCCCTCTAGCCTAACCAGTAAATGCATAATACATTTACCATTCATAATTTTAAATATCTACTGCTCCTAAAGTTTACCTGACAAAACTAATTTATATATTCTTCTTTATATTGAGAATGTACTTTTTTAATGATTAGGTTAATTACATGGGTTTTAATTTAAGTATACAGTTTGATAACTTAACCTAAATCCTCTATTACGTCATACTTGCATGGTACTGGTAATTATACACTGTGCTAAAAACTGTGTGCAACTTCCCTGTAGACCTTCTAATTTAGGCTTGTTGCCTGAGGCACAAGAAGATTATGTTGCTTTTCCAAGGACACAAGGACTTGACACGGTTGTTGCCAGGGAATTGTAATAGTAAACAAAATTCCACACCTTATGCTAAATGGAGGGCAGGAGAAGAATAGTTTTACTGCTCTCATATATTTAGTAAATATACTTAATGTATAAATAAATATACAGTAGGGGTTCAGCTGCAAAAATAGACAAACATAAGAGAGTCTGTTGACTTATAACTTGAAACTGTTCTTGAAATAAGGCAAACTGTATTCCATATAAGGCAAACTGAACCATATTCCTAACCATGTTCCTACTCTGAGGTGCAGAACAGTTACAGGACCCTGTATGACTAACACAATAGTTACTTACCCTGTGCCCATACCTACTGAAATAGCCACAGAAGCAGGACTTGTATATAATGTGCAGGGCTAATAAAACAATGAATGATTGTTTAGTTTAGGGTTTCTTAACCTTTTTCTCAGATAAAATCTTCACCACCCAATAACTGATTTTAAATTAAGTACCTAATTTTATTGCATAATGTAAGATAAAGTTTTACTTAATGAGATCATAGAGAGTCACCATAAACAGCACAAGTAACCATTATGACTCCCAACTTACAGTTAAGAATGCCCATTATAGGGTGATGAAGCATGGTACGTTTTGTTGCCTGCACTAAATCTGCAGCAGTGTGGGTGCCAAATAGTCAGAAAATACTTTTGCATAGAATGAAAACGCATTTTCACATGCTTACACAATTCAAATGTTTTAGCATCAGGAATACACGGCAACTTCTATATTTTCTGACATTTTGTCACCTCCACCAGAGTTGATTTAGCAAAATGTACCATGTACCATCACCCTTAGATGAATGTTACTAATGGCCCAATTTTGAATTTTGCATATTTTTGCTAAGAATGATAATTCACTACAACATTGTAGTACTACGTTTTGCTGAAATAACCTCATATTGGCAAAAGTAATTTTACTAGTAAAAGTTACCAGATATCTCTGACATTTTCAATATCTCTCTATTTATAAATCTTCACCTTCACAACTTATTGCTCTGGGTGCTTTCAGGTGATTTAAATTCAAAATGAATGGAGGTGCAATTAGGAGGGGTTTTCCCCCTCCAACAAAATTACAAAATGCAGAGGGTACAAAGGACCTAAAATCACTATGTGTGCTATTACCTAAGGGATAATGCTCGGTGGAGCCTGAAACTGTTGCAACTAAAATGTAATGAATCCATTTTAAAATGTACATTTTAGAAAGTTTAAAAAAAAAAAAAAAAAATAGCAAAGGAGAAGTAAATGTTAAAACCAAGCAAGCTTTATCAGAAAGATCTATGTAAATACAGCCATAAACAATCATAGAAAAACTGCTCTGAGTCCTCTATCAAAAGAAACACAGGATTTATTTTCTTCTTTTATGTTCTTCGGTATCAGACTTCCTCTCTCAGAACAATCCTTCAGGGCACGACACGAGTCTGCTCAGTTTGCTTCTCCCCCTGCCTTCTCTGTCCTACCCCCTCCCATCCCAGCTGTAATCTGAGCTACCAACAGCCAGAGCTGCAGCAGGGAATTTACTGTCACCAAACTAAAATAGAAGCTGCTATCTTAAACAAACAGAGGGAGTTTCTAAGATTGTTTACTCAGGTATGGTAAAGCCTTTTACAGAATAAATATAGCATTCTAGCTTGACTATTGTGACTATATGCTCCTTTAAAAAGTCATTATTTGAGGTCTGTTATTAAAAAAGACAGAAAGAGCCTGATTTACGGTTGCCCAAGCCTCTGGGCTCAAGCAATCAGTTATAGAAAGCATAAGTGAGTTTCTGCACTCGTTGTTTTTGTAATCGATTGCTTTGGCTTGCTGCCAAACAGATTCTTTTTTAAAAAAGGAACTGGGTTCATTTTCCATCAGTGGGTTTTTAAAAAAATTAAGCCGGCAGGTTTTAGACGGAGAGTTTAGGGAAAAAAACTGTTCCTTTCTTTTAAAACACATTTGACAGCAAGCTAAAGTAATTGATTATAGAAAATGTCAGTGAGTCTACAAACTCACACACGCTATAACCATTGCTCAAGCCTCCAGGCCCCGCATATTTTGTAAGGGTGACATATATACTGTCAGGGCTTGATGGCCCTTACTTGGTTTGAAGTCAGGACCAAGGAGAAAGCTGAGTTCAGAAAATCCAGTACATGGTATCCAATGGTTTAAGCAAGTATCTTCTGGCAAATGATTGTGGCAGGCATCAATCACCGTAGTCAGAACAGCATAGAAGAATCGGGAACCAGTAAATCAGATCAGAAAGGCAATTTAGGATGCACCCAGGCATTGACAGAATAAGTCCAATAATCGGGCATTGAACCTGGGTCCTCAGCGTCTATTTATTTAGAATTTTCAAGGTCACAGACATTGATGGCTCCAAACCGGAGTGCTCTTGACTATTGACTATGAAAAATGTTACACATAAAGCTAATTTGTATTTATTTAATATTAATGTCAGTTGAGTAGAATTAGTAGTATTAATTGTATTTTTCCTTCTGTGTGGCAAGTATCCTGAATATTTTTGGTACCTATATGTATATGGTAAAATGTATTTATTGTTATTGTATTTAAAGCAATTTTTAAATACTTTGTGGGAGCTGTTTTCAAGAAATCCATTATCCAGAAAGCTCTGAACTATGGGAAGGCAATAAACTCAATTTCAATCAAATAATTAACATTTTTAAAATTGATTTTCTTATTCTCTGTAATAAAAAACATTCTGGATCCTAACTAAGATATATTTAATCCTTAAAGGAGGCAAAACAATCCTGTTGGGGTTAATTAATGTTTAAATTATTTTTTAGTAGACTTTAGGTATGGAGATCCAAATTACGGAAAGATCCCTTATCTGGAAAACCCCAGGAGCCAAGCATTCTGGATAACCGGTTGCATACCTGTATAAGGAATGTGTGTCACTATAGAAGAAGACTAAAGAATACTAGCCCATTTTTTATGTTCAACTCATAATTATGTCCTGAAATATAATATATATATATGTTTTACGTATGGTTCTATGTTTATATGTAATGTAATAATATATTCTAGTTGGCAAGAACATTATGGATTGCTGACAATACAAGCTTCCCCTCCCCAGAAACTAGAATCTCCTCCTCATGTTTAGCCATAGTAGTGAGCTATTTTTATGCCGTGATTGACATCAGAGGATGCTGTTTGCTGTTGCAACTACACATATTTTCTGATGTCAATCACAGCATACAATTCAACATGTACTGATACTGTTAAATACTGTGTTAGTGGTAACTGTTGTCATGTCTCTTATTTAAGGTGGTGATGGCAGAAGAGATAAAACATCTTAAATGGTACCCATGCGTCTATCTTGCAGTATCACTCTTTCCCCTTTTAAACAGGTGTGTTGCTTTTTTTTTGTCAATGGTCTTTTAATTTTTGAGCAAGGCACTTATTAAATGGTGAATCTTATGCAAAATAACAATATAACTTCCATAAATTATAAAAAGAACCAATGTTACATAAGTAGGCATATTTTACAAGTGGGTCAGCACATGACTACATATATATGTATGTATATATAGTACACAGGGAGGAGCACACCCTATACAAGTCCAAATGCCCTTGGTGCAGGTCAAAAATATAATAGAAGAGTGCCGCACACACAGGGTCTTGATGCAAAAGAAAAAGCAGGGACTTGATGCAAGCATAAAAAATCCAACGTTTCGGTCCTCAATAGGACCTTTCTGATATGCCGGTTGTAAAACCTTTTTTTGCTGTATATATAAATATATATATATATATTATTTTATTTATTTTTTTCTATGAGGTGCAGTCCCTTTTTCAAGCCTTGTTTTGTGGAGTAACTCTAAGGCTTTTTTTTAGTGGTCAAGGGTAAAGGTAGCAGAGTACCAGCATATCAAGGCAAAAGTAAATAGTGAGTTGTCCAAATTTTTCCAGAAAGTTGTGTGGGGTGATGAATACCCTCACGAGGAATGTGCTATATAGTACCAATATGAGTAGTATATTTATTCAGTAAGTAACTAAGAGAAAGCTACATTTTCATTTTGGTGAAAGAGAATGCAAAGCACTTTATAAACTAGGTAAATGAGAAACAATGGTCAAGGTAACAGTTGCTTCAAGTGAGTGCACTGTACATTTCGGATAATACAACATAATAGTAAATCTATTTTGGCTCCTTTAATGTTAAAAAATGAGGTCCCAGATAAACAGGCCAAACCTACAATATATAAAAACAAATGTACAACTTAGCTTTAAAGCAAAATTTGAAAAAGAAGGGCAAACTAGAGACTGAATAAAATATACTGGTATATTAAAAGCAAATAAATGAAAGGAATCCCCACTTGTGAATACACGGCAAGAATACATGTATGGCAAGACTATCCCAAAACCCAGAAAGCCAAGGTCCCTGGTCTGAGTTCACTCCGCCAATAACAGCCACCTTTCACTTCTGGAGGAGCCCTCCGCTACTCGGGTGCCGACAGGACTTAATGTGAGAGAACCAGGGCAAATGTTCTGGGCAGCCTAAGGAACCTATGCGTACAAAATCAGAGGGAGGAGGTGTAGTCACAAACAGGCAAATGGTCAAAGCCGTACTGGCAGCAGGTACAAATTCAGAATCCAAAAGCGTGGTCAAAATCAGGCAAAGAGGTCAGGTCAGGCAGCAATCGTCAGAAAACAGGATCAGGCTAGGTCAAACACAGAAAATTCAGATAGAAAACACACCCAGGAACGTTAGAGCAACAGAACCTACGTTGGGCAAAGGAAACATGCACAAGCGCCATATAAATATTTGAATTTTCGTGCCACGTGATGTCATCACGCGCACGTCATCTTAAAAGGGACGCGTGTGCCGAGTGCGCGCCCCTGGGACCACCAGGGGTAAGTATTGTTACATTACCCTCCCCTCTAGAGGGGGCCACTGGACCCCTAGGCTTCCCAGGAAATTTTAAATGGAACTGTCGTTTTACACGGTCAGCCCTAACATCAGAGGCAGGGACCCAAGATCTCTCCTCAGGACCATAGCCCCTCCAATGTACCAAATACTGTAACCTCCCCCTGACAACCCGAGAATCCACTACCCTTTGTATATCATATTCCGGTTGACCATCAACAACCACTGGAGGAGGAGGAGAATGATGACGAACCATCCTGGCTGGTTTTAATAAGGAAACATGAAAGGTATTTTAAGTGAAAGAGATTTTAAGTTCAGGAGGAAGTTCTAAGTGGACAGAAGTGGGATTAATGATTTTGGAAACAGTAAAAGGACCAATAAATTTAGGACCCAACTTAGCAGAAGGAACTTTAAGCGAGATATTTTTAGAAGACAACTAAACCCTGTAACCAGCCTGATATTCTTGTCTATCGGCAGCTCTCTTTTGTGCATTCACAGCAGAAGACAAAGTATTCTGAAAAACTGGTCTGAGAAAGAGAAAGCCCTTGGATGAAGGCCGTAAACAATAATGAACGGAGATTCCCCCGTGGAAGCATGAGTAGCATTATTAAATGCAAACTCAGCCCACAGAAGAAACTCTGCCCACTGAGACTGATTATTGGACACAAAACATCTCAAGTATTGTTCCAATGACCGACTTTGTCCTTTCAGTTTGGCCATTAGTTTGAGGATGATAGGCAGAAGAAAAGGACAAATCAGTACCCAAGAGGAAACAAAAAGCCTGCCAAAACCTTGATACAAATTGAACCCCTCTATCAGAGACAATATTTAGAGGAGCCCCATGAAACTTGAAAATATTAGAAATAAAAAGTTCTTCCAGAGTCTTTGCAGAAGGGAGGGTGGGGAGGGAACAAAATGGCACATTTTACTAAACCAGTCCACCACTACCCAGATAACCTTATTACCATTTGAAGGAGGTAAATCGACAAAAAAGTCCAAGTGACTGCAGCAAGCCCTGAGGTACAGACCAATTTGGTTTGGAACGTTGGCAAATTGCACAAGAAATTATATAGACTCCTATATTCTGTCTCATTGTAGGCCACCAGAGTGAACAAGACAACAGAGAATAAGTCTTATTTTGACCTGGATGACCAGCTAACTTGGAATCATGAGTCTCGGACAAGACAGCCTCACGCAAATTCTCTGGAACAAAAAGTTTACCGGGTGGTATCTAAGCTTTAGAGAGAGAGGTAAAAAGATCTGGACTCAGGGCAGCCACAATCACTTCCTTTGGAATAATAGTGTCTGGTTCCAAACTCTCTTTAGGGTTAGAGGCGTCGGCCTTCAAAATTTTAGACCCTGGCCTGTAAGCGAGCATAAAATTGAACCGAGTGAAAAATAAGGCCCATCTCACTTGTCTAGGATTTAAACGTTTTGCAGATTCAATATATAATAGATTCTTATGATCTGTGAAGACACTAACTGTGTGTTTAGCCCCTTCTAAAAGGTGTCTCCACTGCTCAAAAGCCCATTTAATTGCCAACAACTCCCTGTTACCAATGTCATAATTAGCCTCCGTTGAAGAAAATTTCCTAGAAAAGAAGGCATATGGGTGAATTTTATCAGTAGCAGGGTGCCGTTGTGACAACACCGCCCCAGCTCCTATTTCCGATGCAGCCACTTCCACCAAAAATGGGAGGGTGGAATCTGAGTGGCGAAGTAGGGGAGCAGAAATAAATGCTTCTTTAAGAAGCTTAAAGGCTTCTACTGCTTCCCTAGGCCAAATACTTGGATCTGCCCCTTTCTTGTTGAGGGTAGTGATTGGAGCTACCAGGGAAGAGAATCCTTTAATGAATGGCCTATAATAATTGGCAAAACCGAGGAACCTTTGGATGGCACGTAAAGAAATGGGTTGAGCCCAGTTCACAATTGCCTCCACCTTAGTTGGCTCCATCTCTAATCCGTGTTGGGAGATTATGTACCCTAGGAAATGAACAGAGGAAAGCTCAAAGATACATTTCTCCAGTTTAGCATATAAGTGATACTGCCGGAGCCTATGTAGTACCTCTAGGACATGACAGTGGTGCTCCTTTAGATTAGAGGAGAATATTAAAATGTCGTCTAGGTATACCACTACATAGTGCCCCAGGAGATCCCGAAATATATCGTTCACAAACTCTTGGAAGACAGCAGGGGCGTTACATAAACTGACCATAAAGGCATTACTAGATATTCATAATGCCCATCTCGAGTATTAAAAGCTGTCTTCCGGGGGGCGTGGCTTGGCGCTGAATGTGAACAGTCGCACCTAGAGACTGCTCCGTGCCCCGGTCCTTATAATCCTGCAGATAAGCGCACTCAAACCGCACAGAACGGAATCCTGGGGATATACCGGAGAGCCCTTACCCCCGAGAGCACTAATGGGGCAAAACAAAGCCCAAAAAAGGGCATCAGAAGCCGCATCAAGACTCGAAAAGTTTTCCTGCGAAGCACGGCACACCCAAGATGGTGGCGAGTAGAGCGCGGCCCAGCCACCACCACAGCGGCAGACTAGAGGGGAACCCAGCTTCCGCACAGGGACCCCCGAGCCTCCTCAGCAACCCCGCCAATTGAACCTACATTAGCTGACCTACTCTTGGAAATCAGGGCCTCCAAGAAATCCTGTACTTCCCTCATATGCTCAAAAACTGACGAGATAAAAGTCAAGCTATCTATAATAAAGCAGGACTTCCAGAAGCTGCGGGAAAGAACCACGCTCTTAGAACGCCGGGTAAGCTCCCTGGAGGACGTTTCCAATCCAATGCCCGACCTACTGCAGCAGCTACACCACTCCGTCAACTCATGTGCAGCCAAGTCCAACGACCTCGAGAACAGACTCCGTAGGAATAATCTGCGGTTCCTTGGCTTTCCCGAACGCTCGGAAGGCAACTCGCCGGAAAAGTTCATAGAAGCCTGGCTGGTAGAGCAATTCTGCAGGGAGTCGTTTTCCACAGCGTTTGCGGTCGAGCGCGCACATCGAATACCCACCAAGGCCCCAATACCGGGGGCACCAGCCAGACCGCTAATAGCCCGACTGCTGAATGCGAGGGACAGAGATTCAACACTGTCGCTAGCCCGCAAGAAAGAGCAGATAACCTACCAGGATGCCAAAATATCAATCTTTGGTGATTTCTCTGCTGAAATCCAAAAGCAAAGGGCCCGGTTCCTGGAAAGTAAAAGGCGCCTTCGAGAGATGGGCCTCCAGTACGCCATGCTGTACCCGGCTTGGCTACGAGTTATTGAAAACGGGACCACACACTTCTTCACTAACCCGCAGGATCTCTGCAGTTGGATCTATGCTAGGAGAAACCGTTAAGGGACTCCTGTTCTACACTGGACCCGCAAGACAGGGTGATCTCTCGCTATGGACTCATTTTTCCTGAGTATAAGAGACATAGGACAACCCCAGGTCGTATAACCTGTATGATGTGCTATGTTTGTTAGTTTGTACCCCCCGATTATACCCGTTAGTTGGTGGTTAAGTTATCTGCATTAGGACCGGGACTGAGCATACATTACGAGTGAACTACTCTAACACTACCCCCAGAATCACTAAGTGGTGACAAGCAATTTACTTACTCTCACGGCCGGAAGGCACTGTGCAGGAAGTCAACAGCAATTTACGATCCCTAGTTGACTCGGCTGGCCTGATGGAGGTGTGGAGGCACTTACATCCTAATACTCGCCAATACTCATGTTACTCCCAATCCCACACAGTGTTATCAAGAATTGACCTGGGATTTGTCAACAAGGTAGCACTCCCCCGGGTAAGAGAGAATATCTTGCAAGGGGCATCTCAGACCATGCCCCCCTGGAGATCCACTTCAGGGAAGCAGAACAAGCTAAGAAACCAAGGTGGTCACTGAACCCAGCGTGGCTGGGAATTCTAGACAACTGCCAACTGATAGAAGCTGCCACTAGGGAATTTATCTCACTTAATGAGCACACGGTGGGCACATTGACTTTCTGGGATGCACTGAAAGCATACCTTAGGGGCCTCTTTAATGATGAAATAACAGCCTTAAAAAAGCAGTCCAGGAACGCACAGCACCAACTAGAGTTTGATATCTTGGAACTGGAGGCAGAGGCCGCTGCCACCCCACTCCTGGGCAAATTTAAGCAGCTAGAAAGAGCCCAGGAAAGGTATGCAGAATACATGAGAGACAAAGCGCTCGCCCAGTATACCTTTATGAAACTGAATATTATGGAGTATGGGGAAAAGGCAGGGAAGCTGTTGGTCCACCTAGTAAGAACGCAGTCCACCCCCAATGCAATCACGTTATTAAAAAAAAAAAAAAAGCTGTCTTCCACTCGTCCCCCTCCCTGATTCTGATTAGATTGTATGCACCTCTAAGATCAAGTTTAGTAAAAACAGAGGCACTTTTAACTCTATCGAAGAGTTCAGAAATCAAGGGAAGAGGGTTACGGTTTTTAACCGTGATCTTATTCAGACCTCTATAATCGATTTTTATATACAAAGATAAAACCTGCTCCAGCGGGAGAGGAGGAGGGTCTTATGAATCCTCTTTCTAAGTTCTCCTGAATATATTCTTCCATTGCCTGCATTTCTGGAGGAGAGAGAGGATAGGTTCTACCCTTGGGAGGAATAGCGCCAGGAACTAACTCAATTGCACAATCATAATGCAAATGTGCAGGAAGAGTCTCTGCCGCTTTCTTAGAAAAAACAGCAGCATAAGCTGCATAGGGAGGAGGTAACCCCTCCAGAGAGGTAATTGCCAGAGAGATAGAAGTTAAAAGACAGAACCCTTCACAGTCTCCACCCCATTGAGGAATCTTAGTAGTGACCCAATCAATATGCGGGTTATGTTTCTGTAACCATGGAAGACCTAAGATCACAGGGGTGTCGGGCAGTTAATTATATAGAAGGATATTTGTTCAATACGAGAACCCTCAATGGACAAAACTAGGTCCTGCGAATTGAAAGACACAAAACCACACCGCAGAGGACTCCCATCAATAGCCAGTAATCTGACTGGAGGAACCAAAGAGATACAAGGAATACCCATTTTACGGACAAAATTGACATCCGAAAAATTCCCAGCTGCTCCAGTATCTAAAAAGGCCGAAATCTCAACACTAACCCCTCCCCATTCAAGGAGGACAGGTAGGAAGATCTTAGAAGAGATAATTTGGGGAGTAGAAACTGCATTACCCAAACAGGACTCCCCAGACCTGCTTAGGCTTTGCAGTTTCCTGGCCGTTTTGGACAATTGTTGTATAAATTACCCTTCTCCCCACAGTACATACATAACCCATTATTACTCCTATGGAGCCTCTCCTCGGAGGATAAGCAGGTAGAACCCAATTGCATATGCTCTTCCAATGAAATGGGAGTGGAAATAATGAGTAGTAATGAGCTCTGTTTGTGATATAGCTTCTTAACATGCTAACAAACACAAAAATAGTTTTTTAAAACCCAAATTTGTCACAAAAAAAGTTTTATTATGCAACAAAACCACGACAATTCTAAATGTGAAAATTCATCAGCTAAAACCTTGCAAGATCATGTAGATCACAGTTTTGGAGGTTTTGAGATTTTTGACACTGGCTTTCATGTGACAAGTTGAAAAAGCGCAACTTTGTGCTTTTTCAGTTTGGATCTTTTGATAAATGCCTACCGTTTGTTTTACAGTGGTTAGTTTTTCGTGGTTTCAAACAAATAAAAAATGAGTTTTAGTAAATCCCCTCCCCCCCTGTGTTGCCATGGATATTGAGTCACATAGGCCTGTTTTATCAGGATGCAAAAGTACCTTTAACTGGACTAGCCAACCCGTAGTATTACAACGGCTAATGAACCGCGTCTCACTTCATCCTTAGCAAGATAACATTTGTTGACTGAGAAGGTTTTCGTTAGTACAGTAGTTCATCAACAGCTGGAGCACTAGAGAGTATAAATCCCTATTGGGCACTTATTCCAAGACTGCACCCAGAGATGCAATATCCATGAAATGAGAAGAGAGAAGAAATGTACTGAATGAAGCAGAAGAGAAAAAAGATTGAAGGTGCTGAAGCAGAAGGAAGAGGGGAAAATGTATTGAACAGATCTCTCTGTCAACACATATTCGTCTTTTCATATCTGGAACAATTCATGTTAAGTTTCCTGGACATTCAATTAACTCTTAAAACAAACAACAGCATTAATAACTACCAGAATTAAAGTGACGGCAGTGTATTATTGTATATCTTTAAGATGCCAGGTGCAGCATTAACTGATTGTCCTGGCCCATTAGATGTCAGAATCTAATTAGAAAAATGCTTTTAGCAATTAAGAGAACTTAAACGAAAGAAATGGATGTATCACAAACATATACACATATATAGCTGCTTATAAATATATATATATATATATATATATATATATCTGTGTGTATTAATAATTTTGGAGAGTGGATGTTAGGGCTCATACAAGTGCTAAAACATGCACAAATTGTCATGTATTTAAATTAAAATATATCTTAATGGAGTTTCACAATATAAAGAATTTGGGAACAGTTAATTCAGAAAATACATGCAAATCTCAGATTACACAGTTTACATGTAATCATACATTAAAGAGGAGGGGAGTGTGAGTAGGGGTTAGGATTCGGGGTAGAGGGTCTGGCACCCCCGTTCATTGTGGTCTGCTGCGTAATTGTTATTCTAGGTGGGCCCTAATAGTTTCAATTGAGTGTTGGGCCCCTGGGGGAAAATAATATTGCACGTGGTGTCTGCAAATACAGGCTGTCGTGCCTAAATAGGGACAGATGATAGGTATAAAAGATTGCAGAAGGCACTCACAGTTCCATGGACAGGCGTATAAGTAAAAGAAAAGTTTTATTTTAATATGGAAACATAAGGTGTAGAAAAAGCCTTAAGCGTTGTTTGCACTGATGCATTTAATCATAAGCTATAATTAAGTGCATCCATGCACAAAACGTATAAGGCTGTTTGTATACCTTATGTTTTTAAAATAAAGTAAAACGTATGTGTCTGTATGTGGATCTGTGAGTGCTTCCTGCAATCTTTGGTATGATTATTTTTTTTTTATTATTATTAGACTATATGCATCTTTTCTATATACACCTAAGAGGTATGGCCTTGTCTAACAAATGGCATTAAGGCAGAAAACTAAATCTGTGCATATATACAGTATTTAGTTCTGCAATAAGAAAGAAACAGGTATACATTCAGGTTATTGCTTTAATTAAAAGCCACATTTGTTATTTGTTGTAATAAACAGTACAGAACAGTATGTCATTGGGTCTTCAGAGGAATTGTGGGAGGTGTAGAGGGTACAGAATCTAATCAAACTTTCCTTCCAAGTGAGACCCTTGGCATAATGAACTCCTCCTTTTCTAATCTGCGTAGACACTGGCAGTAATAAGGGGAGAAGATATATTATACAGAATGCATGTTGTCTCCCAAAACTAGCTCTATTTTCCTGGGAGAGAAGGGGGAAGTAAGTGAAAAGTCTTGATCATTATCCATTTATAGAAGGCATAAATGGATTCTTAAATTAAAAGAGCAAGCAGAACGCATTTAACTACAAATCTGTTATTGGTCTTGTATCGAACATCCTCGAGGTGCCTCTTTATGGAAAAATATGCTAACCTGACCAACCTATCTTTGTTTTCAAAATCCCCTTTACCCATCTTCAGATTCTATTTCCATAAAATGTGTTCAATAGCGTAAATTGCCAGGGTTGAATTTGTCATTCGTACTTAAGGGGCACCTGGTCAGTTCAGATATATCAATCTATGTGCTCTCTTAAACCTCTATCAGTAGCCTTCAACATACCATTATTCAGGAATTGTCAAGCAAGTCTCAAAATAATCACTTCAGATGGGAAAAGAACCAGGTTACAGTGAGTTAGTCAGGCGTTCTATGGTAGCCTGGCAACAACCACGCTGCCATCTCAATGATAGGCAAACAAGTGTGTTCTGAGATTACTTTTTTCATTCTGTTATCAAGACAGGCACACATTTTAAAGATAAGGCACTCTTCTACTGAGGCCTTTTCCCTGCAATAGGTGTCAACCATCACAGCCTTTTGAGTAGACAATAGTCTTAATGATGAGTGTTCTCTACCCAGATGGACTTTAAGGTAACCAGCTTAATTAGAAATGCTGCTAATTTTAATTAAGTGCAAATATTTTACTATTCAGAAAAATGTTTAAATGTATTTGTAAATGTCATCTTTTAACAAAATATGTGTATAATTAATTAGTGTTGAATATTTTTGGAAGGTATGTATATATGCAGAGACTAATTGTCTTATGTAATAATATTTAAAATACAATATGTAAAAATACCTAGTATCAGTGGCATGGGGCGAACTTGGGGGCTTACCTTTATTTACATCATGTTATCCGAGCACCTCCCCAAGCATGTGGTTGTACATTGTACTACATGTGGGCATGGAGAGATCATGCAGTTGGACTGAATAGGTGCAGTCAAGGTCGCCATCAGTAACCATGAGTCCTCATAAGAAAGCAGGACCCTCACCTTTGGTCCCTGGGTTGTAATATTGGGCGAGTAATACAATGGCACTCAGGGCTACAAACGGGACAAGCCCTTAATTCAAATTTATTGGGGTAGTGCACTACCGCACTACCGCACTACCGCACTACCGACAATTTCTGGACTTTTGGAGGGTGCCGATCCCTCTGGCAGTGAGCACCGGGCGCTGAATTCACTTTGGAGAGTTAAGGGTGTGCGAGGAAGGTCTCTGTTGTAGGCTTGTAATATTGGGCCCCAGTGAAAAAAAAAAGGTCCCTGGTCACACCCATGGTCTGCCCCTTACACACCTCAGTTATGCTAAAACCCGCCCATGATACACTGAAACTCCACAAACCTTCAAATTAAACCTTTTTATCTTGGAGAGCCAATCTGTCTTGGGGCCCCTGGCTGCAGTACCCTTCATACCCCCTGATAGCATCATGGGTGCAGGCGGAAGGTTAGTTGTGAGGGTGATTGGAACGCAGGTCTTGCCTCCATGATATGCCAACAGTTCAAAAGGGAGTAAGTTATTGCACTAGACACAGCCCACCAATAACTAATCATGCAGATTATTACATGCATGTATTAATTGAAATGTTTTCATACTTTTTACTTTGAGTCAGGTCAAAACCAGGTAAAAAGTGAAAATATTGCTGTATAAGTCATTGGGTCAGATTCAAATCAATGATAAAAATTTCATTTGATAGTTTATCACATTAAAACTTACAGGTGAAATTCAAATAGAGGAGAAAAACTTTTTTTCCTAACTCAGTTCTAGTTTTTCCCATAGATTTCAATAGAGTTTTCATGTGATGTATGTATGTATAACTTTATTTATAAAACGCCACATGGGTACGCATCGCTGTACAATTTTAAAATATACAAAATTACACACAGGGAGGACAAGTGTTATAAAAGAATACAATAAATAAGTTTAAATACACAGGGAGTAAGTGCCATGTGGTATGAGACACAGTAGGAAGGAGGTTCCTGCCCCATAGAGCTTACATTATAAGTGGTTGGGTAACATACAGGCACAAATTGGAAGGTAATACGGGCACAAATTGGAAGGTAAACAGTGTGATAAGTTTTCCTCATCAAATTGTATCTGACCCATTATTCCATAAATATCTAGGGCAGCAAATAAGTGTTCATTCCAAATCTCAGTATCTGTGACACCTAAAAGTCACCTGATCTCACCTCAACTGGCCTTTTGCCTTGACTTCTCTACTGGATTGGCGCTACAGTTTGGGAGCTAATGCCTTTGGGAATATGCCCTTTTCTTTCTTATTGTCTTCCCTCCACACATTTCTGTCTTACTCTTTTCCCTTCCCTTTCTCTCTGTCCATATTTTTATTGTTTTTATCTCCCCACCCCTTGTCTATAATTACTGCATTCAACATCTTTACTTTTCCCATCCCCTCTTTTCTACTCTCCTTTTTTCTTTCCCAGTTCTTTCAATTTTCTTTGTGCTTTAGCTACCCCCCATGCCCCTGTCACTTGTATTCTCCATCTTCTTTTTTTAATAAGCTCTCCCATCATTTTTATTACTCTTCTGCTTTCCCATTATGCACATGCCAAGCTACATCTTTGTGCTGTACCTTTTATAGGAATCTTGCATATCAGACATAATCAGGCCCCATCCTGTAAAAATTAAATTAAAAAGTTGCTTCTTTTTCATAGAAAAGTACACACCAAATATAATTATTGGCCCGGGTGCTCATATCCCAGGCACCTCACTTCTGTCTTTAGGGTTACTCTTTTAGTACACACGGAGGCTTATATTAAAACCCAATCAGGCAATTCATTTGCCCAGGTATTAGAGCCCTAAGCCCATAGCAAAGGGCAGAATCGAAATATCCACTTACAAAACGTTGTGCTCCACCAGACCAGTTAAAAGCTAATCTTTATTAGGACACCATGAAAAGCTTGCTTGATCTTTTTGAGAATCCTTTACTTCCCCTTTTAAATTTATTTTCTTAAGAAAAAGCTGACTTATCATAGGACTTTGGGTTAAAAACATTCTACTTGCAGTGCTGTAAAAGTTGTATTGCTATATAAACATGTTTTTTTGAGCAAAAGCTTACATAATTTTTAGGGTTTGGTTTTCTCCTGTGCCATTCCATCTTTGGTCTGGTTTTGTCCTTTGTTCCCAGTATGATTAGAGATATATATAGTATTTTCTTAGCTCTTGTTACTGTAGTGTTCCTAGAACAGCAGATTAGCATTAAGTCTAAATATTAGGCCCCCTTTTCACTACCTCTTCTAAACCTTTCTATTAGAGGAAAAGTGATGCATCCTGACCCAGGCAGGGTTTATTTAATTTGTGAATCCAGTCACTGGACCTGATTTATTAATTGCTTATAGTAATGATTCATAAATCTGGCTTCTCTGTCAGTTGCTGGCAAAGCCTGTTGGATACTGAAGCCTAAGAAAAAGATATGACAGGTGCTTTGCTTGCAGATTGGGTTGAGTACTGATTCACATTCAGAGCATGCCAGCAGCATGATAAAAAGTTGCATGGGAGGATCCTGATATAGTATTCCACTCACAAACGCCTTCTCGCTAACAGCCAGAGAATCATAGGTTACCTGCTCTTTATATAGACTTAGAGCAGAGAATGTCACAGAAATAGCGTAGAGGCTGAGGCTATGCAGGAAAAAATTGAGGAAATATATGAAATGCCATTTATGACTATTTTAAGCCATTTAAAAACTGGAGGAGATAATTAAAAACTGGAGGCCCATGGGCCAGATTGGCACTCCAATGGCCCTACTCTGCTAATATATAGTCATACTACATAGAAGGAGCAAAAACAAATATGTTGGTTTAATTTATGTTAGAAATCCAGCTTCTTCTAAAATTCACCATGCTTTAGTTATGAAAAATAAAGGTCCCTTTGTATTTCATTCCCATTGTTCAGATACAGTTCTTGGCCAAGGTATTTTCCAGCTGGTGCCCCTTCAGTCTGTATCGATGTCTCCAGAGTTATAACTGAATGTGACACTTCAGAGTGTTATGCCCATGACATGCAAAGCTTTGGGCACTTTGCTGATAAGGATGAACAATTATGTGGGCACATTATTAGGCTTGCTTTTGTTGCTTCAAAGTGGAAGAAAGGACGTAGAGCACACTTTGGACACGAGGAATCCGTTAAAATAAGGCACTCTTTTGTTTTTAAACATGACGAAATAAAGTACAGATTTTAACGGATTCCTCGTGTCCGAAGTGTGCTCGACGTCCTTTCTTCCACTTTGAAGTTACTCCCCCTCAGCTGCAGGTTTGGGGCTGTGAGCACCCGGACCATTGCCGGACCTTGGTGAGCATGCTGTTTCTCAGATCCTAGATTATACGAGAGATAGACTCCAATACTCGAGCGACAGGCTCGGGGTTTAAACACCCGGGCCTCATCTAACCACGTGGTATTTATAGTTTGTTAGTTTATTTTTCCTTTCACTTATTTGTTTATTACTTATTTATATTGTTTCTGGGAAATTTTGTTTCGTTTTAGGGTTTTCCTTAGAGCGATCTGTGAGTGTTGTCATTCTACTGTTTATAAGTTTCATTATATATTAGTGATTGAGCTGGGTTATGGCTCTATAACAGGCCTGTCACCACTTCTGCTGGCATTTGTCCTGGTTGGGCTGCGGCCAATTCAATGTATGCAAATTTTTTTAAATAGCTGATGCTTTGGCAAAGATTTCTGGCTGTTTCTTACTAGAAAAGCCTGATGTGCTAGAATTCTGCATTCATAGAAATAGCTATAGATATTTTGTACAAAATGATAAGAGCTTTGAGAATTATGATGAGATATTATGTGACTGTTTGCAATGTGGCGGAAGGTAAAACAAACAAGTTTGCTTTGAATGGGATCACCCTTTTCATCAAAACAATGGGATCACACTTTTCAACAAATCAGGTTTAGAAACATCCTGTATCACATCTTACCCATATTACCACCCTAACAACCAAGCTAACATCTCATTGATACAATTTATTATATGTTGACATTATTTCAAGAATCTGAGTTTGACTGGGTCCTAATTGTCTTTGCATTATTTCTTTTGTAGGATACATAATGCCATTTTTCCAAGTGAGACAGTTTTCATACTCACATTATTGCATGTTATTAGTGCGCCACTTCATGGATTGGCCAATGCGTTTGTTTTTGGGCTAGATAAAGAAACATGGGACCAGTTGAATTTAACTTCAATACAGGTGAGTACCTTCTATAACAGTGCAAAACAACTTTTTCTTGTATTATTTGTCATAGCACATTTTTAAGGGCTGGATCATATTAAAATGGTGATACCACACATAGAAGTCTGTAAAGCCCTTGATCAGAATGAGGGCCATAAAATTCCCTTACCGGTATTTGCCCTCATCTTGCCCCAAGCCTAGAGCAAGACATCCCTGTTCTATAAGATATTATTTGGGTTATGTAATAAAAGGTAGCTTTTACTGGTCACCTGTTTCAACGAGAAGATAAGCTTCTGACACTGTTTTCATTCAATAGATTAGCCACAATAGTGCAAGATAAAAAGCTATATTTATTCTGAAGAATGCTTTACCATACTTGTGTACACAGCCCTAGAAGCTGTCTCTGTTTAAGATAGCAGCTGCCATATTAACTTGGTGTGACATAACTTCCTTCTCCTCCTGCTTTGAGTATCTGGCTGGATTGTAACTCTAGTCTGAGATAACAGCGGGGAGGGGGAGAGAGGAGAAAGCTGCTCGGGTAGGCTGCCCAGGGCATGAAGTTTTAGCTGAGAGAGGAAATATGATAAAAAAGCCTGTGTGTACAGAATAGAAGGAAATAAATGCCATGTTTATTTTGACAGAGGACTCAGAACAGCAGCACTGTGAGTGTATTGGTGTATTTACATAGACCTTTCTGATAAAGCTTACTTAGTTTTAACCTTTCCTTCTTAAAAAGCTAACATCTTTTTGGTTGCTCTGGGTTACTGCTCCAGGGCAAACTAAGTGCCTTTTATTAAATATGGTGGTTTATTTAAATGTGTTTTCTGTTTTACATTATTATATACAATTTTCAATAGCCTGCTTAGATTTGGCTTATATTCGGATAAACAATATTTTTCAGTCTCAACTCTAACATCCACATTTACCATGTTAAAAAGTGTCATTGTTAAAGTGCTTCCAAAATCGTGCATAGCATAATCTGTAAATAAACAATAAAGACTGAAACATAACCTCCATTACAATCAGAACAATTAGTTTATGCAAACAATGTAATATGCATCCATTATTAACCATCCCCACCGACCATGAAGTTCCTGAAAAATTTGGCTTTTCCTGAAAGCAATAAGCAGTCTGTAAATGGAAGAAAAAACCCCACACAATACATGTTTTCAAAATGTGCCCTCTACTGCAGCAGTACTCCATAAAACCAAAAACACTAAAACCTAAAAACCAAATGTTAGATCATTGCGCTTAGCAGTTTAGCAATGGTTAAACCAAGGGCTGCATGGGCAACATTTGGAAACATGATAGAAAGCAAAGTCTTTGTCACAATGTGTTTATAATAACGATTTTACCATATACATAAGCCCAAGAGCAATTCTAATATGAATCCATCATTGTCACACATTGACTGTAACTGCAATTCAGTCTTCTCAGCTCACAATTACACAACTTTTTCTGTTGCTGCTTACAGTATGTTTTATTTAGGGTACAAATATTAACCTCAGCCTTTACTTGTTAACAGTACTCCTCTCATTTAGCATAAATATTGTGCAATAAGATTTACATTAAACCTAGATGTGACTTCTATTTTAAATCCAAACCTTTTCAATAGAAAACCAGCTAATATAAGAAGCTTGCAATATATAGGTATATTAAGGTGTCTTTTGCATTTGCTGAATTTGCTAATCTAATAGAGGTCATTTCATTGGATGAAATGTGTTTATAGAAGGTATAATCAGTTTAGACTGGGGATTCAAGCCTTTGTCTCTTTATACCTAAGAAAACTAGTTAGTCAAATGAGTGCTATTTATCTACAGGCCAAATATAAAAATTAGGTATAGATAATATATAATTTTATATATATGGCCTCTCCCATGTATTTTAAATTATGTAATTGCTTAACAGAAGCAACAAGCTGTAAAAGTAATGTAACAGTTACAAATATATTTTATGTAAATGGTAAATACATATGGCTTTTTAAAACCAAAACAATATCTTATTTTTTCTGTCGGTTGAAAGCCAAAATCAGAAAAGATATATATTTGCTCTTCAGCTACAGCCAGAGCAAAGGTGGTCTTTGCAGGGGTATGTTGTAGGGTAGTTTTTTATTCCAGCTGCATAAACCTTTTTTACTGCTGCATGTTTGGCAGGTTAACAAAAAATATACCCCAACTTCTAAGACTGATGTCTGAATTAACAGATTTTTTAATATTTTATATTGAAATTTGCCATGGAGCTAGACATAGATTTCCCAGGTGCCCTTAGCCATGTAACTTGTACTCTGATAAACTTTAGTCACTCTTTAGGCCCCTGCCATATGGGGCGGACTCTCAGCAAGCTGAGCATCTGCCCCTGTTTAAAAAGCTGATTGTTGTGCATGCACCACAAGCCATTGTGTTGGCATGGGTGCAGACACACTGAGCAGAATTCGGCTAAAAAATGCATACACAAGCAGTTTTGTACTGAATTCCACTTCGAATTCCTACACAATGGCTTTTTAAAGCATAGAGGCATATTCTTGGCCTTCTGAGAGTCTGCCCCGTATGGCAGGGGCCCAAAGACTGACTAAAGTTTACATCAGGAAGATTTTTTGAGTGTAGGGGCATATTTATCCACAGGCCAAAGATCTGCCCTATGTGGCATTGGCTTTACTGCTGCACTACAAGATGTAGTGATATCACCCTCCCCTCTGCAGAACAATGGGAAGGTTACAAAATAAAAGCTCCCACCTATTGGTAGATATGAGAATACCACTCAATCCAAATCCAAATCAAGCAAGTCATGAGTAGTAGAAACAATAACTCATCTGAAAGCAGTTCCATTTTTTAGTGCTGGCTCCTTCTGAAAGCTCACAATCAGGCACAATTCAACTAAACAAAATACATTTATTGGTTAAAGCAAAGAATTTAAATGCTAGAATTAATTATTTGCAATATACACAGTACATTTTAGTACTTTAATTTAGTAATCATGTCAGAATCCCTTTTAGTATGTTTAGATTGTTACTTCTTGTGAGCAGAGCCCTCTGATCCCATTTTTATGTCTAACTCTTGTTAGGTAAATTATTGCAAGACCCCTGTTTGTTATAAATCAATTGATGCTATATAAATAAATGAATATCTTTTACCCACATGCCATAAGCTCTAAGTATGGATGCACCAAATCCATAATTTTTGGACTTGAGCAAATCATTCAGAAAAGATTTGGCCAAATAAACTGAATATGAATCCATTTTGAATATTTACATTTGGGGTGAAAACAAATGTTTACTTTTGAACAGGTGAGTAGTAAATGTTACTTGCTAATTGGTTGCTCTTGGTGATTAGTGACCAGTAACTTGGCACCTTTTATTACAGAAAGAAGTCCCGTAGATGCCTCCATGCATACACTATACACTGAAGGCACTGCAATTAGGCTTTATTGACATTTTTAGTCAGCTTAGGAAAGTGGTGCCATATTTCCATGCCAAGCTGGCACAGACAGAAGATTTGATTCAGTTACAAACCATTTTGTGTGTCACCTTAGACTGTATTGTCTGGTAATGCAATAAAATTGCTGACTGCCTATTCCATGAACATGTTGTGTGATCTTAACTATATAGGGAGACTGGAATAGCAAAAAGGAAATTATACTAATGAACATTAAATCACACAAATGGTTCAGTCTTTGCTCAATATTTTGGGTGCCTGTCTTTTTAAAGAGTACTTCCTTCATTCTTCTGTGCTGACTGGTAAAATAGTTTTATTCCACCCTCTCCCACATGCAGTGAATTAAAGCAATTAACCCTCTGCTTACTTGCAACCTATAAATCACTTATGTTGTTTTTCTAGGCATTTTTCTAGGCATTTGTATCTCATTAGAGGGCTGTACCCAAATTAACTGCACATGCTCAGGGACACATGGTTATCTAAAGGAAAAAAGTTCTTAATCTCCATTTAGTGCAGTTGAAAACTAATAACAGATCCCACGCTTCCCTTATTTTTTAATAATGAAATCCTCCTGAGCTCTGAGTTCCAAATAATTTCATTAGTTCCTTTTTACTCTGGGTGTCCAGTTTTGCAAATGATGCTGTAATTGCTATGTTATACATATTTGGTATGGTGTTCCTACAAGAGCCAGCAGCCAATCTCTATGACATATTTGATGGTGTGTTCTACCAACCAGTGAGCCTCTGGATAGCAGCAGAGCTCATACTGGCTATAGCCGTGATGCACTCAGAAATCTCATCTATTGATTTTCTATTAAAGTCCAATGTGATTTCTGTGTGCATCACTGTGGGGCAACAGAAAAAGCATGCAATTGCACTCTCTAAAATTCTGAAATCAAGGTATGACAATTCTAAGTACTGCTGCGAGCAGTTGGATCCAGTTTCATATGTGAGCGATTTCGAGTGCAATCGGCAAGCTTTTTCCCCAGAATTCCAGCATCATTGCAGTCGCAAGGGGGCTATGCACCAACTGCAACTGTGCTGGATCTGGTAAAATTACTTTGTGTATCTTGACACTAGTACTTTTTTACTTGCATCAAGTAATGTCTCTGCCCGTACAAAATAACGTCTGCGCTGCCTACCCTGATTGAAAAAAGAACCTTGGAGCTACCATCTGGTCTGGTGGTAGGGTCCCCTGCGTCAATAACCACAGTAGCGCTTGATTCAGAACAGAAGGAAGGGAGGGCTGATTGTCACTGAACGCAACTATACGGAAGTGCATTTTGGAGCAAGTACCTTTGTTGAAAGTGGTTTTAAGCTCAACTGACTGCAATGAAATTGTGGGGACTTCACTTATGGACATGAATATGCCCTATGGTGTTTTACATAAAATTTATTATAAAGTTATCAGATTAGAATGTGTTCTCATTCTGCTTTTGTTTACCACCCTTAAATATTATCCTGAGCTTTGAGCCAGTGCTTGGGTTTATTTATTTGCATAAGCATTGCATGATGCTGTGTGTCTCCTTGCCTTTAAGGCATCATACAGGTAATTACAATAACTCCGGGATCAAACTGGACCATAAAAACAATAAAAAAAAAGATTTAAAACAGTTTGCATCCTTTTTCTGCCATATTCATCACTTTCTAATCCCACAATCCATTTCAGATTACTATTGTGTGATTCAAATATAGCAGCTGAATAATGAATAGTTTTTATTTGGTTATTTTTAACAAACTGGTTTTTCAAATTAAATTTATTTTCCTGCCATCCTCACTTTTTTGAAGCTGTGCATTTAACATATGAAATGCAATATAAAATGCCCTTTACTAAGTGAGACAGCTGAATAGAATATAGAATATGGAATTTCATTTCTGCTTTCGAATTTTTGAGTTTGTTTCAAATTGAAAAAAAAACTGTGTTTGATAAATCATCATCTGTGCAGTGCAGTTAGCACCCTGTGAGGCAAATGGCTTCTTCCAACATCTAATAAACATTTTCATCTACTACTTTTAATTGCCACCTTTGGTTTCTCAGATAACCCCCCAGCATAGGAGCCCTTTTTTACCTCGGTCATTGTCTACATATTAATGAAGTGTGACACTTGAACCTACATGGGGGATCTGGTTCAGTGTCTTAGGGCCGCTTCCCACTGTCTTTTAGGGTAAACATAGCAGTCACAGAGGTTGCTCTCTTACAGGCAAGTGCCAGCAGTTTATTTTGTTACAAAACTTCAGTAACAAACACAAAATAAGAAACAAGAAAATAAACCCTTGCACCAGGGCGCTGGCTAAACACAGTTGGCAGCCTAACTACAGTTGGGTGGCTTTTCCAACTCCAACTTAACAAAAGAAAACAAAATCAGAAATCATAAGTACCTTTCCCATGCAGCGCAGCTCCTGCTACCTGTGTAGTGGGGAAGAGACTCCCCCTCCCCACACTGGAGACTTTTTAAAAGGCTCTCAGCTGCAGCCATCACCTTGCTGCTAAAGTCTGTATTAAAGGGCTGGGTTTGTGATTAATTATTCCATGTTCCAGGGTACCAACTATGCAAAACCCTGGGAGAAACATATCGTCCATCTACAACTAACAATAGATCTCTGCTACTACGGGCGACAAACCGCTCCAATAAGCCTTTCCACTGGCAACAATAGGAGTCGCTGGGGGAAAGCCCTTTGCATCGCTTCGGTAATCTGAAGTCAGGCGAAGTTTCTTCCTTCAGGCAATTTCGCGCGACTTCAGATTACCAAAGCAATACGAAGGGCTTTCCACTGAGGACTTCTGTTATTGCCAGTGGAAAGCCATTTCGGAATAGTTTGTTGCTGGAATTGGGGGCTTGAATGAGGGCCTTTCACGTTATGTGGATAGACTGGTAATACCTTTAGTTCTGCAACTACCAACTTTTTTGCGGGACTCAACGATGTGTATTAATAAGTTAGCAGACTTGGAATGGAAGCCCACATATAGGTGGTTCACAATGGACGTTACCACCTTATATTCATCTATAGACCATGGGTTGGGTTTACAGTCCATACAGTATTGGTTGGATCGAGGTGGCCATTAGTCAGATTGAATTAATTATGCAGTCCATTAAGTTTCTGTTGTATACGAATTATTTTCTTTTTGATGGTCACTTCTGTCTCCAAAGACTGTGAGCTGCAATGGGTGGTTCCTTCGCTCCTACCTACGCGAACCTTTTTATGGGTTGGTGGGAGAGGCTCCACGTCTTTGGAGAGATGAATCGGTTCCAAAGTCAGATTGTCTGCTTTTATCGCTATATTGACGATTGTATTGGAGTTTGGGATGGTGATGAACCGTCCTTACAGTCTTTTGTAAATAATTGCAATGAAGCGGTGAAGGGTATTAAATTTACCTATGAGACAGATAAGGTGAGGATCCCATTCCTGGATGTAGTTTTTAGTGTAAATAACAACATGATACAGACGGATCTTTTTGTAAGCCGATCACGCATAACACTTTCCTGTATGCTGATAGTGGGCATCCTGTTACGTGTTTGAGGGGTATCCCAATGGCACAATATTTGCGTCTTAGACGTATATGCTCATCCTGGGATGTGTTTCAAGACCAAGCAATGCAATTGTGGGACAGATTTACCCAACGAGGCTATGATACTCAAACTATTAAAAGGGCATATGATAGAGCCGTGGCCACTAGTAGATCTGATGAATCAGAAACCTAAGGATTCAGGGTGCGAACAGGGAATAAAATCTAGACCCAGGTTCTGCACAAAATACGGTAGAGGAGTGTTCGATATACAGAGGAGTATTTGGAAGCACTGGGGAGTGCTATTACAAGATCGAGTTTTGGGTAGTACCCTTGATAAAAAATCCCCAATTTGTTTTTAGGAGAGGAAGGAACATAGCCTCCTAGGTTTCCAGGAGTCTGTATTCCTCTGGTACTAATGGACAAGGAGCGACATGGCTGTGATATAACGGCACTTTCAGATATGGTAAAAACAGGTGTAAGGCCTGCAATGTGATTAAGGTTTCAGATACTTTTACCTGTACTTACACAGGTCAAATTTTTACCATTCCTCAATATTTTAATTGCCAGTCTAAGGGTATAGTTTACCTGACGACTTGTGAATACGGAGCCCAGTATGTGGGTAAAACCATTAGGAGAGCAGGAACTAGGTTCCTTGAACACTTGGCAGCAATAGATAGGAAGGATTTGAAATCTGCTGTTGCCAAACATGTTGTTGAAAAGCATGCTGGCAGTGGGTCGGTGATGTTTCAGGTCATTGATAAACCAAAGTGGAATGTAAGGAGGGGTGATCTGGACACTAAATTGTTACAGAGAGAGGTATATTGGATATATCATTTGAAGTCTTTGGAACAGTATGGTGGTTTAAATAGGGTATGGGAGATTTCATGCCTTTGTTAAAGGGATCAGGACGTGTAATGACTGATATGAATTCAATTTGCAGTGTGGGCCATGATAAAATATAATTGAATAAAATATATTGGAATATACTAACATAAAATATACTATAATGATAACATCATAAGAGAGCTAATGGCCTGTAATAAATACATAGAATTTATGCAACTAATAGTGTACCTCAACAAAATATTTCTAACCAAAAAGATATAATGGGGATAGACATTGTTCTGTATGGTTTATTGTGACAGGTACCACCGGTTTAGCTTCATGTTTGAGATTGTTTTGCAATTATTTAGATGGTGTAATATATGGACATATGTGCAATGTATAAATGGGGTCTAATGTATAAATCGTATTATATGGGGATTACCACTGATTTGGGCTTCTTGAGATAATGGATATACATTGAATAATATGTATTTTTCGATGTTTTCTAACTTCTGTTTTTAAAGATCAGTTGGGGTTTATATAGGGTTAACTTACATAGAGGGTTTGGGCTGGGGGTGTGTATTTAATTGCAATTGTGTTATGGCACCTGTGTAGCTTCTGATGAAGCGGCGAAAAGCCATGAAACGCGTAAAGCTGTGGGTGCCTAACTCCGTGATGGTTTTAATCGTTTGAATAAAAGTGATATTTTATGGAAGGATGTTCCTGTGCGCACTGAGTTCTGCCTGGATCGGGGGCGTGTTTGAGACATTGCAGCACGGAGTACCTAGTTGCAGTTCAACCCATCTGGTGAGTGCTACCTTTTTTGCTATTTCTTGTTGCCCGTGATAGCAGCAATTTATCGTGGGTGACTCAACCGCTCTGTGGGTTCTTACCCTTAAGCTAATAGCTCATATATCTAATAGTCTTTTGTCTGAGCCCAGCTCAGTTTTGCTACTATATTAGAGCACATTGTTTGTTTATTTTTTTCAATTCCAGCATTTATTAAAAACATTACACTGGAAATGACTGGTATCTTTCATATCGATCGGCAGCACATGCTGTTAAGCTTGGGCTGCTCTGTGTCAGTACTGGAATGAATATGGGTTAATTTCTTTGCTTTGATAGAGACCAAGTTAGAAAGGGAAGAAATGCAGCCTAGCTGTGTGGTCTTGCTCACACTGTTTCTAAGCACATTTTGATAACAGAAGCCATGAGCAGAGATAAAAGACCCTTGCATGTTCGCAGTATGGTATTTTGATTAATGCTTGTCTTCTTGCCGGGATAAAAAAATTAGCTTTTTTTTTTATACAGTAACTTTGGAAGCAACTGAATCAGACTTAGCATTGTCCATTTTTCACTAACCATAATACAGTAGAACCCCTGTTTAAGGTTTTTAGAGACCACAAAAAAAGATGTAAAATCTGGGACATGTGTTTTGCATTATATATTGCTGGGGCCACAAAAAACAGGGTAAAATGAGGAAAGACTTGATGGGAAGCTCCAATAGGCCCCTATGAATGCAGCAATCTATACTGTTATAGTAAAACTTTATCAAGTATCCACTGGGAGCAGATGAAAGTCAACAGGTTGGGTATTCTTTATTTCGAAAATGTTGCAAAATATTGGTTCCATAACACAAGGTGAATGGGTCTAATGGCTCTCACTTAGCTTCCCTTTCAAGAGAAACAAAGCAGATAATATTTTGCATTACTACCTAGATATAAAGTGGTATGGCAAACTGCACTACTATGGTGACAAATAATGGTTTCAGTGTAATTATTGTTATTGTCATGGTGATCGCATCTGAGCCTGTTTCTAAGATGACTGATTTCTGTATATTTGGGGGTTTCTGAGTGAATCTTTGTATTCTTAGAAATTGTGGGCCTTTATTATAATTATGAACTTTATTCATTTTTCCAAAAGTCTTTTTGGTCATTGACATGTACTGTATATGATTTAACTATATCATTCTGTTATAGCTCGATACACATTTGCAGATTAAATAGACCAATTTTTAACCCCACTGGCAGAGCTCTGTGAAATGGTGAATGGACTCACTAACCTAGACCAATGAGCAGCTGCATCAGGACCTGCACTAACCAGTTGGACTGACTGTGTGGCAACCCCAAGCTAAACAAAGATATGTTAAAGGAACAATATTAGCATGTGTATCCATGTTACAAGTAAAGCCTGTGATCTTAAAAGTGAAACCTGAGACACACAGGCAGATACATAGTACCTATTCATCCCAGCAAACAAATATAAAGATTAATGGCTACTCACATGGTTAGTACATTTGGCTAATACAGGCCCAGGCCTGGACTTTTAGAAACTTCTAATGGACATCATGTCGAACCAGTGTAATAGATAATAGAACACATTCAAAGACAGACGTGTAGAAGAAGTCAAGAATATTTAGGTGGTATATTCTATCACTTTTTATTTTAAAATGGCATTTTCCTTGCACCTTAATGTTCACGCCTAAGTGCATAATCTGATGTGTTTAGGGTTGCCACCGCACTTGCCTGGAAACTCACAGGGGCGATCTGCACCATCAAGGGAGAGGGGCTGTGACTGCGATTGGGCAATCGCTGCATCAGTCTTAGAAAATCCTGCCCAGTTTTCCAGGTCGTTATAACCCGGACCCTAGATGTGTTGCAATGGCATCTTAGATTAAAATTCTTTATTGCTAATTAAGAATAAGAAGACTAAAAATTGTAGAGTAAAAAGAAAGAAGAAATGAATGAAGGAAAAAAAAAAGAACAATTGACTTATCTGGGTACAAGCTTATATCATGCAGTTATTATTACATTCCAGAACAACCACTGTCATTTGTGAGGCTGGTCCATTCAGTACTGAAGGGGTATGGAAAGAGCATCAGTTTCTAGCTCCTTATGGAAGGAAGCTTGTGTAAATAAGAGTGCTTGAAATAATTACAGAGCAAGTCAAGGAGGAGACACCCTGAGTTAATTTTAAGTCAGCGGATAAAGACAGGCTTGCGAAAGACAGGACTTGCATTTTCCCAGGAAGGTGAACGCTGTCAGAAGATGAATGCTATCATATGACAGACGGCGGAGCCCGCGACTCAAAGTGTAAAGAAATAGCATGTGACAACACATACGCTACAGCAGATATTTGTGCGCTACAGACTGGCAAGTGGTAATTCACACAGCAGGCTATCAGCATGTGGCAAAGTCTTGTAGCTTGAAGTGCTAAGTGCAAAGCATCACAGCATACTCATTGTTTGGGGCCTGTGCGCCTTGGAGAACATCCAAAGCTTTCTCGCACACGCATTTTAAAGCAGCAGGAGCATTTAAATTATAGAACAGGCAAACTGTGTCGCTCTTTGCTGACAGAGGATGCTGGAAGTTTTGGTTAAAAGCAGCAGGAGCATTTAAATTATGGAACTGGCAAACTGTGTCGCTCTTTGCTGACAGAGGATGCTGGAAGTTGCAGTTTGGCAATAATTGTAAATACCCCTAGAAAAAATTCTATTGCAGTTTTCGGTTTTCTGTTTACATGGGATATAGCTCAGTCTTGGTCACAATATTAATTCATGGAGGGGAGGTAAGTCCAGGTGACCGACTTGTAACCTTGTAACCTTTTGCAAGTCAAAAAACATGTATTTTTGTGGCACAAGAACATTTTGAATGTTTAGGAGAAAGATGTCTTTCTTTAGTTTCCTAAAGGCAAGGGGTCTTCTGTTCCATAACATCTTAGCACAAAACAAGCAGTAAAGATAAAATAAGTAATATAAATGTGCGGGGGGCATACTGTATATATCCCCTTTAAAGAGGGGGCACTGCTGCTAAAGCTAAAATTTTGCCTGGGAGGCTAGGATATATGGAAAAAATCATAGAACAAAATCTACACTGGGGAGCTGTGGTTTGAATAAAGGCTGAAGCAGTTCATCTGCGTGAAGGTGCTCTCCTCTTTTCTTGTGATATCCCAGTTTGGGTGCCAGTGTGCATGTGCTGCTTACCAAGATGGCGGCTGGGAACAGAAGGGGAACAGCTAAAGGTGGGGGCCAATGCTGTCACGCAGCTCTGTAGTTCTGGACATGCGATGGGGACACAGGTTAGTTGCGACAAGTGTCAGTGAAGTGATTAAAGGAGACATTTTATATAAAGCTCATATTCAGTTATAATATTCATCCTCCCTCAAAATGTGAAATGATGCAGAAAGAAAGATGTTTTGAAAGCATTTTACCACCTAAAACTGCCATTATATGAGAGCTGCATACACAAGCTCTCTATTCAGAAGCCAGAGCAAAATGAAACATGGGAATGTGGCTTCAGTCTCCCACAGGAAGTGGTCATAGCACTGACTGACAGGCTTTATTCAACAGTAGCAGGGAAAACCCCTCCCAGTTTCCTCCCTCTGTGTCTCTCTGCTTGTGCTGCAGGGGGGGGGAGGAGCAAGTAGAGTAGGAACTGACTGCCTGTGATATCGCAAAGCCCCTCCCACTCTATGCATAGTCACTGCACTTTAAAGGAACAGTAACACCAAAAAATGAAAGTGTATAAAAATAATTAATATATTATGTACTATTGCCCTGCACTGGTAAAAGTTGTGTGTTTTCTTCATAAACACTACTATAGTTTATATAAATACCCTGCTGTGTAGCCATGGGGGCAGCCATTTAAATTGAAAAAAGGAGAAAAGGCACAGGTTACTAAGCAGATAACAGATAAGTAGCATAGATTCCCATTGTATTCTACACAGTTATCTGTTATCTTCTTATGTAACCTGTGCCTTTTCTCCTTTTTTCAATTTTAATGGCTGCCCCCATGGCTACACAACACCTATTTCTATTAACTACAGTAGTCTTTCTGAAGCAAACACACAACTTTTACCAGTGCAGGGCAACAGTACATTATATTTTAATTATTTTAAAACATTTTTATTTTTTAGTGTTACTGTTCCTTTAAGAAGCTCTGCTGCAGCCCCAGCCACATACTGAAGAGTCTAAACCAGAAGTTAGCAAAAGGTCTGGGTAGAGCACAGTTTTCAAGCAGTTATGGACATAATTGAACCCAAAGGTAATAAAATAAAAGCACTTCTATTTTACATTGTTTTACATGGTTTAGTGCATTGTTACAATTTATGGTACTATAGGTGCTGGAGCAATACAGGAAGCAGAACTGCACACCTTTAAGCCCATAGAGAAAGCACTTGTGCCCCTGCCCATTGCAAATGTAAACTGATCTCTGCACCTTGCATCAGAAAAAATCTTTGCAAAGTGCAGGGCAAGGGGTCCTGTTCTTCATGCCTGCTCTATCCTTTCAAAGGTTTGCCAGGGGTCCCTTTGTGTTGACCATATAGTGTCAGGTATGCGCCACAGATAAGGGCAGCCAAGGCAAGTACAAAAATCATTGTGCCTGCATTTGCAATTTGAATTTTGCATGGAAAACGAGCCCTCTAGTCAATATATGTTATGAAACTTGTATTATGCCCTTTACTGGAACAGCTCATTGCACCATAATATTCTCTTTCTCTGTATATTTCTGTATAGATCTGTGGAACTGCTGTGCTGTTAGAGATGCTTTCTATGCTAGAAAGGATCCCTTATTTGAATGTATTTTTAATGGGAAATGACAGCAGTGGGAAATCCTCAGGGCAGAGAAAAGAGAATTGTTCATTTCTTACTGGAGTAGATTCAGATTCAGTGCTGAAAGGCCTTTTTTCTCTCTCTGTCTATGGATACAGAGTCTCTATTGAACTCAAAATAATGATTGCTAAATTTATGGCATCTTTAATTTCCTTTTAATTACATTTTTATGATATTGTTTAGATGTTTTTGTTGAATAGATCAATAGATATTGTTTCATCGATATCTATGGAGTAAAATCCTATAGGGAAAGTGATATGGCAGCTCTCTGTGTAGGTTTTCATCCATACAGGCCATGACAAACAGTATCTAGTAGAGACAAGTCTTTTTGAATATTTTTGAAAAAGGTTCAACTCCAGCTCACATATATAAATGTTACACTGTTACTTGACTGTATGCCATTGGGCCTATACAATTCTGGAGTGCACTGCACAACTAGCCAGTGTGAGCCTGCCTGTAGTAGCATAGCTTTGTAATGGGAACTACAAAGACCAAATGCTGTATTAACAGCTCAGAATCTTCATGTAGTCAGAGGAAGTCTTCCCAAGAGCCGCATATGGGATCTTAGTTGAGAGCTGATTCAGTATGTGTAATGCAGAGAGACAGACAACTGTATTCAATATGTTAGAGCTTTTGTCACCATGACCAAGAAAAGGTCCTGCCATAGAATTCATTGAAATATTTCATCTGTTTGCTCAGTACAATGCTATACTAATAACCCTCATTCGTTCCCAGTCGAGCTCTTTGATTCCATGCGACAGCTTAATTAACTCCCCTGTGTCTTTGGTGGTTTCCTCCGACTACTTCAGGTTCCTCCCAAAACATGCAGGCAGGGTAACTGGCTTCTGACTGAATTGACCATAATGTGTGAATGTGATAGGGACCTTAGATTGTAAGCTCCTCTTGGGCAGGAACTGGCGTGAAGGATGTGGGATCTCTTGTAAAGCATTTGGGACTGTGTGGCGTGAATAACAGTTAATAATAATAATTACAATTTCTGTATTGTCTGCTGGTAATTGTTAACTCTTCATGTTCAGTTTTCCCAATAACCTGGGCAGAAGTTGGTAAGCAACAGGCAAATCATTCTTGTTTAACTTTATATCCCCTATCAAGTCCCTTTTTCCTGTCTCTTAAGCTTCCCACGGAAGTAAAAAATCTTTTCCTCTAAACACAAGGAATTATGGTTACTAATCCCAAAGAAAATTCCATTTACATAGTAACATAGTAACATAGTAAGTTGGGTTGAAAAAAGACATACGTCCATCAAGTTCAACCATAATGCCTATACCTAACCTGCCTAACTACAAGTTGATCCAGAGGAAGGCAAAAAACCCCATCTGAAGCCTCTCTAATTTGCCTCAGAGGGGAAAAAATTCCTTCCTGACTCCAAGATGGCAATCGGACCAGTCCCTGTATCAACTTGTACTAAGAGCTATCTCCCATAACCCTGTATTCCCTCACTTGCTAAGAATCCATCCAGCCCCTTCTTAAAGCTATATAATGTATCAGCCAGTACGACTGATTCGGGGAGGGAATTCCACAACTTCACAGCTCTCACTGTAAAAAATCCTTTCCGAATATTTAAATGGAACCTCCCTTCTTCTAAACGGAGTGGGTGCCCTCGTGTCCGTTGGAAGGACCTACTGGTAAATAAAACATTAGAGAGGTTATTATATGATCCCCTTATATATTTATACATAGTTATCATGTCACCTCTTAAGCGCCTCTTCTCCAGTGTAAACAGACCCAACTTGGCCAGTCTTTCTTCATAACTGAAACTTCCCATACCCTTTACCAGCTTAGTTGCCCTTCTCTGGACCCTCTCTAGCTCAATAATGTCCCGTTTGAGCACTGGAGACCAAAACTGAACAGCATATTCTAGATGGGGCCTTACCAGTGCTCTGTAAAGGGGAAGAATAACCCCCTCCTCCCGTGAATCTATACCCCTTTTAATACAGCTCAGAACCTTGTTTGCCCTTGCAGCTGCTGCCTGGCATTGCTTGCTACAGCCAAGTTTATTATCTACAAGGACTCCAAGATCCTTCTCCATTATGGATTTGCCTAGTGCAGTCCCATTAAGGTTATACGGGGCTTGCATATTTTTACATCCCAGGTGCATGACCTTACATTTATCCACATTAAATCTCATCTGCCACTTAGCTGCCCAGATTGCCAGTTGGTCAAGATCCTGCTGCAGGGATGTCACATCCTGGATAGAATTGACTGGTCTGCAGAGTTTTGTGTCATCTGCAAACACTGATACATTACTCATAATACCCTCCCCTAAGTCATTTATGAACAAATTAAACAAAAGTGGACCCAGTACAGAACCCTGAGGGACCCCACTGAGAACCTTACTCCAAGTAGAGAATGTACCATTAACAACCACCCTCTGTACCCGATCCTGTAGCCAGTTTTCTATCCATGTGCAAACGACTTCACTAAGACCAATAGACCTTAGCTTAGAAAGCAGTCGTTTGTGGGGAACGGTATCAAATGCTTTGGCAAAATCCAAATAGATTATATCTACTGCATCCCCACTGTCCAGCTTCTTACTTACCTCATCATAAAAAGCAATTAAATTGGTCTGACATGACCTGTCCTTCATAAAGCCATGCTGATTACTGCTCATAATGGCATTCTCCACTACATAATTTTGAATGTGATCCCTTAACAAGCCTTCAAATAACTTGCCCACCACGGATGTCAAACTTACAGGCCTATAATTGCCAGGCTGAGATCTTATTCCCTTTTTAAATATGGGAGTGACATTCGCCTTCTTCCAATCACTAGGTACCATACCTGATGAAAGAGAGTCTGAGAATATCAGAAACAAGGGCCACTGCAATTCTGCCCCTAGCTCTCTCAGTACCCGAGGGTGTATTCCATCTGGCCCAGGTGCCTTGTTTACATTTATCGTGTGTAACCCTTTAAGCACCATATCCTGTGCCAACCACTGTGTAGTTGGAGCTGAGGCAACAGTGAAGCTATTGGGTGAGACTTGGCCCACTGGCTCCTCTACTGTATACACAGAAGAAAAGAACTGGTTAAGCACATCTGCCTTTTCTGTATCCGCTGTAACCATATTGTTATTATAACTCAATGGGGCCACACCCTCAACCTGCATCTTTTTACTATTAATATACTTAAAAAACTTTTTGGGGTTAGTCTTGGCCTCGGCCGCGATGCGCTCCTCATTTTCTATCTTTGCCTTCCGGATTGCTGTTTTACAACACTTGTTATAGTGTTTATATTCATTAAACGCAGCTACTGTCCCCTCTGACTTATATTTCTTAAAAGCTTTCCTTTTTTTCCCTATTAACTTCTTTACCTCAGAGTTAAGCCACATGGGGTGATTCTTAACACTTCTACTTTTTCTTATTAATGGAATGAATTGAGAACAGTAATGATTTAATATCATTTTAAATGACAACCATTTCTGCTCTGTATTTTTATCAGAAAACATAATGCCCCAATCTATGCCCTGAAGCGCTGCCCTTAAGGAGCTAAAATTTGCCTTCCTAAAATTCAGTGTCTTTGTTGCCCCCGTGTAAATTTGTTTCCTGCACCAAACATCAAATGAAATAACATTATGGTCACTATTACCCAGGGGTTCAACCACTTGCACATTTGCTATACGTTCTGGGTCATTAGAGATCACTAGATCTAGTATAGCATTGTTCCTGGTTGGCTCCTCAACAACCTGTGACATAAAGTTGTCGTGCAGCAAGTTTATAAACTTGTTCCCATTTACTGTCCTGGCAGTACTATTGCCCCAGTCAATATCAGGGTAATTAAAATCCCCCATTATTATCACTTGCCCCAAACTAGCAGCCTTTTCTATTTGCAACAGGAGCTGGGCCTCCTCCTCTTCGCTTACATTAGGGGGTCTATAGCATACCCCTACAATTAGCTTGGTAGATTCTTTACTATCTGTGAGAAGCTCAACCCATAAGGATTCAGCTCCCTCTGTTAACCCCATCACTTCCTCCTTAATATTTGCTTTTAAGTCGTGCTTAATGAACAGACACACTCCTCCTCCTTTTCTATTGCCCCTGTCCCTCCGAAACAATGTATACCCCCCAATATTAACAGCCCAGTCATGAGACTCATTCAACCAAGTTTCAGCAACACCAATCACATCATATTTCCGCTCCAACGCCAGTACCTCCAGCTCTCCCATTTTACCAGTCAGACTCCTTGCATTGGTAAACATACATTTAATACTGGTTCCGGCGTGAGAATGACGTGTAAACAACTTATGGGCCTCCCTGCCATTATCAGTATCCCGAAGCAAGTCTCCTCCCCCAATTTTCCTTACTATGCCCACTACCTCATCTATCCTGTCTACCACAGAATTTCCCGCTGCACCCTCCCCCCCCACTCCTAGTTTAAAATCTCCTCCAACCCTCTAGCCATCTTTTCCCCCAAAGCAGCTGCCCCATCATCATTGAGGTGCAGCCCATCCCTGGCAAAGAGCTTGTAGCCGATTGAGAAATCAGCCAACATGGTTGTATCCTACACGCTAAAGCTCACCCAGTGGGATTTGAAAGCAGAAGCCAGGATAGTTGCAGATTCCCACTAGATTGCATACGTATGAGGCGGTCTCCTTAACTCTTATGATCTATTTATATTTCCTCTTAAACACCAGCATTTTCATTTTTATAAGAAAAGACGTTTCTTTGCAATGTACAATAAGGGGCAGATTTTTGTAAATTCATTCCTATGGGATTTTTACAAATTTTTATCAATTGGTGAACTCTAAATTTCAGTCATTTATAAATACGCTTCTAAAACTCCCATAGGAATAAATAGAATGTGGGTGAGTTTTTATGTATTAAGCTCTAAACTCACATTTTGATAAATCTGCCCCCAAGAGTTAAAATGAAGTTGTATCAATTAGTGTTGTTTTTCCAGAATTGTGTTCCGCAAATATTCAGACACTTTACCAATTCTCTGATTTTACTGAATAACAAACCCAATACTGAAATGTTGTTTTCTGTGATATTTTTATTTCAGAGCACTGAAACGAAAAATTACTTTCTTTAATGTGACATTGCTTTAATTTAAAAAAAAAGGGAAGTTATACCCCTAACCCCTTGCTCAATGAATAGGGCTTGTACTTTTTGCCTGTTGTTTTCATCACATTTTTTTGTTATTTCTTGAGCTCAGCAGGCCAAATGGTGAGACTGAAGCTACTCCATAGTTGCTCCTTGTGAGGTAGATAAACAGAAGTTTCATATTGTGGGGATGATTTTCATTGGCATTATACCTAGATATAGGTTTTAGCTATGCTCATTACCTTGGTCTCATATGAAACCCATTGTTTACATCAATGTATTGTTTAGAGGCCATTTTGGGATAAATTAGCATTGCTTAGCATGGTTTATGGTTATTCTCTATTTCTGCAATTTTAAGCAGAATTGCTTTATTTTTTTCCCCACAATGCAGTGTTTTTGCCCAGTTGCAGTCACAAAGGGATGATTCTATTGACACAATGTGCGCGCATATTGTCCCAAATTGGACACAACTGAATGGACGTTTGCCTGGCTATTTTAGAAGTGCAATGAGTGCATTTGGTGTAACTATAATGGAAGCAGACCCCGTGGGTGACCTCCTCAGCCACTTGCCTACCTGAGAGCTGGTGGGAAATGGTGGGTGCAAAGGCATACAGGCATGTGGGGGTGGGGCCAGGTAGGGTGGATGTGCATGCCGGACCCCTTGGAAGATCTTTTTTGCAGGGGGCCTGACCGCATATAGTTATGCCAATGGACACAAATACCTTTAATGAAAGTGGTTTTACATGCGACTGACTGCAGGGAAAGTGTTGTAGACCATAACTGTGCTTGTGGATGTAAATGAGCCCTCATGTATATATGGACTGGTCACGAATCTCTGAGAGCCACTTCCAGATGTAAAAATATTCTGTTGTTGGTCCAATGCTTTTCATATAACATATTGCTAAAGTATATGCATTTTGTGTATTTTGCAGCTAGCTTTCCAATCCAGATTCTGTGACAGCACAAGGATAAGGGAATATCAGCCAGCAAATGTGCACTACATGGCTCAGATAGACGAGGAAGATTCCGAGGCTTGTGACGACGAAACTGTGCTGTTTTCCATGCCATCCATTACATTAAGGGACAAAGGACCCTGAACAATCTGTCTGAGCAAATCCTAAAGGTTAAAAGAAAGTGGCAATCCTCCCCGGAAACGCAGCGCTTCGAAGGGAGAAGGAAGGGAAAAGACATCCTCGGAATGCCTGATTAAGGAGCTGTCATCCTTTATTATTAATACCTAGCTGTTAATATTTAATGCTGCAGAACTGGAGCGCCTAACTGCAGCACAGACATGAGACATGATGGGGTCATGCTAACTAGAAATCTCTGGATATTAATTAAACTTGGTGGCCTGACAAATCATGCCAGAAAATGCTCAGGGACAAATACATGACGTGTGGTTATCTGAAAAAAGCCACAAGCAGGAATTTTCTTGGGGTAGGTGGGGGGATGAAGACCCACGCTCTCCACATTCATTTGTGGCAGGCATAAATAGAAGTTAATAGCAGTATTGTAGCAGAGTTTGTGTCTGGCAGAAATTTCCTTTGCATTCAGTGAACATTAGCATGCGTTGCATAGTCTCCTGGCTGCAGCTCTAGGGCTTTTAAAACCCACTGAATTCTCACAGTATTAAAGCCGTACAGAGTATTAAGACATTTTAAGAAAGCACTGCCGCTTTTCCACCAAACTTCTAAATAGAAAGCTTTTATTGGTGCAATCTCAAGGTAAAACTGTAACTGTTAGACAATGTGGGCAAAAATGGTTGATTTGCCTGACCGGATCTCTCCATGTGTAGGCAACCTTTACCGCAAAAGTAAAAATCTCCCATTATGTAATTTTATAGGTAGGGTGTAAGACTTTGTCAGTTGTATTCTGGATTGCCTGACTATAATTCTTTGTATGGACCTGGTGGGGGTAGTTTTGACAGGTTTGTGCAAACCCATTGCTGTGCATTTGGCCTGTATAGAGTGAAAGTTGATTCTGCTAATGCTTCCAACTGATATATTTAGTCCATTTACTGTACTCTGATTGGTAGGGCCCCTCTTTTCTACCGTTCTATGCATTCTGATTGCTTATTCTGCATACTGATGTATTTTCTCTTAGCCCATGAGCAAATCAGTTGGATCACACAGGGATTAGACTATATTTTTGATTGTTAAAACAACTGGTGCCATATATAGATGTATAGTGGATAGAGAGTGTACTTAGACTTTAGAGGGGAAGTCCACCCAAACATAGTTTTTGCATAAATAAAAAAGTCATTCTAAGTGTAGCCCACTTTATCTTTATATGTGGCACTACCTGCTGATCTTTTGCTATACTTGGCGCTTTCAGGAGTCCTGAGCCCCGCTTACTATGGGGGAACAGCTATTACTTTGTACTTTGGTGTGCCTCCACCCAGGATAGGGATAGAATGAACTATAACTCCCCTCCTGAGACCTTGATACTGTACTGCAGTGTGGGGACTCCCAGCACTCCTGGCACCTTGCCCCCTCCCTGGGGTAGTTGCTTACCAGGCAGGTGGATCCTCCAGATATGCAGAGACAGGACACTGGATGGATGTTTAACCAGTGGAACTTATTTATTGTCAGACAGGCAGGTTACACACAGGAGCAATGAGACAGTCAGGGTATACTCCCTCTTCCTTAAGAGACCCTCTCTCCACGAGATATCAGCAGTACTACACGCCAGATGATTCCCTTTAGGGGTTCCCTCCGGTACTTCTCGCCAGAAGCCCCTCTCTAGGGCACTTCCCGGTACTACACGCCAAGCGGACACCCCCTCAGCAGACCTCACCCCGGTACTTCCACTTAGATACCCCTGGATTAGGCAAATCTCCTATACTTAGCACTTTATACCCTGACTCCAGCTATGAGTGCTGGTGGATCTTAATCCAGTAAATTCTCCTGTCGGGGCCACGCTGCCCAGCTAGTTTGCCTGTCTACCACTCCTAGAGTGGTCTATAACAAATCTCTAACTGTCTAACTCTGACCTGTTGTTAACCTTTTCTCCAAGAGGGGTCCCAGGCTGAAAGACCTGCAGGCACATGGCTGCACAGCCTTATATACTGTGTGCACCCTGTGGCCTAACTATTGAACTGCAGGGGAGCTAACTGCCTGTTAACCCTTATAGTGCCAACCACCCAAGGTGTCCCACTACTAAAGTACTACCCTCCCTTGGGGTCTATCCTGGGGGCAACCTTCCTAGGGGACCCAATTTTAGGGAACCCTACATAAGCATGAAGTAATTAAAAGCATTTTTTTTTTATATTGGCTTATAAACCCTTTCAATCCTTTCCCTGTCTACTCAAATCATTGTATCAGTAGGCAAGTCTCCTCCGACCAAGACAATTCCCACGTCTTGTCGATTAACACACCTTAAAAGAAGGCATGGCAAGGTATTGTTACAAGATACATATCTAAGTGAGAAGGCAATAGCAAAGGATTAATTTACAAATAACTTGAAAATCATTATAAATATTTAATAAACATTAGAAATTTGCCTAAAATTACATTTTCTGTCATTATGCAAAAAAAGTTAATTTTTGGGTGGAGATTTCATTTAAAAAATATTGTTGGATTCATTCTACCTATTCTTTAAGTGTAGTTAGTATGCTAGAAATGCCGTAGAAAACACTTTACATCAGCATTCGATGAGTTTATAGTGTTCAGATTATAGCAACTTAAATAGCAACACAGGATCATAAATCACCTCCAGCCATAAATGCAAATACTCCCACACATAAGCTTTGTATGATTTTACCCATCCACCGACATGTCAGATTTATAGTAGATGTCCTGTTTGTCCCAGTCTCCCCATAACTTGTACCCAATTTAATATTAACCCTGCGATTGAAAAGACCTTTTAACTCCGATATCATCTTAAATACAGGCAGTGTTGGGCAGAGCTGGTGACATGAGGGGTGAAATGGGGCGCCGCCAAAGCTCCCCAAAAGGAAAACGTTGTCAATTCTGCATCCATGTTAAAGCCATTGTATACTTGTTTACCTGATAATCTGGTGTTTATCGGCAATAAGTGGACTGCTGTGTTCACCAGTGATTCACAATCTGCAGCACCCCATCCCTTTGGCTTCATTTGACTTTATTTCCAGAACCCCTCAGGTTTTAGTCCATCACTGCCTGTGTACCAGTGGCAGAGAACCCAGTAACTACTGTAGGTACTAGTTTAGATTCAAACCTGTAGAGCTGTTGAATAGCAGTGAACACTTTAAAAAATGAAGGGCAGCAGCTAATTGTCTTAAAATAAAATTGCTAGTAACATTTCTAGTTCCCATGTTAGAATAGCCATAACAGTGACCCTGGGGTGCACAGACTTTATGGGTGAGAGAGTGTTTTTCAATTGGCTGAAAAGGAAGACACCCCAAGCTCTTGCTCTGCTATTGTCCCATGTTCCAGTGTAGAACTAAGAGATGAAATCTTTATTATTTACACCTGCTGAATGCAGTAAATATTCTTTTGTTATGTGTGCAGTATTTTGTGAAACTTGTATTCTTATTTATGCAAATGATAGAGTTTCTGTGGCTCCTATGTCTGTGTATTTTGCTTTATGCTGCTGTAGCTCAATACCATGACAGTGTGTGTCAATTTGAGTGATTTGCTGCTCTCTTACAATGGGATGACATTTAAATATATTGAACAGAGTTTATATTTCACAGCAGTGAGTTGACGGCAGCTCCTTTGGCTACTGGCAGGTTGGGTCTAGCAATTCAAAGGGAACAAAAATATTAAATATAAACTGATCCCTCCTTTTGAATGCAAGTCAAGAATTGGTGCCTCCTTTTAAACATATAAATATTATTGTGCAAATGCATTTACCGACGGATGAAAGGCTAAATGTGTGGGGAAAGTTGCTTTTCTAATTTCACTGTTACCAAAAATAGCTTGAAATTGAGTATAAAAAAACAAGAAATTCAGTTATCTACCCTTGCAAAATATTTATAAATATGTATTTCTCACTCTTAGAAATTTGATTTCTCAATTTTATGTTCATTTGTATGTTAATCATAAATGCACCTATATGTGTGTTACATATATTGGATCCCTAAGCTGTGAATTCATTATCCAGAGAGCTGAGAAGGCCATCTCCTATAGAGGCCACCACAGTGCCCTTTCCATATATAAACCATATATGACATTAGACTGCAAATATTTTAGTGGCCCATATAGCACATTTAGATCTTTATTTAGTTGTTTATTGTTTGTATTTAGTTGTTCAGTAAATGTATTTGGTTGAAGAATGTGAGTTCTTTGGCTGAGTGTTTGGGCAGCAATGAATAAAATATTTTGCTTCAGTTCAAAGAACTGTCACCTTTGCAGTATGTGTTTTCTCACTGATATCTGCTCTGTGTGTCAGCTCTTAGGCCGACGCTGTGCCTGTGACAGTGAAGAGCAGATGGGAGCCCATAGCTTAGCCCAGTGTGCCATTACTCTTAAGGTTATTATTCAGTGGTATATACATGGTACTACAAGTACTACTTCCTAGTGAAGGTTTTTGCCCTGGACAGTACCATTCAAGTAAAGGGGATCCACAGGAGCAGTAAAAAAAAACTGGGTGCAATGGCATTTAGAGTGTATTTACACTACACCGAGGAGCATGTTGAAATAGAATAGCTTATAAAACATAGTAAACGGCTAGTATGACAATTAAAGGAATTGAAATGATAAGCAGCATGGTTCTCCTAATACACATTTTTACTCAAAACCCCTAAGCAGTCTGATCCTAGCAGGGACAGCAGACCCCTAAACATTCGCAGAACCAGAAAACACCATGTCAGATGCTGCCCCAGTCTCTAGTTCTCTGCCTCCTCCCCAGGGTAAGAGTTTCAGCAGCAGCTGAAGTAACCTCTTCCAGAAGACCATCATATTCTGGCTGCAGATTTGGCAAATCTAACAGTTATAATAGTGCCCAGCCAGTATGCAAAAACATAAAAACATTCAGATTACCAAAGCCATCTTCTACATTTTGACCTCACTCAACTACAAACTGTCCCATCTGTACTCCTACTTGCTGGCCTGTTAGTGAGGGCAGATTATTTGCAGACAATTGTTCTACGTTAGGATCCAAAATCCATTTTTTTTGCTACAATATGCCACATTTTGCTCCTATAAATGTAGTTATTGGGAACCACAAAGGGCCGCACCAGGGACGTTGTGTTGCTCCAGAAAAGGCATCCAGCACATCTGCAAAGGTTGACAGCATTAAAGGGCATGTAAAGCCTACATTTGCCTACAATGTATATCAGTTGGGCATGTCTCCCCCACCCAAATGGCACCATTTGTACTGCATATATCCCTCTGTTTTCTAGCAGCTTTCACCCAGTGGCCATTTTTTCTCTGACACATAATCAGATACATTTAAATCTGCAAACAGCAAACACACACAGACCCTTATTCAGCATACATTTCATCAAGAATACAGGCTCACACAGGCACAACTGTCTCTGATAAAAGTTCTGCTTTGTTTAAGCTGAGCTCAGGAGAGTTGGTTGGGAGAATTTTTTTTTGACAGAGCTGAGTTTCTATTGGAACCAGCAATGCCATCTCATCACTGGCTGCTAGACTGGGGGCGTGTTTAGTAATCTGAGCTTAGAACAACTGAGCATGCCCACAAGCCAACAGCCAAAGCAAGTTCCTGAGGGAGGGGGCTGAGTGGGTTACAGGAGGAGAAGGAAATCTAAGTGATTAAGGGGACACTGCAGCCTTACTATTAACCTCTGGACAACCAGTGTGGCAGGTATTGAAAGATTTCAAAGAGGCTGTTCACTGATTACATTTTTGTGTGTGGGGTTTACATGTCCTTTAAACATTAAGGTACACAGGCAGATTTAAGATACTGATTTGGGTCCTTCAGACCGATTCAGTAGCTTATCTGACCGTGTATGGGGCACTCCGACAGGCCTCCCTGACCGATATCTGGCCAAAAATTGGGCAGGCTAAATTTTTGTGTCAGATCGAGGCCTGCATTGGCTCATTGATGTGGTCCTCACTCTGACTTTTTGGCTCCTGTCATTGTAAAGCAATCCTTTGGCCCTAAGGCCAGACGTCCGCATTAGCACAATATTGCCTACCCAAGGTGGGCATATTGGGGAAAAGATTTGCTTGTTTGGCAAGGTCACCAAAAAAGCAAATCTTACTATATAGTCTCCAATTCCAAGAGGAAAGCATGTGTGGTATCTGCTTAGCAACACTGCAACCCCTGCCATGAGGGGACATCAGCTTGGCTGCCTTTATTGGCATAGGGTTTAGCAACATTTCAAAATAGGCTGCCTGCAACAGACCTAACATATTAATTGTGCTTGGCATTGTGCATACTCCATTACATGTACCCTATGTGCAGAAATAGAATGTTTGTGAGCAAAACCGAGGTGCAGAAAGACCAGAAAACGTTAGTACAGCTGGACACACTTTAATACAAAGGCTGGCTCAGAGGCTGGCTAAAGCTTGCAATGAACGGAATACAGTCTTTTAATATAGCTGCTGGGCACTTATAACTATTAATCCCATGATGCATTCATTGTGCCTGAAGTGGCCCCCCTAGGCTTTAAGGTAAATTACCTGACAAGCGCGCATGATGGTGTAGTGCTGCATTTCCAGGATACAATCTCTGACAAACAGTGACACGAGTACTTTGGTAGCCTGAAACAAGGTGAAAAGCATCCTAAGTAGTGCGCTGTGGCATTGCCCTAAAGCAAATGTCAGAAATAGCTCAGTGGCATAAAGTTTAAAAGATCAGCTACTTGTAGCATGTATGGGAAATTGGCTACAGTACCTTCCTTGTGCCCTAATTAACTTCTTAGCTTCTTCTAAGTAGCTAATGAGAAGGTTAATGAATGGCAAAGTGTAAAATGGGCAGATGACCGTAGATTTAGAGATAAGCAGAACGGCAGCATGAAGCTATCTCACCTAACAGTACAGTGATTTATTGTGCACAGCGCCAGGGAACCCAGCGTCTAAGGATGCGCAAATAAGGGATCAGATAATAGCGGAGGCATTAACATACTTGTATATTGCAGTAATATACACAGGCGCAGTAAATTCTACTTACTTCAAAGCAGTGCTGCCAGTTCCATTAAAACAAATACCTCCCCTGTGTGGTGTTACTTGTGTGGTATTTAAATCTTGTATTTTCCCTAGCATCAACAGCTTTAAAGGTACATCGCCAGATTCTCCACAAAGCTTGCAGAAAATACTGTTACGTAGTAAATGGAAACGACTAATCTCTTACTGGCTGCCCAAAGGACAGGCAACATTTTAGGATATTGTGGAAAGAAGACGCCCTTGCTGAGGAATAATGCATTCATATTTGGTAGAAAATGTGTATTATTATGTGAAAATAAGTTGTATTATGCACATCTAATATTGCAATATTGTAAGAGTAGAGTTTGTATGTGTCTCCCTCACTCTGTGCTGTACCATGCAGAAGGAGAATCCTCTGAACTGATCTTCTGTAGAGCTCCCCCAAATCAAATGGGGGCCTCTGAAACTGACCTGAAGCTTACTTTTAATGCCTGCGTTCTAGGGACTTTCCTCTATAGAGCATACAGTATATATCAAAGGGCAAAACACACCTTGCAACAATTTGCCAGAGGGAAATTCTGCTTTTCTCTATTCATCTCTTTGGCATTTGAGGGGCTTATATATCAATGAAAGTAAGTGAGAGTTAGGCCTTTAATAATTATGCCTCTAAAAATCCATAGAAATGAACAGAGAAAAATGCATTTTCCCTCTGATTGACTGTGGCTAGCTGTGTTTCAACCTTTAATAAATAAGCCCCTAAATACTAGTGTGGGAAAAGTCTGTAACAGGAAAAATATTCGCAATGTGAAAATGTATGTGCAAACAAATTTGCCTGTGCACAAAGTTTATATAGCTTTTGCAAACCCAGAAACTGTTTTGCCACCACTACCAACAGTGGAAGAAAGACTGAGAGTTTTATAGTTTGCACCAGTGCGCAGTGTATTCAACAAAACTTACTGAAAAAGGTTGCTCCAGAAAATTACACCACTTTACTTGCCTTAAAAGTGTTCAGTTAAAATTCACAATGCACAATATTGCACTACAAGGGTGTGATCGGATACATATAAAATGTAATGTATATTTATATTGAACTTATACTGTGAGTATCAGTTTGCCCCAATTCTCCCTCTGGGTTTACATTTTTTTAAGGTGGCCATACACTGGCTGAGACTCTCCGCAATCTGACCACTGAGCACAAGGTGAAGGGTAATTATCTTTAAAATTGCACGTTTAAGGAGGTGCCACACGGGGAGATTAGTCACCCGCTATAAATCTGCTACCACAGGCGTCTATTCTCCCCGAAATGCAATCCCACTGGCAAGAATGTAAATCGCTGATGGGATGGCATACACAGCGCTTTGGTTTTCCGAAGTTTCCTTGAGAGGCAATGTCAGGCGACCTTGGAAAACCTGAAGCGACACATATGCCATCCCACTGGCGATTTACACTCTTGCTGGCGGGATGGCATTTCGGGAGAATAGTCGCTCGTGGTAGCGAAGATTTATCATGGGCAACTAATCTCCCCATATGCCCACCTCCCTTAGGTGCCTGAAGTTGTCCCACAAGGAAACTTTAAACAACATCAGAAAACCAAAGCAACACATATATTTTCCCACCAGCAATTTATATGGAAAGGCATTTGGAAGAGATTGGTCACCTGCGCTTGAGGAGATTTGTTGCAAGCAACTAATCTCCTTGTGTGTCATTGTCCGTATTGGAGCTCCCCATAGATACTATCTAGTCTGTGGGTGCAGTGAACATGCTCAAACTGTTTTTCTCTAAAAAGTCAGTAGGATGTGAGTAGCTCTTCCGTCACACAAGGAAAGATGAACTGCGGTTCCCTCTCAGGTCTGCACGCTTCTGGCTGCCCACCCAGCAGATGGGGATTGGCTGACTTCCTACAGTACAAAGTGCTGAGTGCGGCTGGCTTCCTGCACAGCATGGAAATGCAGCCAGATGGAAGGGAAACAGCTGGCTGCTGCTGTTGATGGGAACATTTCTGGAAAAGCAGTGGGTATCTTTTAAAGGCACAATCCTATTCCTATTTTTAGAGATAAATAATACAATGACAATACATTTTTAGTGTGTAAATTAAGTTCACCACAGTTTCCCCCAAGGGAAAGTTAATTTCCTATTTTTTTGTGCAGGTCTGAGGCCCAGTGCTTAGAACTGGAACTTAAGATGGCGGCCCTTGGATGGCTACGTATAAAAAATACACTTTAGAAAAAGAAAAGAAAAAATCCAGTAACCAGATTTAGCTCTGGGGGGCATTTGGTGGTCTGGGACCTAGGGCAGCACTAGACAAAAATGTGCCTTTGTGTGTAGCATTTACAGTTAAGTATATACATCAATCTGTTGTCGCTTATCATTCAGTATAAGCAACAACAGAACAAACTTTAGTTTCACCCTTGAAGTAAACTGAGAGCAAAATCTCCCTCTGGGGAACTCTAGTTATGCTGTTTGATAATTATGCCTCCGAATGTCCTCTCTGTAAATGCGGGGTTCAGGCACAGGGCTCCTTTGTACCAGAGTATGCTGTGCCTAACACCACATGTACCAAACTAGGTGCAACTGGTGAACTGGCCCACAAAAAGGTACAGAAGTGATATAAAACTAGGCAAGCGCTTGTATATAGCGTTTTGGTTGCATCTAGTGTAGTAAATGGGCCCTTAGGAGAAACAGCAGAGTGTTTTGCCCTTAATAGACAGTCGTATTTTTGATTATATAGCACAGACAGCCTCTATGTTTTCACATTTGCAGAAAAATGAAGAGGTGCTCTTCTTCTCTACGATACTGGAAGTTAAGTTTCAGCATTTAGTTTAGTTTCAGCATCTGACTGCTGAAATCATAGTTTTGTGATACAATTGTACTTTTACAAATTGTATGTTTACACTGTTCTGTTACTCTCCGGGGCCCCCAGTACTAGGTCTCCTGGCACTGCCTCTTTTCTCCTCGTACCAATGCGGCGCTGCAGCCCCAAAGACTTATCTTCCTGCTTACAAGGGTGCAATGGTCCCCAGGCACAGCTGGTGTCACACTAGTACAACTATAATCATCATTCCCATGAGGTTTCATGGCTTGTTCTGCCCTTTTCCATTCTGTATTTTCATTGCTCCTAGTTAGTTTAAAAATTACTGACTGTAAAGTGAATGCTGGGTCTACTTTCTTATTTCTACATTAACAGAAAACAGAGTGACAGAAAAATGTATATGTGTGAGTTTTTTTTTGTGCTAGAATATCTTCTGAAATCCTTGTTTTTTGTTAGAAACATTGAATAAGGGCTAATAATGTCAGATCTTTTTTGCCAGGTCTATAACATATTTCATCACTTGCTGTTGTAAATCCAAGAGCTGTAAATTCTGGAAGTAGGAAATTGCGTTGCCTGCAAATATCCCTTGTTTCTTCAGTACAAGCAATCTCTGTTCTGTGGAATCACTGATGCTTAATAAATAATAGATCATAATAACAATGCCATGTCCTCTCCATACCCTGACATGCCTCCAGCAATTAAGAGGTGCAGCCAAGCAATTCAGAGCAGCAAACTAAAAGTGCCATTGACTGCTCTAAAACAGAAAAAACAACTAATACATAAAGTGCACATCAGAAGGGGTCCGTGGGCTCGCTGAACTGCTCCTCTTACCGACATATGAATGTAATTTCCAGGGAAAGGGAGCCTTTGCTGATGGACTCATCAGTCACATAAGGCTTGCGGTATGGAAAGCCTTACGGTTTGTGGTGTGTGAAACTTCCAAAAACATCCCCATTGGCTCTTCAAATAGGGCAAATGTTCATAAAAAAGTTCAGAGAAATAGGGATTCTCTGAGTAATATTACACTGTAATCACACATCCAAAGGGAGGGCATAGTCTGACATGTCAACTCCTCTGAAGCAGGAGGCAGAAACACAGCAGTGGGACAGGGCAGAGGTGAAACTGGGGCAGGGCCTGGATTTGACAGGTGCAGTCAAGATGCCCCTGGATCACTTCAGATCTAGGTGTGCATTTCTGCATAGGACTGTATTGGCCTCCGGTGTTAGAAAAAAAGGAGATGGTGTAGAAATAGTTAAAAATCACTTATGCAATAAGTGGGCCTCTGGGCCTGAGGAGTTAGCAAAAGTTTTATCAATTGATGTTGCCGTAAAGGAATACTGCCATGGGAAAACATGTTTTTTCAAAACACATCAGTTAATAGAGCTTCTCCAGCAGTATCCTGCACTGAAATCTGTTTTTCAAAAACACAGATTATTTTATATATCACTTTGAAATTTCACATGGAGCTAGCCATATTCTTCATTACCCAGGGTGCCACAGCCATGTACCTTGTGCTCTGATAAACTTCAGTCACACTTTACTGCTGAGCTGCAAGTTGGAGTGATATCAACCTCTCCCTTTCCCCCCAGCAGCCTCTCAGCAGAACAATGGGAAGGGACCAAGATAGAAAATCCAAGTCCAGCTTGCGACCCCTCCAGTTACATGGGAGTAGGAGAAACAATAGGTTACCTGAAAGCAGTTCTAATGTGTAGCGCTGGCTCCTTCTGAAAGCTCAGACTCAGGCACAATGCACTCAGATGGCTCCTACACACCAATATTACAACTAAAAAAATACATTTGTTCATTCAAGAATACAATTTTAAATGGTAGAGTGAATTATTTGCTATATACACAGTGTAATTTAGATATAAAAAGTATACCATAAAATTCAAGACAGTATCCCTTTAAGAATGCAGCCTTGGTGTTGCCGGGCTCTGGTAGGAGTAGGGCTGATCAGAGCTGGTTAAGTGGTTTTTTTACCATAGACAAAACTACTTGACCCGGTGCTCATGTGCACATAATCTCCCACCCCCCTGGTGCTCACCACCTGTAACACTCTGCCTTCTTTACCTTCTAGGCCAGCTCACCCCCCGTGCCCCACCACTTACTCAGTCTGGACTCTAGTTCTATCCCTTCATAATGCATGTTGATAATCAAAATAAGACACTTCAATTATTCACTTCACTGGGTCAGAACTAGGAGTCAATCTAGGCAGAAGAGGTAGGTACCTAGGGTTCTAGCACCCCCAATGTTGCACCCTAGACAAGTGCCTCTTTTGCCTACCCCTAGTTCTGGCTCTGGGGTTGCCACCTGTCCAGTTTTGTTTTCACCCAGACAGCTTGGTTATCCAAAGGGCTACCCAGTTAAATGTTGCCTAGAAAATCCAGAAAGGACTCAAAAGTGAATGATGTGACATGATGTAACCCCCCCCTTACCCCCAGAGTGAAAAAGCAGCATGCTAGAGTAGCACAGTGGTCAAAATGTGTTACCCTGGATAGTTATATTTTAACTTGGGGCCTTTGCCAGTAAAAATGATGCTTAATGGCCATGTAAACCCCACACACAAAAATGTAAACAGTGAACAGCCTCTTTGAAATCTTTCAATACCTGCCACTCTGGTTGTTGAAAGATTAATAGTAAGGCTGCAACATCTCCTTAATCACTTAGAATTTCTTCTCCTTCTCTAACCCACCCACCCCCCTCCCTCAGTAATGTGCTTTGGCTGTTGGCTTCTGGGCATGCTCAGTTCTTCTCAGCTCAGATTACTAAACACGCCCTCCAGTCTAGCAGCCAATTAAGAGATGGTATTGCTGGTTCCCATAAAAGCTCTGCCCTAGCTGTCTGCTCCTAACCTCCTCTCCTGAGCTCAGCTTAACCATTACAGTTCTCTAATAAAGCAGAATTTTTTCATTAAAGGAAGTTCTGCCTGTGTAAGCCTGCATACATGTCAGTATTGCCCTTGTAAACAAGGAAAGACATTGTAAGCAAAACCTTTATGGTTGGATACAAGTGTTTGTGTCAAGGTTGGTCAGAAAAGCATTCAAGTTAGCTGGGACAGCAGAAACTTTCATCAGGTTCAAGGCAGCAAATCAAGCATACAAGCTAAAATAGAGATGGAAAGGGGTCCCTACATTTAAATCCCCTTTAAAATAAGCCAAACAGCAAAATGATCTAACTTACTGGGGGGGTACCATGTTGTAAGACCTCCCCCCCCAGTGACCCTAATTGCTTACCTCTTCCCCCAGACTTGCCACACGTGAACTTTTCTGAAGATTTCTGTATTGTGCCTGTGTGGAGTCTGGAGAACTCATTCTGGCAAGTTTATTTATTAACAACAAACTCAGCTATGATTAGATTTGAAGAAAAATTACAATAAAAAAAAAACCGACATGTAAATTATATGATGATATCCCTTTAATGTAACTTTTTTTAAAAATATATTGATAGCACAACGCCAGTCGTTTCCTGCCATACTTATGTGTGGGTGGCTGGTTTTTAGAAGCATTGGCACTCAATGAATAACCTAGATTAGCAAATGGCAGGTATGATAAATCAATAGGGTAGCGTGTGACAGTGTAATAACCAAAGTCCAGAGAGCATCGTCAGCTCTTCTATATTTATAGCCATAAAAGCTTTGTTTGTATTTAAGTGAGCACGCAGAGAGAGACAAACAAGCGCTGGGATTTGGAGCGTGCCTGCTGTAACGGCCTGTAAATGTGCAGCTCGCTTGCAGACTCGCACGTATCGCACCAGATTCCCAACCTGCTGCTGACAGTATCCTATCTTTCTTCCTTGAACACAAGATGGCAGCCTTTAATAAACACAGCTCCATCCAGAGCCAGCACTATTTACACATCATTAATTTTCTAATTTATGTTTTGTGTTTTTGAGGGGGCAAACTATAGCTCATTACTCAGGAAGTTATAAGGACCACTGCCTGCTTGTTCTACTGCTTTTCATCTCAGCTGCATGGCTCACATGTATATTAACCTCTATTGGCCGGTTTTATCTTATTTTACCTGAAGATAAGAAGCCAAGCTCTCACTTACTCATGCTGTGTCCTGGTTCAAGCCAAATAATCTAATGTATTACCTACCAATAATAATATATTAAATGCCTGTAGTTATTTTGCTTGCACACATTAGTTCTCATTGAGAACTTTGAATACATTCTCCAAAAACTGCCCCAACTCACAGGAGCTCAAAGTGCAGATGTACACAGTGCAGTGCAATGTACACAAAAACAAGTTCTCCCTCCATGAATACAGTGCTACCTGCATTGTAGTGCTGCATTCATACAAGGAGGATTGGGAGAAACATATGCATCCCTCATCATGCCCCCTAACTTGGGCACCATTCAAGGCAGAAAGGACAGGGTCATCTTAAACCTCTGCACCTTGTGGCAGATTTTTACTCCATCCCCTAGATTCAAAACAGGCTTCAGGTATAAGCTATTTCCTATAGATTAGCCTAAACAGTATATTCAGGGGCCCTTGATGCCACTCCCAGGAGCAGCTTTTTGCCACTCCCTGATAACTAACCGGGCGCTGCTGCCTGAGGGGAGTTTCTCAGCTTGGCATGTGGCAGCAGTGCCACTGAGTAGAAGGAAAGGTAAAATTACAAGGGGTGCCAAGTTGAAAGGCACCCCCAGTGATTCTGGTTGCCTACCTCCTAGCAAGGGTTGGCGCTTGTCTTCTTCTTAAAAAAATGCATGGGCTTGAGGTTCTCTGACATTTTCTTCCCAGGCATCCCCTGCACTTGTTAAAGGTGAGTGAATGTGCACTACAGAAACTACAGGTTTGGGGTAGGATGTAAGTGACTTGAAATGTAAGACTATATTGCTCTAATCCATTTGGATATCTGTTACTGAGCAGCACCGGTCTGAGGGTTTCTGAGGAAGCTATGCAATTAGGTCTTACCCATGATTGTTCTCTAATGTGTGATTCTTCTCTAAATGCTACAGGCTACCAATACCATTTCCTATTGCTCACCAATAATGTGCTTGCATCTGTTTACTGAATGGCAGTCCTATGGAAGTCCACACATAATTTTGGTTGTGGTTTTAGTTGCCCTTTAATAAGGTATTGGTGGAGATGTCTGGCTTGTGAACAAGATAAAACAAATTATGTATTATAAAAAATCAGAGTGATAAAGGGACCAGTAAGGCCAGAAACATTGTCTTTCTCTTGTCTACTTTTTTCACTCAAATATTTAGTTTTATTGGAAGTAAAAACAGTGTTGTACAATAGTGGATGATCGCATGTAGCATTATTGCAAAAACAGACATGTATACATAGATGCGAACATGGCTCGTATGGCTAACATAATTAAGGGAAGCATCAAACACTGTATAACAAAGAGTGTCACCACACACTTTCTCCTACTTATTTAAGCTAATAAGACCACATGAAGCAACAAGTGTTCTGCAGTCTTGTAGTGTTTAGTTCTATCAATGTCTTGTTCTCGGCTCTTAGACCCCAGTACTGTGCAGTTCTTCCGCTTCTTTTAACTTTGATTTTCATTGTACTGGACTTTCCTCACAGTGTGTACCGAGGCAGTGACCATTTGGCCTTTATCAGAATTATAGTGCAACATGGTTCATTATGGGGAAGAGTATAAGTAAAATGTATGGAACAACTAGGATGTTGGAAAGAAGTGCAGGCTTGTACTAGACAAACAGAGATGAACTGCAAAGTCTTCTTGGCAAACCTGAGTCTAAACCCAGTTTGTGCCAAGCCAAACCAAATTAGCTCCAGGCCAAGCTCCCAAGTTCCTATTCTGCTTGTTACCCAGGGTGGTTGAGTGTGCATCATTATTATATGTTGATGGATTGAAAAGCATTTTATATTTATTAACAGGAGAGATTGAAACCTTGGAGGGAGTTAAGGAACAGGCTAAAACCAAACATACTGTACATGGCATCGCTTCTCAAGGTCACAAAAGGAGAAAATCAAACATTTTTAGTTGAACTTGGCCCTACTGGTAAGGCACACGCTTTGGTCTGGCACCCACTAAACTGCTTAAAAAACAGGTGCCGCAGAGGCCTTTGCTTGGTAGAGGAAAGGGCTGTGAGATTAGGAATCATAGACTGGAGCAACGCCAATGTCCAGGCCCTCTGGGGGGTCCATCAGAACCAGGCCGGTGTGTACCTGCAGGAAAAAAATCCACTTCTCTTAGGTATGTATTAGTATTAGATATAATCTCAAAAGGGGGAGGGGAGGCAGAATGGCTTGATTTGATTTAAACCATAGCATTTAAAAGATTTAGGATTTTTAAGATATCAAGCCTTGTGTTTCATTGTTCCCACCTAAGCCAGTAGTTTAATATGTGCGGCAGCATTAGCCCTGTGCAAACATCTAAGTCAGTGCAAGGGTTAAAGAGATTTTTCCTCTTCTTTTCTTCCTATTGCTTTTCATCTGGGAGCAGTTAAATGTCATATGAATAAATGCCCGTGCATTTGCCTCCCATCACCTCAGGAGACACTGCGCTGTTTGTCTGGATTTCCCAAGCCGCAGGTTGGAGAGAGGAGCAGGAGTAGCAGCAGGGGGAGCAGATTCCTCTTCAGCTTTGTTAGGCTTAGCAGCCATCTCTCCACATGGGAGCATTTCAAACGAGCCGTGAAGGAAGGAAACAGCCGCTTCCCAAAGGCTTGGTCTCTGAACCTGAACATTGTCGCTTGTCCTGGTTTCAAAACGCCTCCTCTAAACGTACCATGAAAGAGAGAGGGAAATGAACGTTTAGCTACCAAAAGAGAATAAGCATAGGTAGCAGGAAAAGGGCAGCACAGAGGAAATATACTCCAGGTGATTAAACAGGGCCGGAACTAGGGGTCGGCAGAAGAGACACGTGCCTAGGGCACAACTGTAAGGGGGGTGCTGGGCCCATACCTCTTCTGTCTGCCTACCCCTAATCCACACTCTTGGCTCCTGCACACACAGCCCGCTGTTGTCTCTTCCCTCTGTGCTTTTCACTCCTACCCCCTCCCCAGTCGCCACCAAGCTTCCCGGGAGGGGTGAGGGGGCAGACTGGGTAGCCTAAGGCGCCCAGCCGGCTTTGCCCACAGCTGTGATTAAATACTAAACAGGGGCATCAAAGGACTAGTAATTTACAGAGCGGAGGACAGCTGAATCTGCCTCAGCAACTGCAAAGCACCATTTGCACATTTTCACATTTTGGCAGAGCCTCCTGGTTTATGAGATGCCTTAAGCAGGCAGTTTAAAGGATTTGGGTTCATCAAGAAATTTGGCCCCTACGCTCTGATACTGCCCAATGTGTAGTAGTAAGGACTTGTGTAGTAAGGACTATGTCAGACATGACATTTTTGCAATTGTAAAACACACATAATTTACATGCTCATATCTTAAGAAAAAAAGATTAGGTGCGTTTTCACACCCAGTAGTTAATATGCCAGGACAAATCAAAGTCTATTAAATCAATATGCATGGATTGCGGGCAAATTAAATGTTGCATATTTGAAGATGGCTGCTAAAATTGCGCAAGAATTTCATTTTGCATCATTACATAGGCGACATTACTGTACCAACAGGATTGCATGGAGCTATTACGGAATTACCGCAATGTCACTATTTAATCCCCTTTGTTCAGGTCCATGTATTCATTTTAGGCATTTTGGTGCAAGTCATTACGCAAGCCAGTACTGATAAAAACATACAGTGGTCAATTATACATTGCTACAGACAGTTTGTCCTTATTGCACATTGCACTGTGGCAATGCACATGATGAGACAGTGTTATGGTAGTTTGTGTGGGTAATTCAGTAATGTGCCTGACTGATTTACATGTAAAAACACTCATGTTTCCCTATTTCATAACATAAAAATGCCTTGTGTTCCATAGCCCTAATGCAATAAAAGGTGCTCGGCTACAGGTCTAGTAACCCATAGCAACCAATCAACAGGTTGGCCATCTGCTTAAAAACAAACAATCTGATTGGCTGCTATAGGTTACTTGACCTTTTCAGGTTAGTAGACCTTTTACATTTTTCTGCCTGTTTTATTGCCCCACTGTATGATTTGTATTGTTGAAAGCACAAAGAATATTGAACATAATAATAATCTATTATTTTTCAAAGCTGCTAGTGGCTAGTGTAGGGGCCTTCCTGTGAGTACAGGACCCAGTTGGTTCAAATAGGTCCAGATGCTGTATGGCTGGCCCTGAAGTAGAGTTTTCCATACTGTATTAGGGAAAATTAAGTTAGTTTTCAAATAATTTAATTATATAAAAAATAAAAGACATTGAAGAACTTTAGTAGCCTCTTCAGAAAAAGCTGCTGTAAAGCTAAATGCATTGCTGGCTGCACCTCTCTTTGATACAATTTATTTGCAGGCAAAAACAAGGGGCCTCCCTGCCTAAGAGATGCATTATTACTGCTCAGTACAATACTCCAGGGTATTTTGTTACCATACACCCCAAGATTTTACAGGGTTTCATATAACTAGTAATCAGTGATTCTGTCAGCCACCAATTAATCCATCATTCTCTCTCTTTCACATTATATCCAGTATTCACTTTACTTTGTAACATTTAATAGAAATGTTATTTTAGCATAAATGCATTCCTTTAAAAGCAGAGAAACAAAAAGGTACAATCTATATTTATTTGTGGAAATGTAACAATGTGATATGTGCAATTTATTTCTAAAAGGTATTGTTACACCAAACAGAAGAGAGATTAGGAGGACCACCATAAAGGAAATCCCTGGTACCCCAATAGCGCATTATGGGGTTCATTTATAAAGACTGGGTACATTTTCACCTGAGCAGTAACCTATAGCAACCAATCAGTGAGTAGGTGTTTTCATCCAGCTGCAGGTTGAGTAATACAAGCAAATACCTGATTAATTGCCATGGGGTTACTGGGTACGAATCTGCCCAGACCGCTATTGGTGCTAGCGGTATTAAACAAGTGTTCCGTAGCAACAGAATCTATGCCAGGCCTTTTACCTTATGCTTATGGTATATGGAAAATCTGGAGCCATGTAGGTAAGTCATCAAGCTGTGTTCCTTTGTACTGGCATGGCATAATATTAGTACACAGACATGTATTGATGTTATAACTTTGCATTATATGTCTAGGCATCTGCCTTTCTGTATGTCACCACCAATGTCACTGGGTCTATCTTACGTCTAACAATATGAGCCTTTCTGTTACAGTCCAAGCACAAACTCCAATTTAGCAATACCTGCATGTGCATTCACAATGAAATTTGCATTTAACACCAATAACATAGACTTAAACCGATATATAGATAGTTATGGCATTGCATTTGTCACATTGTTTGTGGACTGTTGTATCTGCTCTGTACTGTGCTATATGCCTTTAAAATAGCTACATAAGTAGCCAGCCCTGAATAAATGAAAAAAATGTAAATAAACAGGAGACAGCAAGGTGGAAACAGAGATTGATGCTGCAGATGAAAATGCAAATAACATAGGCGAGAGCGTGTGCGCCCTGAGCGGTTTCTAAGCTCAGCAGTGTACGGGGAGACTAGCAGATGTCGTATGAGAACAAGCTTTCCATATCCCTTTTCCCCAGAGTTAGTAATTAAATATTGTCACTTGGGCTCCCAGTAGTCCAGTAGGTCAGATGTCACTACTAATGATCAGCTCTCTTCATTTGTTCCAAACAGGGCGGCAAATCACATTAATACAATAATGCTGGGATGCAAAAATATTTTTTACTTATTTATCTATGTATCTTATTTTATATGTATATATCCAATGGGTGCACACCATTTTCAGAAATAAAACCTGGGTGCAAGTACAAAAAACATACACTGGAACAAGGACAGCACTAGGATTTAAAGAATTGTAAACAAAATGTATCTATTACTCAACGTTTCGGCCTCACACAGAGACCTTCATCTGGAGTGAAAAACAAAACTATATATATATATATATACACAAAGGATGGCACACCGATACATAACATACCTCGGGTGCTCAGTAAAGGGTTCCAATAGTATAAAAAAAGACCAGCAACTCCGGGATTTCTTGTGAAAAATCAAAACATATATTCAAAGTAGCATAAACAGCCGACGTAACGTTTCGGTCCCCATCGGGACCTTTCTTAATATATATATATATTATCTGATGTTTTTTATATTGGGTAATGAATTCCACTGGAACTAAAAAGTTATTAATAGAGAACTACCGTAAACATCACTGGTATGCCTATTGTCAGGTACTCCCACATTATTTTCTTATTATTATTTTCTTTATCTTCTTTTTAAAAAAGTACTGATGTGTGGTACTGAATGGCAGCACCTCTTCTAGCCTGTTAGCAGACATGCACAATGCCTACTGAAGCTGGGCTTGGCATACTCCGTGCAGCAATCATTGAAAAAGTTCAGCACTGAGCATTCGCCTGTCGCCCTGGGGTGGCACATTGTGGCTTGGCATTATTTAAATAAGAGAAACACACGTGTAACGGGGCTTTGCATGGCTTGCAGACACCCTTTGCAGTCAGTCTTTACTGTAAAAAGCTGGCATATTCATTAAGTTGCGATGAACAAAGGCCCACTTTATTAGCACAGATTGCCGACTGAAGTCCGATAATACTGCATATTCTCTCTCTATCTACATTCCACACACTCAAACTTAGCTTCTCTCTCCTAAAGCCTCCAGGACCCCGGTCATGTAGGGATGCACGGGCAGAGTGATTAACCATGCAGGGGGTCTCCTCTCACTGTAAATATTCCCCCTCCATTTCTTTGTGGTGACCTCACATACAGTACCCAAGCTTTACTAGTAGGTTTTCATCTAACCTATACTTGACACTTCCTTATCTGGCACACAGTTGCCTTGAGGTTTCTACCCTCCCCCCCCCCCCCATTTTCTCACCCCTCACTGGGAAAGCAGACAGTCCTTTCTTGCTAGCCTACCTACCTAGAGCAAACTCACTCCCCACTACTATGCACTTGCTAGCCCTGAAGGAGTCAGTCTCCCAGCTGGTCTGGCCACATCAGTCTTGGTCCTGCCTCAAGGTGTTTCTAGGCCAAAAGAAGTGCCTGCTTAAAGTGCTCGCTTATATATAGGCTATGGCAAGGGGGCTTGGAGCCACCTCCTGGCTGAACCTGCACATTGCCCAAATGTTTACAATACTAAAATAAATCTTTTATTTTGCGTCTTTGCACACAGGGCAGAAGGGTAATGATTAGAATCATTGAGGGGAGGGGGTTGTATAACATACTCCTCAGTGATTTTTACTTTTGTTCTCCTTTAATGATTGAAAACTTTAGAAACCCAAATATAATATTTTGCATAATGGAAGCAACTTTCCAATATATAGTAATTATACATATTCACTTGTTTTAAAATTTATTTGTAAATGTAACTGCTATTGAAAGTAGTATCTGTCTGTCTTTGCTATTTCATCCGCTATTTGCTATTTATGTTGGTTCTGACTTTATGTACCATCTGAAACAATGTGGGAAATGGACATGACTGCTGCAACAACACTCCACACAAAGTACTATGCATAGAAAAGGGCTGTTGACATAGACCAGGCCAAATCCAAATGTGACCCATAGCATGGAAACTGTTGTACAACTGGGAGGCAGATACACAAGGCACACTAGCATGGTAGTTGCCAATTTGGATTCACAATAAGGGAAATGCATCTCTGTATCTTTATATTCTCTTGAATGCACTATTTAATACAGTAAGTCACAGGAGTTCTGTAATCACCTCCTTAAACTCGGTTCTTCACTGTAATTCTGGTTTCCATTGGTTTCCATCATGGGGTTTCCAGTTTAATGTTAAACTAAAGCTTGCAATGCCAGGGGCCGGCAGAGGAAACTGGGAGTTGTGTTTCAGTATCACCCGGAGAGCTGTTAGTTGGTCGCATCTCAGCTCTTAAGATTTTCAGAGTATTTTTCCCCCTCTGTCATTGGAAGGTTTTGTACAGCCGAGAATTAAGCCTTCACGGTTTTATTAGACAATTATTACTCCCAAGCTATGTAACCCTTTCAAATTTCCTGCCATCTTATTAAAATTATGTGCTAATAAGCTGGCACGCTGCAAACCCTGGCTGCTTTTGAGCCAATGAATTTAAAATGTCTCCAAATGAGAATATATATCATGCATTCATGGTGGATGCTAAGATTTAAAGGATGCGATCGCTAAAATGATATATGCATAATTGAAAGAAAGGTGCTTTCCATACAACCAGATGATCTTTGGCAAAGTCTTTTTACAACCATTTCCTTGCAACCCTCATAAATATTAACATAAAATGGTGTGCCATTTTGGATCAGAAAGGTAAGTGGGGATGATTTACGAAGCAGTGAAAAAAGCTGGTCACATAGCTGTGATGCACCGTGTGATTGATCACTGTTCTCTGGAGTGCAAGCTTACTGCCAACATTATGACCAATAATCTAGTTATATTAAACTTCTTCTGAGATAAAGTGGTTAAGGCACATTCAATAACAAAGCATATCCCACACTCGCGTGTAACACCCATAAGTAGGCTTGGATCACTTGCAGCGGAAGCTTCAGGTAAATCTTCCTACCTGACTCCCTATCCACTATGATCTCTACAATAAAAGGCAGGATCACTTGGGAGAGATACTTCCAGTCTACCAATCGTACGTATCCTACCTGTCTGACTTATTCTCCTAGAATGTACCATGACTGGAGCTACACCTGCCACTATCTATCTTATACCTCATTCACACGGCCCTGCTCACCAACTTTCACAAAGGTTTAACCCCTTGGGGCCTTTCCTGGAGCCTAAGTCCTGGGCTCCCAAACAAGCATTAGGAAGCTAAAGAGTAAGAATGTGAGGTGCCTCCGCTTTATAAAGACTAAGGAAATAATGACAACTCCTGGCTAAGTCTGGAACTGTCAGGGGAACACTTTAACGTGGAATGGGAAACCATTTCCCTTCCCAAATCTAAATTAGGCCCAGTTCTTAGCTACACAATATAAAAAAAGATCAGCTCCTATGGCAAAAACAGAGAAACACCCAGTGTTATAGGAAATATTAGAGGTGTATTTTGCCTTTAATCTGCAGAAATAGCATATAGACATGCTGTAGTAAAAGTCCTTATGTGTAATCCAAATCCTCCACCAGTCAGCAGAAATGCCTACTTACAAACCAATGGTTAAAATATTGCCTGTAGTATTCAATCAGTTCTTAGCTAGCCATAGCCAGGGGAATACCAACTAGTAGGTGATTTGCAATATTTCCTAGCATAGGATATATATATGGCTTAAGGTAACTTTTCCAGACCCCCCAGGAACCACCTCCAGAAACCATTACCCACCGCAACACAGGCACCTGGCATCGGCACATGCAGGAGTGAGTCGAGGGCGCAAGTCCATACTGGTCCGCCCTCTGCCTTGGGCTCAACTGAGTCTCAGTTTAACCACTGATACAGTCTAAGAACCAAGAAGACTGCACTAAAATTTTAAAGGCAGGACAGAAGGAAGATGTCTAAGAAAGGGGGGAAAGGTGCAGCACAGATGGGTTTGTATGGTGGTTTCATGTGCAATAGTCTGTCAAGTTAAACAAATTCATAAACTGAAACCTTCTGTAAAGCATTTCACCATCACTTCCTATATTAAGCCTTATACTTGACCTTCATTGGGTACATTCTGGCTGCCTTGACAAATGCATACAAATATTTACTAGTACACAATGGCACATCAGCCACGCTGCTTGCATCATTGCACCTATGCTATAACATCTCTGTTGATACCATCCTCTGCCCAAGACCTGCCAGAGGAGATCCTAATTATGTATGGATGATGGGATGGCAGGTTTTTTAACCTCAAGTCCAAGGTTATCACTGCCACCATCATGGATCATAGTATGCAGATGATAATGTTGTTGTTACACACTAGGAAGAAGTCTACCAGACTACACTGAGAGCTTCACAAACTTGGCAGACCAATGTTGTAAACCATATTACAGGTATGGAATCATTATCTGAGTGCTTGTTATCCAGAAAGCTCCAAATGACAGCAAGACAATTTCCCATACCCAATTTCCCAATTTTAAGCAAATTATTCTAATCTTTAAAAATGGTTTCCTTTTTCTCTGTAGTAATAAAACAGTCCCTTGCACTTAATGGTAACTAAGCTGCCTGAATCCACATTGGTGGTAAAATGGTTTTATTTCATGTTTAAATGATTTTCAGCAGACTTAAGGTGATCCACATTACAGAAGGATCCCTAATTCAGAACGCCCCAGGTCCCAAGAATTCTGGATGATAGATTTAATACCTATATTTGGTGTGATGAGCAAGAAAGCATTTGGTAAGTAAAGTGCTGAAATAGTCTTCATTTCTAGATGCTGCTTTATAGAAAGCAGCCTGTATACATTCTTTTTGCTAAATGTGCACTAAAATGTAATGGACTTTGTTTAAAAAGCCAATTCTTGCTGAAGAAAATAATAAATGGGTGGGCTTGTAAAATATGTCGAACATGAGAACAACATACTGCAATCCAGAGACAGAGCTAATGTGATAGAACAATAGGCACGGGGATAGAGACGTGAATGCCCACTTGTAGAGGGGCTGTGTGTACCTGAACAAAAGGCAAATGCATAAGAACTACAGGCACCCATGGATAAATGCAATCTCTTGAATAAATATGAGATTTAAATGTGGTTGTGGTCAAGGAATTTGATTCCTTTTATATTTCTTCTTGTTATAATTGTTAGCAGTGATACAAGCCATCTCAAGATATCCACAGTACAGTATTAGTTATTAGCCTAGGAATATTCCCATTGCATAGAGCATGTTGGCCTTCTTACCCTGTTGTTTAGTGACAAGAGAGGAAGAAGGAATGGGAAGGAACATGGGAAAAGTTGGAAATACAAAGGTATATTAAAAAAAAAAGGAAGGCACTATGGAAACGAGAAATGTCAGAAATGTGGGCGGCAGAGACAATAAGTACGGGCAGGAAGAAAGGAAAATAGGGGGTTCAAAGGAGAGCAGAGACTGCAAACAGTGTGGCTTAGATTTACATACTACAGAGAGAAACAATCAGCATGACTGACAACTGCATATATAAGTATATTTGTTTTACTGTAATGATGCCTGTACATTGTGAAGTGGCAAGCATTGTTGCCTTGCAGTGATGGGGTCCTAGGTTCAATCCCAACCAGGCACTAATTGCAAGGGGTTTCTATATTTTGCAGATGCTTTCATGGATTTCTTCTGTGGTTCTTCCAGTTACTCTAGGTTACTCCTAAAACACAGGCAAGTCTATTGGTTTAATATAAAACTGACTATAATGTGTTTGTATGTGATAAGGGGCCTTACAATTTAAAAAATTTAGCTCCACTGGGGCAGGGACTGATGTGAATTATTAATAATCTATTTAAAGCTCTGTGGAAATATTACCACTATACATATACACTGCTGAAAAATCTGGGGAGACTTAACTCGTTGCTACAGACTCACATACAAAAATTCACCTAAAAGAGCCTGCACCCCACATAAAAAAATGCAGGCAACGTTTCAGAGCTTCACGCTCCTTTCTCAAGGCCTTAATCAGCTACACAACCTTAACCCCTTCAAATAAAGATTTTATTTCTATGAAGCACCCAATTAAAGATTACTGCTATACAGAACCTCTTTACACAAATCCCATTAGAACTTTTTTATGATTCATGCCCCATAGTGTTTGTAAAGCGTGTACCCAATATTTCTCCTGTTTTTGCAAATACAGGAGCCTGTTGCTCCCTCTTCTCTGAGAGGACACAAACTCTATAACTAAAAACCCAAAAGATGCAACTAAATGTTTGTATTTATGAAAATGGGCTGATACTGGTAATTCAAACTGTTAGTTCTAATAGTGGATTTATGTTGACTAGATTCTGTGTGGTCTCTCCCACATAAAGTAACCCACAAGGGCACTTAATGAGGTAGACCACATATTATATATAGTAACCATTAATATCATACCTTTTCCAGAATAGGGATGTATGAAATATAAAGTTCTAATCACATGTGAACACTGTTTCCACTGTATACATGGGAAGATTCCATTACATACTGGGGCTAATGTCTGCTGTAAAGGAATCAAATTGGTCCCCTGATCTGCCCTCACTAAAAGATCTCGTAAATCCCAGTGTCGTCTATAGGACAGAAGTGGTGGACCTTTGAATTCTTCTATTTCTGGGTATGCTTTAGCTAAAACACTCCAGAGCTTATTGATAATATGATGTACCTTCCACATTGCGGCATGAAACGTGTGTACAAATGGAAAATATCAAGTTCCTGAATCTTTCCTTCTAGAATGTTTTAATGACATAACCCAATCTGTCTGTTTTACTTTATGTAGTTTTCACTAAAGTAATTCCAACGGATACCCTCTCGGCAAAAATTGCTGTGTCATCTCATTAAGACTCTGTTCCAATACTTCCTCCTCACTTATCCGCTTAACCCGGAGTAGCTATGACCTAGGTAAATAACAAATACATCTCAGGATGAAATTACTTATACAACAGCAAGTAATTATGATCCGTCTCCTTTACAAAAATTATTTTTCCTCCTTTCCTCACCCAACTTCTTTATTCTCCTACTCTTTTATTTAAATGCTAGCATCTATTCTTCCATCTATTTCTCAGGCCAAATGGTCAGGAGCAGGAGGGCCCACTGACACCTGGGCCCACCGGGAGTTTTCCTGGTAACCTGGTGGGCCAGTCCGACACTGCAACCAAATAGGATAGGGAATAGGGAAATAGTGAATATTAGCATAATATTGTTCCTTCATTTGTGTTTGGCCCCTACCTATTGTACCATTATAGTCTCTCTATAGATAAATATGTAAAGAGAAAATATAGAATTTGCTTGATGGACAGAACAAAAGCCACCTCTGTACCAGTCCCTCTTTCTCCACAGTAAGTAACTTAATTTAAATAGTAATCAAGAAAGTCCACTTGGGAACACCCCCCTGTGGAGATTTCACTGCTCCTGTTATATATCTACTTTTGCGCTTTCCGCGCCTTATGAATCGTCTCAGGAGTGATTGCTGCTTCCAGTTAATGAAGCAGAAGAGGTGGAAGTCACCAATATTTGCGAGTCAGCGCCAGTGAGCTCCGCATATCGGCAGTTCTCAGTAAGCAGCTGGTCTCCTCTTACTAGTGAGTACTTACAACTCAATAGGCGGTCCCATTGCTAGTCGTACTGCTACCCTGTCTGTCTCTCCACTTGTATACTCGGCCTATAGTAAAGTCCTCAGCATCACGTAGCAATGTATTACGTTTATGTTCCTCAGTTGTATTCTTAAAGGCTCCTCTGACTTTGCTTTAATGGTCACTGTTTCTTGCTGATTCTGGGCTTCATTAGCAAGTTGTTCCGCCATCTTAACCTACTCAGGTAATATAGTTCTTTTTGTATATACTCTATAGTTAGTCATTACATCAAGTGAACATTCATTCAAAATCATTACATTTCTGGCAATATTCAACATTCTCAGAGAACAGAGTGGAACATAGGAGGAGTCTAAAACCCAGTGGAACCCTCTTTAAATTGAAATATTTAGCCAATCAGTATGTAACTTCTCCCATTCTCTAATACTGGCGGCTTCCACATCGGTGTAGGCAAATCCTGATGTTCCAATAGGTTGCAACATCACCTCAAGCCTGCTTCACTAGTACAGAAAATATATATTCATCAAAGAAAAGTGGCACTTCTGAAAAGGATAATTATTATAAAATAATATTCTTTATATGTATCCTGTCTGCAACTTCCTTTTATTCACTTCTTTTTATAAATGTTTTTTAAAAAGAAGAATTTCTTTAGGTTTTAGTTGTGCCACATGTAATCTTGTGAATTCCCATATTAGTCAAAGACCACTTATAAACATTATGGCATTGTCTCTTGTGTATTCCCTGTAGTGAAGATCTGCTATGATAATCAATATGGAGTCAAGTAGTGGGCTCAAAAAAAAGGGAGGAGGGAAGATAAGTAAAGCAACCATTAGGCCAATTTATTGCTGTAAAACATTATTTGGGGTTTTAGATTTAACAATTTGTTTATACTTATCAGCATTCATACTGTTTCAGTAGTAACTGCTGTCTCACCCAACAATGAACATCGAGAGCTGCTAGCTATTACTTCATAAGGGTATAACATAAAGAGCAAGAACCCATGAGGCAGATGGGGGTTTATGACCAATGAGCACAATTACAAACACCAAGTTAGTCACAATTACTCTTCATGGGATAAGATAAGTGAGGCGAAAAGGTTTTTTTTCTGTGACTTCTAATGTATACCCCTGGTACTGTAGTACAGGTATGGGACCCATTATCTGGAAACCTTTTATCCAGAAAGAAGCTTCAAGTCTCCCATAGACTGCATTCTTATCCCATACAGGTATAGGACCCGTTATCCAGAATGCTCGGGACCGAGGGTATTTCGGATAAGGGGTCTTTCCATAATTTGGATCTCCATACCTACTAAAAAATCAATAAAACCTTAATTAAACGCAATAGGATTGTTTTGCATCCAATACTGTTTTATTACTACAGAGAAAAAAGAAATCAGTTTTAATCAGTTTTAAAATTCTGAATTATTTGATTAAAATGGAGTCTATGGGAAACAGGCTTTCCGTAATTCGGAGCTTTCTGGATAGCGGGTTTCCGGATAAGGGATCCCATACCTGTAATTAACATTTTTAAAAATGATTCCCTCTTTCTCTGTAATAATAAAACATTATCTTGTACTTGGTTCCTACTGATATATAATTAATCCTTAATAGAGACAAAACAATCCTATTTGGTTTATTGAATGTTTATGTGATGTTTTTAGTATGGAGATCCAAATTATGGAAGGACCCCTTATCTGGAAAACCCCCGGGTTTGGATAACTACTAAACCTGTATTATAAGAAAAGAGAAGTGGTCAGTTACCCTGCAGGCAGATCTGGTTGAGGGTGTTTAGGAAGAAATCATTGCACAGAAATAATGTGATGAAGAATATAATACAAACTGAAAGGTACACTGAGGTCAGGGCCGGCCTGTGATTTAGTTCTGATGTTAAACATCACACCTGGAATATGCTTTTGATTAAACCACTCTATATGAACCCCAGATGAAACATGAGATATGTTGTTTCACTTGCAGTGCAGTTTTCTTTCTATGTGCTCTGTGGTATTGTGGTGATCAAAGATCATTCCTGAGATGTTGGTGGTCCCTCTGGCTATGCTCCACATGTTTCTCTGGGGGAATTGAGATTTAAGATTTTGTTTGATTTTGTGTAGAACTTCAAGGCATCATGACTAAATGCCTGGGCCATTTTTCAAGTATTTTATATGCTGCGCAGTATTTCAAATATATTTCAGCAGTCTTGTGATATTATTTCATTTTATATAAGAGCCTATCTGGGAGTGCAGTGCAATAAGATACACTAAGCCCTCAACTTGAGTTGCTGTTCTCATCTTGGGCGCACATGGAATCTGCGTGTGGGCAACATAATATATTAATGGACCCTGCATAATGCACATTTTTTGCAATATATAAATACCATATTATTCTAGTTTTAACTAAAAGGGTAGCCATTTCAGGGGTATTTATTTTAGGAAAAAGAATAACCTATAAATTGGAAGAATTTTGGGGATGCATTGAATCCAGATGCTAATTTGCAAATCCAAATGAGTATAATGAGGGGTTAAAGAGAACCGTGCGGTGAAAAAATTCCATGTTTGTGTTTTGGCAGAATCCTGAACTGAATCCCTAGAATCCTTCAGATGCAGAAGCTAAAAGTCTATACATTATATGTAATGCTCTAGTTAACATAAAGTAATGCAGGAGATGGTACATTGAACATCTTTTTTAATCCATAACATGAAAATAAGCAGGAACTTGACATGTTTTGCATAAGATGTAATGATGTAATGCCTCAGGGTTTATATATATATACATACAGTATATATATATATATATATATATATATATATATATGTATATATATACAGCACATGGTTACGTTGGGTTGAAAAGTCCATCAAGTTCAATGCTTCCATGGAAACCCAGCACGCACATAGGAAAAAGTATAACCTTTAAATTGGAAATTTTTGGAAAGCACTGAAAGACCTATCTATACACTCACATACATAAACTATATTTACCAACATCAATACTAATTGTAGATTGTATTATCACAATAGCCTTGGATATTATGCTTAAGTAATCACCCAAGCCCCTCTTAAAGGCATTAACAGAATCTGCCATTACCACATCACTAGGAAGGGCATTCCACAACCTCACTGCCCTCACCGTGAAAAACCACCTACGCTGCTTCAAATGGAAGCTCTGTTCCTCTTTGGGGGACCTCTGGTGCGTTGATTGTTTTTATGGGAAAGAAGAACATCCCCCTATCTGCCTATAATCCCCTCTAATGTACTTGTACAGAGTAATCATGTCCCCTCGCAAGCACCTCTTTTCCAGAGAAAACAACCCCAACCTCGACAGTCTAACCTCATAGCTTAAATCTTCCATCCCCTTAACCAGTTTAGTTGCACATCTCTGCACTCTCTCCAGCTCATTAATATCCTTCTTAAGGACTGGAGCCCAAAACTGCACTGCATACTCAAGGTGAGGCCTTACCAGGGACCTATAAAGGGGCAAAATTATAGGGTCGCAAAGAGGCAAAAATGATTTGCTTCAGTAGCCATTGCCTTGTTATCTACAGAACTCCCCATATCCTTCTCCATTAAGGATACCCCCAACACATTACCATTTAGTGTATAACTTGCATTTATATTATTTTTACCAAAGTGCATAACATTGAACCTTATTTTCCATTTTGCTGCCCAGTTTTCCAGTTTTATCAAATTGCTCTGCAAAGTGGCAGCATCCTGCATGGCATACGTCTTTCTATGAATGTTGGTATCTCTTCTTGGTTTTATACTGGAATTCTGCAGTAGCTGCAGCTCAAACATGGGAATGCAACATAGGCAAGATTCTGGAGAAAAACCATTTCCCCTCATTTATTTCCAGTTTTTCACATAGACCAGAATTCAGGTTTCATGTGATAAACACTGAGATATTTTTTTTTCATTGAATTGCATCTGGCTCCTTTTCTTGGATTTTTTCCATTTTCTATTCCTCTTATGTTTGACCTGCACAATTTAGCAGATAATATAGCTCCCCTTTTGTAAGAAAAACAAGTAAGTGCTTTGAATGTATCCCATACTCCTTGTTGCCCTGCCAAATGGGTTAACGCAATTTGATGATCCTCTTAGTGTTGCTACTTTTAACTAAGGATGCACTGAAGCCATAGCTTTTGGAATCAATGAAATACTGAATCTTGTCAAAAAGGTGTAGCTGCCATCAGAAATCCCGGGTCCCTGTAAAACAAAATTATCAGGGCCCAGCCAGGAGCCTAGTACATAAAAGCCAAAACACATATTGGTGACCAGGGGCCCTAATGGTCCAGGTTCTCCATTAAAAAAGAAACTGATATACCTTTATTAAAAAATCCTTCCCCTATTGTAAAAACCACAGTCCCTTGCCTGTTATTCTCGCCTCCACGCCACTAGCTCTGATTACTGATCACACAAATTTTCCAGGTGGAAGCAGGTAGGACTTCCAGTAAATTTCCCCGTAGCTCAGCTGTACCCAACAATCTTCTCAAAGTTCATATAGGGCCTTTGACATTATAGGCCAGAAATTGTGCCTCAAAAACAAGAAAAAAAGAGGTGAGGCTTCACGTGCATCCCCCAGGCTACAGTTGAACTACAACATTCAACAACTCTACTTGGCAGGAGAATAAACTTTTTAAAATGACACACAATAGGGTTGCAAATGTCCTTCTTAAAAACTTGAACACCAGAAATAATTGTCTATTAAAACCTTTTACTAGAAGCAGACTATCCCAGCTGGAACCAATATCAAGTCCACTATATGGATTGTATGAAAAAATGCACATAGAAGGCTGGCCAGTTACCATATTAAGAAATTTATTAGAAGCTGGACTGCCGAACAGGAACAGACAATCAAATTAATGGATAGAGATGCCAATCATTAGGCAGACATATTAGACTTTATGGCCATTGGTTGCTATGGGGCCCTCCCTCCAGGTGCCCCAATTATTAGTTCAACCACCACCTGGGCCCTCTAAATGGTGGGACCCAGCCAACACATTAAATAGAAAGAAAGCCCCTTGCATGTATGTTCACTCCCTTAAAGGACAATGAAAGGTTAATATAAATTAAAAGTAAGTCTAAAGGCATTCTTTTTAAGTACTTACTGCATATCTAAATTCCCAGATCCCTGCTTGCTTCTCTGAGATATGGTGCTGGCAGCCTACAGCAGTGTGAAGCCTACAGTGACATCACTGAAATCTCTCTCCCCTTCCTGTAGGCTGCCAGCGGCAGCAATGCACATGTGTGTAACTTGATCCTGTCTCCTGTTCTGAGCTACACATGCCCACCAGCCAATCAGAAGCGGATCTGGCAGAGGGAAGGGGGGAGGGAATGAAACACATGTGCAGTATGAAGCAAGGAGGGAAAGGAAGGGAGAATACCTTTTTAGAGATGGCTGCCTGTTCTAGAAAATGTGAGTAAGTGTGACTGAGTAAGTATTTGATTAGGTGAGCCAAAAGTGTGGCGTTTTTACTAAACAATAGGAGGACTATTGGGCAGTATGCTTTTTAAATTTTGACTTGCATTCTCCTTTAAGCTTCCCTACCCACACTCAAATTTTGCCATACTTTTCAACAAATCCTGCTACCGTATATCTTGGGCCTCCCCTCTGTCAAATGGCGTCTGATTGCAGTACTCCATGTAGGTGGCAAGTTAATGAAAAGCTAAAACCTTTCCTTACAGAATAAGTACAGAAGAGCTCAGACTGGGATCCAGGGTTCCCTTGGCGCAGCAGTGACTGGTAGCCATGTCCCCACTTCATGCATGATAATGCACACTCAAATACACACACATACACCAATGTACACAAACACAATTGCACACACATACATAGAAACATGCAAATGCCTTCTTGTGTACAGTTTAAATCTCTCCATCCCTGTGGTGTTTACAGCCCACATTATATGTTTGTTTTGGAGACTTGTCCTGCTGGATCACCACATTCCAATTGTCCTGTTTGGTAATTAGTCTTTAACGATTTTCATTTCAGTAAAATGTTTGCATTGGTTATTCTGTTCAGAGAGTCCCTTAAATGCCAATTTACAATTTTTGGTAGTGTATGAAACTATCTAAGACCCTTACACACAATCATGTGTTATGTCAATTTACACAATGTGGGGGAGTTTTATCTTAAACTGAGAATCTGCCAAGGCTTCCAGGCATTTGGGTCATGTCTTGTATTGTATTCCAATCAGGGAACCCAGGACCGCACACAGCGCCGGATTTGTAGTGGGGACGCCCCAAGGCCACCCCCATTTGGCGCCCCCTATCCCCCCCGCCGCGCCAATACGCATGCGTGAACCCCCCTTCCCCCGCCCGCCGAGCGCGCATGCGCAAGCGCCAAAGTTGAATCTCCCATACGGAGCAGTGGGGAGAGTTCCCCATTGCTCCGTATGGGAGCAAAATGTTAAAATTTGCCTGCGGCGGGGCGGCATGCCGCCCCTATGCTTGTGCCGCCCTAGGCCCGGGTCTTTGTGGCCTCGCCACAAATCCAGGCCTGACCGCACATAACTGCAGTGTATGCACAGCTTTCCCTAGTGATCATGTTATGGAAGCAGTTCTGAGACCAACAACAGGAGATTATCCAGTACTGGTGTTTCAAAAAGTGACCAAAACCTTTGTAATCATGATCACAACAGGAGGAGCCACAGCCATTGCATTATAACACAACAGTATTTTTGAATATATATTAGTAAAACAGGACAAAAATATTGGAGTGGGTCCAGAAATTTCTTTGATTTTAATGTATATCTAATATATGTTTGATCTATCCATACATTCAGATAAATAACCCTCATTGGTGGAATGACCTGCCATATTTATCTTTGCTTTAAGGTGCTGAATTTAATTCTTTCGTATGGGGTGTTGGAGTCCCACTATAGTACCCTGTTATCCCTGTAAGTCCCTGTTAATTTTATTGCATTACCCCAAATCAAATAGTTTTCCATGTTACAACAAGTGTACTAAATCAGAACCAATGATTATTTTGTTTATGAGCCGTAATTGTAATTACCACTCAAAAAAAATTATATTTATACATAAAATATGGGTTTTTATACTGCGTTCCACCATCCAATGCTGATCTACATCTGGCAGCATTCTTTTTGACATTTAGAAGGCTATATCTTGTTACAGAATTGGAATTACACAAAAATTCTACCATATTTTGAAAGTTTAGATTGTCCTGAAAAAAATGATATATTGTTTTCCTGGGTAAACTAAAAGTCCCCCCAAGGAAAGGCCCCTAAAGTGAAAGTGCAAAAATGTTCAAAAACTGTCTGGCAATACAATAGGCTTTGACCAAAACGGCCGGCAGTGATAGGGTTAATGAATTTTGTCCAACTAACTGTGGCCAGTTTGACACTTGTGGATGTAAATAACCCCTCTTAGCTCTTGCTAAGCCCTTGTGCATAGCGGAGTTTTAGTATTATAGCGCTTGCGTACATAAGTAGCGCTTTATAAATAAAGATATACATACATTTTATTATTATATTGCCTATCCAAATAAATTGAAGAAAAACATTCAGTGCGGTTATTTCCGACTGGTTCGATATAGTGAAATGAACCATTTCAATGATATTTTCCAGTTCCTGTGCAGACTGTTTACTTAGCCCTTTTAGTGTTTGGTCATTTACACTGCACTGCAGTTTGGTTCCTTATTTTTCTTGTTAATTCTGACTTGCAGAGTGCTTGGATTTAACCATGGAAAGAAAACATCAGGAATCCTGTGATTTATTGCTTTTAATGGCAGCTGAATTCCTTAAAGCTCTACAATCACTTTATCTATTATTCAGTGCTGCCCAACTCTTTCTATTTAGGGGCCCAATTAGTTGACATTGTCCATGATCATGGGTGGAATTTTAATAAAATGCCAATGTTTTTTACAGCAATCTATATGTGGCCATAAATAGGCTGATAAAAGCTTCATGAGTCAGCAGCTATTTGGCCTGTGTATGGTGCCATCTGATAGGCCTGCCTGACCGATATCTGGCATTGATGCTGCCTTTGTGCCAATGGCCTGCATACCTTCTTCATGATTGATTGGGTTAGCATTCTATCCCCCGCTTCAAGGTAGGCATATCAGTGAAAGATCTTCCTGTTTGGCAACCTTGACAAATAAGCGGATCTGGCCAGCTTAAGGGCCGTGGTAGACAGGGAGATTTGTCGCACGCGATATGCCATCCCACCGGCTTGAATGTAAATCGCCAGTGGGGTGGCATATGTGGCGCCGCGATTTCCCGAAGTCGCAGAAGTTTCGTCTCGCCAAGCGAACGGATCTGCCCATGTATGGGGACCTTTATTGGCCTGTGTATGGGCCACTTTCAAAGGCCCGTGTGACCAATATCTGGCCAAAAATCAGATACTGTTTACCAACCTCACAAAATGAGCAGATATGTTTGTGTATAACCAGCTGAAGGTTTTCTGACAGTTTGTTTGGCTAGAACCGTCCCAGACTTAATCTCTGTTTTCCCATCCATGGAGTAACACTTCTGGTTGTAACCGCTTGCATTTATATGGGCAAGTGCTTGTTTTTATCTTCTGTGTTTTCCAGTAAAGCCCACCAATAGAAAGCTTCCACTTGAGACAAACTATTTAGTTGGGCTTTGAGTGAGATATGAGCTCCCAGAAAAAACAGGCAAGTTCATTGGTTTTTTTATTTTGGCAACAGAGAAGTCTTCTAGCCCAGTGCTGTCCAACTTCTGTGGTGCCGAGGGCCAGAATTCCTCTAGCATACATGGTGGGGGGTCACTAATGGAAGCCAGTTTTGACCCCTCCCCCATTTAAACCACACCCACTTTAAACCACACACATTTTATCATAATGGTGGTTGCGCAGCAAAAACCCAAATGCTTGGTCCTCACTGCGGGGATATCAACCATCATTCATATGTGAAAGAATTATATTATGTCATATTAAGACAGACCCTTAAATCCATATGCCTCCACCTCCCCTGTGGATAGCACAGCAACCCCCAACACATAATTACACACCTTAGGAACCATTTAATGGCTATTTCCAACTGCTATCAAACTCCCAGAACAAACCCCTGCCAGGTTCACCTCCCACAGGCAGCATAGGGCAGGCAGAGTATGGCACACACAGGCAGCATAGGGCAGGCAGAGTTATGGCACACACAGGCATCATAGGGCAGGCAGTGTATGGCAAACACAGCCAGCATAGGGCAGGCAGAGTATGGCACACACAGGCAGCTAAGGGCAGGCAGAGTATGGCACACTGCCTGTCCTATGTTGCCTGTGTGTGCCATACCCTCCCTGCCCTATGCTGCCTATGCGCCATACCCTCCCTGCCCTATGCTGCCTGTGTGTGCCATACTCTGCCTGCCCTATACTGCCTGTTTGTGCCATACTCTGCCTGCCCTACCCTGCCTGTGTGTGCCATACCCTCCTTGCCCTATGCTGCCTGTGTGTGCCATACTCTGCCTGCCCTACCTGTATGTGCCATACCCTCCCTGCCCTATGCTGCGTGTGTGTGCCATACGCTGCCTGTCCTACCTGTATGTGCCATACCCTCCCTGCCCTATGCTGCCTGTGTGTACCGTACTCTGCCTGCCCTGTGTGTACAATACACTCCCTGCCCTATGCTGCCTGTGTGTGCCATACCCTCCCTGCCCTATGCTGCCTATGTGTGCCATACTCTGCCTGGCCTTAGCTGCCTGTGTGTGCCATACCCTCCCTGCCCTATGCTGCCTGTGTGTGCCATACTCTACCTCCCCTACCTGTGTGTGCCATACCCTCCCTACCCTATGTTGCCTGTGTGTGCATACTCTGCCTGCCCTATACTGCCTGTTTGTGCCATACCCTCCCTGCACTATGCTGCCTGTGTGTGCCATACTCTGCCTGCCCTACCCTGCCTGTGTGTGCCATACCCTCCCTGCCCTATGCTGTCTGTGTGTGCCATACTCTGCCTGCCCTACCTGTATGTGCCATACCCTCCCTGCCCTATGCTGCATGTGTGTGCCATACTCTGCCTGTCCTACCTGTATGTGCCATACCCTCCCTGCCCTATGCTGCGTGTGTGTGCCATACTCTGCCTGTCCTACCTGTATGTGCCATACCCTCCCTGCCCTATGCTACCTGTGTGTACCGTACTCTGCCTGCCCTGTGTGTACCATACACTCCCTGCCCTATGCTGCCTGTGTGTGCCATACCCTCCCTGCCCTATGCTGCCTGTGTGTGCCATACTCTGCCTGGCCTTAGCTGCCTGTGTGTGCCATACCCTCCCTGCCCTATGCTGCCTATGTGTGCCATACTCTGCCTGGCCTTAGCTGCCTGTGTGTGCCATACCCTCCCTGCCCTATGCTGCCTGTGTGTGCCATACTCTACCTCCCCTACCTGTGTGTGCCATACCCTCCCTACCCTATGTTGCCTGTGTGTGCCATACTCTGCCTGCCCTATACTGCCTGTTTGTGCCATACCCTCCCTGCACTATGCTGCCTGTGTGTGCCATACTCTGCCTGCCCTACCCTGCCTGTGTGTGCCATACCCTCCCTGCCCTATGCTGTCTGTGTGTGCCATACTCTGCCTGCCCTACCTGTATGTGCCATACCCTCCCTGCCCTATGCTGCATGTGTGTGCCATATTCTGCCTGTCCTACCTGTATGTGCCATACCCTCCCTGCCCTATGCTACCTGTGTGTACCATACTCTGCCTGTCCTGTGTGTGCCATACACTCCCTGCCCTATGCTGCCTGTGTGTGCCATACCCTCCCTGCCCTATGCTGTCTGTGTGTGCCATACTCTGCCTGCCCTACCTGTATGTGCCATACCCTCCCTGCCCTATGCTGCCTGTGTGTGCCATACTCTACCTCCCCTACCTGTGTGTGCCATACCCTCCCTACCCTATGCTGCTGAACCTGAGGTGTGAACAATGCAGGGGGTGAACAATGTAGGGATTAAAAGGTGCGAACAACACAGGGGATTACATTTTTAACCAATACAGGGAGATTACAGCCTGAATCTGAGGTGAGAACCATGCAGGGGGCCAGTTAATCTCAGTACTGATACCATTTAAAGTTTACTCAAAGGTAAGTCATCAAAGCAGCCAGACAGGTGGGGGGCCGCCAGTTGGACAGCACTGTTCTATCCTATGAAGGACTATTCTCTTCAATTGGATATCCCCAGGGATCTGTGATTTTTCTTACAAAAGCCAATAACAGTTTGCTAAATTCTGGGGCTATTTCCATAGAGGGCTGTTTTATACCTCCCAACCAGTGATGAGCGAATCTGTCCTGTTTGGCTTCACAGAAGCATTTACGAAACTGCTTAAAAATTCCTGAAATGGTGAAAAATTCACAAAATGCATTGAAGTCAATAGACAACTTTTTTTTACATGCAACTTATTTTTATTACTCCAAATGCTTTAAAGTCAATGGGTGTTTTTTTCTTGGCAACTTTTTTGTCTTGGGGTCTTTTTTGTCAGTGAGCGTTTTTCTCACTCCAAATGCATTAAAGTCAATGGGTTTTTTTTGCAGCAACTTTTTGGCCTCGGCCACATTTTTCGTGACAATTTTTTTTGTCTTGGTGGTTTCTATGTCTCAGCAAATTTATATTTGCACAGCAAATTTTTGCTGCAGTTTCACAGAAAAATTTGTGCATGGCGTAATGCGGAATTTCGCATTAGTAGCTCTTTACTACTCCCAGGGTCAAACTGGGGGGTGAAGGGGGCCCATGTGTACCCTGCCACGCCCCTAACCCCCCCCCCACTAACAGGGATCCCAGCCACTGCCTGATGGGAGGGACACCTGCGGGCGGGGGAGCACTGACAGGGGTCGGGTCTGGGCCCATTAGGCAGCCCAGTCCAACCCAGACTACTCCCAGCATTTCTGACTTTTAAGCTGTAGGCCATTTATCTCATGTGGCAAAGTTACACCATGTTATTACCAGCCACAGGCCTAATCCACCCAAATCACACCCTGTAAGTCCCTGAATCCATAGTGGATTCCCTAGCCAGGGACAGCTGGGAGGTATTTTGTTTGGGTGCTGGTGTTTCATGCCTTCATTATTGTTTCTACAGAAAGGGAATAAAACGTGAAAATGTACAGCCCCAAAGGAGCAGCCCCATGAACCAACCTAAATCAGACCACCACGATTCAATTTGTCATTTTTCTAGTAAATGTTTACGCTCTAATTGAATTGCCAAGTTTGGAGATCTTTAACCAAACTGCATGGAATATCTGTGTTTTTGAGGTAAGCATACGGTTATTACCTTTAAAACTGTAATCCTACCAAATTCTTGTGACTAATAAACATCTCACTGCTGCACTGTTTTTTGTTCGACCAAACTAATTGTTAATTAGCCATGTAAATTCAACATTTTAAAATGGCTGAAAGATTTCAGCTTAGTTACCTACTGAGTTTGGCCTTTGTCTTTGAATTTCCTCTAGTATTATATTTATTCATAACATAGGGGTCTTTATCCTGTGTTCCTCCATCTAATGCTGTACTACCTCTGCCAGCATCCTATGATAGGTGAAAGCTGTTAGGAGATGCTGGGAGACATTGTCATCTGCAGTTGGAAACTTGTAGGTTATACTTCTTAGTATGAGACTTTGCATTCTGTATAGAGGTTGCAGATCAGAGCCAACTTCAAAAACAAATACTAATAATTATTATATATGCTTTGTGCAAAGCTACCTGATAATATATACCTGAATACCTGATATTATTTATTTTTTACATATATTATATGTATAATTAATACTTAAATCTGCTCCTAAATCTCTGCACTCACTTTCATATCCTTGAACACAATGAGACACTGGACAAAGAAAGCAACACCTTCTTGTGAAATGCAATGTGACATTTAGTAAATGGTTAATTGTTCTATAAATAATAAATACTGTAAAGTGCCTTCCATAAAGGGCTTCTTCTGTTTATAAAATGCCAAGTGGGTATTTTTGAAATCAATGGCAATCCAAATATAACGCTTGCAATATTGCAGGTTGTTTCTAACTGGTTAGCTACATGATACACGTCTGGGCATCTAGACAAATGTAATAACAATTTGGGAGAAACGCAGTGTGGGTGCCCCTGCCCCCCACCACACACACACACACACACAATTGTCAAATCATGTGCTTGTTCCTGAGGAGACATTTTTTCACATTTCCCGTTTTATTGGTTTTCAGTGTCACTTGGATGCAGAAATATAACAAATAGTATTTATGTACCTATTCACGTTCAGATAACTAGCATGAGACTGGGGCAGCATAGGCCCACCAGGGCTGCAACTTGAAGGCCCCCTCTCCTGACACATACACCCCTGCCACCCTAGCGAGTGAGCGCGTGCTGCAATGTGCAAGTTTTGCCTGCTTAGTCCAAATTTTTCCCAAGGCTATGCAGGCAGGAGTTCAGGCCTGTGCGTTTTTCCCTGGCTGGCTCATAGGTGTGTACCAGATTGTAATAAAAAGGGCCTTACCGGCTCGGCGGGGACGCCCGCCGTGCCGCCATCAGCGGGGACGCCCGCCGCGCCGGCCTCCCAATGCGCCGGTTCCTTCCTAGTCATGACGTCAGCGCGCAATGGCGCGAAATTTAAACTATTTAAAGGGCCATTTTCATACATTCATTGCCCGTGATAGGTTTTATTCCTGGTGCCTGTAAATTGTGCTTTATGCTTCCTGGTTGCTCCTGTTTTTGACCCTGCCTGGCTTTGACGATTCTGATTCCTGTGTCCTGATCCGTGCCTGTCCCTGACTACTGTTTCTGCCTCATCCTTCTGATTGATTCCCGGTTTGACCCATTGCCTGCCTGACGATCCTAGTTATCTGCCCGCCTCGACCCAAGCCTGTTTGACCACGTATTTGCCTACTCCTATCTGTACCGTGACCATCAGCCTTAAGACTTATATACAGTCGTGCCCCATTGCTAGCCAGAACTCCTGCTCTGCACCTCTCGTATAAGTCCAGGTGGCATCCAAGTAGCTGAGGGCTCCTCCCGAAGCCAAAGGCGGTCACGCTACTGGTGAAGCACGAGCCGAGACCTGGGTGCTTTGCACTTGTTCTGGTATTGGGTGCCGACCGTGACATTATCACGGGCCATGGAAGACTATGGTCACGAAGCCGCTGCTGCTCCATCTGCCTCCTCCACCACTGAAGCGTTGCTGACCACCTTGCTTCAACGCCTAGAGGAACAGGAGCAGAAACAAAACTATCTCCTGCAGGGTTTTCATAATCTGACCCGTAAACTGGAGACCCCACAGCAGCGGTCCAGTCCAGGATCTTCTCCTCCAGTAGGTTCTGCTAATTTGTGAGGTAACACCATTAGGCCCCAAGAACCTAAAATTGCCTTCCCTGAAAAATTCTGTGGGGACCGATCCAAATTTTTCATATTTAAAGAAGCGTGTAAGCTATATCTTAGTTTCTTTCCTCATTCATTCTCTACTGATGAGGAGAGAGTAAGATTTGTAATGACCCTCCTTCAGGGTGACCCTCAGATTTGGGCCCTCAGATTGCCCACCTCAGATCCAGCCCGTTCTTCCTTAGACGCTTTCTTTGACTCCATGGCGATTCTCTACGATGACCCGGATCGTGCATCCTCTGCCGATGCCGCGATTCGTAGGCTTCGCCAGGGGAAACGGGATGTAGAGGTGTACTGCACTGAATTCCGTCGGTGGGCAGTAGAAACTGGCTGGAATGACATGGCCTTGCGCAGTCAGTTTCGTATAGGCCTGTCTGATTCTATTAAGGATAGCCTGGTCAACTACCCCCTATCTTCTAACCTGGATGACCTCATGTCTTTAGCCATTCAGGTAGATAGGAGACAGAGGGAAAGAAGAGGTGAGAGGAATACCTCTCTTCGTTCTAATTTTTTCAGCTCTCCCAAAGCTGTGTCTAATTTTGAATGTGCTGGTCCCTCCGTACCTTTACCTCAGGAAGAACCCATGCAATTGGGCATTTCCCGCTTATCTCCTGAGGAAAAGGCTCGCAGGCGTTCCCAAGGGTTGTGTATATACTGTGGGGAGAAGGGTCATTTCTTAAATCAATGTCCTAAGAGGCCGGGAAACTCCCAAGCCTAAATGGAGAAGGGGAGCTCCATTTGGGTGCAGGTGTTTCCTCTCCCCTATCTGCCTCTAGGATTTTGATTCCGGTCAAACTAACCTGGCCCACGGGCTCGGTCAAGGTATCTGCTTTTGTGGACTCAGGGGCGGAGGGGAATTTTTTGGATGCCGCTTTTGCAGCCAAATTTGGTGTTCCTTTATTACCTTTAAATACCCCCATGAGAATCATGGCAGTAGACCAAAGACCTTTAGGATCAGGGTTGGTCTCTCAGAAAACCAGGTCTCTATCTTTGAGTATAAATTCTCATTATGAGGAGTTAGCACTTTACATCATAAAGGGTGCTACCTATCCGCTCATTTTGGGGTTGCCGTGGCTCCAGACTCATAACCCCACAATTGATTGGGCATCCGGGAAAATTATTCAATGGGGACCTAATTGTGTGGGTTCATGTTTCTCCTCTATAATGGCAATCACATCCCTGGAGGGCTTACCCGCAGCTTATGATAACTATATCGATGTATTTTCAAAGAAGGCTGCCGAGACACTACCCCCTCATAGGCGTTATGATTGCCCAATTGACCTCATTCCCGGCTCTACTCCCCCCAGAGGAAGAACTTATCCTCTTTCATTGCCCGAGGCCCAGGCAATGAGAGAGTATATTTCCGAAAATCTAAAAAGAGGGTTCATTAGGCCCTCAAATTCCCCTGCCGGTGCTGGATTCTTTTTTGTGGGCAAGAAGGACGGAGGTCTTCGCCCATGTATTGACTATAGGGGGCTTAATAAGATTACTGTTAAAAACCGCTATCCCCTTCCACTAATTTCTGAGCTTTTTGATCGCGTTAAGGGTGCCAACATCTATACTAAACTAGACCTTAGGGGTGCTTACAATCTCATTCGTATCAGGGAAGGGGATGAGTGGAAAACCGCTTTCAACACAAGGGATGGCCACTATGAATACTTAGTAATGCCTTTTGGTCTCTGCAACGCTCCCGCTGTGTTCCAGGAATTTGTCAATGACATTTTTCGGGATCTGCTGGGGGTGTTCGTAGTGGTCTATCTGGATGACATTCTGATTTTCTCCTCTAACCTAAGTGACCATCGTAGTCATGTCAAAGAGGTGTTACGAAGGTTAAGGGAGAATAATTTGTACGCGAAACTTGAGAAATGCACTTTTGAGGTTAGTTCCGTCCAGTTCCTGGGGTTCCATATTTCTAGTAGGGGTCTAGAAATGGATCCAGAGAAAGTAAGAGCAGTTCTGGACTGGACACAACCTCTCTCTCTACGTGCTACCCAAAGGTTTTTAGGTTTCGCCAACTATTATCGTCAGTTCATTAAAAACTTCTCCCTGATAGTTGCCCCCATCACTGATCTTACTAAGAAGGCAGCTGATCCCAGCTTGTGGCCTTTTGAGGCTGTACAAGCATTTAATTTTCTTAAGAAAGAATTTGTATCTGCCCCCATTCTCCGTCATCCTGATACTGCCCTTCCCTTTATTGTTGAGGTCGATGCCTCTGAAGTTGGGGCAGGGGCGGTTCTCTCTCAAAGACACCCTTTGACTAACAAACTGCACCCTTGTGCTTTTTTCTCTAGGAAATTTTCCCCTTCTGAAGCCAACTATGATATTGGTAATAGAGAACTGTTAGCAATTAAGTGGGCCTTTGAAGAATGGCGGCACTTACTGGAGGGGGCCAAACATGCTGTTTCTGTATTTACAGATCATAAAAATTTATTATATATTGAGTCGGCCAAACGGTTGAATCCTAGACAGGCTAGGTGGGCTCTATTTTTCACCAGGTTTAATTTTTCTATTACTTATAGGCCTGGCTCCAAAAACACTAAAGCTGATGCACTCTCTAGGAGTTTTGAATCTAATCCTCCTGACCCTAGGGAGTGCATACCCATTATCCCGGGTGAGTTGATTGTGGCAGCTCTGGGGGTTGATCTCACCAACATTTTATCCACAGTTCAGTTTTCTGCCCCAGTTGGGACTCCCTCCGGGAGACTATTTGTTCCTGAAAATCTCAGGGAGCAGGTGTTAAAAGAAGCTCACGACTCTAAAATGGCGGGGCACCCTGGCATTGCCAAGACCGTGTCTCTCCTGTCTCGTAGCGTTTGGTGGCCCTCCCTCACTCGAGATGTTAAAGCTTTTGTTAATTCATGTTCTGTCTGTCATAGATCTAAGCCTTCCAGAAACCTTTCACAGGGATTGTTAAGGTCACTGCCAATCCCTGACAGACCCTGGTCCCATCTTTCGATGGATTTTATTGTAGATCTCCCTCCTTCCCAAGGAAAAACAGTAATTTGGGTGGTAGTGGATAGGTTTAGTAAGATGAGCCACTTCATTCCCCTCCCACACCTCCCTTCCGCTAAATCTTTGGCTGATTTATTTGTGTCTAATATTTTCAGGTTACATGGATTTCCGATTAACATTGTTTCAGATAGAGGGGTGCAATTTGTTTCTAAATTTTGGCGAGCATTCTGTTCTCTGGTTGGGATTGAATTATCTTTTTCCACCGCATATCACCCTCAGACTAATGGGCAAACTGAAAGAGTTAACCAGTCACTTGAACAATTTCTGAGGTGTTATGTGTCTGATAATCAGTCCTCTTGGGCGGAACTATTACCCTGGGCAGAATTTGCATATAATAACGCCACTCACTCCTCTACTGGTAACTCTCCTTTTTTCATTGTCAATGGTCTCCATCCAAAAGCGTTTTCGTTTTCCGGTTCATTGTCAGCTGTGCCCTCTGTTAATTCTTCGATTAGTCAGTTTGCTAAGATTTGGTCTGATGTTCATGATTCACTTTCTAAAGCTACTGCTATCCAAAAGAAATCTGCTGACAGATCCCGCAGGGAGGCTCCCCACTATCAAGTTGGTGATTCTGTCTGGCTTTCCACAAAGAATATTAAGTTGAGGATCCCTTCTCTTAAGTTGGGGCCTAGATTCATTGGCCCATATGCTATTACTGAGGTTATAAACCCCTCTTCTGTTCGTCTTAAGCTTCCGCAAACCTTTAAAATTTCTGATTCTTTCCATGTTTCCCTTTTAAAGCCAGCTCCCCAGGTCCGTGTATTGCCTGTTCCTCCCCCAGTATTGGTTGACGGGCAGTCTGAGTTTGAGGTACAGGAGCTTCTCGACTCTCGTATGGTGCGTGGTCGACTCCAGTATCTAGTAAGGTGGAAGGGCTATGGTCCTGAAGAGAATTCTTGGGTTTCAGTTAATGACATCAAGGCTGATCGTCTCAGGAAACAATTCCATTCTAGGTTTCCTAGGAGACCTGGGGGTCCAGTGGCCCCCCCTGGAGAGGGGGGTAATGTAATAAAAAGGGCCTTACCGGCTCGGCGGGGACGCCCGCCGTGCCGCCATCAGCGGGGACGCCCGCCGCGCCGGCCTCCCAATGCGCCGGTTCCTTCCTAGTGCGCGCGCGCGCGCACTTCCGCATTTTCATAGGCGCATGCGCGCTGACGTCATGACGTCAGCGCGCAATGGCGCGAAATTTAAACTATTTAAAGGGCCATTTTCATACATTCATTGCCCGTGATAGGTTTTATTCCTGGTGCCTGTAAATTGTGCTTTATGCTTCCTGGTTGCTCCTGTTTTTGACCCTGCCTGGCTTTGACGATTCTGATTCCTGTGTCCTGATCCGTGCCTGTCCCTGACTACTGTTTCTGCCTCATCCTTCTGATTGATTCCCGGTTTGACCCATTGCCTGCCTGACGATCCTAGTTATCTGCCCGCCTCGACCCAAGCCTGTTTGACCACGTATTTGCCTACTCCTATCTGTACCGTGACCATCAGCCTTAAGACTTATATACAGTCGTGCCCCATTGCTAGCCAGAACTCCTGCTCTGCACCTCTCGTATAAGTCCAGGTGGCATCCGAGTAGCTGAGGGCTCCTCCCGAAGCCAAAGGCGGTCACGCTACTGGTGAAGCACGAGCCGAGACCTGGGTGCTTTGCACTTGTTCTGGTATTGGGTGCCGACCGTGACACAGATTAAAGATTTTATAAAGCAGTAAAGTTCCTACATAATCCAAGCCCTACATGCACCTTATCTGTTTGATTTTGAAGCATGATCATTAATACTTTTGACAGCACACATTTTGTATTTCCATCTCATTTGGATACTCTCTCACATCAGTTGTTAGAATCACTAGTACTTTTGCCTGACCTGCTAATTCTGTGCTGAAGCAGCAGCAGTGAATGCACTAATCTCCTCTTTGGTTGGACTACTGCAACCTCGAAATAACCAGCTTTCTATCCTCTACCTTCCCACAGTTTGTGAATCTTACATTACATTGTCACAATTGGCTTCATTTGTCCTTTAAGTGAGATGTTGCCTTTTACTGCCCATGTATATTATCTCAAATAATATTTATTTAATGCTCTCTTTCAGTTGCCAGCTAAATCATTTCATGACTCTTCTCACGATCTCCTGCTGATCGGTTGATGTATTTTTTTCTTTCCCCGCCAGCAGGGCATAAACTCTGTCATATTTAAATGTTCATTTTTTTTTTTAAAATGAAGAATTCAGCAATGAGAAACTTCTGATGCAATGTGACGAGATTGAGAAATGAATACCCTTTACATCACCATCATCCTCCCTTTCCTTCCATTGTTATAAAGCAGGCTTCTTAACATTTGCCCATGCTGTAGCTCTGAGCTGTCAGGTGCAAATCTTCTTTCCTTCTCAATCTGGAACCAATATGTGGCACTATCAGGAACAAATAGCACTTTAGAACTATTTGCATTTTTGCACTGAGCCCTTTAGTACAAAATTTTTTTCTTAAATAAATCATTTCAATTTAAATATGTAACAACAGTTGTATTGTAGAGTTAGGTGAAAGAGAAGTCCTTTTTATCTGAATCTTACAAAACCATTTATGGCTAAGCAAGGCCCTGAACGAATTAGATTTTTAATCTCATCTTGACACTGTTCTTCCAGTGGAATTCTATTTAGATATTAAAAAAAAAAATACAAGAGTGGCAACACAATGGCATAGAAATAAATATATATTTGCCAACAAAAACAAAGATGGCATCACGCTAGGACACACTGCTTTATTGTGGTTAGCAAAGCCTGCTACAGGGAGCCATTAAGCTATTGTTTCTTCCATAGAGATACAGTATAGCGGCTGCTACCCTACAACCCAGTTTGTAGATCAGATAAAACAGATAAAACATTTTTAAGAAACTGATATTTAGCATAGAGTAAAAACCCTGCTCTCTGATTTTCATTTTTGGTGCCAAGACGAGCCAGTATAGGTTACTAAAGAATGTATAGATGAAAGCATAAACATGCAAAAAGGTATTAGTTTTCCATTTGAATGTAAAAATCCTTATCCTTATATCTTTACATGAGAAACTGCCTCTCTTCTGCATGAAACGTTCACTCTGACTCCAGCATGGATAAGGAACCTGTTAGTATTGGCTATGGGTTTTGTCTTGGGTCAGGTATTCCTCTTTGGCCCCTTAGAGGAGGAGAGATTATTAAACTTATTAATAGGTGACTTGTGGGCACCACTGATGGAGGATGCTTTTGTGTAATGTTTCCTAGCAGAAGTAATAAACTGCCATCAATAGCAGTCAAGAATTCATTAGGTAGATGCAGTTCTTGAATACAAATGAGATGATATTGTGGGACTCCATACTTGATGCCTATATAACTGATATTTTTTTGTTTATCTGTGACTGAAAAACAAATACACTTTAACTTTATTTTCCTTTCATATATATTCTGTAAGTATGCCTGTGTCTAATTATAATAAATTATTTACTTTATGATATTATACAAGCATCTTGGGTACATGTTTCATATCAGCTTGTGTAAATAAAAGAGTTTGATGAGATGCAGTGGGGGAAAGTGGAGACAGTTGGAATATGATAATGCAAGTGCCCTTTTATTTATTTATATCATTGCTTGCCGCCACTTTAATGCTCACAAACGAATCATTTCCCATTTTATTTTGAGGAAGAAAACACAATTAATTTTATGAAAGCTGCTCGAGGTTTGAGTTTCCAGGCATGTACAGCAAATAAATCTTTATAAGATATGGTCCAAACTGCTTTGCCTCAACAAGAAATAAGATTAGGTTGCTTTTTTTAGATATGCAATGAGTGGTTTATACAATTATTTGGGTGCTACATATCACTAATGCATGCATTGCAAGACAGCAGAACGTCTGGAAAGCCATAACCATTCATACTGAAAAAAATGTTCCTTGTTGTTCTGCCGTACCAGACTCAAGGGTAATTATAAAAGATAATGAATACATAATTAGAAGGGAAGTAATTGGTCAGATTGATTATAGTTCTCTGTGAATGCATTTATTGCTGCATATGGTTTCTTGGATGGGAACACCATAGCAACCAATAGAGTCTCAATTTAAGAAGGCATAATGTAGAAAGGCAGTATCCCAAGTACATGTTTAAAATGTACAATCAAGTTTTGCCAAATCTCACAAGAATTGTCCAGCACTGGAAGCAATTTGGGATGAAAATCAGCAAATCGATTTTTATTTTTATTGGCATAAACCATGCGTCCCCACTGAAGGCACAAAAATCACATTACTTCTTATGAATTGCTTCTATAGAACAACTGTATCATGCCCTTGCCTCATTTTAAATACAACTAAAGCACTCATCCAGCCTTTTATCATTTCCTGCCTTGACTAATGCAATACACTTGTTTGGTCCCCAAATAAGTGGATCTTCTCCCCATATGCCCATCTAAGGTGGCAAATATTGGGCTAATTTGATTGTTTGGCCCTAGGGCCAGCATAGACCCCATTCAACCAAGGACCATATCAATGAGCCAATGTGATCCCCGATTCCAATGGAAAATCAAACCCACTGATCGAGATCTACCCAAGTTTAGGCCAGGTCAGGTCAGGTAGGCCCGTTGGCGGTGCCAGTACATAGGCAGATAAGCCTGAATCAGCAGCTTAAATCTGCCCCTGTATAGCCACCTTTACTCCTTACAGGCATTTCAACACATTGTCTTTCACAACTCCAATCTGTTCTAAATGCTGCTGCCAGACTCATTCATCTATCTCATAGCCGTTCTCCTATGCATATCTCTTCACTGGCTCCCAATCTTCTCTAGAATCAAATTCACATTACTAACACTCACATTTAAGGTCCTTAAAAAGAAGCTCTTCCCCATAGTTCAGTTTTGATCTCTAAACTACAGGAACATAAACGTCTATTTATAGGCGTGCGCCTGTCCTGTCCCCTCAATGAAGTCAGAGATGGGCGGGTTGAGGAAGGGTCTATGCGTAGATCCCCAGCGGGTTGAGAGCAGCCAGGTTAGGGTTGGGTGCAGTTACTATAAGTTGACCCGTACATCACTACTGGAAATGGCTGCCGCTCCTACAGAGGTTATTGCTGCATCTTATGAACTCAGCTGTGAAGAATCAGTGCAATATCAAAAGAATTACTAACATGGTTAAGAGAGCACAACCATGCGTTGGATTTGGATACAGTTTCCCTTGGATAAGCGAGTCCTTTCATGTTTTAGATTTTCAATTATACTGAAAGATGAGATAAATTGTAAAAGGTGCCTAAAATCCTAATGATCAGAAGAAACCACTGCAGAAGCTAGACTGTGTGTAACATATACGTGCTACTTTCAATAGCTGGGCTCCATCTGTGCAACATATCATTGTCTGTGGGGCTAAAGATTCTCCTACAGGGGGATATCAGATCACACCTACATACATTTATGTTTTATCTGCCCTCTAGTCTACCCACTGCTTTATATGTTCCTTTAAACTGGTTCAGCTCCTGTTGAAACCCAATGATATCTACAAAACCCACATCCCTACAGGATTTTTTTTCCATTTTTATCTCATGGAAATTTGCTAGGGGTATATGTGGATTGTTCATACATGTAAAACAAACTTCTTTTTTTCATGTTTCACAAATGATGAACTCCTTTGCGAGTACAGATACCGAATGCCCTAGAAGGTCTCTCATGTCGGGCATCACAAATGGATAAAATGTGTTTTCTGGATTTCTATGAAGCTGATTTTACATGTGGCTCAAAAGCCAATGGGGAATTATTTGTTAGAATATTCTAGCTGCAAATGAAGCCCTTTAGAAGCCGTGGGATGAATATTCCAATGGATTTCAATGGGATTGTTCTTCTTTGATAAATAATGTGGGTTTTTACACCAGGGAGACTTTGATACATACAACGGTTTGTTCTAGAAACGTGCACAAAATATAAGCCACACTCACACACTAACTGCAAACCCTACACACCCTACACGCACTTTCTTTTGCCAAAAAGCTACATTTATTTTTTTCCCAACATCTAAAGAACTCTCTCAGCTTAAAGGCAATTCAGTATGATGTAGACCAGGGATCCCCATCCTTTTATAACCGTGAGCCACATTCAAATGGAAAAAGTGTTGGAGAGCAACACAAGAATGAAAATAGTTCCTAAAGGTGCCAATAAGAGCTATGATTGCCTATTTAATAGCCCCTATGTGGGCTGGCAGCCTACAGGCTCTGTTTGGTATTATACTTGGTTTTTATGCCTCCAAGCCAGAAATTCAAAAATGAACACCTGCTTTGAGGCCACTGGGAGCAACATCCAAGGGGTTGGGGAGCAACATGTTGCTCACATGTAAATTATTAACTTTTTGCTTAGCAGCTCTTTAGTGTTGAATATCAGCCATCGCTAGCATTCTGTTTAACCTAGCAACCAGGTATTGGTTGGAGTGACAGGATTTATTAAAGAGGGCCTGACTAGACACATAAGTAATTGAAAGTAACAATAAAGATTCAATTGTGTCCCCTTTCAGGCAGACAGTATTTTGGAAGCTGTAAAGAGGCAGATTTAGAAGGCAAATAACTCAAAAACGATATAAACTAAAAAAAAGTGAAGACCAATGTAAAAGGTAATTTTATAACAAGTTAACCTTAAGCTTAAATAGCCCTTTAAGGAAATAACATATTCTCTTTCTGTCAGTGCTCTCATTATTATATGAATTTGTATATTTTTTTCAAATTTCTACTTTTTCCTAGTTTGTATGTATAGATTCCTTATAGCTATGCTCTGATGCTTCACAGGGGCGCTTATACATACTGTACATTAAGTACCCATGAATCTGTCAAAATTAAAGTCCAGCTCTTTAGGGACTCTTTGCTTTATAAAGAATGTTTTTATTAACTATATTCATTGTTTTGTGTCAATGTAATGTACATGGGTATGTTCTGGTTCTTCTTTGTCATGGAGTTTAGATCCCTAGGAAGAGGCTACATACAGTGAATTCTTTTTTTCTCCCAAATTAAAGACTGACTAAGGGGCAGATTTATCAAAATGTGAGTTCAGCCCTTAATATATAAAATCTCACCCACGTTCTTTTCATTCCTATGGGATTTTTAGCTCCCATATTAAAGCCATTACTGTGTTAGTATATATGTTGCATGTATTCATACCCATTTAAAGATGCAAATTAAACAATTTATATTATTTCAGAGAGTTTTGTGACAATGCCTATGGCATGGCAAACAGAAAGGTGAAAGAAATTAGCTGGATTACAGGAAGCTGAATGCTGGATTCAAGGACAAGTGGAATTACAGTGGCGGAATTTTTGTTATGGAAATTTGCAAAAGGTAAAAAAGGTAAATGGCAGAACATTTCTTCCAACAACTTCAGCAACTTATGATTTCTGTTCTGCTATAAATGACCATGGATTTACGCAACGTGAGAAACCATAAGTGGGGGGAAACTTTAAGGGTAATTTTCCTTAAAGGAGAATGCAAGTTAAAATTTAAAAAGCATACTGCCCAATAGTCCTCCTATTGTTTAGTAAAAACGCCACACTTTTGGCTCACCTAATCAAATATTTACTCAGTCACACTTACTTCATATTTTCTAGAACAGGCAGCCATCTCTAAAAAGGTATTCTCCCTTCCTTTCCCTCCTTGCTTCATACTGCACATGTGTTTCATTCCCTCCCCTCTGCCAGATCCGCTTCTGATTGGCCGGTGGGCATGTGTAGCTCAGAACAGGAGACAGGATCAAGTTACACACATGCTCAGAGAATAGGAAGGCTGCCGCTGGCAGCCTACAGGAAGGGAAGAGAGATTTCAGTGATGTCACTGTAGGCTTCACACTGCTGTAGGCTGCCAGCACCCTATCTCAGAGAAGCAAGCAGGGATCTGGGAATTTAGATATGCAGTAAGTACTTAAAGGAACAGTAACACCAAAAAATAAAAAAGTGTATAAAAGTAACTAAAATATAATGTGCTGCTGCCCTGCACTGGTAAAAGTTGTGTGTTTAATTCAGAAAGTCTACTATAATTTTTATAAATAAGCTGCTATGTAGCCATGGGGGCAGCCATTCAAAGGAGAAAAGGCACAGGCACATAGCAGATAACAGATAAAACACCATTGTATTCTACAGAGCTTATCTGTTATCTGCTATGTAACCTGTGCCTTTTCTCCTTTTTTCCAGCTTGAATGGCTGCCCCCGGGGCTACACAGCAGCTTATTATATAAATTATAGTAGTGTTACTGTAGCAAACACACCAGTTTTACCAGTGCAGGGCAACAGTGCATTATATTTTTATTACTTTAAAGCTCTTTCATTTTTTAGTGTTACTGTTCCTTTAAAAAGAATGCCTTTAGACATACTTTTAATTTATATTAACCATTAATGACCTTTATAAGTGGGGTGTCATTTTATGAGAATGCTGAAGCCCCAGGTGGGTGTATGCAGGATAGGGTTGAAAAGATAATAGGGGTCATTAACAAACATATGTCCAGTGGCTAAATGCAATTTTGAGTGCAATCATCATGCTAGAACATGCCCGCCCCTCATTTGAATAATAGATAGGGGTCATAGCAGATCTATTGAAACTCCAATACAGAGGCCCTTTTTAAGATAATGACAGCACCATATATTATTCATTATTGCCTACAAGACCTGACATGGGGGATAGTTAAGCTCTATGTCTACTTTAAGTAAGCCTTACAGGTGTGTATATAAGGTACACATTTAAAGGAGAACTAAACACTCAGAATCACTATAACAGTAACAATCCAGGCTTTGTGCAGAGTAAGTCCCCCATCTTGAATATTATTAGGAGTGCCAGTGACATTGCACATGCTCAGTATAGTCTGGGCAGCTGTTGAGAAGCTAAGCTCAAGGGCCGTCGCAAATCTTCAAACGGAATATGAGATTCACATAGCATGAAAACTGATGCTAAAGGGTTAATTTTAAAATGCTGCTGTAAGTTGCAGTGGTTTTTGAGCTGTCATATATTATGAATTATTTATCAGCCTTCTTTTGTGACTTTTATATTCTATATACACAGTAGATATAGAGTCGGTTCCAAAACTCTGTAACTGACAGCAGCACAAAGCATGTGAATCAGCAGAAAGGAGATGGGGAGCTACTGGGGGATTACTCAGAGGCACAGATCTTCCCTGCTTAAGGGCTGTGGTTGCCTTGGGCTGGTACAGAATCTTAAAACCATAGGTGGATTTTCAATCAGACTGGGGGAGGCTAAGCCTCCCCAAACCTGCTTGGCACCTTAAAAAAAACAAAAAAAACCTCACTCTGTTTCTGCACTGTCCTAGAACCCTTAATATCAGGAAATCTTTTTGTGTTCCTGCAAGCTCTGGTTCTGCTGTAATCAGCTGTGCTCTGATTGGATCTTTCTTCTTGTGCATTCTCCAATCAGAGCACAGTTTTTTGACAGACAGTAAAACTGACCAATCAAGGCACAGATGCAGACAGGGCTCCCCGTGTGCCAGAGCCCTTATGGCTTCTGTAGCAGACGTACTGTCCCACCACAGAAAAACCCTTTGATATGGAGATTTGGCTTCGGATGTAACTTGAACAACTGGTTTATAGTAATCAGTAGAACTCCCCTCTACACAGTGTATAACACATAAATATGTATAGAGACCCAAACACATATGTATATAATACAAATAATGGCACCCAAGATGAGCAATTTCTTACAGTGTTGTGCATAAAACCACTTCTGTATAGTCGCATCCCAGAATGGAGCAAGAGCAGTTTCCTGCAGGCAACAAAATGCCCCTCGTAACACTACTTTAAATGTGGAACTATGGGATATGTAATATGTATTAAATGTTTGCTCAGATGCAGTAATCCATAATGACAAATTACATATTTGTTTTTAAACAGGTGACCAGTAAATGCTATGTGTTGATTGGTTCCTATAGGTGATAAGAACTGTAGCAAATTTTGCTCGTTTTATTACATAACCCCAAGTCTTCAGGCATGTGCAAACTAACTGAGGAACACTCTGCACTTCTCAGTGCCACCTGTCATATCAATTAATAGACTTTACAGGTGACAGGTGGCTTTCTGACCAAACAAATTGTGCCCCATTTATCTTAATGGCAGGGGGTATGGATTAGTCTTGGGCATTTCTCCTACTGAATATGCCTGGGGAGAGACATTCCTTGTGCCATGGGCCATAAGGTTATAGAATGGTATGGCTTGTGTAATTAAATGAAAAATGCAGGGGTAAGTAAACCTTTTTGCAACATTTGACTGGTACTCTTTCAGTTTCACTTACTGCAGCATTCAACAAGAGGAATTAAGCTACGCTTTCCATTTCCTTGCTTAAACTGTGCCTTCTATTCCATCATTCATTTGGTATCACGGAAGTGCCAGAGCTAGAAGTTTCCCTCTGATAAGAAATCATTTCATGGACTAAAGCAGGAATGTATCTTAAGGTGGCCATACACGGGCTATTTGTAGCTGCCGATATTGATCCCTTAGACCAATTCGGCAGCTTATTGGCCCGTGTAGGGGCAGCAACAATGGGCCTGCCCGACTGACATCTGGCCTGAAATTGGGCAGATATCGATCAGGTAGGTTAAAAAATTCAGTCGGATTGGGGACCACATTGGCTCGTTGATGCGATCCTGGAACCGACTGTGCCCACTACCGTCATTATAATTCAATCGTTTGACCCCAGGGCCAAACAACCTAATTAGCCTAAATTCCCCCGATATCGCCCATCCGTAGGTGGGGATATCGGGAGAAGATCCGTGTATGGCCACCTTTAGAGGTTAACATTTAACAAGCAGCAGGAAAGCTTTAATCAGAAAGCTGATTTAAATTCCTACATTATTAAATTCTGTTGGTTCACATATGGGAATTGCATCTTGTCTCTCCATACAGAACTAAAGCCTAATACCAAAGCCATCTAGTCTTTCTTGGAGGCTTTTCCTTCTGTGTCACTATAGGTCTAAGCCTGTTTCCACTTTGACTTTGTACACCTGTCATAGTAAATGAAAGGCCCAAAAATTTAAAATGTCATAATTATAATTACTGTCGATTTAAGTGTTTGCAAAAAATATGTTCACAACTTGTTTAAGCAATAAGAACTAGATGAACTGGCCTTCCATATGTTGTGTAGCATCATAGAAATGGGGTGTTTCATTAAGCTACATGTGGCTCATTCCCTCAGTTGGGCGCTCACAGGCAGGCTTGCCACCTTGCTGGTATTTTAACAGCCTAATCTGTAAAAATGATGTAGAAATGATCATTTAAACCAATGTTATACAGGTAAATAGGACAGAAACATACTATAGGTATTATTTTCTAAAAAAAAGGTGGCAACCCTTCTCACAGGAAAAGTGGAGGAAAAGTTATCCAGAAGGAACTATAACTGTGGATCTTAAAAAGGAACAGTAGATTAACTATATATAGCTCCTGTTTTACCAGACAGCAGACAGTTTATTCAGGTACAAGTCAGCTGTAGTACTCACTCAGGGATCCCCATTCCAACCTATAAGTGAACTCCAATGCATTCTCCTGGACACTTTGCACCTCTTACGAGACAAACTGAATGGAATTTGATAGTCAGATTTGCTCAAACACATAAAAGTATATTTACAGCAGCCACATTTACAAGCATAAAGAAAAGCAGATTTAATCACAAAATGCCCCTAACTGGCATTCTTTCTTAATACAAAAAAAATGTTCCTTTGACTTCGTTACTATCAGAATGGCATAATGAGCAGTTATCAGCATGGCTTTATGAACCACAGCTCATGTCAGACAAATTTAATTGCTTTTTATGATGAGGTTTCTAAGAAACTGGATAGTGGGGATGCAGTAGATGTGTTCTGTTTGGATTTTGCCAAAGCATTTGATACCATGCCCCATAAATGACTGCTAAACTAAGGTCTGTTAGTCTTATAAAGTTGTTTGCACATGGATAGGAAACTGGCTACAGGATCGGGTACAGAGGGTGGTTGTTAATGGTACATTCTCTACTTGGAATAAGGTCCTCAGTGGGGTCCCTCAGGGTTCTGTACTGGGTCCACTTTTGTTTAACTTGTTTATCAATGACTTAGGGGAGGGTATTATAAGCAATGTTTCAGTGTTTGGAGATGACACAAAACTTTGCAGCCCAATTAATTACATCCAGTATTTGGCTTCCTTGTAGCAGGATCCTGACAAAATGGCAATTTGAACATCTAAGTGGCAGATCAGATTTAATGTGGATAAATGTAAGGTCATGCACCTGGGATGTAAAAATATGCAAGCCACTTATACTCTTAATGGGACTGCACTAGGCAAATCCATAATGAAAAAGGTCAGTAGTATCCTTGTAGATAATAAATGTGGTTGTAGTTAACAATGCCAGGTGGCAGCTGCAAGGGCAAATTATAAGGGGCATAGATTTGAGGGTGAAGGGGGTTATTTTTCCACTGTACAGAGCCCTGGTAATCCCCCTCTAAAATATGCCTTGCCGTTTTGGTCTCCAGTGCTCAAACAGGACATTATTGAATTAGAGAGGGTCCAGAGAAGGGCAACTAAGCTGGTAAAGGGTATGGAAAGTCTCAGTTATGAAGAAAGACTGGCCAGGTTAGGGTTGTTTACACTGGAGGAGAGACACTTAAGGGGTGATATGATAACTATGTTTAAATATATATAATCAAATATTAATCTTTCTATTGCTTTATTTCCCAATGGGGTCACCCATTCTGATTACAATGGGTAATTGTTTTTTTTATTGTGAGAGTTGTGAAGTTGTGTTGTGCTGGCTCATACATAAGATACCTTCAACAATGGGTTGGATGGCTTTTTAGCAAGTGAGGGAATACAGGGTTATGAGAGATAGCTCTCAGTACAAGTGAAAGAATACAGGGTTATGGGAGATATCTCTCAGTACAAGTGAGGGAATACAGGGGTAGGGGGGATAGCTCTCAGTACAAGTGAGGGAATACAGGGTTATGGGAGATAGCTCTCAGTACAAGTGAGGGAATACAGGGGTAGGGGGGATAGCTCTCAGTACAAGTGAGGGAATACAGGGGTAGGGGAGATAGCTCTCAGTACAAGTGAGGGAATACAGGGGTAGGGGAGATAGCTCTCAGTACAAGTGAGGGAATACAGGGGTAGGGGAGATAGCTCTCAGTACAAGTGAGGGAATACAGGGGTAGGGAAGATAGCTCTCAGTACAAGTGAGGGAATACAGGGGTAGGGGAGATAGCTCTCAGTACAAGTGAGGGAATACAGGGGTATGGGAGATAGCTCTCAGTACAAGTGAGGGAATACAGGGGTAGGGGAGATAGCTCTCAGTACAAGTGAGGGAATACAGGGGTATGGGAGATAGCTCTCAGTACAAGTGAGGGAATACAGGGGTATGGGAGATAGCTCTCAGTACAAGTGAGGGAATACAGGGGTAGGGGAGATAGCTCTCAGTACAAGTGAGGGAATACAGGGTTATGGGAGATAGCTCTCAGTACAAGTGAGGGAATACAGGGGTATGGGAGATAGCTCTCAGTACAAGTGAGGGAATACAGGGGTAGGGGGGATAGCTCTCAGTACAAGTGAGGGAATACAGGGGTAGGGGAGATAGCTCTCAGTACAAGTGAGGGAATACAGGGTTATGGGAGATAGCTCTTAGTGCAAGTTGATCCAGGGACTGGGCCAAATGCCATCTTGGAGTCGGGGAGTCTGTGGCAAATTAAAGAGTGCCTTCCTCTGGATCAATAGCAGTTAGGCAGGTTATATATAGGCATAAAAGTTTAAACTTGATGGACATGTGTCTTTTTTCAACCTACCTTAAGGTGGGCATTCACAGGCAGATTTCATTTGGCAATTCAGCAGCTTATCTACTCGTGTATGCCCCCCCACGGGCCTACCTGACCGAAATCTGGCTTAAAATTGGCCATATCTCAGTCGGGCAGGTTTGATTTTCCTTCAGATCAGGTACTGCATTGGCTCGCTGAATCAGTCCTCGTCTCACGGCACCTATGCCTGCCATATGACCTTTGGTGGGCATATCAGGAGATAACACAAAACGAGCGGATCACAACTTGCATGGCCACTTTTACTGTGTTACTATGTATGTCAGATTGGGGTGTTGGGATCCCACCTATAACCCTTAAGGTGGTAATATACGTTAAGATCTGCTCGTTTGGCAAAGATCTTCTCCCAATAAACCCACCTAAGGCAGGCAGCATCAAGCTAATTTGATCGAATTACAATCACAGGCATAGAAGCAGCAGGACCAAGGACCACATTGATGTGGATAATCAAACCTGCCCGATCAACACCAGATATACTCGATATCCATTGGGGAGGCACTTTGGGGGGCCTCATTCACAGGCAGATAATTTGGTGCTGAATTGGTCTAAAAGACTCGAATTGGCAGCTTAAGTCTGTGCATTTATTGCCACCTTTAGACATAGGTTCTAATGCAAACCTCACCATACCATCTTATTGTATTCTGATTGGTCTGTTGGACCCTGCATTTCATGATTTACTATAAGTGTAAGGCTCAATAAGGAAATAACTGTTAGAGGTCTGAGGTTGATTGCAGTGTATGTTGGCAAGATGACAAAAGGAGTATACATTACAATGTTTAACATTAAAAGGTGCAGACATGTAAAGCAAAATGCAAATTGTATTTGTGATCTTCTTCTGTAAATACATCATTCTAAGTTCCTCGCTATTTTTTTCTTTTCAAGAACTAAAAAGAGAAGGCAATACAAATCTAAAATTAATCCTTTTAACACAATGCTGGAATTTTAAGATGCAAGCTGTGTTCTTTATGAGCATACAGAATTGGCACTATTCCTAAGATATCAATAGAGAGATGGAAGGTGGGAGATTTATTTATATTCTGTATCTCAATCTTCCAATATTGTTGGGCAAAGGGTGTCTCTATTGGGGAATAGATGATTAATGGCTTTTTATATAAGATTTCAATATCTTTTAAATGCTCCATTGGTTGAACACATGTATACCATATGTTTTAAGGACAGTTACCACTGGGGCACCGCTGTTTCTCTTTATCATTTTAGCCTATAAATCTACTTTAACAAATTAGCTCTGTACCAAAAATCCTCTTTTCAAATTGGCAAGGAAAAAATAACAACAGTATGAAAGGGGCTTAAGTAATGTTATTACACCCAAACTATAGAGTGCATCCCCCCATTAGGAATCATAATTCACTCTTTTTGCATGAGGAAGGTGGATCATAGGACATAGAATTCCAGGTTAAAATTGGGTCCATTATTACAAACTATGGTAAAAGAACTTTGGTGTAACAATTGCACTGGAACCCACTAGATGTCCACTGTTTATTACATCTCCTGGAGGGCAATACCACCAACAAAGGGTGTTGGTATTATAACCCTAGGACATAGATGCTTAACTGATGATTCATAGTTGCATAGATGCAGTAGCCATTTACACCCCACAACAAAGCAACTAGGATCAAAAGTACAAACCCATTGGCTTTTCATTTGCTTGATATGTTTTACTTCCTTCACTATTTCACCTTGATGTTTCCAGTCCTTTATGTGCTGAAGTTTTGTAGCAATTACTTTTATACATGAATGCACGATTAAAACAGTCATTGGAAGTCATGGAAAAGGCATTACTTTAGAGTACAGTTCTTATTTCCTGAAATCCCATCAATGCATCACATGGTTATTCCAGAAGAGGTAGATGGTATTTATAACTCTATTAACTTATAAAAGTTTCATCCCTCATTTATTATACCTGAGGTACTGATTTATGGCTTATATGCTCCCAAAGCAAGAGAATCTGGAGCTTGTTAAAGTCACTGTAAAATGTTATGCGTTATATTTAAATCAGATATAATTCTAAATACCAATTTTAAATACTGCTTAGAGCTGAGTAATTGTAAATCACTGTATATTGACTAATTCAGATATATATATTTGTTCATGCCCCAACCCCATGGGTTTAGTTGTTAATTACAATTTATCTGTACAAGTATGGGACCTGTTATCCAGAAATTTTGGCACCTGGGGTTTTTGTCTTTATGTAATTTGGATCTCCATACCTTAAGCCTACAAAAAATATTTAAAATAAATCTAATAGGATTATTTTGCCTGCAATAATGGTGAATTATATCTTAGTTGGGATCAAGTAAAAGGTACTATTTTATTATTACAGAGAAAAAGGAAATTATTTTTAACTATGAATTATTTGATTAAGATGGAGTCTAGGGGAAATGGCCTTCCCGTAATTCAGAGCTTTCTGGATAACAGGTTTACAGATAACAGATCATGTGACTGTGGCTCACGAGTAAGAAAGGTTGGGGACCCCTGGTCTACTAACCTAGTGGTAGACATGAGAATAGAACCTGAGCAAACAAAACCCTGTTTAGCTATTATGTGACTTTGAGTAGGAGAAACAATAGGTTATCAGAAAGCAGTTGTACTATTGTGTAGCGCTGGCTCCTTCTGGAAGCTCAGACTCAGGCACAATGCACTGAGATGGCGCCTACACACCAATATTACAACTAAACAAATACATTTGTTAGTTCAAGACTAAATATGTAAATGGTAGAGTAAATAATTTGCTATGTAAACAGTGTAATTTAGAAATAAAAAATACACCATAAAATCATGACACAAGCCCTATAGATAAGTCTCATGTTACAAAACATGTATACTCCCCCAATAAGCTGATATCATTGCATGTGAGACAATATTTCTGAATTCACAAGTTGAGATGAGAATCCTCACTATAGAGATAAATAATATGCCTGTATGAAATGTGCATATGCAGCGGTGAATGCTTTCCAGCAAGCTGCTGTGACCGGGTGTAGAGTTTAGTGTCTAACAATAACCTTTTATGATTGAGTCATACATAGTACATCTGGTCATGAAGCAGTTGTTAATTATAGCCTAATTGAGGTCTATGTATTGGTTTTTCATTTGGACCAAATTGTGGAGCAACAAATTTGGGCCTGAACCCAAAAAGTCTGAATACCTCTTCTTTAGAAGAAAACCTGATGCCCACATTAGGGTGAGATTTACATTATCTTTGGACAATGGGGTTAATAGAAGTAAGTTGCTGCAAAAATGCACACAAACTGTTGATTTCTCCCTTGTCGAGGGCGACTAATCTCCCCGAAATGCCATCCTAGAATGTAAATCGCCGGTGGGATGACATACTGTGAGAATGGCAGCAGGTTGAATTTCCTCCATTGAAAGTAAAAGGGTAAAATCTGATTGGCGGTTTGTATCTCTGCCCACTTGTGGACATCCAACAAATATCATATTTTCATTCAGGTTGAATGTTTGGTGAGTGCAGCCAAAAAGCTCTAAGATTGGCAGCAGTTTAAATTTGATTGGCTGTTGCAAATTTTCCTGCCTGGAGCGGTACCACAAAAAGATGGGGGACGGGATCGCATAGAAAAGCACAAGCAACCTGCTCCACTATAGGGCGAAGAATTCTGGAGAGTCTGAGGGGTTGTACCCCTAAAACTGAAGGTCGTAGCGTTTAGAAAATGAAGAATAAGCTGAAGTGGAAGAACAGTAACAGTTTTTTCAAACCAACATAACTAAAAACAATATTGATTCTTTTTGCTGAGATTTTTAGTATTCATTTTAGTTTCTGCTCTTTCACACTAGGATTTACTGGCCGACAGCCACAATATATACAAATGTGAATATGGATTAAAGTGAAAGCAACAATAGATAAGAAAAATCATGCAAATGACACTTTCTTTTAAGAAAAATGGTCTTTTCACCCTGTGAACTTATAAAGGGGTTCTTCACCTATAAGTTAACTTTTCGTATGATGTAGAGAGTAATATTCTGAGACAATTTGCAATTCGTCTTCATTTTTTATTATTTGCAGTTTTTAAGTTATTTCACTTTCTGTTCAGCAGCTTTTCAGTTTGGAGTTTCAGCAGCTATCTGGTTGCTAGGGTCCAAATTACCTTAGCAACCAGGGTGTGGTTTGAATGGGAGACTGGGATATGAATAGGAGAGGACCTGAATAAAAAAATAAGCTATAAAAAGTAACAATAACAATAAAATTGTAGCGTCACAGAGCAATAGTTTTTTTGGCTGCTGGGGTCAGTGACCCCCCCATTTGAAAGTTGGAAAGAGTCAGAAGAAGAAAGCAAATAATTTAAAATCTAGTAACAAAGTACAAAAAAATGCCACAATCTAATTTCTTTTTGCACTCTGTGCTCTGCCTTTGACAAATGGCTGCAGTCTTTGCTCTCCATTTCAAGAGATTATCAAGAGAGTCATTTAAAGGAGAACTAAAGAATTAGGGCAGAAATGTTTTACTTTATGTTTTGGGCTCCTGTACCAGCCAAGGCAACCACAGCCCTCTAGCAGGGAAGATCTGTGACTCTGAATATGCCCCCAGTAGCTCCCATCTTTTTTTCTGCTGATTCTCTGCACATGTTCTATGCTGCTGTCTTGATCTTAGGCCCGGATTCGTGGAGAGGCCACAAAGGCCCGGGCCTAGGGAGGCATAAATTTTGGGGCATCATGCTGCCCAGCTGCAGATAAAATGTGCTTGTATATGGAGCACTGGAGACGGGATGTGCAGAAAACTAGACCATCCTGTCCCCAGTGTTCCGTATGAGACTTGAAAGGATGTGCATGCACGTGATCCTGAGGGGGGAGGGGGCGGAGAATGGGGGGCGGCCCCATGGCACCTGAAAATGAAATCCAGCCCTGATCTTAGGGACTGACTCACAATATACTGTATATACAGAATAAAAATGTCACAATATAAGTCTGATTAGTAATTCATTCAGGTCATTAATATATGGTAGTTCTAAAACCAGTGCAGTTAGCATCAGAATGTAATAATCAGCCCTGTAGCATCAGCTTATATTGCAAGCAAATCTAATTTTTTTGGTTGATAATTTGTTATAACCCCTAAGCTCAGCTTCTCAACTGCTGCCCAGAGCACACTGAGCATGTGCAGTGTCACTGACACTTCTAACAAAATCCAAGATGGGGAGCTCGTACGACAGCTTTGAAGGCTTGGATCATTGCTGCTATAGAGATGCTGAACCATTAGGCTGGTGCAGTAAGTTCAGCGTATTAAATATGGCATTTCTAGCCATATTCATTTTCAGGGTTTAGTTTGGCTTTAAGAGCGAGCAGTCCCAAAAGAGCAATAAAATGTAAGCTTTACATTCAGCTAGGCTATCGTTTAACCAAAACTGGCCATAAAGCCTATTTTTGTTAAATCTATCATTTTTGGCAGGTTTCCAGAGTCTTTGAGGGAAATCATAATTTAATTCAGATCTCTGAAACAGAGAAAATAGAAATGCCCCATAATGATTCGCAAGTACAGGAAAAACACATATGGGTTTGTCAGTATTTCCTTCTTTGTATTATAAAAATGATCTATGCAGATATATAATACTATTTATCTTAGCAGGTAGGTGGGTTTAATTAGACCAACAAGGCTGAACTTGATGACAGTGTGTCCTCTTTCAAATTATGTTACTATGTACATTTACAAAGTTTATATTCATATTAGCCTCACTCAGGATCTGTCAGTAACCAATACTATTAAACTCAAGATTGAAATATTCACACCTCCACCCAATAACACAGTTCCACTCACACTCGGCAAACATTAACTCACACAAAAACCAAAAAAGTCATAAACAGGAAACAAATGTCTCTTCCTTTGCCATGATATCCAAGCAGTCGCCCCCTTTGTATTACTGAGATGAGAGTATATAAAGGTGTCATTACTGAAGAGGCAATTGCACCCAAAAAACATGAGTGGAAAGCCAGGCAGCAGGTGTATTTTGTATATCTCAACTACATAACAAAAAATGCACAAGACTAAATTGGAAAATGATATTTTGCCTGTTGGAATTATTGGTTCTGTGTTGGTGTATATTGGAGGCTTCTCTTTCCTTTCTTGTATTTATTTTTATTTGTGCTTTTGCTTATTGCAGTAGCCCACATTTATTTATCCCTCCATTAATATGGAGGTCATGATGGATTATGTAGAGCTTGGAATTTTGGGGACCAGCCTTGGTTAGATTATTGTAGATCACAACAGAAGGTTGCTAGTTTAACACAACAATATTAAAACTATGTATTAAAGCTATATTAATACACCACCTAAATGATATGGCAAAAGTGCATAGTGTTGGCTGCTCAAGCTGGGCTAATGCCATCCAATGATAGTAACCGTCATCCACATATTTTCATGGGTCTGCGTTACAGAACACTGGAACCTGATAAGCTTTGTAACCTGTTCTGTGGGGAAAAAGATCTGAAAAGGGTAATTTCACTTAACAATGAATTGTTGCCAGTTGAAGTGACACGCTGCAATTAGCAAAGCATTCGAAACAGGATTTTAGAAGGAAGATGGATGGAGGTTAGTGGTGGTTGGGTGGAGGCAGGTAGTCTAAAGCCACTTCATAAATATTCAGATAATGTACTTGGCAAAATTAACACAGAAAGTGATAGATAGAGCTGTTATCATGCTTCCCAGAATATATCTGAAATCTTGCTAACAATTGCTTGAGAGAGAGGATACAAAGTGAAAACATGAGAAGGGCATTGTGATGCAATCCAAACGAATTTAATTGCATTTTATAAGGAGGTGAGCAGGAACCTCGATTCTTGGATGGCATTGGATGTCATCTACTTAGACTCAAGGTTAATGGTTACAATAAGGTATATTGGCCTTAAATATGTTGGTACTTGGACAGAGAACTGGCTGAAGGATAGATTACAAAGAGTGAGGATAAATGGTGGATTTTGTAGTTGGACCAGTGTGGTTAGTGGAGTACTGCAGGGGTCAGTCCTTGGTCCTTTGCTTTTTAACTTGTTTATTAATGACCTGGAGGTGGGCATAGACAGTACTCTTTCTATTTTTGCAGATGATAATAAATTGTGCAAAACTATAAGTTCCATGCAGGATGCTGACACTTTACAAAGAAATTTGACAGAATTAGAAAACTGTGTGGCAAACTGAAAAATTAGATTCAGTGTTGATAAGTGCAAAGCTGTACACTTATATTGTAGAAACAATATAAATGTAACTTATACACTAGTGTGTTAGGGGTATCCTTAAGGATCTGGGGATTTCTAATTCCAGGCAGTGTCAATCCATGGTTACTAGCAAATAATCTGTGGTTACAGCAAATAAAGTACTTGGGCTCCAGTCCTTAAGAAGGATATTAATGAGCTGGAGGGAGTGCAGAGACGTGCAACTAAACTGGTAATGGGGAAGGAAGATTTAAGCAATGAGACTGTCAAGGTTTTACTTGTATTTGTATTCTATATAAGTTTATTTGAGGGCATTATAGACAGATAACAGGGAATATTTCTCCCATAAAAATGATCAGGGCACCAGAGGCCACCCCTTTAGATTAGCGAAACAGAAATTTCAGTTGGAGCAGCGTAGGTGCTGAGAGCAGTGAGGTTGTGAAATGCCCTGTCAGGTGATGTTGTGATGGAAGAGGGGCTTGGATGATTTATTGAACAACAGTAATATTAAAGGCTATTGTCATACTAATATCTACAATTAGACCCGGATTTGTAGAGAGGCCGTGCATGCCACCCCACCACACCAAAATCTTGAAATTTTGCTCCCATATGGAGCAATTGGGACTTCTCCCCACTGTTCCGTATGCAAGTGTGGACTTCCGCGCATGCAGGGGAATTTGACGAACGGGGGCGGCCTCAGGGCGCCCGGATTCGAAACCGGCGCTGTATAGATTTTAAAGTACAGATAATAACAACGCCGATCATATCAGCTCAAATTTATCAACCATTTGGTTAGGCAATCAGGCAACAATCCACTAATGAACATTGCCAGAACATATAAAATGTTCACTTACAATAGTATATCACAAGCGTTTCACTGCATCATGTCCTGAAATCTGCTCTGTGCTACTTAATCAAATGATAATTAGGGAAATCTCTTCAGTGAACAGCACTCCTTAATATTCCAATAAACATTCTTTATTAAAGCTCAGTGGTACTGGTCTGTGACATTAAATATTCATATGAGAATTTATACATAGCAAAAAGCTATATGATCTTTTTTCAACTCTCCATTGAGAATTTTAAGTTACTTCTTAAAATTCTAAAAAACTATCCTGTATGGTATAGTTAGCAGCCATAGCATTTTATAGTGATTATGCAGATTACTATTAGGTATTTTTAATTGACACGGGTCTCACATACTCTATGAACTATGGAAACTGTATTTATATAGAATTATTACTAGGAGCAATTCTATATTCTTATTTATTATCATAATTCTTTGTTGCAATAGAAACATTTCAGTGTAAACCTGCAGTAATATGCCATTTTTTCTAAAATGATGCTCTAGAGCCTTTATATCTAATTGGCGGTCACAGGTAATCCAAGACCAGCTTTCGTCCCACAGCATTCCTTCAATTTTCTTTATTAAATGAATAATTTAATTAATATGACAATGAAGTTAATTGATTATTCTTATGCATGCACTGTCAGTGTGTATTGCCATATTAAATTATTAAGTCATGATTGTTGCCACTGGCTTTTTTTCTTATCTGCCCAGTGTAGCTCAGTTTGTATTTGCTTTGTGCCGTGGGTTTGCCATCAATACTTCAGGCTCGCCAACTCAAAGCGTTTAATGAGTACTCAATGCTGAAAAGCCACACATTGTACTACTGGGTAATAGTTTCAAGGCCTCACATTTGAGTGTAAAAGTCACTTCAGTGTCTCTTGCCAGGATCCTTCAGATCAAGAAGTGTATTGGCCAATCTGCGGTGAAAAAAAAACTAAACTGTGAGACTGGGGAAGGCTCGGTGCTCTTTGTACACATCGGTGCAGGGTAACAGGAAAAAGGCTGTCCTTTAAACCAGGGGTCCCCAACCACTGATCTGGGGACCGGTGCCGGGCCATGGGCTGTGTTGAACCGGGCCACCTCTGGTCCCAATTACCTGTGATCCTATCTCCCTGATGCGTTACACAGCCATGACAATAGCTATGGGAAGCCCAGGAAGATTTCTACTGATCACAACAAGGACCAAAGTACTTTATTAAGCTGTATGTAATAATAATACTAATAATAAAGTGCATAATATAAAATTTAACTAGCACTATTTGCGCTACACCACCCATCCCCGGTCCTTGGAAAAATTGTCTTGCTTGAAACCGGTCCGTGGTGCAAAAAAGGTTGGGACCACTGCTTTAAACCAACTTTTACACTTGGTGACATAGTAGTTCATGGTGAATAAAAGGCCAATGCATCAATGTATTTTCAAACCTTTTCTCAAATAATACCAAAGAATATATCACATTTAATTCAGAGTAAGGCAAAGAAGTAATTTGCAGCATAAAGGGGAAGCTGGGGTCTCTAATTCAGTTTTGCTTTATTTGTAGGAACATTTTAACTAGCAGGAAGGAATCTTGACTTTCTATTGCATTGTACCTGCTAATAAAACTTTCAGGGTGAGAATGCAACAGCCTCACTAACAAAAATATCCTGCATTTGCTGAATTCTTCTTTTCTTATCTCAGTGGATTCCCTTGTATTCCGTGGGAAGATAAATTTGTAAATAAACATCCAGAAATGTTTTTGTATGTTTCCTTTATATATTTAAATATGTGATTATATCCCCCCCTTTAATGACTCAGTGTAAATAATACCAGCTTGGACAGTTTATTTTCATACCTGAGACCTTTTATGCCTTTAATTAACTTAGTTGCCCTTGTCTGGACTATCCATTTAAACAATGTACTTTTTGTGCACTCTATATACAGTGCATACTTGTATACTTGTGTACTTGATCCCAACTAAGATATAATTAATGCTTATTGGAGGCAAAACAAGCCTATTCGGTTTATTCAATATGTAAATAATTTTTAGCAGACTTATGGAGATCCAAATTACAGAAAGATCCCTTATATGGAAAACTCCAGGTCGCAAGCATTCTGGATAACAGGTCCCATACCTCTTGTTAATATATTATTTTTTCAATACAAGACAATATCTCTCTGCTCCACTATTGCTGACTGGCATTCCCAACTATAATTAACCCATGTACAATTCACAACTACTAACTTCTGCAAATTCACACAAGGAAGTCTAGTTATAAGCTTTTCATTTGGGTACAATCAATGATCCTGATTAAAGAGGGACAGTCCCAAACCACAGATTCCCAAGCGCTTGTTTACCTCCACAAGTGAACTTGCAGTCCCCTCGATTGTGTATAGTTGTGCTCAACACCGCTCAGTCCTTCCTGCCTTCTGTTCTGAATCAAGCACTGCTGTGCCTGTGTCAATAGGAGCAGCACACTTGCACCTAAAGAATTGGGTGCAGATGTCACTTGCTTTCCGAACACTGGAAATGATGCCAGGCAGACTTCTACACAATTGAATCCAATTTGTGGCAAAATGCATACTCAATTCTGCTGTAATTCTGCTGCATTGGCCATGATTGCAGTAAGGCACACAGCAATTGTGACAATGGCACCCCCCCCCCCTTGTGACTAGGGTTGCCACCCCAACACTTTAATACCTGCCACTTATTGAAATCAGTTCATTCTGCAGCATGCATCTTAATTAAAGGCTAAATATCCATGCAGGATGTGGATTCAATATGATGCTATTATTAAACAAGGAAGTCTAGTTATAAGCTTTTCATTTGGGTACTTGTAACCGCAATAATGCTGCATTGTGTGAAACACATGGCAGTAGCACTTAAAGAAGAAGGAAAGGTAAAATGTTAGGCACCCCCAGTGATTAATCGCTTACCTTTTACCCCGGGCTGGTGCTCCTGTTGGGAGAAAACTCCAGCTCCAGCCCAGGTTTGCTGCGAGCCAGTACTCCTTTTCCTTCTCTCTTCTATTTTCGGGATCCCAGGCCCTTAGCATGTGCAGTAGAGTGAAAAAGCTGACTTTTTTGTTAAAGTTCAGCTTTTTACTCTACTGCACAAGTGGCGCAAAGATAGAAGAAGGAAGAGGATTGCTTTCTTGCAGCTACCCTGGCTGGTGTGGTTTTCTCCTTACAGAAGCACCAACCCGAAGTATCAGGTAAGTAATTACAATTACTGGTGGTTTGGCACCCCCCAGTGATTTTCCTTCTCCTTTAAAATTGAGCTTTGCTTGCTGTGCTTGCATGTGTCCTATAGTCTTCACACCTTGGGGGAGATTTATCAAGACACGAATGCTCCGAGCGTGTTTACGCTGTTTTTTCGCGCCCGCGTGATTTTTCCGGGGATTGCGCAAAAAATTCGGACAGGCTCTGCCGCTGTTTACAATCGTTCGGTACAAAAATTTCTTGACTTTTGGATCACCAATACGATATTATCGTGACTAATACGATTTTTTCTTAAGCATTTTTCGGGATATTTGCGATCTTCAGAAATTTTACAATCCGAATTCGGGATTCGAACTCGTGTTTTGATAAATCTGCCCCCTTGAGTAGTACAGTAACTACATTAATTTCTATTACATATAAGATATTAAATCCTTATTCTGCATAGCTAATTTTCATTTAATTTAGCTGCATTCAGCACATTGCACTGGTTTTGTCACCACCCTGCAGAACGTATTTACTTTAATTGCTAATTAGCCATTCAGCATCCAGATTTTATTAAAAGCAGAAGGTAGGAACCCTTTTTTGTGCTGTTTTCTTGCTGACTGTATTAGGCTAGATAAAACAGCAGTCTCTGACTATCTGGCTGCACATTAAACCACATTCACCAGAATTCAAAAGTCTCCTTAGCTGATGCTGAACTACATCTTCCAGCATGCTTAGTTGTTGATCCAATGCTGGCACAGGTTGCTGAATATAGTAATTGAACAGCAACAGGAAAGTGGCAGATTCCTGCCTTAGAGCAACATGAGCTTCCGAAGCTAATGACATTCTGTTAATATGTAATAAACTTAATTAACTTATGTTAACGACCACTGCCAGTTGTCTGGAACTTGCACCTCGAGTTCATGGGAATCTGCTGACAGAAGTAAAAATACTGAACTATCCTTCACCTGATCAAAAATCTGGAGGGCTCTAATTGTGTGCCTAGGAGAACAGCCTTTCCACTTTAGGTTAATTACAGCTCCAGCCGAGCTGCAAATCTGAATTATTATTTGTTAAATATTGCTTTGGCTTACAAAGCCGTTCCGTTAACCCTTTGACATTAGCAGTTAGGCTGGAAAAGCTACTACTTCTAAATCAGTGGGAATTGGTCTCTTGTGAACAGGAAAGGTTTGCCTCTTGGAAGGGAAATGCAGATTTATCAGATTTATTGATGGGGAATCAGGCACGCTTTGCTGCATTGCTCAGGGTAGTCTACAAAATCAGTGCCAGCAGCTTTTTTATGTGAACAGAAAATCATTCCGTTAATCACTGCTCCAGATCTCAGAAGACCAAACACGGCCCATGTTTCTTACTGGCTACACTGGCATAACAGAACACTTCTTGTTATATGTAAAATGGGACTAAACTTCTGCCACTAAAAGTTATTTGTTATCTCTTTGCAACCTCAAGGTAATGGATTGTCACTGGTGCTTCCTGTTACTGGTATAAATGTGGGGGCCATTAATGCTAGGATGCAGTGAGTAAAGCATAAGGGGATCTCCTCTTGGATCTGATTAAGACATAAATCCAGGAGTAAAATATTATGTAACGTATATACTCGAGTATAAGCCGATCTGAATATAAGCCGAGGTACCTAATTTTACCTAAGAAAACTGGAAAAACGTATTGACTCGAGTATAAGGGTGGGAAATGCAGCCGCTACTGGTAAGTTTCAATAATCAAAATAAATACCAATAAAATTACATTAAATGAGGCATCCGTGGGGTATATGTTTTTCAATATTTATTTCAAAGAAAAACAGTAAATTAGCTCTGTAAGTGGAGAAGAGGGTCAACAAAAACAATATGGTATCCACAATGATGCCTTAAGAGTACTACCCCCTTAGCTCAATCAGCAACCAAGCTAAAACACAGAGTTAAAATCATTCAAAACTATATATAGATTATACAGAAGTGCAATGTCTAGTGCAGAATGGGGCAGATGAGGATGGTAGATGGAGATGAATTGGGAGCAGGCCAGGGCACTGGAGGGTCTGGTTGTGGGTGGCCTAATTTGCACACAAAGGAGAGAGGGTGCTAGTCTGGAGGGACCCATGGCACCCGACTCAAGTATAAGCCGAGGGTGAGTTTTTCAGCACATTTTGGGTGCTGAAAAACTAGGCTTATACTCGAGTATATACGTAATTAAACCAGCTGGGACAGAAGGGGGTCTGGAAGGTACAGTTCAAACACAAACAGCTTGACGTTTGCAAGCTGAAAATTTCTCATGTATATACTAAAAACAATTGTTACAGAATATTGGGGTCTTTGTTGCATAGATTTGCTGTGTTGTGCGCATCAAATTAGGGCTGCTGTTCATAAAATAGTTGCAAGTATTTTGCCCATTGCTTGCTTTCTCTGTAAATTACATTTGGACACTCCATGTTCCATTGACTTTAAGGCTTAAAATATAAGCAAGATGTTTGCACTAATGGCAACTGAGGACTTAGGGGAATTTATGAACATGGAGTTAGGCCAAAACTGGAGCAAAAATGGAGTAATATACTAGCAAAATGATTCACAGAAGTAGATCAAACTAAAATGAAAGTAAGAAATATTATTGTCAATATATAATTTTGTCAAATTTTAAAAAAGCCTTAAAGGAGAAGGAAAGTCATTTTGGCATTTTACTGTCAATAGATTTGCCACATTAGTGACACTTAAAACACTTCATTCTGCAGAAAACATTACCATACCTGAGTAAAAAGCCCTAGAAGCTTTCTCCGTTAGTTTAAGATTGCAGCTGCAATTTTAGCTTGGGTGCTGCTGGTAGCATAGATCACACATTCTGATGGATGTGGGAGAGAATTTTTATGAATTCTTAAGGAAGGGAAAGCAGGAGAAGGTAGAGAGGAGAAAGCTACACAGATTCCACCCCAGGAATGAAGGATTTTTCAGAGAGAGGAAGTCTGATACCTAAGAACATGTTTACAAAAAACGAGACAAGAAATCCTGTGTTTCTTTTGACAGAGAAGTCAGTGCAGCATTTCTGTGAGTGCTTATGGCTGTAATTACATAGACCTTTCTGATAAAGCTTACTTAGTTTTTACCTTTCCTTCTCCTTTAATCCATTTTGTGAATACACCAAATGGAGTTGAATTAAGATAGATATTTATTATTAAGCACATTTCATTCACATTCTGAATGATGGAGATAAAAATTGATTTACTCCAACTTTCTGATGTTAAAAAAAACACGTTTTGTCATAGGGTTTTGTAAATAAAAAAAAAAGTAGTGTTCAGATGATTTTGAATTTGTCACTTTTTGTTAATTCAGCCCTTGATCTTAATGTAAATGAAATTTAGTAAGTAATGAAGTTTTAAGGAATGTGTATGTCTATAAAACCATAGTGGGCAGAGATGTCAAGTAACCCCATGCCTTTAGAGTGATAATGACCCACTTTAGGCAGTTTTGAGGCCTTATTTCATGTTACTATTTAGAATGAAGATGAGTTTAGTTTAGGGCTCTTACACACAAGTTTGTGCCTTCCCCTACGGTGGGTCACTGCCGAATGCAAGTGGAACACAACTTGATGCACTCTACCTGTGTTACTATGCTGCCCTTTTGGCACAGTAAGTACAAACTAATAGAAAAGACTGGACTGTGTTAACGCATGCGTTCTCATTGAACACATGAAAGTTCCACTGCAAAGCATTGCATGCGCAAACAATAGTGTGTACTGGATTAGTGTCACCCCATGGTTAATTGACATCTCTGAGTGGGTATTGGTAGTCCCACTGCTAACCTGCTGTTTGGTTGCTGACATAGGTGTAAAACACTTAGCAACTGGCGGGTTTCTGGTTATAGAGTGGGCATTTACATTACAGCTGGAGTCAGTTGTGAGAGCACTTTGGTGTAATAAAGGCTCCACCTGCTGGTTAACATAAAGTCTTTCTGGGTTTTTTTTGGCATCATTATGGCATCTTCTAGGACCAGAAAGAAAGAAGCAAGGTTCTTGTTAAAACTATACTTACTGAACTACACACATTTAGTATATGTGTATAGAATATGTGTGCTGCTTTTATATACTTACACAGAATTAATAGGACTTTGCAACAAACTTTAGTACTTCAAGCCGTAACAATTAATGTAGTTGGGATTATGTATCTGCTAGAGGGAAAACACTTATGTTTATGCATATGGGACCTATTATCTGGAATGCTTGATACATGGGGTTTTCTGGATAAGAGACTGTCCCATAATTTAGGACACAATGTCTTAAAGCAACTTAAAAATGTTTACACACAAAAAGAAATACCTGTACTGACATCACCTGGTTTGTAAGAATACTAGTTTAGTTAATACCATATACTGTCCTACTATTCCAGAGAAAAAGCAAATCAGTGAAAAAAATCATTTTGTTTAACTAGGACTCCATGGGAAATGCATTTCTGGGGTACAATTAGCATCATTAGTCACCATAATTATCATCTGATACATATTACAATGCTGGGTCAGTTTGCATTACCTTCAATACCCTTGGGTTATTTCTTGTGCTGCAAAGACATTGTAAATAGCCCTATGCTTCCTAAAAGTGTTTATAAGTAGAATGATCCCTTTTTCATTGGTTGAAAAACCAAGGACAAGTGTTTTAGCCAAGCAATGACATAGTGTCCCTGTTCTGAAGGCTTCTGAGAACCAATGTATCTGCACTTCATTAATGTATATAGAGGGTCTGTCTCCCATACTTACCTGCACATGCTCACTGTGTCTATTTCTAACTAATGAAAATGAATGAATAATAGTTACCTCTTTCTGCAGTTCTCTTTGCAATACTTGACCTCTTAGGTTTGAACATTTTAACAAAGACACGTAAGGAATACATACACTGCCAAGTTGCCCCATTTAACCCTGGCACTTGTTCCTTCTGAGACGTTGATGGATGCAGGCTAGGGCACCTCAGATTTGCCACTTACCGCCGACTATTATTTCTCCTCCTGTCATTTCATATGATAGACTGTTAACTTGTCATATAAAATGGGAACTGACTACTTAAAACTTTTGCCTTATAGCTCAAAAAAATAAAAATAAAATATAGCAAAGAAAGAAACAGTAACTACTGCAAGGTTGACAATGGACTGTGCTCTTTTCCCCTAATGGCTCTGTTTGACAATACACTTAATAATTTAAAGGACGTGTCTTTTTTTTCCTATGGGTTTTTCTAATGGAAATATTAAGAGCTGAAAGTGTATTTATTTCCCTTTTGCAACCCTACTCACCCCCCAAGCTTCTATGAAATTATTATAGTCTGGTTGCAGTTATTGCCTTAGCTAAGCCCTCACTATATCTCTGGGTCAATAGTTTAATAATCCCATTGGTAGATGGTTTATTCATAACCTATAAAGAGAGACACCATAAATCAGTGGCAGCATGGGTATTCTCTCATAAACTCGCATCTGCAGAAAGATAATAGGGTATAAGGCCCTTTAAGGGCAGTTGTCAGGGTTGTATATTTAGGTGTTTTTTTCCCCCACATTAATACTCTTAACCCAGCTAGTATTGATTATGTGTGCCCTCGTGCATTCTCTTTCCATTTGGCCTTTGGCCCAATCAGTAAGAGAGCATACCTGCCCATATATGACTGCCTGTGCATTGCTTATAAAAACTGAGGCTTGATGCTATTGCCATTAATAGAAAATGAAGTTACAGAAGAGGTGATTCTTATAGGCGGAGGGTGACTTTGTTTGGGAGGTTAAGTTGGGCCATACATGACTTGAGACTTAATGGATTCACTGCTGGCGTAAAAATGAACCTCCCTAACTACCCCTTGTGGTTCCCACTGACTCCCAGGGATACTGTGCAAAAGTGCGGGTGGGGGTGATTTTTTCACCCTAAAATGCTTAGGATGGAAAAATATTAGTTATTCATCTGCCCAAATAAGAAACTATTGCCCCTTTGGTGGCAGTTTTCCTGCCCAGAACCTTTTTGGGCCAGACTGGAGTAGTTAATGTAGGGCATCTCTGACAATGAATGTGAACTTTAAAATCCATTGGCCAAGGTCATTTTTCTCTTTAAAACACGAGAGGGCTGATTCACGAAAGTGTTTTAAAATGAGCCCTATTTATAACATGCCTTAAAAATTTTATTTCGTCTAATTCTTTGCGTCTTAACGCACGATTCACAAAGTATATTTGTGTTAAATTAGATGCGATGCTGTTTGCGTTATTTAAGTCGGGAAGACTATTTTCCTGCAGTATTTGACACAACGCACACTAATTAACGCAGTGCGCTACTTGTCACACGCGCAAATTAACGCACATGCGCTACTTATCGCACGCCATATTAGCCATACACACCATTACGTTCATAAAACTACTTTTTTTTTTAAAAATGACCATTTCCCTGCAAACTGGAGGCTGCATCACTCTAGGGCCAACAGAGACTTGAATAAATCACACTGCAAAGTCCATATTGTGTTGCCAAAAGCTCATGAACTGTACTTTTCTATAATTACCGCCTGCTCCAAGTAGGTGTTAATTTTCGCATAGACTAATGCGATATTTAGTGTGTCTAAGTGTTTGTGAATCATGCGCTAGTATTATTTCTGCGCGCTAATTAACACAATGCGGTAAAAGTAATGCATGCGCTTGCTCGCTAATAAATGCATGTGATAATACTTTAGCGAATCGCGCGTTTTTTTGCGTCAATTTTAACGCAAAAAAGCATGTGATATGCGTTATCGCACTTTACTGAATCAACCCTCAGTTGACGACTAAGTAAAAAAAATTTCAATAAATGAATAAGAAACTGGACAAAAAAAAAACAATTTCAGTGCTGCCCTTCTTTTCTGCAGTGCCTTCAGCTTGTAATAATCTCCCCAGCCCTGCCTACATCTGTGCCTTGATTGGTCAATTTTACTGCTGTCTGTCTAGAGAGCTAAGTTCTGAGTGGAGACGCCTCAAGCGAAAAGATCCAATCAAAGCACAGCTGAAAATCGGTTTTGTCCCGCCTTCTTCTGAAATCTTACTCTTCTGTCTCTGCCACAAAAAAACACAATAGTTTCAGTTACAGGTTAATGCGAAGGAGTAATCTTGCGCTGACTGGGAATATCTTAGCATGTGAATTTAGCCACCGTATCGGCTGTTTTGTCTTAGTATAAGGCTTTCTTACACAATGTCATACTTTGCTTATTTTAATACTTTCGGGATACAAACCTCATAAACTAAAAGGCTGCTGACAGGCCAGTTTTATTGGACAATATACATTCTGCGCTTTTTACAGCCCCTCAGATTCAGTCTCTGCTGTGCTTTTCTCACTTGCTCTCCAAGTGGCTGACTTAAAGGGGGAATATACCTCATTTATATTTAGAGGCTATTTCCCTTTAGGGAATGTGCAGGAAAAAAAATCTTTAGGCAAAAGGTGTTTGGAAAAAGAGCCACAGTCGTCTTCATGTTTTTATTATTAATTTATATTTGGTAGAGCTGTAATACAATGTTCTCTGTTGAGGTATACACATTATTTATAGTTGTGTAACTTAATTCAAAGAAATAAACTTATTCTATTATCTACTTTATAAAGGTTATACAGGTTATCAATAATGTCACTTATCCAGTGAGAATTAGACATACAGTATACCTGTTATATGGCAAAATAAGCTATATCATAAGCTATATCAGACGTGTACAGCACCTTTACGCATTAAAAAGCCTTTATTGCAAACATGTGGCTCAGACCCAGGACACCTATGTTGGTACTGTATTATATTTGTATTATTATTGTATTATACCAAACAACATATATATATATTTACACACACTCTGTATGTAATAATATATATAATTACATAAAGTATCTGAGAGCTGACAGGGAATTTGTAAGGAAAATATGTGCTTTTGAATTAGAGGAGTTGAAGGTGTAATTTTTAAAGTGACCAATATCATACTTCAACTAAAACCAATGAATGTTTTGCTAGTATGATATACCACACTGCCATATAGTAAGGTTAATTTAATTAGTTAACCTGGTTATATCCTTTGGAATGTGGGAGGAAACAGAGTACCCAGAAAAAAACCAACACAGGCGCCATATCATATAGTGGCCAGGTAAGAATAAACCTCAGGACCCCAGCATCATAAATAATCCTTTCAAAAACTAACCACAGGACATTAAAAGTACCTCCTGTATATGTATAAATTTGTGCACAGAAAACCCATAGTGGCAGGTACGAGTAACTAAATTTTAGTCTTTACTCTTGCACAAATTAAAGTTAAAAAATCATCCACCATCATCACATCAAAAGCCCAAGTGATAAGCATTGAGACACTATGCTGCTATGTATGACTTTGTAAAACCTCTGAAATTTGGACCACCTGCCATGTCGGCCGCCAAGTTGCACTGTACTAAGGTGGATGAGGGCAGGGTACATGTCACTCCAAACACCTACCTCCTGGGACCATTACCCAAGGAGGTAACTCAATTATGCAAGGGCATTGTAGCCCACTCCCTCCACCAACCAACAGCTGTGACTATCCCAATAACTCACCATGACCATGCTTACTTACCAGGCACAACTAAATCCCTGCCAGGGCTAGTGGGAGTGATTAGGTTGCTAGGGGTAACCTAGCAACCTAAGGTATGCCCTTTCCATCCTTCTGCATTGCTGCCTTCCTAGCCTTGTCAAGGCTCCCCTTTCTTAACCCTGTGGCATTCAGATAGCTCTAATCCAGGGATCCCCAACCTTTTATACCCGTGAGCCACATTCAAGTGGAAAAAGTGTTGGGGAGCAACACACGCATGAAAAAGGTTCCTGGAGGTGACAGTAAGAGCTATAATTGGCTACTTAATAGCCCCTATGTGGACTGGCAGCCTACAGAAGGCTCTGTTTGGCATTATACTTGGTTTTTATACAACCAAAACTTACCTCCTTACCAGAAATTCAAAAATGAGCACCTGTTTTGAAGCCACTGGGGGCAACATCCAAGGGGTTGGGGAGCAACATGTTGTGCATGAGCCACTTGTTGGGGATCACTGCTCTAATCCATGCTGAAAGAAATCACCCAGGAAAAAGAGCCCACTGGTTTCAGTGCATGTGGTGTGAGAAAAAACAGCCACTGACTCCAATGCAATTTGCGCAAGAAAAAATGCAAAAGAATCACTATTGACTTCAATGCATTTGAGTGAGAACAAAGTCCCACTGACTTTAATGCATTTAGAGTAAGAAAATTCTTCTACTGACTTTTTGACGTTTTTTGGAGTAGGAATAAATTCCCATTGATTTCAAGGCATTCTGTGTGAGAAAAACTTTAGAAAAAACTGCCCATTGACTTCAATGCATTTGGTGTAGTTACAAACACAGCAAAAAAAAAACACCCTTGGACTCCAATGTTTGTGTCAAAATTTCAGCAAATAGAATGGATCGCAATGCTTACAAAGCTGAGTCAAAATGCAATACTTAGGGCTGTGACAGACGGGGAGATTGTGGTGGGTGACTACTCTCCCCAAAATGCTATCCCACTGGCGATTTACATTCTAGCCTGTCACAGCCCTTAACTAAATCTTGTCTCTAAATCTCCTTGTGTCTATCCTTTTGCACATTGCTCCAGTGTGCACTCTTATTTTCACCTGAAATGTCACTTGCAATTAAAAAGTATGTAAATATACTGGATGCCTACACCCCATCCTTGTGACACCCATAGTGCTGCAAGTGTCAAGGAGATGCGCTATTTACAAACAGACCCAAGTTTTGAACATATATTCTGACTTGTTTATAGCAGTGCGTGCAATTTTTTACAGTTACAGGCAAGGGATCCCTTACCCGGAAACCTGCTATACTGAAAGTTCTGAATTATGGAAAGGCCATCTTCCATAGACCCCATTATAAGCAAATAATTCAAATTTTTAAAAATGATTCCATTTTCCTCTGTAATTATAAAACAGTACCGTATACTTGATCCCAACTAGTTATATGTAATCCTTATTGGAGGCAAAAAAAAGCCTATTGGGTTTATTCAATATTTAAATGATTTTTAGCAGACTTAAGTTATGGAGATCCAAATTATGGAAAGATATCTGGAAAACCTGAGGTCCCAAGCATTCTGGATAACAGATCCTATACCTGTATTGGGTTAATGGGCTCAGAAAAAAACAGGACATAGAGTTTGTGCACTATGTGCTTAGAGCCATTTGCAAATGAGATCCAGAGCGTTTGCATTCTTCAGGCACCTTACTACACCTTTCCCTAGGATGGGAGCAAGATTAGTAAATAATGCACTGACGGCAGCTCCAGACTGAAATTCATAATAAGCCCTGGCATATTAAATAAACAGAAGTTCAAGCAGCCTCCTACAGACACACTAAATAGTGACTGTCTATGGCTAATTACAGCAGCCCCTCTGGCATCTGCTAGAATCCACAGATTGCCAGTCTGGGCATGATTGTTACAATATTGTAGACATTTATATTCTAAGACAATTTGTAATTGGTATTCTTTTTTTTTAATGGTCTTTCTATTATTTACCAGTTTGGTATTTCGGCAGCTTTCTGGTTGCTAGGGTGCAATTTATCTAGCAACCTGGCAGTGGTTTGCACAAGAGCTGGGAATAGGAATGGAATAGGAATAGAAGAGGGACTACATAGAGAATGGCAGGTATGTAGAGAGATTAAGATTGGAAAGAGGGAGATAGTGAAATTAAGGGCACTGGCACATGGGGAGATTAGTTGCCCTGCAACAATGCTAATCTTCCTGCAATGCCATCCCACCAGCTAGAATGTAAATTGCCAGTGGGATGGCATACGTGTCGCTGCAATGTCCCAAAGTCGCCCAAAGTTGTCTTGAGAGGAAACTTCGGGCGACTTCGGGACAATGCAGTGAATGTCACTGCACTAGGATGTTTATATCATGTGTGGGCTTACAGTCTCTCTGTTATGTATATATAGCAAGCATTAGAACAGTTATGGCAAGCAGCAGTTTAACATTAATAACTTTTTTTTACTTAAATACCAAATTGGTTCTGCAGCTACACAATAGTCATTGCTTTCTCAGAAAGTTAAACCCCTGTATTCAATTGTTATCGTTATAGAAATTATGCACATACAGAGTGAATGTATTTACATCTCTGTGGCCTTTTTGAAACATAGATATTTGTGTGAACTTGCAAAAGATTGTTGTAAAAAAATGGTAAAATCACCCCCCTAATGCAAAAACCATCCCCCATCTATGCCCCGGAAGTTTTTGAAAAGTAGGTACGTCTTCTGGTTCTTCACACTACAAACTAGGATTCCTAGCGGGTTAAATAATGGATGGGATATAGATTGTTTTTATTGTTTTTAACAATACAGGGTTTGTGCCATTTGTGTGACTGGTTAAAAAACAACGTGATTAAAACCATTTATCATTTAAACCCTGTACTATGATTAAATATACCTACGATTAAGGACTTGTAATGTCCAAAATGCATCAGCCAATGTTTCCCTGGATTATAATGATTGCACAATGTTTTTAATTAGCCTGGAATAAAAGTAGAGGTTTTATGGATTTGGAGGTGCAGCCTGTTTCATTGTTTGTGATTTAATGAAAAGATCTTTATGGTGCTATCATGGTGCTACACTCTGCACTTATGTTCGTCTACAGGGCAGCTGCACTGGTCAACATGATCGGAGTGGCGGATGTGCTGTAACACTGTGCACTCAACAGTCCTGATTTTCGTGGGACAACCACGGTTTTAACAGCTCAGCCCACAGTCCCAGATTCTTATTGAAAAGTCTTTCATTTCCCTTTGATCTCCTGCACTGAATGCCAAAAAAGATGTGACTTTTAAATGTTGGGGGGCATGCTATTTATTGGGCTGGTGGGGTTCTGTTTGGGGCTTCCTGTACTTGAAATGCCAGGGCTTATTTTGAATCCCAGTCTAGACCTGCTTACAGTAACAATAGTACACAACGAGACTGTATAATCTATATCAGTACATATTTGAGTAACACAGGGCAAATCACTAATGTTTTACATTTCCTCCCTAATATTATTTGTATGGGTTATGAAGATTTTATAAGTTCTATTTATTTATGATTTTAACTCTGTGATAAGCAATGACAGAAACGTAGTTTATTGACAACAATGATATTATTGTGCTTTATGAGCATTAAATGGTACAAATGTATTTTCCCCATAACTGTAGTATATCTATGGTTCCTGCAGCCATTTTGATAAAGTTGTTAATCTGCTGTGCACATTAGAATGCAGACAAAAATGTGTTTTACTCACATGAATTCATTTGAAATGTGTATTAAAAATTCAAAAGGCATATATTAAATATTGTATGTTGAAGGAAAACAAACCATAGTATACAACACCCAGGATAAATAAATATAATAACGGAGAAATGTGTAAAGGAATGTAGGGGGTATTCCAAATAAGAAAGGGAGCAGGCTGAGAAGGGTGATGGATAGTTACTTAATCGGATTCAGACTTCACCCTGACCATGGGCAGTAGCAATACTCAGATAGATTTTTAATGCATAAGACACATACACAAAATTGCAAACATATGAGGAAAAGCTTTGGGCAAAAAAAATTATGTCCAAATGATATTTAGTTTGATAAATACACCTTTGTACAAATGAAAGTTAGGAAACTGATAGTATTTGATAAACTATAGTTTATCAAATAAATATGAAAGCAAGTCACAGATGGGATGGATACCCCATGCAGAGAAGATGCAGTCAAGGTGTGCTGAGCAGAACTGATCACATTTGGCTGGGTTATTTTTGATACACAGAGATACGGTCATTTCAACTAATTATGCAGTCGTGAGTTTATCCTAATGCCTAATCACTAATCACATGTCTGGGCGACCATTGCCACCAGGGATAAAGCTTTTCCTGGGATGTCCTGCGCTGTCACACAGGTTGCCAAATAGCACAATATCTGATAAACCAGTTTGTGAGATTTTTTGCTTATTTTTCTGCTGGATGATTGTCTGATATTCCAACCTGTGTTTGGCAACATTTTACCAACTTACACCCTTACAACAGAAAATCAAATGTGATTGTAGTGAACAGGCTTAGAAATGTCACACTAGGAAATTAGTTACCCGTGGTTAAATCTCGGCTAACACGAGCAACTAACACCCCCAAAATGCCTTCCCACCAGCAATAAAATGAATCACAGCTGGGAAGCCATACACAAGGCTTCATTTTCTGAAGTCACCCAAAGCTTCCTGCATAGGTAAAGTTGGATGACTTTAGAGAAGTGCTTTGCATGATTTTCCACCAGTGATTCAATTTATTGCTGGTGGAAAGGCATTTTGGGGAGATTAGTTGCCTGTATCAGCTGAGATTTAACCAGGGGAGGCTAATCTCCTTGTGTGCTATTGCCCTAAAGCAAGATGAAGCTTTGGAAACAGTGTACAGGAACATAACTCAAGGTACCCTTATGAGAAAAATATTAAACAAAGTCACAAGCAGTGCTGAGTTACTGCTTCACATGTAAATGTATCTGATACACAAGAAGCTCTTTAACATTATTGGACCAGGTTTAGACATACTGGACAGTTTGTCTTATATTCTGCTAAAATATATACGGAGGTGCCTTCCCGATTTTATTTTGTACCTTCCTAAATTTCAAGTCAGACAATGGCAACTGCCCATTGTGGTCTAAAAATCCCAATAGAATGTAGACAACCCATATCTAGCTACTGGGGTTAGAATTATCATTACCAGTACAACACAAACTGTATAATTACATTTGGCTCATGATTGAGTAGCTGAATGTAATCTGCAGATCAAATCACTGCTCTCTCGCACTTGTATCTCAAAGGACCTTATCATATGAAAAGAAAGTAGATTTGGTTGTGTTCTCTTATTGCTGCTAGTGATACAGGAGAAAAGAAACCAATGTGCATCTTAGTCCTAGGAGATATCAGCCATAACTACTGCAATCAGCCTGCTGGCATATGTGCAGAATGGATAGGGAATAACAATCGATTTTGCCTAGTATCTTATCCTTGGAGGGTTTCATTTCTGGAGATCTGAGAACTAGTGTGGGCACATATTGTGATGTCGATGAAGAACAATGCATTCATATTAATCCGGATTTGCAGCTCTGCATCTGGCCCCATCAGTGACAAGCAAGTGCATTTATATTTCATCATCAGAGGAAAAAAACACAATTCTTTGATCTAATATTAATATAAAGGCAGAAAGCTTTGCAGAAATGTGTACACAGAAATCCACATACAGTAAAAATATTAAGGGGGTGCCAGATATCTCTGTTGTTTTCACAAGCCTTGTCCCTTTATTTCTACATGATGCTATGACAAGGAAACTCAAAATTACATTTTTAAAAAGTTGTTAATGCACATTAGAAGTGAAAAATGTCCTTTTACTCAAAATGACATTCAGTGCAGTTCCTGGATCAGCCTTCTACTATGAGTACTAATGTCACCTAGTATATCCCTAGTTGCTAAAAAAGCCTTCCAGGCTTCTTTGGAACTTTCTATTGGCTCTGCCTGTACATCTGCTTCTGCAGCTTCACAGTTCATAGACTACTTTCTTCTAATCTTATTTATTTAAATATTGCTCATATTCCTAAGGGTTATGACAGATGGGAGATTAGTCGCCGCGCGACAAATTTCCCTTGTTGCGGGCGACTAATCTTCCTGAAATGGCATCCCACCGGCTAGAATGTAAATCGCCAGTGGGATGGCATACGCGGCGCTGAAATCGCCGAAGTTTCTCAAGGCAACTTTGGTGATTTCGGCGACTAATCTCCCCGTCGGTCACAGCCCTAAAGCGTGACACACACTGATATAATCCTATGAAACTACATTTTGTCCAATTATTGTTAGAGACGATCGAATCTGTCCCGTTTCGCATCGCCGTAAATTTTTGATTGTGAAGCGTTGGAAAATTTGTGAACCGCCGAAAATGACGTGTGTCCAAAAATTTACGCACATGACAATTTTTTGTTGTGTGACAAATTCTTCTGCTGTGAATTTTTGCACAAATTCACAGTGAATCCATAACTGCCGAAGAAGTTTGATGATCACAATTTTTGGTCCATGTTTGGGCTCCAAATTATCATATATATAATTTTCATACCATGGTGATCTGTCTGTCAAAATCTATGCATGTACTGTGTATTTGATGATATCCTTGGGTGAGCTACAATGCATACAGTTGTTGTCTGGCAATTATTTTATGTTCAGAACATCAGCCCATTTGTTATTTTTAGGGCTTTATCCTACAATTTCAGTCTGAATGTTAGTTTTAGATTGTTGCATTTAAACATACGTTCATTGGAGGGTAAGGGCCTTACCGGCTCGGCGGGGACGCCCGCTGCGCCTCCATCGGCGGGGACGCCCGCCGCGCCGTCCGTCCAATGTGCCGGTCTCCTCTTAGTGCGCGCGTGCGCGCACTTCCGCATTTTTAAAGGCGCATGCGCGCTGACGTCATGACGTCAGCGCGCAAAGGCGCGAAATTTAAACTATTTAAAGGGCCCTTTGCATCTGACTCATTGCCCGTGATAGGTTTTTACTCCTGGTGCCTGTTTTGTGCTTTATGCGTCCTGTTGCTCCTGTTTTGACCCTGCCTGGCTTTGACGACTCTGATTTCTGTATCCTGATCCGTGCCTGTCCCTGACTACTGTTTCCGCCTCATCCTTCTGTTTGATTATCCGGTTTGACCCATTGCCTGCCTGACGATCCTAGTTATCTGCCCGCCTCGACCCAGCCTGTCTGACCACGTATTTGCCTACTCCTATCTGTACCGTGACCATTGGCCTTAAGACTTTCTACCGTCATGCCCCATTGCTAGCCAGAACTCCTGCTCTGCACCTCTTGTATAAGTCCAGGTGGCATCCGAGTAGCTGAGGGCTCCTCCCAAAGCCAAAGGCGGTCACGCTACTGGTGAAGCACGAGCCGAGACCAGGGTGCTTGGCACTTGTTCTGGTATTGGGTGCCGACCGTGACATTATCACGGGCCATGGAAGACTATGGTCACGAAGCCGCTGCTGCTCCATCTGCCTCCTCCACCACTGAAGTGTTGCTGACCACCTTGCTTCAACGCCTAGAGGAACAGGAGCAGAAACAAAACTATCTCCTGCAGGGTTTCCATAATCTGACCCGTAAACTGGAAACCCCACAGCAGCGGTCCAGTCCTGGATCTTCTCCTCTTGTAGGTTCTGCTAACATATGGAGTAACACCATTAGGCCCCAAGAACCTAAGATTGCCTTCCCTGAAAAATTCTGTGGGGACCGATCCAAATTTTTCATATTTAAAGAGGTGTGTAAACTATATCTTAGTTTCTTTCCTCATTCATTCTCTACTGATGAGGAGAGAGTAAGATTTGTAATGACCCTCCTTCAGGGTGACCCTCAGATTTGGGCCCTCAGATTGCCCACCTCAGACCCAGCCCGTTCTTCCTTAGACAAATTTTTTGCCTCCATGGCGATTCTCTACGATGACCCGGATCGTGCATCCACTGCCGATGCCGCGATTCGTAGGCTTCGCCAGGGGAAACGGGATGTGGAGGTGTATTGCACTGAATTCCGTCGGTGGGCAGTAGAAACTGGCTGGAATGACATGGCCTTGCGCAGTCAGTTTCGTATAGGCCTGTCTGATTCCATCAAGGATAGTCTGGTCAACTACCCCCTATCTTCTAACCTGGATGACCTCATGTCTTTAGCCATCCAGGTAGATAGGAGACAGAGGGAAAGAAGGGGTGAGAGGAATACCTCTCTTCGTTCTAATTTTTTCAGCTCTCCCAAAGCTGTATCTAATTTTGAATGTGCTGGCCCCTCCGTACCTTTACCTCAGGAGGAACCCATGCAGTTGGGCATTTCCCGCTTATCTCCTGAGTAGAGATGTAGCGAACTGTTCGCCGGAGAACTAATTCGCACGAAAATCGGGTGTTCGCAAGTTCGCAAGTTCGCGAACTTTTAGCGAAGTTCGCAATTTTGGGTTCGCCTTAGCTGGAGCCAAATTCTGACCTCTCACCCCAGAGCCAGCAGATACATGGCAGCCAATCAGGCAGCTCTCCCTCCTGGACCACCCCCAGACCACTCCCTTCCATATATAAACTGAAGCCCAGCAGCCATTTTACATTCTGCCTGTGTGTGCTTGATGAGTTAGCATAGGGAGAGAGCTGTGCAGGGGTTTGAGGGACAGTTTAGGTAGCTTTGCTGACTAGTAATATACTTTCTACTGCTCTGTATGTAGCTGCTGGGGACAGCTGTCCTGCTGATCTCATCTGTAACCCAATAGTCCTTGTAAGGACTGCTTTTATTTTCTGATAACTGTTACTCTAGTCTTCTTTTCATTGTGTACTGCAGCTCCGTCTGTGTGTGTTGGAGACAGGTGTGCTGCACATAGTAGTGCACTAAGCACCAACCACACATTGAACCGGCTGTAACCTTTACACGACTTGATTGGCATGTAGACGCCGGACGTTTTAAAGCAATTTATTACACAAGTTTAGAAATGTAGTGTGATTTCTGCCCTTTACAGCACAAAACGCAACGCTGTGTCAACAACGTATTTTTCAGATAAATTTTTGCCCTTGATCCCCCTCCTGCATGCCCCTGTCCAGGTCATGGCACCCTTTAAACAACTTTAAAATCAGGTTTCTGGCCAGAAAAGGCTTTTCTAGGTTTTAAAGTTCGCCTTCCCATTGAAGTCTATGGGGTTCACAAAGTTCGCAAAAGTTCGCACTTTTTGGCGGAAGTTCGCAAACGGGTTCGCAAACTTTTTTTGTGAGGTTCGCTACATCTCTACTCCTGAGGAAAAGGCTTGCAGGCGTTCCCAAGGGTTGTGTATATACTGTGGGGAGAAGGGTCATTTCTTAAATCAATGCTCTAAGAGGCCGGGAAACTCCCAAGCCTAAATGGAGAAAGGGAGCTCCATTTGGGTGCAGGTGTTTCCTCTCCCCTATTTGCCTCTAGGATTTTGATTCCGGTCAAATTAACCTGGCCCACGGGCTCGGTCAAGGTATCTGCTTTTGTGGATTCGGGGGCGGAGGGGAATTTTTTGGATGCTGCTTTTGCAGCCAAATTTGGTGTACCTTTATTTCCTTTAAATACCCCCATGCGAATCATGGCAGTAGATCAAAGACCTTTAGGATCAGGATTGGTTTCTGAGAAAACTATGTCTCTGTCTATGAGTATAAATTCTCATTGCGAGGAGTTAGCACTTTATATCATAAAGGGTGCTACCTCTCCACTCATTTTGGGGTTGCCGTGGCTCCAGACTCATAACCCCACAATTGACTGGGCATCTGGGAAAATTATTCAATGGGGACCTAATTGTATGGGTTCATGTACAGTGGAGGAAATAATTATTTGACCCCTCACTGATTTTGTAAGTTTGTCCAATGACAAAGAAATGAAAAGTCTCAGAACAGTATCATTTCAATGGTAGGTTTATTTTAACAGTGGCAGATAGCACATCAAAAGGAAAATAGAAAAAATAACTTTAAATAAAAGATAGCAACTGATTTGCATTTCATTGAGTGAAATAAGTTTTTGAACCCCTACCAACCATTAAGAGTTCTGGCTCCCACAGAGTGGTTAGACACTTCTACTCAATTAGTCAACCTCATTAAGGACACCTGTCTTAACTAGTCACCTGTATAAAAGACACCTGTCCACAGAATCAATCAATCAAGCAGACTCCAAACTCTCCAACATGGGAAAGACCAAAGAGCTGTCCAAGGATGTCAGAGACAAAATTGTAGACCTGCACAAGGCTGGAATGGGCTACAAAACCATTAGCAAGAAGCTGGGAGAGAAGGTGACAACTGTTGGTGCGATTGTTCGAAAATGGAAGGAGCACAAAATGACCATCAATCGACCTCGCTCTGGGGCTCCACGCAAGATCTCACCTCGTGGGGTGTCAATGATTCTGAGAAAGGTGAAAAAGCATCCTAGAACTACACGGGAGGAGTTAGTTAATGACCTCAAATTAGCAGGGACCACAGTCACCAAGAAAACCATTGGAAACACATTACACCGCAATGGATTAAAATCCTGCAGGGCTCGCAAGGTCCCCCTGCTCAAGAAGGCACATGTGCAGGCCCGTCTGAAGTTTGCCAATGAACACCTGAATGATTCTGTGAGTGACTGGGAGAAGGTGCTGTGGTCTGATGAGACCAAAATAGAGCTCTTTGGCATTAACTCAACTCGCTGTGTTTGGAGGAAGAAAAATGCTGCCTATGACCCCCAAAACACCGTCCCCACCATCAAGCATGGGGGTGGAAACATTTTGCTTTGGGGGTGTTTTTCTGCTAAGGGCACAGGACAACTTATTCGCATTAACGGGAAAATGGACGGAGCCATGTATCGTGAAATCCTGAACGACAACCTCCTTCCCTCTGCCAGGAAACTGAAAATGGGTCGTGGATGGGTGTTCCAGCACGACAATGACCCAAAACATACAGCAAAGGCAACAAAGGAGTGGCTCAAGAAGAAGCACATTAAGGTCATGGAGTGGCCTAGTCAGTCTCCGGACCTTAATCCAATAGAAAACCTATGGAGGGAGCTCAAGCTCAGAGTTGCACAGAGACAGCCTCGAAACCTTAGGGATTTAGAGATGATCTGCAAAGAGGAGTGGGACCAACATTCCTCCTAAAATGTGCGCAAACTTGGTCATCAATTACAAGAAACGTTTGACCTCTGTGCTTGCAAACAAGGGTTTTTCCACTAAGTATTAAGTCTTTTTTTGTTAGAGGGTTCAAAAACTTATTTCACTCAATGAAATGCAAATCAGTTGCTATCTTTTATTTAAAGTTATTTTTTCGATTTTCCTTTTGATGTGCTATCTGCCACTGTTAAAATAAACCTACCATTGAAATGATACTGTTCTGAGACTTTTCATTTCTTTGTCATTGGACAAACTTACAAAATCAGTGAGGGGTCAAATAATTATTTCCTCCACTGTATTTTTCCTATAGTGGCAGTCACGTCCCTGGAGGGCTTACCCGCAGCTTATAATAACTATATTGATGTGTTTTCAAAAAAAGCTGCCGAGACACTACCACCTCATAGGCGTTATGATTGCCCAATTGACCTCATTCCTGGCTCTACTCCCCCCAGAGGGAGAACTTATCCTCTTTCATTACCCGAGGCCCAGGCAATGAGAGAGTATATTTCCGAAAATCTAGAAAGAGGGTTCATTAGGCCCTCAAATTCCCCTGCCGGTGCTGGATTCTTTTTTGTGGGCAAGAAGGACGGAGGTCTTCGCCCATGTATTGACTATAGGGGGCTTAACAAGATTACTGTTAAGAACCGCTATCCCCTTCCACTAATTTCTGAGCTCTTTGATCGCGTTAAGGGTGCCAACATCTATACTAAACTAGACCTTAGAGGTGCTTACAATCTCATTCGTATCAGGGAAGGGGATGAGTGGAAAACCGCTTTCAACACTAGGGATGGCCACTATGAATACTTAGTAATGCCTTTTGGTCTCTGCAATGCTCCCGCTGTGTTCCAAGAATTTGTCAATGACATTTTCCGGGATTTGCTGGGGGTGTTCGTAGTGGTCTATCTGGATGACATTTTGATTTTCTCCTCTAATCTAAGTGACCATCGTAGTCATGTCAAAGAGGTGTTACGAAGGTTAAGGGGAAATAATTTGTATGCAAAACTTGAAAAATGCACTTTTGAGGTTAAATCCGTTCAGTTCTTGGGATTCTATATTTCTAGTAAGGGTCTAGAAATGGATCCAGAGAAAGTAAGAGCAGTTCTGGACTGGACACAACCTCTTTCACTACGTGCTACCCAAAGGTTTTTAGGTTTCGCCAACTATTATCGTCAGTTCATTAAAAACTTTTCCCTGATTGTTGCCCCCATCACTGACCTTACTAAGAAGGGAGCAGATCCCAGCTTGTGGCCTTCTGAGGCTGTGCAAGCATTTAATTTTCTTAAGAAAGAATTTGTATCTGCCCCCATTCTCCATCATCCTGATTCCGCCCTTCCTTTTATTGTTGAGGTCGATGCCTCTGAGGTTGGGGCTGGGGCGGTTCTCTCTCAAAGGCACCCTTTGACTAACAAACTGCACCCTTGTGCATTTTTCTCTAAAAATTTTTCCCCTTCTGAAATCAACTACGATATTGGTAATAGAGAACTGTTAGCAATTAAGTGGGCCTTTGAAGAATGGCGGCACTTACTGGAGGGGGCTAAACATGCTGTTTCCGTATTTACAGATCATAAAAATTTATTATATATTGAGTCGGCCAAACGATTGAACCCTAGACAGGCTAGGTGGGCTCTATTCTTCACCAGGTTTAATTTTTCTATTACTTATAGGCCTGGCTCCAAAAACACTAAAGCTGATGCACTCTCTAGGAGTTTTGAATCTAATCCTCCTGACTCTAGGGAGTGCATACCCATTATCCCGGGTGAGTTGATTGTGGCAGCTCTGGGGGTTGATCTCACCAACCTTTTATCCACAGTTCAGTCTTCTGCCCCAGTTGGGACCCCCTCTGGGAGGCTATTTGTTCCTGAAAATCTCAGGGAACAGGTGTTAAAAGAAGCTCACGATTCCAAATTGGCGGGGCACCCTGGCATTACCAAGACCGTGTCTCTCCTGTCTCGTAGCGTTTGGTGGCCCTCCCTCACTTGAGATGTCAAAGCTTTTGTTAATTCATGTTCTGTCTGTCATAGATCTAAGTCTTCCAGAAACCTTTCTCAGGGATTGTTAAGGTCACTGCCAATCCCTGACAGACCCTGGTCCCATCTCTCGATGGATTTTATTGTAGATCTTCCTCCCTCTCAAGGTAAAACGGTAATTTGGGTGGTAGTGGATAGGTTTAGTAAGATGAGTCACTTCATTCCCCTCCCACACCTCCCTTCCGCTAAATCTTTGGCTGATTTATTTGTGTCTAATATTTTCAGGTTACATGGATTTCCGATTAACATTGTTTCGGATAGAGGGGTGCAATTTGTTTCTAAATTTTGGCAAGCATTCTGTTCTCTGGTTGGGATTGAATTATCATTTTCCATCGCATATCACCCTCAGACTAATGGGCAAACTGAAAGAGTTAACCAGTCACTTGAACAATTTCTGAGGTGTTATGTGTCTGACAATCAGTCCTCTTGGGCGGAACTATTACCCTGGGCAGAATTTGCGTATAATAACGCCACTCACTCCTCTACTGGTCAGTCTCCTTTTTTCATTGTTAATGGTTTGCATCCAAAAGCATTTTCGTTTTCCGGTTTTTTGTCGTCTGTGCCCTCTGTTAATTCCTCGATTACTCAGTTTGCTAAAATTTGGTCCAATGTTCATGAGTCACTTTCTAAAGCTACTGCTATCCAAAAGAGATCTGCTGACAGATCTCGCAGGGAGGCTCCCCACTATCAAGTCGGTGATTCTGTCTGGTTATCCACAAAGAATATTAAGTTGAGAATCCCTTCTCTTAAGTTGGGGCCTAGATTCATTGGTCCTTATGCTATTACTGAGGTTATAAACCCCTCTTCTGTTCGTCTTAAACTTCCGCAAACCTTTAAGATTTCTGATTCTTTCCACGTTTCTCTGTTAAAGCCAGCTCCCCAGGTCCGTGTATTGCCTGTTCCTCCCCCAGTATTGGTTGATGGGCAGTCCGAGTTTGAGGTACAGGAGCTTCTCGACTCTCGTATGGTGCGTGGTCGGCTCCAGTACTTAGTCAGGTGGAAGGGCTATGGCCCTGAAGAGAATTCTTGGATTTCAGTTAATGACATCAAGGCTAACCGTCTCAGGAAACAATTCCATTGTAGGTTTCCTGAGAGACCTGGGGGTCCAGTGGCCCCCCCTGGAGAGGGGGGTAATGTAAGGGCCTTACCGGCTCGGCGGGGACGCCCGCCGCGCCGTCCGTCCAATGTGCCGGTCTCCTCTTAGTGCGCGCGTGCGCGCACTTCCGCATTTTTAAAGGCGCATGCGCGCTGACGTCATGACGTCAGCGCGCAAAGGCGCGAAATTTAAACTATTTAAAGGGCCCTTTGCATCTGACTCATTGCCCGTGATAGGTTTTTACTCCTGGTGCCTGTTTTGTGCTTTATGCGTCCTGTTGCTCCTGTTTTGACCCTGCCTGGCTTTGACGACTCTGATTTCTGTATCCTGATCCGTGCCTGTCCCTGACTACTGTTTCCGCCTCATCCTTCTGTTTGATTATCCGGTTTGACCCATTGCCTGCCTGACGATCCTAGTTATCTGCCCGCCTCGACCCAGCCTGTCTGACCACGTATTTGCCTACTCCTATCTGTACCGTGACCATTGGCCTTAAGACTTTCTACCGTCGTGCCCCATTGCTAGCCAGAACTCCTGCTCTGCACCTCTTGTATAAGTCCAGGTGGCATCCGAGTAGCTGAGGGCTCCTCCCAAAGCCAAAGGCGGTCACGCTACTGGTGAAGCACGAGCCGAGACCAGGGTGCTTGGCACTTGTTCTGGTATTGGGTGCCGACCGTGACATTATCACGGGCCATGGAAGACTATGGTCACGAAGCCGCTGCTGCTCCATCTGCCTCCTCCACCACTGAAGTGTTGCTGACCACCTTGCTTCAATGCCTAGAGGAACAGGAGCAGAAACAAAACTATCTCCTGCAGGGTTTCCATAATCTGACCCGTAAACTGGAAACCCCACAGCAGCGGTCCAGTCCTGGATCTTCTCCTCCTGTAGGTTCTGCTAACATATGGAGTAACACCATTAGGCCCCAAGAACCTAAGATTGCCTTCCCTGAAAAATTCTGTGGGGACCGATCCAAATTTTTCATATTTAAAGAGGCGTGTAAACTATATCTTAGTTTCTTTCCTCATTCATTCTCTACTGATGAGGAGAGAGTAAGATTTGTAATGACCCTCCTTCAGGGTGACCCTCAGATTTGGGCCCTCAGATTGCCCACCTCAGACCCAGCCCGTTCTTCCTTAGACGAATTTTTTGCCTCCATGGCGATTCTCTACGATGACCCGGATCGTGCATCCACTGCCGATGCCGCGATTCGTAGGCTTCGCCAGGGGAACATCAATAAGGATGTGCAGAGTGTATTACGATTATTAATTTCATAATAGGGGAAATGACAATCACTCTAGCACCCAATTTAAATAACTAATTGATAATTTAGTGTGGTGGAGATATTACACTGAGAGTACCCTCTGTAAAGGTAATCGCAGGGGCATAACTTCCAAGGACCTGCTTGCACCCGGGCCCGCGCCCCCTAGTGGCCCACTAGAGGCCGTATCACATCTTCTGGAATAGAGAAAACGTGCATCCAGGAAGGAGTGGGGGGCTAGGTTGCACGTCCTGCACCAGGGCCCATTAGTGGGACAGAATTGTATTTTGGTTTGTTTGTTTTGTGATTTGAAGTAAATGTTTTGTTAAAAGGGAATGGATTGAGAATTAAAGGTAAATAGAAACTCTACGTAAAAATGGTTCATACTCACTATATTTGTCGCTTTTACCCACAGATTCTAGTGTATCAGTAGAAATTTCATTATGGAGGAGATTTATTAATCAGTGATCATTTTTTTGCAGAAAAGAAAATACAGTTAAATAGGTTCATATTCAGCTTATAACCCATTATAAGAAATAATGTTCTCCTTGCCTTGATATTTCATAATATTAACATTTACCAAGGAACTCTTTGGCGACTTCTAATATCCTTATATTTTACAACAGGCTACATTACTCTCTGTAATAACCCAAGCAAAGCTTTTCTTTTATTTAGAGACACTTACTTAGAAATAGGGTCCTTGTTATCTGTAACGTAAAGGAATATTGTTATGGGAAACAATGGAACAATGGGAAAGTAGCAAGATAGCAGTCCCTAGTAGGTATCAGAATAGCACTCAATAGTAAGAAATCCAAGTCCGGTTTAGGACTTCTCCGGTTACATGGGAGTTGGAGAAATGATAGTTTATCTGAAAGTTCTAATGTGTAGTGCTGGCTCCTTCTGAAAGCTCAGAATCAGGCACAATGCACTGACTTGGCTGCCTACATACCAATATTACAGCTAAAAAAATGGTTCAAGAGTAAAATTTTAAATGGCAGAGTAAATTATTTGCTATATAAACAGTGTAATTTAAAAATAAAAAAGTATACCATAAAAATCATGACAGAATCCCTTTAGATAAAACGTGCACAATTATAAGCTCTGACACATATTTACATTACCTATTTAAATCGAATGTAGGTGTCTCAGCTGTACTGCACTTAAGCTGTTCAACAACTCCCATAATCCTCAGCTAAAATGTTGAACTGCATCTGGATGGCTTCAGTTTGACATGCCTGATATAATGCAAAGTTAGGAGCTGAGAAACAAATCATTATCTGGAGCATCTGATAAAAAATGTTGCTTGCTCAGTTATGTTATATAAAGTGAAAAAACTCCCTAGAGAGCAGTGAAAGAAAGCCTGGGATTTTGTACCTACATTTTCTTTCATTTTTTAAAAAAGAAAAAAAAAACGATTCACCGCAGATCCCCTTTAATCTTCCCCATATGTGTACTTTCGAATGTTAAAACTCCATCTTTCAGTCTGTGTTCAATTTTTACATTCTCTTACGGATGTTCCAGTTCAAAAACTGATTATATATTCCCATAATAAAGAAATAAAGGGGGAAGGGAAACCACTTCTATGAGAAAATGCTACAGTACATTTTTGGTTCTAGGGGCTCAGAAGCTCATTTATTTGTTAGGGTGGGGGAAGGATATTTTGCATGCTTGAAGGGTATATATACCATAAATGTATACAATGCACTAAACCATGTAAAATAGAAGTAAGTGCTTTTATTTTAATACCTTTGGGTTCAATTTTGTCCATAACGTGCTCTAACCAGACCTTTTGCTAACTTCCCGCTTTAGACTCTTCGGTATGTGGCTGGGGCCCTGATAGACTTCACTGACACAGCAACAGCTACTTAAAGGAAAAGTAACACTAAAAATTTTTAACTAAAAAATCTATTCTACCCTCCCCCAATAATTGCCCTATCCTGCAAACCATTTGTTATTTTGAATGCTTTAGAAGAAAATACCTGTTAAACTCGGCTTCCTGTCATTTAAACAAAGGCGATACGGCATACTGGGGAAAGTATCGGGAGATGAATCAACTATGCGGCGATCGATTGATCGAGCCTAGCCTGACTCCTTCCTACAGAAGTCAGGCTAGGCTCGATCAATCAATCGCCGCATAGTTGATGCTTCTCCTGATACTTTCCCCGGCATCGCCATATCGCCTTTGTTCTAATGACAGGAAGCCAAGTTTTTACAGGTATTTTCTTCTAAAGCATGCTTCAGCTTTCTGAAGTCGCACAAAGTTTCCTCCCGCAGTAACTTCTCACAACTTCAGAAAACCAAAGTGATGCGTAGGCCTTTCCATGTCCGTGGGCCATCAGCCTTAGAAAATGCATTAATGTGGGGTAGTGATGAGTGAATCTGTCCCATTTCAATTTGCCAAAAAATTCACAAAATTTGCAAAACCCAACTACTACAACTTTTCGTATGTGACTTTTTTTTTCATTCCAAATACATAAAAGTCAGTGGGCATTTTTACTCGGTGGATTCGCCAATAGCATAATATGGAATTTTGCTGCAAAATAATTCCTGGCAAAAAATTCAGTCATCACCAATGTGGGGGTTCCAGCATGATCAGTTGATCTCCTCATGCAACAAACATTAAAATGAGACAAAGCAGATCAGAAATAATATTTTATTTTTATATGCATTTTGTATGCATTGATTTATGGACGTTTCTTTTCTCCATACTCCTGTACCATTCCTCATTTCTACTGATCAATCTTAAAAAGTGAAGTCTTAAGAAAAAAATGACAGTTCTTCCAGGTTCAATTCTTAACGCTTTTAATGTTTGTAATAGGATGACTTACAGAATATATAAATATATTTTAAATATATTAAATAATGTGGGGTAATGTAAAGTTGTGGGGTAATATAGAATATGCTGGGGCTGTGCGGTGTTGTGACACTAGTATTGCCACCTCTCCTGCCCGACAACTCTGGACAGGAAGGCAGGGCGTGATATCACGGGGGGCGGACCGGGACTGTATGGGGACGAGGCTATAATGCAGCAGTCTTAGAGAATCCTGCCCAATTTTCCAAATTTGGAAAACCAGGCAGGTAGTTTTGACCCAAACAGCCCTACCGAAGTCCGGGTCAAAAAGTGTCAGGAGACAGAAATTACAAAATGACTATGCTTTAAAGTGGTCAAAATCAGAAAGTGTTGTTGGGGGCGAGGCTTATTATAATGGTAGGTGTGGCTTATAATTGTGGGCAGGGTTTTAATTTTGGAATGCCATGCTACTAACAGCATCCCATCACTATTTGCAACCCTAGTTAAGCATTGCTGTGTCTATATAACTGTATTTCATCCTACACTTGTGAAACACACCCAGCATACTAACCCTCAATGGAACTTTTTGCTGCTCTAATATCCCTGATTATCTTTTGCTCCTAGAGTAACTGCACCTAAGATCTAGCCTACCACTAGTGAATCCTTATTTACAGTGCCCATTAACTTCTGTCTTCCACAAAAGTCTCATTTTACTTCAGGTCTCTATGGGCCTTTCTCTAGATGAGCGATCATCCTCCCATCTTCTTGAAAAGCTAACATGATTACTATCTTCCTATCTACCTTATATATTACAAGGAGTAATTTACTTGGGATCCCTGGGCAAATATGAGCCTCTACCCCTAACCCCCAGATCATGCCTGCACCTGGAAGGATTATACCTACTTCCCACTGGTGCTTGGATAGACCAGCTCTGCCACTGCTTGAAAGTGACAACTTTCTTGCTTGCCCAGTACATCTTAACCCAACATATAACACATTTTATACACAACTGAACTGAATTTTTAAAAAAATTCAGAATTGGCAGAATTTCGCTGTGAATCCATGCCTAGTGAAAACATTTGCTCATGACTACATTATAGTATTAGTATCTATTAAATTCCTAGCTTGACAAAGTAAGGGGAAACCTGACTTATGGCAAACTCAGTCGTGGATCTCCAAAGGCTACAAACCTGCTACATTATATCAGTTGGTCAAATATCCTTTTTGTGTTGTCAAAAGCAAGGAAAGGATTCATTTACCCCAAGGCCAATACCAATGTTGTATTACTTGGCTTTTAGAACAATGTATGACACAGGTTTGTTAAACTGCCAGTTTAGCCCCTCACCTCTTGCACTGACTTGGACAGATACACTTTCTCAGGAGTTAAAATTCAAATTGAAAAAGACAAATTATGAAGAAATAAAAATGTGTGAATTTGAATCAATAAGAGTATACATTTATACCAAGGAGCTTAATTTTTTCTTCAGGGTTTAGGGAAACCTAGGCTAATGCCATTTCTCTGTGGCTTTTAGACATCGTGCAAATCATGATGTTGCATTTTGTAACTTATTTCCTGCATCCTTCTTAACTTTGCTTAATGGCTATTTTGCATCTTCCAAACAGATGCATTAATACAAGTTCTAATAATACTAGCTGAAAAATACTGATTCCACCTTCCACTCAAAGTGAAGGAAATAGCTTGAATAAAGAATGACACAAGGCTAAACATTTCATCAGTGATATTTCAAATCCACAGTTTCTATGAATATATGAATGGGACTAAGGCAAATTGGCATATAAGAAATACAGTTCTTACCTAGTTGGCCTTGACTAAATCAGGGTTCTTTTTCTTTGTGTAGCTATTTCACGTTGGAACACAGTAGATGGCTGAAAGGGAAACAGTTCCTGTTCTTTAGACAAAACAGAAAAATTATTAAGTATTATTTTTTAAAAATGTTCTTTCTGAAATTAAGCATTTGGACAGTTGCTGGTTTCTGAAGCCTGATAGCCCAATTCAATGGGAATCTTTGCTATATCTTTAAAAAATATTTACACCTTCATTTGGTTATTTACTATTAGGGATGTACCAAATCCACTTTTTTATGATCTGGCGAACCCCAAATCCTTTGTGAAAGATTTTACTAAGAGAGAACTATACACTTTGCATGCGGTGAAAAGTGTTCAACTTCCGTGCTTATGTGACTAAAAGTCAAATGATTTTTCAGGTTTGGCCAGAAGCATGGATTCACACAACTTCTGCTGAAAAAGGCTGAATCTTGGCCAAATCCCTATTTACTATGCTCTAGTGCAGTGTTTCCCAACCAGTGGCTCGTGAGCAACATGTTGCTCCCCAACCCTTTGGATGTTGCTTCCAGTGGCCTCAAAGCAGGGGCTCATTTTTTAATTTCTGATAATGAGGCATAAAAACCAATTATAATGCTAAACAGAACCTTCTGTAGGCTGCCAGTCCACATAGGGGCTATTAAGTAGCCAATTATAGGTCTTCCTGTTACCCCCATGAACCATTTTTCATGCCTGTGTTGCTCTCCAACACTTTCTCCATTTGAATGTGGCTCACGGTATAAAAGGTTGGGGGTCCCTGCTCTAGTGTATCACTAAGGTAGTGCATGAGATCTATGAGTAACTATGATACAGTGCAACTCGCCCTTGAAAATAGAAGTAAGGACCAAGGAGTAAGTTTGACACTGGAGAAGGGGCCAGAAGTCCACTAATGCAGTACCCACAGGTCTGTAGTCAAAAACAGGCATATTGGTTGACACAGGCGCAGAGTAGTTAAGCACAAGCTGAAAATTGATAATCAGAAAGACCAGAAATAAAGAACAAAGTAGAGTACACCCAGGAAAAAAGACCTAGTATTGGGCATTGAACTGTACTATTGGGTCTTTGTCATCGCTAACATCAAAATCCTTTCCAAGATACAGATGGGCTCAGTGTTCTAGAGATTTATTTTGATTTGATTGTACTCTTCTAACAGAAATCAGTGTGACTTTGAGTTCCAGAATTTGTCCTTAGCGCAAGAGATAAGATAGGTTTGCAAAACTTCAGCGAAAATTCAGCATCAAAAAATGTTGCAGTTGTGTCAGAATGGAAGTTATGTAAAAATAGGCGTGGCCATGTCAAAATAGGCACGGTCGTGACAAATTGGACACACACGCAACAAAATGGTTGCGCACTACAAAATTGTCGTTTCGCTATTTTTTCGGCAAAACGGTACAGATTCGCTCATCACTAATAATAATAAATATAATCTGATTTGACCCCCTAGTTGTTCCCTATTTGTCAGTATATTCATGACACAAATTCATAATACAAGTGTAGTGTCAACTGCTCCTCCACTGCCAGCACTATTTATGGAGTTGCCATCTGACCATTATTTTACCGTCTTTCGCCAGTACAAATGATCACAAATTAGGCAAATATTATTAATGGTGGAAAAAGATGGAAGATAAGAGGGCTGGTATATTTTCCACAAAAGGTACTCTCATTAACAGGCTGAAGGCTGCTCCAAGATCTGAAAGGATCAACAAAAGCTACCCCAACATTATTCGCTCACATTATTCTCAGTAGGGCTCTATTATCTGCGCTGATATGTTACAGCCCAATGAAACCTTTACAGTTCTGTTTCCTGTCTGGGGCTGGCATCAGCATCCCATACTTGGCCTCCCACTAACTCCTGAACTTTCTCATTACGAAAACCCCTGGCAAAGATTCATCGAACAGGTTTCCTGGCAGCGAGATAGTTTCCAGAGAAATCACACATACACCTTTGCTGATGGAAACAACAGTTGTACTGCTGGAAATATGTATAAAATAGAAATAATTCTCCTGGCTGAAATGGTGAGACAAAACACTGCAGAACTGCTGGAATAGATATCTATTGTAATAACAAATGCTCAGTGTAGTATTAACCTTCGCACAGCTGGTCCAGCAAGTATAAACAGAATCTGTCTCTTGGCTGTTACAATTCCTAATGCCACCAGCTCAAGGTCAGAGCAATCGCTACCAAAAATAAGTCAATAAAACACCCTTTTCCCCCAAACCATTGTTTATTCCTTATTTTATTTGCATTCATTTTCTTCTAATTTGTATATTTAAAGGGAAAGGGAAAAAAATCATACATTTTAAACAAAAATATGTTGCATTCAGGTGTCCAAAGCTTTAGTCACATGACTTAGTATTCAGTCAAATCTGAATCTTGCACTAAGCCCTAAGAATTTGAGGCTTTCCTTATTTAATATTTAAAGCCTCATTAACCCCTGCATATGTACCACATTGAGGCTGAAATTTTTGGGGAAAAGTGCTGACTTATGGGTTAAAAAGCATGGTGATTTGCACCTTGAGAACTGCTCTGCGGGGCTCTGCAGTGAGCCTTATTGACCCACAAATGGTTAGTTAAGAAACGATTCATATATATAAAAAGCTGCTTTGTATCATGCAGAGGCATAACGATAAGGGACGCAGAGCCAACAGCTGTTTCGTTGTCCAGGATGTTTTTGGACTTTGGCAAGGTTCTCATGGACGATGGCATTTGGTAAATTCATATATAAGCAAATGGTTTATTTATCTCAAATGGAAAGAAAGAGCTAAAGAACACTGTTCAAGCCTTGAGGGTTGGTTGCTGCTCTGGAGCTTGCTAGAAGTTAAGGTGTTAATAATGGATCTTCAGGGAAAGAGATTAATCATTGTTCTTCAGATTTCTCCAAGGAAGCCAGGTAATGAGTAATTACCATGTGCCTGTCAGGTTCTAGCAGATAAAGGGGTTAATTTGGGCTCTCTTAAATCTCTTGTTATTTCTGCTCTGTGGGTCTATAGCAGACAGAGATCAGAATTTCCATTCTACAGCTATAGTTAAGTCATTAATGAATTGTTGTTCAAATCTCTGAAATCTGAAAAGGTTAATTATGGCTTTATAGGTCATTGGTTAGAAAGAGGTTAATGCTTTACAGACATGGGGGGTTAAGGAGTTAATGACTGCTCAGCAGATTTATCCACCAAAATGTTTAGTTGCAGACTCACAATAATTGAAAAAAGGGGGCATACATATGCTGGTATTACACTTGCCAAACAATCAGCCCATGGGCAAGAACGGCAGTCCTAGAACTAGAAATCCACTTAAAATATCCCTTATCTTTTTCTTTCAGTATTTGTCGGTCCTAGTTCGTCATCAGAAACTGTGTTGTAGCCCCAAAGGGGCTTCAAATATTGGCATGTATATAATAATAAGTTATATAAAATAATATTTGATAATTATTATAATTACTGTGTATATATACATTGTCAACATGTTTCACAGCCCTGTGCAATTAATAGGTATAATCATGGAACATAGAAATTACATACAACTGATAAGCGATACAACAATTATGTCCTTGAAGCATTTGACTGCTATTTGCTCCAGGGACTAATGCTGGCTGTTTGTGTCCACTTTGCACCTTGCTTAGCTGTTATTGACTTATTCCCTGCCCCCCCCCCCAGCCCCCCCCAGCCCACAGTACTTGTGAAATGATTGGGATTGGAAGTGGTGTTCTGGGGGCCAGTAGATCCCCACAGGCTGGGGTGCAAATGAAATCAGTACTCTAGCCTATTAAAGAATCCCACTGTCTCCAGCCCACTCTGATTGAGATCTAGTTGTCTGCTACTGGGAACATCAAGCAGTGTCAGCTGAAATAACTACCACTATGCTGGGGGCAAATATGGCACCCAATCATTTTTAGTAATACTGGCAAGTACCTATGGATTTTCCTAGGAATGCGTCAGTATCATTTAACATGGGAGTTCTTGTGCAGTGACTCGATTTGTGCATTCCTCTGCTTGGGAACATTGGAGTTAACTGAATTTATTCTTCACTCAGGGTACTGTAATGAACGCAGTTGTAAATGTCTGTGTATAAGGACCCTAAGGAATGAAAAACACACAAGCCATGCAACAGATTAAAGAGGTAAAAGACTTCAGCAATGCTCAAGGTCCATAAAGAAAAAATATAGTTTCCTTTTACAGAATGGATACATTTGTCAAGACTAAGCACATTTTAAATCCCCCACCTCAGCCATGGAAGCAATCAGAAGAGGTGCCAAAGGCGGAACACTGTGCTACGTTGATATGAAACTCCATAGTGCAAACAGACTATTGTCTTCTCTGCATCTCAGCATCAGGCACCTGTAGGCAGCTTCAGCAGTTTTTTTTTCAGTTAATTGGCTTTTCCTTTCAACAATGGAGACACTTTTCAGATGCCAAAAGCTTCTACATTAACCCTAAATTAATTAGGTTGAATGAGGGGAAAATGTATTTTTTCCTTTCAAAAATCATTATGGTCCTTTAATGCTATAGATCAGGGATCCCCAACCTTTTAAACACGTGAGCCACATTCAAATGGAAAAAAGTGTTGGGGAGCAACACAAGCATGAATAAAAGTTCCTGGGGGTGCAAATAAGGGCTATAATTGGCTACTTAATAGCCCCTATTTACACAGGTAGCCTATAGAAGGCTCTGTTTGGCTTTACACTGGGTTTTTATTCAACCAAAACTTGCCTCCAAGCCAGAAATTCAAAATTTAGCACCTACTTTGAGCCCACTGAGAGCAACATCCAAGGGGTTGGGGAGCAACATGTTGCTCACGAGCCACTGGTTGGGGATCACTGATATAGATCATATGCTATATAATGCTACAGAATGCTTCCCACTGATATGCCAGTGAGTTGGGTTACCTTGTATACCTTGAAGAGGATATCTACCAAAAAACACGGGGCGTATAGTGTGGAAGAGGGGCTGCCAACTTGACCTGCCCTTAAAGGAGAAGGAAAGTCATTTTGGCATTTTACTGCCAATAGATTTGCCACATTAGTGCCACCTAAAATTCTAAACCACAACACAGACACTAAAGGCAGGGCAGGGGTTTTCTTTGGAACTTTGCACCTTGCCCTGCTGTTAATAAATCTGAGCCCTACAGTGTGCCATAGATCTTAATGAGCTGACTCCATAGATTAGTACCATAGCTGTTTTAGCTGGTCAGTGAACATGTATTTGAACAAGGCCATGCTTCACATATATAATGAAAATGCTACAACGTTACAACAGCATCTCGACAAACTTTGTAGATATTCCACCATTTGCTCAACTAAAGGTACAAAAATAAAAATTTCTTTCCTTTCTAAAAAGCTAAAAAACCAGCTTGTAGCTGATGCCAGATATATTTTGATTTCATTGAATGGGGTTAAAACATTAAGTCATTTTTATTGCTGTAATGTAAAGCCTTTTAGAAAGGGCATGTTCCATTTTATTTACAATTAAAGGGGACCTTTCACCCATACACAATAAGCTGTTTAATGAAAGTAATTTTCAAGTTAACCATGAAACTTAAATTCTTTATTTTTAGAAAAACATCCATAATGAACCATATTTAAACATATCAGCTGTCAATCATAGATTGCTTTCCCCACTTCTATGCCTCAGGCATAGCAACCACTTTTCATTTTTTCTTTTTCTGCGCTTACAGGATGCCACTGCACTTTTCTCTTTCCCCTCCCTACTCCCAGGCTATAATTGTGTATCCTGTGCATGGCCATCAGGGCCCCTATTCTGCTCCAGATTTTAGAATGATGCAGAGCTGTGTCCACAAAATGGTACCTGCCTGCTTGCTGTGACTGTGAATTCCAGAACTGAAGGAAACAAGATTTATTTATCATTTATATAGCATAAGTAAAGTGTACACTAACATGCTAGAAAAGGCTTTAAAATGATTTCTTACGGTGAAAGGTCCCCTTTAAATACAATTGGTGTACCAAGAACTAGGAAGTTTAGGATTCCCCCAAATGATTTTTTAATACAAGTATTGTCTATGGTGAGGATTAAATTACAGTACAGACGCCATATTCCACTGCAATAAAAAATGAGATCCTAATCCCAATTACCTGCTGTTCATCATTCTATTGATCCACTGTCAGATAAAGCGACTAACCTGCCCTTAGTACAATATAAGTGCTAGGGTTTCAGCTAAAAATCCTTTTTTCTGAATATGATTCTACCTGAAACGTAATTGCTTTTAGAGTCATTGAGTTTAATGAAAACCTACAAAGAAAATGGCCTGCCTTCTTTTAAATGTAAAATGTGAAGTATATTTTCAGCTGTCATACATTTTATAGTGGTGCGAGGATAATTTCCTGCTATGTTGGGGTCATGACTAAAAGTTAATTCATTAATTAAAAAAAAACAAACACTCATTTCATATCCTTATAATAAAGATGTGAAATAGCTTTAAATATTGCTGCCCTTGAATATGTTTTTCTGCCATAAAGAGGTAGGCATTTTTTCGGGGTCAGTTTCTATTTTGTGGATGTGATGGGCTGCCCCTTGGAGTTGGGGTAGGGCAAATATATTCCTGGAAACCTAAAAAGCTATTTCGTAGGAAATAAGAAGTAAGCATTTTCTGCTGTTCTATGTTCTCTTTCTCTCTGAGAGATATTTTTCATCATACCACCTCCTTGCCCCACTTCACCCAACATGTTGGCTTCAATCATTTACTTACCTGTCTTATTCGCTGTATTTCTCATTTTATTGTGGTTCTCTGTTTTCCCCAAGAGTTTGTGTGCTGTTCCAGTGATTACATATAGATCTTATATTTGCAAATTGTATTAGTGCTATCAGGTGAATGTTGATATGTAATTCCCATACACTTGCTCCAACCATTTTTTATGTGGCATAGCATGACAACAGGAGTCCCACATGCTGTGTGTCTATATGCAAGGGTGTGTAAAGAAGAAAGAAAAGTAAAAACTAAGTAAGCTTTATCAGAAAGGTCTATGTAAATACAGCCATAAGCACTCACAGAAATGCTGCACTGACTTATCTGTCAAAAGAAACAGGATTTGTTGTCTCTGTTTTCCTGTGCCAGAGACTCGCAGCTCTCTCCTCTCCCCCCTCCCTCAAGAAAGCTAAGAACTCCCCCACCCCCTTAGGAATGTGTGATCTGAGCCAATCAGCAGGAAGCTTCCTCATAGTCTTACTAACTGCGCATGGTCTTGGTGCAGGAGTGAGGCATTATGGGAACTTTATTACAGAGCTCAGCATTTTTTTTTTTCTATGAGGCTTCTGATTATCTGAATCGGAGAAATATGGGGAGACTTAAGGGCACTATTGAGAGAACTGAAGGTATGCCTGCAGCTTGAGATTAACTCTTTATTAGCATTTGCTTCTCATTTAACCCATTTTTTTTTCATCCACAGAAAGTGATAAAGTAAGATAACATTTCTGGGGACAACCCTTACTAAAAAAATGACACATTGGGAACTGAAAAGAGAGAATGTTAAAAGAGGATAAGGGCAAATAAGGAGGTAATAGCATTTTAGACAAGTAAGAGTAAATTGCACATGGGTAGAGGAGCATAAAGTAGGATAGAGGGAAAAGGATAAGAAAAAGATAAGACTGGGTAAATAGAACAATGGAAAGTAAGAACGAGTATAAAAAAGGAGAAAATTGGACAAAGGAAGTAGAATTGGAGTGGAAACCATGGGAAATAAATAGGGATGAAGGGGTACAGGTATGGGATCCCTTATCCGGAAACCCCTTATCCAGAAAGCTCCAAATTATGGAAAGCCCGTCTCCCATAGACTCCATTTTAATCAAATAATTCAGAATTTTAAAACTGATTTTCCTTTTTCTCTGTAGTAATAAAACAGAACCTTGTAATTGATCCTAACTAAGATATAAATAATCATTATTGGATGCAAAACAATCCTATTGGGTTTAATTAATGTTTTATTGATTTTTTAGTAGACTTAAGGTATGGAGATCCAAATTACAGAAAGACCTCTTATCCGGAATGCATTCTGGATAACAGGTCCTATTCCTGTACAATGTTTTTTAAAACAAAGACTACGTCTGTATGTTGTAAATAGAAGTGTGAGAGAGATAGCACTGGGCAGTTTTGCCTAGAGCGTCAAAACCCCTTGTCCTGTTTGTGGATTGCCGTACCTGCAAAAATCTGCATTACATTCAGGTATTCTTTAAACAAATGCTATTACTTGTGTCACTGACAATGGGAATCATAAGGGTAAACTTTTTAGGGCAGATCAATATTTTTAAAGGACAATATTTATTGTTGTTGTTAATGCTGGTTGAACTAGCCTACTTCAAACCATAGTGGATAAATTATACAAAACAGCTGCGGGACATTCCTGGTTGCTATTGTTTCTTCCTTCTCTGCTTCCTGGTTCTGCGTTTTCTGTGCCAAGTTAGTAAATCAGCAGCTAGTGAAAAGTAGGCAGAGGCTGCATTTGCTCAGTCTGGCTCGGTCACCGCTCGAAAAAATGCCGATCTGTCTAAAGCTGCTCCTTGTACTTCCATATAGCTGCGCTCAGCTCTGCTCCTCTTAATCAACACAGAGCATCTATCGGCACAGGAGCACCCTGAAGCTACCTCCACCCTCGAAGGTAGTGGGGGCTCCAAAGCTCCACATTCCCTGGGCATGGTTTCCCCTATCCTTGTTTAATAGAGGGCAATGTTGCCTCTCAAACATGCATTTGTATTAACTGCCATTTTGTAATCAGCACAGTCATTGCAAATTCCATAACATTTATATGGAATGGAATATTTTGAATCTAAATAGTTGCAGGGGGCTTGTGCATAAAGAATTGGGTGCAGCTGTCATTTTTTAATTCCTTGCACCAAAATTTTTTTTTTTCATTATCACAATTAGGGCCGGTGCAATAATTATACTGGGATTGTTGGGAAAATGCTGCACTGTGGGTAAAAAAAACACAGCCACTTGCGCCCAAAGTTGCACTTTGAACACTGTGACCATAAAATGGCCACTTAATTCTCTCTAAGAAAATAAGTCCCTGCTTTCCTTGTAGTGTACCACTTGTGATGAACAACATGGGGATCATTGAAACCCTTACAACAAATGGTTACTCAAAAAAGCATTGTCAAATGATAAACCCTAATTTTACCAACAAAAAAAAATGGAGCTAAAAATTTCCTAGCATGTATGCAAAGAGACTTATTGCAATTTTTTTTTTTTTTAAAAAAGGTTTGAAGTTGCATAAGCTCAGTTGCCAGTAGCAACCAAGCCAGGCTTTTGCATTCATTTTCTACCTTGTGGTAGAAATTTAAAAACTTATCACTGATTGGTTGCTATTGGTAACTGCAGTGTAGCACCTATGATTGAAAATCAGCCCCCATGCGTTAATGAGGTTAACAGGATCTTAGATCTGGTCTTGATACAATATAAGGAAGAAAGCTTACTTTGTTTTGCTCGTTGTCATTGGCTAGTGCCAACATATTCCACAACACTGTACAAAAAATGGGTGTATACATTGAACATACAGATAACATTCAAAAAACAACTGATACAAGAGGTAAAGAGGGCCCTGCTCAAAAGAACTTTAACACTAAAGGTGGCCATACACGGACCGATTTTTTACTTACAAACGACCGATTCCCGAACGATCCGATGCTATCGTTAAGTTATTGTATAGTTGGTGGTGTACGAACGATCGTCGGCCCACTAAACGAGCCGACATTATCGTCCCCAAAATCGATCGGCCAGGTTTAAAAATTTTGGTCGTTTAACGATAAAATCTGCCAGTTGGTGTGAGTGTCAGACATTTGTCTTTCAACGATTGTTCTCTGCGCATGTCACGATTGCCAGCAGCGGAAGTCAACGACATTCGATCATACGTAGATGTACGATCGTACGTATTTTACGATAATGATGCGACGAAATCTTTCCCGAATTATCGTTGCCCGTGGATGGCATATCGTATGGGAACTCGATCGCCATACGATCGTTTGTCGATATAATCGTTCATCGCACAACGAGCGAAATCGCCTCGTGTATGGCCACCTTAAGAGGAGAAGGGGGTATGAGACCTAGCAGGACTTGTTGTCCTTCATGTTTTCTCTACTCTACTGCACTTGAATCTGTCTTTGCTGCCCTGAGTAAAAACACTCTCTCATGACATAAACTGCTTGTATTGGTTTCCTCAAGCACATACCAGGCACACACCAGAAAGGCCAATGCATAATTATAGGGCTACATTCATCAAATCACGAGTTCAAATCCCGAATGGTAAAAATTCGGATTGGATACAATCATTTCTGAAGATCGCAAATATCACGAAAATGCTTACGAAAAAATCAGATTAATCACGATAATATCGTACTGGCAATCCGAAATTTTCGTACAGAATGATGTAAACAGCGGGAAAAATTTTCCGACTTTGATCCTTCTGTGCAAGATTTTGGAAGCCTCCCATAGGAATCAATGGCACTCTGCAGCTCCAACCTGGCCCAAGGAAAGTCACGATAACGAAGCTTGAATTAATCCTTTGTACTCAGCTCGACAATACGATTTTGTTGCACAAATTTTGTCGCAAGGTACGAAAAATACGCTCGGAGCGTTCGTGCCTTAATAAATGTCCCCCATAGTGTAGCATAGCTTCAGACACACACACCCAGGGAAGTGCTAGCTCTCAGACATAATAGGAAACAAGTTGAAACCCTTATTTGGCCTTGAGTGAAAAAGGGATGCACGAAACAGACTCCTTATGGTATGATGACAAGGACTTTCTCTATACTAACATTCTGGGCTTGGGTGTGTTCATGCTCCTTAGTCCTTTATGGCCACAAGTGTTTTAAATGGTTTCAATCCTTAGCTCATAGAACTGGCAGGAAGCCCACTAGCAGTAACAACACCCAAACTTTGGTGTCCTTTATGGGTTATTATTTATTTGTTGTGGAACTTTATCTTTTTTAATTGTCCTGACCTATACTCCACAGATTAGGAGGTAATTTATGTATTTATTTAAATGAATCATTTAACTAGTCGTACCTTATGACATAGTATACTATACAGGGTAAACTAAGGTGAAGTGTTTCCCTTGGTACTGTGGAACCCATGCCACAAGTATGATTATCACACAGCTTTCAGCCCAGTAGGCATACAATAAGAAACATGATAAAGGATATGCAAACATTTTTGGTTTATGTTAGCGATTCGCATTTCAGTATTAATGTTCCTTTAAGCAATTAAGCTTTTACGGAAGAAACTAATTCTAACTATACCTGTCAAGTGTGCCAGATGCCAAGTGAGCCGATGCCCGTGTGCTATGCACTAATAGAGCATTAAACCTAGTACTATTCTGCCAAAATGATTCTGAAGTTCAGTGGGCCACTAGCTCAATGTACCTCTCCTTATGTTCACCCTAATGCAGTAGTGATGAGCCTTATTTTCTCGGAACACGTGTGACCTTTTCCATTTGATTCAGATGTTGTAGTTTCCAAGGGAGATAGATAAGGCATGTTCAGATTTCATTTGCTCTGCCAGGTCTGCATTACCTCACATTAGTTATTCCAAGAATATTTCTGTTTGTTTACTCTGCTTCATACATTCTGTGCCAAGAGTACGTGTCTAAGGAATGCGCACCGTAGCTCAGCATGGATTAATGAGCCTCATACAAAGCATTAATAGAATACACCACCACAGTTCTCTGCTTCACTCAGGCTGTTGATGAATATCTGGTATTTGTTCGCAGTATAGTTGTTGCTGCATGTCCAGCGCTCTTGTAGACTATTGTGCACCAAATGTGAATGTTAGTAAGGCTTCTAATGCACATTGGCGGAAGAATTTAAGGCAATGCAGATTTTCTCAAAACCACAGCAATGATTAATGAAGGCATTGATTGCGTAAATATCAATTATATTGAGTATTACCTCTAAAACCTCCTCTTCAGAATTGTTTATGTGCCTCTAAATCTATCAGAATTTAAGTACAAGGCTCCTGTGCTTGTAAGTCCTCTTTCTCTGGATCCATAAAATTGTGTGCAATTAAAGGATATGTATGTGAATGCCCACACCCACCCATGTGCTGCTCATAATAATGTTAATGCAACTTTTACATGGCATACTGTCTCAATTTTTTGCAATTTGGCATCATTGTTAAATGAAATCCGCTATATGCAATAATACAAATCCCAGTTATTTGTTGTGCAATCTCTAGTAGTGCAAAGGTTTCATGCAGTAATGCACAGATTATACTTGGTCTACAATAATGCAATGTTTTTATTCCCAGAATTCCAGCATAATTGCGTTTTTTGTACTGATACAGATGCATATGTGTTTGTAAATAATAAATTGCACACAATTAAGTTAGGGTGAATGCCATTTTAGATTTTATGTTAGAATGGTTATAATTTCACTTTGCAGTTGCATTTTGTTGTTTGTGTCCAATCCTCTATGTGCAAGTCAGTTGCAACTACTGACACAACCAGCTGGGGTATTTACTGCGTTTAGGGCTCAATCGTCAAGTAGAGGTAGAATCCCTATTGTTTCTACCTCCATATCTGATGATTCAGCTCTGAACATCAGTGGAGGGTGGGAACGTAATTGTAAGGTGTATGGCCACCTTTAGGTTGATGGCCCACAGACACGGGCGACTAACCGTGTAAAAATGCCTTCCCACCGAAAACAACAGGAGCTGTCGATGGAAAGGCCTACGTATCGCTTCAGCTTTCTAAAGTCCTCTTTGCGCGACTTTGGAAAGCTAAATCAACGTGTAGACCTTTCCCCTGGTGACTTCTATTGTTGCCAGTGGAAAGGCATTTCAGAGCAGTTAGTCCCCCACCGCAGCAGAGATCTATAGCTGTCTTCTTCTGGAAAACCCAGGAAATTAAGTAGGACTTGCTTGGCCTGCCTGATTTTTTTGTATTGAAGAAGGGTGGAGATCTGAGTCCTTGCATGAACAAAATAATGGTCAAAAATGTCATCCCTTGCACCGTTTCTTTACAAACAAGTTTTCACTAAATTTGCTTTAAAAAGCCTTATGGTCTTTTCCTTTAGTGTGACCAGTGAAAGACAACCTTTAACATCATGAAAGCGTGCTATAAATATTTAGTGATACCCTTTAGGCTTTGTAATTCCCTGGCCGTCTACCAAGAATTTGACAAGGAAGTTTTAAGGAAAAACACGGTGTATGCCAATTTTTAATAGTCCAACTTTCCCTTCATTTACTAGTATATACAATGTAATCTGACACAAGATGTTTGAAATGGATCCCCATAAAATCTCCTCCATTCCAAACTATACTTAGGCTATCTAGTGATTTTTTGGCTATTACAACTACAACAGACAGTTTATCAAAGTCTTCTCCTTACATAAAGATCATATTCTTGGCCTTATGCACAAAGAAGTAAAAAAACACATTCCCTTTATGCCCTGGAAGGCCTTGAATCTTTAAAGAGGCCTTTGCTTCTGCTTACATTTTAAAACATCAAAAACCTCATCTACTTTATTTTACTGAGGTTATATGGAGTACAGGAGGTAAGTGATCAACTGGGAAATTGTATCCTTGTACCTATTTCTCTAAAAAGTGTTTACAGCCTGAGCAGACCTATGATATTTATAAATATATTTATATTATAAAATTATTTACTGTATCTTGACCATAAAATGTATATAATAATTTTGAGCATTAAAGAGATTAATTCCCCAACAAGTTCAATGGGCCATCTTCTTCTCCTAGTTTAATGTTATTATTACATATTGACCAGTCCTCCGTATTAAAAGGGCTGATGCCCTCTCTAGAGACAAAGGATTCACCATTCCTCCATATAAGATAAGTGCCTTACTTTTTCAGTTCTGCCTCAAGATCTAGTCTACTCGATACCTTGTTTCTAGTGATAACCCATTGGACTAATTTTTGTCCCTTCTGATCTGTATCTTTCTGCTCTCCATCAATCCTATTATTCTAAACAAGCAGGTCCTCCTGGCTTTTAAAACACTTTAGAATTCCTTAAGCAATCTGTCTGGTGGCAGATACCTTCTGTTCTACTTGTGCTTCTGCCAAGCAATCTCTCCACTGGGCCTCCTACATTCTATGCCTGTTCTTTTCCACCAATGGGCATATCCTTTACTGAAGATTTACCACCATCCCAGGGCAACATAGTTATTTAATTGTTAAGTGAAATGGCCAATTGCGTTCCTCTATCCAACTCCGCAGCTCTGCTTTTGAACTCTCAATGTTCATACAGCAAATGTTCTATTTTAATGGTCTGTATGTTCAGTTTCTCTCCAACAGAGGTCTGCAGTTTATATCTAAGTTCTGGAGAGCATTTTGTAGAATTAAACTCCATTTCTTCTACCTTAGCTTCAGAATGTGCCAATCAAGAGCAATTTCTTAGACATCACATTTCTGTCTATGAAGATGACTTGTTGGACCTTTTTTTCCTGTATGGAATATCCATATATAATATAAATATTGTAATATTATAAATAATATTTGTAAGGCAGTATTTTTCCAGAAGTGGCAAATAGTTGGCCATATGTAATTTAAAGAGGTAAACTGCTAATTTTTTTTTTAGCAGGAAAGAAAGATATTTTAGTGTAGAAAAATGTAAAATTGTACTCTTCCTCACCCAGGCCAGAGGAAAGGTAGGAGAAGGGGAAAGTGCGATGACTCTGCTGCCTTGGATGATAAAATGGGCCAAAGGGATTCATTTTCTGAAAAAAATGTTTGTGGGGGCCCTGGCCCCACAAACTTATTACTATTCTTTGGTTAAATGCTGCATGCAGCAGTGGGGTGGGGGGGTTTGGACAATAGTGGCAGCCAGAGGTTGCTGAATATGCATTCTCTAATATTTTTAGCCCTGCATGCTCTCTGTTTCCATGAGACTGTTTTGTTATGGAAGAAAAATCTCAGTAATGTCAAAATCGAAAGCAAACGTTGGCAGGCAAATCACAAAATAATTTCTGTTATATGAATTTTTGGGCGACTCCATTTATTTTGATTGAGAGAAAAAAATTTGAGCAATCGATCACCTGTCACCGCTGCCAGTGTGACCTGCTCCTGTGTATTAATAAAATCTGTTTTCGTGTGACTTTTTGTTTGTGTATTTCCATCTATGAAACATCTTATTGTGCGCAAGACCTTTGATCATAGGTTTTAAAACTGTGGAGCTGGCGATGGAAGCAGGGGGATTCAGATTGGATTCAGAATGGAGGCCAGCATAAGCCAAATGCATTTTAGCTTTCATGGATACTCATGGAACAATAGCTGGGACACTGCTATTAAAATATTTAAGAATCTGTAACATTGTTACTGGCATAGAAATACCATATTTTGGCTATATTTATAAAGTTGGTGAAAAAAACATTACAGAGACACAAGTTGCAAAAAAAATTGCACCGCTTTGAAAGGCAGACCTATGCCCACATAGTAAAATAGGGTAACTTTTGGGACACTGAGGTTTCTGTGAATGTTTTCTAGGTGTGAATTGTGTTCCTGTTGATTACAGTGGTTTAAAAAGGGTAAAATTGCAGTGTGATTTTGTGAGTTTGGTGAGGTTGGCAATAAGGGGTTCTTTTTGCATCAACATGCCAATGTGGTCCTTTTTTAAACCTGCCCAGGGTCGGACTGGGCCGCCGGGACACCAGAGAAAAAAGCCCTAGTGGGCCCCGGCAGCCCAGTACCGACCCTGGACCTACCTAATTGATATCTGGTCAGTTAGGCCTATCAGTTTGCCCAATACCCAGGCAGATAAGCTGCTGGCTCGAACTGTAGGGGCCACATGGCAGGATTAATAGTTTAGATTCAGCTTCTCAAGTCCATCCTACCATTTGACTCCCAGTATCTCTAAGTTGCCTTCATGTTTCAAACCAGAAATGCAGTCGGGAAGTATGAAACAGTATGAGAAAAAAAACTGCAGTTTAAAGGAGAGGGAACGGGTTAATCACTCAGGGAGTGCCTATTTGTGATAATGAAAGCTCAGGCTTGCTCTTCTCTTCACTGACATATGCACCATGTCACTGTACTTTTCTACTGAGGCTGCATCTTCTTTCTGTCCTGAGGATCTTCACTGCAGCCCTGGACTGTGCCCAAATGCAGTAGAGCAAAACTTTGGGTTTTTAAGTTTTAATTTTGCTCTACTGTGCGTTTGGACAGCCCCGAGCAGGCTGCTTCATAACAGGGCACTTACAGCATTTAAAACAGTTTGACTTCTGGGGTTCTCCCTAAGCAGACAGTAGCAGTCAAACAACAGCATGAGACAAAAGCTTCAAGTCCTCTTTCTAAAAGGAAACTTTAAAAGCATTTATAGTTCTTTGAAATCCATGCTGAAGGTTCTAAACATCAGAAAAGAAAATCCCCAAACCATTTTTATCCTACGATATCTACTTTTGTTATAAAGTGGCCATAAAGCACCTCTGTTTCATGACTAGGCTTTAGGAATAACACTGAAACAGAAGACCTATAATAGCTAAAAGTTTTCTCCCTGTCGAATATATCCGGACCATAATGTCATTGTATAGTAAATCATAAGGCAGCAGGCATTTCTGAACGCTGCGTAGTTATAAATTGCCGTGGCTTTTGTTCAGCAAAGTGAAATTGTTTAGCTAAAGACGGATAACAAATGTAAGCTAAATAAAATCCAGCTAATCACAGAGCCAGATCAAAGGATTTCCGGTTTTGATTATATGCGCTGCAATGCTGGGGTTTCCTCCTATCCCATATGAGGCTGTGAGGCTGGCGGTATTTCAGCTTTCCCTGCTTTATTAAAAACTCTGTGTTGAAAAGTTTAAGCTATGCAGGCATTGTAGGCTTAATAATAACTCCACAATTTACATTATGGTGTTAATGTTAAGAACTTGTCAAATTGTGTTGTTTATAATAAAAAAAATCTAAATGTAAAGAAATGAGGCAAAAAATGTTAACTGTTCCAAAAGAAATAACAAGCATAGTTCAGGCTTGGAGATAACAAGGCAAACTGCCTGTGATAGGTTGAATATTCAATAAAGAAATACCCCCTAAGCCTAATAAATTCAGAAATATTCCTTCTCCATATTTCTAACTTGTAAATATTCCCTTGCCCTCGCCCTATATGCTTTTATCTGAGCTCTCTAGACCTCAGAGTGAATCTAAAGCATCTTAGGATTTCCTATAACATAAAGGACATAAAGCAGATGTACTTTCTTGTGAATATGTCTGTCATTAAGGGGCAAAGTAACAGATACCTGTACACTTTCAACATAAGTGCATTTGTTAGGGTAACAGCACTCTTTGAAGTCTTGCAAACCATACAGCCAAATGGATATAAAAATTACCCAGTCATAAAAAAAACCCTTTAATTGTCATTTACATTTCATACAAAGCGATTGCCTTTCCTTTTTTTGAATTTTGCATACTGGCCTATGCTTTTTCTGCATTTCTACAAGTCTCTGTGCTCCATTTCAGAGACATGCCGCTACCTCTATGAATACCTCTATACCTTTATGCTGGCTGGCTCAGTGCTGTATTGGTGAGGGGCGGGAGGCACATAGGCATACCACCTCCCATCCCCTACCTGTCTCCTAACCTGCATGCCAGGTGCACAAATTAATGGATAAATAAGCCTTTTATTTTAAAATTACTTTAAACAGCCCCCAGAATAACATACATTTCCCCTGCATGCAGATTTGTTTTGTTTTTCTATTACAATCAGTTGAACTGCAGCTCTTTTACTGGCTTTCTTGTCTAGCATGAAGCCATGCAAAAGGGGTGGAGCTTCATGCTAGACAAGGAAGTCAGTAAAAGAGCTGTAGCTGAGCTGATTGTAATAAAGAAATGAAAAATATCTGGATGCCCTGCTTGGCACATTAAAAAAAGGCATAACAAAAAAAAACTTCACTCCATTTCTGCACTGTCCTGGAAATCTTCTGCTCCTGCAAGCTGGTTCCGATGTGCTCTGATTGGATCTTTCTTCTTGTGGATTCTCCAATCAGAGCACAGCTTTTTTGACAGACAGTAAAATTAACCACAAAGCACAGATGCAGACAGGGCTCGGGGAGATATTACAAACTGAAGGCAATGCAGAAATGAAGACTGAAAAGAAGAATCTGCAGACTTTAAACTTTACCGGTGAACCAACTCTCAACTTTTGCTGCATATTTCATCCCATTCCCACAGGTACTATACACAGGTACTATACAGTTCTAAAGGCAGAATTACTAGCTGAAATTAAATTGTTTTTTGCCTGACCTGACCTCTATAATATCCCTATCCCCTACCCTAACAAATGGATGGTAAGCTAACTCTTTCCCCCTGAAAAAGCTCATTGTGCTTTTTTTCTCTTTTTGTGATTTTTTCAATTTTGTCATTGTTTTGTTAATTTCTAGTTACAGTGGAGCCAATGTTGTGTATCAGTTATATAGAGTCAGGGCCTGAATATCTGCCATCAGTACCCATTGCATCTCACTGCATATAATGTGCTGCATTTGTAAATATAGACTGCGTCTCACCGTATATGATGTGCCTGAGGTGTCAGTACCCACTGCCTTTCTTGCTATAAAACTAATGTAAACACATCTAAAGGGGTGGTTCACTTTTAAGTTAACATTTAGTATTTTATAAAATGGCCTATTCCTAGCAACTTTGCAATTGGTCTTCCTAATTAATTTTTGTTATAGTTCTTGAATAATTTGCCTTTCTCTTCTGCCTCTTTCCAGCTTTCAATTGGGGGCCAAAAATTATTGCTCTGCGAGGCTATTATTATTGTAATTTTTTATTACTTATTTTTCCATGCAGGCCCCTTAACTATTCATATTCCCATCTCTTGTTTAAACCACTACCTGGTTGCTAGGGTAAATAAGACCATAGCAACCAGATAGCTGCTGAAATACCAAATGGAGAGCTGCTGAACAAAAAGTTAAATAACTGAAAACCATTAAAAATAAAAGAGGACCGTGCTTGCTTCGGCAGCACATATACAAAAAAATAAAAAAATTGGAACGATACAGAGAAGATTAGCATGGCCCCTGTGCAAGGATGACACGCAAATATGTGAAGCGTTCCATATGAAAAAAAATAAGAGGACAAATTGCAAATTGTCTCAGAATATCAGTCTACAATATCTTAAAAGTGAATTTAAAGGTGAACTACCCCTTTAAGCTAACTGATCACAAACACAAATGTTTGCAGATCCCCTCACAGAAGTGCACGTATGAATACTTTTACATCCGAAGTATTTTAGGGTAAAAAAAAGCACCCCCACCCGCACTTTTGCACAGAATCCTTGGAAGTCAGTGGGAACGGCAAGAGGTAGTTGGGAGGTTAATTTTTTACACCAGCAGCGAATCCACTAAGTCTCACATTAGCTGTAGGTCAGTCTGTGTATGGGCCATCTTTAGCCTTCCCAAACAAAAATGTCACCCTCTGCCTATGAGAGTGCAGCATTCCTTGGCAGCATTATGCAGCCTGAGGGGCATACCACCCTAAAACAGACAGTGATAGACAGTAATATTTGCTTCTGTGCCAAGCCAAGTTCAACATTTCTGAAGAGAGAATTGGGTTCCACCTGCTGCTTAATGTTTGGAATTGCAGCTAAAAGTAACAAGCATTATGGCAGCTTATGAGACCAGGAAGTTACAAAACAAGCAGGGTAGTTATAACACTACATTTATTTATATTTACCAGCAAATATATGGTTACTGGGTTTTCTCAATCTTAACAGTTTTATTCCTAAATCCTGGCATGATTTTTGAGTCATGCTGTCACTGGGTTATAGCTAGAGATAGTTGTCGGAAAGAGAAACAGTTTTTGGTTTTTTTTTAAAGTGAGGCATTTATAACATTCTTGTCTGTATCTATGAAAATGTTTGAAAAATATGAGTAAAGTATAGCAGTAAGAGACTTTCAGCCTCTAAAAGGGGTGGTTCTATGTTACAGAATGCCCTATTCCTAGCAATTTTCAATTGGTCTTCTTTATTTTCTTTATAGTTTCTTTATAGTTTTTAAATCATTTGCCTTCTTCCTTTTGTCAGCTTTTAAATGGGGGTCACTGACCCCAGCAGCCAAAAACTTCTGCCCTCTAAGGCTACACAATTACTGTTACATTTTATTACTTATCTATCTATATAGACTCTCTGCTATTCATACTCCAGTCTCTTATTCAAGACCCTAGGACCCAGATAGCCACTAAAATAAAATCTTCTGAACAAAAAGCTAAGTTATTGAAAAACTAGTAAAGAATGAACTAGCCCTTTAACTTTTCCCTTGATTTTCTTCTGTAAAAAGATGTTCAAAGCCCAGTAAGGTCCATGTTATGTAACTTGTTTTCTTATTCTCCATTACAATTTTTGCAGACTGGCTTTGAGTTCCATTAGGCCATGCTTTTATACCAGACCTGAGTTAAAGGAGAAGGAAAGGCTAATAAAGAGTTAATCTCAAGCTGCAGGCATACCTTCAGTTGTCTCAATAGTGCCCTTAAGTCTCCCCATATTTCTTCTATTCAGAAGATCAGAAGCCAAACAGGAAGAAAAAAGGCCGAGCTGTGTAAAGAAAGTTCCCATAATGCCTCACTCCTGCACAGACACCCAGACCAAGTGAACATGCTCAGTCCGTAAGACTATGAGTCAGCTTCCTGCTGATTGGCTCAGATCCACATTCCTATGGGGGGGGAGTGAGTTCTTAGCATTCTTGAGGGAGGGGGGAGCAGGAAAGAGCAGAGAACAGAAAGCTGCGTGTCTCTGGCACTGGAATTACAGACACAATAAATCTTTTTTCAGAGAAGTCAGTGCAGCATTTCTGTGAGTGCTTATGGCTGTATTTACATAGACCTTTCTGATAAAGCTTACTTAGTTTTTACCTTTCCTTCTCCTTTAAGAGTTCCAAATAAATATAAAGCTGGAGAATGAATTTTAAGAAGCATAAGCCAGTTAAGAAATCTTTCTATACAAAACCCGGGACAACTGTACCTTGTCTTTCTCTGTAAATTAATATGGCATGGTATATTTCAATTTCAATTTCAATGTAAGTCATGGTATCTGTTCCATTATATAATTACCAAACTAAAATGTAATATAGTTACAGCTAAATATAGCACACTTTTGAAGACTGTATTTGCAAACCTAGAGGAACACTTTTAATTAGAAGTTGCCATAAACATAATCCCACAGCTCCTTATAGAGGCGCCAGAAGGTATATCACCTTAGAGCCATTAAACTGCCTCTATTACTAATATTACCTGTTGTTTCCATCTGTGATCTCAGATGAAGTCTGTGCTGAACCAGATGCCAAAAGGTTCCCAGTTAGTGATCATCCCACCAAGATTCTAGACTTGGCAGATACAGATAAGCAGAAGGAAGCTGCAAACATATACAATATGTGAAAATAAAAAGGATTATCAATGTGACACATTCGCACATGCAGTTTGAGTGGTGAATTAGGCAGCATTATCTTTTAATAAAGCAGTTCTGATGATTAGCGGTTACCTTGGGTAACCCCTGTCTTGTTATTATTGTCACTACAGGACAACATGTGTGAAACTCAAAAGAAGCCAGCAAGTAAAATGATTTAAAAATGACCTATCCTCTCCCAAACACATTAATGTAAAATTGCACAGATTGCTTTTGTAAGTATTTTTCAAGTTTACATATGATACACACACACACACACACACACACATATATATTGTTTTCAGGATATTAACAGTTTTACACTGCAGATATCATTAATTTGTAATAGGAGTGGCCCCTGCTGTTTGAGCTGGCTGAACTGAATGCCAAAAGCTTAAGTTAATAATGCAATAGTCATCGCCTGCTGCCTCTCTTTTCAGTTCTATCGCAGTGATAAGGCAGTGATTCCCAACCACTGGCTCTCGAGCAACATGTTGCTCACCTTGAAGGCAAGTTTTGGAAGCACAGAGATACAGTTTTACTCCAAGCAGAGCCCCCTGCAAGCTATCAGTCTGCATGGGGCTACAAAATGGCTAATCACAATCCTTATTTGGTATCCTCAATACTTATGGCAATGGAACAGGAATCATTTATATAACACTTTTCTCCTGTGGGACCAAAATCACTTTACAACAAGGCAGCCATTATAGGTGTATGTATGCTGGGACACCAGATTAGGTGATTTGTCCAGGATCCCTAGATTCAACTAGGGTCTCATGAGATCCCACATCAGAGGCTAACCACTTAACCTTAAGGCCAACTCCTCCTCCTTCATTTAAACTAAAAATTAACTAAAAAAAATTGAATTGAACTTTAAAAAATACATAAAAGAGAAGCAATCTTAATTTAGATTTTTGGGTATGTCTCCAGCAAGTACAATACAGAACAGGCCCAGACTGGCAATCTGTGGATTCTGGCAAACGTCAAAGGGTCATGGGAGGCTGTTTGGACCTCTGTGTACTTGAAATGCCAGGGCTTATTTTGAATCCCAGTCCAGGCCTGATACAGATCATATACAGGTAAAGTGATTTTAACTGTCATGTTTTGAAATATAGTGGTGACTTTTGTTTATCGCTACTATAGATAGGGTGCTTGGCACTTTTTTAATCACCCTCCACTCAGTCACACTGATAGCTTTTATTTTGACATTGTGCCTCTACCAAATCCCTAGTTCCATTGAGGGCAAAGAAAGAATATGCAGGGCAGTGGTCAGTAACTAGGGAAAATAAGAGGATTTTCTTACTGGCAAATCGTTTTCTGCTGGGTCTTTACTGCCAGTGCAGACATCTGCGGTTAAACCTGGACACCTGCGGAGGCAGGACAGTAGAATGAGATCTGTAGCTCTATCTATCCCTAGTATCCACAAGGCTTCCTTCTCGCATTGGCAGTTTCCCATGACAAAGACAGGACTAGAGGCACAGTGGAGCACAGACAAACCAAGTAACAGCAACAACATAATAAGCTATAATTGACAGCAACTGGTAATGGGCCGAGGTACCCTTGGCGAAACGCCAAAACACCTCCAGAAAATGGGAGGGGCTTACTGCCCTGAGAGTACTGGCCCAGGAGAAAAGGATTTACCTGTAATAAAATCCCAGATGGCCTATCCTGTCAATGCAAATGTCTGGGGACATTCAAAAGCAGTATTGTACTGGGAGGGACTCATGGTCGAGTAGTAACCACTGCCTTAAGCACTTTCCCGCAGAAGTATGCAGAGTTGGTAAAACTTTATGAAAGTGTGCACCGAAGTCCAATTGACATATTTGTTCTGGTGAGGCCATACTGCTAAGTGCCCAGGTGCTGTCGGCTCTTGTAGAATGGGCTTGCACCCTTGAAGGGTATAGTTCTTTTGGACTGCTTGTAGGCAAATGATATTCACCAACCATCAAGCAATTGTACAAGTAGAAGCCCTAAGACCCTTTTTGAATGTTCCATAGGTTACCAACAAGGCATCTCTCTGTTGAAAGGAAGATCTCTTAACATACATCCTGAGGGCCCGTACTACATCGAGAGAGAGTGGAAACTTATTTCTGCATTGGTTTTGGGTTCAGGACACAATGATGGGAGCACTATTTCTTGGTTTATGTAAAATGCTGATACCACCTTGGGCAGGATGGTGGGGGAGCCTGAAGTACAAGCATTATCTTTGTGGAATACCATTCACGATTCATAAATTGACAGTGCCTGTATTTCCAAGACCCAGCGTGCAGAGCAGATTACTAAAAGGAAGGCCAGCTTCCATGTGAGGTATTAGACCTCACATGATTTTAGTGGTTCGAAAGACTCCCATTGCAAGGCTTGAAGGACTAGGTTATGGTCCCATTGTGTGGTAGGATCCCTGAGTGGTGGTTTGATGTGAAGAACTGCCTGAAATAATTGATTTTCTTTGGGGAGACGAGCCCACTAAAATTGGAAAAGTTTTAGAGAGCCTGAAGTCTGGGCCTTCAGCGCAGCCACACCAAGTCCCTTGTCTAGCCCACTTTGAAGGAAACTAAGGGGCACATTTACTAACCCACGAACGGGCCGAATGTGTCCAATTGCGTTTTTTTCGTAATGATCGGTATTTTGCGATTTTTTCGGAAAATTGTCGCGACTTTTTCGTTACCAATACGATTTGCGCGAAAAAACGCGAGTTTTTCGTAGCCATTCCGAAAGTTGCGCAAAATCGCGATTTTTTTCGCAGCGTTAAAACTTGCGCGAAACGTCGCGCCTTTTAAGTTAACGCTACGAAAAAGGCCCGACTTTTCGCGCAAGTTTTAACGCTACGAAAAAATCGCCAGATTTTGCGCAACTTTCGGAATGGCTACGAAAAACTCGCGTTTTTTCGCGCAAATCTTATTGGTAACGAAAAAGTCGCGATAATTTCCGAAAAGTCGTAAAGTAGCCGAAAAAAACGCAAAAAATACAAAAAAGTCGCAAAATGTTCGTTTTCCAATCAGAATTTTTCCAATTCGGATTCAAATTCGTGTCTTAGTAAATCAGCCCCTAAGTGTTACTTTCCTGGTGTAGGGACGCTTCCCATTGGGAAACAGCATCCTTACACCAGTAGAGGAACACTTTGCAGGTTCTATAGTAGGCATTAGAAGTGATTTGTTTTCTTGCTTTTAGTAGGGTGGCAATTACATCTTCAGTGAAGCCTTTTTGTCTCCAGAGCTGGGCTTCGGGTTCCATGCCAAGTGTTGTAGATTGTGGTGAAAGACCATGGCAGGGATACTGACATGTTTACCAGGTCTGCATACCAGGCGCATCTAGGCCAATCTGGTGCCCTGATGGTACTTGGTCCGTCTTAATTTTCCTTATCACCCTGGGTAGGAGGGGAAAAGGTGGGAAGATGTACACTTGGTATATTGCACTGTATACATCTTCCTGACCAGAGCCCAGAATCCCCAAATGAATTCCTCTATAACAGCTACAAATGTGATACTAGATACTATTATATGGACATATGCTCTCTACATAAAGACAGGGCCCCATGGCAGGGTGGGCAAAAGAAATTGAATAAGGAAAGGCATGCCAAAGTAGTTTTCCAAAGAGGTGACTGTGAAACACAAAGAGAATTTCAAGGCCAGTTTGCAACAGTGTCTGATGAACCTTTATTTTAGGGAATAAAAAGTTCAGCTTAGAATACTGACATTTAATAGGCTCATAGGTTTTTCACCTTAGGATAGTTGTAGGGGTGATTCTTCTTCCAAGTTTGTGCTACTAAGGCTTATGGCACAAATAACATTTCTCCACTGGTGATATGATTTATTCTGAATCCTTATTAGCTTTAATAAATGATCTAATGATTGTTATTGATCAGTCAAATGAAAGTGCTGTACTGATCTGTTGTGTTTTCTTGGGTTTCTGTATTTGCCTCTGAAGAATTGGGGTAACATTCTGTATGCATAAGTGGCTTGAATACGTTTTCTATGGCATGGATGTAATTCAATTTTCTGTCCATCACTTAACTACTTGAAAGATGCTGATGAAATTAATCAAATCTGCAAAACATCATTTATAACAATTATGCAGGTATTAGCAGGTATTCTGGATAATTCCATTTAATTAATGTGTTAATTGGGTAATTCACAATAACTATGGACAGTTTGCCCTTGTGCACTGAAAATCTGGTGATAAATCTCCCATACAGTGCAGCAATTTCAAAATTACAATCAATATTTCATGTTGGATTATGGGACCAAAATGATTTAATTCATCAGGCTAATAGTTAAGAGTGTATTGCTGAGTAATCCATGATATTTTTTAGTTGTGGTTAGCATGTTGCTGCTGCCAAGAGCTTATTATTATTTGTTTTGATCAAAAGCAAGCCTATCAGACACCCAAGCAATCCATCATCCTAACAAAATTACATCAAGAAGCTTTCATGCCATAAAACATGATGTATGGGACTTATAGTGCTCAAAATATTTAAAAACTCAGGATTTTTCTGCTCTCTTTCTTAGGTATATATAAGGGGTAGAAGGGGGGGGGGGCAAAAGAAATCCCTCCTTTGAAACATCTGCTGACCAGTACAACAATGTTACATTGCAACACTATCTCTTAGCTTGGACCTGACAAAGAGTTGATACTGCTAAACTGTAACTCTCAAATTATATATATATATATATATATATATATATATATATATATATATAATATAAGATTTAAAGAATTGTGAAAAAAAAGTAAATGCAGAAATAGAAAGGTTTATTACTCAACGTTTCGTTCTCACACAGAGACCTTCATCTGGAGTAAAAACCAACACTGCACTCCTATAGAGGAGTTTTGGTGCCAAACATGTTGCTAGGCAACCAAAGGCTGACTCCCACATGTAAACAAATAAAATGACTATAACATATGACATCACCAGGTTAAAATCAGGTAATGCAGTGAAAGAAAAGTTCAGGACAAAAAATCAGTGCAACAGCAAAGTAAAAACAAAGGAATAAGAAAAAAGAAGAATAGCAGACTGAAACAGGCAAAAGGGAACCATTTACTGACCATCTGTATATGGATTGTGTCCCCTCAGGTGGAACTTTTTAACCACCGCCACTATTTAACTGCCCGTGGCACTAAACAGCCCCTGTGGTTAGTAGAACAATGTTAAATTACAACACTCTCTCTTAACTTGGACCTTACAAAGTGTTGGAGAAAAGGGTTTGATACTGCTAAACTGTAACTCTTAACATATATATACTGTATATATATATATGTGTCTGTTTAAAATGTAGCTCTCCACATATCTCTCTCTATGCTACATGAGGAAAGTATTAGGCACTAGTGATTATTAATTAAAATATGGTTTATTAACCCACAGACTTGTACAACAGAGGCAAAGTAAATGTAAGAGCATAGTATTTATGGGGGTTCATGCCTCTCCAGGTGTCTTGGGTAGGTGTTGTATAGAAATCTTTAACTCCATGCTACTTCTCCTCTTTCTAAGTTGGCCTGTCTATCTCACAATTCCTTAAGGATATGCTATGACAAAGCTAAATACCACTAGTTTTACCTCCTGCATGGTGTTCCTGCTCTGTGACGTCTCTAAAGTTGTTGGTCCTATAGGGGTTTAAAACTTGATACTGGGGCCTTAAAGGAAAACTAAGGATATAATCATGGAGGGGGTGAAAAATTGTAAAGCCCCCTCAGTAATTATAAACACTTACCTGAGACCCTGGATTGGTGCTCCTGTTTATTAAAAATTGCACTGGCCCGGGGTATTTCTGTAGAATCTCATCATTGTCATTCTTCCATCTTCTCTTCATTCCAGCCTGGGTAGGTGCATGCAGAGTAGAGTAAAATGGAAAAAAGCCGAATTTAGGAATTAGTCACAAAACCCATGGGTCAGTTTTGGAATAGGTTACAGTTCAGGACTTCCTGAGCCATTAAGTAAGTTATTCAGTGGACTAATAGCCAATGCTGAACCTAAAAGCTGCATTGCTACTTGGAAATCAAATATGAAAGATAAGAATCCTTGAATTAATGTGTATTTCTTCTATCAAATGGTCTTCAGTTTATTTGTCACCGGTTGCACAGCCCCGATTTAGACACATTGATGAAAAAATTGTAAATAAACAACTCAAAAAAGCTAAAAGGCACAAATGGCATGACAGTCGAAAAGAAAAATCTCTATAAGGAAACTAAGAAAAGAACAGAAAGAAAAGGACATTGCAGGGTGCCTGAGTAAGAGTGGGAGGGCTAAATGCAGCTATGAATAATTCAAGAAAAAACATTAAGAAAAGTAAATGAACAGAAAACATAGCATAATGTCATAGGTAAAACCAAATGAATGCATGCCCCCAATACATTTGTTCATTTAAATGTCAGGAAGGAATAAAGGGCCATTTGTGGAAAACACAGTCAATCTATATTCAGTACTAACATATTTTGAAGCTGGGATGTCTAACTTAAACTGCTACTGGAGGATGCTGGGAGTTGCCATAGTTTAGCCTTCTTTAATTCTTTTAAAGGAGAACTAGACTCTAGTAATGTTCCAGGCCTTCAAAGTTGTTACAGGAGCTCTCCATCTTGGATTTTGTTAGGAGTGTCAGCAACACTAACATGCTCAGTGCGCTCTGAGCAGCTGTTGAGAAGCAAAGATTAGGGGCTTTGCATATTATCAAGCAGAAAATGAGGTTTGTCTGTCATAAAGGCTGATGCTACAGGACTGATTATTAATTTCTGATGCCAAGTGCACTGGTTTCAGAGCTACCAGGAAATGTGAAAATGTAATAAATTACTAATCAGATTTTACCGTTAATTAATATTCATCATTTACTCATAAGTTTTGTAAGGTTTCCAATATGTATTGCTTAGCATAAAAATGTTCTTTGATATGCTGTGCAAATTATAGAAATTATAGATTGTAAATGGCAGCAATACTTTTTTCAGTAGCAAAACAGGTAATGCAAGAGCTTAAAGGAGAAGGAAAGGTAAAAACTAAGTAAGTTTTATCAGAAAGGTCTATGTAAATACAGCCGTAAGCACTCACAGAAACACTGCACTGAGTCCTCTATCAAAAGAAACACAGGATTTATTGTCTACTTTTTTGTAAACATGTTCTTTTGTATCTGACTTCCTCTCTCAGAAAAATTCTTCATTCATGGGGCCAGAGTCTGCCTCTCCTCTCTCCCTTCTCTTGCCCCCCCCCCATAAGAATTCATAAAACTCACTCCCCCTACCTGTAGGATTGTGTAATCTGAGCTACCAGCCTACAGTAGGAATCTTTAAACCCAAGCTAAATGGCAGCTGCATTCTAAACAAACAGTGAAAGATTCTATAGCTCTTTACTCAGGTATGGCAATGCTTTCTGCAAAATAAATATAGTGTTCTAGGTGGCACTAATGTGGCAAATCTATTGGCAGTAAAATGCCAAAATGACTTCCATTCTCAGTTGCAGGATATTTCAATGACTACTCTGCAGGGTGATAAGGTATATAGGGTTTATGAGGAGACAGGTTTCACATCTGGTAGAAATGCCTAAATGTCACCACTTGTTTCAAGAATTGTATTGGAAGCTTTATTAGGTGTAAAATATCAGTATCTCATCTAACATCAAACTGTTTTGAAATAGTGAATTATGTTAAGTACTAAACTAGCAAGTATTTTATAGATACATAGACCTGGCAACTATGGGTTGACTACCGTTATTCTAAATATCTCCTAGGAGCCTTGGATCTATCTGAGGTCATTTAATTTAAACAATACCAAGAGGGAATTGTAAGATGCAGTCTGAATCAAACCAGTCACAATATTCCCCCTCCGGCCCTGCATCCTCCTGTCCTTCACTTTCCTCTTCTGCCATTTGTACTCTGTGGGAGATTACTAGATCTCTCTTTCAGCTGTATTGTAGGGATGAAGATTCACACTTATGCAACATATAACACACTTATAACAGCAAATATGTTGGTACTGTATAAATAAATGATAATATAATAGACAAAAAAGCATTAGATTGTGCAAATGATGCATGCATACAGAACAACATAAATGTATATATTGTGTAATGTCATACATCATTCCCAGTGATCAATTATGAAAATATGGTGCATACAAATGTATATAAATAAACATATATAAAGAAAACAGCACATGCAAAATATCACACATCTTAAAATCTGTTGACAGTTTTACAGCAGTAACTATAAATGCAACAACAGGCAGAATGTGAAAAGAGCTGGATGGATTTTATTGTATTGTGTTGCTTTATCACCCTGGCTACCAGCTGTGTGTCTGACATTTGCAAACCTGGTTTATTCTTCCCAGACCACCCAGAGCAGCAATTCTTTACTTTTGTTCTGCGGTAAAGAATCTGTGACTGTGATGCCCTCCAAAGCCCCCAGTACATAGTTACATAGTTACATAGGGTTGAAAAAAGACCAGTGTCCATCAAGTTCAACCCATCCAAGTAAACCCAGCACCCACAACCCACACCTACCAATCTATACACACGCATACATAAACTATAAATACAACCACTAGTACTAACTGTAGATATTAGTATCACAATAGCCTTGGATATTCTGATTGATCAAGAACTCATCCAGGCCCCTCTTAAAGGCATTAACAGAATCTGCCATTACCACATCACTAGGAAGGGCATTCCATAACCTCACTGCCCTCACCGTGAAAAACCACCTACGCTGCTTCAAATGGAAGCTCCTTTCCTCTAATCTAAAGGGGTGGCCTCTGGTGCGTTGATTGTTTTTATGGGAAAAAAGAACATCCCCCAACTGCCTATAATCCCCTCTAATGTACTTGTACAGAGTAATCATGTCCCCTCGCAAGCGCCTCTTTTCCAGAGAAAACAACCTCAACCTCGACAGTCTAACCTCATAGTTTAAATCTTACCAGTTTAGTTGCACGTCTCTGCACTCTCTCCAGCTCATTAATATCCTTCTTAAGGACTGGAGCCCAAAACTGCACCGCATACTCAAGGTGAGGCCTTACCAGAGACCTATAAAGGGGCAAAATTATGTTCTCATCCCTTGAGTCAATGCCCTTTTTTATACAAGACAGCACTTTATTTGCTTTAGTAGCCACAGAATGACACTGCCTGGAATTAGACAACTTGTTATCAACAAAAACCCCTAGATCCTTCTCCATTAAGGATACCCCCAACACACTACCATTCAGTAGATAGTTAGCGTTTATATTATTTCTACCAAAGTGCATAACTTTGCACTTATCAACATTGAACCTCATTTTCCAGTTTGCTGCCCAGTTATCTAATTTTGTCAAATCGCTCTGCAAAGCGGCAGCATCCTGCATGGAACTTATAGTTTTGCACAATTTAGTGTCATCAGCAAAAATAGAAACAGTACTCTCTATGCCCACCTCCAGGTCATTAACAAACAAGTTAAAAAGCAAAGGACCAAGGACTGACCCCTGCGGTACTCCACTAACCACACTGGTCCAATTAGAAAATGTTCCATTTACAACCACTCTTTGTACTCTATCCTTCAGCCAGTTCTCTATCCAATTACAAATATTAGGTTCTAGGCCAATATTCCTCAATTTGATCATTAACCTTCTGTGAGGTACTGTATCAAACGCTTTAGCAAAATCTAAGTAGATGACATCAACTGCCATTCCAGCATCAAGGTTCCTGCTCACCTCCTCATAAAAGGCGACTAAATTAGTCTGGCAAGATCTGTTACGCATAAAACCATGCTGGCACAATCTAATAGTATTGTGAACTGCAATGTATTCAAGTACCCTATCCCTTATTACCCCTTCCAAAAGTTTTCCTACTACTGATGTCAGACTAACAGGCCTATAGTTTTCAGGCTGAGAACGGGATCCCTTTTTAAATAACGGCACCACATTAGCAATCCGCCAGTCTCTCGGCACCATGCCAGACCTCAATGAATCCTGAAAAATTAAGTGAAGAGGTTTGGCAATCGCAGCACTAAGCTCGTTTAATACCCTGGGATGAATCCCATCCGGTCCTGGACCTTTGTTTACCTTTACATGTTCAAGTCTCTTTTGAATTTCCTCCTGAGTGACCCACGCGTCAGTAGCTAAATTACTAGCACTGGGTATATTAAAAGGGAAGCCTTCATTAGGTGGCTCCTCAGATGTATAGACAGATGAAAAATAAGAGTTCAAAATTTCTGCTTTTTCCCTGTTCTCATCAACCAACGTACCCCCCCGTGATAATAAAGTTCCCACCCCTTCTTGCTTCATTTTTTTACTATTCACATAATTAAAAAATAATTTAGGATTCTTTTTACTCCTAGCTGCAATATCCCTTTCCATTTCTATTTTAGCTTGCTTGATAGCTTTTTTGCATGCTTTATTTGCTTCCTTGTACCTGATGAAAGTTTCCGCTGTCCCAGCTAACTTGAATGCCCTAAAAGCACGTTTTTTCTTACCAACCTCGACAATAACACTTTTATTCAGCCATAAAGGTTTTGCTTTGCGATGCCTCTCCTTGCTTACAAGAGGGATATACTGCTGTGTATACCTACAAAGCAATGTTTTAAAGATGTTCCATTTTCCTTCTGTGTCTAACCCCATGAAAAGCCTTTCCCAGTTGACACATTGCAGAGATGCCCTTATACTGGCAAAGTCTGCACGTCTAAAATTGAGTGTTTTAGTTACTCCCTTATAGAGCTGTCTCTGCAGCATTATCTCAAAGGAGACCATGTTGTGATCACCGTTCCCCAAATGCTCACCCACACAAATGTTAGAGATGAGTTCATTATTATTAGAAATCACCAGGTCCAAAATAGACTCATTCCGAGTAGGTTCTTGAACCGCCTGAAATAAAAAGTTGTCATTTAGCATATTTACAAACCTACTAGCTTTTTCTGACTTAGCCACCCCATTACTCCAGTCAATGTCCGGATAATTAAAGTCCCCCATAATAACAACCTGACCCAGTTTTGAAGCCTCCTCCATTTGCAACAATAGCTGGGCCTCATCCCCCTCATCTATACGGGGTGGTTTATAGCATACACCAATGATCATTTTCTTTGTGACCTTCAGCCCTACTGAAATTTCTACCCAAAGAGATTCGACGTTTTCATTGGTAATGTCTTTATTACATGGCTTTAAATCTGACTTTACATAAAGACAAACCCCTCCACCCTTTTTAATCTCTCTGTCCCTCCTAAAAAGTGTATAACCATTTAAATTCGCAGCCCAGTCACATTTATCATCCCACCAGGTCTCAGTGATACCTATTAAATCATAATTTTCAATACATGCAATAGCTTGCAGCTCCCCTAATTTACCCGACAAGCTACGCGCATTAGCCAGCATGCAGAGGAGATTACTACTTCTCCCTCTGATGTTTACATTAGCTAAGGGAGAGTTAGAGCTAAGGCAATTATGAGACTGCTTTCCTTGTAACGGAAGCTCCTTATCTGATAAACTATATGCCCCCCTCACTCCTCCCCCACAACCCTTTGCTAGTCCCCCTACCCCATCTACACTAATTTTCCCATAGAATTCTAGCTCACCCCCCCCCCTTGTCTAGTTTAAACACTCCTCCAACCTCTTAACCATTCTCTCCCCTAGCACAGCAGACCCCCTTCCATTGAGGTGCAATCTGTCAGGGCTGTATAGATTGTACCCCAAGGAAAAGTCAGCCCAGTGCTCTAGGAACCCAAACCCTTCCTTCCTACACCAAGACTTTAGCCACGCATTTAGCTCCCTAAGCTCCCGCTGTCTTCCTAAACTTGCACGTGGCACCGGCAAAATTTCCGAAAAAATGACATTGGAGGACCTTTGCCTAATCTTAGAGCCTCGATCCCTGAACTCACTCTTTAAAGTCCCCCACCTACCGTTCATTTTGTCGTTAGTACCGATATGTACCAAGACAGCCGGGTCATGCCCAGCCCCTCCCAATAATGTGTCAACCCGATCAACCACATGCCGAACCCTGGCACCAGGAAGACAGCAAACTGTCCGGTTGAAGCGATCCGCTTGACAGATTACCCTGTCCACTTTCCTAATGATCGAATCCCCTATAACCACCATCTGTTTAGGCCTAGCTCTGCTCTCCTCCCCACCACTACTAGAGAAACTGGTCTCCCGGCTGTTAGAGAGATCAGCCTCACCTAGAACAGCCAATCCAGAGTTCACACTCCCATCTTCTTCACACAATCTGGCAAATCTGTTGGGATGTGCAAACCCTGGAGCAGCCTCCCTTTTCCTTTTCCCCACACTAGATTTTCTAACTGTCACCCAGCTTACTGCCCTATCATCCTTTTGCTGCTCCCCTCCCCCCCACTATCTGACCCCACTAGTTCTTGTTCAGTTAGCAAGAGACCCCTCTCAAGATTGTTGATTGAACGCAGTGTTGCAACGTGTTCCTCTAGGGCTCTAACGCGAGCCTCTAAAGTGGCAATTCGCTCACATCCACAACAGAGGTATGCACTTTGGAACTGTTGTTCCACAACTGCATACATGTGGCAGGCTGTGCACTGTGTCAGACCTTCAATGTTGCTACCACTCATTCTCCCAGTTACAGAAACAGTTAAACAGAAATAGGTGAAAGGACTTGTAGTAAATACCTTGTTTTACCTTGTTTTTAACTCCCTTAGTGTTTAACTCCCTTAGTGTTTAACTCCCTTAGTGTTTAACTCCCTGAGTTTATAACTCCACTTACAGAGCCCCACTTAAAGAGCAAACACTTACAGAGCACCTACCACCAGAGCAAGCTCCACTAGAGTGCCTGTGGTTCTATTTATGCAGTCTGTAAAGGTGAACTAATCAAACCCCACCCTCCTCAAGCTGAGGGTAATTACAAGGGAATGTAACCTGCTGTAAGCCTATGGATCCCACAAACTTTGTAACTTAGCTCCAAAAACAATTACTTATGAAAAAAAAAATATAAAACCCAACAGTTAAAAAAACACAATGGTTTTGATAAAGTTAATAAAGAATACTTATCCCTTTTTAGTTGAAATGAAAGCAAGTTGATTTAACCAGCCACCAGCCTGTTAGTACTTATGATTGCAAATGCTAATCCTGGCACTGTATAGGAAACTAACATTATAAACCAGGATGATGGTGGGAAATATGCACATGCATTGGTTCTATATAGCAGGTCAACAAAGTGCAGGTTTTTGAGTGTTTAGGAAATTTGCTCCAAAACAAATAAAAACAAATCTCTTCACCTGTTCAAAGTGGGGTAGAAAGCAGAGTAGCCAGAGGAACCCTGCAGTCATGAGAAAACACAATGTCTATTTAGTGTGAGAACCAATTCCAGAAACCAAGTGCTGCAAGGAAGCACTGAAAATCATACTGGCCTACATTTGAAAATTGTAAAGAGGGACAAAAAAACATGTCACATGAAGAGCAACAAAAATTTTGTGACGACACCTATTTTTGGAACCACATCCCCTCAAAAAAGTTTGACAGGTTGTTTAATGTTTGAACAAATTTCTGTTTTATGTGTTATTACAGTTTTGCCAAAAAGGTGAGATTGCCCTTTAAAGGACAATAAAAGGTTAATATAAATTAAAAGTAAGTCTAAAGGCATTCTTTTTAAGTACTTACTGCATATCTAAATTCCCAGATCCCTGCTTGCTTCTCTGAGATATGGTGCTGGCAGCCTACAGCAGTGTGAAGCCTACAGTGACATCACTGAAATCTCTCTCCCCTTCCTGTAGGTGCCAGCGGCAGCCTTCCTATTCTCTGAGCATGTGTGTAACTTGATCCTGTCTGCTGTTCTGAGCTACACATACCCACCAGCCAATCAGAAGCGGATCTGGCAGAGGGGAGGGGGGGAGGGAATGAAACACATGTGCAGTATGAAGCAAGGAGGGAAAGGAAGGGAGAATACCTTTTTAGAGATGGCTGCCTGTTCTACAAAATGTGAAGTAAGTGTGACTGAGTAAATATTTGATTAGGTGAGCCAAAAGTGTGGCGTTTTTACTAAACAATAGGAGGACTATTGGGCAGTATGATTTTAAATTTTGACTTGCATTCTCCTTTAAGCTGCAAGTCTCAGTCAAGTTTACTTATTTTGAGAAACTTTATATCTCTTTTAGCATTCAGTGCAGGAGATCGAAGGGAAATAAGGGACTTTGCACTTAGAATCCGGGACTGCGCGTTGAGCTGTTAAAATCAGGACTGTCCCGCGGAAATCAGGACAGTTGGGAGGTATGAAAGTCAACCACACAGCCCCTAGTCAACAACAATTGCTTGTGGTACTTATTATACAGGGGAATAACTAACCAGAAATTCCATATTTTAGGTCAGTTTTGGGCCATTTTGAACAAACTGTTATTATGATGCTTTATTTATGCAGTGCTGACTTATTTTACATCAGTTTACAGAGCAATGTCCCTTCCCCAGTGGAAGGATGTATAGTCTTTGTAATGAGCTGCATGATTCTGGCACTATACAAATAAAAAAATATTGCAGTTAATGAATCTATAAAATCTGATGTATCCAGTCATTAGGATACAAAGCAATCTTGTCAAATAACTTCATGTGTATTGCCAGTATTGGGGGAAAACTGGAGTTAGAGTTTTTTTTAGGTGGCCCTGAGCTTCATTCCACTGGCCATGCCATGTCCAGACTTGTTTCTAATGAGATAGAGCATGTGCTTTATGTGGCCTAAACAATATGGGAGGAGGATATAAAATCATGTTTGATTTTTACTAGACACCAGGGATTCTGAGGGGGATGAACTTTATATTTCTGCAGCACAAAAACTGTAAATGGAGAAACATTTAGAAAAGATATTCAGCACCAGAACAGGTTCTTATTTTTATAAATGACATCTGGTGGCAAAGGCAAGTCTGTTGCATGCAGCAGGAATTTCTGTTGCCATCCTACCTATAATGCTCAAATATTCGCTGTTCCCCTAGGACCTAGGAGAATGTCTCCTTTGTATAACAAGTAGCCTGCCTTTTCTAATCTCACAACTTGCAAATTACATGCTGGCTAAGGTTTGTATCTTATTATTGACTAGAGCTTAATAGCTGAGATTGCCTGATTGGCACTACCAAAGGGACTCCAGCTCCCATTCTCACCAGTGTCCCTGACTGACAACAACTTGATGTAGACTTGTCCTACAATAACTTTTCAATCAACAGCACCTAAGCAGCTCTCAATATACACACTGGAATGATTCCTTGCAAATGTTTCAGTTAATAAGGGGTATATTTATCATGCTGTGTAAAAAGTGGAATGAAGCATTACCTGTGATGTTGGCCAGGGCAACCAATCAGCAATTAGATTTCAACAGTTAGAAAACCAAATCAAAGCATCTGATTGGCTGCTATGAGCAACATCACCGGTAATGTTTTACTCCACTTTTTACACAGCATGATAAATATACTCCTAAGTGTCTATCTAATGAGAATGGGATGTGTACATTGATGTCACTCCAGGAAGGAATGATGTCATAGTACTGTTATTCCAACCTTTTCTTATCCAAGAGTGTTTCTCTTTTTTTAAAGGAGAAGGTAAGTTCAGGAGCAAGTCTGCACCCCTGCCTGCCCTGGTGACACCCCTCCTCTCTCCCTGTGCCTGCCAATAGGAGCTCTGGCACAGGTCAAGGGGGGGTCACATAGCAAATGCAGAGAGCTTAATTGTGCTCTCTGCACTAGAAGAGCCAAAATTCTGATTGAAAAATCTTGATTTCAGTTCTTAATGTTTTCAGGAGTGGCGTTTTTTTCTTTTTGCGGTGTGCTGCTACCTGAAGCAAGTTTCTCAACTCACCTCATGGGGCAGCAGCGCCCCTGGGAAAGGTTCAATCTCTGGGAGGGGACAAATTTTAGGAATCTGTCAGTCATTGTAATCACTTTCTGTTAGCAGAAAACTGTACTGGCCTGTGGTACTTGCAAGGAGTGATCCTCTTCCTGCTTCTTCTGTCTTCGTGCAAGTACGTATGCGCAGTAGAGTGAAAACCTGAACTGTAACAAAAAAGCTGCTCTTATTACTCTACTACACATGCGCTGGCTCCAGGATTTTGAAGAAAGAAGACGGGAGGAAGAGGATCGCTCCTTGCAAGTACCACGGGCCGGTGAAATTGTCTGCTAACAGGAGCACCGGCCCAGGGTGTCAAGTAGGTGATTACAATTGTTGGGGGGGGGGGGTTGCCTAACATTTGGCACCCCCAGTGATTGAACCTCTCCTTCTCTTTTAAACATTTAGTTATAGATATGGAATTTCTGGCATGGGCACAGGTGCATAAATCACAGTTGGACCTGAACAAACAACACCTATTGCTAGTTTCCTCTGTTCAGGCCATAGAACTGTAAAAGACGATTAAATAGTTTGGACTGTGCTCTAATGCTAACTGCATCAGAGGCCATTTATTTGTTTTCACACTGAGTTAATTTGCAACATTGTTTGAAGGTAATTAGTCACAGTTTCTCTCTATTAATCAACTTAGGCTCTTTTTCTTCATGCTTTGATGGGAGCTTTCAGTGACATTTCTAAGGCCTTATGGCTTTAGCTACTGCTTGCAGGTTTCACACTGATCCTTTCAATCTGTGCATGTGTAGGACAGATTTTTATATTGCATACCATCGTATCTGTACATGCTTCTGGAGATATTTGTCAAACAGGACACAAGCAATGATGGAGTTTTTATTTGGCTCCACACAAATGTTTAGGTTGTACAGTTTCATCCTTTTTCATTTTTAGGTGAGTATAGTAGATGAAATGGTGTTTCATAGCTGACCATTCACATCCCAGCTATTGAACTACAATTCTCAAATCTGAAGATACAAACCCTGAATAACAGTAAGTTCTCAATGTAGAGAAAGCCCCTATATTCTATTCTTTCTAGAAAAAAAACATTCCTTGAGCCCAGAGTGCACAGATAAAATCTTTTGGATTTTAGGCCTTCAGATGGACAGCCCTGCTCCGAAGGATGGAGACTTGGGGGGGGGGGGGGGAGGTGCGGCCTGGGACCAACTATTTATTGAGAAGGGTGAAACAGAAGGATGATGGGAGAAGAGTGAGGAAAGTACTGGAATGATTATGCTGTTGTATTCATGAAAATCATCAAAGGTTATGATCTTTTACAATGACGGTTCTATGGCACCAATTACGTGCACTTGCACAACATTCAGTAGTTAAGGCAGGACAGACACATTGGTGCTTAAATATGTGGGAGTGCAAGGAGTGTGTTTGACCACACGTAATGAATAGTATCTATGCATGCACAACCTTTACCCTACCACACTTGCACTTATGTTCAAAAATTATGCCTAGAATTTTGTATTTACAAAATCTAATCCAGTTTAATGCAATTTTTTTAGAAATGCTATGTATAAAGGTGCAGTGAATGCAGTTATTTGCGTGTTTCTCTTGAATTTAAAACTTATTGTTAAATGTAACATTTAGAATCTTGATTGTAATATTTTGTGGTAATGAAAGGTGCAATTTAAAGGCCATATGATTTATCTGGATAAAATCGCCAGGCTCGCCAAAGCTCTGTATACCTTCTTCTTCTTCCTTCTTACTTTCTCTCTTTCCTGTAAACTGTTATTTTTGTTAAAACTCTAAAAACTTTGCACTATTCACTATTGCAGTGAAAATAATCTAAAACTGAAATTTTTTTAAATACGTTTTTGGGGCTTTCTGGATAAACAGGTTTGCATATTATAAAGCCCATACCTGTGCAGCTGCTCAGTACTTTCTGTTCCGAATTGAACTGCTGCACCCATTGACGCAGGTTGAATAGGTCTGGACTGGGAGTGAAAATAGGATCTGGCACACAGAAGCCCAAACAGTCCCTACCAGCCCAATAAATAGGGACTGCCTATGGCATCTTACAGCAGCCGCCCTGGCATTTGCCAGTCTGATTGCCAGTCTGTGCCTGAGGGGACCCAGGAGCTACTGCAACCTCCAGACCTGGCGGCAGCTCCAGGGTTCCCTCAGCACCTAGAGTCAACCACAGCAGTTCAGTTGCACCAAAGAATAGGACGCATACGTCACTCACAAGGTGAACAGCGGAAACGATACCAGACAGTCTTTAAAAAATGTTCAGTGCAACTGCTCCTGATTTGCAACAAAGCACATGTACAGTTCCATCAGTGTTGGCAAATTGGACTCAACTGCAGTACATGCAGTGCAGTTGTGTCAGGCCATTTTTGCATTTTTGCAACCACACTGACCCCAGAATTTTATGCTCTCAAAATTGCTTTTTGCTCACTGCACCGGCAGACGTACGTGTATCATTTTCCTTATATTCTGTTCATCAGCAAGTTTGGAGAGCATATAATTCGTATGTGAATCATACAGAAATTCCATTAGCTATCAGATTCACATATTTTCTATATAATTTAGGTGTGAGGGAGTGTTTGGTTTAGCTCAGATTAGTATATATCTTCTTCTTGTTATTTTTATGACCTCGCCTTCGGCTCTTATTGTTGCCAGGAGAGACTTTTACAGAAGTGCCCAAGTTCATAATAAAGTGTGCCACTGTAAATACTATTCCTTTGCTAGTACTACATCCATGTTTGGACTAAGATTCAAAACAGAAAAGAAATCAGTTGTAAGCTTGGAAGGACAGGAGAATAGCAAAGTTACAGTCGGGAGTTGTTATACAGTATATACATGGGTAGTTTCCTGCGTTTTTTAATGCTATAATCTTTCTTTTATGGTGATGGAAACCAAATTGACGTTTTTTTTGAGCTAATCACAGCATACAGTTAAATTAAAGCTACTCCATGTTTGATCCTTGCAAGGAAGATAATTAGATTACCAGTGCACAGAAAATCCCTCTGCATATTGGACTTCTATTCATCTGTGCACTGGTAAGCAAATTATCTACTTTGCAAGAATCTTGCTGGAAACAGAGATTATTGTCATTTTGGCCTTATTATATTACATTGCAATCAAACAAAGGGAGGAAGGTTGACATTATTGTTCTCTTTTAGGAATACTGGATCTTCACATGCAAATACAAAGAACATGGAGCCAGATTTAATCGAATTCTCACTGGAGGACTATTATGTCAGTGATTATATAGCACCAACACATTTCAACAGTGCTTTACAGATATTATACATAATTTACATTAGTCACTGCCCCAGTGGAGCTTGCAATCTAACCACATTCACACACAGTGGGGCAAATTTATCAGGAGCTAATTACCCTGCTTACATGTTTTTGGAGTGTGGGAGGAAACTTGAGTACTTGGAGGAACCCGATACAGACACAAGGAGAACATTCAAACGCCATACAAAGAATGCCCTGGCTGGAATAGACTTCAGGACTCCAGTGCTTTAAAGGAACAGTAACACCAAAAAATGAAAGTGTATAAAAGTAACTAAAATATAATGTGCTGCTGCCCTGCACTGGTAAAAGTTGTGTGTTTACTTCAGAAAGTCTACTATAATTTATATAAATAAGCTGCTATGTAGCCATGGAGGCAGCCATTCAAAGGAGAAAAGGCACAGGCACGTAGCAGATAACAGATAAAACACTATTGTATTCTACAGAACTTATCTGTTATCTGCTATGTAATCTGTGCCTTTTCTCCTTTTTTCCAGCATGAATGGCTGCCCCCATGGCTACACAGCAGCTTATTATATAAATTATAGTAGTGTTACTGTAGCAAACACACCAGTTTTACCAGTGCAGGGCAACAGTGCATTATATTTTTATTACTTTAAAGCTCTTTCATTTTTTGGTGTTACTGTTCCTTTAAGGCAGCAGGGTTACTGACTGAGCCTCCTTTCTAATACAGCCACTGGATCTGCAGAGCTTCAAAACATTTTATTGAGCAATTTTGCATTAAGAATACAGCTGCTGGGCTACAGCTCCAAAGGGTTAACTGACATCAGAAATTTAGCTTTTTTTTTACATCTATCATAACATTGTCTTTGTATAAGCTTTATACTTTTGCTATAAAAGTATTTTCCGAATGATTTCATATTACCTATCTGATCCCTGTATTTCTCTGATGGGGCTGCCATATTTGTGCAGCAGGAGTCCGATAGCACTAGATGCTATAACTGACAGAATGAGAAGGGACAGTCAGGTTGGCAAAACAGTCAGGTTTAGGGAACTTCAAGTAACAATTACTTACAAAAACAGCCCTATCACTGAAAAATGATCAACGTGACCTATAGGTAACTTTTAATGTACCTATTATTTTAAAGAAAAGTGTTTAGTATCATTTTAATAATATGTTAACATATGAAGTTCAGCAACATCTGATGACTACACTGGTCATGAAGCCTTCACTTCTGTAGTTTCTTCACTAGTAATGTATTTGTAACACTTGTTTGGCTATATAATGGTTAAACCAGGCTAGTAGTGATATGAAAGCATGTGTTACATGCGACTCTCTTTCTTAGGATGGGCCTTCGCTTAGGTGAAAGATACCTGAACGGAGCTGAGGGTGTAGTTGATCTACAACTCACTGTAGCTGTGTAGTGCAGGTGTAGTAAATATGGATGCCAGAGAGGTTCTTGCAGTTGAACTAGGAACAAGTTTATTGTCAGAGACAATGCAAGGCAGGGTTATCATATACTCACACACAAGCAGAGGTAGATGGTACAATAAAGTGCACTCTGAGCAAGAAGAGACGATGTACACCGGTTTATCCCACCTCTTGGTAGAGTATGGGCAGGGTAAATACACCTTTCAGCCAATACCCCTTTGGAGGTAGTCTGGGTAGATATCTGCTCCTTCGGGTTGATAACCTCTAGTATACGAGTCCTCCAGGTGAGTAGGGATCAGGGTTTATTCTGGCCGTCTCTATCTCTACTCCATGGCCCTACACTGAGGCAACATTGCTGGATAGGAGAAATACTCTCAGATCTTATCTCACCTTTGTTGCGGCTATTAAAGCTGACCTTTCTTACTAGGTGCTACTACTTCACTTTCCTAGAAAGTGCTATGACAAATCTGCTGTGCTTACTAAGACCTCACTCTTGCTGTATAATGCACTTTGCATGCTATTACCTATTGCTTTTACTGACCCAACAAGCTCACCATTATACAATCCACTATGAGAGAGTGTTTGAGGATAATGTGAGACCATGTACAGTGGATATAAAAAGTCTACACACCCCTGGTAAAATGTCAGGTTCCTGTGCTGTACAAAAATGAGACAAAGATAAATCATTTCAGAACTTTTTTGTGACCTATAAACTGTACCACTCAATTGAAAAACAAACTGAAATCTTTTAGGTGGAGGGAAGAAAAACAAAAAATCTAAAATAATGTGGTTGCATAAGTGTGCACACCCTCTTCTAACTGGGGATGTAGCTGTGTTCAGAATTAATCAATCACATTCAAAATAATGTTAAATAGGAGTCAGCATACACCTGCCATCATTTAAAGTGCCTCTGAGTAACCCCAAATAAAGTTCAGCTGCTCTAGTTGGTCTTTCCTGACATTTTTAATCTTCTTCCAGTGAAGCCATTCTTTTGTTGATTTGGATGTATGCTTTGGGTCGTTGTCATGCTGAAAGATGAAGTTCCTCCTCATGTTCAGCTTTCTAGCAGAAGCCTGAAGGTTTTGTGCCAATATTGGCTGGTATTTGGAACTGTTCATAATTCCCTCTATCTTAACTAAGGCCCCAGTTACAGCTGAAGAAAAACAGCCCCAAAGCATGATGCTGCCACCACCATGCTTCACTGTGGGTATGGTGTTCTTTCAGTGATGTGCAGTATTGTTTTTGCACCAAACATATTTTTTGGAATTTTGGCAAATAGTTCAACCTTGGTTTCATCAGACCATAACACCTTTTCCCACATGCTTTTGGGAGACTTCAGATGTGTTTTTGCAAAATGTAGCCTGGCTTGGATGTTTTTCTTTGTAAGAAAAGGCTTTCGTCTTGCCACTCTACCCCATAGCCCGGACATATGAAGAATACGGGAGATTGTTGTCACATGTACCACACAGCCAGTACTTGCCAGATATCCCTGCTGCTTCTTTAATGTTGCTGTAGGCCTCTTTGTAGCCTCCCTGCCCAGTTTTCTTCTCGTCTTTTCATCAATTTTGGAGGGACGTCCAGTTCTTGGTAATGTCAGTGTTGTGCCATATTTTCTCCCCTTGATGATGACTGTCTTCCATGGTATATCTAATGCCTTGGAAATTCTTTTGTACCCTTCTCCTGACTGATATCTTTTAACAATAAGATCCCTCTGATTCTTTGGAAACTCTCTGGGGACCATGGCTTTGGCTGTGGGATGTGCCTAAAAAAATGTCAGGAAAGACCAACTAGAGCAGAAGAACTTTATTTGGGGTTACTCAGAGGCACTTTAAATGATGGCAGGTGTATGCTGACTCCTATTTAACATTATTTTGAATGTGATTGCTTAATTCTGAACACAGCTACATCCCCAGTTAGAAGAGGGTGTGCACACTTATGCAACCACATTATTTTAGGTTTTTTGGTTTTCTTCCCTCCACCTAAAAGATTTCAGTTTGTTTCTCAATTGAGTGGTACAGTTTATAGGTCACAATAAAGGTGGAAAAAGTTCTGAAATGATTTATCTTTGTCTCATTTTTGTACGGCACAGGAACCTGACATTTTACCAGGGGTGTGTAGACTTTTTATATCCACTGTATCAGAAGACTGAAGCTCAGATTAAGTAGAACAGCAATATATCAATAAAAAATGAGCATTCCAGTAAATCCACTAAGGGATGGCTGAAAAAAATACGTTTTTTTTGGAATGGCCAAGTCAAAGCTTAGCTTTAAATCCCACCAAGATGCCGTAGGGCAGTGTTCCCCAACCAGTGGCTCATGAGCAACATATTGCTCCCCAGCCCCTTGGATGTTGCTCTCAAACCAGGTAGTTATTTTTGAATTCTTCGCTTGGTGACAATTTTTGGTTGAATAAAAACAAGATTTACTACCAAATAAAGCCCCCTGTAAGCTGATAGTGTGCAAAGAGGCTCCCTAATAGCCAATCACAGCCCTTATTTGGCACCTCCATGAACTTTTATGGTGCTTGTGTTGCTCTCCAAGTCTTTTTACATTTTACTGTGGCTCACATGCAAGAAACCAATCACATCACACAGCTGAAAAAGTTCACCTGCCTTTAGCACCAGTTGTACATTTTACCAATCTGCTCCATGCTATATACTACTTGCGTTCATTACATATAACCCATGCCGCTGCATATAGTTTAGCTGGAATAAAGCCTCAATATGAATATGGGCTTAAGCTGAAATCTTTGAATAAAGGAGAAGAAAGAAATGCTGGTGTCACTTGGAGCATTCTGTCACTGCCCTACACCAATGCCTCACACTTAACCCTAAGAATCAGTTTGTTTGCTGGTACTATGGGGCCTTCCTAGCAATATATTGCCATTTCTCATTATTAATAAGATTGGCATTAAGTATAATTTTTACTCACTAGGCCAGTAAACACTGCCCAGGTGGCAACCCTAGCTGGTACCTTATGAGTATGTAGATGCTACATACACAGTTCCTGTTAGAGAATGTATTTGCTTTAGTAACAGTAGTAAATGAAATATGAATGTTGTGGGGCTTCGTATAGCTATACTGAACACTTGGGAAATTTAGGCGAAATCGTGTAAACAGCAAACTTGGAAATCTAATGCAGTTGCTCTCTGAAGTAAAGTTTCCCAAAAGCTTTGTGGTTGGTTCTGCTGTCTGCACTGGCAGTGAAAATTGAAGGATGAAATAGAAATATTGCACCGCATGTTACACAGAATGATAAGTGGATATCCAATAAAGCCAACAAAGAGATATGTTCATCTTGGCGCTAAGGACATGGAAGCATATTATAAATCTTTAAGCTGCCAATGACAGATTTTTGCGGCTTAGTACATTCAAGAAGAAGCCGTGAACAGAATATAAGATGTTTAAAAGCGATTTATCTTTTTTATAGAAAATTTTGTACAGAGAAAAAAACCTAGATACTTAGCAATTGTTGATTTATTTTTCTTTTAATCCCTTGGAAAGTGATGGGTGTATAATGGACCACAAAAGTGGAACCTACAGTATCACATTTTATCACCTTTTCATGCACCTTCTGCCTCTTGCGATGAAAGTCTCATTGGTATCATAATAGATATACAAGTAAGTTAACTTCCATGCAACCTCATTAATATACTAATTACATATTTTACTAGCTTAAAGCCACATGATGTGATGCATGGTGATAAGCAGGAAGTAACTTTTCATCTTTCACTATGCTTGTCATCTCGGATACATAGTAACATAGTAAGTTGGGTTGAAAAAAGGCATACGTCCATCAAGTGCAACCTCAATCCCTATATATAACCTGCCTAACTTCTAGTTGATCCAGAGGAAGGCAAAAACCCCATCTGAAGCCTCTCTAGCAGAGAGGAAAGGAGTCAGGCTAGACTCGATCAATCGATCACCGCATAGTTAAACTTCACCTGATACTTTCTCCTGCATGGCCATATCGGCTTTGTTCAAATGACCGGAAGCCAAGTTTAACATGTATTTTCTTCTAAAGCATTATAAATAACATGGTTTTCAGGATAGGGCAATTATTGGGGGAGGGTAGAATAGATTTTTTTAGTTAAAATTTTTTAGCGTTACTTTTCCTTTAAAGAGGTTATTATATGATCCCATTATATATTTATACATCGTTATCATATCACCCCTTAAGCGCCTCTTCTCCAGTGTGAACAGCCCTAACCTGGCCAGTCTTTCTTTATAACTAAGAATTTCCATACCCTTTACCAGCTTAGTTGCCCTTTTCTTTACCCTCTTTAATTCAATAATGTCCCATTTAAGCTCTGGAGACTGAAACTGAATGGCATATTCTAGATGGGAAAGAAAGTTTCATCAGCACACCCTTACACACGTTGTGACATTCGATGGGGCCTTACCAGCACTTTGTAAAGTGCTCCCGTGAATCTATGTTCCTTTTAATACAGTTCAAAACCGTATTTGCCCTTGCAGATTCTGACAAATGTGACCCCAGTACAGAACCCTGAGGGACCCCACTGAGAACCTTATTCCAAGTAGAGAATGTACCATTAACAACCACCCTCTGTACCCGATCCTGTAGCCAGTTTTCTATCCATGTGCAATCGACTTCACTAAGACCAATATACCTTAGCTTAGAAAGCAGTCGTTTGTGGGGAACGGTATCAAATGCTTTGGCAAAATCCAAATAGATTATATCCACTGCATCCCCACTGTCCAGCTTCTTACTTACCTCATCATAAAAAGCAATTAAATTGGTCTGACATGACCTGTCCTTTATAAAGCCATGCTGATTACTGCTCATAATGCCAATTTCCAGAACATCATTTTGTATGTGATCCCTCAACAAAAGCTTCAAATAACTTGCCCACAACGAATGTCAAACTTACTGGCCTATAATTGCCAGATCGTAATCCTGTTTTGAAATAAAGAAATGACATTAGCTTTTCTTCAATTCATCAGATAGGCTATGCACTTAAGGGCAGGGATTTGTAATAAAAATATTTTGGAATATTTAAAATTTATATTTTTGAATTGCTACACCCACATAAGTTTGGCTTATCTTCCTTATTTATAGCTCTGCTAAAATGTAAAAATACAAAGGAGTTTTTGGGAGTACTTCAAAACAAATTAATGTATAAATAGTGTACAATGGAAGTGCTGGGGACTATCCATTGATAGATGTCAGACATCGGCCTGAATAAACTTGTTGAACATACAACTAAAAGTTGTTTTTAATGTATTCACATAGTGGCATCATACTTGTCAGTAATTTAGGGTGAAGACAGATGGGAAGATTAGTAGCCAGGATTTTTAAAATCTAATCACCATGCTGAAAAGTCGTGGCAACTTGTACCACATTGTTCATTACCCACACTGCAACTTGTGTGTATTTTGATGGGGGTATCGTCACAGAGATTAGTCGCTGCAACTGGATTTTTCCATTGTCGCAATTGTAGGTTTTAAAAGTCACATCTACTTAACACCCTGTTTGTCTTCACTCTTGCAGCAATTTCACATGATTCGCATCAGTTAGTTCCCTGGTGGAGCCAAACTCCTTGCAGATAGTGTCCTGGTTGGATGCTTGCATGTTGCCTGGCCCCATGTTTTACTAATAAGCTTTTTGGATAAAGGGTTTCCAGATAAGAGACCCCATACCTATACTCATAATCCATTGTTTCAAGTACATGCATCTTTAAAAACAAGTTTATCATAAAATTGCCAAGTCAGAATACCAGGTGAAGGTAAAACTTTATATGGTGGTCCTATCTATTTGTTCTGGTCATATTTTTCATAGGTTGACACCTCCTTGCATGCTTGCATTTCATGATAAATTTGTCTCTGGACTAAAGGTGGCCATGCACGTGATCTGCATGTCTGTCGATCTTCTTCCCATATTCCTACCTAAGGTGGGTTATATAGGAATAATTTGATCATTTGGCCCTAGGGCCAAATGAACGAATCAGAATGGTGGGTATATGGCTCAGCAGACCCGAGGACCGCACCAACGAGCCAATGCACTCCCTGATCCCACAAGAAAATCAAACCTGCCTGATCGACATCTGCCCAATTTCAAATAAGAATTTTTCAACGCATATAAACCAATCACAGGATAGTATAATTGGCCCAATCCTATGTTAAGGACCACCATATACAAGCGCCTGGTGTTAGCATTGTATTATTTTATAAATATATCAGGGTTCTTCTCTAAATTTATCTACAAATGAATTGTGAGAAACTTTGAGCCTGAATAGCAGCCATGCTTTGGAGTGCCAGCCAATTATCTCAGTTCTGTATGGGGAATCTAAGGCTGATAAAGAATGACTTTTTAAACCAGATCGACATTTATTTCATAGTTAGCGATATATATAGTTTCCCTGGCTCACACATGTAGCTACTACTCTTCCTTGGAAGTATAGGTGGGCTTCTATGTAGCATTCGGTAGGTGACTTATTAAGTACTTATGAGACATTCCGTCAGAATTATATTCCCACTGGGAAAAGACAACCTGCTTCCTTTATATCTGCAGATGATCAATGTCAAAAACAGCTGGCCAAGATCTAGTTTCTTGTTATCCTCCTATTTGATTAAAGGTTTTCAGATGGGATATTAATATGTTCTCTTGCTTCTCCTGACCTGTTGTATGGCATTATGTCAGAATATTTTCTAGGGCATATTATTGCATAAGTTTTGGCAAATCAATAAAACCCAGTAAATATTGTTTTTCACTTAACAAGCGGCTAAATATAAACTTGAAAACACCTTTTTTTTATGCCTATGATTATTTTATGGTAAATCACCAAAGAATCTGTAAAGAGAACTAAAGGTGGCCATACACGGGCCGACTATAGCTGCCGATATCGGTCCCTTGGACCGATTCGGCAGCTAATCGGCCCGTGTATGGGGAGAGCAGATCGGCCTGGCCTGAAATTGGCCAGATCTCGATCGGCCAGGTTAGAAAATCTGGTCGGATCGGGGACCGCATCGGCTCGTTGATGCGGTCCCCGATCCGACTGCCCCATTGCCGCCCACATAATCCGATCGTCTGGCCCCAGGGCCAAACGATCGGATTATTATTTTTTTTACCTAAATGGTTCCCGATATCGCCCACCCGTAGGTGGGGATATCGGGGGAAGATCCGCTCGCTTGGTGACATCGCCAAGCGAGCGGATCTGCTCGTGTATGGCCACCTTAAGCCAGCATCTCTGATCTCCAATACATGTTTCATTTTGTAAGTAGGTTCTTAGATCTAGGATTCACCACTTCAACTGGTTTAACAATTAGACAAAAAAGTGTGCTGTACATGGTTTTAGAGAAAAGGTTTTGTTGTGCTAAAAATATGGGGTAACTTTAACTGTGTTCTGTTCCTAGGTGATATACAGTATTTTAGAACCATAAAATTAATGGATTGTGTTTTATGATGGAAATGTTTATTTAGTGATTGACAATCATTGCCTAAAATCAATTGTGTGCACAGAGTTGTTTTTGTGCTCTCCTAATTCATTGGGCTGACACATTATTTTTGGTGGTTACACAATGGATGCTGTTTTCATAGATATGCAGTTTTAATGGATTTATTATTGTCACAAAATATATTTTGTTTTCATAAAATTGTGATTTGTCCAATGGTGCCATCTGTATACAGGGCATTTTATAACATGAAATATATTATGTAAACACAAACTCCTGCGTATAGGCTATGGATGTGCTGAAGAGCCTGAGGCAGGAGGCTTTAGTAGCAGAAGAATATCTGCAAGGTAGAACTAGTATTTGTTAAGGCTAGTTCCTTTAATAGCTTATTGCAGGAGGGAACCAGAGAACAGGTAGTTAGTAGACCAGGCAGAGGCTTCATAGAGAAGAGCAAAATGTACCCTAGACATCACCCGCCGGTGTAGGGTGTACTTATTGGAACAAGCTCAGGGTTAAAGCAATCCCAAGACTGAGGAATGGACACCTGCAGTTAGTACTACCACTAGTTATAACTAATACACTGCCTGTGCTCTGTCATTGAGATAATATATAAACAATACCTTTCTTCTAAAACAACAATAACAAATACTAAAACTGAAATAGAAATGTTTTTAAAATGGCACAGTAAGGAAATCTAGCAGGAAAAGGACCAATGGGGAGACATTTAAGTAACATTGCAGGTTGATTAGAACAGATAAAAGAAAGGTAAAGTAAGGCCATCCTACCCTTAAAGGACATGTCAACTCCAAAAATTATTTTTCCCGATAAAAGAAATCATAATTCTAAACAACTTTACGATATGAATTTTAGTGCTTTAAACATTATTTGTAAATGTAATTGCTATTGAAAGCAGCATTTGCTGAATGCCTAGTTATGACTTTTTAAACAATGTTGCAAAGGTCAGTCTCCTCCAGCAAGGCAGGTCTGTTAGTCTGCTGCCTTGTGTTATATTGTTTCAAATGCCACAGGGCAGAGAATAGAAAGACAGACAGACACTGCAATAGAAATTATATATACAAATAACTCAAAAGCCATTACAAATTTGTAATGAATGTGTATTGTAAAGTTGCTTATAGTTTTGTTTTATTATATTAAGAAAAAATTATATTTTGGGTTGACTAAACTAAAACTAATCTGGGGATAGGCGAAGGGGCAGCCAGGGAACCTGTGTACCCTCCCCATCTCCCAGTCCCCAGCACTGTTGGTACATAACCCCTTTGATGCCATGAATACTCTTTTGTGCTGCGATTTAAGTACCAAGGGATACTTTTGGGTCAGTAAAAAAGAGTGCAAAAGAACCAATGGGCAAGTAAAGTATGAGAAGCCCGATAGCCAGCAGCACAGCCCTTCTTGAGTTCTGGCTCAGGCTTATATGCAATTAGAAGAGTAAACATAGACACAAATTTAATTGTGTATTCATTCTGTTCATAAAAGAAACTTGCCTAGCCCCTGCCCAGCCTAAACTGATAAAGTGCACTCATTGGCAAAAGGCTAATTAGTTCAAGCCTGGACTTGGCAGTACTTCTATAGTTATGATGACCTAGTGCAGGGTATAAACATTTAACATTTTTACAGGAGTGGATGGAACAACATTACACTGGTGGGTTGTATCAATAAGTGATACCGGCTTGCACCAAGTAAATTACATGCCAATGCCTTTATTAACGCTGTGCACATTGGCATGCTGGGAGTGATGCCATCCCTACTCTAAAAAAATGTTTGCATCAACTTGCACAAAGTGAGTACTAATTAGTCTTATTAGTAGTAATTAGTATTGGCACATTGCATGCAATTGCCATGCAGGCAGTTTAGCGAGTTGTCACTTTTACTTCTAGGGAATGCATTGTGGGTAAAGTACACCATGCACCGTAAATGAACCTTAATATGGGTATTAGGGATAATCTGTAGCCACAGGCTTTATTTACATCTATTATAGAATATTAATAATGAGTGTATTCGGTATGTACATAGTACTGAAGTTCTATAATATCACTGAAATAATCTTAAAAGTTGAGTAAAAGTTGCCACAAAACATTTTAGCATCATCCGTCAAACTATCTGTTGCAAGTGCTTCCAATACGATAAGAATTCCACTTTTCCTAAACTCAAGGGCCTTTAGTTTTGTGCTTTCTAAATAATGCTTTTATCTCTTCAGTCAATACCCACTGAACACACAACAATGTCTGTAGCTAAGCCTACAGGTTTTATTTAAAAGTATTCTAATATCTTTTTCTGTCAAGAATTCCTTTAATAGTAACTTGCAGACAATTTACCTACACTAATGGGCAAAATGTGAGTTTAGAGCAGGGTCCCCAACCTTTCTTACTCGTGAGCCACAGTCAAGTGTAAAAAGACTTGGAGACTTTATTTGGTAGTAAATCTTGTTTTTATTCAACCAAAAGTTGCCACCAAGTCAGGAATTGAAAAATAACTACCCGGTTTAGGGACACAGGTTGGGGAACACTGTTTTAGAGTGTAATATGTATATAAAAACTTACCCATGTTCTATTCATTCCTATTAAATTTTTAGAAATGTATTTATCAATTGGTGAAGATTAGAAGCCACTATTTCTCTAGCACGGCCCTACCTGTCAGTGCAGACGCCATTGGGTTAAGTATTCCCTTCCGGAGGCAGGACAGAAGAAGAAAAAAAACTTCTCAGCTTCGCCTTCTCAATATAAGCTGGTGCTGCTCTTTTTGCCATCAGTTTTTCTTCTTCTGTCCTGCTAGGAGGTTAGGACAGAACGTTCTCTTTTTTTTTTTTTTTTTTTTTTACTGTTTTCTTTTATTGATTCTTTTATTGATGTCTTATTAATTCGCCTCACAGTATGGTCTGATGCACACCTCAGGTCTGCAGACCAAGCTCCCCACAACCTATCGTTATGATTTTCAACCCATGGCTTTTACACCACACCACAGGTCTGGCCAGCCATGCAGGAGCAACATGGGGCTGCAACCATCTCACAGAGATCGGGCGCCCTCACAAACTACACAAGAGGCACAAATATCGCTCCCAGATACGTGCCCTTCCAGGAAGTGCGGTACTTTCACAGGCACACGCGCCACACATCAGGACATGCACGCACACACGTACAGTCAGAATGCACGTACCACGTCACTTGCAGCGCACCCATTCCTTCACAGCTCTTGGTGCCTCAAGTACATGCGCGTTCACACGCTCTGGGAAACGCTGGGGCCCCAACGCATACAGAACATTAAACGGAATCCCTACAACTGTTAACCAGAAGTTCCTGACAACAACACAGGTCCTGTTCTCCGTTATCACTTCTGGTTCCTCTCTAGCTATTACTATACTTCTCTCTATCTACTCCTCCTAACTGGTCTACTATAAGAAAAACTGCCTGCGGAAGGGAATACTTAACCCCATGGTGTCTGCACTGACAGTACGGGCTGTCTAGAAAAGTTTTTTTTTTTTTTAAGTTAAAAATCCTCCTTTTTTCTTATCCCCTTAGGATCAACCCCAAGGTTCTTCTCACTGTGTCATAAGACATATCTCAACTGTCAATTATGCATATATTGCTTGTTTATATGTTTCTTTTTACTTGTTTACATACTTACCGATATGAATAATGTCTGTAACTTCCAAATGGAAATCTTTCCCTTTCTCTTCTGTATCCCTCCTTTTTTTTGAAAAATAAAGAATTATAAAAAAAAAAAAATCCTCCTTTAATGAATACACTTCTAAAAATCCCATGGGAATCAATAGAACGTGGGTGAGTTTTTATGTATTAAACTCTAAACTCATATTTTGATAAATCTGCCCCTTAGGTACAAAATAGCTAATCTGTCCATATTCCCACACAAAGATGCCTCTACTTGTTTGACTAATGTGTTATGCCGTTAATTTTGCTGGCTGCTAAAGACTGACATTGCCTATTAAAGTTAAGTCTATTATCCTCAATGACACCTAAATATTTCTACCTCAAGTATTCACTTAACATCGCTTCATTAGGGTAAAGCAAAAGCCTTGATATTATCTGGAGTCTAGAATATGTGCTTAGATTCCAAAATTTCCATTCCATTTTCTCTGCCTTTTAGGGCGATGACACACAGGATGTTTTGTCACCCATGCCAAATCCCTTCCTACATGGGCAACAAAATACCATTTTTATTGGTGTTAGAGTGAATCGCCAGCTGCAAAGCATTCATATCATGTAGGTCCCAGAAACTGCCTCTCCCTGAATTTCAGGCACTTACCTGATAGAATTGTTTTACTGCTGGCAATTTGCTGACACCAATGAAAAGCTATTCCTCAGACAATTTATGGTACGTGCTAAGAGAGATTAATCTTGGGCAAAAAGAAGTCCTGCCTGCCATTATCCTTAGATGCAATAAGGGTACTACAAACATGGAATCTAGTGGTACCACATTTATTACATAAGTGCAATAATGTTCATGAACTTTCCCACAGATCACTGAGTACATATATGTAATGGGTAGAAGGGGATGGCGGGGAAATTAAATCCCCTTTTTGTTTGAAGAAAAACAAAATCAAACTAGAAAGGGAAGTTTGAGAACAAACTTCATGTTGGGTTGAAAAACGTGAAGACACTAATTGAAATTTTTGTTGGAGGGGGGGCTGGACTGTACCATTTTGTTGGGGGGGTTGGACCATAACATTTTGTTGGGGGGGGGTTGGACCGTACCATTTTGTTTCAGGGTGGGTTGCACCATACCACTTTTGGGGGATGGGAGGGGTGATAATGATACAGTTTCATGACCCCCTGTAACGAAAGATCGGACTGTACCATTCACTTTACTTTCCCCTGGCACCCTGGCATCAAACCAATTAAATTCTATAGGTGAAATATGATTGGCTGTTGGTGGCTCTGCTCACTTTTCAAAACTAAAACTGCAGTCCCCTATTGACCAACTGTGAAAAGTTTGGGGACCCTGGGGTTAAAACTGTGAGAATGGCAGCAGGTTGAATTTCCCCATTGAAAGTCAATAGGTAAAATCTGATTGGCTGATGGTAGCTCCACCCACTTTTTCTAACCTTGAACCGCAGTTGCCTGATGCCTAGCTCTGAAAAGTTTGGGGGGCCTGGTGTTATTACTGTGAGATTGGCAGCAGGTTGAATTTCCGCCAAGTCAATAGGTAAAATCTGATCTCCGCCCACTTTTGGGCATCCAACAATCATCATATTTTCATTCAAGCTGAGCCCATGAATATGTGATTCAAGTTTGGTGAATGTAGCCTCAAAGCTGTAAGATTGGCAGCAGTTTCAATTTTCCCATAAAAGTCAAGGGGTGAAATTTGATTGGCTGTTGTTGGCCCCTCCCATATTGAGGTCGTCCAACAAATGTCGCTCTTTCATTCGGGGTGACCCCATTATTATGTTATTCGAGTTTGGACTACAGTTATATAGTAAAAACCGCTGTGCAAACCCTGGTTTTAATAGTGTCTGAATGGCAGCAACTTAAATTTCCCCACCGAAAGTCAACAAGTGACATCTGATTGGCGGTTGATAGTTAAAGAACGGCAGCAGTTAAAATTTAAACCAATAAAAGTCAATAGGTGAATTGTGATTGGTGGCTCCGCCCCCTTTTTCTAACCTTGAGTCGAAGTCACCCAGTGACAAACAGTGGGCACCCTGGCATAAAGAGTGTGAGAATGACAGCATTTTAAATTTAAACCAATAAAATTCAATGGAAGAAATCTGATTGGCTGTTAGTGGCCCAACCCACTTTTCCTATTTTTAAACTGCAGCCCCCAGTGACCAACTCTGCAAATTTTGGGGCATAAAAATTGTGAGACTGACAGCATTTTACACTTCACCATTAAAAGTAAATAGGTGAAATGTTTTTGGCTGTTGGTGGCTCCGCCCACTTTTTTCTAACTTTGAACGGCAAATACCCAGTGACTAACTCTGGAAACTTTAACAACCCTGGAATTAATATTTTAAAAATGGTATCAGTTTAAATATAAACCAATGCAATCTAATGGGTGCAAATGAATTTGCTGTTGGTGGCTCCACCCACTTGTCTAACCCTGAATATGTAGTCATCCAGTGACTGACTATGCAAAGTTTGGGAACCCTGACATAAATAGTGTGAGAAAAGCAGCATTTTAAATTTAAACAAAAAAAAAATCAATAGGTGAAGTCTGATTGGCTGTTGGTGGCTCCACCCACTTTACCTAAAAATACAGTCCCCTAGTGACCCTGGTTTTAATACTGTGAGAATGGCAGCAGGTTGAATTTCCCCATTGAAAATCAATAGTTAAAATCTGATTGGTTGTTGGTGGCTCCACCCAGTTTTTCTAACTCTGAACCGCAGTTACAAGGTTACTAGCTCTGCAAAGTTTGGGGACCTTAGTATTAATATTTAAAGAATGGCAGCAGTTTAAATTTAAACATATGAAGTCTATAGGTGAAATCTGATTGGTTGTTGTTGGCCCCGCCCACTTTTCTAAACTTGGAACCTAGTCATCCGATGAAAAACTGTGCAAGTTGGGGACCCTGACATTAAACATGTGAGAATGGCAGCAGTTAAAATTTCCCCACTGAAAACAATGAAAGAAATGTGATTGGCTTTTGGCAGCCCCACCCACTTTTTCTAACCTTGAGTACGAAGTCACGCAGTGACTGAATGTGCAAAGTTTGGGAACCCTGGCATCAAACCAATAAAATTCAATAGGTGAAATCTGATTTGAAAAAGTGGGCGGGGCCACCAACAGCCAAACTAAAACTGCAGTCCTCTAGTGACCAACTGTGAAAAGTTTGGGGACCCTGGTGTTAATACTGTGAGACTGGCAGCAGGTTGAATTTCCCCATTTAAAGTCAATAGGTAAAATCTGATTGGCTGTTGGTGGCTCCACCCACTTACAAAAATACAAAAAACTTAAATGCGTAGTCACCCAGTGACGGACTGTGCAAAGTTTGGGAACCCTGGTAACAAACCAATAAAAATCAATAGGTGAAATCTGATTGGTTGCAGTCCCCTAGTGACCAACTGTGAAAAGTTTGGGGTTAATACTGTTAGAATGGCAGCAGATTGAATTTCCCCATTGAAAGTCAATAGGTAAACTCTGATTGGCTGTTGGTGGCTGTTCTTACCTTGAACCACAGTTACCTGCTGCCTAACCCTGCAAAGTTTGGGGACCCCGGCATTATTACTGTGAGAATGGCAACAGGTTGGATTTCCTCCAAGTCAATAGGTAAAATCTGATTGGCTGTTCACAGCTCCGCCCACTTTTGGGCATCCAACAATCATCATATTTTCATTCAGGCTGACCCCATGACTATGTGATTCAAGTTTGGGGAGTGTAGCCTCAAAGCTGTAAGATTGGCATCAGTTTCAATTTTCCCATGAAAGTAAATTGGTAAAATTTGATTGGCTGTTGTTGGCCCCTCCCACTTTGCGGTTAAAAACAAAAAAAAAACAACTTGAATGCGTAGTCACCCAGTCACTGACTGTGCAAAGTTTGGGAACTCTGGCATCAAACCAATAAAAATCAATAGGTGAAATTTGATTGGCTGTTGTTAGCTCCGCCCACTTTTCAAATCTAAAACTGCAGTACCCTAGTGACCAAGTGTAAAAAGTTTGGGGACCCCAGTGTTATTACTGTGAGAATGGCAGCAGGTTGAATTTCCGCCAAATCAATAGGTAAAATCTGATTGGCTGTTCACAGCTCCGCCCACTTTTGAGCATCCAACAATCATCATATTTTCATTCAGGCTGACCCCATGACTATGTGATTCAAGTTTGGGGAGTGTAGCCTCAAAGCAGTAAGATTGGCAGCAGTTTCAATTTCCCCATTAAAGTCAATGGGTGAAATTTGATTGGCTGTTGTTGTCCCCTCCCACATTGGAGTCATCCAACAAATGTCGCTGTTTCATTCGGGGTGACCCCATTATTATGTTATTCAAGTTTGGGGGTGCAGCTTCAAAGCTGTAAGTGTGGCAGCAGTTTGAAAATCTTCCCTGTCAAAGTCAAAGGAAAAATTGGGGGGTTCAGAGCGGCGCCACAAAAAGACAGGGGGCGGGATTACTTAGAAAAGCACAAGAAACCTGCTCCGCTATAGGGCGAAGAAATGTGGGGAGTTTGGGTGTTGTACCCCTAAAACTGTAGGAGGAGTAGCGTTTAGAAAATGGGGGGCCCTAAGAAGAAGAAGCAGAAGAAGAAGCTGAAGTCAAAGAACAGTAGGTTTGGTTTTTCAACCCAACATAATGAAACAGTTTCATGAAAGCCCCTGTAACTAAAGATCGGACGTACCATTTTGCTGGACGGGGGGGGTATGGACCGTACCATTTTATTGGATGGGGGGTCGGGCCGTACCATTTTGTTGGCAGGGGGGTTAGACCGTACAATTTTTTGGGAAGGGGGGTCGGACAATACCATTTTTTTTGGAGGGGGTGCGGACCGTACCATTTTGTTGGGGGGGGGATCGGACCTTACCATTTTGTTGGAGGGGGGATTGGACCGTACCATTTTGTTGGAGAGGGGGGTCGGACCATACCATTTTTTTGGAAGGGGGGGAGCGGGCCATACCATTTTGTCGAAGGAGGGGTTGGACCGTACCATTTTGTTGGAGGGGGGGGGGTCGGACCATACCATTTTGTCGGAGGGGGGTTGGACCGTACCATTTTGTTGGGGGGGGTTGGGCCGTACCATTTTGTTGGAGGGTGGGTTCGGACCGTACCACTTTGTTGGAGAGAGTTAGGCCGTACCATTTTGTTGGAGGGGGGTCGGACCATACCATTTTGTTGGAGGGGGTGTCAGACCATACCATTTTTATGTTATTCAAGTTTGGGGGATGTAGCTTCAAAGTTGTAAGTGTGGCAGCAGTTTAAATCTCTCCCCTGTGAAAGTCAATGGAAAAATTGGGGGGTTCGGAGCAGCGCCACAAAAAGACAGGGGGTGTTATCGCTTAGAAAAGCACAAGCAACCTGCTCCGCTATAGGGCGAAGAAGTGTGGGGAGTTTGGGTATTGTACCCCTAAAACTGTAGGAGGAAGTAGTGTTTAGAAAATGGGGGGCGCTAAGAATAAGAAGAAGCTGAAGAAGAAGAAGAAGCGGAAGAATAAGCCAAAGTCGAAGAACAGTAGGTTTGGTTTTTCAACCCAACATAATGAAACGGTTTCATGAAAGCTCCTGTAACTAAAGATTGGATGTACCATTTTGGCGGATGGGGGGGGGTATGGACCGTACCGTTTTATTGGATGGGGGGGTCAGGCCGTACCATTTTTTTGGAGGGGGGGTTGGACCATAAAATTTTTTGGAGGGGGGGGTCGAACCATACCATTTTTTTGGGGGGGTGCACCATTTTTTGGAGGTGAGGGGAGGAATGTACCATTTTGTCGGAGGGGGGGTTGGACCGTACCAAATCTGATTGGCTGTTCACAGCTCCGCCCACTTTTGGGCATCCAACAATCATCATATTTTCATTCAGGCTGACCCCATGACTCTGTGATTCAAGTTTGGGGAGTGTAGCCTCAAAGCAGTAAGTTTGGCAGCAGTTTAAATTTTCCCATAAAAGTAAATGGGTAAAATGTGATTGGCTGTTGTTGGCCCCTCCCACTTTGGAGTTATCCAACAAATGTCGCTTTTTCATTCGGGGTGACCCCATTATTATGTTATTCAAGTTTGGAGGCTGTAGCTTCAAAGCTGTAAGAGTGGCAGCAGTTTGAAAATCTTCCCTGTCAAAGTCAAAGGAAAAATTGGGGTGTTCAGAGCGGCGCCACAAAAAAGGAGGGGGGCGGGATCGCTTAGAAAAGCTCAAGAAACCTGCTCCGCTATAGGGCGAAGAAGTGTGGGGAGTTTGGGTGTTGTACCCCTAAAACTGTAGGAGGAAGTAGTGTTTAAAAAATGGGGGGCGCTAAGAATAAGAAGAAAAAGCAGAAGAATAAGCTGAAGTCGAAGAACAGTAGGTTTGGTTTTTCAACCCAACATAATGGGGGGGGGGGGTCGGACCGTACCATTTTGTTGGAGGGGGGATTGGACTGTACCATTTTGTTGGAGAGGGGGGGTCGGACCATACCATTTTTTGGAGGGGGGGGAGCGGGCCATACCATTTTGTCGGAGTGGGGGTTGGACTGTACCATTTTGTTGGAGGGGGGTCGGACCATACCATTTTATCGGAGGGGGGTTGGACAGTACCATTTTGTTGGAGGGTGGGTTTGGACCGTACAACTTCGTTGGAGGGAGTTAGGCCGTACCATTTTGTTTGGGGGATGTAGCTTCAAAGTTGTAAGTGTGGCAGCAGTTTAAATCTCTCCCCTGTGAAAGTCAATGGAAAAATTAGGGGGTTCGGAGCGGCGCCACAAAAAGACAGGGGGTGGGATCGCTTAGAAAAGCACAAGCAGCCTGCTCCGCTATAGGGCGAAGAAGTGTGGGGAGTTTGGGTATTGTACCCCTAAAACTGTAGGAGTAGCGTTTAGAAAATGGGGGGCGCTAAGAATAAGAAGAAGCTGAAGAAAAATAAGCGGAAGAATAAGCCAAAGTCAAAGAACAGTAGGTTTGATTTTTCAACCCAACATAATGAAAAGGTTTCATGAAAGCCCTTGTAACTAAAGATCGGACGTAAGATTTTGCCGGACAGGGGGGGGGTATGGACCATACCATTGGGGCCGTACCATTTTGTTGGAAGGGGGGTTGGACCGTACCATTTTATTGCAGGGGGGGGGGTCGGACCATACCAACTTTTTGTAGGGGGGGGGTCAGACCATACCATTTTTTGTAGGGGGGGTCAGACCATAACATTTTTTGGAGGCGGGGGTCGGACCATACCATTTTTTTTGGGGGGTGGACCATTTTTTTGGAGGTGAGGGGTGGAACGTACCATTTTGTTGGAGGGGGGGTTGGACCGTACCAAATCTGATTGGCTGTTCACAGCTCCGCCCACTTTTGGGCATCCAACAATCATCATATTTGGTGTGGAGCCTCAAAGTTGTAAGATTGGCAGCAGTTTCAATTTCTCCATAAAAGTCAAGGGGTGAAATTTGATTCGCTGTTGTTGCCCCCTCCCATATTGGGGTCGTCCAACAAATGTCGCTCCTTCATTCGGGGTGACCCCATTATTATGTTATTCAAGTTTGGGGGGTGTAGCTTTAAAGCTGTAAGTGTGGCAGAAGTTTAAAACTCTCCCCTGTGAAAGTCAATGGAACAATTGGGGGGTTCGGAGCGACGCCACAAAAATACGGGAGGCGAGATCACTTAGATAAGCACAAGCAACCTGCTCCGCTATAGGGCGAAGAAGTGTGGAGAGTTTGGGTTTTGTACCCCTAAAACTGTAGGAGGAGGAGCGTTATAAAATAGGGGGCGCTAAGAATAAGAAGAAGAAGAAGCGGAAGAATAAGCTGAAGTAGAAGAACAGTAGGTTCGGTTTTTCAACCCAACATAATGAAAAGGTTTCATGAAAGCCCGGATGTAACATTTTGGATGTAACATTTTGCCGGACAGGGGCAGTATGGACCGTACCATTTTTTGGGAAGGGGGGGGTCAGACCATACCATTTTTTTGGAGGGGGGGGGATTGGACCGTACCATTTTGTTGGAGGGGGGGCTCGGACCGTACCATTTTGTTGGAGGGGGGGCTCGGACCGTACCATTTTGTCGGAGGGGGTGTGCGGACCGTACCATTTTGTCGGAGGGGGGGGGGCGGACCGTACCATTTTGTCAGAGGGGGGTCGGACCGTACCATTTTGTCGGAGGGGGGGTTGGACCGTACCATTTTGTTGGGGGGGGGGTCGGACCGTACCATTTTGTTGGAGGGGGGGTCGGACCATACCATTTTTATGTTATTCAAGTTTGGAGGATGTAGCTTCAAAGTTGTAAGTGTTGCAGCAGTTTTTCACTCTCCCTTGTGAAAGTCAATGGAAGAACAGTAGGTTTGATTTTTCAACCCAACATAATGATACGGTTTCATGAAAGCTCCTGTAACTAAAGATCGGACGTACCATTTTGGTGGACAAGGGGGGTTTGGACCGTACCAGTTTATTGGATGGGGGGTGTCGGGCCGTACCATTTTGTTGAAGGGGGGTTGGACCGTACCATTTTATTGGAGGGGGGTGGGACCATACCAACTTTTTGGAGGGGGGGTTAGACCATACCATTTTTTGGAGGAGGGGGGGCGCTAAGAAGAAGACGAAAAATCGGAAGAATGAGCTGAAGTCGAAAAACAGTGGGTTGGGTTTTTCAATCCAACATAACTATAATAATGCTATATTCATGGCGATTAAACATGAGGTTGGTGTTCCATTTATTCTTATATTTTCGTTTGTAAAGATGGTCCACACAAACCACCAGTACATCAATTATCTGTGCTCATGAAACAAACTTTGGTAATATTCCTTGCTTGTGTTATGATAATAAAATATTACAATTATCATTGGAACTTCTCTAGGGAGATAAACAAGTTGAAGTGTGTGGCTGTAATGCTGAAAGGGTGTGGTTAGGGGGAGTGGTAAAAAAGAGGGTGTGGCCTTATTACATTTTGTATGGCACCATGCCTTCCTTCCTGTCCCCAGGTTTCACTTAACTATAAATCAACAGGACAACAAAGAATTTTCCACAAATAGATCCACTGTTATCTTAAGCTCCAGGCCCTTAGTGGCTCTTAATCTGACATTAAGAAGGGTAATGCTGAAATCTAAAGGATGGGAAATATTAACGGATCCTACACATTTGTAAAACCAGAAGTGCGTTTTTTTAATAATGCAACAACTGTACTGCAGTGGGGGAATGTTAACTAGGATATAAGAATGAAGAAAACAGCAGCACTCCGGTTGTTTTGAAAAATGTGAATCTTTACTAAGTGCCAAAGGCAACGTTTCGGGCTTCACTCCAGCCCTTTATCAAGCCTGAGGCTTGATAAAGGGCTGGAGTGAAGCCCGAAACGTTGCCTTTGGCACTTAGTAAAGATTCACATTTTTCAAAACAACCGGAGTGCTGCTGTTTTCTTCATTCTTGAATTTATCTGCCCGGGCAGTGGGTACAGCGTGCACCTGGGGCTGCAAGAAGCTATTTTCACTGTGTAAGCACATGTTAACCGATTCTATTTGTTAACTAGGATATAAGCAATCCTTATTGGAAGTAAAATAATCCTATTGGTTTTAATTAACATTTATATGATTTTTTTTAATAGACAAAATATCGAGATCCAGATTACGGAAAGATTCCTTATAAGGAAAACCCAGGTCTGGGTCATTCTGGATAACAGGTCCCATATTTGTACTGCAGGTAGGTAGAGACCAAAACCAGGTATGTACTGTAAACCAGTACTGTCCAACTGGCGGCCAGCGACCCCACTCTGTGAGGCTCCCCCACCTGTTTGGCTGCTTTGATGACTTACCTTTGTGTAAGCTTAGTACTATAGTATCAGTATTATGATTAACTGGCCCCCTGCATGGCTCACACCTTAGATTCAGGCTGTAATCCCCCTGTATTGTTTAAAAATGTAATCCCTTGTGTTGTTCACACTTTAGGGATTAAAATCCCTACATTGTTTAACCTCTGCATTGTTCACACTGGCGTGGTGATTTGCCGAAGTTGCCTTGAGAAGAAACTTCCACGACTTTGGCAAATTCGCGGCGCCGCGTATGCCATCCCACCGCCAATTTACATTCTCTGCTCCTCTGAGTCCTCTGTGAAAAGAAACACCACATTTATTTCCTTTTATTCTGTAAATATAATCTTCTGTGTCAGACTTCCTGCTCTCAGAAAAATCCTTCAGGGCATGACAAGAGTCTGCTCAGTTTGCTCCTCTCTACCCCTCCCTTCTGCTCTCTTCCCCTCCCATCTTTGCTCTCTCCCTCTCCCCTCTCTGAGCTACCAGCAGCCACAGTTGCAGCACAGATGTTACTGAGACCAAGCTAAAATGGCAGCTGCTGTCTTAAACAGAGGGAGCTTCAATGACTATTTACTTAGCTACTCACCTGTGGTAAAGCATTCTGCAGAATAAATATACTATTCTAGCTTGCACCACTGTGACTAATCTGTGGGCAATAATATGCCAAAATTCCTTTCCTTCTCCTTTAAGCCAAGCTTTCTATCACCACAAAACCTTCTGCATACACCAGGATAGGTGACCTAATAGCCGTGCCCCTGCACAGGGTACACAATTATACACAGTGAGGAGCAACAGGGAATGTGAGGTGTGCAATGACATCTAGGAAGTGGTGAATGGAAAGTGAAAGTAATTGCCTGCTCTGCCTCTATGCCTGAGGTATAGAGGCAGGGCAGTCTATATATGATTGACAGCTCAGATGTTTAAGTATTTATAGCAGGTATCAATGTATCAATAAAAAAATGGGTTTCATATTTAATTTGCAAAGGACTTTTATTATACAGCTTTTTATATCTGGGTGATAGGTCCCCTCTAATTGGCTCCACTAGTGTGGATAAATGTTGTAGGGGCCATAGACAATGTTACGTCTAAAGGTGGCCATACACTGTGCGAGGTTGCCAAGTGAGCGGATCTTCTCCCGATATGCGATATTGGGCAATATTGGGCTAATTCGATTTAAAATGGTGGGTATAGCCATTGGTTCGGGGACTGCATCAATGAGCCAATGTGATCCTCAATCTGATGGAAAATCAAACCTGCCTGATCAAGATCTGGCCAATTTCAGGGAGGCTCGTCGGTGCTGCCTATACACTGGCAGATAAGCTGCCAAATCAGTCTAAAGGACAGATATTGGCATCTGCAATCGGCACGCACACACAAATTTTAAAGGACATGTAAAGCCTACATTTGCCTACAATGTATATCATTTGAGCATGTCTCCCCCACCCAAATGGCACCATTTGTACTGCATATATCCCCTCCGCTTGCCTGCACCATCACAGTTTCCTAAAGCAAATAGCAGCTTTCACCCGGTGGCCATTTTCCCTCTGATACATAATCAGTTACATTTAAATCTGCAAACAGCATACACACACACAGACCCTTATTCAGCATACATTTCATCAAGAATACAGGCTCACACAGGCACATCTGTCTCTGCTTTGTTTGAGCACTGTAGGTAAAGCTGAGCTCAGGAGAAAAAGATTGAAGCAGACAGCTAGAGCTGAGTTTCTATGGGAACCAGCAATGCCATCTCTTCACTGACTGCTAGGCTGGGGGGCGTGTTTAGTAATCTTAGCTTAGAACAACTGAGCATGCCCACAAGCCAACAGTCAAAGCAAATTCCTGAGGGAGGGGGCTGAGTGGGTTACAGGAGGAGAAGCAAATCTAAGCACTGCAGCCTTACTATTAACCTCTGGACAACCAGTGTGGCAGGTATTGAAAGATTTCAAATAGGCTGTTCACTGATTACATTTTTGTGTGTGGGGTTTACATGTCCTTTAAGGCCAGAGCAAATTGTGGTGAGCACAAAGAAATTTGTGTGAAAACACAAAGTTTTTGTATCTATTCTGACCTGAGCACACCATTTTTAAAAAGGCGTACACAAGTTTAAAATGTGCATACAAAAAATTTTTTTTGCACACATAGCTGGGAAGGAACTAGAGGGAACATTAGATTACAAGTTCCACTGGTGTAAGCGACTCGTGTGAATCAACGATCCCTGGAAGGCGCTGCATCATATGTGTCAGTGCTATTTAAATAAAGAAAAATAAACAAAATACAAAATAAGATAATGTTTATTATCTTTAGGACATCCATACTAAAAGCAGCTTTTATGTGCCAGAAAATACTGAGATAGATAGATAGATAGATAGATAGATGATTGATAGATAGATGATTGATAGATAGATGATTGATAGATAGATAATTGATAGATAGATAGATAGATAGATGATAGATAGATAGATAGATGATAGATAGATAGATAGATAATTGATAGATAGATGATTGATAGATAGATGATTGATAGATAGATAGATAATTGATAGATAGATAGATAGATAGATAGATGATAGATAGATAGATAGATAGATAGATGATTGATAGATAGATAGATGATTGATAGATAGATAGATAGATAATTGATAGATAGATAGATAGATGATAGATAGATGATAGATAGATAGATAGATGATAGATAGATAGACAGATGATTGATAGATAGATGATTGATAGATAGATAGATAGATAGATAATTGATAGATAGATGATAGATAGATAGATAGATGATTGATAGATAGATAGATGATTGATAGATAGATAGATGATAAATAGATAGATAGATAGATAGACAGACAGAATGATAGATATTTCAAGTCTTTAACTAAGTACATTTCTAATGCATAACACATGTATAGTGAATCTGCCATGACACAATAAACTGGGTGATGAATTCATGCACTCCTGGAATACCTTTGGCCAAAAAACTGGTTCTAATTTACTGTAGAAATGTTTGTGTTTGGATTACCCGCAATGCCTAAAATCTCATACATATCCCAGTCTTTCTATTTATGTGTCATGCAATTCACAGTACAAGCCGTGAGCTGATTGCTGCTCTGGAACTACAGAACCACCATTTTCTGGTCTTCATTGACACTGTGCTACATACACATGGAAATGCCCAAATAATTTGCTCTTGCACATCTGATTTACACATGGTACCAATATTTACTTCAAGGTTATCTAGGCTGGGGCCCTTAAAACTTCATAGTAAAGCATCTTAGTTATAACAAAGGATACTCTGGGTGACAGTACTGTTGCCAGTTGTATATCAGCAACAGATAGAGGGTTTCACTTAGACATCTTTTTCTCATGTCATTATAGCATTTCATCTTAATGGTCTAATGATTAGATTATGAAAGGGATTATTTATGAAGGCATGCACAAGTGCAACAAATAAAAGTGTGTGCATTTAAACACTATATTCAGAGGTACTACATTTCTTCTTCGACTAAGGAAAATGTGCCAAAACTTGTGCTCAATTCACGTTTTACCATTATCACCTGTGCTGGTAAATCAAGCTCAGGATGCAGCAAAACATGGCTCTATATGTGTATTTTAGTTCTTAGGAAATGAGCCCTTAAATGTACAAAGTAATTATCCTTTGGGACACAACAGTTTTATATTGCATTATACTAATTTATAAAAATATGGGTGCGATATGGATACTATAATAATGTCTAATATTTTGATAGCACTAATTGCCCAACAGCAATGTCAAGTTTCCCAAAATTAGTCAGCTGCCCATACACTGAAAGATCTGCTGGTTTGGTCATCTTTCATCCCCATTTTGAGGTGGACTATATTGTGCTGATGCAATCATTCAGTCTTTGGACCATACCATGGAATGCCATGATGGGAATGCAAGCTGCTGGGGAGGGGGCTACAACAACGAACCAATAGAGATGTAGCGAACCTCACAAAAAAAGTTTGCGAACCCGTTCGCGAACTTCTGCCAAAAAGTGTGAACTTTTGCGAACTTTGTGAACCCCATAGACTTCAATCAGAAGGCGAACTTTGAAACCTAGAAAAGCCATTTCTGGCCAGAAAACTGATTTTAAAGTTGTTTAAAGGGTGCCATGACCTGGAAAGTGGCATGCAGGAGGGGGATCAAGGGCAAAAATTTCTCTGAAAAATATGTTGTTGACACAGAGTTGCGTTTTGTGCTGTAAAGGGCAGAAATCACACTACATTTCTAAACTTGTGTAATAAACTGCTTTTACAAGGACTATTGGGTTACAGCAGATGATCAGCAGGACAGCTGTCCGCAGCAGCTACATACAGAGCAGTAGAAAGTATATTACTAGTCAGCAAAGCTACCTAAACTCTCCCTCAAACCCCTGCACAGCTCTCTCCCTATGCTAACTCAACAAGCACACACAGGCAGAATGTAAAATGGCTGCTGGGCTTCGGTTTATATATGGAAGGGAGTGGTCTGGGGGTGGTCCAGGAGGGAGAGCTGTCTGATTGGATGCCATGTATCTGCTGGCTCTGGGGTGAGAGGTCAAAATTTGGCTCCAGCTAAGGCGAACCCAAAATTGCGAACATGGCTAAAAGTTCGTGAACTTGCGAACTTGCGAACACCCGATTTTCGTGCGAATTAGTTTGCCGGCGAACAGTACCGTACACCCCAATTGGATTTTTTATTCCCACCCAAACGATATCTAGGCAATTTTCAGCCACATATCAGTCAGGCAGGTCCATCATAAGACCCCATACACGGGCATATAATCTTGGTCTTGGTCTGAAGGGTCTGAATCAGCAGCTTAAATCTGCCTGTGTATAGTCACTTTTACATGGGTTCTTAAACAACCTCTAGGTTCAGGAGCTCCCCAGAGTAAATAAGCCTAAAATAGGGTGTTAAGAGAGTTTACTGCTGCCTTGATTTAGACCACCTTTCCAACTTTCTAACACCACCATTATAAAATGTAGAACATATTAGTAAACTGAAGGTTTATTTAACCTATATTTATACCGTTGCTTTCATGGATTTTCTCTCAGATTAGAACCTTAATAAAATGGTCTCTTTACCAAATTATGATGTGTTAATAAGTAAGTTAGTTTTTAGCCTGGTGTAGGATAATATTTGCTTTATGGTTTCCAGTTGGTTTTATTAGGTGCTTGCAATTGTAGACAACGGGATATAAAGATAGGGTTGCCATCTAGCCTGGTTTTAGGTAGGGCTGTCAGGGTCAAAACCACCTGCCTGGTTTTCCCAGTTTGGAAAACCAGGCAGGATTCTCTAAGAATGACATGGTGATTGTCAAATCGGCAATTGCCACGTCATAGCCCTGTCCCTGTGACGGTGCGGCCCACCCCCCCGTTATGTCTTGCCCTGCCCCCTGTCTGGAGTTACCGGGCAGGAGAGGTAGCAACCCTATATGATTGGCAGAGCAATGAAAATTGCTATGCCAAACTGAAAACTATAAAAGGGCAACTAGCATTTTAGTGTTAAAATGATGGTAATTGTTTCCCTAGTTTTCGTACCCTAAACACCACATGGACATTATACAAAATGCATATACTTTGTCTATTGTCTACCTTAGCGTCTAAGAGGGGTTTTATTAACTCAGCTTGCAATGTCTGCCTTGCATAACTGTTGCACACTGTTCTCTGAGCCTTTGACATAAGTGCGTAACATGGTGTACTGCAGGAGAGAAAATCTTAAAGGAACAGTAACACCAAAATATTAAAGAGCTTTAAAGTAATAAAAATGTAATGCACTGTTGCCCTGCACTGGTAAAACTGGTGTGTTTGCTACAGTAACACTACTATAATTTATATAATAAGCTGCTGTGTAGCCCCATAAATAACTTATGCATCTCATACTAGTTCTGGTACTAGTTCCACTGGGTTCTACACAACTGTTTTAGACAGTTTATTCTGTATTTTACTTGTGGCTTCATAATCGCTTCTCAGTATATTTCTGTCCCGCTTTTTTGATTTTTATAATATGGCCCTTAGTGTAATTACATCCTTACAGTAAGCCAGCAATAGGATGTTAGGGGTATGGTGTGATATCACTACCCACATAACCAGCAGTCCTCAAACACATATTTGCAACAGAAGCAATTATTTTAGAGTGACTAAAATTCCCTTAAGTCTATGTATGATCCAACAGTTATGTGTATATATTAGTCCATTTAAAGGAACAGGAACGCCAAAAAATGAAAGTGTTTTAAAGTAATGAAAATATAATGTACTTCTGCCCTGCACTGGTAAAACTGATGTGCCTCAGTAATACTACTATAGTTTAGGTCAGTGCTGTCCAACTGGCGGCCCGCGGGCCGCATGCGGCCCGCGACCCCCCTCTGTGTGGCCCCCACCTGTCTGGCTGCTTTGATGGCTTACTCTTGTGTAACCTTTAAATGGTATCAGTACTGTGATTAACTGCCCCCCTGCATGGTTCTCACCTCAGATTTAGGCTGTAATCAGGCTGTATTGTTTAAATATGTAATCCCCTGTGTTGTTCACACCTTTTAATCTCTGCATTGTTCCCCCCCTGCAGTGTTCACACCTCAGGCTCAGGCTGTAATCACCCCCATTGTTCCCCTGTTCACACCTCAGGAGCAGTAGAAACCCACAAATAATCCCTGCACACTACAAAAAGAACATATACTGAGGTGGTACTGCAATTACAAAGTTTTTTAATATATAGTTATTGTGCAGACTGTAGGAGCAGTGCCAGCATTGTGTCACTGTAGGCTGCATGTGTGTGCCATACACACAGGCATCATAGGGCAAGCAGAGTATGGCACACACAGGCAGGGTAGGGAAGGCAGAGTATGGCACACACAGGCAGGGTAGGGAAGGCAGAGTATGGCACACACAGGCCAAGTATGGCACAAACCAGCCAAGAATGGCAAACACAGTGAAAGTATGGCACATGCAGGCAGGGTAGGGAAGGCAGAGTATGGCACACACAGGCAGGGTAGGGAAGGCAGAGTATGGCACACACAGGCAGGGTAGGGCAGGCAGAGTATGGCACACACAGGCCAAGTATGGCACAAACCAGCCAAGTATGGCACACAGGCAGGGTAGGGAAGGCAGAGTATGGCACACACAGCCAGGGTAGGGAAGGCAGAGTATGGCAGGTTTTTGCTGTACTACAACCATTAATATGGGTATGGTCATGTGATAACATGGGTGTGTTCAAGTGGGTGCGGTTTCAAAAAGGGGAGTAGTCAAAACTGGCTTCCATTATCGGCCCTCCACCACGTAGGTCGGAAAAATTCCGGCCCTCGGTACCACAGAAGTTGGACAGCACTGGTTTAGGTAATCTAGCTGCTGTGTAGCCATGGGGGCAAAAGGCACATGTTACATAGTAGATAACAGAAACGTTCTGTAGAATACAATGGGATTCTCTCTGCTTATCTTTTATCTGCCTGTGCCTTTCACCTTTTTTCAGACTGAATGGCTGCCCCTGTGGTTACACAGCAACTTGTTTATATAAACCAGGGATCCCCAACATTTTTTTACCCCGTGAGCCACATTCAAATGTAAAAAAAGTTGGGGAGCAACACAAGCATGAAAATAGTTCCTGGGGGTACCAAATATGGGCTGTGAGTGGCTATTTGTTTGCCCCAGTGTGGACTGGTAGCCTACAGGAGGCTCTGTTTCAGTACACCCGGTTACTGTTCCTTTAAGAGAAGTACCTGCAATTACATGCAGAAGACTAGGTGCTGTGGAGAAAAAGATTAAATTGTATTCTTCTAAAATGTAATAGATCTTGTTGAACATACACTGAGGAGAGCTTGTATCAGACAGTTAAAGAGGAATACCAAACAAAAACTCAAGAACAGAAAATAGAATTCTAAACAACTTTCCAAAATGCCTCACATGTCCCATGATTAACAAACCTGTAAATTAGAAAAATAACCAAAGTGTCGTAAGCTTTATGACAAATAGGGTCTTGGGTGGAGGATAGCTAACTCTAGCTATAGCTAACTCTTTCTTTTCTATGTAGTCAGAACTAGCATTATAAATAACCCACCATGCCCTGTTATATTATTGTAACTAACAGAATACTGTGGAATGTTTTTCTCTCTGTCTTTTGCATGTAATAGCTGATTATATAAAAAAAAAATATTGGCCGGAGTTCCCCATTATAGCAATGGTTAAGCACTAAATAAAAGTTAGTAGTGTACTGGGCTTATATAAAGACTAGAAGAATTGTGATGTTTGAATATATTTCTCATAGAATATAACATTCAAATGAATCAACTAGGGTGGCAGGCACTGCTAAATATGTATCCTCACTGTTGCTGGAGGGGATGGAGATAAACACAGCAGGTGTCTGTGCTGCCTGAGGAATGAATGGCTTACAAGGTTGTTTTGTTAGGACGTAAGGTGCCAAAAACAAATAAATCAATCAGCCAGAGAAGTGTTCCTCTCCCTTGCACAAATGGCCTATCGCTTATGTAGTTTGGGGCCACTTATGGTACTGTTTCAGGAGCAGGCCTCTTCGCTCAAGAGCTGACATAACATTCTGTTTCCTAGCAACTAAATCCAAAATGACAGTGGAAATCTAACCTCAATCTCGTTAGCACTTCAATTACGTCTGGGAGTGCCCCCAAAGTACTAACAGCGTATATTCGAGAGCTGGTGCCATGCAAATGTAAAATGCGCTACAGCTTCCATCACGTCCTACTGTGACAAAGCCTGAGATATTCGTACCTTCTATTCCTGTTCTGCATTAACATAAGCACAGGGGCACTGAATAAGCAAGTCTAACATATGAAACTACATGACTCTGAGCATTAATTTGAATGATTACATTCAACAATATAGGCCATACAGGCCACAGGATGCTTCACCCTCATTCTGTACACTAAATCTAATCTGCAAAGCTATTAGCAACATTCACAAATATGCACCGCAAAAATATGAAAAATGCACCTGCTGCTCACCTACGTGTTTGTAGCTGGGTGTAACTACAGTGGGTATAGGGGTTGTGACTGAATCTGGATCCCAGGATGTGAAGCAGAATAATTTAGAATTTTCTATTACAGGAGAAAAGAAATTGTAGCATGAATAAGTAGATCTCACTTCCACAGTGATGGGATATGAGTGAGTAGAGAGTTTGGGGTAAAGAATTGCGTGGTAAATGTAGTGAAAAAAAGAAAATGACCACATTATACTGTGGCACCAGGGCTAGGGGCTTTAGTTATGCCATTCATTGATGGCTTAGTGTGCCTTGTTAGTCCCCTCATATTTCATGAATTGCTGGTTCACCCATATACCTGTATATACATGTGGTGCTCTGTTTGGTGCCCCCTTTAGAAGGAGCACTTGAAGAAGGGGAGGTTTCTGATGAAAGGTCTGCTGAGATTTAAATAAAAAGCATCAAAACCACTGCACATTGCTGTTTATGTGAGTGCCATTTGGATTATGGTTGAGCATCAAGCCTGTCTTTAATGTTTGTAGTTCATAGAGCAAACCAGGCACTCATTATTAGGATTTGAACTTCAACAATAACTGATAGCCACAAGTTGAACAATCTCAATATACAGTGCTAATTAAAGCTTCTTGTCTTAGGGCCATGGCAGACGGGGAGATTAGTCGCCACTCAACAAATCTCCCCAATATGCCGTCCCACCAGCTAGAATATAAATTGCCAGTGGGATGGCATACGTGGCACCGAAATCGCCGGTTTCCTCTCAAGGCAACTTTGGCGATTTCGGCAAATCGCCGAGCCGCATATGCCATCCCACCGCCGATTTACATTCTAGCCGGTGGGATGGCATATTGGGAAGATTAGTCGCCCACAACAAGGGAGATTTGTCGCAGGCGACTAATCTCCCCGTCTGTCACGGCCCTTAATGTCACCAAAAATCTGCAACCCCTTCACCCGGCAGCACTTTACTGTGACATGTGATGATTATCTGTGTGTGTGTTACTCAAGAATGTGTACATATCTTATTGACACTAACCTTGGGAGCCTTTCTTACTAAGATTAACTCCTCACATATGTACCCTGAGAGAATTTATTTTGTGTACTGAAGATAGTTTTATATACAGAATGTATTTTTGTAGACAAAACATACTTGGGACAAGCAGCACCCAAAGTAATGTGGTCTGCAACAATGGTTGGTTTCCTCCTCCAAAGCCAACTGACCCACATACCTTGCTTCACACATGTGGTCAACCCAGTGGTGCAGTGCTTCCTGAAGGGCAATGTGCTGGAGAAGGAACCTAGGGTGCATGGCCACTTTCTCAGGTCCCCCCCCTGCCAAAGCATTGTTGGCACAGATGCAGCACCAATGCCACCTGTTACCACAACAGCTCATCTGTGACCTAGTCTTGTGCTGGGAGAGAGTGATGTGACTGAGAGGGACAGCAGGCCAGTCTGCAGGCAGAAGGAGGAGGAACGCAGGATGAGGAGAAGCTGCCTAGTGAGAAGAATGAAGTAAAGGAGGACTGACTGAACCCCCCCCCACCCCCACACACACACACAGGTATTGCCCACAGCTGGGAGGGAGCTGATCTGCTTGATACAGAATGCAGTCAGGAAGAGATTGGTTTAGGATGCCTCCTCTACATGGCTACCTAAATGCAAATGTGCACTACCAACACACCCCAGGTATTGTCCACGATTGGGAGGGCACAGAACAGGAGAATAAGGGAGATAATCTTTTGGATACATAAATTGGTTGGGAGGCACCTCTTCTACATGGCTGCCCATATGCAGAGATGCTTTATCTGGAATAACTTGATCCCTGAATAAGTACCTTCAAAGACTGTGAATGATTTCTCAGTAGCCACCCTTCTAGACCCATGGTACAAGGAAATGTTGGGGAATTCTTTGTACCCAGCCAGAGAGAGGAGGATTTTGTGCTCTAAACCGGTAGAAACCTTCACTTGCCATGGGCCAAGCAACAGCAGCAATGCAGGTATAGATGGTGATCTGATAAACATGTGGAGAAATTGATTTGATCCTCAACAGGCAGCAGGGGGCAAGGACAGCAGCCAAAGGCTCCAGCAACTACAGCTAGAGCACATGATGGCTGACTACATGAGGTTTGTGAATACGCAAGACCCCATCTGCAGTAATGACCCCATGGATTTCTAAATGTCAACACTAAAGTAGTGGGCAGAACTGGCACAGTGTGTTCTGGTGCTGCTTGCTTGTCCCATATCCAGTGTTCTGTCAGAGCGTGTATTCAGTGCCCCAGGTGAGATGATCACCCAACAGCAGATACAGGTATCCACTGGCAGTGTAGGTATGTTGGCATTCATTCAAGATGAGCAAAACCTACATTTATCAAACTGTGCCAAAATCTTCACAATCAACCTCCCTCCTGAAACACACCGGTCACTTTTTTTAGGCCTACCAGAACAGCTATTCACTTTCTTTGTTCTGAAAAACTGAGAAAGGAATCACTAGTAGTAAGTACATTTAAAGGGTACAAATCATGAAAAAAATGTTTTTATAATAAGTCTAGACAAACATTTTGACAATATGTAACTTTTAGAAATTTTGCACCTTTACAAAGTTATGGCTAATTATTGACGCAGCCTCCCACCCCCCCACCCTTCAGAATCTCTGGCTCCCTGGTCTGTGTCAGTGATGCAGAAATGTGTGAGTGACAGAGCAGAGTGAAAGCTGATTTGCTGTGGCATGTCATAAGGCCACACCCTTCAACAGCAAACATGTGCAGAGGGGAAGTTAAGGAATGGAGCCGGGCAGGGCTGGGAGCTGATGAAGCTGCATTTGTACATACTACAGTAAAGCAGCTTATTGCTTATATCCTTTATATCCAAATATACTCAGCACTTTAGTCTCTTTTGTATTTGGGTTTTGTGCTGCTTACCAGCAGGCTTAAGCTGGCCATACACGTGGCGATCTAACGATCTAACGATGGTCGCACGAAACATCGTCAGATCCGCCACACACAGTCAGGGCTGAAACAGCAGATAAGGAGGTAGAAATCCTATTGTTTCTACCTCCTTATCTGCCGATTCAGCCCTGACAGCAGATTTTGGTCAGGCGCCTTCTATGGCGCCCGATCAAAATTTTCTAACCTGGCCGATCAGCAAGTCGTCCGATATCAGCTTCCTTGCGATCGGTCGACTCGCTGACATGCCATACACGCACCGAATATCGTATGAAACAAGGTTTCGTACGATAGTATCGGCTTGTGTATGCCCAGCTTTAGATCAGCTGCCAGTCACCCTCCTGCTATTTACACATCAGTTGCGGCAATATTACAGACCTCTGCACAGGCAACTGTGTGTACAGGCACAAAGACACCTCTTTATGGCTCTCAGTCAGAGCTCTCCTGTAAGCTGACAAGCCAAGTCAAGCAGGCACAGGTAGGAGCGTTTTTGAGTGTATGGAGCAAATTCTCGGAAAACCCTTGCACAAACACTATAATTTGGTGACATAACTATAGAGGAGGCAGACCCTGAAGTTGTGGGGAGGACCCACGGAACAGGGGGGCCCGGACCATGGGGCCATCGCAAGATTGTGCATCTGGTGCTAGAAGAGGCACCAGATGCATTTAGTTACTTAGCTACTTGTCACAAGGGGAAATACACAAAAACTAGGACAGGCCCTGAAAAAAAAGATGGGCGTCATTTACACTTGCGAGTGCAGTGGCAAAGGGTAATTTCTAGTGCCATATTTTTCTATAATGCAGCATTTTTTCCCCAGAATTCCAACGTTCTTGTGGTTGCAAGTTGGCATCGTCCCTCACAACATTGCGGGCAATGCATCAAAATAAACACAATTGCACCAAATGATTCCATGTCTCGTTGACATAATTTCCAGTGTTTGGTGTGATAGTGACATGTATGCCATGTATGACATGATTATACAGTGCATATTGTGCATGATGTTGAAAGAACCCACCTAGAACCTCACCATTGGTTTTCAATAAAACTTGAAAATGACAGGAGCCTGTGGTTTCCATTCGTGTAAATGGCAGAAGTCATGGGGGGTGCTGGACATTTTTGTCTGCCAGCAGAGACATACTATGTGTGCCATTAGCCTTAGGGTTTTCACAGCTTATTTAAAATATATATATTTAACCATCTCCCAGCCTTTTCCTTTCCTCGTGTCTTTCTTCTTACATGTTCTTTTGCTTCAAGCAAGGATGCTCTTGAAAAAAAAGATTTACTGCTCAGCAATAGCCATGTACTGTTGTTTGCTTACCACTGTCAGGCTTGTCGAGTTCTTTTGTGTTTTTATTATGTTTTGAGGAACAAAAAATACAAAAAATGTGGTGCGTATGTATTCCTGAAAACATGGTGCAATATTTAGGGGCAGACTTACTGAGACACAAATGCTCCGAGCGTATTTTCACCCAATTTTTCGTCGCTTGTGCGACTTTTTCGGCACCCGCACAACTTTTTCTTATACTTGCGACTTTTTCGTAAGCTTGAGCAAAAAATCTGAAAGGTTTTTCCGCTGTTTACAATCATTTGGTACGGAAATTTTGTGCCTTTCCGATCGTCAATACGATATTTTCGTGACTAATACAATTTTTTTCGTAAGCATTTTTGTGATATTTGTGATCTTCACAAATTTTCGTATCCAATCCAAATTTATCCCATTCGGGATTCGAACTTGTGATTTCATGAATCTGCCCCGTAGTGTGTGAATAAAATTGATTTGCCTCTTTTTATTTATTCCTCTCTCATACAAACCAGCAGACCTGTCACTCTTTCTGTCATAGTGGTCACAGTGTAGGGTTGCCATCTCTTAAAGCAGTGATCCCCAACCAGTGGCTCAGGGGCAACATGTTGCTCACCAACCCCTTGGATGTTGCTCTCAGTGCCCCCAAACCTGGTAGTTATTTTTGAATTCCTGACTTGGGGGCAAGTTTTGGTTGAATAAAAACAAGATTTACTACCAAATAAAGCCTCCTGTAAGCTGATAGGGTGCATAGAGGCTGCCTAATAGCCAATCTTAGCCCTTATTTGGCACCTCCATGAACTTTTATGATGCTTGTGTTGCTCCCCAAGTCTTTTTACATTTGACTGTGGCTCACGAGTAAGAAAAGTTGGGGATCCCTGTCTTAAAGGAACAGTTCAGTGTAAAAATAAAACTGGGTAAAAAGATAGGCTGTGCAAAATAAAAAAAATGCAGTATAGTTAGCCAAAAATGTAATCTATAAAGGTTGGAGTGAGCGGATGTCTTGAAACCCAATGGCAGGATGCCTTGACAGAATTAATTAGAGCGAATGAGATAAAGCTTAGCACGGTAACTGAATAATTTCTCAGAAGATATAGAATATGCATTACTTTAAAAAAACTGGCTATATTTAGTGCAGAAAAGCGCATTCCTTAGATGGTAGTATCAGCTTGGCAAGGGAGCAGGTGTGGGAGGTGCCAAAGTAAATTCCACATTTTTTTTAATGCTTGTTATTAAATGAGTTGTTTTATATTTTAGCATTTTAATGAGCTTCATATACATTTAACTGTACTCGAGGTGGATCCTGGATGCTTGAGGTACACAGGGATTCTCAGCTAAACTGTCAGGCAGGGGCCAGACTGGTTACTTTACTCACACTGCAGCCTGCCGAAATGAGTCCCCTTGGGGCTCCAGTAGCCGTGGTGTTACTACTGCTTGCCAAAAAGTGTGTCTGCCAGCTCTGTCTCCTTAGCTACATCAGAGAGAGCCACACTTGGTAGCAAATGTATCAGTTTGGGTGCTTATTTTTCAACCACTACAACTGAACATCCTCCTGAAGTTTGGGGACTATGGTAAAGGAGAAATGTATACAAATAATCTAATAAACTTCTGTGTGCTTTTCTAGAAGTTAAAGGACTCACACCTTCTTACTAGTGAGAGGAAATCATAAAATAAGCCTCTTGCTCAGTTTGCAGTAACTTAGAAATCCAAATAATTTGAGGCTATTTATATTAATGAATGGGATTCCTACCTCTAAAAGAAGGAAGTCCCTGCAGGAACTACTCTCTCTTTGAATTTCCTGAATGTGGTGGGAAAAATAAAAGCTTTTCATTTTTTAAATGTGTCGATCCTGTTTGTAGAGGTTCAGTTTGGTGGCTGAAAGGTTTGAAAAATTGCAATAAAGCTTATTAAGTGTAAGAGCACAAAACAACTGTTGCTAATTAGTTTTGCATTATCACAGGAAATTTTTAATTACCCAGCAACCTTTTAAGCTACTATGCTGCAACAGAGGATGCAGAAAGAATAGTACGCTCCAGACTACTACTGCTTGAATATGTAGGAAATACATCCATATATTAATATACAATGTTGCGCATACAAATTGAAAAAGGTTAACAGGATGTAAAATATTCTGCAATCATTAGTAACATGTCTGGTTATTCCTACAGTTGTAGTGGTGTCTTGGTGGCTTTTTATATTCATTATGTCCAAACGTTTTCAAATGCCTGCCGACTAAGCAGGGCAAGCCTTTTTTCAAGATCATAGGGGATGTTGATATTTAGCACTGAAACAAATATTGAAATCTAATTTAATGGCAAACTTGCGTTAACACTTTTGTTAATGTCCCCTTTGAAAACAAGCTCCAATATGTGCCCCATTTTTCATTTAGAGTTCAGCCAACATTGTCTGTTTCAGTTTGTTTGGACACCCCTATTAATTAATGAAAGAGATTGTTCTGTTGGTAAGCAGTCAAAAGTTCCAATGGAATAAATACTTATTCATCCAGCTGATTGCTTTTGCCAGTGTTTCTGAGACCTTTCATGCCAACAATGCTTCCCCAGTTGCCTGCCTTTAGCTAGAGGAACTTGCTAATCTAGGGTGTCTGGCTGCCCAGTGATGCTACCCCTGGATACTACAACTAATTAGAGAAACTGCCACCTAACAGCTATCTTACATGCCATTTAACCTTACATGTCAGACCTAATAAGTGTTGGAAATGTTTGACACATGTTGCTCATTCAGGCTCAGACAAGACCTCATATGATCTGCAGGTATAATTAGCATCTGCAGCAACTGACGTAAACAAACATAGAAAAATAGCTTTTAACTTACTCAGCATGTGACTAAAGCAATGTTTGGTGCATTTATAAAGAACAATGCTGGAGATTAGAAGGGAGGATGCTCAGCAAAATCCATCTGATTATTTTGCAATCTCTTTTTTAGTACAATAAATGAATCTACATTTTGTTTCTTAGTAACCCTGTAAATTGTGGTTTTATGGTTTGTAAAGATGCAAACTAGTTGCTGTGTGGTCAACATTATTTTCACAATTAAGGAATAAAACGGCATTGTCTAACATTTTATTTTAAGGCCAATGGGGCAAACAGCGGTAGATATGCCAGTGGAGAAAGACCAGTCTGCTCCTGTCAGCCCTATTTTGTGCACAGCATTGGCATGGCATCAGCCTATCAGCATGCAAACAGTAACAATAAACTATACATTTTTACTCCAAATTCCATACTGTTTGTGAGCTGAGTGGCTTATGCCGTGTCTGGTAGTGTGGTCACAAGACAGGGCAGACAGTAGCAGATCAGTCTTTTCTCTCCCTGCGTTTCTCTAAACCAGTGATCCCCAACCAGTAGCTCGTGAGCAACATGTTGCTCACCAACCCCTTGGATGTTGCTCTCAATGCCCCCAAACCAGGAAGTTATTTTTGAATTCCTGACTTGGGGGCAAGTTTTGGTTGAATAAAAATAAGATTTACTACCAAATAAAGCTACCCTGTAAGCTGATAGGGTGCATAGAGGCTGCCTAATAGCCAATCACAGCTCTTATTTGGCACCTCCATGAACTTTTATGATGCTTGTGTTGCTCTCCAAGTCTTTTTACATTTGACTGTGGCTCACGAGTAAGAAAGGTTGGGGATCCCTGCTCTAAACCATCAAAGAAATTGCTGTATGTGCCTCTGGCATAAAGGCTCATCACTAGTAGCTGAGTGTTACCTCACACACTATATGGGCAGAATTACCCATGTGAAGCAGGCTCCCTTTTCTGCTGTATCAGCCTCTACTCTTATGGGAAGGGGTCTCACTAGATATTAGAACTAATCCACACCTTGTGTCTCAACCCTTTCTCCTTGTAGATTGTAAGCTCTTTTGGGCAGAGCTCTCTTCACCTCTTGTATCGGTTATTGATTGCTTTATATGTTACTCTGTATGTCCAATGTATGAAACCCACTTATTGTACAGCGCTGCGGAATATGTTGGCGCTTTATATAATAAAATGTTAATAATAATATTGGTGGGATTTGCTTCCATTTAGCAACAAGACCATTAGTAAAGTTCTAGATGAGACATTTGGCAGTTCAAATCATCCCACAGGTTTGGAGTTGGGTTGAGGTCAGCCTCCTCTGTATGGAACTTGGTTTGTGCATAGGGACATCAATGTGATAAAACAGGAAAGAGCTTTCCCTAAAAAGTTGCCACAAAGTGGAAGGCATGGATTTGTTAGAAATGTAACGGTATGCTGTAGCATTAAAGGAATAGCGTCATGAGAAAATGTGTTTTTTTCAAAACACATCAGTTAAAAAGCTGAATAGTGCACTAAATTACATTTTTAAAGGAACAAACAGATTTTTTTTTTTTTTTTAGGTTTAATTTTGATATTCAACATGATTCTAGACATATTCTTAGTTTCCCAGGTGTCTCCAGCCATGCGACCTGTGCTCTATTAAAATTCAGTCACTCTTTAGGGCTGTGACACATGGGGAGATTAGTCACGCCGCGATTTGCTGAAGTTGCCTTGAGAGGAAACTTCAGCGACTTCAGCAAATCACGGCACCGCGTATGCCACCCCACCGCCGATTTACATTATAGCCAGTGGGATGGCATTGCGGGGAGACAAGTCGCCCGGGCAACAGACATTTGTCGTAGCGTGACTAATCTCCCCGTGTGTCACAGCCCTTACTTCTGCGATGAGAGTGTGAGTGATATCACCCCTCTCCCTCCATTCCAGCAGCTGATTCACCACACCAAACAAATTAATTTCAATGAAGGCAGAAAACTTTACTGCACTTCAGCCAGTGTTTGGCAGTGCACATGGTAATGTTAGGTTTATGTGCAGTTGTGCATCCACTGAACACACAATGTTAAGCTCCTGATGCTGACTGTAATTCGACAGTGGGGATGCGATTTGTTACACACAATTTTCACCATTTGGTGACACTGTGGTCAGGGCCGGATTTGTTTGCCGGGCGCCCCGAGGCCGTCCCCTCTCTGTCGTGCCCCCCCTGCGCATGCGCGAACGGCAAACCTCCCCCCGCGCATGTGCGAACTCGCGATCGCGCATGCGCAGGCCTTTTCAATCACATACGGAGCAGTGGGGGAGAGGTCCCCATTGCTCCTTATGCGCGAAAAACTTTAATATTTTGGGGCGGCATGCCGCCCCCCAATTTTTGCCGCCCTAGGCCCGGGCCTTTGTGGCCTTTCCACAAATCCAGGCCTGACTGTGGTGAGTCTTACATGAATTTCAGTACAATCCATTTTACTATCTTTTGTCATCTGAGAGTATAGGGCAGGAGTCCCCAACCTTTTTTACTCGTGAGCCACAGTCAAATGTAAAAAGACTTGGAGAGCAACACAAGCACCATAAAAGTTTGTGGAGGTGCCAAATAAGGGCTGTGATTGGCTATTAGGCAGCCTCTATGCACACTATCAGCTTACAGGGGGCTTTATTTGGTAGGAAATCTTGTTTTTATTCAACCAAAACTTGCCCCCAAGTCAGGAATTCAAAAATAACTACCTGGTTTGGGGGCACTGAGAGCAACACCCAAGGGGTTGGGGAGCAACATGTTGCCCCTGAGCCACTGGTTGGGGATCACTGTGGAGGCCTTATACATGTGGCCTTTGCTCTTTGGAATTTATTAGAGCTGAAAAACAGTTTAAAAAGGCCAGTTTGCATAATGCTGTCTAGGATTAAGTTTTAGGATTAAGTTTTATTTATTTGGCCATCAGTAGGGCCCAAATTGGAGAAGACAACTGGAGAAGCTGCTATTGTTTGCATGCCCACTCTTGCATGTCATACATTATGGTTAACCAAAAGGACTAATGTAGATATAAATGCAGACAGCAGCACAAAAATGGCCACAAAGCAGTGGGTGCAACAAGCAAGAGTGTATTTATTTGGTTATAATCAGATTGTTGCAAGCAGTTTGTTTATGTCACATGTAAAACAGAGGACAATTAAAAACTTCATGATATTTTGCTCTACAGTCAATTGCTTAGAGCCTACTGCTAACCTTAAAATGATTTAGAGGGAGCTGCCAATCCTATTGGCCCCGTGACCTCTTACACCAGTGATCCCCAACAAGTGGCTCGGGGGCAACATGTTGCTCCCCAACCCCTTGGATGTTGCTCTCAGTGTCCCCAAACCAGGTAGTTATTTTTGAATTCCTGACTTGGGGGCAAGTTTTAGTTCAATAAAAACAAGATTTACTACCAAATAAAGCCCCCTGTAAGCTGATAGTGTGCATAGAGGCTCCTAATAGCCAATCTTAGCCCTTATTTGGCACCTCCATGAACTTATATGATGCTTGTGTTGCTCTTTAAGTCTTTTAACTTTTTTACATTTCACTGTGGCTTATGAGTAAGAAGGGTTGGGGACCCCGTCTTACAGCATGGGATAGGGGAATGCTGGGCAACCTAGATTGCTGTATGACCCAAGCCTTAAAGGACATGTAAAGCCTACATTTTACTACAGTGTATATATGCCAATCAAATGGCATCATGTGTACTGCATATACTATATCCCCTTGGTGGGGCCATTTTCTCTCTGACACATCATTGGTTACATCTGCAAACTGTATACCTGCACAAAAAACCCTATTTAGTGTACATTTTATCAAGAATGCAGGCTCACACAGGCAGAACTTACTTTGATAAAAAAAAGTTCTGCTTGGATTGAGCACTATTACGTTTAAACTGTGCTCAGGAGAGGAAGCTAGGAGAAAAAAATAGGAGCTGCGTTTCTATGGGAACCAGCAGTGCCATCTCATCAATGGCTGCTAGACTGGAGGGCGTGTTTGGTAATCTGAGCTGAGAACTACTGAGCATGCCCACAAGCCAACAACCCAAGCAAATTCCTGAGGGAGGGGGCCGAGTGGGTTACAGGAGGAGAAGGAAATTAAGTGATTAAGGGGATGTTGCAGCCTTACTATTAACCTTTAAAGATTTTAAAGAGGCTGTTCACTGATTACATTTTTTTGTGTGAGAAGACAATATTGATCAGTGTATGTCAAATATTATGGCAATGGCACACAAGTGATTCAGTGCGTTTTGTCTGAGCTTGTGAGCAGGCTTTTAAATATTTTGAATAATGCCCTATGTTATCCTATGGTAATTGCCTGCACCCTTGGGTGTACTTGCTGGTCAGAAGATTATTGCATGAAAATTAGTAGTAAACAGTTGTGTGACAAAATGCAAGGAATTACACCCTTAGTCATTACTTTTAGCCAGACTTTGCAGCCAGAGCTAGCAGATCTTTTCCTTCTATCTCACCAGAGGCCCAAAGGGAAGTTGCTTACTGAAAAGGGCTATTAACTAGGGGTTGTTCAAAGCCCTTTTTTCAGTTGAGATTTCGAATAGGTCAATAGAAATAACTAGTGATGAGCCAACTGGTCCCAAACGGTGGAAAACTGGCAAAATTGACTTTTTTTTAATTACTTTTTATTTTTGACCATTTTTCGAATTTAAATCTATAGTTTCATTTTCACCTTCTCGTGTCTCCCTGGAGCCTCTCTGAGAGGGCAGTCAAGTCTATAAATTGTTCTATTTTGATACATTAGTTGATACTCTTCTCTTTAGCCCACTGGTTCTCAACCTTCCTAATGCCACGACCCTTTAATACAGTTCCTCATATTATGGTGACCCCCAACTATAGAGGAGCGGTGTCCGGTTCCTAAGACCATTGGAAATACAGTGGTGTGAAAAACTATTTGCCCCCTTCCTGATTTCTTATTCTTTTGCATGTTTGTCACACAAAATGTTTCTGATCATCAAACACATTTAACTATTAGTCAAAGATAACACAAGTAAACACAAAATGCAGTTTTTAAATGAGGGTTTTTATTATTTAGGGAGAAAAAAAATCCAAACCTACATGGCCCTGTGTGAAAAAGTAATTGCCCCCTGAACCTAATAACTGGTTGGGCCACCCTTAGCAGCAATAACTGCAATCAAGCGTTTGCGATAACTTGCAACGAGTCTTTTACAGCGCTCTGGAGGAATTTTGGCCCACTCATCTTTGCAGAATTGTTGTAATTCAGCTTTATTTGAGGGTTTTCTAGCATGAACCGCCTTTTTAAGGTCATGCCACAACATCTCAATAGGATTCAGGTCAGGACTTTGACTAGGCCACTCCAAAGTCTTCATTTTGTTTTTCTTCAGCCATTCAGAGGTGGATTTGCTGGTGTGTTTTGGGTCATTGTCCTGCTGCAGCACCCAAGATCGCTTCAGCTTGAGTTGTCGAACAGATGGCCGGACATTCTCCTTCAGGATTTTTTGGTAGACAGTAGAATTCATGGTTCCATCTATCACAGCAAGCCTTCCAGGTCCTGAAGCAGCAAAATAACCCCAGACCATCACACTACCGCCACCATATTTTACTGTTGGTATGATGTTCTTTTTCTGAAATGCTGTGTTACTTTTACGCCAGATGTAACAGGACACGCACCTTCCAAAAAGTTCAACTTTTTTCTCGTCGGTCCACAAGGTATTTTCCCAAAAGTCTTGGCAATCATTGAGATGTTTTTTTAGCAAAATTGAGACGAGCCATAATGTTCTTTTTGCTTAAAAGTGGTTTGCGCCTTGGAAATCTGCCATGCAGGCCGTTTTTGCCCAGTCTCTTTCTTATGGTGGAGTCGTGAACACGGACCTTAATTGAGGCAAGTGAGGCCTGCAGTTCTTTAGATGTTGTCCTGGGGTCTTTTGTGGCCTCTCGGATGAGTTGTCTCTGCGCTCTTGGGGTAATTTTGGTCGGCCGGCCACTCCTGGGAAGGTTCACCACTGTTCCATGTTTTTGCCATTTGTGGATAATGGCTCTCACTGTGGTTCGCTGGAGTCCCAAAGCTTTAGAAATGGCTTTATAACCTTTACCAGACTGATAGATCTCAATTACTTTTGTTCTCATTTGTTCCTGAATTTCTTTGGATCTTGGCATGATGTCTAGCTTTTGAGGTGCTTTTGGTCTACTTCTCTGTGTCAGGTAGCTCCTATTTAAGTGATTTCTTGATTGAAACAGGTGTGGCAGTAATCAGGCCTGGGGGTGACTACAGAAATTGATATTGAAATTGAAAATTGAAATTGATAAACCACAGTTAAGTTATTTTTTAACAAGGGGGGCAATCACTTTTTCACACAGGGCCATGTAGATTTGGAGTTTTTTTTCTCCCTTAATAACGTAAACCTTCATTTAAAAACTGCATTTTGTGTTCAATTATGTTATCTTTGACTAACAGTTAACGGTTTTTGATGAGCAGAAACATTTAAGTGTGACAAACATGCAAAAGAATAAGAAATCAGGAAGGGGGCAAATAGTTTTTCACACCACTGTATGTGTTTTTCGATTGGTTTTAGGCGACCCCTGTGAAAGGGTTATTTGACCTCCAGGTTGAGAACCGCTGCTTTAGCCCTAAAGAGCATAAACCCAGAGATGCTGCTGGGAAATTTATCAGCTAATGTAACCTTGGGGGGAAGGTGTGTGACTGGGGTGGGGGGTCCCAGACACCAGTCAGACACGGATACTGTAGGGTAAGATAAAGGGGTAAAGGAAAAAGCAGACAATAAAGCTGGTAAGTCAGTGAGGACATAAGCAGAAGTTTCAATGCACAAAGGAACAGTAGTTGAGAAGATGGGAGAGCAAAAAGCAGCATGGGAGAGAGAGATAACCTGCAGTGCTGGCATTTCCTAACTTCCTACAACTTAACTGCTCGTCTCTTTTCTCACTATGTAAGTCACGGTACAGCTGCACAGGAACTGGATAGACTGGAGAGTGAACTCTGAACCTCCCACTAGCCTACTCAATCTCCACATAGCTGAACTGCGACACTTTGAGAGAGAAAAAAAAAGTTGTAGAAAGTTAGAAAATGGCATCAGTGAAGGTTATGCCTAAATTAGAGAATTAGCTGAAACAAGAAAAAAAAGAGAAATGAAAATATAAAACTGAAAGCAGAGAAAGAAGAACTGGTGAATAAAGGTAAGGTGGATACCAGAATAAAATGCTGAAAAGGGATAAAGAAGGGAAAAAATAAAATGTAGAAGTTTAAGGCCAGTGACAATCAAGGAGATTAGTTGTCCCCATACGATTAATCTCATCTCGTGATGGCTACTAATCTCTTCTGAATGCTTTCCTACCGGTGGTAATGTAAATCACCAGTAGGAAAACGTGTCAATTTGGCTTTCTGAAGTCACCTGAAGATTCCTGGCAATGAAACTTCGTCAACTTCAGAAAGCTGAAGCGTCACATATGTTTTCCTATGTATCCGCCAGTATGAACACATTCAGAGATTATCCCAGGGCGACTAATCTCCTCATGTGTTACTGACCTAAAAAGCACAAGGAAAAAGAACATATGCAGATGATAAAGGAGGGGAAAAGGTTACTGGGAAAGAAGTAGAGAAGAGATGAAGAAGGGTTATACAGGTAACATAGTAACATAGTAACATAGTAAGTTGGGTTGAAAAAAGACATACGTCCATCAAGTTCAACCATAATGCCTATACCTAACCTGCCTAACTACAAGTTGATCCAGAGGAAGGCAAAAAACCCCATCTGAAGCCTCTCTAATTTGCCTCAGAGGGGAAAAAATTCCTTCCTGACTCCAAGATGGCAATCGGACCAGTCCCTGTATCAACTTGTACTAAGAGCTATCTCCCATAACCGTGTATTCCCTCACTTGCTAAGAATCCATCCAGCCCCTTCTTAAAGCTATATAATGTATCAGCCAGTACGACTGATTCGGGGAGGGAATTCCACAACTTCACAGCTCTCACTGTAAAAAATCCTTTCCGAATATTTAAATGGAACCTCCCTTCTTCTAAACGGAGTGGGTGCCCTCGTGTCCGTTGGAAGGACCTACTGGTAAATAAAACATTAGAGAGGTTATTATATGATCCCCTTATATATTTATACATAGTTATCATGTCACCTCTTAAGCGCCTCTTCTCCAGTGTAAACAGACCCAACTTGGCCAGTCTTTCTTCATAACCGAGACTTTCCATACCCTTTACCAGCTTAGTTGCCCTTCTCTGGACCCTCTCTAGCTCAATAATGTCCCGTTTGAGCACTGGAGACCAAAACTGAACAGCATATTCTAGATGGGGCCTTACCAGTGCTCTGTAAAGGGGAAGAATAACCCCCTCCTCCCGTGAATCTATACCCCTTTTAATACAGCTCAGAACCTTGTTTGCCCTTGCAGCTGCTGCCTGGCATTGCTTGCTACAGCCAAGTTTATTATCTACAAGGACTCCAAGATCCTTCTCCATTATGGATTTGCCTAGTGCAGTCCCATTAAGGTTATACGGGGCTTGCATATTTTTACATCCCAGGTGCATGACCTTACATTTATCCACATTAAATCTCATCTGCCACTTAGCTGCCCAGATTGCCAGTTGGTCAAGATCCTGCTGCAGGGATGTCACATCCTGGATAGAATTGACTGGTCTGCAGAGTTTTGTGTCATCTGCAAACACTGATACATTACTCATAATACCCTCCCCTAAGTCATTTATGAACAAATTAAACAAAAGTGGACCCAGTACAGAACCCTGAGGGACCCCACTGAGAACCTTACTCCAAGTAGAGAATGTGCCATTAACAACCACCCTCTGTACCCGATCCTGTAGCCAGTTTTCTATCCATGTGCAAACGACTTCACTAAGACCAATAGACCTTAGCTTAGAAAGCAGTCGTTTGTGGGGAATGGTATCAAATGCTTTGGCAAAATCCAAATAGATTATATCTACTGCATCCCCACTGTCCAGCTTCTTACTTACCTCATCATAAAAAGCAATTAAATTGGTCTGACATGACCTGTCCTTCATAAAGCCATGCTGATTACTGCTCATAATGCCATTCTCCACTACATAATTTTGAATGTGATCCCTTAACAAGCCTTCAAATAACTTGCCCACCACGGATGTCAAACTTACAGGCCTATAATTGCCAGGCTGAGATCTTATTCCCTTTTTAAATATGGGAGTGACATTCGCCTTCTTCCAATCACTAGGTACCATACCTGATGAAAGAGAGTCTGAGAATATCAGAAACAAGGGCCACTGCAATTCTGCCCCTAGTTCTCTCAGTACCCGAGGGTGTATTCCATCTGGCCCAGGTGCCTTGTTTACATTTATCGTGTGTAACCCTTTAAGCACCATATCCTGTGCCAACCACTGTGTAGTTGGAGCTGAGGCAACAGTGAAGCTATTGGGTGAGACTTGGCCCACTGGCTCCTCTACTGTATACACAGAAGAAAAGAACTGGTTAAGCACATCTGCCTTTTCTGTATCCGCTGTAACCATATTGTTATTATAACTCAATGGGGCCACACCCTCAACCTGCATCTTTTTACTATTAATATACTTAAAAAACTTTTTGGGGTTAGTCTTGGCCTCGGCCGCGATGCGCTCCTCATTTTCTATCTTTGCCTTCCGGATTGCTGTTTTACAACACTTGTTATAGTGTTTATATTCATTAAACGCAGCTACTGTCCCCTCTGACTTATATTTCTTAAAAGCTTTCCTTTTTTTCCCTATTAACTTCTTTACCTCAGAGTTAAGCCACATGGGGTGATTCTTAACACTTCTACTTTTTCTTATTAATGGAATGAATTGAGAACAGTAATGATTTAATATCATTTTAAATGACAACCATTTCTGCTCTGTATTTTTATCAGAAAACATAATGCCCCAATCTATGCCCTGAAGCGCTGCCCTTAAGGAGCTAAAATTTGCCTTCCTAAAATTCAGGTGTTATAGAGAACATAACAGAAGAAGAAAAAAAAAGGAACATTGAGAAAAAAATTAATCTGCAGAATTGGATTGGAGAGCAGATTGGAAAATGGTAAAGGGTAATATATATTAAATAATATAAAATACGCAGGGGTTGTGCTGTGCACATAATACAGACTGTCTGAAAAGCTGAATTGTTTCCATTTTAGGGTCCCCTACATGTCACATACTTGTGTAAATCTATGAATATTGGGCATCAAAGTTTTTTTAAAATAGTAGACAAAACTATAAAATGTTAGAGGGTGGGTTTTGGTGGGTGAGGCTTATTAAGAATTAATTAAGAGGAGAAGAAATAAGCAATGGTAAAGATCACGTTAAAAAAACCAGAAAAAATGATTTGCCAAGAAAGAACATACATACATACAGATAATTAGACAAATAATTGTTGGGTTTGAAGGATAAGTGGGTCAATGGGGGTACCTACTTCTTAGACACCATTCAGGAACCCTTACCTTGGGCCCAGGACAGTATTTTCCAGGCTACCGTCATACTCCCCTAGCTTCCAAATTATCCCTTAGGAACAGTAACACCAAAAAAATGAAAGTGTTTTAAAGTAATTAGAATATAATGTATTGTTGCCCTGCACTGGTAAAATTAGTGTGTTGGCTACAGAGACTCTACTATAGTTTATATAAATAAGCTGCTGTGTAGCCATGGGGGCAGCCATTAAAGCTGGAAAAAGGGAGAAAAGGCACAGGCACATAGCAGATAACAGATAAGCTCTGTAGAATATAATGGGGTTTTATCTGTTATCTGCTAAGTTACCTGTGCCTTTTCTCATTTGAATGGCTGCCCCCATAGCTACACAGCAGCATTGTTTATATAAACTATAGTTGTCCTTCTAAGGCAAACACACCAGTTCTACCAATGCAGGGCAACAGTATATTATACTGTAATTACATTTATACACCGTCATATTTTGGTGTTACTGTTCCTTTAAGCTTCTAGAGACTAGGCACATGCTCAGTACAGAATTCCATGGAAATGCACATGTTTTAGACCAGTGCTGTCCAACTTCTGTTGTACCGAGGGCCGGAATTTTTCCGACCTACGTGGTGGAGGGCCGATAATGGAAGCCAGTTTTGACCACTCCCCTTTTTGAAACCGCACCCACTTGAAACCACACCCATGTTATCACATGACCATACCCATTTTAATGGTTGTAGTACAGCAAAAACCTGCCATACTCTGCCTGCCCTACCCTGCCTGTGTGTGTGCCATACTCTGCCTGCCCTACCCTGCCTGTGTGTGCCATACTCTGCCTGCCCTACCCTGCCAGTGTGCCATACTTTCACTGTGTGTGCCATACTTTCACTGTGTGTGCCATTCTTGGCTGGTTTGTGCCATACTCTGCCTGCCCTACTCTGCCTGTGTGTGCCATACTCTGCCTTCCCTACCCTGCCTGTGTGTGCCATACTCTGCTTGCCCTATGCTGCCTGTGTGTATGGCACACACAGGCAGCCTACAGTGACACAATGCTGGCACTGCTCCTACAGTCTGCACAATAACTATATATTAAAAAACTTTTTAATTGCAGTACCACCTCAGTATATGTTCTTTTTGTAGTATGCAGGGATTATTTGTGGGTTTCTACTGCTCCTGAGGTGTGAACAGGGGAACAATGGGGGTGATTACAGCCTGAGCCTGAGGTGTGAACACTGCAGGGGGTGAACAATGCAGAGATTAATAGGTGTGAACAACACAGGGGATTACATATTTAAACAATACAGCCTGATTACAGCCTGAATCTGAGGTGAGAACCATGCAGGGGGGCAGTTAATCACAGTACTGATACCATTTAAATCTTACACTAAGGTAAGCCATCAAAGCAGCCAGACAGGTGGGGGGCCACACAGAGGGGGGTCGCGGGCCGCCAGTTGGACAGCACTGTTTTAGACCACAAAGTCTGACTAAGACACAGTGGTTGCACAGGCCTGGGGTTAAGAGGTAAGCAATTAGAATCAAGGGGGGGGGGAGGCTGGAACCCTACAGTGGCTTTTGTTTTTCTTGTCATTTAAATGCATTCTTACTCTGTCTCTCTTATTTTCCTTTCTAAAATCTTAGTGTGCTGTATAGTCAGATGTGTCAGAAAAGCCTGTTTTATTTTAATAATAAAGACAAGGTGAAGCAAATGCCCTGATGTTAACTATGCAGCACTTATTGCCTTCTGCAAAATAACACTTGCTGCTACAGTTTTGACACTGATTGACTACTGTACAAAATAGCAGAAAACCTTCCTGTTAAAAGTTATGGGAAAAAAAAAAAAAAAAAAAAAGAAATTAACAATGCCAATGCAAACTTTCCATTTACTGAGCGGTTTTATTGCCTTTTTAAGAAAAAGTCTTGTAAAATATAAATACAAAGGCAGGTGGTTTACTTACAAAGTTTAAACACAGATCTCAAAACATTGCACACACATCTCAGGAATTTTTTTTGTGTATATATATACAATTTAACCCAACCATAATTCTTTATGTTACAATCTGAATATTTTACAAGTTACAAGGGAAAAAATAGTTCAAAGCATTTTTCATTTTTAAATTAGAGTATAATATGTCTGAATGTATGTATATATTTATATATGTATAGCGATGCATCAGTCTGATGTGTGTGATATATAAACAGACATCGTACACACACAGACACACAGCGCATCTAACTGAAGTGTGAAAAGTAAAATTTTAAATTAGAATACAAAAATTCAAAACACATTTCAGTGGATTTATATATATATATATTTATATTTCCATCTATATTACAAAAGAAATCTGGATTACATCCAATATTACCCAAGGCAGGTAATTCTGTAAACATAAAAATGTCGCGAAGTGCCTCTCCTTGATCCACATGACTTTGAATTCAGTACAAATTATAAAGTATCTCCCGTGCATTCAGTGCTTTGAAAAAGTCAAATGTATTAAAATAATAACAATAATAATAAAATAAAGTGTTACAGATTAAAACAAAATGTTACTCCCCAAAGCAAATGTGCACCGAATGATTAGGCTATTCAGGTCTCTATAAATTGATTTAGGGTTTCTGAGAAGGAAAAACAAAAAAAAGGTCCCATTTAAGGATATATCACTTGTCTGTACACTGAAACCTCTATTATAGTGTTTCCTTAGTATGAAACATATTCACAAATAATGGATCAGTATTATAGTACACATTATGGGGGGTCTGGCTGTTTAACAGCTGCTGTAAGTAGTTTCATTTTCAGGGTCTATCCATTCAATTGAAGACCCCAATAAAGTCTGCAGTTCGTTTGTGAATTCTACAAGATCCACCATTTCCCTGCTGTCTGGACTGAATCCTTCAAGGCCTTCTGGAGAAGAGAAGAGTTGACTTAATGACACTTGTTTGTAGAATTCCGCCTCAGTAATAGTGACTATCTCAAGGTGAGGATTCTCAGCAGTAAATGTCTGTGACGACATCTTCAGTCTCTTTGTCACCTCTGAAAGCAGCATCCAGTTTCTGGGCCTGTGTGAAGAAAAGGAAGAGACATTTAGATTTAGCACACTTGGTATATGTCATTCCAGCAGTAGAAGTCTACACAGGCTATACCCATATCTCACACAATAATTAGCGTATTATAAATAGTACACCTTTACAGACCTATGTTACAAGTGTTTTATGCAACCCCACCGCCCCTCAACTGTAGTTAAAGACAAACAACCATTACTTCCTGCTGTCCCCCTGGATACTGGGAGTTGTAGCTGAACAGCTGCAAGCTGAATAATGTGGCACTATGGGACTATACAAATTTGGGATAATGCAATATTATCAAAATTATGGAGTGATATACTCTCAGGAATAAATTAATTGTGTGGTAAGCAAAACACTCCTTTGTAAGTATACATAGATGCATGCTAGCCATGTCTTTGAATATTCGTGAGAGGTTGCTGCTCTTAAGACAATGAATGGTGCAGTCATTTAAGCTGAAATCTGGGTGTTCTAATGAACAATTTCAATGTAGCTATTCCTGCTAGCTGGCACTCCTATTAGACAATCAGTAAGCGGAGGGGTAGAGGCCTGACATTTCATAAATGTGTACTCCTTAATCCTATGGCAGTCTCGCTCATGTTGCCATAGTGATATCCAGGCTATAGTATTGTCAAGGCCTTCATTTCTAATAATGGTGTTCAAGCTCCTATTAGATTGAGTTTGGAAACAAAAGCCTGGCTGTGTTTTCAATTGGAAATGCTACGTATATATGAATGAAGGTTTTTTTGGAAAAAAATATGTTGCATGTTTCTAGTGCTTTTGTAGTCAAATACAATGAAGATATAAAAGATATAAGAGAGAAAAATATGGTAGAAACTTAGAAAGGAGCATATATACAGTGGTCATTTCCAATGATACATATGGATTAAAAAAAAAAAAAAAAAAAAAAAAAAAAGACTGCTCTCTATCAAGCTTTTATTGTGACAGTGGTTGAGTCTGAATGCATCAGGCCCCTTCATCTTAAACTCCCAGGGAAATATAGGGAGAGAAAACAAGGAACAGAAACTAAAAGGTCCCCCAACGGCTTAACCTTTAAATAGCTTGAAATTAACAAGAACAACAGTTGGCAAAGGATAAACATGCGGCCAGCTTGAATGCAGAGACACAAAAGGACAATGCTTTTCAGCTGGCCCATTGTACTGATCATTGCATGCACACAGAGTCCCATTCAAGTCTATTTAGTTAAAGCTGCCCTTGCACTGACTGCATTAAACAAGATGCTGATTGAGAAAACCATTATCCTGTGGGTTGTTAGGTTTGTAGCATAAATCAATTCTCTCCTGTATAATTTACACAGGTAACTAAAATGATTTTGGAATATGTGACTAAGTGAGAAAACCATTTTCTTTAAAAAAAAATAAAGGCTAAAGAAAAAAAAAATAATACCTACAGCATAAAAAATACCATTAAAAAAATACTAAAGATTAAGTAAACCTCCCTAGTCATTTTTACTTTTATCCCAAACAAACAGGTACCTGTGCCACACTACCCAATACATCACCCCAACTCCTCCTTGTAGTGTCCCCTGAATGCCAGAGCTGTGGTGTTGCAGGTGGCCTTTTTCAGCCACCATATCTCTCTTCTCATGTTTAAATCCACTGGGACCACAGGTTGGATTCCAGTGGACATTTGCCTACTTGCCAACCACCATTATCCAACCTGGGAATGTAAGTGATGTTGGCAGTGCCTATGTTTGGCAACATGGCAGCACAGCTCTGCAGGTTGGAAGGCTCTTGCTTTCATTCTTGTATGCTCCTCACCTGCAGTTCATACTGACAGACAAAATTCAACTGACATTCAGAAACACGGTATACAAAATGACAGGCAACTTACCCCTGTGAAAGAGACACCTGAATGTTATAGCAAGGCAAAAGAGGGCTGTCTGAGAACTCAAATTCAAAGGCATCCATATAACCATCATCTTCCTCATCTGGCCCAGGAGGATTGGCCAAAATGTCAAATCCACTCTCTTCTTTAAGGTCTGGGTAAAGAAAAATATTCTGTGTTCAGTCTTTTAAAATTTAATTTTTTTTTAAATGTTTGCAGACAAAGATCTTAATTAAGGGTTTATTAGGAGACCACAAGAAAGCTATAACATTAAGAGATTAAGGGTCAGAAGGTTGTGGTATTTCCATAACTGAAATTGGTGGGGGGTGGGTGAGCTTAAATAATCAACCTCTTCAGTGCTGCAGATTGTGAATCTACTCTAAAATACCATAGAGCCACAGATTTTATGTTTCCTGATTCTTATTTCTTCTATTTCGTGCCATGTATTTACTGGCAGCAAGTGGCAAGGCAACATCAAAGACTGCCACCACACAGGGCTAAAAGTGATTTTACTGCATTGACCACAGTAACAAGATATTTTAATGTGGAAATAGAATTTTACCTAGAATTTTACCTTTCAAAACTAGTTGGCGCTTGTAAACCGGCAACTCATGAATTAGTTCTCTCCTTTATCTTGCCTACCTTGTAACCAATATCAGACTGTGAATCTGTATAATTAAAATATTTAATAGATATATTTCTGTTTGGGCCATCTTCTTACATTTATCTTTTAAGTTCTGGTTTTACTTTGGGATAAAAATTACTACTACTATCTGTAAAAATGGCCCCATTATTGGAGCTCCCTATAGATCCTATCAGGTCCTGTCCCTGTTTTAAATGAGGGGTGGGCTTGTCCTAAGAGTCTTTGCCAGAAGCACAGCCAATCACAGCCCTGCAGTGGCACAAGCACAGACAGGCTTCAGTTCCATATCAGGTCAGCCTAGCTGCTGATTGGTTCAGTGTGCTGAATACTGCCGGCTCCCCTGTACAGCCTGGGAAAGGAGGAAGTGGAACAGATGGGCGGGACTAGTGGGGTTTTGGGAGAATTTCTCAATAAATCAGTGCGAAACACAACAAAGTACAATCCTTATATATTAAGAGGAGTAATGCACTGGTACATTTAGTTTTTACAGGATATGCTTCCTTTAAGAAGCCAGATAGTTCCACTGACAACTGAAAGTCACACCCAACCACACCATCCTGGGCTTGTTAGCAGGAGGACCACACAGCAATGTTCTATTTAATTCCTTTTTGGCTATGTGAAAAAATAACTAATTAATGCGCATATTTAACATTTGTGTGCGCATTGGCCTTAAAATTTGTGTGAGAGAATATGCATATGACCCCATCCGAGTCAGCAGGGAATAGGGGAAAGGTTCATACCTAAAGGTGCGGCAGATTTAAAAGGTACAATTTTAAGTGTACAGTCCCAGTACAGCATATGCAATCATGTACACATATGTCACTGCTGTCATACCTTTACAATTGTTTTAAACTTTAAATATGTAGCTGAGCTATTGTTCTCATTGCCTTATTTAGCAGAAATGCTTCCCTGCGGTGTCCTTCTCTCAGACATCTTAACTTTTAACGGATTCCTAAAATCTTTGCATATATCTTTCAGTGTTACCATACACGGTCTTATAAACTTTTTCTTTTTTTATCAAATGCATTCTACGCATTATTTATTCAACAGCAAATAATAAAAAATATTCTTACCGCAAACCGAGCTTCCATAAAAATCCCATGACAATCCAGGGTCATCACAGCTGCGCCCTTGCAGGTCAGTTAAATACTCTATGGGAACAGAGATCACAAAGACATTGATCAGAACAAAAGCAAGCTGCTGGATGTCACATTTTTCTTCATTATAATTATGGAAGAGCTCTAGGCATCTCTCCCGTCTCAAAGTCCTGTCTAGGACATACACGTTCTGGGAAGAAATGCAGTAATTGGGTATCTCCCATTTGTTTTTCAACAAAAACGTTCTTCTTACACATCCTTCTGCATTGAAAGAAAGCTGCAGTCAACGGTTTCCTATTGAACTCTAGAAAGGGAGCTTGTGATCACAGACAGCTATTCCTGCTTAAATGTTGGGTGAACCACTTGTCACTTGACATGTGCTCCTAATATTGTGCCTTGTAAATCAACATAATCATTTACATTTCTTCTAAATGGGAAAAGCTTACCTTAAAATTAACTATAGACACATGTTCTAATGGCTTATGCTTGCAATTTGGAACGAGAGGGGCCCTGAAAGGACTATATTGATCAACAATAAGAGCCGTAAGCCTAAAGACAATTTTCAAATGGACTAATTTTATTATTACTCTTTTTTGCAGCTCCCTTGTTTTCAATTACACTACATCTGTTTGCCAAAATCATATTCTAGCAACCCTGAAGGTGTCCAAATAAATGGACTGAAAAAAATAAAACATCGTCCTAGTCTCACTGAATACTAGTTGCTAGGGCCACTGAACCAGACAGCATTTTAAATTCCGGGATGAAGACAATTACAGTGCACAATAATAATACAAACAATAAATAATTTGATCGTTTGGCCCTGGGCGGCAATGGGGCAGTCGGTTCGGGGACAGCATCAACGAGCCGATGCGGTCCCCGATCCGACTGAATTTTCTAACCTGCTCGATATCTGCCCAATTTTAGGCCAGATATTGTTCGGCCAGGCCCCTCGGTTCTGCCCCTACACGGGCCGATAAGCTGCCGAATAGGTCCAGCTGCTATCGGCCTGTGTATGGGGAACTTTAGTGTAACAACTTCAAAGACAGCAGGTGGCCCATATCTGCCTATCTTTAAAAGTGTGTTCATATAATGTAGCTCCACACTAAACAAAGGAATGCAAAGGGATAAATAGATAAATAAAATTTCTCTCACTCACTATAGCGTCATTGTTACGAATGATTGAGGATCTAATACTTGAAGATATGCTAATGTTTGTTTTGGGTCTAGACCAAAGATTCCTTCAGAAATAAGTAGCTTGACAATGAATAGCCAAAACATTTTACAGTCCAATGAACTAAGCATTTGACAGCAGGGGCAGCAGAGATATTACATGGAAGCCACAGAGCTATTAAACCTGCGGGTTATACCAGGTTTCAGTCCAGTGGCTGGGATTTCTCATTATACGACAGCTAAGATCACATCCTTTCGCTGCCTAATTTAGCTGTCTTTAGCAGGCAGGAAAAAAAATTGCAGTCACATCTGCACAGCGAGTATGCCAGAAACTGTCTCCCGCTGTCTTTTAATCGGAAAATGCCCTTGATAAGACTGAATGTGCATGTACTTTTAACTTAGAGGAAGCGCCACAAAAAGCATTGATCCGCTATCTGCTAAAGAAAGATGCAGACGCTTCTCCACAGCCCTTCTAAGTGACTAGCCACAGCAGATTAATCCTGTACCATAAGATTTTAAGATATGAACTCATATTTAAAGGCACATAAACAGTGTAAAAGTCAATAACTGTAAATTCTCTTGCTGTCTGTGGTGTTTGAATTAATTACAAATGTAAAGTCCCTTCTGGAGCTGATACAGAAACACAAAATGCATGGTATTGGTTTCTGTATCAGTGGTGCCTAAATACACAGTCTCAGTAAAGAACATATTTACATCATTATCTGCATGCGGATTTCATGACAAGGATTCCATTTTGTTTCTAAGTGAAATATTTCCATGTCGGATTAAGAATGCTTGTTACATCAGCCCCAAACAACATAGTCCACAAGCAGATTTCTTGTGTTTATATTTAACTAGGAAGTAAAATGCCATTAAGAGAGAAGAAACTTACCTGTTAAGAAAGTTTCCATTGCTTCACTGTGTGTCATTTTTGCAATTGTCCTGCCTGAGTAGGTTGCCAGTGTGGGGTCAGCTCCATAAGACAACAACAATCGTACAATTTCTAGGTGGTCATTCTCCACTGCATCATGGATTGGTCTATTAAAATGTATTATATAAATAAATATTATATGAAATTGGCACCTATTTTATTATAAGAGAGGTCATTAAACCTTGTGACACTATTAAATTGACTAATCTCAACTGTCCTTAACATTCTGGGAAATTCAGGCTTGCCAAAGAGATTATAGCAAGACTTCATATTTATTACTTGAGACGAATTATTACAAAAATGTAAGTGATGATTTTAGAGATTTTTTTTGCTGAAGGATAATGCTTGTTTCAGACATTGGTCTTACTGTTTAAAGCTAACAAGATTTAAGGGGCAAAAGCTGAGAGAGTTACTTTTTTCTGGAACCTTCAAATGCCACAGGGTAGATAGAAGATGCAGAATATATGCAACAAGGCTCTTATCAACAATTAAGGTTCCATTGCTGTTTAAAAAAAAGAAGCAAACATGGCAATGGCCTACTAACCTGGTTCCATCTTGAGCACTGCAGTTGACATCTGCCCCATGCTCCAGAAGGTGCCTTACAATGCTCAGCCAGCCCCGAGCACAGGCCTCATGTAGTGCACAGTAGCCTGCATTGTCTCTGTGGTTTACATCACATGACTTGCTTTCCAAGCAATACAAGACAACTTCCTGAAAAAAATAAAAACAGGACATGATTCTAGTGTGAACATCAAATGACTTTGGCTAAAAATAATAGCTTGTAAATGCAACCAACTTTTGTAGAGTACAGATCTATTGAAACATTGCTAATTATGGGCCAAAATGAAATTGCAAAAATTTAAAGTTTTTCTCCTAATATACATTTAGTAGAAATGTTATTATTTAAAGATCAGTATTGTTCAGTTGTACAAACAGAAATTTTAGATAGAAATGTGACTACAGAATTACAGGTCTGTCTAGGGATAGTGACTGTCGACGCCCTGTGTATAGCAGCCCTAAAAGCAACCTTGGACGATCATGACAGAAAACTTTTTAAAGGACCATGATACCTGTCACAACCCCTACAATAATGGGCAAACATCTCATTTAAACATAAATCCAGCTTTAACCAAGCTGCGTAGACACAGCTTTCTGAATATAAAAGAGAGAAAGCCTTCACATGCGTATTTGCCGATAGATTTGAATGGCTCATAGGGAGTTATGCAAAGTAGTTTATGGCCGAGAAGTTCTGAAGCGGGGTGATTTGCATGCAAGCAAACCCATATCTAAGCTGCATATCTTGTGGCCTGCCATTTCTGAGAAACTACAAGATCCAGGAAACCTGCACTAGCGATCTATAAAGGTTAAAAAGAGTGCTCAGAGACGAGCCGCATGTTGATTCACTGCCTGCCGCTGTGGCTTGTTATTAATCAGCAGGAGGAGGGAGGGCTGAGGAATAGCTCAAGAGCATTTATTCATTCTGATTCACACCGAGCAGGGAGCGCACGCTAATCTGTGCTCTGGGCACACCTGACCCGAGAGTCGGTAGCTAGGATACAGCATGAAGCCTTTCGTTTAGTCAGGCTGCGCATGTTAGAACACACTGAGAAGCAGCAAGCAAATTAAATGCACGTCCCAGCCAAGGAAAGAGATACGCCTGGGTCACATGTCAGGATCAGTTGCGGGCATCCTTATGGTACCAACAGGCAGATCAGCTTTCTGACAAGCAAGGGGATAAGTAGGGACACCAGAACAGCTCTTTCTACCTTGTTGCTGCAGCAGCTACACAGAATAATGGGACAAGTCTAGTACAGAAAAACTGTAGGAAAAGCCGAGGAAAGAAGCAAAATCAAAAAAGAAAACTTTAACAAACCCTTATGCTGCCCAAGACAGAGTATTTGCACGAAACAGTCAAAGTTTTCATTTTATTTTACTATTATATTTTGAATGGTATTGTGGAATGTGCAGTAGCAGTTGCCACGAGAAAGCAATGATATCCTGCAGATGCAACTACATTTCTATGATCTGTGAAACAGCTGCCAACAAATATCATTCAGTGAACTTATTTGCCCTGTTTTCACCACCTTAATCTCATAAAATGTTCTCTGTCTTAAACAGATGGTTGTGTGTGTGGGGATATCAGACGAGGGAGATTAAAATGTTTATAGATTAAAGATCTAAAAGAAAGTATGACTCCAGAGGAAAGTCAGACTCCAGAAATAGAAACTCTGTTAAAGTAGTAAGGGGATCCATGGTAAGATAAGTCAAGCTTGATGGCCCCCACATGTGTGTCTGGTTGCAGTTTATAGGTTTATGATAAATTTCATATTAATTTTAAACAAAAGGATGAAAATCACATGAACAAAGATATAAAGTAAAATAAAATCAATATAGAAGCTAGCTTGCCTCATATCCAAGACGTGCAGCTCTCTGCAAAAGAGTTTCCCCAGCATTTTTGTTGACAATCAAGCGGCGTGCTTCTGGTGGCATGGGTCGACTTGGTGTAGCCTCCTGAACAGTATTGGGTAGAGGTAAAGATAATGATGGTGTCTGTATTGCAGGAGCCATTTGCTCTTGGGTTTTGACTGGGGAATCATCGGAACTGCCTTCTGCATGTTTTTTGTGTCCCCTTAAGACAACCTGTCAACCAGCAGGAGGAGAGAAAATTCTGTGTTTAGATCCTAATGTAGGAGGGTATATGAAAGCAAGAATGAAAAGGTAATAAGTCACATTCAAATGTTCTCTATAAGTGCTTCTAGAACAGAGCTTATTCAGTTGGGCTTATGCTGAAAGGGTAAATGAAGGCATCTGAATTGCCAAGAAAAAAAAATTATATTATAAAATATTTTTTTTTTTCTTGGCAATTCAGATGCTTTCATTTACTCTTCCGGGTAAAGGGTCCCTGATTCCAATCTGTGGAATCAGGGATGTCTGTATTAAAAAAAAAAAAAAAAATTCTATATAATTTTTTTTTTTTTTTTTTTTTTTTTTTTTTTTTTTTTTTTAAATACAGACATCCCTGATTCCACAAATTGAAAGCAAGCCAACCTACTCACAAGAACTATTTCCCAACCCCTTTAGGTTAACAGTGTAATGCAACCCCTTACTCACATTGTTCAATTGTAAAGTAATGGACTCTGGAAGTTGATATACCTCAGCTTTTTAGGGTCGGTGATGGGCAGACACTCTGGAAAGCAGTAATGACTTCAAGTCCTAGAATCTCTCTCTTCACAATGAAACAAGGTAAGGTAGGAGTTGCATTACACTGTTAGCCTATTAGGCATGGGCAGTCTTATCATGGTGTGCCCAACTAAATGAGCTCATGTCAAAAAGGTGGGTTAGTCGTTTAGGATTCATTTCTGGAGTGCATGAAAATGGGATAACTGCTGAACAAAAATATCAATAAAGAAATGTGTTTGAAATTGCACTCTCTATAGCAGAGAATGGGGATGTGGAACCTTTGGTAATCCAGCTGGAGCACAGTGCTCTGCCTCCTCCCTCACAAGACATACTTGGGAGTTACATATTGTCCACAACTGAAGAACTAACGGTCACCTATCTTTGTGTAAAGAAAAAGTAAGCAGGGAGACAGCACTGGTTCTCAAATATACCCTGGCAAATATAATCCGATTCAACATGGCTTCTAGATGTTCATGAAGAAGTAGGAAATATTAGATATCCATAAAGTAAGTGCCCTTTAACTTGTACTGCAATGTATTTAGCAGAGAGTCAGGCATCATTTCCCAACTCAGATGATTGATAGCGGTTTTATAGAATAATATGTTGCAGTCCTCCTTAGCCTAATTCTGCACTCATTGCACTTCCAACAATTACACATTGGAAGAAAAAAAAAAACCTCTGAACTGTAGCCCACTGTTTTCTTGATTAGTGGGACAACAGGCTTTTGCTTTAAGATGTGGCAGAGTGCATCTCCTATGGATTGCAGAGTATTTCTTATTAGCATATTTTGTCATTTTAATGTATGTCTGTGACTTGTAATGTTAAAACAAAAGAAAAATTGCCTTAACTCGCACACCCTCAGCTCTCCGGACAATTTCACCGCTCGGTGCACACTGCTGGAGGGATCGGCACCCTCCCAAAACTCAGTATAGAAGAATTAGCACTGGCACTCTGGAGCTGTATACGGGACAAGCCCTTTAAAAATCTTTATTACGGAACTGCAACGTTTCGAGGCACAAAATAGCCCCTTTATATGCTTGATAAAGGGGCTATTTTGTGCCTCGAAACGTTTCAGTTCCGTAATAAAGATTTTTAAAGGGCTTGTCCTGTATACAGCTCCAGAGTGCCAGTGCTAATTCTTCTATATTGTAATGTTAAAACACCACAGCTAACTGAAGCAGGATTACTCATATATAGTTACATAGGGTTGAAAAAAGACCAGTGTCCATCAAGTTCAACCCATCCAATTAAACCCAGCACACTTAACCCACACCTACCAATCTATACACTCACATACATACACTATATATACAACCACTAGTACTAACTGTAGATATTAGTATCACAATAGCCTTGGATATTCTGATTGATCAAGAACTCATCCAGGCCCCTCTTAAAGGCATTAACAGAATCTGCCATTACCACATCACTAGGAAGGGCATTCCATAACCTCACTGCCCTCACCGTGAAAAACCACCTATGCTGCTTCAAATGGAAGCTCCTTTCCTCTAATCTAAAGGGGTGACCTCTGGTGCGCTGATTGTTTTTATGGGAAAAAAAGAACATCCCCCAACTGCCTATAATCCTACTCAAAACTGCAAAACTGATTGGCTACTGGTTATTAAACATTTTTCCATTGTTAGTAAATGTGCCTGTGTGTGGGTCTGTGCCTGTGTAGATACTGACCTGCACTCGGCATGCTTCACCAATATATAAGAATAAGATATTTCTAAATATCTAGAATACAGCATTGGATAAATAATATACAAGAAGGGGGCACATTAACTCTTACATTTCTTGACTGACTGCTCTTTACTGTGATTTATATGATTACCCCACATATAAAGCCCCTTATTTTATTCATTCATACTACCAAATTAAAGATAAAAAGAAGTCTACCTTCTCATCTGTGCTGTCATCCCCACTGACTGACAACTTTTTCCTTCTCCTCTCTTGTGGTGCCAGGTGCTTTGTCTTGCACTGGCGTTTTCCAGAGGGCTTCTCACAGTCTGTGTAATCTTCAAGCAATGACGTGTCTTGGAGACCCCCCTCTTCATCGGCATTCTGCACATTTGACTTGCGACCATCTCTGATCTTCTGCTGTTTGGATCCCAACCGAGGGACTAGGGTGGAATGTGTCTGATTCTGTTGCTTGCTGCTTGGGCAGCCAGATGTAAATCCTTTAGGGTGCAGAGGAACAGAGGTGTCTGAACAGAAGAGCAGGGAATATGGAAAAGGGGGATAAAAAATGAAAAAAGCAAAGTTAAAAGCAGCACAGATGGAAAACATACATGAATATGTATTCTCACTGAATAATCCTTCCTAAGTCTGCTATTCCCATCACATTAATAATTAAACAGCAATTATCTCACTTCCAAAGCATAAATAAAAATATATCAGATCAGCCTGAGTTTCCTGCAGGCATTTGCTACCTTCTTCAGGGATGTCAGTTTTTATGCTCTCCAGGCCACTTGTGCATTTACTTTCGGGTTTCTTCTTGATTGACTGCTCTTCCTCCCATGGTCTCAGTTTATTTTCAGTCTCTGAAACCACTCTGATTTCACTTGAGTCCCTTCTGCATTGCTGGCCGAGTTCCCTGAGATGCTGCAGGTGTCGTTGCTTTTTAGGGTGGAGTCCAGTTAACTCTATACAGACTTTGAGATTGGTAACTTCATTAGAATGGGACTCTGCAAGAGCCTTTGATGAACAGTCTACCAGATCATTTCCACAGTAGTCATCTAGCAGAAAAGAAACAAATTAACGAATGTCTGCATGATATTTTTTTAAACAAAAAACAAGCAGGTGTAACATAATGCAATCTTGAAAGAAATCCACTTGCTTAGGATTTTGTAGCAAGATACAGCAATGACACCCCCTTAAAGGAACAACTAAAGAAAAAGAACATTTTCCTACAAATTCCTTCCTTGTGCCAAGTGTTCATTACACTATTTTCAGGTATATGCAAATGTGAACATGGGAGGAAAATTACAGCAACATATTTAACTAATTGTCCTACTAAAAGTGAAGTACAACCCTGAGTGCCTGTCAGTTTATGCCTAAGGTACTAGAAACTGTGAATCTACATACATCTCAGCAGATAAACAGTTAAAACATGGATTTAGGCACCTTTAGCGGATAACATCATTAACAAATAATATTTTCCCTAGAACAGGAATCCCCAATGGTTTTTCATCGTGAGTTCTTTGGGGATGCCAAATAAGCATTGGGATTTTCTTTTTGGTAGCCCCATGTAGACTGTTAGCCTGCAGGAGGCTCTGCTTGGAGTAAAACTGTGCTTGTGCTTCCAAAACTTGCCTCCTAGCCAGAAATGTAAAAATGGGCACCTATTTCAAGGCCAATGGGGCTAACATCAAAGTGGGTGGTGAGCAACATGTTTGGGGATCACTGCTCTAGAAAATCAAATTAGTATTCACCTCAACATTTCCTAATGTACGTAGGATACAAACATTAATCTTTTCCTTACCAATCTTTTTTCTTTTAGCCTGTGTCTCCTCTCGCAATGCCTCCTCTGTGGTTAAGCTGTGCAGGAATTCCTCTGGCTGAATGTCCTCTGGGTGCTTTCTCTTTATACTCAGACAATGCCTTTGACTGAAGTTATCTGTTGGGAGCACTGCTTCTTCATACAGATTCATTCTCTCAAAGTGGCAGTCCCTTTTCAGGTACTCTCTCTCGGGATACTTTGCAATTTCATCCATATTCACAAGAGTGCTCTTTTCAAGCCCTGGAAAACAACAAAATTAAGTAAAAAGCCTTCTGGCACATTAAGCAGTCTATATCCTCAGTCATCAGTTTATTATAAAATTCTTGTATATTATAACTGGACCAGGGCAGTTGGAGGATTTGTGAGGACAGAATTATTCTGTAATTTAGAGGGTTCCTGCATAATATGTAGATGTACAGTTAAGGGAACAGTATCATGAATAAATGCCAGTCTTTTTTAATTATCTAGACCTATAATGTTTTAAAACTTTTACTTCCTGCAAGCAGATATGGCAATATAATGTAGATCTTAAAATGGTGGTAGTATGGAGGGGTTATTTGTTTATTTTGAGTATACCAACTCAAATGTTTACTACAACAAGGGTTGAAAGCAGCAACCCTCTCTTAACCACAGTGTAATAACTGCTTAGAATGAGGATGTTGGAAATCAGTGCTGGAATAAACAGAAATCTCTTACAAGTAAAAATGTTAGAGGAGGCATCCTGACATATACAAGTGAGCAACTTTGTCATTTATTGAAACCGGTTTGCCCTGATACTTCGTATTTTGTTTCAGTGTGTTTCTGACTACCACAGATAGGATGCTCATGGCCACTTGCTTAGATCATTTGATCTCAGAGCAATTACCCACCATGGCCCATGCATCGAATAATCTCTTTTGCTTGTGCCAAGAAAGTAATTACAAGGTCTCCTGGGCAAAAAAAATAGAGAGAATATATATATATTTTTCAACTATCATAGTCATATATAGCAATATTGTAAAAATGCTGCTCAAGCTGCTATGGTTTGATCCAGCTTTTGAAAACTCAGTTTATCATATGACCTTTCCAAAACTTACCTTCCATTTGGATATTGCCAGAATGTTCCACCACAGGTTTTGCTACAGCAGGTTTCAGCTCCTCCCACTCTGTAACATTTTTGCAGGACTCGGAGTCTTTGGATGGCATGTGCTCTTCCTGCGCTTTCATCTCCAGCTCTGAGAAACGCATCATTGCACGCTAGAATGAAAGGGACAATCAGCACAAATGGTCTATTTCTTACATTTTATGTAGCACAATGCAGTACTTTATGGCAACTGCTAGCAACCTGTGACCCTCTTGATGTTGTTGAAGGGATGACGGGAGTAGACATCATGGGGAACCACAAGTTGTGCATTCCTTCTATATGCAACATGGGAAAAACACTTTCTCTTTATTAAATATAAAAATATTGTGTTGTCACTTCTACCAATACATAAAATATGCTTCCTATGAACAAAAAGAATAGTTCTAAAGCATGCCTGGGTCAGTATTAGTGGAGAAGGCTCCAAGCAATGCTTGGCCATAAACGATTAAAAAAAAAAAAAAAAAAAATAGTCTATATAAATAAAGGATGTCCTTTATGTGACCCTCTGGCTCTTGCTGAACTACAAACCAAAAGGGAGTTTTGGCCTTCACACAACTGGCATTTATCAAAATGTTTCCGGAAAGGAATGTGAACTGAATATAGCCTCAATTCCTTGCTGCTACAGCAATACCACTACACAAAAACATTAATAGGCTGAAACTCCAAAACGTCATTTAAAAATGTAATTAATGACTTTCTTAACAAATGGCTAAAAACTTAGCATGGTATTGTTGAACTTTACTCTTTGCACTGTTAGGCCATCCACACCAAGTTAGGCCATGCACATTTCAGTGTCATCAAGATCAACAGCAAATAAGGATTTTTTCTAAAAACTAACCCTTTGTCGTTTTTACATGTTCCTGATTGAAAGGAATGTTTAAGGCAAAACTGGATATTTGGCGTTCAGACAGAACACCGGGATGCAGCATTAAAGAGATACTGACACCAGAAATGAAACCAATTTTACATCTGTCATAACATTGTCTTTGCATGCTATTTATAATGTTGCTATAAAAGTATTTGTCCAAGCTTTTACATTCCCTATCTGATCCCCCATGTTCCTCTATTAGGGGGCTGCCATATTTGTCCAGCAGGGGGTCGTTAGCATTAGGAGCTATAACTGACAGGCTGAGAAGGGACAGTCAGGCTGGCAACACAATCAGGTTTTGGGATTTCAAGTAACAATTACTTACAAAAGCAGCCATATCAGTAAAAAATGATCAACACAACCTATAGGCAACTTTTTATGTAGATTCATATTTTAAAAAGTTGTTTTTTCGTGTCAGTATCACTTTAAAAAGATTTAGATTCTGGAAAAACAGGGATGTATGGGAGTCCCAGGCATTTCCCATACTATCGTAATAAGCAAACAATTCTTTATTATTGACTGCTTTTTCATCATAAGTATAAATCTGTTGTTTGTAAAATAATCCCTATTTTTTAATATTTAAATGTTCAAGAAGTCTTAAGAGACATGTTTGTCCACATTATGAAGAGACCCATTATTCAAAAAAACTCAAGGTCCCAAACATATCAGAAGATAAAAAAGCAGTATGCCACAATCCCACTTGAACTATATAGAGTTAACATTCCTTTATAAATAACATTGGGTTAAACCCTAAATGTACAATGTTTGACCCACATGCACAATAAGTTGTATCCTCATATCCCCCAGAATCTTTGGGGGAAATGTAAATGATGCCTATTTATAAAGTGCCTAGGAATAAAGTACGTGTCTCTGGTAGCAGAGAGGTTAATTTTCAATGCATAGTTAATACCTTACACTATTGTGCAGATGGTGATCTGCTTAAACTAGAGCAATTAGCAAAGAAAATCTGCTCAAAACCCCAAGAAAGTAGATTCCATATTTACTATAACAAATCCAGGGAGGTAAGGAATGTGAAAATGAAATGCAAAGTAACAATATGCATTAATACATGCAAAGTAGACAAAAAAACATAGCAGAAGACTTAAAAACAACAACAAAAAAATCAAGACAAAATACTTAAGGCCCACCATGGACTAAATAAAAATAAAACTCAAAAATGCGTAAAATCTAGTAATGAAAATTTGAGAACTAACCTCACAGTAAGCAGCAGGTGGACTTAAAATACTGTCCTCTTCTAAGCCTTCAATCTAAGTAATTAAAATTGGCACTTGATTGATTATCTGGACAATCATCCATTTTTAAAAAAAAAAAATCAGGAAAATACATTTTAATGTAAACAATATAACACTGATTTGTATAATGTCTTCCTGTGAAACTTGACTTAATCCTTTAATATATTGGCCAGATCAAATCTAAGAGTTACAGATAGAAGTAAGTCTAGCAAGAGTGAATATTAACATTAATATGCTGGATGCATATGTGAAAAACAAACATATTTTGGAAAATAACTTCATGCTGGGCTATTTCGATCTTTACACTGAATGATATTATACGCTAGCAAACTTGCAAAATATAATTCAGAAAGTGGAGGACACTAGCTAAGCTAAATAGGTTCTCTCTTAAGCCCTATTTTGAGATCGTAAGGTATACAGAATGAGGTGTCAAGACTACGGGAATACAATTTTACTATAGTGATCCAACAAAGAACACTTGTTTCAGATATCATTATATGTAAGTACAGCCATTTAGAACAGCTGTCCATCCTCAAAACCATTTGCTGTTGCACTACTATACTCTGCATTTCTAAACTGAAAGCTGGGGCTGTAGATCAGTAAATGATGATGTCCGTAGTTTGGACATGCTTTTTTGAAAAGCAAACCAGGACAGACTATAATCTATAGCTTTTGAAAATGGAGGCCTGATGCTGAAGAGTTGTGGTTCACAAAAGACTACCAGACCTGGACTAAAGCTTACACTGTTTGCTGACCAGAAAACCAACGTTTCATACATCTGCTCTAGTTCGAGACAATTTATTGCAATTAGTATGCTTCTCAATAGACCAGTTTGTTAATATAAGTTAGAATATAGTTTGTCAGTCAGGCACATGCCTAAATTAACAAGCTTTCAGGAATGATAACAGGAAAGCCTCTAACTGGTTTTCAGTGCATAAGAATAAGGGTTCTATTTTTTGCACTTGTGCTACATATGAACTGAGGGCTCATAAAACAAATCATTTTGCTTTAAAATTACTCTTTAAATAAATATTGCATGCAATAAAAACATAAATACATGTATAGAACTCACTTGCAAAGCCCTCTGCTCTCGGCTGAGTTGACTTGAGTCCGCATACAACTCTGTTGTCACACATTTAAACCGATCCCCCACATAACCTGCAGAGTTTGCTATCCTTTTTGTCAGTTTTGAGGATTTTGTTTTGACAAGTTTTCCATTAATTGTTTCAAATTCATCAGCAGCATCTCTGCCAAGGGAATCAATCATTTCAATATCAGAATGTCCATTTGACCCAAGAAAAGGCTGCGATTTCTCCTGTCCTCTGCTAAAATGTCCAACAGGAACGTCATTGCTCTCGGGTGGTGCCAAAAACCTAGCACAAGCCTCAGCTGCACTGCAGTCTGCGTTTTGGTTGCCTAAAGGGCTCTCCTGCCTGTAGTGAAAAACAGGTGACTCTAGTGTAGGTCTGGAAACTTGAAAAGATCTGTGAAATTCATTTGTTCTCTGAATCTCTTCTCTAGTTATAAGATCTCTGTTCTGCAATCCCTGTTCTGGTTTCTCCACAGTCACATCATTTGTTTTTAATTTCACTGCCAAGTTAGTGTTGCATTTTGCATCTCTTTCTGCATTTGTGCTCAACTTCTCTGGTTTTGAAACATGTCTGGAACCATGATGGACCTTCAGGGCTTTGTCAGCAGGTATTTCAAAACTTAATTTTGAGCTTGAGTCAGAAATATCTAACAGCCTACTCCTGGGTGGAGAATCGTCATACCTAGGTCTCTCATGAGATCTAGATCTTCTTTCTTGTCCGTCCTTGCTCATTTCTATAGTCGTTGGTGGTAATAAAATCGGATGGACCATGCCTAAGGTGTCTTGATAAGTCATGTAATCTCTGTTAGTAGGCATACTGTAAGGGATTCCTGGTTTTGGTGCCATAGGCCCAGGAAAAAGACTACCATTGGAAAGCAAAACAGGGTGGGGATATACAGGAGCTTTGTTATGCAAGTGTAGATGTGACAAGGCAAGGGTCTCCGAAACTTGATAGGGGATAAAACTGCTTGGGTATGCCAAGGGAGGAGAACAAAAAGGCTCACTCTGATGGACAAACATAGGTGCAGCAGGGGGCATACTATTCTCATTTACTTTCATGGTGGACTCTGGAACAGATGATTTCACTGCCCTACTATTTTTAACAGAGGTGCTAACAGATGTAGGCACCTGCTGAATAACAGATTTATTACAGTCTTCTGGATTTCTGACTTCTGCATTAGCGTTTGGGGCAGGGGAAGCAGAAGCTGGCCGACCCATTGCAGGGACAATTCCTGGATTACTACATACTACACTTTCAGAGCTTCCCATTCGAGGACATGAAGAGCTTCTTTGCTGAGGCATCACTCTCTCCAGAGTTTTGTTTTTAAGTGACATAATGATGCCATTAGTCTCTTCAGTATGAGTAATACCAGGAACCACCCATGAAGATGCAGCGGTACTGATAATTTCAGGTCTAACTATACCACTGCTATTTGTAGGAGGGGAAATGGCTTCTTTATGAGCATCCCTGCTGGACAGACCCATAGTATTCACATGGCTAGCAAGATGTAAAATAGATGGTGCATTCTCTGTACATTCCACTTTTGAAATATCAGCATCACCAAACTTGGAAGACAAATCTAGTGGTTTTTCTCCTCCATCTTTATGAGGCATTTGTTTCTGCACCAAGACTGGAGATTTGCTTTCTTTTCTATCCCTATTCTTTTTCAGTGGTGCTTGCACCTGTGCGATTTCAGGCTCATGATTTTTATGAACTTTTATGTTAGGGATCCTTAAAGGGGTGAAATCATTGCTAACATTACAGAGTGGCTTTGAGTGGACAATGGAAGTAGGCGGTGTTGGAATTTTGGCAAATGGAGTCTGAAACTCTGAAAAGCTATCTCCAACTTGCTGGACTGGGCAGTGAAGTCTAGAAGATGGCCTCTGAGAAGGATTTAGAAGCAGAGCAGGCTCTGGTGAGATATTCCCAGTTGTAGATTTAACACATGTGACCCTTGGTTGTTTGCTGTTTGGGAGATGCGAATATGCATGCGAGTCAACTGCAGATCCAGGGCTTACTCCCATTTTCCAAGGTAAATTCTTTTCTAAACAGTGTACTGAAGTAGGAATTGCAGGTGTAGCTGATGGTGGAGGTATTTTTATGGATGGTGCTAGACCTGATGCAATATGAGGCCCTACATAGTGTGAAGGTGGTATGTAGACAAATCGTTCACCATTGGGACAGACTGGTGAGTAGGCCAAATGCTGTGGTATGCTGTAAGCAGACTGCTGAGGTAGAAATGCTTTATACATATTTAATGAATACTTATTTGGTGAATCAATAAAGGGATACATAGCTGGTGATGTGCTCTCCATGTATGGATTCATCCACGGAATCCTCAAGTAATTAGCACCATTAACACTTAAAGGATTTTGCTTGTCACTTGCTGATCTGTCCATTACAAGTGATTCGCTGGTAGGAACAGGTGCCTTTTGTAGTCCAGGTGGTGTTTTGAACAAAGGATTAAATCCATTTGACTGTTTCATAGACATGTGAGAATTATCCATAGTTTCAGCAGCAGTAGGTTTGTACTGCAGATCGGGATTTCTGTCAGACACATATCCAAGTCCAGGAATGGTGCCGGAAGGTTCACGGACCTTCTCTGAGCCAAGACCACACAAACTAGGATACACCATACCACTCGGAACTCTCATCCCTTCCTGCATAAGTCCAGTGCGATCCATGGTAAGAGCTGTTAGGCTGTCAATACGATGTACAGCAGCTGCATCCACCTTTCAGAAGGGAAAAAAAAAAAAAAAAGTGTGGAAAGATTGCTTTGTTAAATTAAAATTTCAGTAATGTGGTTTAGTTTTACTTCTTAATTCTACAAAACTCTTTCAAAGTTGCATGGCACTACACACACAGTTTCTTAAAATATTTCCATTTCGGCATATAACGCCTTTTTGATCCATGGTGAAATAGAAGATTGAAAGATAGAAAGTTTACAAGTGAAAAAAACATGACATATAAAATAATAAGTCCAAGACTTTTGGAACAACACACTTACCAAGGTGTGACCAAGATGATCTTCCCTCAGTTCAAGTCTTGCTTTCTGAATGTCCCCATCGTTAATAAGGACTTTTCTGTAAAGAAAATTAAAAAAATTCCTATCATTTTGTACATTTAAAGTAGATTTCTGTTTGCCTGTTTCACTTAAATAATCATGAAGGGTGTGTAAAAGTCTCCTAAAGATAACTACCCTGGCCCTGACCTGCCCTCAAAAATAAACCATCATATCTGTTCTGGGACTGTGGTTCTCAATCCTCTGGCGGGTCCTAAAGCAGTAGCTTGGAGGGCTCAGGCTTTCTCATTTAACAATTTGCTCTCTTAAATAAACCTGAGAGTAGTTGTTTCAACTGAAAAGGAGTCGGTGGTCTCAAATTCCTTTGTTGTGTTATATCATAAATCTGCAGCCTGATGATTTGTGTGCAAAACGGGAGCATTAACAAAAAGCAGCCCACATAACTTTTTATCTATGTAAGCTGCTGTTGTGTAAAACAGTTCAGTACAGTGGCAGTAAGAATCCCTAATTTTCTGTTGTACATACAGAAAGCATCCTATGATTGCAAGGATAAAGACAGGCAGAGAGACATAATGAAATATGTTCCTCCCCTAACTGGAAAATGTGGCTATAAAACTTTTTTTCACAATTAACAATATCACAACTGGGAAATGCGCTGTTCACAATTCTACAGGAATGCCAATTTTAAGTTTGTATAGAGCACACAGGAATTTCTCTCTGTGCGGTAAATTATTTTATGACAAAACAATTTGCTAATTAAAATAAATACTTAAAGGAGTGATTAAAATACGTAGGCAGATTTTACCTGGAGAACCATTATGTGTCTGAACAAGAAATGTTTAATTTTGTATTTTTCAAAGGGCAATATTCTATGTAAGGGGATCAGAGATGCTGATTAATAAAGAAGGCTCACCAGATGCTATCATTTATATGAATAAGGACTATTACCTGTCTTCACTGATACCACACATGCGGACCCTCTCATTGCTCATCCAGCTGTGCACGTTCCCATAGAGGGGGCTTGCAGAAAGCATTTTCTCTCCTTACGCGGCTGCCTCCCCCTTCTTATAAATCTGTCCCCTGCGCAGAAAGATTAGATGGGGGGAGAGAAGCAAGGTGAGAAAATGGAAGATAAACTATTGACAATAAACTATTGACAATACTAGCAGTTTAAGGGCAATTTCACCCAGGACTTGCCACTAGTAAAACTGAGCTACTGCAACAATATGCCCCTAGTTTCCCTGCCACCAGCAGTAATGTGTGTCACTAATAGGGAAAATATAGGCGTCCCATTCAGCTTTCCTAAGTAGCCCAAAGTTTCCTTGCGAGGAAATTTCAGGCTATTTTGCGGAGTGTAGATTTTCGCAACATCTGACATTAATGCAAGTGGGAAGGAAACCAAGGGCATTTTGCCTCCCGTAGTAGCACAGATTTACCCCAGGCAACAAAACTTCCTGCGTGTCATTGCCCTAAAGAAACTTCTTTATTTGTCCTTTAAACAATTAGAAATAAATTATGCAGTTTGGTGATTAGCTTTTGTTAAACAGAAACAGAGTATAGTAGAAGGAAAATCTGAGGTTATTTAAAGGTCAAAACATACACTTATGGGTTAGCTTTCCCACTTTGCTCACGGTTTACCACCCAAGGGAAAGAAACACATGGCATAGAGCTTGAGGAACTTGCCAGAAGCAAACAACTCACCCACCACCACAGCATTACTTACAGTAAGCCCTATTATATTATCTATCTTAATGCCCATTCATTTATTCTTAAATCTGTGACCCTTCAGTGGAAGGAACTTAATGTGAATTAGAAAGCATGCAGTGGATTTTTTGACTAAATAAACTTTTTTTTCTCAGTGTTCAGTCCTGCTGTGAGTGGTGCCTTGTTTGGTTATATATTACATACATACACACACATGAAAGCAACAAAGAAGTGTCAAGAGAAAACAGAGGTTGAAACTTATTTATGAATACACATGCAAAAAAAAAAAAGCAAACAGACAAAATAAGAAAACAAGCTGCTCAGGTTGTTGCCTCATCCTGCCCTCTGTCTTCCAACTTCTCTTTATAATAAAAGCTGTAATTGATGCTACTGAGACAGAATCCCGGATATTCCTTTGCTCATATTGCAAGACAGGCCAGCAGCACTTATAAGGGGCATAAAATACTAATATGTGCTTCTCTTTGCCAAACCAATAAAACCTAACTAAACTTCCTCCATTCACTTCCTTTCAGCCACCCACAGGAAAAAAAAGCCGAGACTTTTCCCTTAGTATCCAGACAGTGGTGTCGGTAAAATCCCTTCTAATATGGAATAATGTTTATATGTTAGAGAGTTATTTTTGCCTGAATGATAATTCACTAAATTATATAATATATATACTAAGTTCCAATACACCTTATATAAAATACTAAAGCTCCAACAACTTGCAGTTTTGTACTGCCCACTTCCAGCCCCCTGCAATATAGTTATGAATACACAGAGAAATTGCATATTCCTTCCCTCCCACTAAGGAAAGACTGATACGTTTCACTGAGGTACATTTTGCCTGACAACGTTCCAGCTCACTCTACACGAAGCATTTAACTCTATAATGGAGTGCATACTAACGCTAAAGGCAAAACAACGTGCGTCCGATACTGGACGGTGAAATCGCTTCAAGGCGCTTGCCGAGCGATAACTGACAATAAGTAGCAACAGGAAGGTGCCATGCTGGCAGCTGCTGCAACAAAACGAGCAGAGCACAGGGAAATGGATGGAACAGGCTGCGGGGACCTATGAATAAGGTTTCAGATCGCTGAGCGATCAGTGCAAGGATGAATGACTTGCTGGCAGGGAGGGCATGATGGCGGGAATGCATGGCGCTGCTAGTGCCGGCCGGGCGCCTCCTATGCTACACAAGGGCAGGCTGAGATGGATATTGCGGCCAAACGTTGGTGCGCGATTTCCCCTTACAGAACACGAACTGGAACGAGTGTGTATTATGGAAACCTGGTGGGGGAGGGGGCAAGCCCCGTCCGCTTAATCCCACAAGCAATTCTTCCCAATCAGCCCAGGCTCGCCGCCTACGTACTTCGTGAGAAAGCACTCGGGCACGCATGTTTAATCGGCGCTTCTGCTTCGCAAAAACAAAAGGCAGCTGAACTATGTAGCGGTGCTACAATGATATTCTCTCGCTAGTATACTCGGCTTTGTTTGCTGTGTGTGCCTCTCCTCTAGCGTGCGATAAACATGTGCGCAACTCTACACGTACGCACTAGCTGTGGGGAAACCAGGGGGTATGACTGCAATCGTTTGTTTGAGGAGCCTTGCAAGTTGGGTCACACAAGGGACACCTGTAAACTATCACAGGGATTACACACACACACACACACAAAAAATAGATCTCTATTTGGTTCAGCCTGGGCGTCCATGGGCACCTCAAATAAACTACAAATACTTTCTAATAATGAATATATCTATATCTATATCTCTATATATATATATCAAAATAAAACAGCCAGCACCAAGGGTCTTTGTATTTCAAAAAATCTCTTGTGTATTATAATTGCATGTACAACCGACGTTTCGGTCCCTTTTGGGACCTTTTTCAAGGTGCCAAAAGGGACCGAAACGTCGGTTGTACATGCAATTATAATACACAAGAGATTTTTTGAAATACAAAGACCCTTGGTGCTGGCTGTTTTATTTTGATATTTATATGATATCCCGTGCACAGGGGCAGCTGCAGAACAGCAGATTTTGGAGTGTGGTGCTGTCGTGTGGACTGTTATATATATATATATATATATTAAAATGTAGTGCATATTACATAGTTGGACAGCTAGTGGCTAAAGGCCAAACAGCATTTAAACATTGTTGCTGCACCACGCGTCCCTATGAACTATATGGGACATGGACACATACCAATTTCAAACAGGAGATATCATCTGACAGATTAGCTGGGTGGTCTTTAGAAACTGACCTTTCCGCTAAAAGTGGTGCCCAGGCAGTCGGTAGCATGAATGGAAGACACATCTGTGTTTGTTGTAAACTGGATTTTTGTGTGTATTAATTATTGTGGTGCGGTGTGGTAGAGTACACAATATCCACTGCATTAAAAATGACATGTGTATAAGAGACCTTACACTAAAGATAAATAAATAGTGGCCCCACCGGCATCACCATTCATCTCTATGGAGACACACAGAAACTTAAATGAATTTCCATACTAGAGTCAGTATTAGCAACTAGATTTCCTTTGTAAGCCAATCATTCACCACCAGGCCTAGCTATGGGTTTGGCAAAGTAAGCAAGGAGGGAGTAGTATAAGTAAGTAGCAGGGGAAGAAGATTGCTTACATGTTCATGTGCCTTGTGTGAGATAAGATTACACTGGTTGTGCATCAAAGAAATTTCAGAGAAATACATTCTACACAAACCAGCTGGAACCCATTTCAAGCACTATTATCTGATAGAAACAAACATGCTGCTCAATATATAGACAGAACACAACAGTCTACTGCAAGGCAAAAAAAAAACCAACCACATTTATATATACATATATATATATATATATACACACACACACACATTATATTATATATATATATATATATATATATATATATATATATATATATATATATATATATACACATACACACACACACACACACCTTATTATTTATTATTGCTGTACAATAAGTGGGTTCCGTATATTGGACATACAGAGTAACATATAAAGCAATCAATAACTGATACAAGAGAGCCCTGCCCAAAAGAGCTTACAATCTACAAGACTTGTGTTAGTACACACTTGCTGAATATGAAACAAAGGATGCCTTCACAGCTGACAGAACAGAAGAATAAGAACCAGTTTTTTTTTTAAACACAATTGTTTTGGAAGACAGAATTTCCTTCCAGGCCTTTTTTGTTGCATGTTTAGTGCATTCCTCTTTTTCAGATATTCCCTCATTCCCTAGCTCAGTCACACAGAGCTCCTTGCAGTGCAAAGCCTGCTGTCTCACTCAAAGACTGGAGAGTGGGTGGAAATAAATCATTAGCTATGAGGGCCTAAGCATTAGCAGGCAGCAGTACAAGGCAGGTGAAAGGTGACTGGCTGTGGAAAGCTCAGCTGCAAGAGAGGCTTCTTATTTCCTTTGTGATTTGGTCTCTTCACCCCACATGTCTTACAGGGCCCACATAACAGGCCAACCAGATGTCTTAGGCTTCTAACCAACAAATTTAGTTGGAATAATATTGAACAGAAATACATTAACTGCTTATCTTTGCTTACAAGAGGGTCTGAATTAGCCATAAGCTTTGTTGGCCTTTTGGAGGAGGGCAAGCATTAAATAGGCCACAACTTAAGTTGACTTGCTCACATCAAAAGTCCAGCAGAGCTTATGGCTAAGTCAGCCCATTTGATAAACAAATAAGTCCTACGGCAATCATGTAGTTTCTGTGTGAACCAATACCCATGGTACTACACCCATTACTTTGTTTCATTTGATCAGATCATTACTTACTGTAACATGTTTAGACCTTATTTAATAGAATACTGTTAAATTAACTGGTAGTAATGCAAAGATTACACAAGGGCTCATGCAAGGGCTCATTCGGTACAGAGTTAAAAAGCTGTATTCTAGCCTGTAAACTGTCTCATAATGCCCCCAAACCTCTTGTCTTTGTTTGTCACATTGTACTATGAGCTTATGTTGAACAAGGGGGTATATTGCCCTTGTAATTATCCTGGGAATGGGACATTGTTTCCAAAACTACAGTTTTGACTTTTCACTGAGCACCAGAGATTGGGTTGCCGCCATAAGAAAGACTGACTAACTTTAAAAAAAAATAGGGAGGCTTTGAGAAAATACGGTATATAACAGTATATATATGTATATATTATATTTATGTATATATAATCACATGTATATAACAACATGTGCCACTAATAAGCTTATTTTCTTTACCTCACCGCATTTAGCAGTAGGGACAAAATGAATATCGCATGAGGCAGAGGCTAATTCCATTTGGAGGATTTGCCTGGCTAAAACTGGCAGCTCAGGGGTTACACACATAGTGCGTCGCAGGAGGAAAGTGTCAGGGAACAAGCTGCGTTTTATTAACAGGATTATCGCGGGTGCATGATTTATTCCAGGGCTGGATTTTTTAATTGCTCTAGGGGGAGGACTCGTTTTCTTGTGACTGCGACTCTACTTGCATCCTGCTGTTAAATGCTGGGTTAATAAGTAAGAGGAGGAGGAGTATTTCAGGCTTACAATTGCGTCTGATTTTTCTAGCCACGCATTACATTGAAATAACAGACACTGTGATTTAAGACAGATTTGTGAAATGTGGTGTTCATGTAAAAAGCTGTGCTCTTTTATACTGTTTTATAGCAGCTGTTCCTGTGTACCTAGCCTAAGGCTACAAAGTAACTCTGATCAGTGAGATAGATTAGGATATTGTGTGTTTTTTATTTATTTATTTTACTTACAAAAGTCAGGTAATATAGATTAAACATTTAGATTAAAAACAAAAAGAAAAATGCATGCACAAGCTCAATGTCATTTGCAGCTATGAAGCACCTCTGTTGGCCAAAATATCATGAAAACATTGTTAAATGCTTGCTGGCTTTATCAAGCAATAAACAATGGAACTAACTGCCATGTGGCATATATACGTCTTTCATTTATAACCAATAAATTAAAATCCATAGTGTGCAGGACAGCCTTTCCATGTGCCTGCATCCAGAGCCATTGCGTCATCCCAGGTGCAGGCACAAGGCCAAGATTTTGGCACCGAAATGCAAGCTCTCGTGTTTTGCTGACTAATCTGCATCATGTCTTTGCACCTCAGCTGAAACAATGGTTCAAGGTGCAGCCACATCCAAGTTGATTGGAGCACAGGAGTCAATTATTTGCTGAAGGTATGGTATTCCTTATCTAGAAACCTGTTATCCAGGAAGCTCTAACTTACATATATGCCATCTCTCAGTCCATTTTAGGCAAATCATTTAACGGTTAACGTTTTTTTAGGAGACAAGGTATGGCAAGCTAAATTAGAGTAAGATCCCTTATTTATATATATATATATATATATATATATATTTATATTTCCTTGTGGCAACCCAAAGGTTGGTTTGGAATTGCACATGTTTAAATTATGTTTGCTATTGGACAAAGAAATGCCATCTTATTAAAGAGAATCATTAAGAACCACAGCATAGAAACTCATAGTTAATGAATCCCTGATGTACCCATGGAATGGAGGCCATTTGAAGCTAGCAAAACAAATGTTCCTGTCTTAATATTTTTAGATTTGTACATAAAGTACTAAATTTTATACAGCAATGTTTACAGAATTTTCCAGGTAGTGTCCCACAGAGATGATCCAATGTATTTAAACCTGGAGCTCAGAAAGATAAAGCCATTGACTTACATGTTGTAAAGAAGCTAAAGTAGAAACCAAAAGCAGGATTCCATGCAATAGTGTTAAGACTTGCTTAAGTTCACACGGGCAGTTGTACCTACACCTGAGATGCAGTGCAGTGTATTTGGATGTGTGCTGAATGTGTGGCAAATACAAAAAGGGTGTATTTATTGAAAGAGATTGATAAGAGGAAGCAGGAGCAGAGAGGAGCACAACCCATATAATAGCTGCTTGGGTGCAGGTAAAAAAAACGTGTATAGAAAGAGTACCGCACTCGCTGGGACTTTGTGTAAAAAACAAGTTTTATTGAAAGAAATCCAACGTTACGAGCACAAACAGTGCTCTTCTTCGGGGACAAACCCTTAAGAAGAGCATTGTTTGTGCACAAAATGTTGGATTTCTTTCAATAAAACTTTTGTTTTTTTACACACATAGTAATATATATATATATATATATATATATATATATTACTAACGCCATAATACCTTGTGTTAATTTCAGCTCTTCCTGTATCTACCTGCTGAAGGTTTAAATGAGTGGGTGAAGCAGTGATACAGCAGTGTTACAAAACCTGGACAAAGTTCTTCTGTCACTAGAAACAAACAGGCACTGATCCATATTAGCCCCTGAAACAGATCTCTGCCACACCTTAGCCGATTAAGCTTGCTAGACTGTAAAGTCTACCACTCAGGGCCCCTTTGTGTCTTTTAACTGCACAGGCTTTGGTCTGAAAGGATCACATTGTGCAGCACCAAACAATCTCCCATGATTAAAAAAAAAAAAAAAAAGAAGAGGTGATTTTATCCATTTGAGCAAACAAGATTTGTCTTAGAAAATAGAAAAGGTTTTCCCACAGGTAGCCAGAAAAAGGTGCTGACTTGTTAAACTGATCATGAGGGACTGGAGATCATTGTATCAATTAAAATATGACTTCCTGTATCTAGGAAACCTAATCAAGTTTCTTTTACCTTAGCTTCATCATATCGTGCCACAGTCAACTTTGTTAAAAGATCCTATGAGTAACTGTGGTTCAGATTCCATTATTACTTGTTTATACATTTTACTTTTGTCAGTAAATGAAGATGAAAATATAATAAAGGAGCCCCAGCCATTTATTCAGACAGGATCTCCAATGCTTAGCAGGGGAGGCCAATAGGTGCACACAAATAGAGATGCGCAGAGCTTCTGCATTCCCTCTGCTGTGATGAGACACGTTTGGAGAACTTAACAGGCTAGTATTTTACATGCTATGATAGAGATTAAACAAAAAATAATGCAATGAGGAGTAAACCCCTCTACTAGATGTGTGTTATGTAATATTTGTTGTTGGGACACCAATTTCTACAGGACCGTGATCCCTAACCACTGGCTTATGAGCAACTCGTTGCCTACCAGCCCCCATTGATGTTGTTTCCAGTGGCCAGGTGTACTGCAAAACAGAGCCTCCTGTAGGCTTCACAGGGGCTGCTACCAAATAGCTAATCACAGCCTGGCACTTTGAAGGCAACCCCCATGAAGCATTTTCAGGTTTGTGTTGCTTCTCAGCTCATTTAAATTGGCTCATAGGTAAAAAAAAAAAAAAAAGGTTGGGTATCCCCACTATAGAACATACCTTAACATCCTTGGCAGTGCAACTGTGTCACCTTAAACATCTACTTTATTACAAATTAGTGTTTGACTGTACTTTTCCCTATTTAAAAGCTAAAGTTTCACAATGTTGTAAGTGTGCTACTAAAAAGCTGGACATTATTCAGAGCAGAGTAAAACTGAGAGCAGCATCTGTTCCCCAAGTAGTTTACCCAAGCCTAATAAAAGGAATGGGCTTTTCAATCTCATGAGGGTGCGTAGAACAGTCATTCAGGTCACGTAGACCCACCTCCACATGAGCAAGAATAACCCAAACATCTAAAAGTTGTTCAAACACTTTTAAAGAGAACTTCATAATCAGTAAGTATTGTGGCCTATAGAAATACACAATAAATGGTTACAATGGAGTACAAAGGATTTAATCTGTATATAGCAAGAGTATTTCTGGTGAACATTATCAGCTGTAACATAGTTAAATGCTAAGCTAACCTTTCAAGCTTATGTTATCTCACATTAGAAGACACTGTGTAGAGGAAGCTGTTGCACAGAAGCAACTTCAAAAGACAATGGCTACTTTTCTGCTGTAACAGGAGCCAAACCATGCTGTGACTTGTGCTGGCAAACTTTGTCTCCATGTGTTGCTACTTAGCAATACATCCCATAAGAATTGCTACACAATTACCACAAAACACAAAATTTATTATATAAACTTTGCAAAAGTACTGTGTTTACCACCACAGGTAAAAACCTACTATGTTTTTAGTACTGCTAACCAGGCAGTAACTTTAACCAGTGTTACACAAATGATTGTTACTGAAAATGAGCCACAACATCAGTGATAATGTGCAGGTAGATAACTGCACTGACATTTAAATAATACTAGGGATGCACTGAATCCTATATGCTTCGTAAAACATTTGGCCGAATACCAAACTGAATTCAAACTCTAATTTGCATACCATCTGCATATGCAAATTAGGTCACTGAAAGGTTAAGGAAAAGTGTGTGATTTTAAGGATTTGATTCAGGCAGATTCGAATCCTGTTAAAAAAAAAAAGTCCCAATCTTGTCCGAATCCTGAATTTGGTGCATCCCTAAATTATACTGCCACAGAAGATTGTGAATTCTTTAAATGCTTTAGTTTGGTAGCATGGTCTAGGCTTAAGAATGTTCCAAGAGCAATATAAACTATGCCAAATTAAACTGCTGACCCATTTTCCATTTCACTGAATAGAAATCGCACTAGTTACGGGACACATATACGTTATATATATATATATATATATGTTATACATAGAATGAACATTCCCACTTGTTGCTGTTGTGGAAGCAAGTGCTTCAATGCTCCCAACCCCCCCCCCCCCCCCACTTTCTTGTTTGGAAAACGTTACACGAAAGCAGGCCGTTCCAAAAAATCTGCATGCAACGTGCCAACCTCCAACACAGTCGGAGAGCCTGCTCATCATTAGTCCCACACATATTAAATATAGCCTTTTAGTTCCTGAAGCAGCGGCTGTGAGCGCAAGCCTTTTATTATTCGTATTAATCACGCATAACGCTTCCAGCTGTCCCTGCAGGGCTCGTATCGCTCATGAGACAGCCCTCTGCTTTATCTCCAACTTCTCCCTAAGCAGGTTGTCTGCTTTCACCAAGGGGTATCGAAACTGCTTGTTGATGTTTCAATCTGGATGTTTCCCTTTTGAAGAGGAAAGCAATTGAGCTCAGAAAGCTCAAAATTTACTTTATAAAACACCATTATGTTGGTCCACTAAATATACCCTGAGATACAGCGGAGAAGCCTCCCACTTTTTAGGGCTATATCACACTAAGTGTTAAAATCATTAGAACCAGATTCAAGAACTTTGGTCTTCAGGTGGCCATACACAGGCCGATTCTAGCTGCCTTATCGGATAGACCAATTTGGCAGCTTATCTGCCTCCCCGACCGACTTCTGGCCCGAAATCGGGCAGGTTTGATCTTTACATCCGATCGGGGACTGCATTTGCTCGTTGATGTGGTCAGGCCCGTATTTGTGGCGAGGCCTAGGTTTGGAAAAATTTAGGGGCGGCATGCCGCCCCGCCGCACCAAAATTTTGCTTTTGCAATGGGGACCTCTCCCCACTGCTTCTTATGAGGGATGGGGGGTGTATTATGAATGTGTAAGCGTGGGAAGGGGGTGGCCAGATAAGAAATACAGTGTTGGATGTGGTCCCCAAATTGACAGCGCCTATACCCGCCATTCTAAAACGATCGTTTGCCCCCAGCCCATAGGCCAAGGTGGGGATATCAGGAGAAGATCTGCTCCTTTGGCAAAGTTGCCAAGCGAGCAGATCTTACCTTGTATGGCCAGCTTAAGACAATAAATAGTGGACAATGCAGAGTGTCCCCCTCCCCAATTAACAACATACATTGCTGAACAGCAACTGAATTTTCCTCCAACAGCTAAGCAGATGCCTGGATGGATGTCTGATAAATAGATGGCTGATGAAAGACACACTTTTCCAACACCACAATAGGAACAAAACTGGAGTAAATGTTACTAGAGGAGTAGCAATAAACAGAACCAACCATAATTTTGCTCTGGTTTGTCAACCACTGTTGATAAACCAGAGCACATTTCTGTGGGTTACAAATAAAAAGTAAAATAACTCTTTATGAATATATGCCTGGAGTGTCAATGGTTGCCTATATCTATCCTAGATCAGGTTTGTTTTATGTATGATCAGCTATAGATACCATAGCTAAGTAAAACAGAATGATACTGAGAAATGTACAGTATATTTCTATCCAACCCAGACAATGAAATAGAAAATCTTCTCTCAAGGGCAATGGCACAACTTGTCATAGCTACAAAATAGACAATACAGATAATATTATCTACAGGAGTTTTAGCACTTTTTGTAGCTGTCTACAAGCAGCATCGTTTGCCATAGCCCTAAGAGCTCTTACTCAGGAGCATTCCTGTTCTCCTCTGCTCTGCGTTCCACCTCAAGGAAGTGCAGGAAGGAACTTTTTCCATTTTTCCATATGGGTCTGTACTAACACAGGCGCATGTAAGTGCTAAGGGAGGTGGAACACAGGAGAATTCCACCACAGGGAGTGCACTAAGTTCCCCCATGAGCAAATCCTTCATTCTACTTTTTATTTCTTGACTAAGTTAGTTAAGAAAGCCTTCTTGGGAGAGGAGAAATTAAATAGCATATGTCTGGAAGGTAATAACTCATCAGCAAGACATGATCTTTCAAGTAAATAAGTAACTATTTCAAGCTTTTAAGTTAGATTTTACACAGGGACATCATAGCACTATAAACGAACGTTTAGTGCAACTGCAATTGTATACAATAATTACGTTTATTTTGCATGATATGCACCTGGGTTGCATGCTATTAGTGATCATACATGAAACACCAATATTTACAATTCAATCTAGTCAATTAACTGAAGTGTGTGTCTGATTTGTGCCAGTGCTCTGTGCCAAACAAGAGACCAGGATGATGAAGCAAAAGAGTGGGTCAAACCAACTTTTCTGCTCTCAGTGTCTGTCTCCAGTCTTTGCAGTCACAGGAATTAAAAGGACAAGTAACAGATACACTGTTGTGCATACTAGCCTCAGAGTAGAGATATCTAAGCCATGGCAATTTGTAAATGTACAACATATAAAAGCTAACTGGAACACAAAAATTGGCACTGAGATGAGGTGCCAGATGGGAACGCTGCACAACATCCATGAAACCTGCATTACAGGTGACCAGGAATGGCCCGCCAGGGATACTAATGACCCATCATAAAAGAAGAGGTTGGACAGTGAAGATGATCCTATTTAACCACCTACCGGGGCATAAAAATTAGGCGTTTCTAGCAGTGCCTGGAGCTCGTCATTCCCCAGCCTGCTTTCTGGCTTTGCTAGGCTTCTGCTCATTGTGACACATTGCTGTAGTTACCCAGGCGGCTCTCCCCCATGGTGCACCCTTGCCCTAGGCCCGCACGGCAAGCTCGGGCGGAGTGCGCTACTGCTGGGCATGGGGCCCGCTCCGGGCTTAGAGCATTGCGCAAGTGGCGGGAAATGTCTGGCAGGCAACAAATACCTCTGGCACCGCAGGGTTATGGGACGGGCAGGGAGGTGTCCGAAAGTACGCAAACCAGAGGCAATTCTCACTACAGCGCAGTTTCCGTAAGGAGAGAATGCGATCCCATCTGAAAAGTGGCGAGTCAATACGTTCCGTACCGATTGTGAGGAAGGATTTTTGATGGCATGCCGAGAGTTATAATTTAACGAAATCAGGGGGGCCGCGGTTTGCCTAACCACAATGACGAAAATCGGGCACACATCTTGGTGCCCTTTAAGAAGACTATGGTGTTGGGAAAACTCACAGTTCAACAGCAGCTAGTGATGAGGTGAAGGGGCCAAGACGCTAAAGTGCATTAACTCTAGCCAAAGGCTGGATCTTACCCTGTAACCAGCCTGGTGGGGTAAAGTACAATCCGGGGACCCCGTATGTATATACTGGGGGTGAATAAGCACAAGAGTCCGTTCCCCGGAAACCCTTCCCGGCTCGCCGAGAGAGAGAAAGCAGCAGCAGCGGCAGCCAGAGGGCGGCTGAACAAACAGGCGGCTGCCAGGAGTCCTTATTTGATCGCAAGAGAGCGAGACTTAACTCTTTCTAATCCCACGGGCACCATAGCTCGGGAGGAGGGGAATAATTGCCCAGTGCAAAGTAAATATGCTTTCGCTATTAACCAATGCCTTCCAGTCAAACACCAGCACCACTTTGCAAGCCAAAAAGGGAGGACTTTGCACTCTCTGACCTCTTTAATAGTCCTTACCAAGCACAATAACTCCCAGGGAGATAAAAACCAGCCCATTTAGGCGCCACAATAGCTTTTATTAACCCCATCGTCTTGCCTTCAGCGCCAACAAATACTCGCTGCCGGCACCCCAGGCAATAAACTGGTTGCGCACACACGGAACACAAGGAATCGCTCCATTAAAATGCACAGCAGAACTAGATTCCTGGGAAAGCCATGTCACGCCTTATTCCAAGGTACAGCCGCCACTGTGTCCCTTCTGCTGTTACCCAGGGGCCCCTCATTTGCTCGGGGTGGCACGATGTGCTCGGTTTCATTAACTCACTCAATGGCACATTCAGCACATTTCGGAATAGATGAAGGGTGGCGGTACATTCAATTTAAAACACCAACGGCTAAAAAAAATGGTTCAGCGTATAGAAAAATTAGGGTTACTCGTATCTCTGGCGGGGACAAAGGCACTTAAAACCATGTTACACGTTCCGATTCTCCGGAAAATGAATGGCAGCCAGTGTCCTTTAGAGCTCACCTTGACGTGCAACTCTCATGGAGATCGATACTGTCAGTCAGCATTTGCCAGCGATCTATTCATTCCGTGCGCTAAAACCTGACCGTTCTAGTGCGAATCGCAGCGCGCTGATAACAGACGATCCTATATTGGTAAATCCTCCCAAACCCATAAGCGTGACCTTAGTTTACATTCCGCTCCTTCTTTCCGATCTAAATACGCGCCGTGCCCTTAAATTCTTCCATTGAATGCACTGCCTCAGTACAGACAGGGCTGATACAGACAAGGGCGGCGGGCGAGGCTAAATTGAATTGAAGGATATTCAAATGATTGGAAACGGAAACATTGTCATTAAAATGAAAAGCAGCACGTCGGCCGAAGTCTGCCAACACTGGTATATAGATCAGAAAATGGTGATTCAAACTGTACTTTCAATGGGCACCTTTGTGAGGGCAATGGGACAGTATATAAAATAAACCCTGCCAGGGGCAAGTGCTCTGTTTGAGTTACACAACAGTAACAGGGATTCGGGTTGGAAACCCTACAAACAGGGCAACAAGGTCCTCCGTGATCCACAGAGCTTCGCATTAAATCCACCCCCAAGGTGGCGATGACATACCGGTAACTTATGGATTCGGGGGCAGACAGAGGTATCGCCTTTAGTCCCGAGCTGCACAGAGCGGAATATATAGATCGGGAGATCTGGTTACACGCAGGATGATCGGTTTCCATGCGGAACAAGCCCTGCGTACAGGGAGATTGGGGGCGGGGGACTAGCTAAAATAGGGTTTAAATGTCTGGGGTATTAAAGTCCTCATAAAAAGATTATGCAATGTGTTAAAAAGTTCTATGTGGCAGAAATGTAGGCAAAGCTTTATTCCAGCGCTTAGAATGCACAGATAAAGCGATGTGGCAAATGGCTCCCGAATTAGAAAATCGAGATAAGACTAGTCAGGAGGTAATTGAATGTGTTCAGCAAAGACGCGACGCCCGGCAGGGCTAATTGGGTTGCTATGCGCTACGATGTGCTGCGCTCGGGCTAGGGAAGGGTTAACCGTCCCTTTTGGGAGATCGCCAGCTCGATGTTGGGATTAGCCGGGAATCTCTGCGCAGTGGATGCCTCATTTCATTTCAAAAAGGAGGGGGGATGGGATATCGCACGGGGTATCTGGGGCGTATCGGGGGAGCCAGGATTTCTTAAATGCCAACCTTCCAACACGAAATGAATAAAGTATAGCTAAATATCGCCTAGCCTAAATCAGTTTCCTATTCATGCGATAAAAACAGCAACGCACAACTGCACAGCTAAAGCAATTAGCCATTTAATTAGAGCCGGCTCAGATCAAAAAGTAATTTGCTAGGGACAGCCTGCGCGTTGAAAAGCGCTATTTATATATCAAGCCAAAGCTCCGGACCGTACGGAGCCAACACATCCATACACATAAAGACAAATACAAAATACATACAGTACGGTTAGCAGAAATACTCACTACACCCGTTGCCGATATCAGAGTCTCAGAGAGCACGTACGTTCATTGGGATCCGGAATGATAGAAAACGAGCAGCCGGAGCCGTGACCCTACCGGGCTCAGAAAAGAACACCACGATCCCGCGGTCTCACCTGCTGTGCCCGGGTACGCGCTTCCCAAGTAAAGATCGCTCCTCCGCTCGGGCTCAGCCAGGCATTACACAGCGGGGAAATCTCTAGTGCAACGATCCTCCTCGCACATCCCCACAGGAAACCGAACACACGATCTCAGCATCGTTGCATTTACAGAGTTAATGGCACTCCCAATGAGTCCTCCTGTTACTAAAATGAGATAAATCCACAGAAATCCTGGGCGAACGAAGCGTTTTTGTTCCCGTCTGACAAGCGGCGATCGGAGCAAAGTTTATTATTGTTATTTGCAGGATGGTCTGCACGCAGAGTAGCTGCTGAGCGTGATAGGGTCCTCCCCTCCCCTATTGGGAGAAGGAGGAGGTGCTGGGAGGAGGAGGGGGTGGGTTAGCGAGGTCAATCTCCGAAGCCCCCAGGAAAGAAGAAAGAGGAACGGTGGGAGGTGGCAGCAGGATCCGAGCCAGCCCCCTCCTCCTCTTCTTCCTTCCTCCACCTCCTCCTCCCCCGGTGTTAGCTGGGGATGGCGGCGGCTGCTGTGCTGAAGAAATGGAAAGTGGGATCGAAGAGGGGAAACCCGGCAACAGCGACTTAGGGGGATATGTGGATACAGTGCAGCCGTTGCTTCACCTATTGGTGTCGGTTCATTAGCATTCATGTAACCCCGGAGTCACGTTGCCACCGGCCCGTTCACCTAGTGCGCGGACTGCGCCCACACAATCATAATCCAGTTGTGTTGCCTTTTCGGCGCAGACAACTCTTTTATTGTGATTAAACTGTTTCTCATGGCGGTGATTACTAGAGTTTCCATTGGTGTCCTTATTTAATATAGACCCTCTATCCCTATACTAAAACCGCCACAGAACGCACTATATTGGATGCCAGTAACTGGCGCAAAACCGAAGTGAAATAATCCCAGGGGTAAAGCACTTGGAGGTTATATTTAGGTTATATACAATTACGCTACTTTATCAGTCCTACTATATGAATGTTGGCCCGTATCTGTGTTCTGTTTATTAATCTCTTTATAGCGCGTTAGCAAGTTTGCGATCATAACAGCCTCTATATCGCGTATTGAATCCCCCCGCTCCCCGATTTTGCCTGTAGAGCCGACAGCGCTTCCTTCTGGGATGGTTTTGTGCCTGACTTTCCTGGCTTCGCGTCTGCCCCAATTTATTGCCCATTCCGTCTCGTACTGCTCTCCACGCCCCTCTCTTATCTGTGCTTATGTGCCTGCGCTCAAGGCGCTTTTTCCTACTCTTCCTCTCTGCTTGGAACCATTCTCTCTGAGGGATAAATAAACTGTTGGAAGTCGCGCAAATACAAGCCCCCAGCCCGAGTAATTACAAAAAGCTACTATAGAACCTCCTTGAAATGTCCCTTCTTAGCCATTAGTCTGGCACTGTCAGTAGGATCGGCTACAAAAAGATTCTGCAGCGGCTGAAAGTCATAAACATCTTAAAGGAAATGTTATAGTGCCTTATGAAACTCTACCTAGGGAAGTCCAACCTTCGGATCCCGAGCTAATAAGTTACCTACATTCTTCAGGAGGCTTCGCTAGGACGGACTTTACTGAGACACCTAAAAAAAAGGTGCGGGGACAGCTGGCACATTGGCTTGGTTTACCTTGTGTTTGTGCACTACAGTATCTTTGTATATCAGCTGAGTCACTTGGTCAAGGGTTCCAAAGAAACCTTTTTGTCGGCGGACCAAGCCCTGTATAAAGCTATGTTTCGAATACATAGCAGATTCTGCGTCTCCGCTCCCCTGGGTGTATGTGCTGGGAAGCCGAAGCTGTTCCCAGTCAGTGTGTTTCAGAAGCAGGGCATTTACATAACTTATAAATCACCTTTTATTTCCAGATCAGTTTTCACCTAGTAGCGGAACAGAAGCGCTGAGCTGCCAGACCTGTCCTAGCGCTAGTGATAGAAACCGTCCAGAAGCATATGGTCTGGTATCCGCAGGCTTTTATAGGTCAAGGTGCATCCGACCGCTACGCAAAGAGACGGTATTAAAGCACACTGGTCATTCTGCTCCAAGTGGCACATAGATTGAGCATAGAATATAGAGACGTACATGCACTCGAAAGATCCAGAGAGATATAAGTGCCTACAGGCCCGCACCTGAGAATAGCAGGCAAATCTAAACACCACCATGTGTGACGTCAAATCCCAACAAATTATATTAGTGACGTCACTCTGCAGTGTCGAGTGATGCATAATTGTATCGAGGTCTGCGTATCAGATTTAATTCTGGCAACCTGCCCCCCCCCACGTCCCCAAGAGAGTGTATGTGTCTTTACCTACAACCCAACTGTCGATGGTTATGTGACCATTAACTGGGTATTAATGACTGCGCCGAAAAGTAAGAAAGCTGTGGTTTATGACACATTGGCAGGCAGAAGCAAAGGTAGTCCCTTAAAGGAAACGCGACTGAAAACCAAGCGTGCCTGTGGCAATGGCTGCTAATGGCTTCCAGTTGCACGTACCATTCACACTTCAGAAACAACAAAAAAAAAATGGAAAAATGCAAGTAATGCCCTGGAAGCGTCATCAGTCGTATAATTGTTATGATGAAGCCGCCTCCCCAACTCTGTAGTTCCTATAGATATCTGTCTGTTCCCTGCTGCCGCATCTGCTGGGACGTGTTGTCCCTTCACTTTCCTCTATAAACCTCTCTTTGTCTTCCTATCAAGCTGCCAATCACTCGCTTCCCGTGCGCACACAGCGCTTTGTCAGTCTCCCTGTCCCCTTTCTCTGCGATCGGAACAAGCAGAATCTTACTATCGCTCTGCAGCCCTTCCAGTCGCCCGCATAACGAACTGACTGTAATATAGTTACGGATGTAGGAACCCACGATAGACGGGTATATACAGTGTAGTCACACACGCATTTCATTTGCGATTAGCGCTATATAACGTAAGACCCCGTTTCCTCTAATGCGTACCCTATGTGACTTTGTACTTTGCACGTATCTGGCTATTTCTCCTAACTAGAGTCCCTAAGGTGTCAGCCTACGTGGGTGTTTCTCGCCAGATATCCCAGCGGATGGCTTAACAGCCATCTCTCTCTCTCTCTGTGACGCTTTGCGCCCTGCCCTTCTCTTTCTCGCTTTCCTTTCGGCGCCTTTCCGCTCCTTACTCCCCTCCTCCCGCTCTTGCTGGCACCTTGCCAGTTTCCACAGTCTGTGGCCTCTGAGTCCTCACAAGGGCTGCAGGCGGCTAAGCTTCGAACACCTCACCCTGCGCTGCACAAGTGCGCTCCGCTCACATTAACCCTTTCCCGCACAGCCCGGCGTGCCTCACGCAGTCCGCCCCCAGTGAGTATTCGTTCTGCAAAGAGTGCACACCCCAGAGCGAACAGCGCGCACTGAAAGCATCCCAGAGCCTTTATAATATGCCAGGAGCAAATGGGAAATGCGTGTCTAATTATATATACCAGCAGAATGACTAAGTAGTTAAAGCCCGATGCTTTCATGTGGGAAGACTGGAGCGAGTCCCCAAACCAGTTCCTTAATGACTTCACCAATCACAATAGCTTGATTGTGAGCTGCGTGGGACAATCCTGCTTCTCTTACCCAGAAGATCGGGGGAATATTCTTTTGTTTACACGCTTCCCCGACAGAAGAACGCGATGCCAGTAACTAATACGAGAAGGGGACAAGCCATTGCCATATCTGGTTTGTAAAAAGACAAGCCCCATTCTCTCGTCAGACTGACAGGGCACAGAGGGGGCACAGCTGAGAAATTAGGCGTAAGAAACGTGCCAAGCGCACAGTCAATTCATTTTCCTGTTTGGAAGGGAGATTCCTCCCCCCCGCCGCTGATGAATTCCTAGGCCTGTGAAGGCTCAGTTCCTCGTATAGAAGAAATAATAAGAGCACTGAGCTGTGCAACTCTGCCCGGGAATTTCAGTGACAAAGCCATAAAGGTTCATCCCCATACAAACCAACTCACATCAGGGTTATACATATTCAGTATAGCAGATACTGCAGGGGCTTATTTATCATTTACATTTCCCGATCAAATGTACCATTTAAGGTAACCCCCCACCCTTTATTACATATCTTGCTAATTACTATAGTTATGTTATTTCTTGTGTCTCTAAAGTCCCCCGGTTCAAGTTTGGTCATGTGGCGCATATATTAGGTCCCTATTAAAACAAAAGGGTCCTATAGGCCGCGAGTGTCCTGGTCCCTTCCCCAGTACAATGGTATTACCTTAGCAATAGCACTGGAGAGGGGAGGGGGGCTACTTTAGTTGTAATACTAAGCCAAACTGTCTAAATAAACCCCCATCAGTAGTAGTAGTATATATATATATAGCCAGATTATCTCCCGGTGCATCCAGCCATAAACAAATTCACATTAGCCTATCCTTATCCCCACCACATGCCGATATAACCCATATTGTGAAAGTGGGCTCTGGGGGGGCAGTCAGAAATAGATATATGATTTCAATACGAAATAGTCTCTTTCAGTCAGTGTAAAAAAGATGTTTTCCCTGTCTCCCTTGTTTAGTATTGTGCGCTCTGATTGCGTTACACATATATAATAAGGTGTAAGTAAAGACCTTACGCGCTAGCCCAAAATATGTGTGTAAATATATAGGTAAATATGGATGGGTAATATATAGGTAAATATGGAAGGGTGAGTGTGTGCATAAAAAAAAGAGACATTTTTACTGGGTGTCGGACCGGTGGTTTAGGGATAAAGTGGAAAGTAATTTGAGTGACTTGTGGCGGATTTGTTCCGTGAATGACCTCGCAGTGCTCGCCTGGATATTGACATGTAGAGCAGCACTTGTTGGAGGGGGGAGAGAGGGGTGGGGCTGTTTTTAGAAACGTCTGTTCAGGCGGCTGTTGACCTGCTTTATTCGCTGCCTGTTTGGAGAGGAGGTTTCAAGGTTCCCTCGAGCCTGATCGCCCTGCTGTGCCAAAAAGGACTGATCCCAGTTGGCGCTGAGCTTGGCACTAGCCAGGCAGCCCTTGGGGGTCACGATTTATGAGTGGGCTGACTCATAGGAAAGCCAATGTCCTCTTCATAAAGAGCCATTTATCTGACTCTGCCAGCTGCAAAATTCATGCAGAAAAGCAGCTCGCAGCGTCTCTCCCAAAATCCCGAAAATGATTATTGCGGCCAGCCTGCTTTTTCCAACAAAGCCTTCTTGTTAACCTATTAGCACCCAGGAGAAGAGCCATGGAACGCGAAGAGAATTTCACTTTTCGACAGTCAGCAACATCTTACCGACTGGGAATAAGCAGACCGTAGCAACTAAATGGCACTTCCACATCCTTGGTATTAAAATATAATAATTTCTGGAATTGGCAATCACGGCCTACGTATGCTTGCGTTTGTGGACACATCGTTTTTGGTCTAACAAGGGGAACCCTACTGGTCATGTACAGCCTGAAATTGGAAAATAAATGGTTTTACTGATACATCAACGTGGGGAAATTTCAGGCAACATTCGCACTTGGAAACAATAGCAGGAGCTGTAAAGAGATTAACTGTTTCTGTCTCCGCTGTTTCTAGCTATTGTGACCGTTTTTAACATATAAAGTAAAAATCCACACAAAACAGAGGGAAGTGAAAGAGGGAAGTGTAGAAAATCCAATTATGCACCCTCAAACAGCGCCAGTCGTGTTATTACAGGGAAGGCAGACGCACGCTGATCAAACACTCGCACCGGATTGGTGCCTGTCGGTATTATCATCATTATTATTATGGCGTTATTCAACGTTTGGCCCACAGGGTGACACTTATAATGGGGCGACAGTATAAACTTAATAAAGCCCTATGTTTTAATTTTGATTATCCAAATTAGCTCTAAAATGATTTTGACCCCATCCCCCCACGTTTTAGGTTCAACGCACTTTAAAGTGTGGTTACCAGAGAGAAGAAATCTGTAAAACTAGCCGTTATTTATTGGAAAAGAATGGAGAGAGAGATGTCAGCAGCCGTGGTAATGTCGCTCTAGGCCCGAGTCAGCCTTCTGCTGTGACTCACTTCTCTTTCTGAAAAAAAACGAATCGGCTTTTACAGGAAGCCTGGAAATTAAAGTCTCGCTGAAGTGCACATTTCAGATCCTTTTAGTGACATTAATTTCTTGTAAACATCCGCGATCGTATAACCAGAAGATATACCGCACTTTTCTTTTTATCTTCCTCCCCACAGACTATGCGAATAGACAAGGGAATATGAGGCACGACCTTTATCCACCATAGACGTGACATTTTATTTAACCAGAAGTCATTCCAAGCAGAGGTTTTGCTTCTCCTTTATAGATATATTAACAAGAAATACAGAATCCCTTTCTTCTGGTAGAAGGTGGAAAAGGCTATAAAAGCCCCCAGCTGTTGGTGAGCTGCGACTCCCAGCACTGGCAGTAACCCTATTCAACAACAGTTAGAACAATTGCATCCTGGCACCCTAGCAAAAACAATTCTGCCCTAAATAAGTGTAGGACAACTCCCAGTGGCCCCATATATTAGTATGCCCTCATGCTCACCCAACCATTTGGCCTTGTATGTTTATACCATGGCCTCCTCCCGTTCCTATATAAGTCCAGAGAAGGGAATGGTGGGAATAAAAGATGTTAGTATGTAATGAAAATCAAGTAAGAGAACAAAGGTGAGTGAAGACAGAAAAATAATTTGGACCTGGCTTGCTCTGTGAAGTTTTCTTGTGGACCCAAAGCACCCTTATCCGACACTATCTGGAACTGCCAATACTATTTCTCAGATGTTGCAGAACTATACAGTGTGCCTTTACTGGGATTTTGTATTGAAGAGTGTTGGGAGTTGTAATCCACAACATCTGTGGATACAAAGTGCTTGCTAACCTTTCTCCCTAAAGTGACACTTTCAGCCGCTGGTCACCTAATAAAGTTCCCAAAATGACCTATTTCTTATGTCTCCCAGTCAGGATTATGGTGACCAGGGACCATGAATTGTATGGAAGCCTTCCTGCCTGGCCCAGAACAACGTTTTTATTTCCGCTGCCTGTGGAAGTACACAAATGAGAGAGAGAGATATATATATATATATATATATATATACACACACATATATATACACACACACGATAGATAGATAGATGATAGGATAGATAGATAGCCATGGCAACCTAAGCTCACAGCATTAAGCATCACCGCTGATGCAGAACATCTTGTGAGACAAAACTGTCAGCCATGGTAGGCTCATTATGATGCTTAGCCTGTGAGAAGGCGCGACTGCAGGCAGCCGAGTTGTGCGTGTGTGTCATTGTTTGTAGAGTGCCTAAACACACAGCCCTTCGTGGAGTCAGAATACAAATAGGAAAAAATGCGCTTGTCGCGATTGTGAAATAGCTGATCGTACAAACAATGTGTGCACACGCTCTGCAATAGGAAGGGGACAATAAGACTCCGCTTCAGACCAACGTACGGCGTGTTATTAATAGGGGCCCATCTCGCTAACTGCGCTGTAATCCACATTGCATAAAGCTCACGGGCGGCCTCTCCATTAGAGTCAAATGTGATGTACAATACAATCACCCGGAACCAATCCTTCCTAGTATTGTGCCTGTTACATGCGCTTGGCTAAAGAGTTCCGCTTATGGGCAGAATGATAGACACGAAGCAGCAGCGCGGGGGTTAAACAAGCCAAGTCCCCACCCGGAGCAGCTGCAGCCCAGACACGCCCCGCAGCCCTTATCAGGTCAATCAATCGTGGGAGCCAGCAGCGCCGAGCCTGTAGCGGGGGCACGGAGCCGAGACGTGCACGAACTGCACACACAGCAAAGGGGAAGATGCGCTGCCCGAGATGTGTCAGGTGCAATAGACAGGCTGCTATCTACATACGCGGCCAACTAATCTCGGCGAAATATCTCCCTGAGCGAGGTTAGCACTCGCAGCCTGTCACAGGAACCGTTGGCTTTATTGTTGCTGAAATGCGTAGGAGACGGTTTTGTCGCACAGGATGTAAGATGTCTAAAGGACTTAATGGTCCCGGGCCACAAGAGCTAACAGTCTAATATGTGGTAGCTGCAAAGTTAAACTTAGTAGAAAACCAACCACCGATAACTGCGAGGCCAGGTCCTGCCCCTCAGTCTTTCCATGCATATTATGTTTTAATCGCTCACAATTGTTTTGAATAAGTATGAATAATATGCCCTTTGAAGAATTGCCGTTAAGCAGTAGTTTTTAGTCCTCTTAGTCTTTAAATTTAATTTTCGGAGCTAGCATATGGACAAGCTAATTTAGCCTTATAGCTATACATGGGCCGATTAGCTTGAAGAATGGATGGGAACCATAGAAGGAGCCATATATACCACTGTTTTGTTCCATTTGTTCTGGGGAATGCCTAAACCATCAAAACAGCAGGAAGCGAAAAGGAGCCACAGAGATGCAACTTCTTTTCACTTCCTTTCAGCTGATGTATATTTTTAATTACAATGGATAATCCTTGAGGTTTTTTAGCCAAAAGGCAGCTGATTGGGCATACCCTCTGAGTGATTGGTTAATGGGCTAATAAGACAGAGTATAAGGGGCAACACAGAGTATGCACACCTTTCTATTGTTCTGATGATGGTGCTCTTTTCATATTCAATCAGAACACAGCAGAAAGTGAATAGGAGGTAGGGCTCCTCTCCAATTCCTCTTCTGCCAATGTACCAGCTCTGGACAACTTCATGCATCAGCAAACAAAATCTTCAGAGTTGGCCGATTTTTGAACAGACAGGATTGGCTGGCCACTGTACTCATGTCAATAATCATATGGTCAGTTTTAATAGCCTTCCCAACTTGCTATACATGCCAGACCAAATCTGGGCCTTGTAAGGCCAGCTTTACATCACATGTCCCAGATCTTTCTATAGATCAGTAAACTGTGACCATGCTTCCTGAAGTTATAGGTATGTATAAGTGTCCAAACACTGGGTAAACTTTAAGGTCTCTGGCTCACATAACAGAAGATTTATGTATTACATTATGTGGCCATACCGAGCTGTGGCTAAATATTGTTGTTTCATTCATCCTGAGCTGTGGTTCAGTTGTATTTGAACATAGCTATGAATGTTTTGTTGGCTACCTTGCAGTCATCTATTGTATGGTCACTCATGCTTTGTGAATGATGGTCATTTGACTTTGGTGCAATAAAGCTAAAAACAGCTGTAAAGCTGACTAAATTGGCAGCTTGAATATGCCCTTCTATGGCCAGCTTTAGTGGAAAGCAATTTGAATGCAGATACCGGATACAACATCTGATAATATTCTGTAGCATGCATTCTGTTGCAGCATACCAGTGTGCCATATTTAACATTAGTATATGCAACTGGGATCTGAGAAGTTACATACCCCTGACTGGTATCAAAAGAGCAGATGTGTATGAGGCCTAAAGGGTGTACTTCCACATCCAATTTTCCATGAAAGCAGTTGCTCCAGCTGCACTAGCTTGAAAAACATATGTGCATGAGGTCTTAGAAGTGTAAGCACTGTTTTTAGATCTGTGCTGCCTTCCTATATCGAGCTTCTGCCCCTCCAGGCTTTTCCCAATGTGCTGGTCATTTTGTTCCAACATGCAATGGTGCCATGGTGAGGAGGGAGGTGTTGAACACAGCTACATAATTTTTCCTCTTTTCATTCAGTACTATATTGGTGTGGGCCCATCCCACTCATGAGTACCTTAAGACAGTATCTTGGCCCCAGTGATACTTACAAAGGGCCTGCTGTGCTAGTCAAATGGGTGGAATGCCATCTAGTTCTATGTGGCACCAAGATTTCAGACAGATTTTCAGCATGTCATATGTCTGCAAGAAACAGTGCAGCAGAAGTTCTGCATATAGTAAACTATGCACCCTGCACAATCTAAATAGCAGTGCCAACCACATACTGCTGCAATTGTTACACCACTATGACATATGACCCCCCCCCCAACCCTATGTACTACATTTCTGTTACGAAGCGTATCAGTGCTTTCAAACATTGTCCACAGTGGGCTATATATCCAGCATGCTGGGAGGAACATTATAACAAAAAAAATGATATTCAGAGATCTGTGATGCCATTGGGCATCTTTGTGTCATATTGTGCCTTTATTTGAACAGTTGACAGTTCTGATGTATATTATGGATGTAAACAACATACAGACTAAATGTGACAATAACGTAAAGCTTGATTGCAGACCTCTAAAAACAACTCAACCTATCAAAGATCTTCTACATTTTGCACACAGCAGCGTCACTGGTTCCCCATAGTTCCTCTGATGAGCTCTTAGCCCATTCCCGCACACATCTCGGATCGTATCCAGGCTTTTAACAACATGCATTCCCTTGATGGGAACAGCTTTACAAGAACAAGCTAGGAAAACGCCTCTTTCAGGACAGATGGCAGACTATTTCCGTTCAATCATAGCCTGTTACGCTGCATCTACTCTGCTAGCATGCTGAATATTCACTGCAAGTTTTTAATCTGTCCAAAACCCTGCCAGAGAAACATAACAGACTGTTGTGCTGAAACTCCTATTTGACTGCATTTGCCATAACCCTACCACCACTGGATGCATTAGCATTTTTTTATTAAATGTGTTCACACATTTTGTACCACTTAACTGGACTTCAGCCCCTTTGGGGGTCCCTAGTTTGTGATTGTTCTACCTAAATCAGTACCGTGGGGTGGATAGTGAAGTTTTGGTGAGCCAGTCTATCCTGCTCAAAGCAGGCAAAAAGAGCAGTTAATATACCTAGGAGACACAAGGGGCTACAAACAGATATGGCAATAACCTATAAATGAAAGATCCACCAAAAATTTAAACAACCCTTCATTTTTAATTAGCTGACTGAATTGGAACCTCTTTTCTTTTTCACTTTGAGAACACAGCGTCTTAAGGCCTGGTGCACTGAAGAGCAGTGGGATTGTTTCTAGGGAAGCAGACCCGTTTACAGGTCAACCTTGAATGGAAAAGGCCTTGTAAGGACCATCAGAGAGGGTGCATAGCAGATTGCTGTGTGCATAGGCAGTGTTTCAAGTCAGCCCCCAAAGCAGAAGACATGGAAACATGGCCAAGATGAAGGGGGCCACAGCCACTGTGTCGGCCTGGGTTCAAGTACACAGAGTGGATTTTGTCTCCAAAATGCATACTCGTGTTTCGGCAACAAAATAGTCTCCAGGTGCGGATATAAGGGAAGGCTGATGCTAGCCTAGGGGCTGATTCTCAGCAGGTGTTGATTGGGCAGGCTGTCAGGGCGAGGAACTGATTGGCTCATTAATGTTGTCATCAACCACATGACCTACTCGTAGTGGGGCCTGATCTCACCTACCTCAAGGTGGACATATTGGTAAAAGACCCACTTGTTTGGCGACCTTGTTAAACGAGTGGATCTTTACATGTATGGCCAGAAATGTATTATTGCTCGATGGCACACACCATCAGGCCAAATAATCATTATTCTGCAACTATTATCAGGTTTGGTACATGCTACAAGGCCAATGTCACACACAGCGTATAGCGCATATTTTCGGCAAGCTGAAAAACACTCACTGAAAATAGCACCATATGCTCCAACCTGTGCCTGCACCCGAATGAATGAAATACGTTCGGGTGCAGGCACATGTAAGCCAATATCCACTGAAGATATGAACTCTGGCTTTTTTTGGCGGATATCGGCTACATGTGCCTGCACTTGAGTGTATTTCATTCGTTTGGGTGCAGGCACAAGGTAGGATAAATATACAGTAGCGGGGCGTATTCTCAGGAAGTGTTTTTTGGCGTGCCGTGAATACGCCTGTGTGGCATTAGCCTTAAACATTTGGGTGTTACAGCAATTTGAGTCAGTCAGACGTGATTTGGATACTATTTATTTGGATCAAGACCAAGTTGTCAGCTTACTGGCCTGTGTATGGGGCCAAAATGACAGCCTGCTGAGAATCCACCAGATATCTACCAGAGAGGTTTGATATGATATTTGACCTGGGGACAAAATTATCTAATTAGCCTTCTTTCCACAACTATCTAGCTCAGTGATCCCCAACCAGTGGCTCATGAGCAACATGTTGCTCATCAACCCCTTGCATGTTGCTCTCAGTGCCCCCAAACCTGGTAGTTATTTTTGAATTCCTGACTTTGGGGCAAGTTTTGATTAAATAAAAACAAGATTAACTACCAAATAAAGCCTTCCTGTAAGCGGATAGTGTGCATAGAGGCTACCTAATAATTAATTTGACTGTGGCTCATGAGTAAAAGAAGTTGGGGACTCCTGATCTAGTTTAACAGATGCATGCAGTTAGATCCATTTTCCAAGTGAACAGTTGCCCTTATGGCAATCACAAGGAGAGCACGGGTGCATAGGGCCCCCTACAGACCTCCATTTTCTATGCAAGTTCAGTAAGAAAGACCATTTGCTTAGAATATGTGAGGGATGGCAAGCATATCCTGGAACTCCACCAATTTATACATGCTGCAACTTTGGTGAGATAAAGCAAGTGAAAACAAATTCAATTTCACTAACAGAAATTGCATCTGACTTCAATACAAAGTCAGTAGATGTGATTTCTGATTGCCCTTGTGAGCAACTAGATATGCTTTTATGTGAGTGTTTGTTCCAACTGAACTCCCATTGGAGACAGGTCTGCAGAAGACACAAATCATTTGGCTGAGGATGCTGGGAGTAACAGCGCTGTGAAACTGCAGGAGGGCTATGCTGTTGGCTTGACCACCACTGGGATGAGAATGAGACTTGCCCAAGGGTTATTATATTACCAAAATGGGCTTTTGCTGTCCACTTTAGCAGGTATAGGTAGATCCCATGAATGGGTGAGAGAATCAGACAAATACTATCTGTATAAATATCTTTTGAAGCATTAGACAAACTAATCTCTGCCTTGTGCAAAATGTAAGTGACCAGGTATGCAATACTTTTTTTTTTTTTTTTTATTAAGATGAGTGGGTGGAGATCCCTGACCTCTAGAGCTTACACGATCATGCTAATGTATATAATGATACATTCCATCATCTCAAACAGTTTAAAGCCACCAGTCTAGTAGGAGAGTGATCTCATGTTTGAAGCTGCATAATGAAATACAAATGTCTCCAAGCATTCAATAATATCAGAGCCATAAACAAGAATAGTCATTTGCTCCGTTTAAAAAAAATAGATTTTAAAAAGCGATCTAATTCAGACGTGCCAGCAGCCCGTGCCTTCTGTAGAGTGCTGAGTAATTGATGGAAGCACGTTTGGCGTTCGAAAAAAGCGCTCTATCCCCCCGTTCGGAGCCCGAACTAGCGCGGAGAGCAGCGCACGGCGAGAGTGGCTACGTGCCAGCGACTGGGAATTCCGCTCGGCCTGCTGTGTGTGCAACTTTCCTTCTCAGAATCATTAACCTCTAATGTGGCGTGTGCACTGCAACTGCGCACATCCACGACGCGGCCCCGCTCCACTCTGAACAGCTCATTAAGTTAATCGCCTGCCCATTAGGCAAAATGAATATAGCCTGTTCTACGAGGTGCGGCAGTGTATAATATAGATAGCTGCATATCAGCACCGCCAGCTAACCGAGAGATACGGCGCCGCTTGGATAAAATACAAAGCGAATTGCTGAATTTGCCATTCAATACCAGCCTTATAGGCTGCAGTGCTTACTAATAATACCCACATGTACGTTGCATACGACTAATATAAAGGAAATGGGTCGGTCACACGTATAGCCTTGCGGTTTTAGCCGTATCCAACGATGATTGTATAGTTCGGGAGACGCCGTATTGCACGTATTTGCTTTATAGAACGGGTGATAAATCCCTGCATAAAAGTGCGTCTCATTCAGCAAAGGTCACACCATTTTATATCTAGGTCTCTTTTGTCAAAACTAAAATGCCAAGCTGTCTCGTGTGTGCGCATATAACGTGCTACTTGCGCTCACAAAGGGTTAAGCTGGAGACTGAGTAGGTTTCGCACACAATCTCCTTGCCCACGTCTAGGAATCTTTCCTTAACAACAGAGATATCCCACGTAAGGGCTGTTGCCAGTTGTTTCCCCCCATATTACACTGTAGTGAAGCGAGCTATGCTCAGAAATATGATGGCATTGCTATCCGGCTCCAGCAAGCGAAGCCGAGACTGAGGGAGCCACCTAACGCTCTCCTATTAGCGGCACTGAGAGGTTATCTCCGCTCCTGCTTTCTGAGATAGAAGCGACTGATTAGCCAACTTCCCTCTCGTCTCCCTACTCCGGGCTCTGGAGCGCTCTCCTAAGCCATTTTATTGGCGGATTAATGCCTGTAATGTTTCCAGTCCCCAGCCGTCTGCATGGCGTAAAAGAGAGTGTGAGAAAGGGGGAAGGGCGGGGAATTCATCTGCTGGAGACAGCTAAGGGAGAATTATATGCAGTGGGGGCAGGTCTGGCAGTAATGTGCATTTCAGGTAATTACGCAAACAACCCGGAGAAAAGTCTCTGAAGAATTGCATCGCCTAGGGTTTACTCTTCTCTCATAGATTTAGATTGCTATATATATTTTCTACTGTTTGATCACCTCCCTATGGGTCAAACAGTAAATCATATTATAAATTTGGCGCTAGGGCCAAACAGTGTTTTATCTAGGGCGACTAATCTCCCCATGTGCCACAGTCCTTAGGTAAGCATATCGGGAGAAGATCCACTCTTTTGGCAAATGAGTGGATCTTACAGTGTATGGCCAGCTTTACCGTTTGGACCCCCCACTCACTTAGGTTTTTCAGTTCTCCCAACAGAGTTATATGAGCAGGGTCGGACTGGGGGGTTAAAGGGCCCACTGCAGCTCCAGGCCCAGGGGCCGTGCAGGTGCCCCTGCCGGCTGCACACCCTTACCCCCCCCGACATCCTACCCCGAGCACGTAAATTTAACGTGTCAGGGGAGGAGCGGTCGGGCAGGGGGAGTGCCACACATGGGTCAGGTCTGGGCCACCAGGGCCCACCGGGGTTTTTCCTGGTGTCCCGGTGTACAGTACTGTACAGTACTGCATATACTAGAAGCTGGATACATACAAGGGAAGAGTGAGGAGAGGAACAGAGCAAAAAACATGGAAGGGAAATGGAACAAAATAAAGTAGGGGAATGCAGCAGAGAAAAAAACCCCAAAAACACCAGAGAGGGAAAAGAAGAAAAAACATGGGAGGAAAATGGAGGGAAAGGAAGCAGCAGGGAGGACAGTGGAAATAAAACTGGAGAGGAGCGAAACAGATGGGAAGGGAGCACAGAACAAAGAATCTGACACTGGAATGGAGAAGGGGACCAGACGAAGGGGACCAGAGGCCAGCACCCATACAACCACCCTATAACTCACAGCTATTGGGGTCCTATGGGTAGGACCCCCCTCCTACCCATAGTTATAAGACTTTTGAAAAAAGCACTCAGCCTGTGGACTTTAATTTAAATGTTCAAATAACTCCTCAGTCCAGCAAGAAACCTCCTCTCCTGCGGGCAATGGTGCCTGACAATGTCTATCCCACATTACTCTTTTATGGTCACTTTACTTTGTCTGCAAGTCCATTGCCCAACCCACACATCACAAACCCAGTTCACACCTAATTCCGTTTCGTCACTCCATCCCCGAATAGAAGTGAAGCATCTGTGCAGTAAGTGTCTACAGCTAGTGCAGGTGCATAGCGTGTGGTTCCCAAGCTTACAAAACACATTGTAAACATATTCCAGTTGTATATCTGTCTGTAGGGCACTATGTAAAGCAGGGATCCTCAAACTACAGCCCCCCTAGGTAATTTACCCAGCCCCAGCTGCGTCCTCACCCCTGGCAGCGGGGGAGCAGGGACAGCGCAAGAGCAGGCTGTAGTTTGATCCGGCAGCAGGGAGCAGGCAGCGAGAGTGGGCCGTAGTTTGAGGATGCAGGGGGGGCTAGTTTAGGACTATAGTCCGGCCCTCCAACAGTCTGAGCGACCATGAACTGGCCCCCTGTTTAACAAGTTTGAGGACCCCTGATGTAAAGTGTCCACAGGGTTGGACCCAACCCTTGCTGGCGCTCCCCCTGCCAGACCGTTCCTCCACTGACACGTTAAACCTATGCAAGCTCAAGGGAGGATGTCGGGTGGGAGACTATGTGGGCGGGAGGGTTAGGGGATGCAGCCGGTGGGAGCACCTGCAGGGCCCCTGGGGCAGTAGCCCGGTGGGCCCTGCCCCCCCCCAGTCCGACCCAGAGTGTCCATGTGCAAACTATAGGCATGAAGCTTTTCACACGTGCCATTGGCTTAAAGGAGAAGGAAAGGCTAGTAAAGAGTTAATCTCAAGCTGCAGGCATACCTTCAGTTGTCTCAATAGGTCCCTTAAGTCTCCCCATATTTCACCCGTTCAGAAGATCAGAAGCCAAACAGGAAGAAAAAGCGCTGAGCTGTGTAAAGAAAGTTCCCATAATGCCTCACTCCTGCACAGACACCCAGACCGAGTGAACATGCTCAGTTAGTAAGACTATGAGTCAGCTTCCTGCTGATTGGCTCAAATCCACAATCCTAAGGGGGGGTGAGCAGGAGAGAGCAGAAAGCGGTGTGTCTGTGGCACAGGCATTACAGACACAAGAAATCTTTTTTCAGAGAAGTCAGAGCAGTGTTTCTGTGAGTGCTTATGGCTGTATTTACATAGACCTTTCTGATAAAGCTTACTTAGTTTTTACCTTTCTTTCTTCTTTAAGGTAGTGGTTTCCAAGAGTGATTGCTCACGTACTATCCTACATATCCCAGTGGTTAACTATACCTTTCTGGGTCCCCTGCAAATAATAAAGTTAAAAATAAATCTCCCTTGGGGCATTATGGTTCTTGCACATGGGCATATTTTTATGCATTTAGAGTGCATAACTGCATAAATTGCATTCCCGTGTATATTTTTAACGGACCCAGGTGAGTTTTTGTCAGTTTTTAAGTACAACCCTATATTCTATTGGCTTATAAATGCTTGTCAAGCTCATGCACAAGAAAATGCATCATGTGGTGCCTAAAAGACAGCGATAAAATGCATGTTTGAACGATCATGTGTATGATCAGGCAAAATATAATGAAATCATGTAACTTAAGGGCTCTGACACACGGGGAGATTAGTCGCCCGCGACAAAACTCCCTGTTCGCGGGCGACTAATCTCCCCGAGTTGTCATGACCCGGCATCCCACCGGCGGGATGGCACACGTGGCGGCGCGATTTCCCGAAATCTCCGAAAAAGACTCGCGAGTCTTTTTCGCCGATTTGCGCGAAATCGCGCCGCCGCGTCTGCCATCCCGCCGGCGACTTACATGTTCGCCGGTGGGATGGCAGAGGGAAGGCAACTCGGGGAGATTAGTCGCCCGTGAACAGGGAGTTTTGCCGCGGGCGACTAATCTCCCCATGTGCCAGAGCCCTAAATGTTCAAACCTGCGTCACAAAAGCAGTGTAAAAAAAAAAAAACGTGTGTAAGATCCCGGTGCCACATAGAATGGATTCTTGTCCTGCAGATAAATGCTGGCCTAGAATCCGCCCCTATGCTAAAAAAAACATTTGGTTTTGTCTGTACCCGGAGCCATAGCTTCAGGTGCAGGTACATCAAAAAGCTTTTTTTTTTTTTTTTTTTAAAGAAGGGGCGGATTCCCGGCCTGCGTTTCGACCAGTATCGCATTGGCCTTAAGACCTCATGCGCAGCGCCTCATTTTACACTAATGGTGCTTACGCAAACAGTATGCAGTTAGAAGGGAGGGTAAGTGCAGGATAGCGACTGACTACTATTGTCATGTTTTCATGTATATATAAACATGTTATCAGCCAATGCAGGGAACCGAACTGAAAAAGTATAAAGCCTCCGGCCTTGGTGCTCTTCATTTCCCACAGACGCGTGTTGCGCTTTGAGTCGTTACTTGGCAGCAGCACCATTGCAGGCTGGCTGCGCTCTACACTGGGTATCGTGCTCCAGCGAGACGCGGCTCCTGTCTGCTCGCAAGCATCAACCTTGAATTCAAGCCTTATTTTTTCCGCTCTGCTCCCTCCCCCACACGCCTCCCCCCTTCCTCCCCCTTCTCATTTCAGCCGACAGGAAACTTGAAGTTGAAAGGAAAGCCCACACGCACCAACACGTTGCTCTAGAAATCAGCGCATGTGAAAGCAGAAGAAACGGCGGATTAGATGGGGGGAAGTTTCCCTGCGCCTCTGTGCCGTTACGAACAGATTGTTTGGCTAGGGGTGAAATTACCCTGCGGTTTTCTGTTTGCTCCACATCATGAAAGGAGGCGGGGGGCCTATTTATGGCTGTGTGTGCGTGTATAGTGTCCGCTTCCGATTTAGAACTGTCACTGCTTCGCAACAGCTTGGAACGTTATCTGTGTTATTTCTGAACTGTGGACCGCAATGCTAACAAGCACAGCATAATGGGGCTAGTCTTCGGCCTGTTATTGATGCAGTGAAAGTCCCTGGGTCTTCTACCATATATTAAAGGGATTTTGTTAAGATCATTTGAAAAATGATGTGAATGTAAATACTGTGTAACAACAGAGAATGTTGGCGCCATATAAGGGTTAAGACACACGGAACTATTGCCCAAAGTTTCCTTGCAAGACAACTTTGGGCAACTTCAGAAAACTAAAGCGGCGCGTATGCCATCCAACTGGTGATTTATATTCTTGCCAGTGGGATGGCATTTCAGGGAGAATAGTTGCTCGCGGTAGCGAAGATTTTTTGCGGGCGACTAATCTCCCTGTGTGCACAATATGTGCAAAGCTCTCTGGAACGTATGCCTGCTACATAAAGAATGTCCATGTGCATGTCCAGTCTTGGATATACAGTATCTAGTACAGGTAACATTGTCCATATACTAGTTGATTGTGTGACTAGTGGTCACACTAGTCTTTTATTTTATTTTGCTGCATGTGTCACTTCACAACGATGGGAGCTTTTTCTCCGATGACTTTAGTGGAAATTACCTTTTCCCTGCTAGTGCACTCATGGGTCAGGTGACTATTGCGCAGAAATATTGCACTTATCCAGTGCATCTCAAGTGATGCCCATTAGTGATGTGCGGGTCGGCCTGATAGCCATGGGTTAACCCGTGGGTCCTGCAGGTTTGGGACAACCTTGGCACATCAATTACGGGTGGGTTCGGGTTAAGCGCTTCAGCCTCATTGTCCTCAAACTTAGGGCTCTGGCACACGGGGAGATAAGTCACCCGCGACAAATCTCCCTGTTCGCGGGCGACTAATCTCCCCGAAATGCCATCCCACCGGATTTCACTGAAATCGCGCTGCTGCATATGCCATCCCACCGGCAATTTACATTTTCGCCGGTGGGATGGCATACGCAGCGGCGCGATTTCAGTGAAATCCGGTGGGATGGCATTTCTGGGAGATAGTCGCCCGTGAACAGGGAGATCTGTCGTGTGCGAATAATCTCCCTGTGTGCCAGAGCCCTTACACTACTGGCTTCCCCTTCCGGCTTTACTTCTATGATAAACTGGGATAATAATGAGGCAACTAAGGGCCACAGCACATGGGAAAATGTGTAACTTGCGGATAAATCTACGCTACCAAGGGCAACAAATCTTAAATTTCCACCGGCAATAATGTAAATACATACCCGTGAAGAGGAAATTTTTTTTTGCAAGATTTGATGCCCGCAGTAGTGCATATTTAACTGCAGGTGACCTATCTCCCCATGTACCTCTACCCTAAAAGTAATGTCCCATGGAGAAACCAGTTGCCAGAGATACTGCTACTACGGGCAACTAATCTCTCTCAAATGCCAACTTTGCAAAACTTCAGAAAATCAAAGTGATGCGTAGCTCTTCCCACTGGTGATTCCCTTTGTTGCCGATGGAAAGGCATTTCAGAGAGATTAGTCGCGCGCAGTACCAGAGAACTATCGCAGCGACTAATCTCGCCATGGGACATTACCCTAAGACCATCCAAGAGTTCATAGACTTCTTTGTATTCCCTAAGCATTTTACAAAAAAAAAAAAAAAAAAATTTAGTGTATTTGGCCCACCAGTCATGAGTTTGGCATTAAGAAAAAGACACAGTGTGGGCTATACATTACAATACATTGCTATACTCAGATGTAAATGCAGGAAGCAGAAGAGTAACAAAAGAGATGCAAATGATGCAAATACATTATGTACTCAAGGGACACAGACCCAGTAGTAGTCTAGTAGTTGTGTAGTGCGTTTCTTTAGCAATGACCATGTGGTGTGACAAGTAAAAAAAAAAAAATAATGAGGTCTATAAAGCCCTTGAGCAGACTGCAGGCCACATCTGGCCCAGACCAATGCAGTGTCTTTTAGTGCCAACACAGGAGGGAGAAGAGGCCCCTGCATGCGTATATATTCAGGCTGAAAATCAGACCAGTGTGGCAGTAGTTGAGAATCAGCCAATCCACTGGCCTCTGCTCCCTCCTGTGTTTGCACTGATAGGTGCTGTGTAGGCCTCAGTGCAGACATGGTGAGTAGATTTTTCTCTTGATTTGCTGGATGAGAAAGCACCCCATCTGTTATGCCAAATGGTATGTACGCCCATGAGTATGAGAGAGTAAAACAAACAAATAGCATGTTCTGCGGAGGCCGGATTCCTGTTGCGGAACAACAGAATATGTATGTGTGTGAGTGTGAGAGAGATCGATTCCTGGAAATTACTGCATACTGTGGTAGTGCAGCTTCTTTATTACTAGGAAAGCAGAATAATTTTACCAAGTACTGAGAAACCAAAATACAGAGAATTGTGGAAAAATAACTGGTCTATATCTCCCCTCCTACCAAAACTTGCAACATTGTATCTCTGAAAATGTATCAGCCCTATCGCCCATCTTTACACACAAGCCTAATACCATACTCTGCTCTAACATTGGATTTGGAAATCTATGCGCATACTTATAAACAGCTTGTTTTTCCTCACAGAATAAGTGGGGCATGCCTCAATATTGCAGTGTCACAGGCAACAACTTTAAGAAAATGTCACTGTTGACAAATAGGTTCAAGGACTGTATAGCATTGCAGAATGGACTAAGGTTGTGCATTGCACCCAAAGTAATGTCATTCGCTACTATCCACACTTACAGGGTTAAGTAACATTACTTGCCATTGCCAACACTGAGCAACTTAACAATTTCCTTTCTGTCTCAGATAATTGTAAATAAACAACAGAGCTGAGGGCATTCAGGGAAGCTCTTTATTTTTCCCACATGGTGTCCCTAATCAGGAGGAGGTGCGGTCCCCTCACTGGCTTAATTATAAAATAAATAGCCTGAATAGGTTTACTAATTGTGTTACCATTCAAAGAAAAATAAGGAGTAAAGGTCACTGTGTTCAGATTTTTAATGGCAGGTCCTTAACCCAGTGTCTTTCCAGCTGCGGTTTAACTACATTTCCCAGAACCCTTGCCCTTCAATGAACATCAGATGTTGAGAGCTGTAGTTCAGGAATAGTTTGGCAGGTCAATCCTCATTTACAGGATGTCCAAATTGTGAACCTCAGGTTGTGGTCAAACAAAATTCCCATAGCAAAAGGTAAAGTTGTGCACACCACTAAGCAGTAGAATTCTTAATAAATCAGATAAAAGGCCAGACCAGGGATGACTGATGTAGTTGGCCACCTTGAAGTATATTGCAATATATGGACAAACAATCCCTTTTTTTGTTTAAAGGAAAAGTAACACTAAAAAATTTTAAGCAAAAAATCTATTCTACGCTGCCCCAATAATTGCCCTATACGGCAAACCATTTAGTATTTTGAATGCCTTTTTAAATAATACCTGTTAAAACTTGGCTTCTTGTCATTTAAAAAAGGCAATACGGTGATGCAGGGGAGGCATCCACTATGTGACGATCGATTGATCGAGCCTAGCCTTCCTTCTGTATAGGAAGGAGTCAGGCTAGGATCGATCGCCGCATAGTGGATGCTTCCTCTGCATCGCCTTTTTTCCAATGACCGGAAGCCAAGTTTTAACAGGTATTTTGTAATAAAGCATTCAAATTAATAAATGGTTTGCAGGATAGGGCAATTATTGGGGCAGGGTAGAATAGATTTTTTACTTAAAAATTGTTAGTGTTACTTTTCCTTTAAAGGGGAGGCCATTTCTTGCTAGCTCAATGTGCGAATGTTTTAAAGGGGTGGGTCACCTTTGTATTAACTTTTAGTATGTTACAGAACGTCCTATTTCTAGCAACTTAGCAATTGGTCTTCATATTTTTTTGGTTTTAAATTATTTGCCTTCCTCTTCTAAATGTTTCCAGTTTTCAAATGGGGGTCACTGACCCAGATAGCCAAAAAAAATACTGCTCTGTGAGTTTCAATTTTATTAATGTTAATTTTTTATTACTTATGTTTCTATTCAGACTCTCTCCTATTCATATTACAGTCTCTCATTCAAACCACTGCCTGATTGCTAAGGTAAACAAGGCCCTAGCAACTAGCCAACAAAAAAGTTAAACTAAAAAAAAACACAAAAATAGAAAAATGAAACCCAATTTCAAATTGTCTCAGAAAATTACTGTCTATTACTGTGGCATGACTAGGTCATGCTAAGAGTTAATTCAATGGTAAACCTTTAAAATTTACATTATATATATATATATATAATATAGATAGTGGGTAAGTGCAGAGAATATTTTGTTGCGCAGTCAGGACGCTTGAAGTGCAGCTAAAGAAGCATCCAGCCCAGTGCATTTACCTCAGGCTTTCACTAAATGCCCCGGCAGTAGGACTGCTCTGTAACCGCCCCTTTAGCGCTTTGTTATCTGATTGTGCATATTTCTAGCGTCCTAATGTGTCTCTGTGCTCACCCACCTATTCTACCACACACAAGGCTGTTATCGCCCATCGTTTGCGCACCATTCAATTTCACTGTTCACGTTAATAACAAACACCCAGCTTGGAAGACTCCGACAGTCTCCCTCTGGATATTATCAGTGCCAGTTGGCAATATTACTGGTCTCCACTAAAAAGAAATCAGTTCCAAGGAGTACGTTGCTATGGGATTTCTTGATTTGCTCTATATGCCAGGGTATATAGGGATGTCTGTCGTTATGTTCCAGGTGGCTTTTGCATGTGCCTTATTGGTTCAGGGATGCGGGTTGTTCGGGGGTTACGTGTTGTTCTGGATTGAAATAGTTTGACTGGGGAGTGTAGGTGGTTGGCCAAAGATAGGGACTATAGTGAAGAACACTTTTGCCCGTAGTTTAAGAATTACTTTAAACCAGCGCGCTTCTGGACTGTACTGTGTGCTAGCGCCAGTATGCGCGACTAACTACTGCTCTAACTTTCCGATCCTGCGCGCAGAAAAGTACGAGGTAGGGGCTCCTTCTTCCCCATTACAGGCTAATATTAAGCAGGTCCACAAGAGACAATAGGCTGGGCCCTAGATCATTTCTCATACTCGGAAGAAAATGTTATACTTCGCGAATCGCGACGTGGTTTGTCTGCAATGCCAATGAGGCGCCTCTCAGAGTGGGGAACCTCGAGTCGCTGCGCCTGTTACTGCAATATGCCTGTTCTGCCGGCTGGATCAGAGATCGCGTATCATGTGCCTTTGATACAGTTTTAACTCCTTTTTGTTAAGCTTGGCCTTTTACTCTGTAGTACTTCAGTTCGAAAAAAGTCGTGCGTTAAAGTTGTTCAAGTCGCCCGTACTGCTGGGATGTACTAATATCCACCTATCCCCCTCTCATTGCTAACATTTTTGAAGGTGCCATAACTTAAAGCAATGTTGCGGACTGCGTGGCAGGGACTTATAAATGCCGTTATTTCTGCGGAATTCATAATTCCCCACTATATAAATAGTTAAGTGCTGACGCCTCTCAATCGCACTATGCGGGGCAGCTGGGACAGACGTTAGTTCCTATTATAGGCTCCCTTGGCGCCCGAACTCTTCCCGGATCTGCGTGCCCATTGTTCGCGACTTAATGAGAAAACAGCCCCGTTCGGCCCGCTCTGGAACGTAACATTGAAAAAAAAAAAAAAGAGAATGAAAGCGCAGAAGCCTAACTACGCGCATCCCAGCCCTTGGTATTAAAAGCCTGGGCTAATCACTAATGCCACACACCGCAGCCCACCACTGACATTATTTGTGTGCGTCTTCTACAATCACCTTCCAGCTCTTCGCCGAGGGGCTGCACATTAGACTCGGCCCTAGTAGCGACTCGCTTCTTCTGCGCTTCAGCCCTGGGCACTAGCCTGTGTGACTCCTGCGCTTCCCAGGGAGATGCGCGCTGATAATGAAGCCAAGAGGGTTAAACAAGGCAGCATTCATAGCCAAGCGTTTGATCTGGCATGATCGTGCCTGACAGAGCCTGTGTTTCCCTCGTTTAGCAAGAAACAGCCTCAAGAGCGCCTGATTGATTAGGTGTCCCTCCCCCAAAGCCCTTTTATTCCCCCTTCCTCCTCCTCCTCAGATCAGCAGGACAGAGATCCCCCGGGGGAAAGCAGGAGAGGAAAGCACATCTCATTATACAGCAAATGGCCGGCCAGCAGCAAGATATTAATATTTCTCCGCTGTCTCCCAGCTACTGTACGACTTTAACTCGTTTATAAACCGAGAGCAGCCAGAAAAGAAGGCTCGGCCGCGGCCCTGCTAGAGCAGAAACAACGAGACATCGGCACTGCATAGAAACAGCGTCTATCGGAGAGGGCCAGGCATCTAGATTTCTTTCTTAGCAAAATAATCTATATCTAGAGCGACCAAGACATTTCAGACTCTAAGCTCTGTAGCCTAACCTTGTCTTGTAATTATGCAATACATTTTGTAGGACAGTTAACACTCTTACTAAAAATTAAAGTGGTAAAGCAGAAACTCTTTAAAAAGATCTCTGTAAAAGCGGTGTTCTGTACCCTACTACATTTTGTTTTTAACGCGATTAACATAAATAGAATTTTTTCTTTTAACAGCTACTTTAAAACTGTGAGTCAGCTGAATCCGAGCACTTAATAGATTGGATCCTCTATACTGGCCGTGCGATGAAGCACAGCAGCTTTATCTGCTAGTTATTAAAAACAAGGGATATGGGACGGGGCCGCTGCCCTCCAGCAGATAGAGCAGCAGTCAAACCCCTCTCTGTCCGCCTGGCACCACTGCTCCGCATAGCCCTGTATAAAGAAGTGTAGCACTGAGCGCTCACGGAATGGTGAGAGACCGATATCGGCTCAGAAACAATTAGTGCCTTTTGTGCTTGATTACGAAGACTGAAGACAGGTTGGACAGGGACATTTTGTCCAAAGCTTGCTCTTTTGCCAGGGGGCAAGTTTAGACAAAAACACCCATAGTGTTTAGGTGAGCCCCCATATAATCAAGTAGTAGCATGAAAAATATCAGTTTCTTGGAATCCAAACACTAGCCAACAAAGAACCACCAACCCTTTTTTATCAGGTATGGATCTGTTTATTAAACATAGGTGCTAAATTAAACTAGTGCAGTTGCCCATAGCAACCAAAGAGCAATTTCCTTCCATGTTTTGACTTGTAGGATGAGAATCAAGCACAACTGCTGATTGTTGCTAAGAGCAACTGCACCTCGCTAAAACTCAGCCCACTGTTTATGAATTTGTTATTTGCATTACCACACTGAAATGCACATTTTTATCAAAATTGCATACAGCGTTATTACCAGGTTCTAGATTAGGTAAGATCTAAAAGCACCAACCAACCAACCTCCTATTACATCTTGTAATAATAATAAGTAAGAGCTGGGGCAAAGCAGTAGATCAGCATTGGTTGAACAGTTTTCCCAATTGATACAAAGCCAGGTGGTCCTCTTATATGAGTCAAAGCAACTCTGTGCCAGTACTCTAGGTTTTCCCAGCGGATGTGCGTTGGAAACAGAAATCTAAAACCAGGGTTGTATAAGCCCTTGCAGTATAACTGGAGCCATCTGGCCATCCTATTAATCATACTGTGCTTTGAGTCCGTCAGTGGCTGAGGGATGCATTAATGTAGTTCATGATCTTTGGGCATGAAAGGGGTTAACACAGCGAAGTTGTCTTCAAGTACCATTACCTAATATCCGTAAGCTGCAAGTAATGGTGCTTAATAGAAGTGGCCTATGTCACTTCAGCTGACTGCCTTAACATAAAAAAAAAAGAAATTCCGCGTCCTTGGGCATTTGAGTGTGTTCTGTAGCTGGCTACATATTATGCACTCACTGTCCTTGTAAGTGAATTCAGTATTGTACCACAAACATATTTTAAGGGAAATGTACCTTGACATTTTTGTTGAATGTTTAATCTCACACATGCACTCAGCTTGCTCATTATGCGCATGCATGGGATATTATGTTTTTTTTTTTGTTTGTTAAAAAAAAAAAAAGGCAAAAAACAATAACACTGCAAGGGAAGGAGTACCACAACTGACAAAGGGCTCCGCCCCAAAACATTGTGTCAGTCAGTTGTTTCCTCTCAAACACAGGCAGACCAGACCACCTTTGAACCTTCATTTGCAGCATTCATTTTTGTCTTTATGTTACAGAAACTATTTGAAATACTGTAAACATAGCTATAAAGAGTACCTGTACCAAGTAAAAGGAAGTTTGGAAGCAAGAGATGAATGTGTGGTGAGTGTGTGTATACATCTCTATGAATTGTGGGTGCTTCATTGCTAGGCCCAGGTCAGACAGAGGCATTTGCTCTGCTTCTATCACTGTGCGTTTTTTAAGTTGGCCATACACGTAGCAATTACAATCTTTCCTGTGACCATTGGTCGCATGAAAGATCATTCCCACCCACCAATGAAGTTCAGGGCTGAATCGTCAGATATGGAAGTAGAAAACAGAAATTCTACCTCCAGCCAATTCAGCCCTCAATGTAGATTTTGCTTGGGCGCCTACAAAAATCTTTTAACCTGGCCAATCGACAAGTCGACCGATATACAAAGCCTTTTGCAATATCGGTCACCTCTTCGAGCCGCCATATGCACCGAATACCATACGAAACGAGGCTTTAGGTTCAACTCAGTGTGACCAAGACCTTAACATTAGTTCAAAGATTTTACACTTCAACTCAAGTGTTACAAGAAATGTTATGACAAGGCCCAAAAAATGGGTCCTGAAACACCCAAGTCATAAAGACCTTTGTAGGGAAAGTAGTACAAATGGGGGGGTGGCAGATATTATGACACAGGGAGCTCTGGCCTTACATTCCAAGTCTTTATTATTTTGTCTGAATCAGACTGAATGCAAAGTGCAAATTTTGTATTTTTTTTTTTTAACGGCTCTGCAGTAAATCTAGTTCATTGATTGCCATTCTTAAAAATGCAGAACTGCATTCTCCAAATACTTGGGCTTCTGTTATAGGGTCATCTTGCCCCAAACATTTCTTAAGGCCACAGCTGTTTCAGCCTTGTTGTCTTGCTTAGAGATATCTATACACTTTCTCCTTAGTAGTACTTCCTGGGATTCCCCATTAAGCTGTCACTTTCTATCTTAGCAGCATGGTCCCTTGGCGTTTCCTTCCTCTTTGAAATAAGAATTAGCAGTTATTTACTGGTGAGTTGTACTGCTCGATGCTCTGATTTTTTATCCTCAAATATTTTCCTGTTTTACATATATATCTCCCTTTTTAGATTTTGCTGTGCCTATAGGAGAACTTTGTACAAATAATTGCATACATAATTCATCAATGACATGCTTTACCCTAAAGGGCAGTTAATCCAGTTTTTTGTTAGCAAAAACTTTGTTTTGACGTCAATGGGAAATTTAGACTAAAAAGGAATAGAGTTACAAATGAGTATTTCAAAAGAAAAAAGGATTGTTGTACAGGTATGGGATCCATTATTCGGAAACCGGTTATTCAGAAAGATTCAAAATAAGGAAAGCCTGTCTCCCATAGACTCCCTTTTAATTAAATAATTCAGATTTTAAAATTAATTTCATTTTTCTCTGTAATAATAAAACAGAAGGCTTGTATTTGATCCCAACAAATATATATTTAATCCTTATTGGATGCAAAATTATCCTATTGAGTTTAATTAATGTTTTATTGATTTTTTAGTAGACTTAAAATATGGAGATTAAAATTCTTATCCAGAATACCCTTGGTCTCGAGCATTCTGGATAACGGGTCCTATACCTGTAATAGGTGTGTAACAGCTGTGGCAGTAAAATCACCCAGATGGAGGTAAATGTAAAGCACTTATGGCTCAGATGGGGCTACTCACATATCAGTTTGTGCAGACTTTAGTGATACTGATAAACTGCTGCTTTTTAGTAACGGTGCCATTTTTCCGCAACATTTTTTTTTAAGTTTATAACACACACACAATACACTGTATATACAAAATCTAAATGTCATGATTTATGTCAGATTTGTAATTTATTCAGATTCACATTACATGGTAGCTCTGAAGTCCTGTAGCATCAGCTTATACGACAGGCAAACCTCATTTTGTGCTTGATAATTTTCAACAACCCCTAAGCTTTGCTTCTCAACAGATGTTCGGAACACACTGAGCAAGTGAGTGTCAGACACTTTCCAAGATGGGAAGACCTGGATCATTGCTGCTATTGAGATGCTGAAACTTTAGGCTGGTGCAATAAGTCCAATATATAAAATATGGCATTTTTAACCATATTTATTTTTAGGGTTTAGTTCTCCCTTAAGAACATGAATGTGTTTTTGCTCTACTGTGCGGTTTGCAGCATACATATCAATTCTGACCCAAAAACTGAACAAGCAGATGGTGTTGACTTTCACTACACACAAATAGTCAACTATACAGATCCACTCATGTGGTCTGAGTCAAACTATATCATGAGGAGAAAAGAGACAGTTAGGGTAATGACTGTAATGCATTTGGGGACCAATAAATATCTCTGGTATACAGCTATGCCATGCAACAAAATAAGGCATGTAAATGCCATGCCTTCCATTGACTATACCACTATAGTAGATCTTCCCTCTGGGAATACAACGTACAAGGTAATGCGAGATGAAAAGCTTGATGTAGGTCTTGGATAATCAGAAGACATCTGCTCACTCCTGATGCCAGCACAGAACAAAGCACAGTATTACCTGGGTCACTGGGAAACAGTGAAAAGGTGAGTGGGGGTAAGAAGAACTTAGAATGGCAAATACTGTGTTTATGTGATTTGTGCTGTTATTTGGGCTATGTTTTACCAATGTTACCTAGCTTGTTATTTCATTTCATTTTGTAACTTTGATGCAGACTAAGCAAAACAGGAATGGTGTCACTAATAACTCAGAGCTAATGGTGGGTCAGTCCTAAAGACATACAATCTGCCACCCACTGATGTGACTTCCCTTTTCCATTTAGAAGATAACAACCATGTATATATATGATGATAATATATGTTTCAAAAATGATACACACACCACATAAGAATTCACAATAAACTTGTAGCCTTTGGTGCACATACCAAGATCACAATGGCAATGTACAATTGGGGTACATTGAGAAAGGTGATGGACAAGGCCCTCAAAATGTCTGTAGTTTCACTGAATGCTTCAATAAAACACCATGCAAGCAGTTTGCACCAGCATTTTTTAAATCTTATATCTATGATGCAATTAGTCTGCAAGGGATACTGGGAGCAACTGTTAATTACAACTCAAGAGATAAACTGCCCTGTGCTAGTCTGGGCAGTCTAGGATTTCAATTCAGGATCACCACCTGCCTATTTCACAAAAATGTATTATTATCCTTTATTTACATTTATATTGTGCAGCACTTTGCAGAAATTGTTCACCATTCACTTTAGTTTCTCCTCCCAGAAGAGCTTACAATCTAAGGTTCCTGTTATGCACAGTGCTACCATAGTATAGGACTCTTTGGTAAAAAAAAAAAAAATGAACAATTCAAATATTATCAGATAGCTCCACATAAAAAGGGAAATTAATACAAATATAAACTGCTCCTATTTGAAATAGCATTATGTCACTTTACAGTTTTCAGAAATACTGTTGTCTAAACAAGGAAAACAGTGCTGTACTGCGTACACACTTCACATTGTGGTAGGTAAAAGACAATGTTAATTAGTATTTTCTTGGATTTAATGTCTTATATGCCACTGTCCTAATTCACACAGTTGTCCTGCATAGTTTAACTACAATAACTTAAATGTAAAGGACTGGTTGACATTCAGTATCTTACTGCCAGACAGACCAGAGGCTTATTGCTTTGCTGGTTGTTCTTTAACAAAGCCTTGTATTTTGATTGAAGGAAGGACAAACTATACATATTTCCTTCCATACAGGAGAATTAACAGACAACAATGGATAGGGTAAAAAGATACATCTGTAATGGGATGCCATTGTTTATATTTTGGTCGAGACTAAGCATCATGTAAGCACGCCTCATATGTCATGCATAGCTGTTTAGCTATTCAGTAACTATGTATCATAGTGTAAATGCATAATTTAAGAACTCAATTCTGGGATAATTCAAATAATCTTTGGAATTAAATTAGTCCTCAGGGATTATTAACGCACAGAAACCCTGAAACACCATTGCCGATATCACAGGGGACGTTCAGAGCTATAGCTGCAGGGCCACTTTCAGCATTCTACGATGAGTGTCTCAGCTAACACTGGCCTGTCTAGATACAGCACAGCTGCAGTCATAGGGGCAGGCCTGGACTGACATTCTCTGAATTCTGGCAAATGCCAAAGGGTCTTCTATAATGTGCCATAGACTGTCACTATTTATTGGGCCTGCAGGGGGCTGTTTACAACCTTTGTGTACTTGAAATGCCTGGGCCTATTTTGAATCCCAGTGGGAAGCTGCATAGGGGAGTATTGCAGGGTGCCTCCTTGCAACAAATAAGCACCATATTAAATTGTCTGGAATGAAAAATCTGCTTTTCTTTACATTGCTGTCTCCTGTTCTGAATCTGTAAATCTTATCAACATGGCCAACCCAAACTCTTTTAGCCACTGATTCAGTTCTGAAATTTTCTCAGGTTTTTGTTTCTATTCTAAAGGTAACAAATAAGACAAAAGTTGGCACCATTTCAAGACCTGTCTTGTACTGATTATCTTCAGTGCTGCATAAAGCAGTGGCTATAATATGCCTTCATTACAAATTCACTCTTAAAAAACAGATTTCTTTCTGCAAAATGTATTGTCATTGTTGGGGCACACTAATCATACAAATAAATGATATGTCATGCAGAAGTAATGGCAATGTACACAAAGTTTATTCCATATTGGTTTCCAGAAGCTGCATTTAGGACGCTGGGCATAAAGTCCGCATTTGGACTGTTAACGACTGTGAATAAAGAACCAGTAAGAAATAAAAAATACAGTAATAATGTATTTCCCTACAGACTTGTTAAAACAGCACTTGACCTATTAAATATTTCACTTTTCTATTATTGTTAAAGATGTACATGTTTGTTAGGAAATGATACAATGTGCTCTTTCACACACTTATACAAGAGCAACCAGTGTTTCTCGCCCAGGCTGCACATGTGTGGGAACATACAAATTGTGACACCAGTACACACTGCATATTGTAGTGTCTTCTGAATGTTCAACATGTACACAGTTCATAAAACAACTATACATGACTACATTGGATTAAACATTGATAAAGCATACCCCTCATTTTAAAACATAAGAATACTGAAAGTTATGACCATATGCAGTCAAAAGCTAACAGGAAATGTTTGGTGAGGGCTGTCCAGCTAGGAGCCAATGGATATAATGTGGTCATTAAAGGCACATACATCATAGAGGCCTTATTCTCTTCCTTATACTCAATAGCCATGGTGTAGTGTTTGGTCCTTAGCAAATATGGTGACTTAATCAAGAGCAGTGTCGATTCACCAGTTACACACTCTCAAGTGCTTGTCTACTAAAATAGTTAGGAAATTTCACCCATGTAGTTACCAATAGTTTCTCAACTGTTTAATGATGCAGAAAAATAGATTTTGAGGCACCCCAGACTGGTAAAAATGGACAATATGTATTTAAGGTGCAATCTCTATACTTGATTGCCCACGTAAACCACGTAATTATGCATGTCGTGTTCACAACTGAAGAGGCGGACACATCCACTGATCAACATGAAGTCTGTGCCAAGGTTAAAATGCCCTGAGTAACTTGGTGAAACAGATGCAGAGTGGCTGGCAGACGTGCAAATGAGGCCTGCCTCAGAGCTGGAGAACAAGTGACTAATACAAGAGTGAAAGAATCAGCTTCCTCTTCATTTACAGTTTTTTTCCCACTACCAACTCCCCGGATCCAATCTTGCATGCACGGACATAAAGATTACACCTCCTAGCTATCTCTCTTTCCTGCTACAGTAAAGTCATTGGCACATTCTTTTCTCCTGTTCTCATTGAGACACATGGCTCTCACCTTTTCTTTAAGAGACACAGAGGACTCATTGAGAAATCAAAGCCACACAGCTCTCATTCTCCGTTTAAATCATAGAGGCCTTATTCTCTTCAGCAGTAGTACAAGATCGTTCTGAGCTATTTCCATTTACAGGATTTGGCTTCTGCCTTAGTATGAACCCCACATTAAGAGGCATGCGCAGTAGAGTGAAACAGACAACTTTTTGTTACAGTTCGGATTTTTACTACTGCGAATGTGCAAGCGCGCGAAGACAGGAGAAGTAAGAGGAGACACTCGCTCACAGGTACCCCAGGCTGGTGCGGTTAAGTAGTGCTATAAAAATCAACGAGCTCCTATACTGTTTAGGGTGGGTTAATATGATCAACCCTGAATGGAGTGTAATCTCATCCTACAATAGAAAGGGCCATTAAAGAACAAAGAAAGGCTAAGTCACTTGGGGGTGCCAAAATTTTAGGCACCCCAAGTGACTTTAATCACTTACCTTGTACCCCAGGCTGGTGCCCGTGTTAGGAGAAAACCGCACCAGCCCGGGGTACCTGTACCGAGCGCTTCCTGCTTCGTTTGCCGGGACCCCACGACCAGCGCATGCGCAGTAGAGTGAAAAGCAGACTTATCTGTTGAAGTTCGGCTTTTTCACTCTACTGCGCATGTGCACACACGCACGCGAAGCCGGCAGGAGGAAGCGCTGTGCGGTTTTCTCCTAACAGGGGCACCAGCCCGGGGTTCAAGGTAAGCGAATTAAGTCACTTGGGGGTGCTTAACGTTTTGGCACCCCCAAGTGCCTTTACTTGTCCTTTAAAGGGGTTGTTCACCCTTAAAATGAACTTCCTTAAAGTTAACTTTTAGTATTATGAGAGTAATATCGTGAGACAAATTACAACTGGTCTTCATTTTTTATTATTTGTAGGTTTTTAATAATTTAAATATTTGTTTAGAAGCTATCAACCAATTTCCGGTTATAATTTAAGTTAACTTATAAGTGCAAGAGGAAACTTAGTACATGATGCACACGGATATGGATAAACATTAATACTATTATTGCAATATTTTATACAGGGGAAATGATGAAGATTACACAATAACTGTATTTCTTCAGGGTCACATTTTTTTCTTAAAGTTGTAAGCTTTCTCTTAGCATGCTCCATTTCATTGTGTCCCTCTATTCTGTATCAGATTTTTATCTATGTGTGATGCAATCGGTAGATACATAGACAAAAAACATGTAGATAGCCAGATAAACATACAGACTGGAGGTGATATGAACAGATTGTAAATACATTGAGATATCAATAGGTCATTTTAGAATAGAGAAACTATTTAAAAAGAGTTATATAACGAGAGCCTAAACACACAAGGATATGCTAAAATAAGTGCAGCCAAGGTTGGGCGCAGTTGAGCTATTTTAGGTACAGTATGTACTGATTATTAATCCAGTACTAGGTGACACTATTAGGTAGGGATGCACTGAATCCACTTTTTTGGGTTGGCCGAACCCCCGAACCCACCCTGACTGATTTTACCGAATACCGAACTGAATCAGCATATGCTAATTAGGATCGGGAAGTGTTAAAAATCATGCGTGCACAGCGCATGGCAAAAACAGTTTCCCCTCCTAAAATTTAACCCTTCCGAATGCTAATTTATGCTAATTTGGTTCGGCCAGGACCGTGGATTCGGTCTAAACCAAACCCTGCCAAAAAAGGCCAAATCTTGGCCAAATACCAAACCGAATCCTGGATTCCGTGCATCCCTACTATTAGGTATGGGGATTAACTGCATGTGCATTGCCCCAGCAGCTAAGTGTGCCACAAATTTTTATGACCCAGAAATACCCCTTCCATAAGTCACAGTACTGTACAAGAGGCTGGGGCATAACTGCAGTAGCTAATGCAGTTCTGAATATAAGCATAAACCATGGAAACAGATCAGTGATCCCCAACCAGTGGCCCTGGAGCAACAGCCCTTATTTAGCATTCCCAGGTACTTTTTAAATGCTTGTGTTGCTCCCCGACTCTTTTTACATTTAAATGTGGCTCACCGGTCAAAAAGGTTGGGGATCCCTGCAATAGACCAATAAGTCAATAACATTCCAAAGTGCTTAGGAATAAATCAATTACACAAACAGTGGCAAGACCTGGTTCTGCCACACCCGTGCAAGTGGTATATGCTGCAGCCAATTGCCTGCAGTGTGCAGAAGCCCTTGTATAGTATTAACCCAACTTCACAAGTAGGGGGTATGACTGGACATTAAAGAGATGCAGTCATAATGGCTCAGGAACAAAATTTTAAAAGGAGCATGGGTAGCCAGGGCAGGCCTCTACAAACTTTTTTCATACACAGGGTTATATATCACTACATAAAAAAAAAGTGTTGTAACTGTAAATTACACATTTAAATTATGTTTCTGTATTTGCATTTCTTACTTATTCATATTCTGAGTAAAAAAAAAACAATATCAGAAGATGTACAAGGTGAGAAGATGCATTTCAGACTGGAAAATATAACCAATGCATTAGGGACTTTATTCTAGGAATATTAGTGTGGCCTCACATTTACCCGTGTTCACTTTGCCCTTCCTTCACAGCTAATAGGATCAATAGGGGTCCAAATGCTAATAAACTAGATTATTATGGCCACTGTCGGTTGTTAATTACTTCTAATGATAATTAATGGCTAGCTTAGGTCAACAGTACCCCAAGATCAGCTTCTGTCATTAACACCACACCAAGCCATACACAACTGGGGGAAAAAGAGCTACATTTCAGAATATCGAGCAGCTGCCTGTGAACTGAAATCACACAGGAGATATGAAATGAACCAACGTTGAAAAGAAAGCTCAAAAGCGAGGAAGGAAAGTTATAACCTAGAGGCTTCCCGCAGGAGAGCACAGAGATTAGCTATTCCGAGATCTGTTCGGTGGGAGGGATAAAGAGACAGAGGTAAAACAGATTAACCCTTCTGTTGACTTGCGCGGCTTTGATTCCTGTATTACAAAAGCTTTATAATTCCAGCCTAAAATTCAAATTGTGTTGATCCAGTTTATCCTAGCATTCCCCGCACTAAATATAAATGATGCACTTTCAGAAAACAAAAATGAAACAAAATCATTAATGAACTAATGAAATAATCGCATAACATCTGTTACTGCCCCTAAAAGCACCAGAAAGAGGAAGAACTTGATTTGAAAGAAAACGTGGATTAAACCGGCGTTTAAACGGTGCAAAACGTAATACAAGTATGGGATCCCTTATCCGGAAACCCATTATCCAGAAAGCTCCAAATTACTGAAAGCCCATCTTCCATAGACTCCATTTTAATCAAATAATTCAGAATTTTAAAACTGTACCTTGTAATTGATCCCAACTAATATATAATTAATCCTTATTGGATGCAAAACAATCCTATTGGGTTTAATTAATGTTTTATTGATTTTTTTTAGTAGACTTAAGATATGGAGATCCAAATTACGGAAAGACCCCTTATCCGGAATACCCTTGGTCCCAAGCATTCTGGATAACAGGACCTATACCTGTACTGCAAATATACCAGAGACCCTCAGACCAACTATATGCTGTTATAAGAATTGGAGTCTTTTATTTCACTGAAAGGATACTGTATATCTGCCCTGCAAATTTACAAACTTTAGGAATTGGTTGGATTACTTAAAGGAGAACTACACCCCCTGGGCTATAAAAGCCCCCTTAACTAGCACTGCCTTGACCCCCCCCCCCCCCTCATTTCTCCCTTATCTCATAGTTTCTAACTTTGAAAACTGTCCCTATTGCTAACTCCAACCTAAAAAAGCAGAGTAGCGCAGCTGCGTACCTGGCCAACATCTTTCCTGCTACCACCAACTGCACATGCGCAAGCAGGGTCCGCGTCAGCAGTGAGCCACAAAGACTGTTCGCTTGCAGGAAAGATGTTGGTCAGGTACGCAGCTGCGCTACTCTGCTCTTTTAGGTTAGGGTTAGTGATAGGGACCATTTTAGGGCTCTGGCACACGGGGAGATTAGTCGCCCGCGGCAAAACTCCCTGTTCGCGAGCGACTAATCTCCCCGAGTTGCCTTCCCCTGCCATCCCACCGGCGAACATGTAAGTCGCCGGCGGGATGGCAGACGCGGCGGCGCGATTTCGCCCGTGTGCCAGAGCCCTTAAAAGTTAGAAACTGAGCTATAAGGGAGAGGTGAGGGGGGTCAAGGCAGTGCTAGTTAAGGGGGCTTTTATCACTCGGGGGATATAGTTCTCTTTTAAAGGCAAAATTGCATGCTTCAGCTGCAGTTACCCTAGTTTTCTCAACTCGACTACAACTGTAGTTAGAAATATCAGTAGCAGGGGCTTCTGATTTTGGGTAACAAGTTTTTTGGACACTGTATTACAAGCCAAAATGTCTGGCCTGTGGGATCCAGTCAACACAATGTAGTCTATGGGATATAAAACATGGCTGCATTTAGAAGCAAATACACAGTGAGTGTTAGCCAGTGTATCTTATTGCACACTTAAGGGGGCTGTACACGTTAAGATTTGCTCATTTTGCGAGGTCACTATCACCACTATTGTACATTACAATGAAGGGGGTACAAAAAGTCAGAGTGAGGACCACATGAATGAGCCAATTCAGTCCTCAATCTGACAGAATAATCAAGCCTAGACGATTTTTGCCCAGATATCAGGGAGGCCTGTTGGAGGGCCCCATACACGGTCAGATAAGCTACTGAATCGGTCTGAAGGACCCAGATCGGCAGCATAGGGCTCTGGCACAGGGGGAGACTAGTCGCCTGCGACAAATCTCCCTTGTCGCGGATGACTAATCTCCCCAAAATGCCATCCCACCGGCGAGAATGTAAATTGCCAGTGGGATGGCATACGCGGTGCCACGATTTCCCCGAAATCGCAGAAGTTTCCTCTCAAGGCAACTTCTGTGATTTTGGTGAAATCGCGGCGCCGCATATGCCATCCCACTGGCGATTTACATACTCGCCAGTGGGATGGTATTTCGGGGAGATTAGGGCTGTGACAGACGGGGAGACTAGTCACCTGCGACAAATCTCCCTTGTCGCGGGCGACTAGTCTCCCCGTCTGCCACAGCCCTAAATCTGCCCGTGCATGCCACCTTTAGGACAACTTTCTTCTGCATTTAATATCCACCTCAGAGTCACACCACTGTAGTGTTGTTACAACACAACAATCTATGGTGGCGATTTCCGATCGTACAATCGGCCACTAACCGTTCAGGGCTGAAACGGCAGATAAGGAGGTAGAAACAATAGGATCTCTACCTCCTTCTGCCGATTCAGCCCTGAAGGCAGATTTTGATCAGGCGCCTTCTATGGCGCCAGATCAAAATCTTTTAACCTGGCCGATCGGAGAGTCGACCAATATCAGCAGCCTCCTGCGATATCAGTCGACTCACCAACTTGCCATACACGCACCGAATATCGTACAAAACGGGGTTTCGTATGATATTATCGGTGTGTGTATGGCCAGCTTTACAATCTTAATGTTTGATAGCAAAAAGGATGCTTGGTCTCTGAGTTGGTTGCTAAGTTCTTTATCTGAATAGATCATCTGTGATTAGATGGAGTTTCAGACTCATTTCTCCTTTCTCACAAGAGCATGGGGGTGCAAGAATAAAACATGCTGATTAGTAATGGGCTAGATAGCACGTGTGGCCACCCTAACTTCCTTATATAATTAGGGTAGTGGACATTAAGAGCAGATGTATGTTGCCCTAAGTGTGGGGGCAAAGAACATAAAAGTATATGCAGCTATGCCATAGATGTCATCAAACCTCATTTTATTAAGGTAATAATAATTCAATCATGGATTTTTTTAAAAATCCAATTCCTCTTAACTCAAAATAGCAGTAATAAGGTCTCAAAATTGTCCACATTGGGTCACTGTCACTCTAATGGATGTTATGGATGCCACGGGTAACCAGGAGCATTTAGGTCTGGTTCTGTCCAGCAGCATAATGAGAACCTGCAGGGCCCCTCTGCAAAAAAAAAATCTTTGGAGGGTCCTAGTGTACACAGCCACCTACCTGCGTACTATGAGCCTGTGAGAGCACAGCCCCATTAGGAAGGATGGAATGCATTTTTATTTGCACCCTCCTGCAATGAAACGCAGGAGAACAGCATCACAGGGGAGAGCAGATGAAACGCTCTTCAATATGAGCCCAAAAACCCTTTGTATATAGTAAATGTGCTGGAATAATCATGATTCTAGGAAAAAGCTGTGTATTTGAAACAGTTTTTAAACTTGAAATACACATTACTTTGGAATGTTTGCCTCTGTCATTGTATAGCAAAGGGGTGGCCCTTTGCTATACAATGACAGAGGTATACATTCCAAAATAATGTAGTCGCCAGTCGGTGTGATATAGGCAGGTACCTATAGGGTTAATCTGGCTCTGCCTGACCTCATGTTTCTCATTTGCACGGGTGTGTCTGTCTCCTGATCTTTCCGCTGACTGTTTGAAAGCGAATGGTTTTCCCCACGTTTCCTTACACTTTGCACACACACAGGCACGCGAATATATTATGTGCAGACAGCTCAGCTGTTACACACCTCTCCCCTAGGGCCTGGATATAAATAGAACTGGATGGCCCGGTCTCCCTTTTCTGAAAGAAAAACCTTGTCAGGCTGCGACAACACAAGGGCAGGTGATGGCGGTTTGTGCACACGGAATGACCGATCTCAAACAGCGCCAGACTCTTATTGGTTCCACTGGCTCACATCGTTTTACCTGCTCTATGCCAAAATCTAAATTAGTTTTAATTAATGTATCCCCCTTGTACAACAGGTGGAGTGCAAATTCCAGCCTTAATATTACTAAAATGTCAACTGAATTCTGGGAGGGAATAAACAGCATGGAAATATTTCCGAATAAAGAAACCCACAGCAAAACAGCATGCTCAATCAATGTGTCATTGTAATCTCCATGAATTTCAGCCCGGGGAACTGTGGAGAGTTTTAGTTTTTTATGCCCCATAAAAAATATCATGGTCTGATCTGCAGCAAATAAAGCTATAGCGTCTGCCTCTACTGTCCCATCCAAAAGTTAAGAGTTGATTATAAACAGGGTTGTTTAAAAGGTATAAATCCATTGAAATCCTTTGTTGCCTCCTTTTGCATTTTCAGGGGAATCTCCACTCCGCACTGTATTGCTGCACTCAGGTGGAAACTGTACTTGTCAGTGCAGATACACAGAGCCGCATAAGAGAGCAGACCTGCTTCTCTCAGTCTGCCTAAAAAATGCAGGTTGAGCCCTTGCCCTAAAGGCTTACGGCAAACTTTAAGCTGAAAAAACCTAAATATTGCTCCAACTGCCTAACTAGAAAACATACTAAAGTTGTTCTCATACAAGTACCAATATTATACAAAACAGTTATTGGAACAGTTATGGTACCTCGCCTAGCCCGTCCCATATTCGATGTGCTAGAAGAGTGCTGTCAAATGCCTGTGGTACACAGGGCCAGAATTCTTCTGGCCTACATGGTGGGTGTTCAGATAGCAAGTGACAGAAGGTGTATGTGTGAGACAAGGTGCAGAGTAAGAATTTGTTTTGGTGTTAGAGAATAAGAATATGTGTAGGCGAAGAAAATCATAGAAGTTTATCCTGATTTTGCATTTGAACATAATGACCTGGCTACATACAGAGTGTTACATTTGGTCCTTTCTGACTGATGTTCCAGATTGGTTTTAACCAATGGCCTTGTGGTGGCACAGTGTTGCTGTCATTCTGTAAATCAGTTTTGCCAGCGTCGGAAAAGATAGGGGCTATACACATATCTTTTACCTCTTATAAGTTACAATCATTTAACTCAAGCACCAGTTGATTTGATAGCTAGGTATCTGAATACCCAGGCCGTACAAAGTATTTTGGGTAATTTATCAGCTTGTCGGTGTCTTTGCTAAGTAAAGCTGGCCATACAGGTTAAGATCTGAACACCATTTGGAGAGTAGTAGTCAGCACCAAGCCTTGTGATTAGTTAGAAGTAGTGCAGGTTCCCCAATGGCTACTTTCCATCGGCACATCCAGGTACAGAAGAACAGGAACAGCACCTCTTGTCTTTGTAGATTAAAATGCCTTTATTGCAACATTTTTTTGGGGCAAACAACAATAGCAGCAGCAACGTTTCAGGTCACAAGACCTTTTATCAAGCTCCAGTTGATTTGATAGCTAGGTATCTGAATACCCAGGCCGTACAAAGTATTTTGGGTAATTTATCAGCTTGTCGGTGTCTTTGCTAAGTAAAGCTGGCCATACAGGTTAAGATCTGAACACCCACACACTGGGTAAATTGGGTGAATCCAATAGTTGGACCATGGCCAACAATCTGATTATACAGCAGGCCTAGAAAGTCTCATGGGAGAATGGCCTAACACTAAAGCTGGCCATATGGAGGCCAATAGAAGCTGCAGATGAACTTTTCAGGCTTACCTGACCAATATCTGGCCAAAAATGAGCCAGATGTTAATCCGGCAGGTTTACAATTCCCACTGGCTCATTGATGTGGTCTTCCTCCCTATGGCCTGTATCCGTTCAATGTGATACAATCATTTGGCTCGATGGCCAAATGATCAGATCAAGCTGATATTACCCACCTCAAGGTGAGCATATTGGGAGGAAGATGCACTTCTTTGGTGACCTCAGCCAATTCCTGCAAATAGTAGTGTAATCAGTATCGCTACTAGTTAATAAGAGATATGTAGTATTGGGCAAATTTGTACAGACCTGGGAAGATCTACCAAATAATGTTCTTAAGATTGTCTATGCAAGACCAACAAAAGATAACTGTGAATTGTTTTTTATATCTTATAAGACCTTGCCATAACTGCCCTGCACCTATTCCTCATATATAAAAAGGATTTGATTTAATTAAAGCTGGAGGCCTGCACAATTTCCCCAGACAACAAACAGGAAAAAGTCTTGTTGCAATACCTGGTGTGTTCATACCAATATAATATATTTATATATATTATATTGGTATGAACACTTGCTCAACCCAGGGGATAACAGGTGCACACTGGTTATTGCAAAAAGGCTTTTTCTCCTGTTTGTTGTCAGTGGAAATATATATATATATATTATATATATATATATATATATATATACAGATGATAAAACACTGCCTTGATTCAACCATTATTCTAGCTTGCTCCCCATTCTGGACAGCCTGAGAATTTTGCCAGGCTCTGGTTAGTTCTACTTGTGTGCCTCTCATAATCAGAGCTTTGTGCAAGTGCAGGAGAGTGGTGAGGGCTGCCCACAAATCCAACAGCTGTCACATTATTTGCACTAGCTGTAAACAGCCTTCACATTCTCTCCTTACCACATAGTTAAATCCTAGCTAACAATCCAGAGTAAGAGATCAGCCCAGCAACAGCACAGGCCTTGTGTCTGCTCTTACTGCTCAAGTTGCAGCTGGCAGCGTCCCCTACAAGGGACCCCCTTTTCCCCACCTGCCAGGGTGATCTGACTGTGCCAGCTTCTCTCTAATCAACTGGAGTGGCCATAATGTTCCACTGCCAAATCTCACTGCCGTCTCTGCTTTCTCTAAGTTTTCCTGCTAAAGGACGGGAAGAAAATATCTTCCTATAAATAGAAGCCTCTGTGCTGTTGCTGTCAGTCTGTGTCAATTAACTCCTCCATATTCCTTACTTATGCTGCCACTTGGGTGGGCAAAATCACACCACGGAAAGAGTTAAGAAGGTTAATCAATTTAAACCAACTCTGAAGTGCTGATGGAGGACCTTTCAAGAAAACCACCCAGCATATGTGCTATCTTAACTATTTCAATTCAGGTTTGCCAACCATAATCTTCATAAGCACAGTGTTCTAAATCTCCTCTTTCTAATTAATGGGACATCAACTACAGCTTCTTTAGGAATCATTGATATTTATAAACCTGTACACACACTTGCTGGTCCACAGGACAAAATTATCTTTACTGTAATCTGCATATAAACTTGGCTAGTCTTCAAATTGATGTTTTGGTTACAAATAAGTTTTAATGATGTCTTTCAGATGTTCTTCTTGGTGGGGCAGACTATTACATATACATTTGATGTGCAGATCTGATCATATGGCAACATAAGTTTAGGCTTACGTCTCCACATGTAGTTTCACCAATGGTTGAGTTTGACAATATGGATCTTGCAGAAGCATGTGCAGTCAAAGCGGATTCCGGAAATAAATTCAACTGCGTATGCTCCTGCAAGATCTGTGTCGGGGAACTGACAAAAGAAGATTTGGAGCAGTGGTGCAAGGTCCACACACTGGGAAACTGCGTGACAAAGGCCTTAGGCTAATGTCACAATGTATTTGCCCCCCAGATGGAGAAAACACAAACCCCACCTGTCACACATGTAAAGCAACAGGTAAGAATGAGATCTGCCAATCACCGAGAATAGAGTGCTTGTGCATTTTCCACAAGTGTGTGTGTAGTGACATGTAGATCTCATTCATTCTCACACACGAGGCAGCATTGGATGATATTGGCGTCTGATAATACAGCTACCCCGGTGACAAGCCAGTGTTGCTAGGGGAATATAGTCACATGTGAATATTTCAGAAGATGGCTTGTAAAGGCCTTTTAAACACAAACAAAAATAATAATTTTAGCATATCCAGTTTGGCCTTAGAAATAAAATACATACTCATGAGATTGTGGGGCTTAAACACAGAAAATAATAATCTGTCCATATTAATTATGTTTTTTTTGCATCCACTCTGTAATTCCATACCTGTTGGTATACCGCTATATGGCCAACTGAATATGACTTAATCTCTTTGAAAGCTGATAAAAGTTGGAAATTTCATGTAAATCTATAATCCCATCAAACTCCCCAAGGTGGAACCCTTGTGAGATATCAGAACACAATGAATAATGTTTGTATCTTGGTTACCACTCCCACCTCATGGTGTTCCAATGCTTTCCCGATTCAAACCCCTGAACTTGAGAGACCCCCACCTCTATTTTATTGCAGCTTTTTATGAATCAGTGTCAGGTTAAACATTTCCATAATCGTCAGTATTAACGCAAATTACACGCCTAATCAGTCCTTAAATGGATTTTAATTAAACAGCCTTTCCAGGCTCTGGTTTTGTGGATTTAAAAAACCTTTCACCCCTACTTTCCTATTCGAGTAATCACATCAGGAGGGAGAACTGAAAAAGGAAAGACACAAATGTTAACTGCTTGGGTTCTGTATGCATTTCAAAGAAGGGAAGAATAAGCCATTGGCTGTTTCATTAGCACAAGCACAAAATGGCATAACATCTATTTCAGTATTGTTGGCATAGCATATCACCTAAATCACAAAAAGTGACTTTCTGTGAAGGTAGTTGAGATGAAAAATAAAAAATGTAAATCTGGGATAAACATAGAGCTATCCTAATAACAAATGATAATATATGGTACCTGCTATTGAAGGAAACATAAGTGCAAACCCCCTAATCTTGTAGGCAATAAATAAAAATATTTGTGTTAGCTTCCAGTATGGGCTAAAACATTATCATTTGAAAAACAACCCCTTTTTGTAGCTCCCTGTCCATGTTTGACAGACTTCAGTTCCCTATCAGGTCAGCATAGCTGCTGATTGGTTCTTATCCTACAGTGCACTGTGCCGAGTGCTCTGCTCCCCTCCACAGCCTGAGAAAGGAGGAAGCAAGAAGTGGAAAAGATGGGTGGGACTAATAGGGTTCTCGGAGAAATTTTCAATACATCAGCCCAAAACATTTTTTTAAGCAAATTCCTTCTCTATAATACACTGGAAGCTTGTTTTTTTTACCCAATATATCCTCTTTAATCTGGGCTAAAAAGGATAAATTACCTTAACAAATTACACATTTATTGGAAGATCCTATAGATTGTCTGGTCCTTGTCTCTACTACAAATACATGTGGGGTTTTACAAATAGTCCTCCCCACCAGAAACACAGTAGAATCTGGAGCTTATCACAGCTCTGCCTTCACAAACAGAAGATAAACTGCTGTCTCTTGTTATTCCCTGCTGATTGTCTGGCACCCTATAAGTGAAAGCTCTCCTGTACAGCCTGGAAAAGCATGCAGTAGGGCATGGAACCACCGTGCAGTACCAGCAAAGTTTTTTTAAAAAGAAGGTTATTTAAGTAGTAAATAAATGCATCAAGAAAAATCAAGAAACAGACAGCTCTTTGGTTTTTGTAGGCTGATTGGTTAGGAATGTCTCACAAATGGACACCTGCATTTGGTCATTTAGGTATTTATCTGGCCACAGGGTGCTCAAAATCTCTAAGGGCTCTGGCACACGGGGGAGATTAGTCGCCCGCGATAAAACTCCCTGTTCGCGGGCGACTAATCTCCCCGAGTTGCCTACCCCTGCCATCCCACCGGCGAACATGTAAGTCGCCGGCGGGATGGCAGACGCGGTGGGGCAATTTCAGGGAATCGCCGAAAAAGACTCGCGAGTCTTTTTCGGCAATTTGCGCAAAATCGCGCCGCCGCGTCTGCCATCCCGCCGGCGACTTACATGTTCGCCGGTGGGATGGCAGGGGTAGGCAACTCGGGGAGATTAGTCGCCCGCGAACAGGGAGTTAAATCGCGGGCGACTAATCTCCCCCGTGTGCCAGAGCCCTAAGACAGATTTATGAAACGGAGATAAGAGCTCACTAAAAAAAAATTAACGCACTTTCAATTCATTGCTATTGGATTTTTAGAAGCATATTTATCATTAACAAATATGCATTAGTGGGTGAATATTTTTGTAATCTCACATTTTCTGCCCCTAAGCCTTTTTTATAAGATACCATAATTATAATAAAATATGTCCCTCAAGCATGCAGAAGGTTGCTCAACATTGTCCTAAGCCATTGTGACAGGGCAATGATTTAAGTCTAGTGTTTAATCATACTGAACTTATGTATCCCTATCTATCTCTGAATACCCAAGCAGCAAAACATGAGGGCACACTGGGTGTACGGTTCGCTTCTCTCCTTGTGAGTTTTCTAGGCAGGTGGAAAGAAGTGAATCACCTCCTCTAAACTCTTGTGTGTAGCTAGACTGACAGCATAGCGTTAGTCTGAGTGCAGCTACACAGAGCAGAAATCAGCCCGAAAAAAATGCGAAAGAATGCATTTTCCGTCCAATGTCTGTTCTGTGTAGCTGGACTAAGGCTGATGCTGTGCAGTAAAGCTACACACAGAAGCATATAGTAGTTGATCCACTTCTCTATTTAGGGTCGGACTGGGGGTTGAAGGGCCCACCGGGGCTCCCGCCCCAAGGGCCCTGCAGGTGTCCCCTAACCCCCCTTGCAAGGCCCCCCACCCGACGGCCTACCCCGAGTGCATAAATTTATCAGTCGACTCGTCAATCACCCAGGTTAAAGGATTTTGATTGGGCGCCCGAGCAAAATCTACGTTTAGGGCTACATCGTCAGAAAGAGGTAGAATTCCTATTGTTTCTGAACGTTTGTGGAGGGTGGGAACGATCGTGGCCACCTTTACGTATGTGTGTACTTGTTTATACAGGAACCAGATATATTAAATACATAAAAAGGAAATGGAGCACTGTCAGACTATTTCACATATAGGGGCTGATTTACTTACCCACGAACGGGTCGAATGGAGTCCGATTGCGTTTTTTTCGTAATGATCGGTATTTTGCGATTTTTTCGGATTCTTTACGAATTTTTCGTTACCAATACGATTTTTGCGTAAAAACGCGAGTTTTCCTATCCATTACGAAAGTTGCGTAAAAAGTTGTGCATTTTTCGTAGCGTTAAAACTTACGCGAAAAATTCGTACAGAATCCGAAAAAATCGCAAAACATACGAAAAAGTCGCAAAATGTTCGTTTTCAAGTCGGAACTTTTCCAATTCGGGTCGGATTCGTGGGTTAGTAAATCAGCCCCATAGTGTACTGAATTACAACTTCGAGCATTCTCAGAACCCCAAAGGCTCCAGAGGCAATTAACACAGCTTTAAGTATGCCCAGTATCTTTTCTATAAGGGTAGATTTATTTTCCTGTCTGTCTTAAATAGAGTGGGACACCTTCCATCAATTCTATAGAGCAGGCCATAGTGACAATCTTGATGTCACCATCGCTATGTCAGAGCTGGCAGAAGACATGATACATAGGAAGTGATTGAGATGCAGTGAGCACTCCTATTACAGCAGTGAGAGGGCTGATTCCAGGCTTATCAGCAGTTTTTCCTCAGATATGGTTTGAGCATTAGGGTTTTAAGACTTTGTGAAGTGCTCAGTGCAAGCCCTTCATCTTAATTTTAATTACAATTGACCCTGAAGCACCAAATAAAGTTTAAGAATTTATGTACACAAATTTTAACCTGTTCCAAACCAGAGGTATTGTGTGTAATACTGGGTAGAGCAAAGTAAAATGACATCATAACACTGCATCATTGCTGCCTAACCTAAAACCTATACCTGTTATTGGCCGATTGGTCCCAGTAATATACAGCAGCTAAAAAACAGAATTAATACTGTAAACGCAATGCTTAGTGTATGTGACAGCAACATGCCCTTTTCCTAAATGTTAAACACTGGTGCAATACTGCTATCATTTTATGGTTTATCTATGCTTTCCTACAGCTATTAACACTGAAATCAGGTTAGTAGCATAGAGAAACATTAATAAGGGATAGAAACTAGAAGGCCCCAGGACAAGGCAATGTGGGCCCTCCTTGCTTAAATATAATAAATCACCCCATCTTAATGCCCAGTGGATCCTCAAAGCTTCTAAGGCTAATAAGCTACCCTTTAACTATGGAAATTATATATGGGTAACATTAGCTTGCATGTAGTGCCAATGGAATCAAGAGCAAATATATACCATAAGGATGCAAGATCTACCAGTCAGAGGAGCTCTCAGCCCATACAATATTTTTTTTTACATAACAGTTTAATGGTTTGATATCCAGTACTGCAATAGGATGCAAGTCCCTTCTAAGCTACCAGTAAATATAAAAAATAATACAATTTCTTCACATTTATAGGTTCCATATATCAGCCCTCCTTATCTGTGATCCATAAAATATGAATGTGTTTCTTTGCTCTATGTCTGTATGTGCAGTACTCTCCATCCCCAAACAAGGCTTATATTTGCAAATTGCACAGCACAGCACAGAGCTAGGTAGCCTAACCCCCACCCCCAAATTAATAAGCAAAGCCCCGGCTAATTCTGTATACAATGAACAAAAACAGCTAGGCGTGCGTCTCCCCAGAATTATAATACTGGGCTCTTATCAGTGGCGTGTTAAAGGGCCTCTATTGGCTGGCGCAATAACCCTTCCAATCCCAAGATTTCTAGCCTCCTGCAGTTTGTTTTGAAAGGGGAGCCATAATTCAGGCTGCATGGGGAAAGCTAACAAAACACTGTCAGCACAGACAGCAAGGCATTCCTGTGTGGCTCAGCGATCCGTGCCTCGCACAGCACAAAGCCTTTTGGGGGAGGGAAAGAGAGAGCTCTAGTATTTCCAAAGCTGCCGTCCCCAGGGAAGTCACTACCAAGTGTAACTTCAATCAAATGTTAATTCTCCCGCGGATGCTCAAGATGTAATCTGATCCCAACCAAGGTTTTACCATAGCCCGTCTCAGTGCGTAGTCGGCATCCTATGCTTATACTGTACCATGTCTCTTACTTCTTTTGCCTCCATGCCCATGCCTTTCTTTCCTCACCAGTAAACCAGCTTAGCTCATCTCCACAACCATAATCCCCCGACAACTTGCCTCCACTCATAAGTAAACTGCCCACACCCTGTCCAGTCAAATCATGTTGTGCTATATCGGCCTAATCTAGTCGCCTCTATCGGTTGCCAATGTATTAAGCCTTTCTTCTCAACAGTTGTTATGCCTTGCCTTATCTTATTACCCAACCAACCTCCATATTCCCTCCCTGGGGGAGGTAATATTTTTACTGAGCCCTTGATCATTGTTCACACTGGCACCCCTCTCAGTGCATGATTGATTTCTGTCCATAACAGAGCTTAGTGCTATACGACCTTGTGTGGAGCCAGAATGTGCTAAATCGCCAGACCCAGGACACTATGTCCGCGATTCTTCAGTTACCACAGTGTCGGACTGGCCCACCAGGATACCAGGAAAACTTCCGGTGGGCCCAGGTGTCAGTGGACCCTCTTCCTTTAGCCTATTTCATGGTTATTCCCTATTTCTGCATGGGAACAGGGAAGCTTGATAGATGGAAGAATAGAGTATGTAGAGAAAAAGAGACTACTATAATAAAGAGTTTGAGGGAGTAGAAGAGGAATTAAAGTTTTGAGAGTGAGCCCATGGTCCAGGGTTTTCTGGTGGGCCCCTGCCATCCCAGTCCAACACTGGGTTTGCATGAATATCTCCTCACTTATTATTCCCAACCTGTGGCTCTCCAGCTACTGCAGGCAAACAACTCCAATGCAATTCCTTAGGGTGAAGGCACACAGAGCTAGTAGTAGCAGCTACTTGTCATGGCTACTAAAATAGACAATGCTGATAACTTACAGATAATTGTCTCAACCTGTGTTTTAGCTAAAGCAAATCTCAGTATCGTCTATGGCAGTGTATTTTTTGGCATTTAGTAGCCTTGAAAAAGTAGCTGCTACTAGTAACCCAGTGTGTCTTCACCCTTAACTACCGTCTAACAAATAGCTCAGCGCCTTCCATACTCAAATCCCTATGAGAAAAATAACCAGGGCTCGTCTATGAGTAAAGTTGTTGCCAACTTTTTTGGTGCCATGAAAGTCGTTACCATGTAATCTTATACTTCAGTGTTTGTCTTTATTGGCAGAGCTAATCTCTCAATGTGGGGCATAATTATATATAATCCAACAGGCAGCTCTCCATCTACAACTGAACACATGTCCCAATATGCCCTGATACACTTTAGCTCTTAGTGGAAGCTGTAGTGCTAGTTTAACAAAACCTAAGGGTAATGGCACTAAAGTCTAAAGTAATAATATAGTTTTTCATTTATTTTAAAATATGTATATTTCATTTTATATGCAAGTAAATAGTTTCACATAGGGCAACATGTCTTAGTGATTCCTCACACAACTGTGCCATTTCAAAGAAACTCTTAATCCAAATTTCCAGCACTGATGTTTAGGACACATTAATCATTTTAGATCCACTGAATGGGTTTCCTGTCCGAAACACCAATATGTCCTTTATATTATTATCTCTATGGAGATGATCGCAAGGTCTTTATGCTAGCAGTGATTAGCAACAAATGGGCAGATTTGGGACGGATTATGGCGCTACACTGTGTAGGAATTTAGCGACATTTCTAGTGCTGGCTTACTGCTGATTTATAGGTTTTAGGTGGCGTTCTTAAATGATAGCAACGCCCAGTGTGCTATTAGTGTGCCACAGGGCAGTGTGAGTTATCTAGATCGTACTTCATCTAAAACCACCATAAATTAGCTGTATGCAGACATACAGATGGGATTCGCTGACGAAACCATTAAAGCAATTAGAACGCGTTCAGAACAGCTACTTGTGAACGTTGGCTTGGGGGCTTGGCGGCCTGGCAGCCGAGTATTAAATGTATATCTATGTAAATCCCATGGCCGTGCACTTTGTGATGCCCGCCAGAGGAAACGTAAGGTTACATCGCTGGCTTTCCTCCTTTACAGCCTGCCTGACCTGGTTATAGGACAAAACATACAGCGCTTGAACAGCTGCTTCCGACTTCTAAAAACATGGCAATGTGCAATGCAACAACATTACAGAACTAGGACAATGATGATCATTTCCCTTAACAGACACAGAGGCAATGCCAGCATTGCTTCCCCTTTTGTACATCCAGGATTGAGTTCTTTCTTCTATAAAGTTACTAGAGGAACAAAGAGCTCTGTCCTAGCGCCTCATTTGTCCCAAAAGGGGTTCGCCGGATCACGAGTGGGCCACAGTCCTGACATGTACTCATTAAAGGTTCTAATCATCTGCTTAGTCAAGGCGTTTTCCAACTGTTTCGTTCCTTGTTCGGAAGGAGGGTGTAATAGAGCGAGAAAGAGGTATAACGAGAGGAAATTCTAACCAGCGCAACCATGTTAATTAAAATAATATATGCATTTGTAATTTCCCTGACACCCTATTAAGTTTGTATCTATGTCTGTGCATATATTACCATCATGCAAAATATAAGCGTCGATTAGCAAGTAACACTACTAAACAGAGCAACCCTACCTGCCCCCTACATAGAATACTGGCACCCAGTGCCACTACGGGCTGCTATACAGATCGATAGGGACAGATTCAGCAGCGATTTCCTGGCCGTGAAGCCAGCCGTTCCTGATACTTACTCTCGCACCTATGGCCAAACCTTACCATTCCTTTTGGCTTCTGTCTTAAATTTTGGCAGGCACCCCCTCCTTTTGCAATGCAAATCAATGTGGCAATTACCATCTAAAAGCTCGGCCGGCCTCAGGTCAATGTAAATTGATCATTGTCCGCCTTCTACAGAATAACACCGGGAGTCTGTGGAGCGTAATGAGATTATCCTGGAAACTGTCTTCCAGATCACAAATTATATTTCATGCTGTCAGGATCTCTCTCCTAGCGGCCTCCCCCGCGCATGTCTAATCACAGGGCTCCCAAATCCATTAGGGGGATGGGGAAACACAGATCTGACCCCACCACGGGGCAATCAAGCTGCCTGGCCTAAACAGTTAACTCATTTACCACCGGTCCCACTACAAATTGGGCAATGTAAAATATTTTGACAAATAGGAGGGCTCCAGATGTACTTGGCCTACAAATCCCAGCATCCTTGTGTGAAATTGGTTTGACGTAAGATGCACCCTTGTCTGACTAAGCTACGCTATACGTGGGTTCTATTGTGGAAGCACTGCAGGAAATGCTTTGGATGCGCTCATATTCTGAGACATAGTGGCTGGATAGCAGGCAGTTTCCGAAAGTGATCTAATTACTAGTCCTTCTGGATCCGCCGTATAGCGTCTCCGCTCTGGAAATCAGTGTGGGCTGCCATCCATTATTCATACTCTCATTATATATAAATATATATAGTTCCCTGCTTCCTGGGCGCGCTACTCCGACTGTACGGGTGCGTTCTCTGCACAAAAACTGGAAAGGGACTCCCCAGTTACTGACTGCGGCTTGCGTACCAAATCACAGCATTTACAACAGTGTTATCTGTTAAAAGAGTTGCCCGTTGAGGGATGGCCAGGGTCCATAATTTGTGTTCACTCTGGATACAGAAGGAATGTAAAGAATCACATAAGGTCTCATGTATTTCTGAGAAGGGTTGATAGCAAGGCATGATTAAAGTCAGTAAACCTGTTCAACTCCTAGTCAGTTGCCCCCAGCAGCAGGGGTACTGCAGACTGGAAACAACCATTTCCATAAATATTAGAAAGGGGATCATTTTACCCGAGTGTGAGTCTATTGAATCACAATAAAAACCAGCGCTAGCGGGAAACAATGTAACTTAACGTCAAGTTAATGTATGCAGATACTATGTAATGTTCTGCCTATCTGTATTTAACTAAACGTCTAAACGTATCTATATTTAACTAAACGTATCCTGTTTGATTTTCTGAAGGAGCATGGGAAACAAATCTGAGCCTTGGGCTGAAATGATTCTGACCCTTTGCCCCACACATCCCCCATTTTGGTGGTAAGGAAGGCTTCACTGCAAAGCAATGATGTACTGTATATGATTTATCGTCTGCCTCTCGCATAGGGGTCTACTAAGAATATATTGATCTACAGGATAGGCCACTGTACACAAACCTACTCTGGGGGTTATGTGGCAAGCTATAATCTGATAACGTTAGCCTGTATATATCCCATGATGGACAGGCTCGATGTCTTCACGGATCCAGGCTATCCATGGGTTGGTTTGATAACATGACTATTGGCTTATATGGCAGCTGTATACAAGCCAACCTTGAAGTTACTGGACAATCACATGGGTAGCCATACAGAGTGGAGAAGCGGCAGATTAAATATACATTCTGGACTGACACCATGCCCTTCAAACTCTGATACGGACCCATATAGGCAATTGCCAAAATCGAGTGAAAAACAAAATCTGTGATTGGACGAGCTGCATAGTATAAGGCCCACGGGCCAGTTTAATAGACAATACGAAAATCAGCTTATATGTATCCGGATAGAACCCATGCAATAAATGGTATTTATATACATTAGTGAAACAACCACCCAGAACAAACAAGCAGTCGTATTATCAAGGCACAATAGTTACATTCATTATAGTATATGTTTGCTTTCCTTTATCCCCTTGCAGTTACGCAGCCTTTCGCAAGCAGCCTACCCTTTTTCATATTCACCCCCCCCCCCCCCCCAAAGCAAGTAGAGTATACAGACGATCATTTTTCTTTATCTGCTGCCTGCTCAAGCTGTAATTAAGAAGTCGAGATCTGCGCAGCCCTTCCTGGCCTGATAAAAATTGCATTGCAAGAAGCAGACACAGGCTTCTAAAAGGACGACACAAATCATTCGGCGCGGGCTGCACATAATTGCTCAGAAATCAGTGTGTGGGGCTGTGATTGTCAGGAAGAGGCTGATTCGCGCAGCACAGAGGAGCTGCCTATTTGTGCTACATAATGCACTAATCCCATCACTCAGCCCGGGCAGGAATCTGCTTCCCAGGCAGCACTTACAATGTGCAACCGCAACTGGGCCCTTTTACAGAACACCCAGCAGTGTTTTCATGCCAGATGGCAAATTAGGCCTTTACACGCAATCTGGCAGCATCAAGGCATTGCTTTATACCCACAGTAAATTCGCTCAAAACCCGATTTATTTAAAGACAGTATAGAATGATGGGGGATGGGCGATTCTGGTGCAGGACTATTGCTCTGTATTTATTAAAACCAGTCTTCCAAGAAATACAAAAGCCATATCAACAAAGAATCAACTTATTGGGTATTCCAAGCATATCAGTGTAATTGCCATGTTAATTTACCATGCCAAGGATGGGCAACCTGCCACCCTGTTGCACTACAAATCCCTGCATCCTACTGTGCCACAGGCTTAACTAGCAGCGGTCCCTTTAAATTGTATTACTGCATATGAACAGTGCGTAGGGGGAAGAAGAGACTGGGTTAACACATTCCCAAAAGGGATTACAGAGAAAGCTGCTCAGCCCCTTGCCCTCACATATTAATCCTGACCCCATGTGCCTCTGGCTTGTGGTGAGCTGGAGTTTAGGAAATACATCGCTACTTCCCTCCTGTCTGTAAACATGTTGGCTTCTCAGAAATGGTTACCAAATGTTCTGCTCGGCTCGCAGCTCTGCGGGGGTCTGGCCAAGAGAAGGCAAGGGCCCAGGCTCTCTCAGGCTCTGTGTATTGCAGGGGGAACGGAAAGGGTGGATGAAACGCAATTAGGAAATGAAAGCGTTTTCTTTCTATCTGATCTGGAGTGTGACAAAGTGCAGAGGCTCAGCAAATGTCACGTTAGGTATTAGCAATAGCGTGTGGGTGTGGGAACAAAGCTGCGTGTGTAAGTGTGAAGGTGCCTGTGGGTGTACGAGTCGGACTAATCCTACAGGTACATGAATTAAATGCACAGTTGGTGCCTCTGCTTTGCTCTCTGTCCTTTTGATTCCTATAGGAGCGCTGACAAGCCGCAAAAGCAAAAGGGATGCGGCGCCTCAGGATCTTCCTGTTATTGCTATTCCTTAGCGCTCGGCAGCACTGTCTACTCTGTGCAGCCACCCTGGCTTCTTTTTAGCCGAAATACAGAAGGACGGAGCAGTCAAACAGGGCGCAGGCAGATACAGCCTGTCAGATTGATTTGGCTCGACAGAGCGCTTCGGCATGTTCTGCAGCAGTGTGCAACCCATACCCACATACACAATGTGCTGCACACATCTCCCGATGCGCTCCAGTCATTCATCAGTTATCATGGAGACCCTGATCTGGTAAATAACCTAAAGTTGAGGCTGTTCAACCTTAAAGTTTTAGCATTTAGCCTTGGCCTTCCATTACAAACAAGGTTACGCTATGCACTCGTGAAAACGCCTGCTGTAGTTTTAGTAAAATTCGTTTCATTAAGCGCCAACATATTCCACAGGGTAGTACATATGTGTACATAACAAGTCACACAGACACAAGCCAATACTACAGGTGTAATGAGGATTCTGTCTACAAGGACTCATAGTACAGCAAAGACGCTAGAGCTACCAAAAAGAATATTCCTGAATACCCTGACAGCGCGGCTTTCCCGAAATGTTTCCTTAAGCAGGCAATGCTTAAACACTAGTTCAGCTAGCTTCAGCTCAGCGCATTCTTTTCAAAGGGGAATACTAAGGAAATACAGAGGCCAGATTCCCCCATACACTCCCAAAAGACAGCTATTTATGTCTGTCTGACGCAGCAGCAATCAAGCAGTTTACAAGTATAAACATAATATTATATATATGCCATCTCTCCCCTGCATAGTGCGATTGCGGCCAGATTGTACTTCCATTGAGAACAGGGTGTTGTACTTCAGCACAGTCATTATAAACAAAAGGTCATTGCGTTTTCCCCTATGAGCGCCTAGTTACATTGGGAACATTCCTTTCAACTGCTACTGAATGCAGACTTTCCAGTAAGAATACGGATTCTCCCTAGTCAGTTAAAAAAAAACAACTTTGCAGGCAGGGGAGACTATAACAAGAGATGAGCATCATCCCTTGTGATATATACGTGGGTTGTGCCATTCTACTCTCTCTGAATACACACACTATAATCTTATTCCTAATAACCGGTTACAACAGCTTGGTCCAGAAGTCTGTGTGATGTACACCTCTGAGCACTAAATGGTGTGTAAAAGACCACCTGGCTGTACGACCCCTTTAGCATTAACAGTGAAGCTAGCAAACTGGGATCACATATTCATGAGAAGTGGGGTGTGTATAACCCTTGTTATGCCAGCAACAGCCTCATTTGGATGGCCTCGCCTGTTTCTTATTCAGGAAATGGGCTAAGGGGCATAGTAAATTGCCATTGGGCGCCGGGAAGCCACAAGAATGCTAGCAGTACAGACATTTATGGGCAGGGATGTGTGCAATAGAGAAGCATAGCGCGATCTACTCAATAGAGCCGAAGCCCCGCATCCAAGCGCACAGACAAAGAGGAAGCGTGAGCTGCAGGCAAAGCCGACACAATTCGCGGCCTTCACACGTCCCTTTAGGGCAATGTCACATGGGGTGTTGCAGCCGGGAATCGCTCGACCTTCCAGCGCTGGAGGGATGTTAAAGGCATAGTGTCCCTTTTTTATATTGTGCATTCAGAGCAGGCTGCCCAGAGCCTGCCGTATCTTAATTAATTCTTATCTGCAGCGATACTGAAAAGGCTTTTTGTATGTTAGTTCAGTCTTGCACTCCAGGGGATACAACTCCATCCTCTGCAAGATGATGAGAATTGACTTCACATAGGGGGAAGGGGTCATTTAAAATAACAACTAACAAAACATACAAGCTCATGTATGTGGGCGCACTGCTAGCGGACACTTTTATAAAGAACTTTGGAGACATGTAGGCTTGTGAGCAAGTACATTAAGTTGATACAATGTAAAAAAAAAAAATTTGTAAAAAATGTCCCCTTTTGAACACAAATCAATAGTAGTAACTCTATGCTTTCTTCTAACGTTTCGGCACTTTATCGCCAAATCCTTGGTCAGGCAGTTAACTATCAGGGCCCACAGAGAGGTCTGTTATGAAAACAAACACAATCGGAATGTGACCTGGGTGTTACTAGTGGCTATTTAACGGAGCTAATCTTTCCCAGTCCCCGGCCCACAAGGTAGGGCCGTGTTATCTGTGTGTACAGCAAACAGTCGCTAGATTAAAGGAGCCACTTAAGAACCACGGAAACTCTCTTTCAGATGGTGGGACCTTTCCATAGAGGAGGGGGTAGGAAAAGGGCTGTTGGCCCCGCATGAAAAGCAGCTCTTGTTCATTATTCCAATTGCTTCTGGGGATTCGGCCCTGCAATCCTTCTTCCACTGAAACATTACACACGGCAGCCCTGTCAGCTCAATCCCAGGCAGTGCGGATCACTTGGTACAACTGAATCGTGGCGTCATCTAATGGATTGCAGTCTAACATCCATTGTTGTAGTGTAAACTTGTAGAAATTACATGGCAAATGGTGTTTATATAATGTAGTTTAGCAAAAACATCACCAACAGCAAATCCAAACCAAGCTCAGTCATTACTGGAAAGTGGGTCTATCACACCTCATGTAGTTACACCAGGATTGTTCAGTCTATATGCCCCTTAGTTTTCTAGGACCGACTCCTTGTTTTCTCAGTCTACAAGCCCCAGCTGCCTCAGTCATTGCCAAAAAACAATCATAGTTCATATAGCTGTTGCCAAATAATGCAAATATTAACCCCCCTCCCCGAACAGCCCAACATGCCCAATAAATAGTGACTGTTTGTGGTATGATACAGCAGCTCATCTTGCATTTTACAGAACCTACAGATATTCAGTCCAGGTCTGTATTGTAGCCATCCGCACTAATTACAACAACAGCAAAAAAAAAAAACTGTCATAAAAACACATTGTATTCCTAACTGCAAATATAAGTCTAACAGAAGGAACTCCAGAACCCCATTACTATATAAAGACTCTCCCTAAAGTCTTAGGCCTTAGTGATGTAATTTGTGTCTTTGAGTAATTTGAGTTTTTATAATAATTAGGTGGCATTTTAGACACCTGGGAGTTCCATGGCCTGTGTAAAAGTTGTCATGAAACAAGCATAAGCAGTCATAATGCATCCACAAAAGAATATGTTTATGATCAGATACATGTTGCACATAGCAAGCAGTTCTTATTTTGTATCTGCCAAGTAGTTCCTTACATTGTATCAAGCACGAAGTCCCTAGATCGTATCTAGGAAGAAACACCTTACAATATAAAGCTGTACTTAAACACAAAGAGGAGCGACAGATGTGAGTCTGCACCTACAGGCCAGTGGGCTATGTACATGGTTGTCATGTCCAGTTAAACCCATTGCAAGTAGCTTTTGATTATTTACACCTCTACTGTGTCCAGAATGGGACCTACACCAAGTACTCTACTTTGGCAAGTGCCCCTTACCTGGCATCATTGGTTTTGATGCTCGCAGGTTACAATCAGTTATATTCGTCAATATTTCTGATAAAAGTCTTTACCCAATATGCACTGTACCTACATAGTTTTATGGATACAAGGCCAATCAGAAGCTCTCAAGTGGTTGCCGAGTTTGGATAGCAAACTGTCTGAATCCATTCATGAAATTTCCTCTCTGTCTGGGAGTTTGTCATTTTTTCCCTAATTCACTGCTCCCTATTCAAAACACCTGGCGTGTACCATCGCTGTCACTGGAGTGGGGGTGAAAACCAAATACAAAATAATGGGGAAAGCGTCCCTTCTACATTGGAATAGTTACCTCCGGACTAATATTGCCCCGTATGCCTTCCGTGTTTCCCAGAGTGTTGGAGCGTGGCCCATTAATGGGTTAAATGGCTCTCCAATCTTACGAGCCCTGCTTGCCTAATCCCCCAGCTGCTGCCGAGAGATCGCTGATTGCAGGGATACGGTGCCGAGACAGCAGTGCAATCCTGCAATTAGGCAGCAGAATGGCTAATGGGCTGTGCAAGCCATTGATCTAGAGAATGCTTCCTAATTAACTCTCAGTCACCTATGTGTGACAGCGATTCAACACCAACCTCACACGCAGGAGCGCTGGCACTGGGTAAGCTGGCAGAGGGGCATGCCAAGTGCCAATGCAAAATCCTCACAAAAAGGGCTGCTGTTAACCCATTATTGCTGAGAAGTCAATGTGGAAAATGAGTCTGATAAGTCAATTAGAACGCATACTAAACGCAGAAGAGCCACCTTGATTGTATTCATTAAGCCTCTCAAACCAAAGCGCACCCTCAACTGAACTACAACTCCCAAAGAAAGAACTAGAGCCACAACCGCTAGAAGCAACTAAAAGACCCACACATTACCTATACTACGATTATACTGTAGATATAAAAGGCCAGATTATTATGCTATAAAAATCCTCTGAAGCGACACAACAGGCACCAGAGCGTCCTTATGGAGAAGAATATATTTTTTTTAGTATTGCCAATTTGGTGCCACAGTTGGAGTGAAAATGCGCTCAGTCCTCAGAAATCTCATTTCCATTAGTAAGAGCAGCAAGTCCAGTTGATTTGACTTATTACTACAGATATACCGAGACCTGGATGATTGAGAATATTCACAAACTTAAGAGCAGTCATTCCACAAAGTGGCAGGCAAAACATAGATGCCCAAAACACTTTCAAAAACGTGTATTTAAACACAATGGTGTAAGTACTGCCTTTCTACCTCATAACTAACCCTGAGCAAGTCCTTATATTGTACCAAATGCCCTGAATACACAAAATTACCCTGAGGTAGGGCCCTCTTTACCTCTTATCAGTTATTGGCTGCTTTGTATATAAATCTGTATATTCTATATATATATCCCCATTTATTGTACAGTGCTGCGGAATAAGTTGGCGTTTCATAAATGTGTTAACTTATACCAAGCGAGTAACAATACTATGCTAATTAGTCGCAAGGGCAGACAGTAGCACCATAGGTGGATACTACAGGGACAGACTGAACACAGATTCAGATAAGCGCTTGTTGGAAGAGTTAAAAAGAGTAGAATGAATTAGTTTCCACCTCCCATGTGTAAGTTTTGCCAGAACAGGGGACCCACTGAAACACGTAGGGAATAGATCGCCCAAATTCTGCTCCTTGCAACGTGAGGTTAAGTAAAAGCGAGTGTAAATCGATTCGCACAAAGCCCTAATCTCAGCACATCAGCAGGAGCGCGATCCGCTGCAACAGCATAGTCAATCGCACTTTAACCGCTCAGTCAAGCAGCCACCAGCCCACTGACTCATTCTGCCCGAGAACCCGAGAGGAATCATTAGCCTGCATCCCATAAATGTGAAATGCAGGTTTGTTAAACACATTAGCTGCCATGCAAAGAGAGAGATGGAGATGCTAAGGTGAAAACAAAGTATTTGTCATAATACTTTATCAAATACTAGATTATGAAAGCCATTTTGAGGAACCTCATACTACAATTCCCAGAATGCCCATCAAATAAAGACTGGGAAACTGTAGCCAAGACAAGATGGTTGCAAATAGTAAACTCTCCTCTTTCGCTAATACATTAGTCCTCAAGGCAGAAAGTACTAATTAAGGGGGCTTGCAACACAAACAGGACGTTGACATCTATCTACTAAATTACATACACGACTTATTCCTTCCATTTGGGTGACTGGCAGAACCCCTGTACACAATGTAAGAGGCCCCCTATCCGTGGGTCAAGCCTTACACCTGTCTAAATTGGATACATGATAGGGTACTATTTCACTCTAGTGCTGCTTGGATTGGCACAATGCACCCTACCCCATTAAATAAAAAAGATGACATTTTAGCCCCCAATATAGAGCACGTTAATGCTTTGGCGTCGAGTCACCGAAATAGCTGGAATGTGGTAGAGGCACGCAACTAGTAATACATTTGACGTACATGATTTTCTATTAAGATGCCTTTTAATCAATATTGCCCCTCACAACTGAGCAGAGCAGTTCAGAAATGCCTCGTCCTGACAGTTGGTTAAGATTAACCACACAAACTGCCCTGCACATACACTGGCTACGGTATGAAATCGTCAATAGTGATTCAAGTTACGGAATGAATCGATAGACTCAACGTTTCGAGCACTGTAGCCTCAGAGCTAATTTCTCCCCCCCAGCTGCCACTTTATGAGAAATCTGCTTTAAAGAGGAGTTATCAGCCAGTTAAAGGGAAAAGGAGGTGGGGGAATTCCTGCTTCCTCCATGATTACAGGATGTACCCTTTATGCGCCACACTAGTGAGGCTCCTACTGCAGCAAGAGCGAAATCCAAACCTTTGGCTGCAAATAATCTCCGATGAGGTTGAATTCCCGGAGTTAAATGTCCTGTAGTTTATTTCAATCGTATCTAATTTGCTTATGACATAACAGGCCACCTATAATGGCATGGAAACACCTTTTGAAGATAAGCTATCCACCAAGACCCGGTCTTCGTACACCCTTACCACGATAACTACCTAATGTTAACAAAGCAAAGTCGACTTAATTATGACCACCGCTATAGCACAGACAAAATCGCGGTCGCACGCAGCAGCCACGCCTCTAAAGTTGAAGCTGCTCTGCTGCTACACGGGATATATGATAACAATGCCCATGACGGAGAAGAACATACACTCAGAAAACTAATAACGTTTAGTGCGTGTTTTCTGACCTTGTCTCGGCGAGTAAGCAAACCCGTTGGGCTCCTCTCTCCCGCAGTTCCCCGGTGCCAAGTTTGTCCCAACCTCCTGCTGCCTCCGGGTCTGAGCTCGGTATCAGGTCCCCTCCCTGTAGGCACTAGCGGCAGGTGTCCGGTCCCTTCCCCCGGAAATATCACTGTTGAAGGGACATGCTTCCTCCTCCAGTCCGCTCTGGGGTTGGCTCCCCCTCCTGTGTCCGTCAGAGTGCAGGGCTGTCCCCTGGGTACATGCGGCTTCCCCTGCTGGTGCTGAAGGAGAAGTAACAGCAGCAGCGGCTCCTATCGCTTCCCTTCCACTGGCCTGGAGTCTCCCGGCACAGACTTGTTCCTGTTATTGTTTAATCTGCTGTTGTGCGAGGGAAACAAGCCTCCCAGCCCTTCGCTGTACATCGGCTTCCCTCCTCCGCTCTCCTCACCCCCCTCCCAGTCTCCCTCCTCCCCTACTGTGTGACAGAAGCACGGGAGTCTGGCTCATGAGCTACACGGCGCCGCTCCCCAAGCGCTTCTCTCCGGCAGGAAACTGAGGAAACCCGCCTGCCCTCATGCCTGCTGGGAAGTTAGTCCTGTATAGTGGGCTCACTGTTACACTTCTTCACTCTTCTGCTTCCCATTTGCTACGGCTTATGGCTCTTCACTTTCTCACGGTCTCTAGTTGTTTTCCCAGGACACCTGCTTCAAGGCCAAAGTAGAATGAAGGCCAAATCACCTCACAGGAGTCAAAATTATCACACAGCTCCTGCAGGTGCTCTCAGCCTGGCCTGTAGCTTCACATTCATCCAACACAGCCTAGAAACGTCTGCTCTGCATGGGCAAACTGGCAGCTTATATAGTGCCTCTAACTTTTTATCAAATATAAACAAGCTAGCCTCTATATCAGGGGTGTCAAACTCAATCACATAAGGGGGCTGAAATCTAAAACACAGGCTAAAGCCGGCCATACACGTGGCGATCTGACGATGTTTCGTGCGACCATCGGTTGCACGAAACATCGTCAGATCCGCCACACACAGTCAGGGCTGAAACAGCAGATAAGGAGGTAGAAACAGCTTAAAGCTGGCCATACACGCACCGATACTATCGTACGAAACCTCGTTTCGTACGATATTCGGTGCGTGTATGGTATGTCGGCGAGTCGACCGATATCGCAGGAAGCTGCTGATATCGGACGACTCGCCGATCGGCCAGGTTAGAAAATTTTGATCGGGCGCCATAGAAGGCGCCTGACCAAAATCTGCCGTCAGGGCTGAATCGGCAGAAGGAGGTAGAAATCCTATTGTTTATACCTCCTTATCTGCTGTTTCAGCCCTGACTGTGTGTGGCGGATCTGACGATGTTTCGTGCGACCAGATCGCCACGTGTATGGCCAGCTTTAGTCGTGGGCCAAATTTTTTATTAGTATACTTAGTAAGATACTAGTCTTAGTTACCATGTGAGGAAAATGGAAATTGATCAAGCTGGATGGTCAGACACACAGGGTCGGACTGGGCCGCCGGGACACCGGGAAAAATCCCGGTGGGCCCCAGCGGCCCAGTCCCACCTTTGCCGACGCTCCCCCTACTGACTGTTCCTCCCCGACCTGTTCAATTTATACATGCTCGGGGAGGATGTCAGGCGGGGGCCCTGCGGGGGGGTTGGGGGGGTGGGGGTTAGGGGACGCGGCTGGGGCGGGAGCCCCGGTGGGCCCTGCACCCCCCAGTCCGACCCTGCAGACTCACTCACCAAGGGCCACATAAAACAGCCAGGTCAGCCAGATTTGGCCCCTGGGCCTTGAGTTTGTCATATGCTCTATATAAATATAAGCGTGTGCGGATTATAAAAATGCTTACAGGGGTGTATGACGGGTAACCAGCTAACACCATTGTTCTAAGGGCAGTATTGCAGCAAAATAACAGCTTAAGGAAGTAGGCGCAGGCTCAGAGGCCTGGAAGTTTTAGTAAACTGCCTGCTAAAAGGAATGCTGTCATGGGAAAACATGTTTTTCTCGCCACATGCATCTTCACCCTTACTGCTGAGCTGTAAAGGTGGCCATATATTTTACATAACTGTTTCACAGAATTTCTGTAAATTGCATAAGTTTTAGCGTATTTTTATATATAACTTATGCAATATGTATGTATGTATTTATAAAGCGCTACTTATGTACACCGTTCTGTACAGTAGAATAGATTACTACAACAGGGGGTTATTAAAATAATAGATAAATACAAAGTATAACAATAAATACAAAGTACAGTTGCAATAAGTTAAGAATAAAAGAAACAAGAGGATGGAGGTCCCTGCTTACAATTTAAATTAATTTAAATAACTTTCTCTACCTGGCTGGGACCCATTAGAACAAGATTTCACCAGACCCAGGATAACAGTCCCACCTCTCCCCCCAACAATGGTGGGCCTGCCAACCCTTAGCAAAGAGCAGCAGGCGATTCCTTTGGTTGGACACATGCTCAGAACCCCCACACCCTGAAAACTAAATTGCCCGAGGCAACAATTACATTTTATTTTGACAGTGGTTTTTTTTGCTGCAATCATGTATTCACTTTGGTTGCTACTGAGATTCAGGTTTTAGAAATTATATGGGGGAAATCACAATAAAAACCACAATTGCTGAAAGAAAACGTGTTGTGACAAAAAATAAAACAAAATGAAAATGAAATAAAATCAGTGAAAACAGGTCCAAAAACTGCTGACTCAGACCATCAGTAGCTTTTATCAGCCTGTATATGGCCACCTTATGTTACTTCTATGGCATCTGCCTGTCACTTCACACGTCATAGATTTTAGACCGAAAATGCTTAAGTGCTCATTTTAAGTCACTGTTGGAGTGACAGGCAGGTACATTGAAATCCCATACTATGGCATGGGGTGGATTAGGGTGATGTTGGTGTGTCCTTTGTTGATGGAATGTGCCATTAGACAAGGGAGAAGGAAAAGGCAGAGTAAAGGTCCCCATACATGGTAAGATCCGCTCGCTTGGCGAGATCGCCAAGCGAGCGGATCTTCCCCCGATATTCCCATCTATGGGTGAGCGATATCGGGGAGCTAGAAGTTAAAAAAATAAATAATCCAATCGTTTGGCCCTGGGGCCAAACAACCGTATTATGTAGGCAGCAACGGGGCAGTCGGTTCGGGGACGGCATCAACGAGCCGATGCGGCCGCCGACTGAATCTTTTAACCTGGCCGATCGATATCTGGCCAATTTCAGGCCAGATATCGGTCGGCCAGCCCGCTCGTTTCTGCCCCTACACGGGCAGATAAGCTGCTGAGTCGGTCCAAGGGACCGATATCGGCAGCTTCTATCGGCCCGTGTATGGGGACCTTAAGTTGTCATTTAGTAGGAGAAACACTAATTTGAGATGTTCTTAGAAGAAGAATACAATTGCTTTAGAATAAAATTGGAGGTGGAGAACTTGTTTCTTATTAAAGGAGAAGGAAAGGTCAAAACTAAGTAAGCTTTATCAGAAAGGTCTATGTAAGTACAGCCATACACAGAAAAGCTGCACTGAGTCCTCAAAAGAAACACAGGATTTCTTGTCTCCTTTTTTGTAAACATATTCTTCTGTATCTGATTTCCTCTTGAAAAATCCTTCATACCTGGGGTCAGAGTCTGCGCAGCTCTCTCCTCTCTTCCTTCTCCTGCTCCCCCTCCCCCCTCCTTAAGAATTCATAAAACTCACTTTCCCACCCTTAGGAATGTGTAATCTGAGCTACCAAGGGCTAGAACTACAGCAGAAAGCTACAAAGACCAAGCTAAAATGGTAGCTGCTATCTTAAACAAATCGAGGGAGCTTCTAGGGTTCTTTACTCAGTATGGTAAAGCTTTCTTCAGAATAAATATAGCGTTCTAGGTGGCACTAATGCGGTGAATCTATTGGAAGTAAAATGTCAAAATGACTTTCCTTCTCCTTTAAGCCATAATTTTTTACAGGGCCCTGCACAGGTCGTTCTCTGCTTACCCCATGTCTGGCCACTGCACTTCCTTGGCTTCTTGGCATTGATTGCAAAACAGAAGCATGTGCAATCTGTTCCTTGCTACTGGATTGCTGTCAGTGAGCCAGGGACAGGAAGTGAAGCTGATAGACGTGGAAGCCTTCAGCCCTGCTGCACATCTCTGCCCAATGGCGTAACTATAGAGGAAGCTGACCCTGAGGTCGGGGGGACAGAGGGGGGCCCAGACCATGAGGTCTGCTTTCTCTATAGCTCTAAGAAATACCCCATCCCCAGGCACAGCACAGGCTGAGAATCCACCCCTACACTCCAAAGAGGTTATTGTTGTTTCTGCACCTGGAGCCATTGTGTTGGCCTAGGTGCAGGTGCACAGAGTGGATTTCCAAGCGTAACATACTCTAGCATTTTTGCATTTACTGTGTGTACCTGCACCTGAACCTATCTGGGTGCAGGCCCATCAATAAGCTTTTGAATGTGTAGGAGCCTAAAGAATTTTCACACCAAAATCTGCCCTGTGTTCACTGACGGGCTGATCCTGTGTCTGTCAGTGCAAATGCACATGGGGTATAAGGCAGCAGATCAGCTGATGGGTAGTTTAGTCAATTTGACAGGTTAGAAGATTTCGGTCGGATAATGATAAAATGTAAAGCATGTACTGTCTATCTGACAATATCCTTGGGTGACCTACAATGCATTTCTGTGAGGCCACTTTTGTACGACTGTTGTCTGCCCATTGATTTATGTTCAAAACATGCTCTGATTTGTTATTTTTCAGACTTACAACTACAAAATCTGAATATTAGCTTTAGATAGTTGGATTTAAACATAATATCGACATAGGCAGAATTTTAGTAAGGCTAGGAAAAAAAAGACTCACTCTGTTTCTGCACTGCTTTGGCATACCCCCCAGCTTTAAGCGGGACAGTCCCGCTTTCTATAGCGCATCCTGCTGTCTCGGATAGTTCCCTGAATGTCCCGCATTTTCGTAATAGATTACGGAAATGCGGGACATTCACAGAAGGATCCGCGACAGCGGGATGAGAAGGTTTAAGATGAGCGCTCCGACTCCTTGCGCTGCTTCTCTCCTGTGGCTCCTTCTCCGGCGGTCCCTGGCCCTTTTATAAGGTTGCGCCCATGCGTAATGACGTCACACGTACACACAGGGCGCAACCTTATAAAAGGGCCTGGGACCGCCGGAGAAGGAGCCACATAAGGAGAGAAGCAGCGCAAGGAGTCGGATTGCGTAGGGGGGCTCTGTGTATGGGGGCACTGTGTATGGGGGGCACTGTGTATGGGGGGGCTCTGTATTGGGGGCTCTGTGTTTGGGGGGCACTGTGTATGGGGGGCTCTGTGTTTGGGGGGCACTGTGTATGGGGGGCTCTGTGTATGGGGGGCTCTGTGTATGGGGGGCTCTGTGTATGGGGGGCACTGTGTATGGGGGGCACTGTGTATGGGGGGCACTGTGTTTGGGGGGCTCTGTGTATGGAGGGGCACTGTGTATGGGGGGTACTGTCTATGGGGGCCTGGGGGGCACTGTGTATGGGGGGTACTGTCTCCCCTGTGTGGGGGGGCAAAACTGGTAGATAGTTATAACTCACTTATATTTATTATAACATTTGTCCTCCCTGTGTGTAATTCTGTATATTGTAAGATTATACAGCACTGCGTACCCTTGTGGCGCTTTATAAATAAAGTTATACATACATACATACACACATAACTGACTGCCTTCTCTCTATATTTGTATTTTATATGTAGAAGTTGCTATTTTGTTTTCCTTAGGTAGTACAGTATGAGGATATAGCACATTTGCATCTGATCCCACCATTTCAACTATATAAAAGGAGTATTTTTAGAAAAAAATGGGGTGTGTTAATTGGGGCGTGGTCACAAAAGTGGGCGCGCTGAGCGCGTCAAATCTTTTTGTCCCTCTTTATGTTTCTCAAATGTTGGGAGGTATGCTTTGGAACCTTTAACATCAGGAAAACCTTCTTGCATTCCTACAAGCCCCCGTTCTGTTGTAATCAGCTGTTCTTTGATTGGAGCTTTCTTTTTGTGGATTCTCCAATCAGAGCACAGCTTTCCTTACAGACAGTAAAATGACCCATCAAGGCACAGATGTAGGCTGGGCTGGGGAGATATTACAAACTAAAGGCAGGAATGAAGACTGATCAGAAGGCTGTAAACTTAACCTAAGAATCTCACCAACCCTGAACTTTTGCTGCAGATTTCATCCCACGGGTACTATACTGTATGTTCTAAAGGCTGAATCACTAGCTGAAATTAAATCTTTTTTTGTCACCTGGCATCTATAATATCCCTATCACCCTTGCTCCCATCCTAAATTAACTCTTTCCCTCTGAAAATGCGAATTTTATATATTTGTTGTTTTTTGCACTTTTTTTTCTTACTTTTGTCATTGTTTTGTTCATTTGTAGTTAGTTACAGTGGAGCCCTCTTGAGAATGCATAGCTGGGAAACAAACCAATGTTGTGTTTCAGTGACAGTGTTATAGTACGAGTGCCTGAATTTCTGGCATTTATTTGGAGGTTGCTTTATCCGGAGATTTAATGTGCTCATCAGCAACTGTCTCCTTTCACCTATTTCACCAGAGGCATAAGGGAGGTGTGGCTCCTTTGAGTCCAAGTCAATTAATTTTGGAACAAGTTCAAGAAATTCATCCTCCTGTGAATCTGCACCTGTGGAGACAGACCGCCTGGTAGGTGTAGGGGTGCAATTAGAGTTACCCAAAACATTCTTAAAAGTAGTGCCACCCTGCAATGTATGTTATTCTATGGCCTTAACAGAGAAGAGATAATTATGTATCTAAGGTGATTGTTTTTAGTGTATTTAACCCCTACACAGTGTGGTTCTAAGGAGGAAGAAGATAAAACTCTCTTCTGAATCCTATTAGGGCTCTGGGACACGGGGAGAATAGTTCGCCGGTGGGATGGCAGGTGATGGCAACTCGGGGAGATTAGTCGCCCGCGAACAGGGAGATTTGTCGCGGGCGACTAATCTCCCCGTGTGCCAGAGCCCTTATGAGAAATGCTGGGGATTTTTAACACTTTACCTCACAATGTTCTTTGATCTTACTGGCTGTAAACAGGCTGTGCTGCATAGATCAAAGAAGAATGTGGAAACATAAATCATAAGTGTCAGCATTCAAGTCCCTGAGAAACTAGTGGGGGTCATTTATAAAAAAAAAAAACTGTGCAAATTTGCACCTGGGCAGTAACCTATACCAACCAATCAGTGATCAGCCTTTGTCATCCAGCTGCAGGTAGAGCAATGACTGCAAATATCTGATTGGTTGCCATGGATTACTGCCCAGGTGCAAATTTCTACAGTCTTTATAAATGACCCCACTGCTGTGTCAGGGAACAGCATGTTGATCAGGCAGGCTTGATTTTCCTGTCAGATCGAAGACTGTATCTGCACATTGATGAGGTCCTTGATATGATAGCCTGCAATTATGATACAATTTGGACCAAGGACAACCAGATATTGCTAAGCTCAAGGTAAGCATATGAGGACAAGATCCCCTAATTTGGCAAACTCACCAAAAAAGTGGATCCTTCAGTCTATTGAGTTGTACAGAGCTGCATTCAGAGGTTGAGAGTGATAGGTGGTAAGCATACCTTGTAAGACCCTTTACTTTGAAGGTGGTAATACTGTAAGTGATATGTGGTAAGCATACCTTTAGCAGACCCTTTAGATTAGATTTATTAAGATGCACAGGCTGGAAGCACAAGGCTGCAAGATACAGGAGGCACATGCGTGACACAAACCTACTGTACTAGCTGACAACCAAAACCCAGTCCAACACGGCTTGCCAACTTTCCTTATAAACCCGCATCAGATCTGTCTGTGTTTGATGTCAAAAGAGGGTGCTGGAGGGGCAGGCAGAAGCTTATAATAGAAAGTGGCAAGCAAGAGTCAGAGTAGGGTTGAAACCATGATAGTCACCCACGGTAGCAGAAATATATATTGCGGCGACTAACCGTTGGACATTAGCCTTAAAGGAACAGTAACACCAAAAAATGAAAGTGTATAAAAGTAACTAAAATATAATGTGCTGCTGCCCTGCACTGGTAAAAGTTGTGTGTTTACTTCAGAAAGTCTACTATAATTTATATAAATAAGCTGCTATGTAGCCATGGAGGCAGCCATTCAAATGGGAAAAGGCACAGGCACATAGCAGATAACAGATAAAACACTATTGTATTCTATAGAACTTGTCTGTTATCTGCTATGTAACCTGTGCCTTTTCTCCTTTTTTCCAGCTTGAATGGCTGCCCCCGTGGCTACACAGCAGCTTATTATATAAATTATAGTAGTGTTACTGTATCAAACACACCAGTTTTACCAGTGCAGGGCAACAGTGCATTACATTTTTATTACTTTAAAGCGCTTTCATTTTTTGGTGTTACTGTTCCTTTAAATGTGTGCCAAAATGTTTTATCTGCCATCAGCTGTAAGGTACATACATACTGTACAGGGTACAATCTGCTCATTTGGCGAGGTCACCAAAACAGCGGATCGTCTCCCGATATGCCCACCTACGGCGGGCAATGTCAGGTTAATTCGATTGTTTGGCCCTAGGGCGGTAAAATGGCGGGTATATGGGCTGTCGGGCCGAGGACTGCATTGTATAGTTGATGACTATTTTTAACGGGAAAATCAAACCTGCTCGATTTTAGGCCAGATATTGGTCGGGTAGGCCAGTCCGGGGTACCCATACACAGAGAGATAAGTTGCCAGATGGGTCTGACAAGAATTGACAGCTGAAATCTGCCTGTGTATGGCCACCTTTAGAATCCCAAGATAAAGAGATGTGTGTAGGAATCCACCAGAATGTTTTGTACCTCTCTCTCCACCCTAACCAGAGAGCAAAACACCCCAGCACATTTTTATTTATTTTTATGCATGCACACCCATGTAAAAAAAAAGAAGCAGGAAGAGGATTACTCTGTGGTGCTACTCCAAAATAACATGGGCCATTGCAGTTTTCTAACAGAAGCAGCAGCCCAAGGTATCCGGTAAGTGATAACATTCACTGGGGATTGGTACCATATGAATGGTCCCATTCATATCCCTGTAGGACTGCTCCACCAGGAAACACAGCCATTGAGGAGGCATATATGTATCGCTGGAAACAAATATCTTCAACATATCACAGGGGCCTGAACTGTTATACTGTGTGCCAGGGCGGCCATCAGGGGGGCACTGGGCGGACAGTCATCCCGGGCCCAGCCGATTTTGACTATTAAAGGAGGCCTGGCCATGCTTGCCCATGCTTTTAAAGGGGTCCCAGCCATAGTCTTCTGACTAGCTCGAGCCCCCTTTAATCTATTACAGTCCCTGTCATTAGTATTCCGATTGGTCACACCCCGTGCGTACGTGTGGCGTCGTACGAGGTGCACCTCCGCAATAAAGATTTTTAAAGGGCTTGTCTCATTTTGCAGCTCTGAGTGCCAGTGCTTTTTCGTTGCCAGCATAATTAGGGGGGCACTGTGGATGGGGGGCCCTGACCAGCATAAATAGGGGGTTCCCTGGCCAGCATAGAGTATGGGGGGCACTGTGTATGTGATCGGCCATTGGGGTAGGGGCCCTGTGATTTCTGATGGTGGCCCTTTTGTATGGGACCTCAACAGAAAAAGATGATTTTTTACACCACACAGAAAAAACATAGGTGTTGGCCCATTGGTATGCATTCAGCACTGGGCTTTGGTCTCAAATGTACATACTCTTAGGAATGATTAACACTTGTGATGACAAACAGTGACACAAGCTTGCTTGTTATAAGTGCAACATGCATTTAGATTCCTTGCCTGACACTGTTTCTCATGCAAATGAATGTTAATTGTTCTACATATACAACCATCCTAGTCTGATTTTGACAGTATCTGCTACAGGCAGCACATTTCCCATTAACCCTAGCGCTCTTTCAGAAGAGTGTTTCTGAAAGTTCCTTGAGGTGGATCTTTTGTGAGTTCCACTGAAGGAACCGCATATGTTCCACCTGTGTTCAGTGTTTCCCTGCAGCAGAGTGAGTAAAAACTATTGAGTCATTGAGGCTGCTTTGACTCCATCACAAAGGAATACAGGAAAAGGCCACATAAACCTATATTAGTCTTAATATAGGGCCATAACTCTATGCACTAGACCCAGACACTGTATCTTTCCTAAGCTTCTAGGGTCTTCAATAGTTAAATGTGTCTTTGTGATTGAATTAACGGTTACTCATTTGCTATTGCAAAGATTTAATTGGTTTACAGAATGATAATAAAATATGCAAGGCCCAGCAGGCAGCCAGTTAACGCTTTACATACCAGCAAGGAATAAGTACTGACTGCAAGAGAGGAAATACTTACTTTAACTGCAGCGATTTCTGTAAAGATCAGTAAATGATAGAGGTTTTACCCTTGGGCTATATACATATGATCCTCTCTCAGCTCACCTTTGGATGTATTTTTGATCCACTTGGGAAACACATGTAGCTGAAAACTGCACCCTTGGGATCCTTTTGGAGTCATGCACACAGTGATGCAAGCTCAACACTAAATTCATTATAATGTATAATGTACCTAGAGCAGCATTACATTACATTGCTTACATCTGGTAAGAACTTCTCAAAAATGTCTACAGCATCAGTAGTGAAGTGAAGATAAAGTGTTGCATAAAGCTGGCCATACACGTGGCGATCTCACGATGTTTCGTACGACCGTCGGTCGCACGAAACATCGTCAGATCCGCCACACACCATTCAGGGCTGAATCGGCAGGTAAGGAGGTAGAAACAATAGGATTTCTACCTCCTTCTGCCGATTCAGCTCTGAAGGGAGAATTTTGGTCAGGCGCCTTCTATGGCGCCCGATCAAAATTTTCTAACTTGGCCGATCGGCGAGCCGACCGATTTCAGCAGCTTCCTGCGATATCGGTCGGCTCGCTGACATGCCATACACGCACCGATTATCGTACGAAACGAGGTTTCGTACGATAATATCGGTGCGTGTATGGCCACCTTAAGTGTGACATTCTTTTATCTGTTGTTTATAAAGCACAACTTGTAGAATGGAAAGTAGAGACCACGCTCACTGTGGAATTTTGTTTGGCCCCAAAGTCTAAAGATATTACAATTTTATAAACCTATAGCATTTAACCATCACTTTTTGGGGAACATATATATATTAAATCATTGCCTGGTCTGCACATCATGACATCTGACCTGCATTTTTCCATGGGTAACTAGCAAAACAATCACACATTGCCTTGTGGAGAGTATAAACAAGTCTAAATTATATAATCAAATTGTCAGACAATTTAAGATATAAACGTCCTGGAAACAAACTCACAAAATATATTACTTTGGTGTAGTATCCATAGCAACCACTTAGAATATTGCTTTCATTAGGGCTCATACACAAGGGTATTTGTTCTGCATTCCTGTGAGGTGTCTTTTAAGTGTGTTCCATGGCATAGGAACACAGAAGTTTACAGGCACCATTCTTTTCCGTGTGTACCCACGGGACTGCAATTAAACACTAAGCAAAGATAATAGGCTGCATGTCGTGCCTTAGCTGTGTTCAGCATTTCTGTGTGGTTCCATGGGTCCAGTCCCCATAAAGAGGAAAGGGGTCTGATAATTCCTTTCTTTGCAGTGGAATGCAAAAAAAAGCCACCACATGGGAATAAAGGTATAAGCACTTTTATTTTTACTGTAGGGCTAACAGATGAGTGGGTGGAATGCTGCAGTAATGTTTTGGCAATTCATACCCCATCTTAAAAAAAAAAACCCTAAAAACTAAAATGAGCAAACCTGGTACTTACAGTGGTGTTTAAACAAGTTTTTTGGTCTAAAAAATTGATGCAAAATAAATATTTTAATATTCTATACTATATGCCTGAATGAAAGTTAAAACTAAAAGAAAACTCATCTTTACAGTGTAGAAAAAGTCACATGTTGGCAGAATATGTATATGCCAAAATTGTGCAAATCCTGCATTAAAGGTTTCAGGACATGTTTTGGAAATAGGATTTTTGTGAATAAAGGGAATGAATGTCTCACCTTTAGGATTTGGCTATAAATAAAGGTGGCAATATAAGGGCGGGAATTCTCTTGGCCAATTCTATACCTATTGTCACAAGGGCCTCCTTTGATTGTCGTGTATATTATAATGAACCATTCCACATTGGCAAATCCTGTGACTGAGAAGTGCCCCAGCTATTCAAACCCTTGAGTTTAAAACCTCAACATTTTACATCGCTGTCGATAATCAACACATGAGCAGTCTCTCCTCCCTCACTGTTGCTCTTATTTGATCACAATTCTTTCACTGCTGGAACAAAGCTGACATGCACCTAGGCTTCCTCAATAATGTTTTTATGACTTTGGGAAGGAGTGTTTAACAGGCCTAAAGTGGTAAACAGGAGGTGGGGGGCTGGGAACAAGGCAATTGAGCACAATGCAATGTCAAGTAGAAGTGCGAAATGTGCTGTTTTTATTTTTTACATAGTTTGCAGGCAATACCTTTGTTTATTCATAGCAATTCTCTTGAATTCAGATTGAAAATGTGTAATTAGCACTGTCAATGCTGGTTCTTCTGATTCTACATGATGGTGCTTTGACCTTTAAATAATTTATTGGAGTTGTAGTCACTGATGATTTCTTTTGTTTGTTTGATTATTAATCCATAGGGCCAATGGCACATTTAGTGCTTTAACTGCTGTTCAGAATGAAAACAGCAGCAGACAAAATGTCCCTATCCACCTCTCACCACTTCCCCCAGATTTAAAAGCATACATGAAGCCTAAAAAAGACATGGTAGTGACAACAGGCGGACAGTCATTCAATGCCAAAGTCAGTGTTTCTGAATGATGGTCTGCCTGTGTAAAATTTTGCAGGGATTTATACTAGGAACACCCAGTGCTTCCCTAAGTGCTAGACCTGGATTGCAGTGGGTAGGCAAATCTAGTCTGTTCACCTGACTTTCCCATTACACTCTGCAACCTTATTGGCTATTTAGGACCTTCCAATTAGAGCTGTGTATGTCTTATTTAAACACCTCTCTCACATCATTTTCTAGACTAAGCATTGTTGTTACTTGAGCACTGAGGCTTGCCCTGGCTCTTGCTTCTCCTGGCTTTTGTCCTGCCTTGTCCCGTCTGGTCCTGCCTGCTGTTCTGTTTCTTTACCCACTCAAGTCTGTTTTGTCTTTATGCCTGACAGGGCCACTATCAGAAACTTTGGGCCCCATACAAGTTATTTATATGGGGTCCCCATGAATACAAGGGCACAGTATCAACATTTTTGGCCACAGCCCTTGTGTGTGCTACACAAACTAAAGCTAAAAAGTTCAGCGGGTACGCTATAGATGATACTTTATAATAAGTAGTTCATATAAATAGTTCCATTAATTAATTTGAAGTCGGTCCATTGGGAATAAACCCTAAGTTTAAACCCCTTAAACCCCCCCTAACCTGTCACTCTGCTCTGCCTTGTTATTGTTTGATACGTAAGATTCTTTGAAAGTAATGTAAGTTTCTGCATAAAATACGTAAATTGCGTTAGTTAAGTTGGTCCAATGATCTTGCTGTGGGCCCAATAACCAGTCATTTCCCTGCTGAAAAGTTCATGTAGGTGACACTCATATAATTCAGGGCTCTGGCACACGGGGAGATTAGTCGCCCGCTGCAAAACTCCCTGTTCGCGGGCGACTAATCTCCTCGAGTTGCCTACCCCTGCCATCCCACCGTCGGGATGGCAGACGCGAAAATCGCGCCGCCGCGTCTGCCATCCCGCCGGCGACTTACATGTTCGCCGGTGGGATGGCAGGGGTAGGCAACTCGGGGAGATTAGTCGCCCGCGAACAGGGAGTTTTGCCGCGGGCGACTAATCTCCCCGTGTGCCAGAGCCCTCAGTGTTCCTATATAAACAGTTGGTTACATAAACAGTGCTTTTCTGCACTGTCATTGCTTGATATGTAACTCACAGCTGCTATGTAAGTTTCTCAGTAGGTCAGGGCGAAACATGACGTGGCTGCGCCCCCATTCAGACAAAGATTTACCCAGGCCCAGGACAACAGCCCCCCCCCCTGCTGATGGTGGCCCTGATGCCTGCTCCAGTATATTCTGCCTCTATGCCAACTCATCCTCCTATCAGTATATCAGGGATTTCCAGATTAGTAATCCTTTACAGCCTCTCACCTCCACGTTTGCTCAAGTTTTGTTTTGACTGCCAATGTTTTCTACCTCAGCACAGAAATGGCTAAACCTCCCATGCTATTAGCCTAAGGTTAAATGTCAGTGAGCTGATATAAACTAAGCCTTTTCATTTCCTAAAGTGAATGTACCTACAGGAATGGGATGCAAGCATGCTTCTACACAAATTTATGTGCGCATAGGGTTGCTGCCTTTCCATTTAAGATGCAATGTTGTGATGTCAGAGGTGGAGATATTTCGTCAGGAAAAAAACAGGTTGTCCAGTTCAAAACCATTTACAACCCAACGGGCACATAAGGAATTAATAACACCCAAATGATATCAATGATCTGCAGGGCCCACACTGACCCTCTCTTCATGCATATACAAAACAGAGGGAATTCTGTAGGCTAAGGCTCACCCATTGGGTTTTAGGACAGTTGCTTATCAGATCCCAAATACAGATACAGGTTTTACCTTAACTAGTCTTGTGTGCTGGGTTTCCTGATCAGCACACATAAAGCCAGCGAAGTAGATTTGCAAGAAAAGCATTTGGAGTAAGGAAACCCACTTCACCCACTTTAAAGGACATTTAAACCCTAAATTTTTCTACCATGTATATAAGTTGGGCACATCTCTCCCACCCGAACTGCATCATTTCTACTACATATCTACCCGTGTACTCTTTCTGTAAGCGCCCATCCTCCCTGCTCCCCGCTGACTCCTCTTTCTCCACTGCCAGGGGTGAGGACGCAGCAGGGGGGGCTGGGTAATTTACCCTGGGGGGCCAAATCTGGCCCGTGGGCCGTAGTTTGAGGACCCCTGCAATCCAACATGTTGGTGCTCTCATTGGAAGCTTATACAAATTACAAAAAACTATATTAGTACACAACATTAGTACAAAACCTTTAAAAACATAAAGTCTTGTTTAAAAAGAAATCTCATTATCGAAAAGACTTCTTAATACATGCAAATTTAAACTATCTACAGACAATCCCAATTAAAATCATTATTATAGTGGTAAGAGCAGTTATGCAACATAGCACAATATTATGCAAAACTTACTTTGATAAATAGTCCTGCTTGAAATGAGCACTGTAATGGTTAAGCTGAATTCAGAAGGGGAGGTTAGGAAAAATAGACACTATAGCAGAGTTTCCATGAAAACCATCAGCGCCATCTCTTCATTGGCTGCTAGACTAAAGGACATGTTTTGTAATCCGAGTTCAGAAGAACTGAGCATGCTCATTAGCCAACAGCCAAAGTAAATTCCTGAGGGAGGGGGCCGAGCAGGATAGAGGGGGATTAAGTGGATACTGCAGCCTTACTGTTAACCTTTGGACAGCCAGAGTGGCAGGTATTTCGAGATTTCAAAGAGGCTGTTCGCCAATTACATTTTTCTGTGGCAGGTTTACATGTCCTTTAAAGGACATGTCGACCCCAAAAATGATTTTTTTTGCCTAATAAAAGAAAACATAATTCCAAGCAACATTCCATTCTAGTTATTGAACATTTTTTAGTGCTTTAAACGTTATTTGTAAATGTAATTGTTATTGAAAGCAGCATTTGCTGAATCCTGGTTGTTACTTTTTAAACAATGTTGCAAAGGTCAGTCTCCTCCAGCAAGTCAGGTCTGTCAGTCTGCTGCCTTGTGTTACATTGTTTCAAATGCCAGAACCACCAGGGCAGAGAATAGAAAAGGACTGCAAACACTATTTCTAATAGCAATTATATAGAAAAATTAGTAAAAAAACCACAGCAAATTTGTAATGAATGTATACTGCAAAGTTGCTTAGAATTATGTTTTCTGTTATTAGGCAAACAATTATATTTTGGGTTGACTTGTCCTTTAAGCTCAGGAATGCTGGGAAAGACTTCCGGTATCTCTCCTAAAACGTCCTGTTCTTTAAAGCACAGACAAGACAATTGCTGATTATTACTCAAAATACATTTCATGTGGTTCAACTTCCCTGACATTTGGTGATAAGAAAACCCTGCACTACACAAGGGACTCCCAAAAAGGGTGAAAACAGGTGAGTGGACTTCTAATGTGGTAAGGAAATAGGGTCAGAAAGGGTAAAATACAGTAGAGGTGTGTGACAGTAGCCAAGGAGTTTATAGAGGTAAGCTTTATTAATAGTTTCATCAACCAGGTCACCTAAAATATCAGTTGATAAAAGAGAAGGGTTTGAAATGTTAGGGCAGTTATAAATAAACCCCAGTGTCCAAATTTTCAATGAAGTGTCATGTGTATATGGGAGAATGCTAGATCATTTTTAGTCCAGGTTATTTTATTTTTTTAACAAAAGATTGAAATACTTGTGGTTTCAATTGTTTTGCAATAGTAATTTTGCTGCCAAATTAAAATTCTCTGGGGCCATGTGCATAGGGAATTCATTGAGGGAACCCTTTTATTTAGATAGGAGACACTGAGATGCAACAAAATGCAACTCCATATGCCAAAATGTTTTGGGAGGTGTTTTTATGTGCATGTGTACTACCTTTGTTCCAATCTATCTATTCCTGTGTTCTGTGCCGATGCATTCTAAGTTTGGTAACATGTCCAGTTTCACTGCTGCATGTATACTGCTTCTGGATTATCACAAGGAACCATGCTTTAGAAACATGCCAAGTGCCAACCCCCTTTTCTCCTCAGTGTATGTGCAGTATAGTATTTGTAAGTTTGGGCCCTCCCTTAGCTCCAGTGCCAGATTTAGAGGCAAGTGAAGGGCTGGGGGGATTAATTTTAAAAACTTCCCTCCCCATATAGGCACGCATAGGCCACCTCCTAAAGCTGCAGCCCCAGGTATGGGCCCTCAGTAGCCTGTATACTCATGTGACCCTTCAGAGCAAGGACCACACACAAGGATTTTCCCATTGGTCCCCAATCCCAAAGGGAAAACCAAACCTGTCCAATTGACATCTTTCCAATTTTAGGTCAGATATCAGTCGGGTAGGCCCATCAGTAGTCCCCTTACATGGGCAGATTAGCCACAGAATCAGTCTAAAGGACCCAAATCAGCAGCTTAAATCTGCCCATGTTTGGTCACCTTTAGCTAACCATGATGCAGTGTGGAGGGTATGTGGGGTATAATCCAAGAATTCCTGGCTCCAGTTCTCTGATTTCATCCTTACTTCCCTAAATGCTTTCAGTTTTGACACGCTTGAAAAGGCTTAAACCAGTCTGATGTGCAGCAGGAAGGCACTTTTTAAAGTGTTTGTTTGAAAAAAATAATTTTATTTCTTTTTTACAATCCAGTGACTGGTGCAAGCATTCATGAGATTTCTGCAAGCAGATCTATCCACCGGATGCTATGTTTTAAATGCAAATAGGAATCCAGGGCTCAGATTCAGATCTTATTCAGCGCTCTAGTTTTCACTGTGTTTCCCCAAAACGTCTACACTTTCAAAGCAGAAGTGAAACGTGTATACAAATTGAAACCTGAAACTGGAGACAAAGAAATGTGCGTTGATGAGGTTAATTTTCCTTGCGTGGGAGCTACTAAGAACCCAACTGTGCTAACTTCAAAGGAGATCATTTATATCTTAAAACAATAGCTAGAAATTACATAGGTGCAGCTGCGTACGTACAGGCAAAGTGGGGAAGATTATGGTGCTTTCCTGGTATCTGCAGATATCAAAGACAAAAGATACTGCAGGGGCCAAATGCCCTCATACCTCTAGAGAAACATGTAATGTGTTTTGTTGTTCAGATATGTCAGTTGTTATTGTATTTACAAGACATAATCAGGCCTGGCCTGGCCCTTAAAAGAAAATACTTATGTATTAGGTTTCTTTACAGTTAGAATTTTTTTTAATCTTGCTTCAATAGCATTTTATTTATAAACTACTTACACTTAGGGCAAGAACCCACAGAGCGGTTGATTTGCCTATGATCAATCTCTGCTATCGCGGCGACAAACTGCTCAGGAGGAAACTTTACGCGACTTTGGATTACCGAAGCGATGCAAAGGGCTTTCCACCAGTGACTCCTATTCTATATTTTTCCAAAGTTGCACACAATTTCCTACATACCTTTCCACCGGCGATTCACTTTATTGAGATTGAAAAGGCATTTCAGGGAGATTAGTCTCCAGCGGTAGCTGAGATTAACCGCGGGCGACTATTCTCCCCTTTTTGCCCTTATATACTCTTTAGCACAAAAGTACTCACAACAAGATTGCGATGCGATAGACTTTTCTGTCCCACAAAATCTTATCATGCAAAGTTCTGTTTTCATACTGACAGTGGATGTATTTTAATGAAGAAAAAAAATCTGTCCAGTTTTATCCTTCCATTGCGACCTGTGGGAATTGCAGCAAGTAAAACGTACAGAATAGCTTTACTGTATGTCAAGTAAACATGTCTGGTGATACCCAGAGGTAGTGATGAGCAAATCTCGAAAAATTTACGCGCAACAAATTTTACACTCCTGACATTTTTTACACGCAACTTTTTTTTTAAATCCATGGGCATTTTTTTTTCAGCGACATTGTTATCTCGGTGACATTTTTGTCTCTCATATTTTTGTATTAGGTTTCTGTACAGTAAGAATTTTTTTTTAGTCTTGCTTAAATAGCATTTTATTTATAAACTACTTACACTTAGGACAAGAACCCACGGAGGGGCTGAGTCGCCTGTGATTGATCTCTGCTATGGTGGGCGACAAACCACTCAGGAGGAAACTTTGCGTGACTTCTGATTACCGAAGCGGCGCAAAGGGCTTTCCACTATCGACTCCTATTCTTCATTTCTCCGAAGTTGCACAAAATTTCCTCTGGTGGGAACACAAAGTGGCCTATATGCCTTTCCAATGGCGATTCACTTTATTGCCCATGAAAAAGTAAATTTTTTGGGGTAAAAAAATTTGGTAATGGTGAAATGCGGAATTTTGCAGTGATTCCATGCCTGGCCAAAAAATTCACTCATCGCTACCCAGAGGTGCAACCTGCAGTTTAATGTGGGTAGGGATAGTAAGCTCCCTGCAGTGCTATTGTGACTGTGGGATTGATGGCCATAGGCACACAGAATTTCCCAGGCAACTTGAGCTGGCCATGCAATTGAAGAACTTTATTCAAGTGGGCAATTTTAAGGTGGGCAATTCCATGCTGATATGATCGTTTGGACCTGGCACCAATGATAGGATCATAACTGTCACCATGCAGGCAGTAAGATCAAGGACCACATCAACATGGATTCAGCTACTTTAACCAGAAGTAGTTGAAGAGGATTTAACAAGGAATCCTACCTTTGGTTTTGATTTAAGCAACCTATTTCCCCTAGGTAAAAAGAACAAGCTGACATATTCTAAAAATAGGTTACTAGACAGCAGCGCATGTTTGCTTTGCACAGTCAGCTTTCAGCATTTTATATAATGAAGCATTTAAAACCTTTGTGGTGGATTTTAAACATTATATTTAAAACATTCTTGGGCTCAGTTAAGACCTTGTAGCTATGGCTCATTTAATAAACTGAACAAACTGAAGTAAAAAATCTGCACAATATACCATTTGTACCAACAATGCAACATTCTTACTTAACATAATTGCAGGTTCTGTATAAATGCTATGCAAATATTATGTCCATTTCTTAAAGGGCACCTATCACCCTACACCAATATTTTTTAAACAAAAAACAGTCCCAGCCAGTGCTAGGCTGCCAGGAGGGAGCTCCCAGTGTGGGCAGCCTAACACTGTAGGGGTAATTTTTTTTTTTTTAAAAAGACTTTTGTTTCCTCCAACCTCTGGTGGGGGAAGCAATATTAGGGTGATAGGTGCCCTTAAAGGACAATGAAAGGTTAATATAAATTAAAAGTAAGTCTAAAGGCATTCTTTTTAAGTACTTACTGTATATCTAAATTCCCAGATTGCTTGCTTCTCTGAGATATGGTGCTGGCAGCCTACAGCAGTGTGAAGACTACATTGACATCACTGAAATCTCTCTCCCCTTCCTGTAGGCTGCCAGCGGCAGCCTTCCTATTCTCTGAGCATGTGTGTAACTTGATCCTGTCTCCTGTTCTGAGCTACACATACCCACCAGCCAATCAGAAGCGGATCTGGCAGAGGGGAGGGTGGGAGGGAATGAAACACATGTGCAGTATGAAGCAAGGAGGGAAAGGAAGGGAGAATATCTTTTTAGAGATGGCTGCCTGTTCTAGAAAATGTGAAGTAAGTGTGACTGAGTAAATATTTGATTGGGTGAGCCAAAAATGTGGCGTTTTTACTAAACAATAGGAGGACTATTGGGCAGTATGCTTTTTAAATTTTGACTTGCATTCTCCTTTAAAAGGAAGTGCAAGTTGCTTTGGTGCAGAGGTGTTATATAGTGTCAAGATCCAAATGAAAAAGATCAAAGAACTATAATTAAAACTTAAAATTCATTTATTAGGACATAGAAAATGTACCTAATGTGTTTCATGCCTATTGTGGCACTTACTCATAGGTTTTAATGTAGTGTCATTAATGCAGTTTGTGCTTAATTCCATAACCCTATAGGCACAACATGCAATGTAAGAAAAATAAGTAAACTTAGTAAGCTGACTAAGCCAAAACTCTACATTGAGATACTACTTGACTTACTTAGTTATTCAGCAGCACTAGGGTTTGTTTTTTATCAGGGATCCCCAACCTTTTTTACTTGTGAGCCACACTCAGATGGAAAAAGTGTTGATGAAACACACAAGCACGAAAGATTTCCTTGAGGATGCAAAATAAGGGGTGTGATTGGCTATTTGGTAGCCCCTTGTGGTCTGCTAGCCTGCTGCTTGGAGTAAAACGGTGCCTCTGTGCTTCCACAACTTGTCTTCAAGCCAGAAATGTAAAAATGGCACCTACTTTGAGGCCTCTGGGAGCAACATCAAAGAGTGGTGAGCAACGTGTTCCCATGTTGGGGATCACTGGCTTAAATGTACCATCCTTGATACTTGCAAAAAACACACTTGGCTATAGGTCTAGAAAACATTAGATCTTGTTTGATGAGGACAACATGGAAACAGAACAACTTATTTCCAAAGAGAAGGTCTTTGTGCCAGGCAGAATGCCATTGGTATCAAGGTCTAAGAACTAAGAACTTCTGGATATCCAGAGAATAGCAAACTCTGGTTACACAGGAATTTCCTCAGTTTAGCTAATTAAGTCTGTGGTTGTAGCTACAGAGGATCATATCCTTTGTGCTCAAAGGTTGGGAAGAAAGGATCACAAGGCAAAGGCAATCAGAAAACAGTGAAGAAAGCAATTGCAAGGACATCTCTACCATGACAGCACCACTAAACGGTATATTAGTGACTAAATCCCACAGAGACCCATCTAAAAAAACATGGGGGAACCTCACAGTGTGACTGAGATCCTACCCTAGATTCTTAAAGTGAACCAGTGCTCCTCGACCACATACAGAGCTCTGGGGTTTTAATTTGCTTACTATTTGCCTTGTCAACTGACTCCTTCCACTTTCTTAAATGACAGTGGTCTCCCCCATCCATAAGTACTGTAGACATGATCTTACCAGGACTCCAATTACAGGACAAATTCTCTCATCAAAGTCAACATTGCTCCTACTGTTTATAAAGCTAAAAAGGCATTTGATATCTTTTGTGTCCACTAATGACTGCCATTACAAGTACATCTGAATACTAAGGCTACACCATGATGGTATGCCAGCCTTAACAAGTTCAGATTTTAGTTTTCTTCTGAGGAACGTTTAGATATTGATACACTTAAATGCAACAATCTAAAACTAACATTCAGACTAAAATTGAAGGATAAAACATAAAATAGGAGGAGGTTCTGAACAAGAAATATTGGGCAGACACCAATTGTACAAAAGTGACTTCTTGGAAATGCATTGTAGGTCCCCCAAGGATACAGTCAGACACACAATACATGGACAGATTTTATCATTATCCAACCGAAATGTTCTAACCTGGGCAACCGTTTGCGATTGCACAAAAATGATCAGGATGATAATATTGTGTGCACGAGCGCACACAAGATCCAAACCTTGTACACGACACGTAGTATGATTTTTATACCTGGAAAGTTGCTAAACAAGTGGATTTTTCCCACAATATGCCCACCTAAGGTGGACGCTATCAAGCTAATCCAATCATTAAGTCCCAAGGAATACATGCCTTGGGAGAAACCTGCCTATTTTTAGCCAGATATATGTTGTAGGCCCCAGACCGATTCTGACCCATTCGGCAGATAAGCTGCCGAATCGGTCAGAAGGGTTGTGTATAAGTCACATTGTAGACTTGTATGGAGTATCAGGATAAAAACTTCCATACAAATCTTATCCTTTTTACAATTTACTAGCCATTAACTGAGGTTTATATGAATTATTTATATTCTTTCTAATTCAAATTAATTCATGTTATATGATAGCGCCAACCCTTCTGCTTTCATTTATATGGAAATTTCATGAGGGTAAAATGCTGTTTCTGATTTCAATAATCACTACCTCGCCACCCCAACATGCAAAAAAAAAAACTTGTTGCACAACTCTAGCTGGCCTGCAAATGTGGATATAACCTTAAAACCAGCATTTTTCATACAGTTAATTATTTAACCGGGAGTTAGTCTTGTCGAGTGGATCAGTATAGGTAAGTCTTCATAAACATGATGTTTTAACATTATTGCAACTGCTTCTTTGCAATACCTCCCATACCCACTGATCTTCATTGCACGGGTTTGATTCACCTTTCAAAACTACATTGCATTCACATGCTGGGTACTTGCACTCAGGTTCTTGTAGATTGTAAGCTCTTTTGGGCAGGGCTCTCTTCACCTCTTGTATCGGTTATTGATTGCTTTATATGTTACTCTGTATGTCCAATGTATGAAACCCACTTATTGTACAGCACTGCGGAATATGTTGGCGCTTTATAAATAAATGTTGATAATAATAATAATAATAATAATTATTGCAACTGCTTAGATCTTTGCAGTACCTCCCACACCCACTGATCTTCATTGCAAGGGTTTGATTCACCTTTCAGAACTACATTGCATTCACATGCTGGGCACTTGCACTCAGGTTCTATAGAAGTTGGGCCAGATTGCCAAGCAGCTGGATCTGATTTACTCTACAGTAAGTGTGCAATTGGACTGAATTGTGGTCTAACAGAACATTTATAAAATCCACATGTTTCTGGCCCGATCATTTTTCAGTACAGAGGCATGCTATGGTCTTGATTGGTTTCTTGGCAGCCATACAGCATGCATCTGAACTAATTAGTAATGAGGCCAGGAGCATGTTGCGTTTAGACCACAGCCAGACAGCAGACTTTCCCATGGCACTTAATCACCACAGAAGATCCTGCCAATTCTTCCCTATGAGAGCTGCACCAACGGGTATCAGCTGAGTGTAGCTAAAGATACAGTACATTCAGTGTTGCATTAAATGTATTTCTAGCTACACTTGCTTGCCTATGGAGAACACTAAATTCCCAGCAATTCTTATTGCCCTGGGTATATGCTGCAGATAAGCCTTATGTGCTATAGTGCACATGCTTTATAAAGAATAAAGAATATTGCGAGGTGTAGTTAATCTGCATGTCCTGAGGTCTTCACAAAAATTACTGAAGTAAAATTGTTTTAAAGTAAATTATCAATTCCACCACTACGTGGCGCCGAAATCGCTAAAATTTACTCTAAGGGCAACTTCGCCGATTTCAGCAAATCGCCACGCCATGTATGCCATCCCCCGCCGATTTACATTCTAGCCCGTGGGATGACATATCGGGGAGATTAGTCGCCTGTGAAAAGGGAGATTTGTCGCGCGGCGACTAATCTCCCCGTCTGTCACAGCCCTAAAGGCTAAAGTTAATTCACCTTTGAATGAACTTTTAATAAGATGTAGAAAGTAATATAGCGAGACGATTTGCAATTGGTCTTCATTTTTATTATTTGTGATCTTTGAATTATTTACCTTTTTGTTCAGCCACTCACCAGTTTGGAATTTTAGCAGCTATCTGCTACCTGGCCATACATGGGTTGATAAAAGTTGCCAATTTTGCCCCCTCCAGAGCGAGTCAGCAGCTGATTGTCCAGACTGATTTCTGGCCTAATATTGGCTATATTAAACTAGATCATACTGTGTGTTATTGCCCTAATCCTCATACAGACTATGTCCTACTTGTCCTGAGTACAAAACAAAAGACAAGACTTTTCACATGATGCTAATTTATTTCCCTTTATATTATAGACTGCTTTCAATCTAATCAGAATTATAAAAGGTAACATATAATGACATTTAACGACAGCACTTACAAAACCTAGTATTCACTAACTACATTTAGGATTTTGTGAATATGGCTTTTTTTTCAACAATTTTTAATTAATCTTTGTTTTACCATACTCTGACTTTGTATATAACCCCCATATTCACAAATGCCTCACTTCAGTTAATGTGGTGTTTACAGTATGTACACTTTGGTCCTAATCTGTGGTTCCATGTGCCATGCATTCAAACATTTGTCAATTTTGGTGTCAGGTGATTTTCTAGCGTAAACAGACATTTTTTCACTTTATCTTCAATTTCACCTTTCAACTTCAACAATCTTTGGATAACTTCTTGGGTTGCAGGATATTCTGAATTGCAGGAATTAATTTAAACGCAGGTAGAATGTTCATCCAACAGGAATTCCAAGTGCAGTCTAGGAGTCAAAAAGATTTACTTTACTCTCTTGGGACCAGATGCGAAAGAGCTTCAGTTTGGGTTTTTTTCTATATCAAAAGAAAGAAGAGTGTGGGAAAATGTGATAAATGTGTGTGCATTCTAAAACAACATTTGCCCCAACATTAATTAATTGTCAGATAACTGCTGAAAATTAGTATATAATACAAATACATGCAAACCACTAATAAAGGTTAAAGTGATACTAGCAAGATCCTATAAAAACCTAATAGGAACTTGTCACTATTACTAAGAAAGTTGGGACACAAACATCTTTCTGTCAGTGGCATAACTACCGCATAACTAACGCGCTGTTTTCCCCTGCAAAAAAACCTTAGAAGGGGCCCAGCGTCCCTTGTCACCCACAACAAATCTCCTCCATCACTGGTGAATAATCCCCTCCAAATTCCTTCCCATTAGGAATAATGTAAATTGCCTTGGGAAAACATGTGTCACTTTGTGTTTGAGTTACTTGAAGTTTTCCTTGAAGTTGGGCAACTTCTGAAACCCAAAGATTAGATTAGATTGTAAACTCCTAAAGGCCAGTGAATGATGAATAATCTTTGTAAAGTGCTGTGGAAATTGTCAGAAATGTATAAATAATAAGAAATAAATAAACAGGGTGGTGTAAAAGGATATTAAAGACATTTGTGAATTTGGTGTTGACTAACATTTTATGCTACTACTAAACTCCAGCTTTTGCTAACTCTGTTTTTGTGGTTTCCCCCACGTTTGGTGTCCAAAAATGAGTTTGGAAATCTCTTTGATTAAAAACGTTTTCATTGCTTTCACATGCAGCTCACATCCCTTCTCTGAGTTCTCATTAAGTGGAGTCTCCCACTTTGAAGTTGCAATTATGCTACTAAAATGTTGCTTTATAGTCAACACTCAGCTGTGAATGTGCAGGAAATTAGAGGTGGTTCTGGGTATGACCAGACTATGCAAATGATTGGCTTCTTAGCAGCTGCAGGGGTGTTTTCCCAGTTAAAGGGTCTGTCTTGTTCTAAAAAGTCACTGTAGCGCTGCATCATTCTCTCCTGCTCTGACTGTGTGTGGATTTATTCGTGCAGAACCATATATGCACCTACCCTGAGTATTACAGGGATCAAAACACATGAAGGAAAACAATTTAACAGACTAGTACAAACATTACAATACATGTATGTGTAGAATCTGTAAAACAAACATGAGTAAAGTGCTGCCCAAATAGTATGTCTGCACTGAACTTACAATTCTCTGCTGTTGTAAAATGACTACCTGGGAATGCTGAGGTGCAATCTTTTATCAATTATTTTTTAGACCATGCATACAGATAAAGCCTTTTGTGTCTTCTTACAAAATTATGCTCAGAGCACAGGGGGTGGAACTGAGCAATTATGCAATTTATTGAGCAATTACAGTATTTACTGTGCAGTCCACAATCTTGCACTTGTAGATAGATGATAGATAGATAGATAGATAGATAGATAGATAGATAGATAGATAGATAGATAGATAGATAGATAGATAGATATAGAAGGAGAGACAGAGAGAGAAAAAAAGATAAAAGAGTTTTAATTAGAAAGTCCATCTTTAAGGAATATAAACACAGGCATATTTGTGTGTGGTTTAATGTGCATGAGTTAACAAATTCCATTTTCTTCTGCCTGGTTGCACCCATGAGCATTCAGATCAGTGTTTTAGCACAGTTTAGTTCCACTGTGTTTTATTTAACTTATCATACTTTTTTATATTTTTTGATGCTCGTTCTTCATATATTAAAAAAAGTTAAATTAATGTTAAGCTCACAAAACCACACCTACTTACATTAAGGAACACATATAAATACATTTTGATGCATTTCAGTAGATGCAGATTAAGAAAAAACATATACACACACATATAAAAACATTTTTTTTTCATTTTGTGTTGTTTTAAAAAATGTTTCTAATTCAAAGTATATTGTTTGGCCAACATCCCTCTCTGCCTGTCACTGCTCCTTACCACTATTGAATGCCAAGCACATTGTTGAACACATCACACGCATGAAATGGTGACAGATGGAGTTAAGCACAGAAATGCTCAAATTAGCCTCATTTGGCACCAAGATCTACCAGGCACCTATACTATATATATAATAAACATCCAGCACCATGGGACTTGTGTCTTCATTTGGTATAAATTGCATGTACAACAGCTGTTTTGGTCCCCTATGGCTTGGTACATCCCCTTACTAGACTATTTTCCCTCAATTTTTAAGTCCTGGCAAATGTATCCATAGATACCTGGGGTAGTTACTCCACTATTGGTCCAGTGAGGTATAACTATTTCCTGTTAAACTTTTTGTCTTGTGAGGGGCCAAGAACAACAAGGCTCCAGTAAAGACAATACCACGTGAACAGGGACCATGTGAACAAGGTTAAGAGTTTAAGGCAGAATTAGAATGAGAGCACCCTTATGCCCCAACATAGGATTAATAGCTGAAGATAGCTCTCCCAAGGTACTGGCCTTAAAGTAAATGGACCACAGTTTGGGAAGAAACTTGGGCTAGAATCTACTCCCCAAGGTTTCCATTGGATGGGGTCTGGACCACTGCCAGGAAATATAAAGGTGTATCTTTAGTTTATCATGCTATCTCCATAGTAGTGCCAGTTCCTAGCTCTAAACTTGAATATTGTTGCAAAGCATTCTATGTCATTGCAATCATTTGTACTATGAATTGTCTTGTTTCTTCTACCTGTGTTCAATAAACTTGTTTTTGATGTTAAAACCTCTGGCATCCTATTTATCCAATTGCGCAGCTGAAAGGTGTAGGTTCACTACACCACTCCCTTCCTTCACACATCACCAGGGCCCAACTGAGAAAAAGAATGTAGCTAATGTTCATAACAGCAGGGCACCCTCACAAGAAATCTGGCACTGTGTGCAACTACAACCAACTTGTACAATGTGATCTGTCAATGCATGGACATTAAGCAAAAACTCCTGTGTAGTCCAGCTTTTATGGAAAGTATACTAGATACAAGCGATACACCAAATCGAAGACCCTAGCTGGACAAAGTCCAATCCCTTTATATCATCTGATTTTAGTAAATTCACACAATGCACAATAGTTGGTTTCACCAATTAACCTGTTTGTGTATTTTTGGAATATGGAAGGAAACCCATGCAGACACGGGGAGGACATACAAACTCCCTGAATGGTGATAGAAGGCAGCTGTTAGTAAATGAATAAGTAAATGAACAAGTAATTTATCAAAAACAAACAAACAAATGTTACAAATGTGTTTGAATAGAATTGGTAGTATTGGAAAGGCCAGGAATATTTCCAGGAATAGATAACCAAAGCCAGAGACTGTCCCTGAAAATCTAAGACAGCTGGCATCTATATCTCAGCCACACACTTCAGTTAGAGTTAGTGATTTATTTTCCATTTTTAGGAATGCAATAAAATGCAACATTAACGTAAAAGGAATTTGGTATGTCAAGCAATTTGACCACCATGATGCTCTTATGCATTTTCGTGACAAAAGAAAAAGAGCAGTACATATTCTGCCTAAAGCATGCAGTGTAGACATTAACCAGGGGCCACTGCGAAGCATTTGGTCAGATTTACCTGATGGTATCCACCCAGGTGTAATTATGTCAGTGGACCTGAACAAATTCTGGTGCATTTAGAACTTTTTCATTTCTCCATGTGTTACCTACTACACTTTGAAAAACCCTACAGTCATGCAGGGTACTGGACAAATTGCATTTTATTTAATATAAGTGCAGCTGCAGACATAAATAAACCACACAGCAGCCTCCCACAGCTCAGCAGAATAGGTATTTACCCAGATATTCATACAGATTTGCTTGATAAGTAAATGTCTATGATTAAATAAAATATTATTAAATTGCAGCCTGTGCCCTCCCCAGCAGCTGCTGAACTACAACTTCCAGAATCCCCCTGAATGCCAACAGCTGGGGTTGTACTGTACAGCTAGACCACAGGAAGAACATCCCTAAATTTCTTAGGTTTTGTATTAGACACCTTCCTTTACCTCTAGCATCTCTCCTTCGTTAAATGTAGCCCTGGCTTCATATAATGACCCTATGCGTATAACAAGCCTCAATATTTGTTATTCCACACCGGAGCATTAATTTGTTACCAGCACAGCTATATTCATTTTGTCATAAATTAGCCTATGGGGTAAAATAAAGGTCAGACTGCACTCCTAGCAAAAATATTCCAATTAAAAAAAAATGAGATATTTTGAGTATTTGGGTTTTCATATTTCATGATAGAGAACATCTGGCTCCCAGCGATTATTTCCATTTTGCTTAGGCTTTCATAGTGTTTCCTTAGCCTCACAAAGGTGCACATTTTAGCATTTTCCTCGTGTGAGCACAAATGAATCAATCAGCGTGGCTCTGCTATTTTGACAGAAGCACATCTGCTCACATAAGATATTCTTAAAATCCTAACTGTTAAGGATTCACACTGACTGAAACGGGAATGGCTACTGTGCTGGCTTTCCAAAACTGGACCCCCAGCCGTGTTGGTTTCCAGGAGGTTCTTACAGGTGAACAGATGGAAATCCAATTGACTTACATCCACCTGCACTCATGGAAACAAATGCGCTGCTGAGAGGCCCTATCAAGGGTGGATCTACTTCAGGAAATAAAAATCCCTTAATACTTCTTCCACATGGATATGCTGTCGGTTTTGCACAAATGACACAAAACAAGTAAATCACATATGGTTTTGGAGCTGTTCTGACACTTGTCTTTTCACGACCATTTACACGCTATGTATACTTTGGAGGTATTTTCACATCTAAAAATTTGTACTTTGTATTTGAGTGAAATTAAAAAATCCTCTTCTGTAATTAATGCTTTTATAAGGTTCATTCAGCATTGTATCACAGGCTTTTTTTGCATTTTTCAGCCCCCGAGAGAATTAGAAAATACGCAGCGTAAAAACGCCACGTGTGGCATCAGCCTAAACCACAATTTACAAAAATGGCTTATTTATTGCTCAAATTATACAAGTATGGGATCCGTTATCTGGAAACCCTTTATCCAGAAAGCTCCAAATTACGAGACAGCTACCTCGCATAGACCTCATTTAAAAAAAATAATTTACATTTTAAAAAAATGATTTCTTTTTCTCTGTAATAATAAAACAGTACCTTGTACTTGATCCCAACTAAAATATCATTAATCCTTTGGGTTATTCCTATTGGGTTTATTTAATGTTTAAATTATTTTTAAGGTAAGTTATAGACCCTTTCCCTTTTCCAGAAAGGCCCTGATACTGAGCATTCTGGGTAAAAGGTCCCATACCTGTATTCTTCTGTCTTCAAAACACATTTTACCTTCCAATTTGTGCCTGTATGTTACCCAACCACTTAGATTGTAAGCTCTATGGGGCAGGGACCGCCTTCCTACTGTGTCTCATACCACTTGGCACTTATTCCCTGTGCATTTATATATATTTATTATATTTATTTACAACACTTTGTCCTCCCTGTGTGTAATTTTGTATTTTGTAAGATTGTATAGCGCTGCGTACCCTTGTGGCGCTTTATAAATAAAGTTATACATATATATACATACATACATTTTAAGTACTTTATGAGGGTTCAATAATAGTAGGGTCCAAACCTGAAACAAATCTCTTAGGGAGAATAGCAGAAGTAACACTCCTATGGCTACTTACAAGCTCTCTTAAAAGCAAGTTAAAGGCATAATTCACAATTTCAGATTGATTGGAGATGTAGGAGGAGAATTTATGGTAGTACAAAGTTGTTTCAGATGTGCCCTCCATTTTCAAAGACCTTGCAAGTTTATGCCATACTTTTAGTGATGTAGGTACTTAAATAATTAATTAATTCCAGTGTTGCTCTGGTGCATTATGGGTTCACCAGGGGCCCCTTAAACATTCCTCAGTCTCCTATGGATTTCTTTTGCCCTTTTGAGCATAATTCTTGCCTTGGGAGCCAGTCCAAGTGGGCCACTTTCCTCTATGTTGGGGGCTTCCCACAACATGCCCCAAATCTCTTACACCTTATACCTTTGCTTGTGCTTCTTTCCCTCTTACCATACCAGAATGGTTTGGACATAAATGCAAAAATTAGACTGAGGCCCAAGGCAAGAACTATGCATAATAAAAAGGTATATAAAAAAAGGTATAAAGCAACAGGGGCATATTGCACCAATAGAACAGGCAGGAGGGAATGCTGTGACTAGGGCACACCAGGATATTCCCCGCTATACCAGTATAGTCACTATAATCACTATTATTTGGAGATATTAAATGAATTGTATTTTATTCTCATTTATTGGATGAACATTCAACATTCTAGCAACAACTTACAGCATATGCATTGCTTTGTTGTCTAAAATCACCTAAAACAATTTTTTGTTGCCCGCAGCAGCTGAGATTTACCTGGGGGGCGACTGATCTCCCCAAATGCCATTGCATTAAAGGAACAGTAACACCAAAAAATAAAAATGTTTTTAAGTAATCATAATACAATGCACTGTTGCCCTGCACTGGTAAAATTTGCACATTTGCTTCAGAAACACTTCTATAGTTTATATAAAAAGCTGATGTGTAGCCATGGGGGCAGCCATTCAAGCTGGAAAAAGGAGAAAAGGCACAGGTTACATAGCAGATAACAGATAAAACACCATTGTATTGTACAGAACTTATCTGTTATCTGCTAAGTAACCTGTGCCTTTTCTCTTTTAAATGGCTGCCCCCATGGCTACACAGCAGCTTCATTTACTAAACTATAGTAATGTTTCTAAAGCAAATACACCAGTTGCACCAGTGCAGGGCAACAGTACTTTATACTGTAGTTCCTTTTATACACTTTGATTTTTTGGTGTTACTGTTCCTTTAAGGGCAACATGAACAAAAAAGAAGTCTAAAAACACTGTTTATAGAAGGCAACATCAATGAGCAGAATACAAAAAGTAGGGGGAAATGGGGAAAATAAAAACACATACAAACCAAGGTTCTATTTTATTAATATACATTTCTGTTCAATAGGAGTTAAAAGTACTAATATTAATGATGATGATAAAAATTTAAAAATACCAAAAGCTTTTTATCTGGTATTTTAAATACATTCAGTCCAAGGAAGAATTTGGTAATTTGATGTGTGCTGATTAGATGCTCAGCACAGCCATACAGCTGCTTCTCGTTCAGAGCCCAGACCACAATATTCATTATGCCTACCCCAGGATGCTACTTAACCCTTTGGGTGTGAGAGAGGTCTCTAATGGGGTCACAGCATGATGATTGCATTGTTTTTTTCCAATAAAAGCTTGGCTAATGGAAAAGTAGGTATTGTGATTACACACTGGTGTTTGGTCAACTGTGACACAGAAAGGATCGCTAATTCTCCCTTACTGTGTTCACCAGACATTCCACTTTGGATTGGATTAGACTGGAACAATTAAAAGTTTAAGAATGAAATGCACTGGGTTAAAGTGAATGGGATGTGAAGTCTTTCATTTGGCTCTGATTTTTGTTTGGCAGGACTATGGTACTCAGCGCATCATCAGGCTTATCTTGGGTCTGTATATTTGCCCTCAATACACTGGTGGTTCAAGGCATGTTTGAAGAAAAGAATTCCATAGGGTACTATTTACTAAGTGAAAAATTAACATGATAGTATTCAGATACATGACAACATAAATGTCTGAAATTCCTTGTGTAATCTGCAGGGAAATTACCAAATCAGCCACACCAGACTGATGTTTGGCCTTAAGGGCTCTGGCACTCCCGGTGGAATGGCATACGCGGCACCACGATTTCTCTGAAATCACGGAAGTTTCCTCTCAAGGCAACTTCCACGATTTCAGGGAAATCACGGCGCCGCGTATGCCATCCCAACGGTGATTTACATTTTTGCCGGTGGGATGGCATTTTGGGGAGATTAGTCGCCCGCGAACAGGGAGATTTGTCGTGGGCGACTAATCTCCCCGTGTGCCAGAGCCCTAAGATGAATGTATCAGTCTACCCCTGTACTTGCTCCCAGAGATAGTGTGTCAGTCCGACTGCAGGTACACTGAGCGGATTTCAGTGCCAAAATGTATAGTCACGCATTTAGGTACCAAAACCCACTCTGTGTTCCTGCACCAGGGCAGAGGCAGCCGCTTATCTGCAGGTCAAGAATCAGCCTGGTGTGGCACTATCCTTAGTGGGTAGCACTTCTGCCTTCAGGTGCTAGGGTGCTGAGTGCTCTGGTTTGGACATTATTTGTGTGTGTGTTTGGTATTTGGCAGGCTTCATCTGCATTTTAGATCAGCAGATGAGAAAGTGAAGAAGACCAATGTTCCACGAGGCATTGTCACACCTCTAAATCTCCCTGTTTTGTTTAAAAGGGAGGGCATTTCTCGGTAGCTCAATGCACAGAATGTCTTAATGTCCTATATATATTGATAATAAGTGAATTCAGACAACCCCTTGTCTTTGTCTATATGAATTCTGTGGTCCCAGGCTGATTGCACCCTTGCATAATGGCTCAAAATTTAGTGTTGAGCACAACTTAACCCTATTTTGCTTCCTACAAACCCACACCCTTGGCCCTCTGCAAATCACATCTCAGCATCTTTTGGGGCCCTAACTGGACTACCCACTTTCACCTCCTGATGGTGGCACACCCGGCAAAAATAGATTATAAATGACCCAGACTGCTTCCTCTATAGTTACAACACTACACAAATGCTTGTCTAACAATTGTTAAACAAAAATATTGCGACCTCCAATTTTCCTCCAAGGGTGCCTGTAATTCTGAGGCTCCAGGGTAACAGCCCTTTTGCATTACCTTTACACTTGAGACATTCCTGCTTTACAGTATATGGAAATGAGACTCTTTATCAATGATCATGCAAAGTGAATTTTGCTTTCCATTTAGGCACCCAGTAAATCTTGCCCTTTATTACTTAGAGTGTTTTCTGCACTGGGTAATAGTCTTTATATTTATCTCCAATGTTTTGCTTGTCTAATTAGAGCATCGTAACACAGTTTTATACTGGTAATCAACCTCCATTCACCTTACACCATAACTGCCCCCTCCAGGCTCTCGTGATTAGCACAACGGACTTTGCTTATACAAGCCAGATATCACACACACACAGACAATATCAAATGACTGCAGAAAGTTAATGTGCAGCATATTTAACTTTATAATATATTTTTCTGCAAAGATTTGCTATTGGCATGGTTTCAAAAGGCAGTTTAGTGACAAAATAGTGTTAAAAACATCTGAAAAATGCAGAAATAGTCACCATCATTTATTTATGTAGTGCCAGAAAGTTAAGCAGTGCTTTACAGTTAAGAATGTTTTCATAATCACGGTGAAGTGAGAAAATAATTATAAGCATACATGAAAAAAGTAATTTCATATCTTATATAGTTTTTTTTCCAGTTTTTACCAATGTAGTCATTATATTAAGGTGGCCATACATGTTAAGACCTCTCCAAATGAGCAGATAATCTTCTTCCGATATGCCCAATTAGGGAGGGCAATATCGGGCTAATTCAAATGTTTGGCTCTAGGGCCAAACAATCGAATTACAATGACAGGCATCAAAGCCATCGGACTAAGGACCACATCAATGAGCTGATGCAGTCCCCAATCTGACAAGGAAATCAAACCTGCCCGATCAACACCTGGATGATTTTCGGCCAAATATTGAGGCCCGTTGGGGAGGCGGCAGATAAGATGCTGAATGGGTCTAAAGGATTAGAATCACCAGCTTAAATCTGGCTGTGTATGACCACCTTAAGTCCCTTGATAAAAGCTCTTATGTGACCTGAAACGTTGCTGCTGTTGTTGTTTGCCCCAGAAAACTTTGCAATAAAGGCATTTTAACCTACAAACACAAGAGGTGCTGTTCCTGTTCTTCTGTACCAGGATATGCCGATGGAAAGTGGCCATTGGGGAACCTGCACTACTTCTAACTAATCACAAGGCTTGGTGCTGACTACTAATCTCCACCTTAAGTCCCTACCCCAATGCAGCTCACAGTCCAAGGTCCCTAGCATATTGCCATAACAAACTAGAGTAAATTTCATCCAGGGTTAGACTGGGTGATTAGGTGAAATGCCATCCCTTGTGGGCACCACCCAATCTAGCTGCTGCCTGCCTAGGATCTGTGGGGCGAGGGAAGTGGTTCTTGGCATTTTAGAAACTCGCTTCAGGGGGCAGCGCCCCTCAAGTTACAGGTGGCAAAAAGTCACTCCTGGTAACTTTAAGAGCTGAAAATTCTGATTTTTAAATTGCAATTGCTGGAAGCACTATTGCACTTCTCTACCCTAGCAATGTGGGCCCCTCGACCCCCTCTGTTGCGAAAAAACCAAGCCCGGGGGGGAACACCAGCCCCTAGGCCTCTTTACGGTGGCACTAGGTGCCAAATGCCCCTGCCTATAGCAGCTGATTAGTTGGTGTAGGTTAGTACTCTGAAATAAACGTCCATCAAGTTTCCCTTAGATGGGCAATGTGTTTATGCATTTTTGAATAAGCTGTACATTTTTAACACCCTATTATTTTACACCTATATGCCCCCGGTGTATAATACTTCTCACTGTGTGTGTTGCGTGCTATGCAGCAGGATCTATTCAGTAACTGCAACAAATCTTTCTTTATATTTCTCCCAAAGGCAGTATTCTGCCTGACACATGTGGTTCTTTTCCATCGGCAAACTGAAGGATCATGAGGCCAGGAATTTGCATTTACAGGCTATAATAGGATTGCCTGCTGAGTCTGTCAGCCTGCCCTCCCTTTCCCCCAGCCCTTGGGCTTTGACCCAGAGGCCAGACCACTATATGCTGCTCTCTGTGTGGCAGCAGTGCCTATTATAGGCGGAGAAGCACAGACATCTCTCTGGCGGCTGCACATTTACAAGTTTGAACTGTATGTTATTCAGACAGGGACCCACTGGTAGACCTTTCACCAGACTGTACTTCAGCACCAATGCGTATGGGGGTGGAGCTTACACAGGTTAACACTAGAGTAGTAACTAATGGCAACCACTCAGAATTGCTTTTACCTGTTGATCGGGACTAAATGCTGATTGCCTGCTAGAAGTTACATCTCCACTCTAAAATGTATTGTGCATACATCGTCTTTTGTCATATTAAAGGGGAACTGAAAATGAAATCTTATGAAAATAAGAAACTTCACAAATGCAATAAATTCTGAACCATTTCTACACAAATCAAGTTAATCTTCAGCATCCCTCTCTTAGCAATCTGTCTCTCTTCATTCTCTCTTCATGCAGAAGTTGGAGTCAGATTTTGATTGGCAGCTAGCTCTAATACATCAATCAGTATCAAAATCTTACTCTGATTCTGACTGCATGGAGCAAGACAGACTGCTGAGAGGAGGATAGCACACAAGTTTTAATGGATTATATTATTATATTTATAAAGTTTCTCATTTCAATGGGATGAAGCTCATATTTTTATTATTGCCATTTCCCCCCCTAAGGACCACTAGCCATTTGGCCATCACTCCAGCTGGTATAGATTATTATGGAAAATTCCAGTCAATTAATGCAGAGCTGTTATTTCCATAGGATAGATGCCCACCAGTGTCTGGACTACCACGTCCGCCATATTTCTTTCCTTTTATTAACCAACTTAAAGGCCAAATATATGTATTTTATTGTATCTCTTTCTACAAGCTTTGAGTTTTGTGAATTGTTCCAGAAACTGCATAATCCCATTTTACCTCTATTGCTGTAACACCACGATTCCTTTGACACTCGTCAATGTTCCATGCTAGCGATAATGACACAACAGAAGAGCTGTGAGAGGAGACTGAAAGGAAAGCTGTGGGCACAGAGGCAGCATACAATGGAGTATATCATAGTTTTACACCTTGCTAACATTTTGCAAATAAAAAGGCAAAACACAAGATGAAGGTACCACTTTAATGGCACAAAGAGGCATTCTCCTTGATGCCCCGAGAGAATCCAAGACTGACTCTGTGTGCGCTAATGCTGCCTGACGCAGTGTCTGTTAAATGAGTTGTAAATGACCCCTTCTAGAAAGATCCATTTTTTTCTACATCCTGCCCTATTTTAATTTCTGGCTCAACTACTCTCAACTACTCAGGTTTATTGACTTTGAAGGCCCATTGCCAGCAGCAATGTTATAAATATAAAAAATGCCCTTTAACCTTTAACCAGTAAAGGCAGTGAGGTTGTGGAATGCCCTGCTGGGTGATGCTGTTATGGTAGATTCTATTAATGCCTTTAAGAGGGGCTTGAATAATTTCTTGAACAATTCAAGGCTATTGGCTATTCAAGAGTATTGTGCTAACAAAATCTAAAATTAGTATATTTAAAGATATTTGTATATATAAAGATATATGTGAGTATAAAAATAGATTGGTATGAGTGTGTGTATATATGTATATATGTGCTCTGGGGTTTGTTAGGAGGGGTTCCATGAGCTATATGGAGATTGGTTTGAAAAATGTGAAAACGGTCGGTCTCCGTTCCATTCTGTGTAGCTGCACTCAGTATGTACAAAGAGTACTTGTCAGTATTGTATTCTCTAATTGGACTAGGGTTCTAAATAGCATTCTGCAGGGTTCTCTACTTAGCCCCATTTTATTTAATCAGTTTTTTCATTACTTTTGGCATTAAAAATGTGTTTGGTGATAATACAAAACTATGCCGAACATCTAAATGTTTCCAGGATGAAAGAAGCGAGTTCCCCACCCAAAAGGTTTATGGTGCAGGTGGCTATAATAAATGGGGGCTGTTCCCTTTTTGTAGAATTATGTGTGTGACTCTTTGCCTTTAATCTTTTCTATCAACAATGTGTACCTTGCATGTAAATCTGGCCAGACTAGGTAATAACAGAGGAGTGTTCCACTTTATTGAATAAACTAGACATTGAAAGTCAGGTCTTGCCACTGTGCTGCTGACTCTGTCTGGAGGGGCCAGCAAAAGAATCCTTGATCAAGAAGAACCTTGGAGTACTTGTGGATAATAACCTTGATTACAGCAAGCAATGTTACAGCAGCAAGGGGGAAGCAAGATATTGCCCTGTATTAATAGGGATTAATAGGGATTTAGATTCCCTATTGTAGAACAGCATCACTGATAAGACCCCATCTAGAATATGCTAGATCAGTGCTATCCAACTTCTGCGGTGCCGAGGGACGGAATTTCTCTAGCATACATGGTGGAGGGCCGCTAATGGAAGCCAGTTTTGATCACTCCCCCTTTTAATCCACACCCACTTCAAACCACACCTATGATGGTAGTGCAGCAAAAACCCAAATGCTTGGTCCTTACTGCAAGGATATCAACCGTCATTCATATGTGAAAGAATTATATTATGTCATATTAAGATATACCCTTAAATCCATATGCCTCCTCCTCCCTTGTGGATAGTACATAATTACACACCTTATGGACCATTTAATGGCTATTTCCAACTGCTAACAAACTCCCAGAACAAATCCCTGCCAGGTTCACCTCCCACAGGCAGCATAGGGCAGGCAGAGTATGGCACACACAGGCAGCATTCTGCCTGTCCTATGCTGACTGTGTATGCCATACTCTGCCTGCTCTATCCTGCCTGTGTGTGCCATACTCTGCCTGCCCTACCCTGCCTGTGTGTGCCATGCTCTGCCTGCCCTACTCTACCTGTGGGTGCCGTGCTCTGCCTGCCCTACCCTGCCTGCGTGTGCCATACCCTCCCTACCCTATGTGCCATAATCTGCCTACCATATGCTCCCTGTGTGTGCCATACACACAGGCAACATAGGACAGGGATTACCTACAATGTCTGTGTGTGTGAACAATGGGGGTGATTACAGCCTGAGCCTGAGGTGCGAACACTGCAGGGGTTGAACAATGCAGAGATTAAAAGGTGTGAACAACACAAGGGATTTACATGTTTAAACAATACAGGGAGACTACATCCTGAATCTGAGGTGAGAACCATGCAGGGGGCTAATTAATCTCAGTACTGATACCATATAAAGTTTACTCAAAGGTAAGCTATCAAAGCAGCCAGACAGGTGGGGGGGCCACATAGAGGGGGGTCACAGAGCCCGCGGGCCGCCAGTTGGACAGCACTGTGCTAGATGTTTTGGTCTTCAAAGAAAAGCTAGAAAGCCAATAAGGGGTATGGGAGACTATGAAGAATGTAACTCATGTGTACAAATACTATTTTTATATGTACAATGAAGGGGGTGGATGACCTTTTGGCAAATGAGGGACTTCTTTAAAATATATCCGAATTCAGGTATGATTACAATTATGAAGAAAAAAGTGGAAATTAGTAGTACTTTCTCTCTTTAACTGCATTTAAAGGATAAATAGAACTAAAAACATGCAAGAGTTTGAACTCTTCTGCACAACAGCTTTAGACAACACCCCCTAGTGGCAATCATTGCTTAATGTATGTTTTTTTTGGAAGTTAATGGGTACATCTAAGTCACCTGGATACATATTATATCATTATTTATATATATATATTTCTACATATCAGCTATATTATGGGAGGTTGAGTTTGTTCTATTAGGGCATTTACATTCAGGATTTAATTGCCCTTGTGTGTAACCAAAAAGGAGTGCGGAAATTAACTGAATCGAGTTTCCATCATCATCTGAAATTTTTGCATGAAAGTTGGACTTTAGATGAGTAAAATAATGAAAAAGGAATAATATACCCCTATAAGAAATATTATAAGGATATTATAGGCCAACAAGGAATTCCATGAACATATAAAAGCACAAGACCATTGAACTCCGAGTTGGAGGTCAGGAGTTACCTCAGGGCAGGGCCGCTATTAGGGGGGAGAGGGGGTACAAATGTACCGGCCCTGGAGAGATCCTTTTCGTAAGTGGGGCCCGAAAGGTACACAAATTGCTCAAGTTACGTATAAAGTTACGCAATTTACGTAACTTGTGCAAAAACTTGCCTAAAAATTTGCGTAACTTGCCTGGAAACATAGGTAACTTGCCTACAAGCAAATGACAACACAGAGAACATTGACAGGGGCAGGCGGGGTCAAACTCCCTTGACTACCAATGGATTAAAAAACTTGGTTAATTCTACTTCCCAAAATAGAATATAAATCTAAGATTACTAGTAGAGATCCAGCTTACCCGATCAGAGGTTTGGTCCGGGTGCTCATGCTACAGACCCTCAGCATAGGGGAGCCATATAGGAAACCAAACAATAGGAAAGGCAGGCACTCGGGAGGTCCAAACTAGTAGAGCAGAATCTCAAAATTGAAGTAAAATCATAAGTTCTTTTATTTTAATATACATACATGCTATAAGGAAACCGTAAGCGTTTCGTACCATTTGGGGTTCTTAATCATAGCCTATGATTAAGTACCCCAAATGGTATGAAACGCGTAAGGCTTCCTTATAGCATGTATGTATATTAAAATAAAAGTACTTATGATTTTACTTCAATTTTGAGCTTCTACTCTACTATTTTGGACCTCCGGAGTGCCTGCCTTTCCTATTGTTTGGTTTCCTAATTCTACTTCCCCCCAATGAACTGACTGACTTATTAGCACATTAACTAACTATTTTAACTATTTATATGAACTGCTTATTATAGAGTAATGTCAGCTGTTTGTATTGGGATCTATTTACTGAATTATATGTGTCTCCTACATTTAGCAGTGGAACGTCTGGTTATTGGGCCCCACAGCAACACCACTGGGCCCCTATGCTTATGCAAGTTAAGTAAGTTACGTATAAACTCCACTGACCCCCTAATTAAAAGATTCACTATTATTTTTACTGATTTTATGAACAACTACTACCTAGTTATTGGGCCTCACAGCAAGATCATTGGGCCCCTAAACTTATGCAGTTTATGTAATTTATGGAAAACTGTAAGTAACTTCAGTATCAATCAATGACAGCGCAAAGCAGGGGTAGAAAGGAGTGCAGGGTTCAACATTAGGGCAAACTCCACTGACCCTCAATGAACTCACTACTAATTAGTGAATTAATTAATGGAACTGATCTGCTTATGAATAGTATCAAGTAACTTCAGCTCTTTATAGGGGCGTGGACAGAATTTAGGTACTGTGAACATTTGTACATTAGGGCCTCATATAAGCAACTTGCACAGTGCCCCAAAGTTTCTGATGGCGGCCCTGCCCCAGGGTTCCATAATATCCTCATAATTTATAATGGGGGTTCATTATATTTTATAATACACAAGTTTTAATCATGAGTCATGTGACACAAATGACATCACTAAGCACCAATTACAACACTAAGAACTGTTTATAAGGATATAACTGTGTATTATATTAATATAATAAAGGGACCTCTTGTTTTCCAATGAAATATAATGAAATCTGTAATAAATGTATACTGAAGAAGTTGCATAGAATTCCATTAGACCAAAAAATTGGTGTGCTGTCCCTCTTTAATTGTGAAAGTCCAAGCAAAACCCAGTAAGTACATATTTGCATTTATATATGTACATGGGAGCTGCCATATTGTCTTGTCTCGGATCCTGTGGTTTTCATTAATTAAAAGCCAGTATGCCCACTCCCACTACTATGTACACATGAAAATCAATACTTTGCATAAATAATAGACAATGCCTTTGCAATTTACATAATATACAACCCATATGTTACTAGAACATATTTTGCCTTTAATGAAGTCCTGTTGACTCTAAACAATACTGGAAAGTATTTAATGCATCCCCAAGTGACTGGCCCTCTGAGTTAGATGAAACAATTATCATAATATGCCACTTTAAAAAATATTAGCAGCATTAGGCACCAGTATCCCAGAAGGAGATATTTTGAACTCATTTTCATAATAAACTGAAGTAGCATAAGCAGGGCTTTAGAAAAAGCACAGTATGTCCCAGTCCTGACAGTTGGGGGTTCATTATCCATGTATGAGTGACTCTAGTAATATTCAATTCTATACCATACCCCCATTTCTCTAACTGATATGATGTACTGCAGCATCCCGAGTCACAGCTGCTTCTCCTGCTACACTGGCTTGTTAATATAATCTAGGTAGAACATCAGGCCCTCTTGCAGCTGTGTAGCTGGTCTCCGATATCATTGCAAGTACCTTTTTATCTTTCATAGAATGTTTCTGCTCTTTGCCCTTTAATAGCCCTTCAAAAGCGAGCCTACACAAATGCCTTTCTATATGGCAATGGGGTTTCCCCTTGCATTACACATAATTCTCTAGCAAAGGCTTCTGGGCCTAACAAAGCAACTGTTGCTGGGATACTTATCTGACTTCTTATCTGTTACAGCTCATTTCACAAACCTAAAAACATTTATTTCTAAAACCGCACTAAGTCCTCTGTTCCAGCTCATACATTTCATAGTCCATTATGATTGTGGGTAGAAATAGGAGCGAGAGAGCCAAATGTTACACCGAGGGGCTATTAGAAGCCCTTACACCACAAGGCTTGTATATTAAATTTATAATGGCATGTATATACAAAGCAACATGCAGGCTTTTGCACACACACACACCTGAAAAATCTTTGTTCTCTGACATTTTGAATTGAACAATTAATGATGAGTAGGGTGGCAAAAGATTCCACTTCAATAAGGGGTATATCTTATATGATATATTAGAGAACTATATAGATTTCAAAGCAGCCATGCATGCTGTGTGGCACAAGTTTCCTGCTTTTTAAAGGGAAAATAATGCCTAGTTTTTTTTTAACTGGTAGTAACCCAGAATAAAACCTTTGCTCCTTCCCCAGCTGCATCAACACTGGTACCAGAAAATCAAATGATGCCCTATACCTGGTGCTAAAGATCAGATTTGTGCTAAAAGTTTGGTAGCCATCATGTTTGGTAATGCTCTTTCTAATCAGCTCTAATATTAGGGCCTACACTTGGAGCCTGACAACTGCTGCAGTCAAAATTCCCTTTTCAGTTATTGCTTCTCATTGGTGGTCACTGGTGGTGATGCCATTCATTTAAAAATTTTGTTGTTAATTAATTTTGTTTTTTACTATAAGAGCTTGGTTATGCTTTATTTAGCTTAGCTTGCAGCTATTTGAAATAGCATTAAAGTGGGACTGAAGCTAAGAGTACCCTACGGGGTATATACGGGGTATATCCTTTTCTTGCTGCTGCACACTCTAATGGTGGGCGTTGTTGTTGGATGTAGCACAACTTCATGTTGGCTGGGGTGGAAGGAAGCTCTTATATTATTACAGATTCCTTGGACTCAATCTCAGGTGTGTGACTATTCTTCTGAATAAAGATGGTGTTGCTGGAAGTTACAAATAAATATTAAAGGGGTAGCTATAACTTTTTTTTCTATTTCCTCCTAGCTTCTTTGTAGGTGGTACTGAGCTTGCAGTTCCAGACACTTATATAGAGCACACAAATGAGCTCTATACACCAGCGCATTTGCCCCTACTCGCCCCACTCTGTGCTGTGCCTTAGGTAACAACAGACCCAGAGTTGCACTTGTTGCATACTTCTGTTGTTCATACATTTCATTGAGTGAGCAGAGTGAGTGAATCAAATAATATACTGAGGGGCTATTCATAGTCCTTACACTACATGGCTTGTACCACACATTTTAATGGTATGTATATACACATATACACATGCAGGCAAACTTATTTACCAGATTGAAAAAAGCTTTATGTGCATACATTTTGCTGGCAAATCTGCCTGAGATCGCAACAGACCCAGATGTGCCAGTGTTGCGTGGTTCAATTTCATTTTATGTTCCCACGCAAGCTCATAAATATGAGTTCCCTTGTTTCCCAGGCAGGTGGGCAGGTAGACATTGGCATATACAGGCAGCATAGGGCAGGCAGAGTATGGCACACACATGCAGGGTAGAACAGGACAGGCAGAGTATGGCACACACATGCAGGGTAGAACAGGGCAGGCAGAGTAGGGAAGACAGGGAAACCTATCATGTCTACATAAGTAACAGGTCTGAGGTGTGAATAATGCAGGGTCTTAAAGTTATGAACTATGCAGGGTGCTTACAGACTGAATCTGTGGTTTGAACAATGCCATGTAATCTCAGTACTGACACCATTTAAAGCAGTCACAGCAGGCAGACAGATGGGGGACCAAACTAGATGGGGGGGGGGGGGTGTGGGCCACCGGTTGGACAGCACTGATATAGAGTTTTTGTATACTCTGTATATGCTAACTATATTTATATAAAAATGTTTAAAGTTCAGCCTGGGACATTTTCTTTTCTAATTTAGCTGAATTGCTACAAAAAATGCTTTGGATTTTATATTATATACCTTCCTAGACATATAACGTTATAACGCTGGCTTTTGGAGCTGCCAGAACAAATATATGTGTACACAAGCATGTGCATAGAAGTCATTCTTCTAATCTTTCCACCCTATGTTGATACAGATAATGGATTCCCTTAAGTAATAAATATTGACTCTTCTGTGCCCAGAGTGTTAAAACAAAGTACCCATCCACTCCCTCTCCGGCAGCAAATGATAAAGGTGAAAAGACGTAGACAGGTTATTAAATCCCTGTTGTATATACATGTCCAGCAAATCACTAAATGGCGGTCATGACCCCATAAAGGTGTCAAGCTAGGTCATAGCTCAGTGTCTTACTGTATAGATCAGAGCACTCTGCAGATGAAATTACAAAAGGAAAAATGTTCTCAGCTAATGCTGGTCTTGCCAAATTTAGTCTTAAAGACAGCTGACTAGGCCACAGTTTAGGGATAACGCAAACCATTGTAAATTACATGATAATTAATCATTGTCTGTTTATGTTGGTTCCTTTGATTGCAGTCTTACAACTCTGGCCTCATTGTGGCTCCAGAAGATTTAGCCTCCATATGCTCAGAGCACTCACAAAAATATTTGGTAGCAATATTTGTTATTTGACACAGAATTTGCAAAAAGAGCAGAGATATAAACAGGGGTTTTAATGTTAGCTGAGCAATTAAAAAAATGGCTTCTTTAGGTGTGCCATTAAAATGATTTTGTTGTGAAGCCCAGAAATCTAATTTATACCACTGCTTTGAAGTGCACCCTAAGGGCTATTGCACCATACTATTTATTCCACTGGGATAAAAAACCCAGCGGAGAAATCATCCATTCAGCCCCTTCAACTCTTTGTCAATGAGCTTTAACTGGAGTGGACTTTGACCAAAAATAACCAGAAATGCTCAAGTGTGCATTATCCAGCCCAAATCTGCTCTTTTTCACACTGACAGGCATATTCCGGTCATGTTAATGCCCATAGATACACTGCAGAGGTTGGCAGAACTGGTGCTTCCTCCACCAGTAATTTTATACAAGCAGAGACAACATACTGTGTGTAGTAAGCAAAGTCATAAATTATGTCCTACCAGACCCTGGAGTGATAGGTCATACCCTTTCCTTGCTTCTTGTAATGCAGGGATTGCCAATCTATAGATTGGTCACCATGTTGTAGCAGCTACTTGTCACAGCTACTACATTTCAGAAAATACCCTGCCATAGACAATACTGAGAATTGCCTCTGCTAAAACACGTAGAGACAATTATCAGTAAATGATCAGCATTGTCTATTTTTGTAGAGGCATTATTGGGCAGCCATACACTGTTGCCTGAGATTGCAGAATGTCGTTGACATCCCTTGGGTACAAAATGTAATGTTTTTAAAGCTTTATTATTAGTGACTGGTCGAAATCTCTCAGCAGGCATGGATTTGCGGTGAATTGCCATGTTTCACCACTGGTAGATTTTTTGCGAAGCGTGCGACAAAATTCATTGTGCAACAAAAAATTGTTGCGCACTTCAAAAAAATCTGATTGGGCCGATTTGATTTTTCCATTGGATCAGGGACCACATCAGCTCGTTGATGTGGTCCCCGAATCAATGGCACCTATGCCCACTGTCTTAATTGGATCATTTCGATATCGCCACCCATAGGTGGTATTGGGAGACAACCTTGCCAAACAAGTGGATCTTACAGTGTGTGGCCACCTTTACTGCCAGTTTGCACCAACTGATGGGTAGGTGTAAATTTCATGTGCTTTCCAACCAGTGAGAAGAGCACTGAAAAGAAGCTTAGCACTGAAAAGGTTAAATCCGGTCAGCTACTCACATGTTTTAGATTGGTATAATTGTTGCTCTCCGCACAGAACAGATATTTATCAAAGCAACGTGGAGGTCAGTACTATCTTATTACTCCCAATTTATCATCAATGGCCAAACAGGTTAATCATTTCTTAAATGTTTCCAGAAAGTGTACTGTGTTTAACCTCTGGATTGCTGCAGCAGCTGTTGTTTACTGACCCAAGTTATATTGCATTCTGTAATGCTAAAAACTGAGAGAGTTTTGTAAATATAATGTACTGTTTCCCTGCAATGGTAAAATTTGCTTCACAAACATGACTATAGTTTATACAAATAAGCTGCTGTGTCAAGGGAGAAGCCATTTAGGTTGAAATTGGCACATCTTTAAGTCAATGGCACAGAGATTCATTTTGTCACCTCTGCAATTTATCGCTCTGAAGGAGAGGGGCAAAACACTACAAATCTCCTCCCTGCTTCATTCAAAGTTAAGGGCAATCTCTGTGATCACACCTTGTCCTGTTTAGAGTTAGTTGCATATTGTTTGAGAGCCTGCATTTCCAAGTGATACGCGTCTGTCACTAGACAGGGCAAGGATCGACTGCAGAGTTTTTTTTTTTTGCTTTGACTGAAGGGGCGTTTTGTAGCATGTTGTTCCCTTCCTTGGAGCAATATATATCTCTGGGCGACAAAACGCAGCAAATCTCCCTGTGTGCTATTACTCATAATTAGCAGATAAACTTTGTGTACAATACAATGGTTTTTAAACAGGAGGTAATTCATGGCTCTCTACAGGACTAGAGAATGAAAACCTTTCTAAAATAGGGCAGTACTATTCAATTAAAAGTTTATTGGTGGTGGATGAGGTTGTTGGTGTCTAAGGCAAGCCCCTATCAATACTAAACATCCCCAACAGCTCATCTCCTAGGCTGGACTTACACCCCCTGTGCACAAGTGCGTGATTTGCAAGACGTGTGCATCAAAATCCCCAGACTTACAGACAGGCAGAAGGTAGGGAAAGGCAGGCAGAAACAGTAAGCAATCAGCATGCCCCCATCATTGCACCCTAGGCATGTGCCTAATCTGCCTGTCCCTAGGTCAGGCCCTGCAAACTTTAAATGTAAAAAAAATGTTTCCTCTTTATGGCATTATTGATCCTTTAAATGGCTTTTTTTGGAATTAAGCCCTCACTGGGAAAGCACATACGTGATGAGATTCACAAAGCCCGCTTTTTCATAACAGTCATAAGAGTGAGGTTTGGAAAGATTAAATTTCTACCATTGTGTTTGCATGTGATTAGGAAGAGAAGAGAAAAGCTTAATGAACTCCTATTATATTGTCTTGGTGCTGATCATGGCACCAGAAGGGTTAATTATCTCATTATGTTCTCTGACGGTATCGTTTCTAATTGGAAAATAAATGTCAGTTAGTGTAATTGCTTTACTGTCTCTCAAAATGAGCCACTGCAGCTCAGTGATTTGCGAGCATTTCCTCAGAAGAAAGCATAGTTAACCTCTCAGCTGCAGAAGCTAGGCGGCCAGGAACTGGAAGTCAAGAGGTTAACAGTGGAACGCACAGATGGCTAGTGAGGCATCAAATGGGTGATTACTACTACAGGCAACGCATAGTATAGTGTATTTTAGTGCTGAATTGCAAAGGATGCTCAAAAATACATTGAACATGCTGGAACTGGTTAAACTACAGGGCTTATGTGCAGTATTAAAGCAGCTATATGGAATGCATGCATAGAAACAGCTTATTGTCTCATGGAAGTTTGGGTCCCATCTGTACATTTCAATGTACAGAACAAAATGTGGATAGGCAGGCTTGAAACACATGGCTTGATCATTATTTATGGCACCCAGTCACTGCTGTTTCTTTGCTAGAGGTCTGTTTTCTGTACCCACAAGGTTTGTTCCCACATACCTATTACCCCACAACCACCACAAAAAAAACACAACCCAAGAACTTTGTTTCTCCAGATTCTGGACTATGGGTTGCTCGAGTTTATCTCCCCTACTGGCTAATAAACTACTGATTGGTTGCTAGATTAAATATATTATAGCAACCAGATAAATCCAAGCCTAACATCACCAATTAAAAGGACATGTAAACCTCCCACAAAAAAGGTAATCATTGAACAGCCTCTTTGAAATCTTTGAATACCTTCTACTCCTGTTAATAGTAACACTGCAGCATCCCCTTTATCACTTAGGGTTCCTTCTCCTCCTCTAACTCACTCAGCACCCTCCCTTAGGAATTGACTTTGGCTTGCTGAGCATGCTCAGTTCTTCACAACTCAGATTACCAAACATGCCCTCTAGTCTAGCAGCCAGTGAAGAGATGGCACTGCTGGATTCAATTGAAACTAGCCGTGCATTCTGCTGTAGAAGCATGTGTTTTACCCTAACCACCTGTCCTGTGTTCAGGACAACCTTGCCAAGTGAGCGGATCTTACAGTGTATGGCCACCTTAAGCCTGCATTCTTCATTGCATAAACTTTACAGTGTGCATGTGCTGTTTGCAGATGTAAATGTCACTGATGATGTGATGGGAAAATGGCCACCGGGTGAAAGCTGCTATTTGTTTTTGGAAAATGTGATGGTGCTGGTGAATGGAGGGGATATATGCAGTACAAATCATGTTGTTTTGGTGGGGGAGATGTGCCCAACTTATATACATAGTAGGAAAATGTAGGGTTTACATGTTCTTTAAAAAAAGGTTTTGAAATACCATCATCAGACCATCATTGGTAACATTTGTTATTGGAAGACTCAATTCAATAGGCTGCAACTGAGCACTTCTGCTTGCAATTAATTGCCAGTCTGCTTCTTCTAAAGCCCTGCTCTAAGGCTGGCGATACAGAGGTGGAATACATGTGTGTGTCACTGGGGTAAAAGCAGACAGCTGAGTTGACAAAGAAGGCCTGTTTGCCAATCCTGACAGGCTACAAAGATAACTTTCATGTAAACAAAATGCACATGAAAGTCACAATTCTGGCATAACTATGGAGATTCCACATTTTCACATTACAGTTGCTATTTAGTGGGCTGGTGGAGTGCTGTTTGGGTCTCTGAGTTCTTATAGAAATGCCAGGGTCTGTTTAGAATCCTAGTCCAGGCCTGGGACACAGCTACTCCCCTAATAGTCTCCAATTTATGGAAAATTTGGGGCCTGATAGGAGTCATGCTTAGTGCTTAATATTCATTATAGATACATACCTTCCAGCTGTCCTTATTTGGGGGGGAGGGGGCAACCAACATTTACAGACCCAAAAAAGGAGTTGAGCATAGAAAGACATGCCAGGATAGTCGGTACAGGTGGATGTAACTATGTATGGCCTGTGCAGATCATAATGATACCTAAATTACTCCAGTATGCCAGTTAGATTTGTAATGGTTTTTGTGAAGAGAAAATTAGAATGATCCAATGGGTATAATTCCCCTTCCTGCATCCTTGGGAAATAATTTAATGCTTTTTCAGAAAGCCTTTGGTTTTAATGTATTGTACCATACAACAATATAGATGATCTCCCTCTGGGAGAAGAGCTGTTTGACAGGTGCATTCAAACTACAGCAAAACTCATAAGATTAGTTTGAAATCTAGTCTTATGTTAGCAATGAATAGTAAAATGCAGTGTTAAACCTATTTTTACAAAGTCAATTAATCAAGGAGAAATATATTAAGAGAAGAAACTGGCAATATTTGCCCATTCAGATATTGTTGGAATATTGCCCTAGTACCCTCTCTGAATATTAGCTCAAGGGCATGAAGAGCTGCACATCACAGGTTGCAGGAGAAAAGCAGGCATTATTGACTGAAGGCTCAAAAATGTCTGGCATAGCTATACAGAATATCACTTTGGTGTGGTGAAGTTGTAATAAACAAAAAGCCAGGAGCTTGCTAGTACTCATCTTGTGTGTAGGGCCAATCAAGGGCTATGATTTTGTTAAGGTGGTCCATGTACAGGGTGGCTACCATGGGAAAAGTAAGGGAAAGCTCAGTAAAGCACCAAATATTTACCTCATGTCGTGGTCTCGTGTAGGCTGACTTGGCACTTGCAGTAGTGGGGATAATAGCTTCTGTGAAGGCACTGGTTCATAGCAGCTGTTTTATGAATATATGGCTATATACCTGTTACCTTATACATTTTTATTAGGATAGTGCCTGCTGTGCTTTCCTCACTATGGGAAAGGCTTTCTTCTGCCCATTCCTGAATGGTCTGCGAGGGTGGCTTCCATGGAGGGCAAGCTCTGTGGCAGCATGGAGTGGTAGAATCTGGGGGACTGGGAATTGTAGTTCATCAACATCTTCAGTGACATAGGTTGGACAGCCATATATTATATAAATAACGGGACCCTGTGTCAAATAGCTAGGCCCTGCAACCAATAATGATTGCTCTAATAAAGGGGAAAAGCATCTCTGCCTCAGGCCTTTGACTATCTTCTTGTCTGTAGCTGCCTACTGAGAATCTGGCCACAAAATACATTTCTCAGAGCTGGAGCTTGTTTATACATGTGGGAGGCAGTCTAACAAAGACATGCATATAAACCACGAGAGAAAAGGAAAAAGGCCAGCCAGCAAAGTACTGTTTTGTTACATGAAGGAAAATCAACAAAAAAAGGAAGAAGGTAGGAAAAAATAAATGTAATGAATACATGGAGTGTGTCTGGCTGTGCCTGCTCTAGGGCAGGTGCTGCATGCATTACTGAGGAGAGGTGATTACACTGCTAGGGAAGATTGTGTGCGTGCCTGCGAGAATAAGAGAGAGGTCGGGAAATATGATTAAATGAGAGGAGCTTGAGAAATGGAGAAATACACAGGGAGGGAGAGGAAAAACAGATGGGGGCTTCATATCCACAGCATGCAATGCATTGCTGTCTTCTCAGACCAGGACGGGGGTAATGAAAGCAAAAGGACTTATTTAATGAGAACCTGTGCAAGAGGGAAATAACATCTACAGAAGAAAAAAGTCTGTTGCAAACATACCCCAATAAAAAACATTGTTAAACCTAACAAGCATATGCTGTATAAATCAGAACCAATTACATGTAGCACTGCTGCAGGGATTCATAACCAATGGGTGCCATACTATTTATGGATTAGGGTGGCCTCAGAGCTGTACAGACTGTCGTTGCTATTAACCTCTATAGGTCCAGTTTTTATGCAAGTTTAGGGTGGAACCCCATGATCGATCCCTTTCAATTCTTTAAAAGTTAAGTAATTATAATATGGATAAACCCATTCTTGTTTCAAAGTTGATTAATTGACGTAATTGGGGTCCCCTGAGAAAGGAGGTTAAGGAATGCTGTGTTACTGCAATGAGAGAGCTGGCCTACTCTGATACAGGGAAAAGCCACTTTTTAGTTAATTAAATGCACTCTAGAAAAGCCCTGTTGGAAAGTTGGAAGGGGTCTCAACTTTCTATGCACCATTCTTTCACAGGTTTAGGAACACAGTTGAGTGGCTTTTCCATAGGTGCCAACATTTTAAACATACTGTATCTCCAAATACCTGGGCCATATCTTTCATATATAACATGCTTAAAGGGCAAGGAAAGTGCAAATTGCTGGAGCATGTTAATTTGTTAAGCACCACCCAGTGAATATAATCACTAACCTTTGGACCCCACGCCAGCTTTCTTCTTGCTGAAAAATGCACTGGCCTTGGGCTTTCTTCAGTGCCATTTTCATTTGTAATCCCTTGAGGCTTTCCGGAGACATTCATGTGCAGCATGGTAAGATTGGAACTTGATTGGTACTATACTGTGGAACAGTCCTGGACAGCTGAAGGCTGAAAAGGCTGGATGATCCTGTGGGGCGAGGACTGACTAGGCCATGGATGTTATTATCTCCTATAAGGTCTCCATAGGCTCCAATGTGATATGATCTTATGCCCAATTTGGCTCACAGTCACTTGTGTGACAATATTGAGTAAAAATCCACTTTTATTGTAACAGGTTGTAAAATCAATCCAAGGCTTTTAGTGTAAGTTAAGTATAATGCAAATGTGACTGTTCTGCCCAAATTTGCTTTCGAAATACAAAATGGCATTGATCGCTAGAGTTATTTCTTGTTAGATATTTTTTTATACATTTTTAAAAACAAGGGGTTTTACTTACAAGTTCATAATTATAAAGGTGTTAGGCCATTGTTGGAGGTGTAAGGTTCCCATTGGCCCAGAGGTAATGAGTAAAGCTCCTGTTCCATAATCTATAAAAGTAAAGGGAGCACATGATACACTGGGGGCAGACACCTGTGTAAGTATTTCCTGTGACCTCTGTGTATAATGTGATATTGTGCAGTGAATAGCTGGTATTGTTCAATAAATGTGTGTTTTCTATTTAGGAACTACAGTGCCAAGCTTTTGTGAATGTGTTGAGAGTTCAGCCTGCAGAGCCTCCCCCCCAATTCTTTTGTGGCGCATGCAGCAGTGCTCTTTCCTAGAACAGCTGGGAACCCCCAAGTATCTACAGCACTACAACATTACAACAAGATAATCCCCAAATGGTAGACATAATCATTTAACTCTGGTTGCATTTTCCTGACAAGGCATTAATATCAATTGAAGTATTGAGTAGGATTGTTAGGATATAGAAAGTACTGTAAACAAAGGAAGGGGAATATTATTAAAACTGTCTCCAATGCACATTCCTAGTACCCACCACATATTACACAATGGTTCCAGCACCAGGTACCATGACAGGCCACAGAGTCCCTATATTGTCCTGTATAGCTTTTAAAGAAACAGTAACACCATAAAGTGAAAGTATATTGTATCTGTTGATCCAGCACCTACAAATAAACAATTTATTGTCTTATTTTATATAGGATGGTTTCCCATTCTACAGTCCTGCAGAGATCTATAGAAGGCATTTGACCACTGTTTAAGGTCCTCATACACGTGAAGATTCGCTCGCTTGGCGAGATTGCCAAGCGAGCAGATCTTCACCCGATGTCCCCACCTACAGGTGGGCGATATCGGGGAACGTGTAGGCTAATTATATCGTTTGGCCCTGGGGCCAACGACAGGTATAGGCAAAGTCGGTTTGGGGCTGCATCAACGAGCCAATGCGGTCCCCATTCCGACTAGATTTTTTAACCTGCCCGATCGATATCTGCTCGATTTCAGGCCAGATATTGGTCGGGCAGGCCCGTCGGTAGTGCCCATACACGGGCAGATTAGCTGCCAAATCTGTCTAAGGGACCATTATCGGCAGCTAGAATTGGCCTGTGTATGGGGACCTTAACTCTAAGAGTGGCCATACACGGACCGATTTTTTACTTACAAACGACCAATTCCCGAACGATCCGATGCTATCGTTAAGTTATCGTATAGTTGGTGGTGTACGAACGATCGTCGGCCCACTAAACGAGCCGACATTATCGTCCCCAAAATCGATCGGCCAGGTTTAAAAATTTTGGTCGTTTAACGATAAAATCTGCCAGTTGGTGTGAGTGTCAGACATTTGTCTTTCAACGATTGTTCTCTGCGCATGTCACGATTGCCAGCAGCGGAAGTCAACGACATTCGATCGTACGTAGATGTACGATCGTACGTATTTTACGATAATGATGCGACAAAATCTTTCCCGAATTATCGTTGCCCGTGGATGGCATATCGTATGGGAACTCGATCGCCATACGATCGTTTGTCGATATAATCGTTCATCGCACAACGAGCGAAATCGCCTCGTGTATGGCCACCTTAAGAACTTAACCCATTGTATTCTACATAGCTTATCTGATACCTGCTGTGTAAGCATGTGCCCAATTGCTCTATTTCAGTTTGACGCAGAAGCTTATTTTTATACTGGTGCATGGTAACCATTTTATACTGGTGCAGTAGTGCCTTACATTTTATTCAGCAAGTGCATGTGCAGTGCCCACAATTTCCTTGCAGTCAGTTGCAATGTGCTCCTTGCACTTCAGTATAGTTATGCTTGGCGCTGCTCAGTCCTTTCTGCCTTCAATTCCTGATCGAGCACTGCAGGGGATCCCTGGAGCTGCTACCTGGTCAGGAGTTGGTGATAGCTCCAGGGTTCGTGCCCAGTGTCTGTTTGGCAAATCAGATGCAGTTGCGGTAGGCTTATAGCAATTGCGCCAAGTGCCCCTTGTGACCACATTGACATTGGAATTTTGGGAAAAACACTGCATTGAGGGATGCGATTGCCCTTAAAATTGCACTTTGCTCACTACACTTGTGGATGTAAATGAGCCCTTATGAATCCTGGGAAAGTTGTGTTTAATACTAATCCCTTTTTTTATTTTTCTGGTGTTACTGGTCCTTTAATCTTTGCTAATTAACAGTGCCACCTGGTGACACATTCCTTTACTGCAACTTGTTTTTTTTTTTTAGTAAGCCTAGGACTGACTGTAATTGGTTACCAGTCAGCCATGTGATACAGCACAGGATGGGCTAAGTTTCATTACATTATTTTTCTGAAGTTTATTTCAGTCAGGAATTTGGAATGAAGTCAGTGTTTACCTAAAACAATTATCCTTTCTTGGATCACTTTTGCCAATAAAGATCAAGGAATTAACTCTTTAAAGGATTATTTGTGATTTAAAGTAATCAGAAAATCTTTACTCTATGTAATATATTGACACTTTCTTACAACAAAGTACTGGAGGCAGAATGGCAATAGCTAATAATAGCAGAAGCTTCCTTTCCAGTGCTAATGAAGTCCGTGCATGATCTAGTCTTAAAATAGTCTTTTCACTCCTCAGAAATGAATGTTATGTCTAACTAAAAGTGATTCTTGTGTATGTTATTAAGTGTTTTATTTAGCTGCTAATAGAGTTTAGTATAATTTGCTACAAATGATTTGATAATTTCTAAATTACTTTCAGTAGGTACCTCTAGTAGCATAAGAAACACATTATCTACCATTAGTCTAAAGAGTGATTCAATAGCTTACTCTAACTGTTCAAAATATAAATTCAAATCTGCATCAGACAACTATCAGGCAATCAACAACAACATCTTACAGATCTAATGCATTTCTAAGATCTCTGAAAAAAAGAACCAGGGACCTTCAGACCAAAGTACAGGATCAGAACCTCAGCTGTGCCAAGATGAGTAACACCTTTCAAGGATGTCAGCAGCTCTAAGGCTCTACTAAAAAGTTCTGACGTTCCTCCAGAAACTACAAGAACCCCAACTGGAGCTTCTATGGATTTTCATCACTTTGTATATACCTCAAGCTGGGCAATGCAAACAACACAGTGACTCTAGTATAAGTAAATGTAAAGCAACTAGACTTGTTGAGTAATCATTGAAGATTTTTTACTACTCATTCGAGCAGCTTCTTCAGTTCAACTAAAGAAGAAGCTACACAGATGAGTAGTGAAAGTTTTCAATGATTACTCAACAAGTCCAGTTGCTCTAGATTTACTTATACTAAAAATACAATCACCCGGATGAATGAAAACCTTCAAAGTCATAACACAGTGACTTATATCCATATAAATAAGCTTTTTCTAAATCAAACCTTGACAAAATACTGTGGGTAATTATCAATTGCCAGCTGTACAACAGCAAATATATCAAATGTGCAAAGAAACCTCAGAGACTCAAAAAGCTCATTTCTGCTCAAAGTTCTAAAATCATCTTTTGGGAAAAAGAAAGGACTCTTATGTCTTAAAGACACTTGAATGGCCAACAGAACAATAATTAATTTCAAAAGTTTGACTTGCAATCAATTCAGTCTTTCCAATGATCAAGCCAAAGAAATTGAACATAAATCTAAAGTTAATCGAATTCTTGAAAGAGAAGAAGACGCATGTCCAGCTACTAAACACTTACCTTCATTACATTACAAGGCAGCAATAGGACATCTACAAGACTAAATATCCTGTTCTTGTGACAGAAAAGCAACATCAGAATGAATGGCCAACTGGACTTATAACGAGGTCATTCCCAACTATGAAAAATGAATATTCGAAGTTCAAGTGGACGTTTATTATAACTGTTACAGGACTGATACTATTACTATTAATGCAAGGCCATTTCAAATTTTTTTCAAAAACAGTTTAAAGTAAATGCTACACAAGATGAAGCATAGATAAACTTAAAGAATATCAATAGTTTCAGCAAAGTCTTAGCTTTTAATAACACATGGTGGCACATTCCTTTAGTGCAACTTGTTTTTCTACTAAGCTAAAGTCCAACTGGAGCTTTGGCTGGGGTCCCAGTCTGAAGGCCATTTAGCATGAGATTTGGGAAGAATATTTGCTCTCCTAAATACATCTTGAGGGTTATTTAGGGAGAATATTTATTTACTGATTTGGAACTCCTGTATGGCTGATATAACAATGTCTTCATATCTCTAACCAAATGTTACCCAGGTCTGGACTGGGATTAAAAATAGGTCCTGACAGGTCAAGAACACAGAGGCTCAAACAGCCATCCACCAGCCCACTAAATGGTGACTCTTTATGGCATCTTATAGCAGCCTCTCTGGCATTTGGCAAAATCCACAGATTGCTAGTCCAGACTGATGCTTCCAACCTTTAAAGGGGTGCATTACTTAACTATGGGCTGCAAAAGACCCACCCTCAGCAACTCTAAGAGCCAACATTAAAATTTTAACCCAAAATTCAATTATAGTACAGAGCACAGGGTGTTGGGGAGCTGCATCAGTTCACCTAGGACCACAAGGTAATGATTTTAGTTTTGCATGACTTAGAGATCTCCTGTCAAAATATGGCCTAGCTTTAAGGGAAAGCACTTCTAAGAAACCTACGTGCTGCTATTCAAGCTCATAGACAGATACCTCTTTGATGTCAAAACAAGCTTTTGTACCCATATTAACTCAGTTATTAAAACACCTCATTTTCAATATCTCAGCATCAGCGGTCTGCAAGAATGCAACCCAACAGGTCCTGCAAGGTACACCTGGCGTCACAAATTTCTGTGATGACAAACTTCTCTCTGGTGCAGTAGAGTGTGTCCACATCATTCTTTTGATGTACTATTCTGTAGGATTACTTAACAATCCCCAAAAATTTTATATTACCCTGAAAAAAAAACCTTTTAAAACCATTAACATTTTAATGCTACTAAACTTAAATAGTATTGAATATGCAGGCAGCATTAAAAAAAATGCTTACACAATTACTTTTTGGCTAATCGGGAACAGCAGCTTTGTTTAAAGGACATGTCAACCCCAAAAATAATTTTTTTGCCTAATAATAGAAAACATAATACTAAGCAACTTTGCAATATCAATTTATTAAAAATTATTAGTGCTTTAAAAGTTATTTGTAAATGTAATGTTAATCTGATGGCTTGTGTTACATTGTTTCAAATGCCAGAGCCACCAGGGCAGAGAACATAAAAGGACAAACACTGCTTTTAAATTTGTAATGAATGTGTATTGCAAAGCTTAAATTTATTTTGGGTTTACTTGTCCTTTAATAAAGGTTGTTGGGCCTGTGGCCATATTTTTAGAATTTGAAGACAACTTTGAAATGCTCCCTTAGTTAAAAAGTGAGATTGGATTTGTGTCAGATAGCTGACAAGTAGTGTAAGGGTGACTTGGTCAACTGCCCCCAGCTGCAAATCCCATGCAAAGCAGTGTCTCATTCCTGCAAATTCATATTTTTATAGCTGGGTTGCTGGCACCTTTAAGAGAGCCCATTAAAAGAACTTCTGTATTTGAATCATCATTTCCCAGTATTTAAATGTTAATCTTTAAAAAATGCATTGCCTTTTTAGCTTACATCCTCTTTACAGGGGATTTATCAGGAAAACGAAAATGTAAAATTACCTTCATCTCATGGAAATAATAGATTTTATAAATATAATCAATTCTGTATCATTTTTAAAAATGTAATAAATAAATAAATGTATTCCCTTAGGGCAGTGGCACACGGGGAGATTAGTCACCCATGTTAAATCTTCACTATTGCAGGCGACTAATCTTCCCGACATGCCATCCCCCAGGCAAGAATGTAAACCGTCGGTGGGATGGCACACACACAGCTTCGGTTACCCAAAGTTGCCTCGCAAGGAAACTTCGGGCGACCTAGGGAAACCAAAGCGACGCATATGCCATCCCACCAGCGAGGCAACTTCGGGAAACTGAAGTGACACATGTACCATCCCACTGGCGGGTTTACATTCTTGCCGGGATGGCATGTCGGGAAGATTAGTCGCCTGTAATTCCGAAGATTTATCATGGGTGACTAATCTCCCCATGTGCCACTGCCCTTATGAGCGATCTATCTCTCTTCTGGCAGGAGTTGGAGTCAGATATGTCAAATACAATTGTTTGTTCTCCCATTGTCTGTATTTGAGATAACTATATCAAAATAACTGACTCCGACACAAAGTTGCATGTTTAAGAGCAGGGTCGGACAGGAGGGTGCAGGGTCCACCAGGGCTGCCACCCAAGGTGCCCTGCACCCCCCAAGGTGCCCCACCAGCCCTGTGACCCACTTACCCCCTGCCGCAAGAGCCCCCAACATCCTTTCCTGAACGTGTGTAAGTGAAACGCATCAGGGGAGGGAACTGGCGGACACCGGCAGACAGTAAAAGGAATCGGGTCTGGGCTGCTGGGGTCCACCGGGTTTTTTCCCGGTATCCTGGCGGCCCAGTCTGACCCTGTATAAGAGTGAAGACACACAGAGTTACTTAGTAGCAGCTACTTTTCATGGTTACTAAATTCCAGAAATACCCTGCCATAGACACTTCTGAGAATTGCCTCTGAGAAAACACATGTAGAGACAGTTTCTGTAAATGATCAGCATTGTCTATTTCTGTAGCCGTGACAAGTAGCTGCTACTAGTAGCTCCATGTGTCTTCACCCTAAGACTACTTGATAAGAGGGGGTGTTGAAAACTGAAAGTAACACTAAGCTGCCCCTGTTTGTATAGTAATAGTATAGTACAGGAATGGGATCCCTTATCCAGAAAGCCATGATCCAGAAAGCTCCAAATTACAGTAAGGGCTTCTCCCATAGATAAAACCTAACTTTTAACAACAATTTCCTTTTACTCTGTAATAATAAAACAGTACCTTGTACTTGATCCTAACTGAGCTGCATGAATCCATATTGGTAACTAAACAATTCTGTTGGTTTTTTTTTACTGTTTAAATGATCTTTGGTGAACCAAATTACAGAATGATCTCTTTTCCAGAAAACCCTAGGTCCCTAACATCTGTGAAACCTGTGGACTTTAATAGATAGAGGTTGAAAATGGATTTTCATATTAAACGAACTTGTAATTAACTGGCCCTTCCAATGGTAGTTGAAATCAGTTAGAACATGCTTGTTTTTTAAGGATATATATATATATATATATATATATATATATATATAAGTATAGAAACCACTGGCACTCACGTATAAAGCACAAAAATTGCCTGGGTGCAGCCTTCAAAGCAGGAAGCCAAAATAGAAAACGAAGAAGCCGCTCTCACAGGACTTATGTACAAATTACAAATTCTTTTTATTTAATGGTGGACTAACGTTTCGGCTGAATACCTCAGCCTTTCTCAAAGTAACAACACTGTGTTGTTACTTTGAGAAAGGCTGAGGTATTCACCCGAAACGTTAGTCCACCATTAAATAAAAAGAATTTGTAATTTGTACATAAGTCCTGTGAGAGCGGCTTCTTCATTTTCTATATATATATATATATATATATATATATATATATATATATATATAAACAATTATTAGTCAGGTACACCTCAATTTAGACCAATTTAATTCTTCATCAATGTGATAATTTTCCCTTTTGCATTTAGATCGCTAATTGCTATTGCTCTTGCTATCACTAGAACATAATGTTGTGGTATTCAGTATGGCTATGACTGGGCACCTATCTCTGTAGTAAAGCGTAGGCCCTAACAGAAAGCTGAACCTGCCAGATTAAAGTGTACATGTGTGCGTGCTGAGCTGAGAAAAGAGGGAAAAGTGTGTAGGCGAGATTTGTAATGTATTTGCAGGCTTGATGAGACACATTTTACAGATGGTGTTTGTGCATAGTCTCGTCTGTAAGGCTCCAGTATCAAGAAATAGCTTCACTGGTTTAGGATGGGAAGGGAAAATATTATTAGTCACTCAAAGCTGTTAATGTGTGTTTAACAAGCTTAAAGAAGCAGTAGTCATTATTCGTTCGTGGGAGAAATGGTGATCTTTATTTTCCTGTTTAACAAGCTTAAAGGAGTAGCAATCATTAGTTGTTCATTGGAGAAACTGTTTTATTTATTTTCCTGCTCTCAGCATTGCATTTGGGATTAGGGCTAGGGCACATAGCCAGTCTGACTACTGGGGGCCGTTGTGGAAAACATCAGCAATAAAAATGCCCCTTATCTTCTGTTGTGACTGCCTATAGCAATGCATGGGAAGCCCTGTGCCTATATGCACTAGAGATGACAGCCGGAAACCACTTACAATCGCTTGATTTAATGTTTCAGAGCGGTGTAAGCATGTCAGGGGCATCTTAACATATGTACTGTTCTGCACTAACTGCAGCAAAAACATCCCATTTACCGAAGCAAAACAACCAGGCTGGATGGATTTCAGATCCAGTGGCAACAAAACTCTAAATAGGATTTCAGGATGTTAGAAAGTATACCATAAGCAGTGTGTGGAGGTAACTGCTTAAAGGGATTCTGTCTTGATTTTTATGGTGTACTTTTTATTTATAAATTACACTGTTTACATAGCAAATAATTCACTCTACCATTTAACATTTTATTCTTGAACCAACAAGTGTATTTTTTTAGCTGTAATATTGGTGTGTAGGAGCCATCTCAGTGCTTTGTGACTGAGTCTGAGCTTTCAGTAGGAGCTAGCACTACACATTAGAACTGCTTTCAGGTAACCTATTGTTTCTCCTACTCCCATGTAACTGGAGGAGTCATGAGCCAGACTTGGATTTTTTACTATTGATTGCTATTTAGATATCTACCACTTTAAGCAATACAGATGTAGAGCAGCTGCTATCTTGCTACCTTCCCTTTGTTCTGCTGATCTGCTGGTGGGGGGAAAGGGAGGGAGGTGATATCACTCCAACTTGCAGCTTATCAGTAAAGTGTGACTGAAGTTTATCAGAGCACAGGTCACATGGCTGTGGCACCCTGGGAAATGAAGAATATGGCTAGTCCCATGTAATATTTTAGAATTAAATATAAAAAAGAAAATCTGTGAGTTTTAAAAAAATAGATTTCAACGCAGGATTCTGCTGGAGAAGCTCTATTACCTGATGCGTTGTGAAAAAAATACATGTTTTTCCATGAAAGTATTACTTTAACTAGTTTGTGGTAAGCACAGTCTAAACAACAATTATGACAAGATCTGGGGGTGAATGGCTTGTTATCTGATAATAACTTCTTGCTATGTGTCTAGTTTACAGACAGTTACTTTCAAATCCATAGACACTTCCATATTTAAACCTCTAATTGACTGACCAAATAGCAGCTCAAAAAGTTTGACTGGTAGTTTGACTGGTACTCCTTAAAGGAACAGTAACACCAAAAAATGAATGTGTATAAAAGTAATTACTATATAATGTAATTCTGCCCTGTACTGGTACAACTGGTGTGTTTTCCCTAGAAAGACTACTATAGTTTATATAATAAAGCTTCTGTGTAGCCACGGGGGCAGCCATTTACAGGAGAAAAGGCACAGGTTACTTAGCAGATAACAGATAAACCCCCATTATATTCTACAAAGCTTATCTGTTATCTGCTATGTGCCCGTGCCTTTTCTCCTTTTTCCTAGCTTCAATGGCTGCCCCCGTGTTGACATAGCAGCTCATTTATATAAAAGATAGTAGCGTTTCTGTTGCAAACTTACCAGTTTTACCAGTGCAGGGCAACTGTACATTATATTTTAATTACTTTAAAACACTTTCATTTTTTGGTGTTACTGTTCCTTTAATGGAGTAGTGCTGACTATAGGTTTTAGGCAATGAAGAGAATTTATTTATTTTGGTACACAAAGAAAAGTACATAAACTATGTCTCATAGTGGCCAATCAAGGGATCACATTACATTCAATACATACACAATCTGCACCAGTTTTTTATAAACTGAGAGAGAAATAGGATAATTTACTATGAAGAAAGCTTAAAAAACAGAATCTTTACTGATAGATGAGGTCTGGGAGACTTACAAGGCTAACAGAAGCTTAAAGGGACAGTGGCCACTTTCCACGTTATTTACTTGTGAAGTTAATGCAATACCTTGAGTACTACTGGGAGCAGTGATCCAACTGATCAGCACTTATGTATGTATGGTATTGTAAATTGCCAGTATCACTTTGGCTTTCCGAAGTCACCCAAAATTCCTTGCGAGGCAATTTTGGGTGACTTTTACTGCCGATTTACATTATTGCCGGTAGGAAAGCATTCAGAGGAGATTAGTCACCACCGCTAGAGGAGATTAATCGCAGGGCAACTAATCTCCTCATGTGACATTGCCCTTAAGGTCAGCCAAAGCTACCCCAAATGAGATCTTAATTTAATAGTTTACTGTAATTCAGCCAAGGGAAAGGTCGTTCAGGCGACAAATTTCAGTATTTGAAATCCATGCAAAGGTCAAACGAGGCAGACAGGCAGCAAGGAGAGTAGTAAGGCATCAGCAGGTTCTGCTGAGCAGATAAAAATCTGGGAATAAGAAGATATTAGCTGAAATCTTTTATATTAGCTGAAAGTGTATGTGTATATGAACATACCAGGGAGCATAACTCCCCAGTGTGTCAATTACCCAGATATTGACAGGTGAGCTGGTGCCTGGGATGCCAGACAGTGCACCTTAATTAATTACCCACCCATCCCATCAGGGGCAAGACTTGAGGGGAAACATGGGATGGACTTTCTTGACACCCAGGACCCCTTCTTTAGACCAAACCCTTTCCAGATAATGATATACTAAACTCTGGAGCTGTGGGAATCCAAAATATTTTAAACCTCATTGTCTGACCATAGCCATTAAACAAAATAAAAGAGAGAATAGTACTGTATAAAAAAAGGCATTCTGCACATATGGGTTGAGCAAGTAGCAATGGAAGTGTTGAGATGCCAATGCCGAAAGAAATAGCCATTGTGACAAAGGCAGGATTCATTTTGTCAGGGTCTGTGAAAGGCCATTACAAGGCAGAAAGAGGAGAAACTGGTTGAGCTCTGTAGATAACCAAATAGAGCACTCAGCTTGAAATGTGACACACATTGTGTAGAAAAAACACCAACCTGCATTGATATAACCTGTGGTTTTTGTGCATGTATAGCAGTGATCCCCAGCCAGTGGCTCATGAGCAACATGTTGCTCCCTCACCCCTTGGATGTTGCTCTCTGTGTCCTTATTTTTTAATTCTTGGCTTGGAGGCAAGTTTTGGTTGCATAAGAACCTGGTGTACTGCCAAACAGAGCCTCCTGTAGGCTGCCAGTCCATATAGGGGCTACCAAATAGCAAATATTTGGCACCCCCAGGAACATGTTTTATGTTTGTGTTGCTCCCCAAGTCTTTTTACATTTGAATGTGGCTCATGGGTAAAAAAGGTTGGGGACTCCTGATGTTTAGGAACAACCAGGCCCAGATTGGCAATCTGTGGATTCTGGCAAATGCCAGAGGGGCTGCTGTAAGATGCCATACTACTTTTTTAGTATATGGGAGGCTGTTTGTGCCTCTATTCTGCATCCGAAGGCCGAACCTGGGAACAGCATCTGCCTGCATTGCTCGCATGGAGGAAATATCAACCTGACAATTTGCAGATCACAAATGCTTCATGTGATATTAGCCTTAGTGAGTGCTTAACCTGCAGAAACATTTACCTTAAAAGAAGGAGAAAGGGCTACTTGATGAAGACCATAAACAGGGCCTATGTGGAAATAAAATACTTTTTAAAGAAAAGATCTCCCCTGCTAAATTAAGCCACAATTTGGAGGGCTGGGGATACCACCATTTTCTGAGATCAGCACATAAGCAAGGACTGTGTTGAACATGCTCCAGTTATGGAGAGGGTGGGTAGAGGGCCAATGCCAAGGGCAATGTTGGTCATAAATACAGCCCTGACCTTAAACAAAAAAAAATAATTAAGCAGTATATGGCTACACAGCTCTACAGGCCGTTGTCCTAATTCTGGATAAAATAAAAAAGGAATATATATGTATATTGCTTCTTTCTGTCCATTGTTCTGTAAATTTTACGTATAGGAAAAGTTCAGCATGATCAGCCAATCCAGAACTGCAGAAACATTTCCTGGGTTTGGGTAATACTGATAAAAAGAGCACTTTTTTTAATCTTAGCATTGGTGATTTTCCCTTAGACCCTCAGATGCTTGATCACAAGCTTGGAATGTCAAAAAGCATCATCTTTCAACCAAGAGTAGATCAGGATGTCACCTATATAGAATATAAGGAAGCACTGGAAAAATGTAGACAGAAAATCACTTCAAGTTTGAAACAAGGCCAGAGCCAATACGTGGTCTCAATGTCCTGTCCTTTTCTGCACAAAACAAACTCTAGCTCCAGCAAGAGAGTTGGACTTTCTAATAAAACATTTAGCTAGGTTTTTTTCTGGATATACCCTTTCATGGCAAGAGTTTGCCAAGGACACATGGTCAATGGGAGTAAGTGCTTGTCATAAAGGCTATAAGGAAGTAAAACCTCAGCAAGGGACAGGCAGAAATTGCTTAAAGCAGCAGCTATATACACAGCTAAAGCTAAAACAATCACATACAATTGATATACCTGTATGGGCAAAGCCACAAAATTGAATATGAGATCAGTTCTATATTTACTATGCAGATTTCCATATTCACAGCTTTGCTGCATGACTGGTAAAGGGGTAGTTTACCTTTATGTACATTTTTATATGTTATAGATTGGCAATTCTGAGCAATTTTTCAATTGATTTTCATTTTTTATTATTAATTATTACTTGCCTTCTCTTTCAAAGGGGGTCACAGACCCCAGCAGCCAAAAAACTATTGCTTTGTGAGGCTGCAATTCTTTTATTCCTTATCTTTTTATTTAGGTGCTTACTATCCATAAACCAGTCTCTCATTCTAACCACTCTCTGGTAATTAGGACCCTAGCAACCAGATAGCTGCTGAAATTCCAAACTGGAGAGCTGCTGAACAGAAAGCCAAATAATTAAAAAAAAACAAAGGTAATAAAAAATGAAGACCAACTGCAAGTTATTTATTGAACATTTTACTGCCAAGATTAATGCACAACCCCATAGAAACCGAGGCATTTGATGGGGACAGTGCAATATGTCTGCCTCTGCAGAATGTGCCACCATGAATTAGCTGTCAATGCCAATAGCAAAAAGTTGATGAGAGCCATAGTACAATGCACAACTGTTTATTGCCTGCCCTCCAAATAGCCATTTTTATGTTACTCTTACCTTTTTTTGTTGATCGTATGTTTAAATGCAACAATCTAAAACCAACATTCAGGCTGAAATTGTAGGATAAGCCCTAAAAATAACAAATTAGAGGATGTTCTGAACATGAAATAGTGGGCAGACACCAATCGTATGAAAGTGACTTCAATTGTAGGTCCCCAAGGATATTGTCACCTACACAATACATGCACATGCAATGATTTTATTGTTAACCGACCGATATTTTCTATACCTGTCTGATCGACTAAATGGCTGATCGCCATGGTAGGAGAATTATCAGGATGATAATTCTGAGCCCACACATCGTCCAAACGATTTTATCGGTGCATGTATGGCCAGCTTTATATGTTGTTGTAGTAAGCAGGCAAAGGTACTAGCATGAATGTAATAGAATTCTATTTACCATGTTAAAACCCAGATAAAAGGATTCAATAATTGATATAAACAATCATCTACAGAACCACAGTCTGTTATTTTCATTTCACCAGTCCAGGGTACACCTTGTGTGATTACTAAAAGTAAAGGTGGCCATACACGGGCCGACTATAGCTGCCGATATCAGTCCCTTGGACCGATTCGGCAGCTAATCGGCCCGTGTATGGGCAGGGCAGAGCGGCCTGGCCGACCGATATCTGGCCTGAAATTGGCCAGATCTCGATCGGCCAGGTTAGAAAATCCGGTCGGATCGGGGACCGCATCGGCTCGTTGATGCGGTCCCCGATCCGACTGCCCCATTGCCGCCCACATAATCCAATCGTTTGGCCCCAGGGCCAAACGATCGGATTATTTTTTTTTTACCTAAATGCTCCCCGATATCGCCCACCCGTAGGTGGGGATATCGGGGGAAGATCCGCTCGCTTGGCGACATCGCCAAGCGAGCGGATCTGCTGGTGTATGGCCACCTTTACACATATAAACCATATACAGCTCCCTCTGGACAATACTTAGAGTTCAATAAACACACATACAAGGAGCTGTGTAGGAACAGCCCAAAATGAATGTCTAGACACACATTAAACATTTCATTCAACATGTATCCGCAATAGACTGTGGCTATAGAGATCTTCATGGAGGTCCTGTAGCTAGAGATTCTTTCTTAGGTATAGACTAAATACATTTTTTTCGACCCTTAAACTAAAATACAACAGTTTAAGGACAGCAAAATATTTTAAAAGTTATACAATAATTCACTTCAGTAAATTGTTTATCTAAGTAAAGTGAATAACATCTAGTCCTGGACCTTTGTTTAATTTCAGATTTTCTAATGTCATCATCAATAGTTAGTTACATTACTTGGGTATATTAAAAAGGAAGCCAGTATTGACCGAACCTCACACATTTAGTAAATCCACCTACCACCCATGGGATTGTGAAGAGCTTTACCTAGTTCTGCTTTACTCACTCTTTCAGAATGAATATAGTTTATAATGGGAAAGGTTTCCTAAGAAGTATCATTGGGGTTTTACTGGTTTCACAACCTCTTACAAAGAATGGGCGCATCAAGTGCAAAAATCTTGGGTAAGAAACAGTTATTCGTTTCTAAGGGAAAAGTCCCAGATATTTGCTGAACAGACTTTATACCAGCAACCTCACTTCATAAATAGCTGTTCACACTGGCAACTGCAAGTTGAAACGAGTAATGCTAATGCTCTTGAAATTATCATGCTTGCAGCATAAAAATCTCCCAGACACATTGAAAATGCAGGATGTTTTGATTTTTTCATTATAATCTTGGCAATTTTCAATTGTGAGTTAGGGGTACTCGATGCTGCAATTCAGCAACAGCTACAGAGAGACCAGATGTAAACCCCGGATTAGAATGTAGGATGAAAATACAAAATATTCTTTGTAATATACAGTTTTTGCAGTTGTGTGCAGTATCTAGTCTCTTTCAGTACAAAGATAGCTGGGCTCAGTAACAGGCAAAATATTTCATTACGTTTCGTAGCTTTGCAAACTGAGAACTCATGTAGGGCACAGAACAGGCTTTGGAAACCACAATAAAGGGTTTGGGAAATTATATAGCACTTGTAAATGTGTTTTAGAGGAAACTGTTCTTTAATATAATGAGCAGCTTAATACAAACTAGCTTCTAGAGGTGGATTGTACATCACTATTAGTACTTCTAAAGTGCAAACATATTTGGTGGAGCAGTGTTATTGGGCTGGTAAGGCCCCATCTAGAATATGCTGTTCAGTTCTGGTCTCCAGTGCTCAAACGGGACATTACTGAATTAGAGAGGGTCCAGAGAAGGGAAACTAAGCTGGTAAAGGGTATGGAAAGTCTCAGTTATGAAGAAAGACTGGCCAAGTTGGCTTTGTTTACACTGGAGAAGAGGCGCTTAAGAGGTGACATGATAACTATGTATATATAAGGGGATCATATAATAACCTCTCTAATGCTTTATTTACCAGTAGGCCCTTCAGAAAGGATTTTTTACTGTGAGAGCTGTGAAGTTGTGAAATTTTATGAAAAGAAATATATACTTTAAGTAGAGATAGTTGAAATCTCACCCATAGTAGAGATGGGCCCGGGTGCTCATGCCCCAGACCTTCAGCTTAAGGGAGCCAAGTTGTGGAATTCCCTCCCCGAATCAGTCGTTCTGGCTGATACATTATATAACTTTAAGAAGGTGTTGGATGGCTTTTTAGCAAGTGAAGGAATACAGGGTTATGGGAGATAGCTCTTAGTACAAGTGAGGGAATACAGGGGTAGGGGGGATAGCTCTTAGTACAAGTGAGGGAATACAGGGGTAGGGGGGATAGCTCTTAGTACAAGTGAGGGAATACAGGGTTATGGGAGATAGCTCTTAGTACAAGTGAGGGAATACAGGGTTATGGGAGATAGCTCTTAGTACAAGTGAGGGAATACAGGGTTATGGGAGATAGCTCTTAGTACAAGTGAGGGAATACAGGGGTATGGGAGATAGCTCTCAGTACAAGTGAGGGAATACAGGGTTATGGGAGATAGCTCTCAGTACAAGTGAAGGAATACAGGGTTATGGGAGATAGCTCTCAGTACAAGTTGATCCAGGGACTGGTCTGATTGCCATCTTGGAGTCACGAAGGAATTTTTTCCCCTCTGCAGCAAATTAGAGAGGCTTCAGATGGGGTTTTTTGCCTTCCTCTGGATCATCTAGCACAGTGCTGTCCAACTGGTGGCCCGCGGCCCCCCTCTGTGTGCCCCCCCCCCGTCTGTCTGGCTGCTTTGATGTCTTACCTTTATGTAAACTTTGAATGGTATCAGTACTGAGATTACCTGGCCCCCTGCATGGTTCACACCTCAGATTCAGGCTGTAATTCCCCTGTATTGTTTAAGAATGTAATCCCCTGTACTGTTCACACCTTTTAATCCCTGCATTGTTCACCCACTGTATTGTTCACACCCCAGGCTCAGGCTGTAATCACCCACATATTTCATAGGCCAGGTAGAGTATGACACATACATGCAGCTTAGGGCAGGCAGACTACTGCCTGTGTGTGCCATACTCTGCCTGCCCTATGCTGCCCCTGTGTGCAAAAATCTACCTGCCCTATCCTGCCTGTATGTACATACTCTGCCTGCCCTACCCTGCCTGTGTGTGCCATACTCTGCCTCCCCTATGCTGCCTCTGTGTGCCATAATCTACCTGCCCTATGCTGCCTGTATGTGCATAATCTACCTGCCCTATGCTGCCTGTGTGTGCCATACTCTGCCTGCCCTATGCTGCCTTTGTGTGCCATACTCTGCCTGCCCTATGCTGCCTGTGTGTGCCATACTCTGCCTGCCCTATTCTGCCCCTGTGTGCAATAATCTACCTGCCCTATGCTGCCTTTATGTGCATACTCTGCCTGCCCTACCCTGCCCGTGTGTGCCATACTCTGCCTGCCCTATGCTGCCCGTGTGCCATAATCTACCTGCCCTATGCTGCCTGTATGCGCATACTCTGCCTGCCCTACCCTGCCTGTGTGTGCCATACTTTGCCTGCCCTTAGCTGCCTGTGTGTGCCATAATCCACCTGCCCTATGCTGCCTGTGTGTGCCATACTCTGCCTGCCCTACCCTGCCTGTGTGTGCCATACTCTGCCCTCCCTACCCTGCCTGTGTGTGCCATACTCTGCCTGCCCTATGCTGCCTGTAGAAGGTGAACCCAGCAGAGGTTTGTTCTGGGAGTTTGTTAGTAGTTGGAAATAGCCATTAAATGGTCCATAAGGTGTGTAATTATGTGCTGGGGGTTGCTGTGCTATCCACAGGGGAGGAGGAGGCATATGGATTTTAGGGTCTGTCTTAATATGACATAATATAATTCTTTCACATATGACTGATGGTTGATATCCCTGCAGTGACCACCAATCATCTGGGTTTTTGCTGCACTACCACCATTAATGTGGGCATGGTCTTTTGATAACATGGGTGTGGTTTGCAGTGGGTGCATTTAAAAAGGGGGAGTGGTCAAAACTGGCTTCCATTAGTGGCCCTCCACTAAATTTGCTAGAGAAATTCCGGCCCTCAGCACCACAGAAGTTGGACAGCACTGATCTAGCAGTTAGGCAGGTTATATATAGGCAATATGGTTGAATGTTATGGATGTACATCTTCTTTCAACCTAACTTACTATGTTACTATGTCATAACACTGCTGTACCTCTAGGTACCTACAGTACCCACACCTCCTAATCCTTACAACAATGCCTAATGTATATTAAGGGCTGTATTTACTAAAGGGTTAAAGTCCATGGGCAATAAAACCCCAAACAATAACTGCCCCTTCACTTTACACAAGGTGACTGGAGGGAAAGTGAAGGGGTAAGTATTGTTGGGTGCCTACAAGACAGATTTCCCCTGAGCGATGAAGCACCTGGTATCACATCAACCCTTAAAGGTATCAGCTTCCAAAAGTCGCTGTTTGTGCTCTTGTATAGTTGCACAAGGTGCTGTTACCATCATCTGGCCTTTTGTTACAATTTTTCACCAAATGCCTAAAGGATCTGGTGCACACTAGTGATGAGCGAATTTTTTCGCCAGGTATGGATTCGCAGCGAATTTCCGCATTTCACCATTGGCGAATTGTTTTGCGAAACTTCAGTGAAAATTTGCAACGGAAAAATTAATTGCGTGTAATTTTATTTTGTTGCGTATCAAATCGGGCGCGGTTGTATCATTACATCTCCCTAACAATAACAAAAACCCTTAAAAACAATCATTTATATTTTCAAACTGTTCTAGAAAATCACTGTACTACCACTTTCTGAAAGAGTGTTCAGAGCGTTGCCCCAAGCTTTATGGCTGCCCCACCTGCCAACCCTTACATGTGTCAAATACAAGGCCCATGGGTCGAATCCGGCCCTCCTGGCTGTTTTATGTGGCCCATGGTGACTGTGACTGTGCCTGACCGTGCAGCACCAATCGCCTGACTGTGCTGGGACTGTGAGGGATCTATCCTTCTACTACTAAGTATCTTAAAAAATTTGGCCTGTTACTTAGCCTGTATTTTAGATTTTGGCCCCCTTATGTGATTGAGTTTGACACCCCTGCTCTAAAGCTTTCCTAGTTTCATCACTGTTAGACAGACATCAGAAAAATATCCAGAAGAAAGCAAAATACTCCACCTGTAACTCATGCCAAGTTTGCCTCAAGGGGAAAATTTCCATCCTGACTCCTAAACAGCAATCAAAAATTCTCCCCAGATTAACGTATTACCTCTGTTTAAATTAGGAATTGCAAATCTGGAAATTATGTGCATCAAAGCCATTTTTGAAGCCAACTCGTCCATGCCTGGCAGACAGCAGTTTTATTGGCAGGGAATTCTATAGCTTTTTGCCAGGAAGAGAATTCCCAATTATACTGGCTCAGAATTCCATAGCTGTTTGATCTTAGAGGGTATTAAGCTTAACCCTGTCTTGGATTTTCAGCCCTTCTGTTTATAGTTAGCTTTCGTAATGTAATTGTTACAAGGAGGGCAGCGGATACAACATTTGCTGGGGGGGGGGGGGGGCATGTGCATTAGGGGGTCAGGGTGGCTTTGATTGTAAAACAGGTTGGATATTGTCCCTAAAGTTTGTAGGGCCCTAAAATAAACTGTTGCAAGAGTTTTGGGAAAAGCATATGCAGATGTGGAGTACAAGTAATGAACGTGGAGATCTACCCTCCATGCTCTGGTTTTTGTGGGGGGCACAGTTCTAAATGAAGAGGGAAAACGTGGCAAACTGTCTAACTTGCAGCTTCCAACTGTTGTTGAACTACAATTTCCAGCATCCCCTGACAGCCAAAAGCTATACAGGAATCCTGCCAGTTGTATTTCAATACCAGCGTAATTCATCTTTCTTGATTTTGAAATAATGGGCCCCATAAATGGTGCTGTCTATTTTTAATGTTTAAATATTGTTTAGCAGCCTCAAGGCAATAATGCTATGCACTACAGATCCTTTATCAGGAAAACCTCATGCGTTCTAAATAACAGATCTCACATCAGTACTTTGTTGGGTTTTCTTCTTGTTTGTGTTAATTTTTGTACTAAATACACACAAAATAAAACCTACAACTCTAGTATCACCCAAAACAAATCCCATACTTATTCTGATTTAACCCCTTTGCATCACAGAGAGGTGGTAAGCAAATTGGCCTTACTTCAATGAACACAGCATAAATATGGTCTTCTGGGAATGAGTTAATTGTCATTTTGGCGAAACGCTGCCTCAGTCTGACAGGCTGGGTATATGAGCTTGACACCGCAGCTTGGAAAGAGGAGATACAAGACAATATGTTGATTTATACAAATCGAGACTGACTTGCCTCCACAATATGCAGCCCCATGCTGTTTATCAGAGGTGTCACTGGGTGCCTGTCACATAGGATGTGGATTCCTTGCTCTGTTTTGATAATTCAACTCGTGCCTTTGATGCACATTCAGCATTGCTAAGGCTACACGTGGGAATAGCTTTCTAGAAGGCCAGACTTCTCCTGCCTGCTTTGACTCAGACAACATTGTGGGAAGGCTTTAATCCCCTAGGAGACCACATCTAGCCCACCGTTCTCTAGTTGCACAACCGCTGCCTGTGCCTCCTCAGGCAATGGGTAGATTAATCCATTCCCACCAGAGTATGATAAGTGTGCGAGGAAACGTGGAAAGGGGAAATATGAGGAGGGAGGGTGTGAAGCTGGTAGATTTATAGAACAATACTCCCGCAGGCAGACACTCTCAGCTTTCACCAGATTAAACCTCCTTCTCTAATAAACCAAGGGAAAAGGAAAAAAGACTGCCTATGGGGTAGTGTTTGTATGAACTAGCCTTGGATATGATAGAGTTTGGGTTAATTATTCATGGCTCCAATATGATCTGACCTTTTTATATAGTTGGAGCAGAACACAACTTGGTGGAAGCCTCATAGCAAAGTGAATGTAAAAAGGGTATCAAAAGCAAAATAATGCAGTTATTGCTACTTCTAACTTCTAATGCGTCCTGACCCATGTTAAATACATATACCACATGGCTAATTCATAATTCCTTCAGATACAAATTGCATGAAACCCAAGTATTCTGCATTGTACATTTAATTGCTAATTAGCCTTTCAGGATTTTGCATGACACCCAAGTGGTCCGATGCTTGGTCGCATAAGGGTATTGGCAACACCAGATTGTGCCAGCAGGGCTTTTAATAAAAAGACAATAGAAAATTGTCATTTAGGGTATTTTTAAAGGTACTGTACTATTTTTTTAAACCATATATATATAATCTGTGAGGAGTGGACAAGAAGGTGGTACCCTTGTAAAAACCCTTCAATAAATCAATGCAATGCAATATGATTTTTACAGCTGAAGGGCTTTAGATTGGATGTCCATTATATAAGTCTAGAGGTCACAAGTTGAGTAAATTTTTCCCTCTTGTAACCCATAACAACCAATCAGAATTTTGCTTTCATTAGGCCAGTGGCACATACAGTGTGCTGATGGCAGAAATACGAGTGTTTGTTGATGGCTTTGATACTGTGCCAGTGTGTTCATAAGAGAGGGCGTCTGTCCTTCTAGAGGTGGCTAATCAGACCTAATTGTTGATTGGTTACTACAAATTACTACAATTGGCTTCCTATCACTGTGACAGGGGCCTCCTATAGCTCTACATTTTGTATTCAAATTCATGTGGAATGGCTGCTCACATACTAAAATAGTATCCTCCTCACAAGGGCATTTGGACATTGCATCCATTGATCTAAAGTAGGATGCAATTACAAACATTACAACAGGGCATATATTTGGGCTTGATAACATCAAAATTAAATGCATGCAGGTGAATAAAGGTGGCCATACACGGGCCGATTCTAGCTGCCAATATAGGACCCTTAGACCAATCCGGCAGCTTTTTGGCCTGTGCATGGGTACTAACGATGGGCCTGCCCGACATCGGCCAGATCTCGATCAGGCAGGTTTGAAAATTAGTTGGATAGGGGACCACATTGGCTTGTTGATGCGGTCCCTGAACCGACGGACGTCTATACTCGTCATTCTAATTCGAATTAGCCCGATATCGCCCACCCATAGGTTTTAGCAGATTTTAGCATGTATGGTCACCTTAAGGGCTGTGACAGACGGGGAGATTAGTCGCTGTGCGACAAATCTCCCTTGTCGCGGGCGACTAATCTCCCCGAAATGCCATCCCACTGGCGAGAATGTAAATCGCTGGTGGGATATCTGGCCTGAAATCGGCCAGCTCTCGATCGGGGAAGGTTTAAAAATCTAGTTGGATCGGGGACCGCATCGGCTAGTTGATCCTATGCCTATGCCCGTCATTATAATTCAATCGCTTGGCCTCAGGGCCAAGCGATCAAATTAGCCTGGATTCTCCCGATATCCCCCACCTGTAGGTGGGGGATATCGGGAGAAGATCCGCTCACTTGGCGACATCGCCAAGCAAGCGGATCTTAAGGTGTATGGGCACCTTAAGGCAGATGTTTTGGCAGGGTGCTGCCAAAAACACTGATAACAACTGGAGTCTCTTAGATCAAAAGAGTTGTTTAGTATAAACAATGGATTTTGGGGAAACAGCCAGAAACATCAGGGTAGTCAGGTTAAACAGTTGACCCTGAGGCGGTAGAGATGGGACGTAACCATAATATCATCGCAGAGTGTAAATAAAGGCTGACTAGATATTATGCAAAGAGCCTGTCATAAAATATGGTATTAGATTGAGCGATTACAGAGCTCAAAAACCTTCCTTTGCATATTGTGCGAGAAACATTTGTTACTAAAACAAGAAATTTGGATCCACCCTGGCTTCTGTTTCACCTTTTTAACCAGATGTCTTGTGGGGGTTGAGGCTCTAAATAGTATAAAAACTGAGACCAAAAGGAAGTCTGGAGTTCTGTTTTTGGGGAACAGACCTCTGTGTACAGGGATCTATCTCTAAGGGCTCTGGCACATGGGGAGATTAGTCGCCCGTGACAAAACTCCCTGTTCGCGGGCGACTAATCTCCCCGAGTTGCCTTCCCCTGCCATCCCACCGGCGAAAATGTAAGTCGCCAGTGGGATGGCACACACGGCGGCGCGATTTCGCGCAAATCACCGAAGTTGCCTCGTGAGGCGATTTGCACGAAATTGCGCCGCCGCGTGTGCCATCCCACCGGCGACTTACATTTTCTCCGGTGGGATGGCAGGTGAGGGCAACTCGGGGAGATTAGTCACCCGCGAACAGGGAGTTTTGTCGCGGGCGACTAATCTCCCCGTGTGCCAGAGCCCTTAACAGGAACTCTGCAGGCAGAGAGACCAGGATTGGTACATATTCCCCTGTCATTTTGTCTCTGATGTTTTTTAGTAGTCAGTGCTGTATTTTATGTTTTGGGTTTCTGCTTGTAATATTTTGATTGTAGCCTTTGACAGATATTGTTTGAATGTTGCTTGTTCTAGGTTTGTCATGCTGGTTGTTTTGGGGTATCTATTTCTTATAATCTGTGATTATTATTTTAATTTATAGAATTGTTTTTAACCTTTTATTTTTGTAGGGGTGTGTAATATTTTTTTCATTGATTGTGTTAGTATGTTTTGATTTGTGTATAAACTATATTTTAATGAGTACAGTGATTTGATTGTTTTTCTTTACAAAACCTCCCTTTTTAAAATCTATGGTTACATTATTATAGGTTTGGATAACATCAATGACTATTTTAACCCTGTTACGGGTCTTTTACATCAAAAGTATAACAGAGCTGCAGCACTCCTTTTGCATAGTGGAAAAATTGTCTATTTATTATGGTCAAAAAAGGCCAAACCTAGATTGTATTGCTGTGCTTGGTATATGCTGTCTACAGCAATACCTAAAATTAGAGCTGTTTGAAAGAAAATATAATATTAATGAGCTATATGACCTTGGATTAGTCAATTTATTTCCCTGCCTGAGGCACAAAAATTGTATAGCCTAGAGACAAAATGGTTTAGCCTCCTGTAATGAATGAGCAAATGCCAAAAAGATATCTGATTATAGACTGAGCAAAATCAGTAAACACAGAGATCTGTTACCCTAGATATGCTTGCTGGACTTAATTAGTAAACAGAGAGCTGGTCCTGGAGTAAGGAAGCAGTTAAAATCTAGCAGTAGGAAATTGGCAGCGCATGAGATGTAGAGAGAATCTGGCCCAGTTCCCTGCAATAGACACGCTATCAGTTATTCTCTGGACCCAAGCAGTTAACAGCTCCCTACAATAACAAGATGAGGATAAGTGAAGGCTTGGAAAGGGAAGGGCAGACAGGTTAGTGTCCGGGACGCCAAAGGTAGACAAGCAGGCTGTCTCACTCATTGACAGGAGTCACAGCGAGACATGCTTGGGCTTCAATGCACACTGGATGGCATCCCGGGCTTTCACAATAATTATACAGCAAACTGGATAAGCCCTTCCTTTCCAAACACATGGAGGCTGGGAGAGAGTAACAGGAGATCTGCCCTGGGGACCAGGCCAGCCTATTATTTAAAATTAAAGGACCACACATCAAAACACTCAGATGGCAAGCATTGAAAACAAAGCTCAATGCTGCGCAGCAGCAGCACGATCGCTGGAATAATCTTCGTCTCGCTATTCAGAGCATGGAAAAGGAAAAGCACTGTAGCTGCAAAGTGACACTGAGCTTCAGGATAAAGGGTTTATTTACGCCACCAATTAAATACTAATTTTACTACAGGCTGTTTTGTGCTCTTTTTCAGTATGTCATGCAGGATTTATACTAGGGTCTAGTGTTTTTGGTTGGCAAGCACTCATATGGAAAGCATATTTCCAAGATATGGTCTGCATTATAATATGAGCTGCTCTGCTTGAACACAAGGGCCTCTTATAATGAAATGACATGGCTTAACAGAAACAGATACACATGTAAACAATTCCAAACTATGTTACTTTGTCTGTGACTGGGCTACTTTATATGGATTTATTAACAAGTATCAAGTATGCAATAGAGCTCTGGGCATAAAACAGGAGGTGGAAAAAAGCTTTCACTTAATAAAATACCTAATGCTAGAGTACCACTGGGGACTGCTGTATCCAGATGTGACCCCCAATAGCATTCTCTTGCTTGTGTGTGAACTGAGCAACACTCTAATGCCTCTTACTGTAAGGGAAAGCTAGCTACGTGGAGGCAGATCTGGGAGGGCTGGCAGATGGTCATGGGGAATGTTAATAGGGATTTCCAGGTTGGACTCATTTTATAGGCTGCTTATTGACTTAATTGCAACCAATCTCTCTTTATCAATCTCCCTCCAACTGCCCGTGACTTAAAAATACTGATTGATGCACCTGAATCTGGTGAGTGTAGCTGAAAAGAGGGTGCTCACTTGGGTAACTACATCATGTTTAATCTCTTCATTTTACCACCAAACCCTACCCCCCACACACATTGGCTGCGTGCTGCTAGAACATAAGTACTACATTATATATTGACGTTAATTTATTCATGTTTATCTTAAAGTGACATGGCTGACTGATTTACTTTTTAATTTATTGTCTGTGGAAAGGCTTTTTGGGGAGATTAGTCGCCCAAGGTAGCAGAGATTTATCATGGGCGACTAATCTCTCTGTGGGGCAAGCGCCTTAATAGGAATATGGCCCAAAATCTTACAGTGAATCACCGGTTTTCCAACGCCACATGAAGTTGCCTGCAGGAGGAAGCTTGCACGACTTCTGAAAACCAAAGTGATGCGTAGGCCTTTCCACCAGCAATTCCCTTTAGGGGCCGTGACAGACAGGGAGATTAGTCGCCGCGCAACAAATCTCTCTTGTCGCGGGCGACTAATCTCCCCGAAATGCCATCCCACAAGCTAGAATGTAAATCGCCGGTGGGATGGCATAGGTGGCCTGGCGATTTGTCGAAATTTCAGCACCGCCGATTTACATTCTAGCCTGTGGGATGGCATTCCGGGGAGATTTGTCGCGCGGCGGCTAATCTCCCCTGTCTGCCATGGCCCTTATTGCTGATGGAAAGGTTTTTTTAAGGAGTTAAGTCGGCCGCAGTAGCAGAGATTTATTGCAGGGGGGGTATTACCCTAATAAAGGTCCCCTCATCAGGTTTAGTGTATTTTTTTCAATAGAAAAACAGTCCAGAAAGCTGTTGACATTTGCATTTTTAAAATGACATATAGGAATGATATTCTAGATTCAGGGTTTCCCTAGAATTCAAACAGCTTTGTTTGCTGATTTTATCTTGCCCTAGACATTTCTCTCTTTATTCCATCATTCATCAGGCACTCTAGGGAATATCAGTCATGCACGATAATCAACAATTTAAACAAATTAGTTAGCTTAGACAACTAGGGGTGCAGCTTGTCTGGTCCCAACTGTGTGAATTAGACATATTTATTATTATGTACTATTCCTTTTTTGTTTTGTGCTGACATGCTTAAACAAGGCTTTACAGAAATTATCATTCACACAGTGGAGCTTACAATCGTATCTCAATATCACATTTACACACAACAATAGGGTCAGTTTCATCAGGAGCAAATTAACCTAGCTGTATATTTTTGGAGCATGGAAGGAAATCTGAGTACCTCGAAGAAACCCATGCAAACACAGGAATAACAAACAAACTCGTAGAGAGTGGTACGGACATTGGATGGACATTGCCCATAGTTAAAGCTGATGGCAGATAGGGCAGCCCATCTGCTATAACCCTTACACAGAGTGGGCTTATCCATATTCAGCATATTAAGCATATTACCTGTAGGCAAACTGTGTGTTAGGATCCTAAGTTGTTATTAGGTTAAAAGAACCTTGCATAACTGGGTTACATGCAAAACAGAGTTAACAGTATTGCACTTATTTGTTTCCAATGCTTTGTTTCAACATGTCTAAAATACAGAGAGTATAAAAATTTTCCTAATTACAGCTATTTTTGTATTTGTCCTAATTAAATTTAATTTCTCAAGTGTAGAGATTGTGTCTGTACTTGGAGATGGGAAAGCCTGTGAAATGCTGGGTAAAGAACTGAAAACTCACATAATATAATAATCACATAAATAAAGATTTCTATGTAAAATGTTACAAAATAAAAAAGTATTTGTTTTACTGACATAGTCATTTTCAAAATCAATTATCTTCCATTTAAAATTGACACTAAATTTAAATTTTTTTGACTACTGCTTATATTAAAAGTTTAATAACTATTATCCTTGTTATCTTAGCAGCTATGAATGTATTACATAACTTGTGTTCCAGTACCTGCATCTGGGGCATTAATAAATGGTCCCTATAATGTTTAGGGTAAGAAGGTAATTGATCTTACTGTTAGGCTTTGGCAGGTTTGACCTGGAAGCCTCCTGCATACTGGCTGCTTTGTCTTTACCACTGGGTCAAGAGAGCAGCCTGCAGTTTCACACTGATTTTGACCCCTCTACCTGCCTTTCCTACAACATTCCTGTAGTCTAATTGGTTATTTTAGGCCAGACAATTAGAGCCAGCTGTGCCCTATTTAAACATTTTCCACACCTCATTTCCTGGCCTGAGGATTAAGATAGTTTTGGCTTGAGTACTGTGGCTTGCTCCTAGCTTCTCCTTGCTCTTGCCCCATTTCCTTGGTCCTGCACCTGCCCTGTTCCTGAGTCTGTCCTGTCTCTATGCTTTGTCTGTTCCATTACTGTCTTTACACCAGCTCCCAGGGTCTGACTGGGCCGCTGGGACACTGGGAAAAAACCTGGTGGGCCCGGCTCTTGTGGGCTCCGATCCCCGCAGGGCACTTTACCAAGACGCGGGACTTCCTCCCGCCTCCGGGGTGGGGAGGGGGGGCTGCGGAGAGGTTTGAAAGGCTGCAGCGGGGGCCATTGAGGGGTGCAGCGCCCCCCAAGGCAGAAGCCCCTGCATCCCCCAGTCCGTCCCTGCCAGCTCCATCCCGCTTCTGCCTATACTGTTCATGACTTGGTACTGTTCTGTCCCTCTCCAGAGCAGGGCCAGAACTAGGAGTAGGCAGAAGAGGCATGTGCCTAGGGCACAATGCTGGTGGGCTGCTAGACACCTACCTATTCAATGTGCCTACCCCTAGCCTTAAGCCTAGGACTTTTAGGTGGTAGTGGTAGATTACTAGTAGTGGTAGAGCTGCCCTATTGAATAGACGTGGAACAGTGACAGGCAGATCTTGGTGCCAAAAAGGGAGTATATTCATTCTGAGTTCCACCTGTCACTGCTCCCTTTGATGGCAGCAGTGGGCACATGTCTCATGTGCCATAGGCCTTACACTGTATAAACTGCCTTAACCCAGACATGAAATGGATTCCACCATGCAGGAATTAACCAGTAAATATAACAGCAGTTGTAAACTAAACTATAAGAAATAAACTATAAACAAAGACTACAACAAATTATATGTGAAATTATATGTGTAAATAGCAGACAAATAGGCAGTCCTTGGTTGCCCTGACTAAACAACGAGAACATTTTTATGTAAAGCCAGCTGTACACTTGTCTAAGCTGCCAGTGTCCTGCCACGACCTTCCTGATCACCTATGGCTGTTTTCTTATGATAGTGATACTATGCCTTAGAATTGTCTGATGTCATTGGGAACATAACTTAGCACAAGTTTATCTGCAGCAGGAACAAACTATAAAATTTGCTTATGAGAATACAATAAAACCATTGGTATTCCCTTGCAATAAGCCCAGGAAAAGTACAGGAAAACATAAGCCTCAAGCAGCCATTTTACTCTCCCAAATGACCTATTAGCTATTACCCTGACATTTTGTGCTTTGTGTAGGGTACTCTTTTACCCTTTCTAGTTCATGTAGACACAGCTGTTTCTTTGAAGTTTTCAGCTGGCTTTGTTAGGGGAAGTTCTCAGCGGTCTCTCCATGCAGAAGCAGAGCCAGGCTCACACTGGGGGTGCTTAGTGAGAACCAAGCTCACATGACATAACTGCAGGCAGTGTTTAAAGGCCCTGTTGCACAATGTGCAATGGCTGTGTGTCCGTTGTGCTAAAGCCAAACCAAAGTGGTTGGGTCCTCCTTTGGCTGCCCTTACAAAACAAAGTAAACCAAGTAAATCACTTCTTGATAAAGGTCCTAGAAAGTCCTATTTTCTTTTAATTATTTAATTAATTCAATTAGTTCCCAGTGTGCCTCTACTTTTGGAAGGACTATATATATATATATATATATATATATATATATATATAGGATAGAGGTATAGGATCTGTTATTCAAAAAAGGGCATTCACCTCCTGTTCCTTTTGCCTTGCTGCTCCAACCCCTTTTACATCACCACCATGTCTTCTTGGGTCTCTGCCTCATGCCCAATCTGTTAGGCTGGAAGGGTGCAACCCTAGTCTGGGCCTGTAACCATTGTGGAATTCTTCTTATGAGCATTTTTATAAGCATCCTCCATACACATAAAGGGTCATATGCTTATGTTCTTGAGTGGTCACCTTTGCCACAGTTACATTATCTAACCATCAACCTTGTAATTTAAACCTTCCACTCTGCTTATATTAGTGACTGTTATCTGGTTTATGTACCTGGCAACTGACAGCTTGTAGATTGGTTACACAAGAATATGTGAATTCAAATTGAGTTTGCTCCTATTCACTATGCTGCAACTGTTTCTCATAGAAAAAAAGGCTCCTATGATGCAAATTTCCCCCTAAACATGGCACCCAGAAAGCACCTTAGATAGACAGGGGGTGGGCTGGGAAGGGATTTGATCCCACTGGTTGATGAGGAAGACAGAAAAAAATGATGTCTACATTTCTTCCAGTGCAACAGAATGTTATTTTTCTGGTGAAATAGACTGCATTATAAAATTCTATCCACAATTACCCCAAAAATTGTGCAAAAAACTGGTCCTGGATATAACAGTTTGCAAATCCCTAACCATTATTTCTATATCCAGAAATAAGGAGGAGCTTGGAACACAGCAAAGAAACACTATGTACTAAGGCAGTGATCCCCAACCAATGGCTCGTGAGCAATGTTGCTCCCCAACCCATTGGATGTTGCTCCCAGTGGCCTCAAAGCAGGTGCCCATTTTTTAATTCCTGGCTTGGGGGCAAGTTTTGGTTGAATAAAAACCCAGTATAATGCCAGAGCCTTCTGTAGCCTGCCAGTCTACATAGGGGCTATTAAATAGCCAATTATTGCTCTTAGTGGCACCACCAGGATACTTTTTCATGCTCGTGTTGCTCTCCAATACTTTTACCCTTTGAATGTGGCTCACGGGTATAAAAGGTTGGGGATCCCTGTACTAAGGATTTCCAATGTTGAACTGCGTGGCACCTGCGTGGCAAAACTAAAAATAAATAAGATACCAGCACTGTGAAGCCGGATGCACTTGCAACAGTGGTAATTTCTCCCGTGAATTAATAAAACAGGTTAATCAAAGGAGTGTATGAGAATATAAACATGACCATAACAAGTGCAGGCAAAATTCTGAGCAAAAGTCTTTATGAGAGCTGCATCACACAGCAATTATTTCACCTGCAGAGGATGCTGGGAATTGTATTTCACAGCAGCAGGAGAGCAATATTTTTCATATCCCTGCAGCATACATTCAGCTGGCCCAGTTCCCATGACTCTCTGCTTCTAGCAGTATCTTATCAGCATAAACTCCCTTCCCTGCACAGAATGGGAGATGAGGATTGATGGCATTTCTACCAAATGTGGATGCTGATGGAGGAACTGCCTCAGTTGTATCAGTTTTATCGCGTTTCCTGTTTCCCCTGAGCTGTGCGGGGCTGATTCTTTATGCAATAGCTCCACATTAAAATCATTCACTTGCACTGGCAGCAAAATACAAAGACGCACGACTCCGTCTTCACTGGTACTTGCAGTTAGAAGCTCGATCTTCCAGTCTCCATTAGAAATTAGTAGTGTTCACTGGGGAAATGCCATTAAAATTAGATTAGAGATTCTGTGCTTAAATGTGCAGAATCCTCCTTAACCCTTCCAGTAATAGCCAAACGTGAAAGGCATTTTGTGCCATTTGCTGGGTACGTCTCTATTTAAAAAGAAGCTCTACAAAGCCACAGCAGCAAAGAAATGTAACCTTACAATGAAATTCATTAAAACCCTGCACAATAACAGTGCTTTGCCTGAAATGGAAATCATCAGCAGAGGCTTGAATGTTCTGAGATCAAAATAATATTTACTAATACAGGGAAAAAATGCTTCCTAGGCAAGTAACCCATCACATCTAAAGGGCCAAGTACACATCTATAATGCAACAGTGTCCAGACCTGGGTATAATTAAAAACGCTCCACAAGAATAGTGTTTTGCTTGAAATGCTTCTGGCATGAAAATTATATTTACTAAGGCTACGTCATACATGCCTTTTTGTTTGCCAGCAAAAAAAGACCATCAAAGAAAACACTATACAGCCCACTATTGCCCTGTGCGTGCTTTAACTGAGAAGAACACCATCTGCCTGTTTCTTGCCACGTAGGGCAGATTTCAGGTATAGCTATGGCTCAGTATAATTTTAGAAGATCTGAAAAGAAAGAGGAAAAACTAAATGTGTCAAATGTATTTGTTTCCTTGCAATATGGTTTTACATCAATTACTAATAATGCCATTAAGGGCTGTGGTCAAGCCACCTGCACCCACCCCCAATTAATCTAGTTTGACTTTCAGCCTCTAATGTTTAATGACTGGTGCAAAATTCCTGATGGGTCTGGCCATGTTTTTACGTAGTTAGGCTAATGACAGACAGGGCAGGCTAAGAATAAGCCCCTATGCTGGTATAAGCCTTTACCTATACCTGGAGCCACTGCATTGGCCTGTGTGCAGCCATAAAGCCAAAATACATACTTCTGCCTTTCTGCATAGAAATCCGCATCTGCCTGCACCCATGCTAATGCGATGGTTTCAGGTGCAGGAACAGGGAAAGGCTGATGCTAAAGTAGGGCTGATTCTTGTCCTGTCTGGCATTAGCATTTACATAGTAACATAGTAAGTTGGGTTGAAAAAAGACATACGTCCATCACGTTCAACCATAATGCCTATATATAACCTGCCTAACTACTAGTTGATTCAGAGGAAGGCAAAAAACCCCATCTGAAGCCTCTCTAATTTGCCGCAGAGGGGAAAAAATTCCTTCCTGACTCCAAGTTGGCAATCGGACCAGTCCCTGGATCAACTTGTACTAAGAGCTATCTCCCATAACCCTGTATTCCCTCACTTGTACTGAGAGCTATCTCCCATAATCCTGTATTCCCTCACTTGTACTGAGAGCTATCTCCCGTACCCCTGTATTCCCTCACTTGTACTGAGAGCTATCTCCCGTACCCCTGTATTCCCTCACTTGTACTGAGAGCTATCTCCCATAATCCTGTATTCCCTCACTTGCTAAGAATCCATCCAGCCCCTTCTTAAAGTTATATAATGTATCAGCCAGCACAACTGATTCGGGGAGGGAATTCCACAACTTCACAGCTCTCACAGTAAAAAATCCTTTCCGAATATTTAAATGGAACCTCCCTTCTTCTAAACGGAGTGGGTGCCCTCGTGTCCGTTGGAAGGACCTACTGGTAAATAAAACATTAGAAAGGTTATTATATGACCCCTTATATATTTATACATAGTTATCATGTCACCCCTTAAGCGCCTCTTCTCCAGTGTAAACAGACCCAACTTGGCCAGTCTTTCTTTATAACTGAGACTTTCCATACCCTTTACCAGCTTAGTTGCCCTTCTCTGGACCCTCTCTAACTCAATCATGTCCCGTTTCAGCACATTTAAACCATTTGGGACAAAAGACAAAGACAAGAAATCCTCTGCACCACTATCAATTTACTAGGAACATTAAGACTTTTTTGTGAAAAAAATGCCCTCCCCTTTAAACAAAACAGGGATTGTTTGTCCATATATTGCAATATATTCCACCTGCCCAACTATGATAAACTCATCCCCTGTCTGGCCAGTCCTACATTCACTCTAATCGGATTCATTAAGAAGTTTGCCAGCTTTGCAATGGTGATATGGACAAGAAGATGGCATTTATAACAGGAGACTATAAAGAACCTCTTGTCTTTGTCTGTATTACTAAATATAATAAATATAAAAGTGTCATCCAAGAAAAGGGAGATACCAAGAAGGCAGCTCAACAGGTAGGTAGTCAAGTGTAAGAGGGCCCATATAAATTAATGTATTAATCATCTTCTTATCATCTCCATAATACCATAATAATGAGTGAAAGGGACAAAAGAAGAAAATGAAGAAAGAGCTGTTATAAGTAAAGGTGGCCATACACAAGTTGAAAAAAGATGCTGACTTAAGGTAGCCATACATGGGCCGATTGTAGCTGCCGTTATCGGTCCCTTGGACCGATTCGGCAGCTTATCGGCATGTGTAGGGGCAGGAACAAGGGGCATGCCTGATTGATATCTGTCCTGAAATTGGCCAGATATCGATCAGGCAGGTTAAAAGATTTAGTCGGATCAGGGACCGCATCGGCTCGTTGATGCAGTCCCCGAACAGACTGTACCATTGCCGCCATTATAATTTGATCGTTTGGCCCCAGGGCTAAACGATCGAATTAGCCTACATGTTCCCCGACATCGCCCACCCGTAGGTGGGGATATCGGGAGAAGATCCACTCGCTTGGTGACTTCGCCAAGCGAGCGGATCTTCACGTGTATGGGCACCTTTAGTCCCTCCAGACCAAGTCGGCAACTTATTTGCTGTGTATAGGGCCACCAGTGGGCCTGTCCAACAGATACCTGGCCAAAAATCACCCTTCCATTCTGTTTGTATTGGCATGTAATTGTTTGAATCTCACGTAAACACTACTACTATTGTATTGTTGGTGTTATTACCCAAAAATAATTATTGTAAAAGACATTACCAACAAGACTGTCCCTTCTTATGTACTGTAGTATATACCACCCTCAAAAATGGACTATTAGCAAAAAATAATCATAAAATATATGTAAAAAACAATGTTTAATCTCCCAGCTTGAATGAACTAATGAATACTAAGTCATAGAATTATTTAGTTGCATGATTTAGGTATTGTGAGCAACATCCACGAATAGACTGTAATACAAAAAATCAAATGTACACTACCTCAAAAGGTGCTTACTGAATTTTCAAAAAAGATGTATACGGTACATTACTTATACTTCACGATTCTGTTGCACAGTAAAAGTCACATCTTTTAGTCACTTAATACAATGGATAATAGTAAGCTAAAACACGAGATTTAAAAGTTCTGTGTGCCGGTTCAAAAACCTCAAAGTTCCCATGCACTTATTTCAAACTCAGCATTTATGGGCAAACCGAATAAGGATTACAGCCGCTCATCCTCCCCTTTTGTAGTGATGCACCAAGCATAGCTTTTTCAAGGTTCGAGGTTTCATACAAGGGTTAAGTTCATTTTCAGGGTGGTATTTATGGTATGTGATTGTTTGTTTCTTCCGTCTGTTGTAAAGTTTAACAGAAAATGCTCCAAATAAACATGAACAAGCCAAAAATAGTTTGAATGTCAAGTCATACCAAGAAAGAACAGTAACTATCCAACATTGAATTTTACAAGTTATAGTTTTAACCAGTTTGTTCTGGCAATGATAATTGCAAGGAAGGGGACAACAGTGACCTAAGATTTTACCAGCAAAATGCTCAGCGACCTGTTAAATATACACTACGCTTTGTAGCTTATCGCATTTCTCAAAACCAATCATTACTGCACACTTGCCTGCTTCCACGAAAATCTGTTTGTCAGCTAAAATGTTGCAACTGCAAACTGCAATCAACTATGCTGTGTCCTCTGTCTCTAATTTAAGGGTGTTGGATGTTTACTGACTGACTGCTAGCACCACATTTCCAAAAGCTGACAAAAATTGCAGTCTCCTGAAGGGGTTCGATTATAGTACTAACTATAAAATGTTTACAGAAACAATACATTTCTTTATATAGACAGTAAAAAGTAATAGCACCAGTGGTCTATGGCCATGTATTGACTCTGGGGTTTATTCACCTATTCTTAATGCAAGCATTATGGCAGCTTCCACTGTGTAGAATTGCTGCTGACAGAGCATGACATAAAAATATTAGGGACTTTAAATACAGTATATGCAGCATACTACATCAAAAATAGAACAGAAGCTTATGAAATTATTAAAGGAACAGTATACCCTTCTTTTTTAATTTGATCAAATGAATAGGACTTGTGCTAAAAATACATTTTGCCTAGTGTTTTAATTAAGAAATATCTGTGTTTTTTTTATATTTCTGGCACTAAACAAGAAAACGAAACCAGTTTCACTTTAGCGTTTCCATCACTTCCTGGTCATGAGGAGCAGATGAGCTGATTTCTAATTACTTTTTTACTGAGAAGCCCTGATAATAAGCCCTACAATGACAGCCAAAGGCGATTGCTTTACATCTTAGGGCTGTGGCACACGGGAAGATTAGTCGCCCGCGACAAATCTCCCTTGTCGCAGGCGACTAATCTCCCCGAAATGCCATCCCACCGGCGAAAATGTAAATCGCTGTGGGGGATGGCATAGGTGGCGCAGCGATTTGCCGAAATGCCATCCCACCGGCGATTTACATTCTAGCCGGTGTGATGGCATTTCGGGGAGGCCCGAAATGCCTTTCCACAAGTGAAACAGAACGACACACATGCCTTTCCACCAGTGATTTACTGTTGCTGGTGGAAAAAAAATTATGTTTAATTTAAAAAGGGACTTTTATCATACAGATTTTTATGTCTGGGTGACAGGTCCCCTTTAAGGACAGATTTTCTAATGACCACTATGGATGGAATGATACTAAGCAATCCATAACAATTTTAAAATTTATCAACACAAATAAGAAATCCTATTGAGTTATTCAGTGTTCAATTTCATTCTGATCAATCAATTTAAAGATAGAATGGCACATGCCCTATCCACAAAGGAGTCTCCTTTTTCCAATAAGCATTGGAATTAAAAAGTACAACCCTAACCAGCAGAGATGACCAATGACTCCAACAGCTTGATGACAGTTGCGCAACTATTGTTACATGCATTTATTACTCATATATTATACCTATATCAGGAACATACTAAAGTTGTATAGGAAAAACAACCCTGATATCACTCAATGAATAACACCTGGGTTAGTTGTTATAAATATTGGAGATATTTGTTTCAGATGTACAACCAGAAGCAACTGTCAGTAATTAACTATGCTTGTGTATTTTCATAAAATAGCAGTTTTTCAAAATGTGCTATAAACATATGGAAAGGATATCTGTGAATATCACAAAGTTTCTTTCTATAAACAGCATTAGTGATTATTAGTTCATTGTCAGGGGAAACAGTGATACTGTGTGTGTGCCTTGTTTTGTCTATGCACATTTGTATCTAACACACTGACTGGCCGCTGTTCTCTAGAGGGAAATCAAAGCCCTGGTTGAGCCATGACCTTTTCACTGGTTTTCATTACTGCACAGCCTTCACATCGTACAAAATATTCTTTCTATTTCCTCCCTTCACTGTTCTTGTGGATGCAGAAATGCATACAGTATGCCTGCCCTAAGAGTCTAGCTTGGTAATGCAGTCTATTGCTATGCACAAGGCATGACAAGTCAAATTGACACAAGTGTTTTTACAGACTGAAAGCTATAGCTAATACATACAAAATATGTATGGCTGCTTTTATTGCTAGAACTAAAAGGGTTATACCTGTAATGCCTAAAACATGTATACATGCTATGTTGCAGAGAAAGCATAACAAATATAAACACTACTACTTTGTCCAAAACAACAAACAAAACAGTATTCATGGGAATAATGCTTTCAAGTTTTAGAAGCAAAAGTAAGAATTTGTGATGATCAGATTGATATAGAGCTGATTCAATAAAGTATAGGTCTCTCTCTGTTTTAAATGTTCAAAAATAAAGCTCCACCCCATTTGTTTATGCAAGAATCATTGCACATGGGAAAATCCGAAGTTTGTGCGTGGTAATTCTCACTCATTATGCTTAACATTTAATGATTAGAAATTCTGAACTCCAACAAACCCTTCATATCTGGGTGTATAATGCAGATAACTTTGGATATGTACCCACTATCAGTGTTGAATTAAAGTCATAAATACAAAAAAGGCCTGTTAATTTGTCTGGATATTGGGTTCAAAGTTCCAGTTGGGTGGAGCAGCATATTTCATATAAGGTTGCCCTGCAGATAGCTTTGCCCAGGCTGTTCCATAGTGAAGATAAACCTATGCTTCATCTGTGCACTTATCTGTGAGATTCAGCTAACATGAGAAGTGGAATGCTTTAGCAAAATCTGACAGTTGACCTCACATAAAAATCAATAAGAGTTGCAAAGTAAAAATGTGCTGCTTATGCCATTGTAAAACAGATTATATCAGCTAGTAATTGGCAGAGAGACCAAAGGTGGCTATACACGGGCCGAATTTAGCTGCCAATTTAGGTCCTTTAGACCGATTGTGAGGTGCGCGTTAGTTCCAGCGGTTTGACGCTGCGCGCATGCTCATTGCAAATATAAGGATGCTGAGACCTACTCACTTTGCAAAGTGATCGTTTGTTGCCTACAACTGACACTGAGCATTAATCCTTGCCTGATCTTTCCATGTACATGACCTCTGCCTGACTGACTACGCCTGATTCTTCTACGGCACTCCTGCCTCTCCTCCAAAGGTGCCAGTCCTGTTCCTACCCTCAGTGACTGTTCTTCCCTGTGGGAGGTGTAGGTGAGGCCAAACAATCTCCAGTTCCCTTCTGGAAGAAACACGCCCATCCTTAAAGGTACAGTGACGTTTATGAGAGATTCGCCAGTTTGTCTGCCCATGTATAGGCACGAATTACTGGCCTCCTCTGAAATCAGCCAGATCTCGATAGGGCAGGTTTGATTTTTACATCAGATTGGGGAGCGCATCTGCTGATTGATGTGGTCCCGAAACCGATGGCGCCTTAAGCAAAAGACAATACAGAGAAGCTTTGCAGGAACAAACTTCACTGATAACTAATGAACTTAAGGTAAATTCCACTGCTCCCCCCAATAAACTGACTGACTTAGTAGCACATTAATATTAATTTTAACTATTTATATGAACTACCTATTTTAGAGTAACATCAGCTGCACATAAACTTTCCAGCAGGGCATCCACTGGTTATTGGCTCCACAGCAACTTTATTGGGCCCCTTACACAATTTATGTTACTTATGCAAAAACTCATGTTACTTTCAAAGAAACTTACATAACTTACTTATAAGTAAGTTACGTATGTTTCCACTGATCCACCCCCCCAATTACAGTATTGACATTAGCATTAATTGTTTTTACTATTTTTATGAAAAGTAGTTAATAAAAATAGTAAAAATAATGAATGTGCTAATGTCAATATTGGGTCCCCTAAACTTACACAGTTTACGTAACTTGTGCAAAAACTTAACTTCCATATCATGCAATGACAGCACAGAGCAAGGGCAGGTAGGTGGGAAAGGATTAAACTTAGGGCAAACTCCACTGACCCCCAATAACCTGAATGACAAATTTGCGCATTAATCAATGAAACTTTATATAAATGTGTTATTATAGAGTACCATCAGCTGTTTATATTGCACAGGAGCATGGCCAAAATATTTGTACTGTGAGCTTGTGTTCAGGGGGGCTCCAAAGTTTCTGATGGCGGCCCTGATCATCGCTACTAAGTAGAGTCAATCCAAACCCAAGTGCACCATAACTTAAGGTGGCCAATTTCAGCTGCTGATATCTGACCTTTAGACCGATTTGGCAGCTTATCTGCCTGTGTATGGGCACCACTGACTGGCCTCACCGACCAACATTTGGCCTGAAATCCCAATTGGGCAGGTTTGATTTTTCCGTAGGGTCGCGGACTGCATCAACGAGCTGATGCAGTCCCCGATCTGATGGAAAAATCAAACCTGCCCAATTGGGATTTCAGGCCAAATGTTGGTCGGTGAGGCACTTAAGTCCGCTGTTTTAATTTGATTGTTTGGCAGGTGGACATATCAGGAGAAGATCCACTGACCTGACAACGGATAGAGGAAACTGAAACTGGTGAAAGAAAGTTTTTGGAGTTAAAAAAAAAGTCAGATTCACAAAGCTAGACTTTGAATATGGCGGTTCTGTGCACTTTTGCATTAATATGTCATTTCAGAATGCCACTTTAATGCATTTGGAGTGCCAGTCTTTACCAGACAAATCGGAATTGCGACTTATGACAATGAAAAGTTGCCATAAAACATCAAATTCATGTTATCACCACTTTTATGAATTCCCCCCTTAGACAGTGGGAATGTACTACCAAGTGCCCCACTTTCATTATTTTGCCATAATCTTAAATCTAAATAAATGGTAATGATCTTACACAGCTCACGGATTACCATCAATTACAAACCACACACTTTGGTGCCCACGGAGAAAGGTTGGAGAAGAGAGATATTTTTTTTAATTCTCTCCTCATTATTCCCAAGGCTCTGGATTTAGAATTCTGCTGAAATATACATATTTAATCGACATCGGCATGAAAGGACCACGTCTGCTTCAAAGCCTTCTTTGCTGGGGAGAGAATAGCTTAGTAATCATTCTGTAGTGGAATGGGTTAAAGTGCACATACCCTATTGCCCATGTTAATGAACATTTCAACTCAGTCCCACAGGCAGAACTGTTTTATTTCCAATCACAAATCCCCCTAGAGCGCTGCACGATTCATTTATCCAGTTATGATTTTAACATAAAACAAGATGATGGGGAGGTGTGCGATTTATAACCGTGGTTAGTATAAGAGATGACAGGGGAGCCACAACACTAACCACTGAGCATGCACAGACACATGGAAAACTTTTCATCCTTCTTTTTTTTAATTTACCAGGAAACTGAAAAGCTGTGGGACTAACCATTACATTCCAAGGACGGGGAAAGCTTGCAGCCTTTGGGTCCAGCATGTTTCTGAAATGTATAAAAAGACCTTCAATCAGGTAAAACCAGTGTCACGCGGTGTGTATTTTCCACCAACGTAAATACACCAGTGGGGAAAAAACGATCCTCTGCCCTCCGCCTTTTCCTTACAAATGTGAAAATTAATACTTTTCATATTTTTGTGCCAAAATCTGCACTAGCAGGCAGAAGTGGTTTGTTGCTGTATATAAACCAGAGGAGACTTCAAAGCATATTAAATACGCCATATTTTACAAGCTGGAAGCTGTGCAAAAAATGTTGCAGAAAGTTGTATTTATGCCCCAGTTTTTTTGCAGCAGTATTAACATGTCCACTTTAAGGCTCATTTATTAAACCGATGCAATGTGCAAAATTTGGATGCAAACTGTATTTTTTTAGCCATAATTCCAGCATAACATTCAGCAACAAATTCATAGATACAAATTAGCATGAGCTTTGTTTAATAGCCTGCAACTTGCAGCACAAGTTGAATTTCTGTGTAAATGGCACAGTGTCAGTAATGGTAGTAACATGTAATTCTCTAGGTGCACCGGGAACTCTGTTATCACCTCCTCAAGGCAGGTATTGACTCCATGCCTCATTTGCATCCATGTACCCAGTACTTTGTACAGTGAACAAACATGGTCACAGGTAGTATTCAAGTGCACACAAAATAGCACCCAATTTCAGTAGGTGTTTTTCTGTGGGGCCCATTAACTTCTAGTTAAGCCACTGGGGACTGGCACACATTGGTGCAGTATACCCATCTAATGGACATCCAAAATAACAAAATAATAACACATTTATTGGTAAATGATATATTTCAAAGAACTGATAGATGAGTAACTTTTGACAACAATGTGCTTCTAGAATGGGGCCTTAATCCTAGTAAGCAACTCTGGATGTACAAGTAACAGAATAAATGTAAATTAATAATTTCCAGTGACATACCTATTATTTTTATCCTGCAAAAAATATTTTTTAACGTTTTTTTCTTGTTTGTTTTTTTAAAAAGAGTCTTTGGTTTGGTATGTATAAGTTCTGCTGTGTTTAGTTATCATTTAAATGCTGTTTTACACAAAGCCACAACTGTAGAACCAGGCCAAGGCACTTCCCTCTTCCCCCAAGTGTAATGATGAGCGGCTCAGAGAAAATGTGCTGCTGTGCTGATTGGTGTTACCACTGTGCTCAGCGGGCTGCCCGCACTAATCGCACTCCTTCCCTCCTTCTCTTTTTCATCTTGCCCGTTCTCAGACATGTGACATTGAGAACCGACAGTGTCACTGACAGCCAATAGGCATGTTGCTGGTAAAAAAAAAAGTTACAAACAATGTAGATTCTATGTTCCAGTCAAATGAATAGAAAACATTATATCATGGGCCTTCCATTCTGTACACTATTTAGTGTTTTTAGCTGCCCAGCGGTAGGGAGCTGCCTGATTAGGCTGCAGGTGAGCAGCAAATAAAAGAGCTGTGGGATTACAACAGCAGGGGGTCACTCAGAGCAAAAGGTCTCTCAGAGCAGGGTAGGTAGGCTGTCTGCCTAAGGAGCTCCCAGAGGGGCCGGGGGGTTGCCTGCCACTGCAAGGAACAGAGGGAGTCGTGACCAAGTGTATGAAAGCTGAGAAAAGCCAGAACATTCCAGAGACTGGCAGAGGCTGGTATCCCAGGAGGGGAGAGACAGCAGGGCTGACTGAAAATCCCGAGTGTTCACGAGTGTGAGAGTCATCGTGGATGTGTGAAATTGGGGATGGTGAGCAGGGCTGGTCTTATAAACTGCAGGGTCCAATTAGGACCATTTTGGTTGGGCCTCCTACACAGGGCCCCCACCAAAGGGGCCCGGCCAATTTTCACTTTTAAGAGGGGCCTGGCCGTGCTACAGTATTTCAGCTCAGGACCCCTTTAATCAGCTACGGGCCCTGCCATTGGTGGTCAGCGGGTAATCCAATTGGTTGCACTCCGTGCGTGTGACATCAGTACGCACGGGGTGCACCCTTATAAAATGGCCTGTTTCCTAATGCATGGAGATACAAGTGAAGAGGCATCATCCTGGAAGGAACTCACTGGAGAAGCCACCAGAGGAGCCAAAGCCGCAGGAGGAGCCAGAGAAGCCGCCGGAGGAGAAGGAAGAAGATGAAGAAGCTGTGGAGGAGAAGGAAGAAGACTACAAAGACAGAAAAAGTCCACTGATGAAGTTTAAAGGTAAGCTCCACTGGCCACCAATGTTTTTGGGGGCCCTGGGCTGGCTAGCAATGATTTAGGGGGTCCCTGCCTCGCACCAATGCAACCCTTATCCCCTGACCACCAATGTTTTAGGGGGCCCTGGCTACCAATGTTTTAGGGGGCCCTGGCTACCAATGTTTTAGGGGGTCCTGGCCACTAATGTTTTAGGGGGCCCTGGCTACCAATGTCTGTGTGTCTATTGTACTGATGGGAGGGGCCATTGGGGAAGGGGTCATTGGGGGATAAATATTTTAATAAAATAAAGCGCAGGTTGCCCACTGCCCTTGCACCCAGTTTCAATTTATATTTGCAAAACAGGTTTATAAATGATGGGGAAATTGGAAACTGGGCAGTAGCCCATAGCAACCAAAAAGATGGAATATATTACACATGCATTATTGTAATCGCCAACTTGTGTTTTCATTTTTTAATGACTACAGATAGTGTATTCTTTGATTTCTTAGGGCTGTGGCACACGGGGAGATTAGTCGCCCGAAATGCCATCCTACCTGGCGAAAATGGAAATTGCCGGTGGGATAGCATATGCGGCGCCGCGATTTCCACGATATCGTGGAAATTGTCTTGAGAGGAAACTTCTGCGATGGCATTTCGGGGAGATTAGTCGCATGCGACAAGGGAGATTTGTCACAGGCGACTAATCTTCCTTTGTGCCACAGCCCTTAACATTAAATCCCCAAACATTGCTGGACTACAAATCCCAACATTTTGTAACATATAATCAATGGTCAAAACATGTTGTAGGCTAAGGATATCTGGGGACCAAGAGTTAAGATACTCATGGCAATGGACATAAGGAACAAGCAATGCAGCAGTTTCTACTCATGCATAAATGGAACAAGGAATAAAATGTTCTGTGCTTAATCAATTGAATTTATTAAAAAAAAAAAAGAAAATCTCTTTACAATCATGTGACGTTTCAGCACAAAGCATGGCAAACCCAGCTTGAAAGTGCCAAACGGGGAAAGGGAAATACATTTATACCTTTAATCACTGCGAGATTTTGGAACACAGCATAGCTGTGTTCTGCACAGTAACACTGAACAGAATGGGTGTCAGCTACAATTTCCTGCAGCTCTATCTGTGATGTGGATTGCATTAGGCACCAGAGAGCACTTTCAACCCTCTGCAAATGTGTTTTGTGATATAAAGAACACCTTCCCCCACTTCTTTTCATTTGCTCCTCCACAAACCGCTTGTAGCTTTCAGGTCACCAAACATGTGGGGCTGCTGCTTTCATCAGAGTCTTTATGCAAGGTTTGAAAAATGAAGGTCTGGTTTTGACATGCAATTCTAAGGTGGCAGCCCCATGTTATTATACAGCAGTCGAATCTAGGCCTAGAGGGTTGAAATAACACAAAGGCACCAGTGGACCTCATTCAGAGAGACAGAGACAGCTGTTTATCAAAACACAAGTAAAAGGATCCAGGGGCCACACTCTGATCTCCGAAGATGCTTGTAGTTAATTGTGTCTGAACAGTACTGGAGATGTGAAATGACTAGCAGTTTATGTCCCAGAAACAAAAGAATATCGAAGATTATGGTTTCTTTTATCGGGCCAACGTGGAAACGAAGCAATGGCAGCCATTAGAGAATAGGTATAATTGGTATAAGTCTTCTTAAAACATTAATTAGCTTTAATCTGGGGCCTGACGGCTTTGGCCACCTTTACATCAAAATCATTAAAACACCGCTATAGACTCACACACAAAATGATAAAGGAACGGTTCTGCATCAATATTGTTGCTGGTGAAGCAGAAAATATATTTGTGTAAAAATGTACGTATTAAGGCCCATGGAGGATAAAAATGATGATCAAAGAGCCCTTCCACCATACACACTTAAATGCACAAGTGTGCACCACAGAGAGAGCTTTACCGTACCAGTGAAAAGGAAGCAGCTGGTGGCAGAGAAAGGCATTTTGAAAGTCACAGTTCTCCCTGAGAGCACACAATGATGAAAAAGGCCCTATAGCTTTGAGGCTGTGGGTAGTACTGCCATCTATATTAAATACTGATCACATGGGTGCAACTAGAATGTATAATTAACCTAGTACAATTATTAATTGGAGCTTGTTTTAAGCCATCTCTATAATAGAAGACTATAAGGTGGATCATTTCTAAATGTGTAATACTAGACATTCTACTTTATATCATTTTCGCATCTTCTTTTGATAAGACATTAGTTTAAAAATCATTTACATTTGCCAGTTATGTCCATGCCATTCTCCTTTTTCTTTTAATTATTTAGAGATTAGTGTATAATAAAGTTTTTCTCTTTTTAACAGGAATGGCCTGTTTTTGGATCACCAGAGTGCCCTTCCCTTGTTCTTTCTTGTTTTGATGCTCAACAATTAATCTGTTAATTTCTGTCATGACTTACTGAAACTTGTGTACCCCTGTTGTAAAATATCAGAATATTAGAAGTCAACGTCGAGTCCCACAAACTTTAAAAAAGCACTTGGCCTTGTGCTTTTATGTGGTCATGGAACTACTCAATGACTTATAATATCCTTATATTTTACAATAAGGGGTATTTTACTATATAATTTACATATATATATAATTTACAGGATAGTTATATTTTGTATTTTTATATATAAATAATTTTAGCTTGTGTAAAAAATTTATGAAATATGTATATACTTATATGGTGCTTTTGTGTATACAGGATGACTCCCATTGCAATAAATATACACAGTAACAAAGATTACGTGGCACATGTTAAGAGACACGGGAGGTGCCAGGCCTTTAGAACTTACAGCAGAATTAGGGAGGTTACTTACATGCACAAATAAGTGCTGCTATTCACAATGCTGTCCCATAAGGGCCAAGACAAGTCCGGATACGAAGTTAGTGTCCATGGTTGATGAGAAAAGATACATATGGAGGTGCAAGTACTGATTTGTAGTAATGTGCAGAGGCCAAAATCACAGAGAACATTAGCCAGGCCTGGACTGACATTCTGTGAATTCGGGCAAATGTCAGAGGGGCTGCTGTAAGATGCCATAGAGAGTCACTATTTATTGGGCTGGTATGGGTTGTTTGGGCCTCTGTGTACTTAAAATGCCAGAGCCTATTTTGAACACCAGTTGAGACCAGTGCAGCTACAGAGACGTGGACAAGAGCAGTTTAGCTTCTCTCCACCTGCCTACAAAAGAAGGGAAAGATAAGTAGAGTGAACAGTCTGCATGACTTGCAGCCTAAGGGCTCTGGTACATGGGGAGATTAGTCGCCCACGACAAAACTCCCTTGTTGCGGGCGACTAATCTCCCCGATATGACATCCCACCGGCGAAAATGTAAATCACCGGTGGGATGGCAAACACCAGAGGTAACTTTGGTGATTTCCGCAATTCGTGCCGCCGTGTATGCCACCAATTTACATTTTCGCCCTAAAGGACTTTGAAAGTTGTCAATTTTTAAGTTACTAATTGCAATGACAGGGTAGAAACAATTTCTTTGAGCACATATCAGCACGAAAATGCCAATTAATCCACGCAGGCCGACAGCCAGGCCTGTCAATGGAGTTATGGGGGTGTGCACATAAGAGCAGATCCGCTTTTCTCCACATAAAATTGCCTGCGGAGGAAAGTGGCAAATCCCTTGTCCCCTTGTGCCCTTGTCCTTAGGGAAGAGACAGAGAATGCAATGGAATCTGGAAGACCAGTTAGTAGTATGTTGCGAAAGATATTTTATTAAAAATTGGTTATTATGTGATTACAGTATCCCTTTAGCACCTTTTAGGGGTCATTTACACTACTTAGGGTCCCTATTGCTAAAGTACAAAGGGGCACAAGAGTGCACCCCTTAGTGCACCCTTAGAAAGCACTTGCTTGAAAATTCAGCACAAAGAGAAGAGCACAGTCAGTCCTGTATTCTAGGGGCCAACTGCAGGTCTCTGCATTCTGAAATGAAGTGCAGAGGCCTACAGCAATTTGCAGAATGCAGAACACAGTATGCAAATTGCAAAAATATGGCGGAGTGCTTTCTGCATTGTAAATGACCATCCTATGTCTCTGATCCCTGCGCTGGGATCAGCCCATCAGTTTTCACACTGAAAAATGTGTGTGGCCTGAAGGGCTGATACCATGCCTGTTACACACATTCAGGAAACAAAGGCAGCAGATCAGCTTTTTATGTTGGCATATACACAGCGTAGAGAATTACCCTGTAAAAAATTATTCCTGTTCCCGACAATAAAAAGGTATAATGCCTTGTTCCTTGTGGGGACTATGATTTCCTGTGGGCATTAGGCACCAAAGTGCAGTGTTGCCCAACACTGAACCAATTGACTAATGCTGGTACTGAATCAGTGGACAACAGTGCTCCACCAGGAGTGACACCATTCGCAGGAAACAAAATTTGTGATTTATATCAGTGTTTGTACCAGTGATGTTATAGTAGAAGAAGCAGATGGGGGACACGGATCTTGGGGTCTGCTTTCTCCATTTAGCAGGTAAACCTCCGCTCAATGCCAGCGCCAAGGTAGGAGAGAGGGCGGGGAGTAGGGATTTTGATTTATAGGCCAGTGGGCTGGGAGCAGTGGATGCAGCAGACCTGAGGGATGACGCATCAGGCAAGGGGGCCTGGTAAGTTTTCTACTCTCTGTTGTGCCACTCTGAAGGTTTTTTTTGCAAGGGGGTCCAGTGCAGAGTAGTTACACCACTGGTTTCCACATTGTCTTTAGTTTCAACCCTAGTCAAATTTTAGATGCAAAGCAAACGAAGAATCTAAGCTATGGGTTATTGTAAGGGCATGTGAAGCCTCCTGTTTGGGCTGGGCTGTGAAATGCACCTATTTATATGAAACCAAATTCATACAATCTACTTGTTTTAAAACTGAGTTTTACCTCATTTAAACCAAGCATTTGTGCTCCCACGCTAGAAATGAAAAATGAGCTCTGGGAAAAAAATTGCATGGAAGATAGATTAAATAGTCAAATATTATAGAATCTTAACTTGATTGACAAGATTTGTATTCGCAGCAAACCAGAAAGTCATTGCTGTGCGTTATTGTGAGATGCCTTCAGCACAGGTCAGTGGCTTCTCTAACACTGATATTTTTCTATCCATCCTTTTGTTTAGGTTTTCTTTAATGAAAATGGACACAATAGCAAAAGAATGTTGGCGAAAATAAACTGTCAGATCTCTATATCTGACAGGAATTACTCAGCAGCTATATAATTATATAACACGTACACTTAAGTGACACAGCACAGAGGTAATTACGCACTTAGTAAAACAAATATTGTAGCTGATCTGATATAATGATCTATAACTAATATGGGACAGTTATTGACAGATCAGTGAGTAGCCTACTGCACAGAATGAAATTTGAGCATAAAAAACAGAATTATTCTTTAAAAAAAAGCAGAAATAGGCACTTTTTTAACATGCAAATGTAAGTAAAAATTGATTTTTTTTTTTTATTTATTAAATTCAAGCTTGGAAAGATTTTTTGCTCTGCGTGTGTTTTCTTAGTTTGGCTATTTTTTGAATGATGGTGGGTTTTCCTGCAATTTATGAAAAAGCTATTCCGTTGTATGCAAGGTGTTTTTACTGCGCGATGGGATTTTACCACAGAAAAATTCACCTACTTTCTACTCATTCCTATCATCGTATCATTTATCATATGGTGAGAAATACACTTCTTAAAACCCCAGAAGAATTAATAGAAAGCGGGTGAATTTTTCTGCAGTGAGCTCTAATCTCACATTTTGATAAATCTGCCTCTAAAAGAATTTACTGCCTCTGAGGTAGTGCAAACCATTATAACCTATGGCAAAATGATCCCAAGTTTCAAAATTTACAAAAAAGTTTGTTGAATGTAAATAAATATGCCCCTTATTATTGTACATACCCCTTGCTGTGCACTGTACTGAATAATCCCTGTGCAGTATTGGTGGGCACCTCATAAATAAACCATTGTAAAACAATCTCTCTAGGAATTTATTGGTTACTGATATAGTCACAATTACACTTTTAAGAAAGATAATAAAATGTATTTATTATGGCTAATGCCATAAAGGGGTGATTACCACAAGGATTAATTATAGAATGTTGACCAGTACAGTAAAAATTCCTTGTATTCTGTATGGCATATAATCATGTGTTACCTGCAGCATTCTCTGGTAATTCTAGCTGATCTTTCTTGTTGGTTACTAGTTTGTGGGTTATGGGATGCTACACAGGTCTAATAGTGCTAGACACACTGAGATATAGGTAGCAAGCAGTCCATCTGCAGATTTCTGAATTTGTTTGCAGGTTCAATCCCTGCCTGTCTTATACATTTAAACATTAAATATACCAAATAGAATTGTTTTGCCAACAATTATTATTATTAACATTTATTTATAAAGCGCCAACATATTCCGCAGCGCTGTACAATAAGTGGGTTTCATACATTGGACATACAGAGTAACATATAAAGCAATCAATAACCGATACAAGAGGTGAAGAGAGCCCTGCCCAAAAGAGCTTACAATCTACAAGGAGAAAGGGTTGAGACACAAGGTGTGGTAAACAATACAGACTTCTTTAGCTTTGTTGGGATCAAGTACATGGTACTGTTTTATTACTACAGAGAAAAATGATATAATTTATAAAATGTTAATTATTTGCTTAAAACTGACTTTTGGGCTATTGGTTCAAACACCCCTTAAATGTCTAATTCAGGGCTCTATTTAGCTCATGAAATGAGTATAGTTAAAGGCAAATATTTGTGTATCTAGGAAAGAAAATACATATTCTCCCAAAATCTTACACTTCAAGCTAAACTTTCAGGTTTATCTAGGAAAGCAAATGGTCATCCCCCAATTCTTACTCTAAATTGTCTTGATGCTGAGCCACCCTGCCACTACTCCAACGCCCCACAGGCTTAGCTGGTGTTTCCACAATTTGCAAACCACTGCCTTTGACACTGTTGAAGCAATAGTAGATCAACTTCTGCTCAGAAAATTAGCTCAGCAGACCCTATATGTTAATATGAGAATTCACAATGAGAAAATCTGTTTTGCCTTGTACACATTTTACAATTTGCATATGGGCTGGACTTTGTAGGCCTCTAGTCCTTACTGCAGTCACATGCAGACCCTATTTTTTTATGCCCTTTGTCAGGTAATCAAATGGCTACTTGCACAAGATGGTCACTACTGTTTGTTGTTGGTTCTTTTAAAGAACAGCTAAACATAAAAAGCATTTGCTGCAAATTACTGTACCAAATCCCATAAACAGCAAACCTGTGCTGTTTCACTTAGAGCCACTACCACCCCTAGCTCACATTTAATGTGCAGAGCCAGTAAAGGGATTTGCAGAGAGGTGCAGCAGAGGTGGTTTTAGGGATAAAGTGGTTAAAGGTGGCCATACACGGGCCGACTATAGCTGCCGATATCGGTCCCTTGGACCGATTCGGCAGCTAATTGGCCCGTGTATGGGGAGAGCAGAGCGGCCTGGCCGACCAATATCTGGCCTGAAATTGGCCAGATCTCGATCGGCCAGGTTAGAAAATCTGGTCGGATCGGGGACCGCATCGGCTCGTTGATGCGGTCCCCGATCCGACTGCCCCATTGCCGCCCACATAATCCGATCGTCTGGCCCCAGGGCCAAACGATCGGATTATTATTTTTTTTACCTAAATGGTCCCCGATATCGCCCACCCGTAGGTGGGGATATCGGGGGAAGATCCGCTCGCTTGGCGACAAGCGAGCGGATCTGCTCGTGTATGGCCACCTTAAGTGTTGCAGTGGTATTTTAAATAGATTGTATAGGATAAGTGAGTGAATGGTATGTCAATAAGGAGGAGGTTGCAACACTCTAGGCAGGAGATAAATAATGAATGGATAAGTAAGTTTGTTGTATCCTGAGAGAGGGGCCTATTCTTGCATTGTATATATATATATTTTTTACAAATTTTTGTAAGGATTTGCATATAAGGAATAAAGAAAAGCACAAAATCAAATATGACTGTGAGACTGTGGACCTGTGAACTGGAGGGCAAAAAAATTGTTCTTAACAGTAACAGACAATGTTGGGGTAGGGCTTGTGTGTGTGTGTATGGGGAAATACAATCAGTTATCCAAGAGGATATAGCAGAAAAGGCAGTTGGATACTTGATATACTATCAGGGAGTTATCGGCATTAAGATGGTACTGGAATTTCACATTTCTGATGAGCTCACCAAGAAATGCAGTGTATGAAGGGTAGTGTAAATGTGGCCATTGGTCGCACCCACCCTCCACTGACGTTCAGGGCTGAATCAGATATGGAGGTAGAAACAATAGAAACTCTACCTCTACCTGGCGATTCTGTGCGCCCGATCAAAATCTTTTAACCTGGCCGTTCAACGAGTTGATCTCTTCGATCACTTTGGCGTCAAGCCCAGCCCATTAAAAGAATGCCAATGGGTGTGAATTGCGCTTGGTTATATTCCTTGCTCGTGACTTCTCGCTTGTATTGTTTACGTGGATTACAACTTGGATAAAGACTTGGCCTAGATTTTTGGATATTCTCTGCCTGAACGCTGCCTGCCTCTTGACCCTTGCCTGTCTGACTTTGCATGAATTCTGCCTGTCTTGACCTTCAACTCGTCTTTGACCTTGCTTGAACTCAGCCAGTCCTGTCTCCTGGAATTGTTCCTTTTTCTGACTTTTCCTGACAAATAGTGGTTCAAGGGCATCCTTAAGGGGGTTAGAACAGTATGTTCAGATGCTAAAGACTGCTATACAATATATACCAATGGAGAGATGTCACAGAAGAGCTGATAATCCCTTCTGTCAAAAAAAGCAAATAGGTACAGACATATTAGTAAGGAAAAAATGTCCTTTAGTTTTAGCAGACAGAACGTTAATGGAGACTTTGAATATTGCAGTTTCAGTTGAACGTAAAATCCATATTGAAGTATGTGAAGTAGAGCGTTAGTAGAGAGAAAGTGGGTTATGGGGTTATAAGGTTAAGTGGTTGTAAACATCATGTTCGGAAAGTTTAGGAGCATAGGGAAGATGAGAGATAGGACAGTAGCTGGAAAAATATAGAGGACTAGAGCCATGATTCAGTTGGACCTAACAGGTTGAGAGAGTGGGACAGGAATAGTGGGAAATTTGTATTAGGTTAGGTGAGCAAGTCTGGCAAAAGGGAGTGCTGGGAATCTAAGTTTATTTTTAGGGAGGGAAGAAAAGTGGTTAGGCCCTTGGTTTAGTAATAAATACAGTGAGCTGGATGAGCAGCAGGAAAAGATATAGAAATGTCAGCTGGAGGTGTAGTTCTTCCTGTACTGTCAGTCTTGTGGTACGGTACTGCTCGGGCATTGTGTCCATGCGATATATGGTGTTTGTACAGTGGGTAAATGTTATGTATGATGTTGAGTCATGTTGAAGGATTACTAATAAGTAAGTTATCAGGTAACAATAACAGAGTGATAAAATGATGTAATGGTATGCAGATATTATAGTTATTACAGACATGTTAAGGCGATGGTGAAAATCTTACAGGCAGGCACAAACGGCTGCAAAGTTCAGTCTTTTTCTTTTTTTGCAATGGAGAAGAAAATAGTTTTTCTTAAGCCAACAGCATGAACTTCAGTAATTCAAATTTACAGAAGTGGCGGTAGAGGTCTATCCAATGTCTACACCTAGTTCACGCAGTCCCTTTTCTTAAATTTATAGCTTCTGCTTTTTATATGGCACTAAGCTTCTTAATGAGTCTCCCAGCACAACCACACCTGGCACCATCCAAAGGAGAAGAGCCAGTGAGCCACGTGCTCTCACCTCTTAGATAAATTGTGGACATGAGCTACACCTCTTCCCCAAGGGTATAGGTTTCAGCTACCAAAACTTCATAAACTAGTAGGAGATTAACACATTTGGGATCCCCTACATTATAATATTAGTATACATCCACTCAAAACATTTAATTGTTGCTCTCATGCCAGAATTAGACTATTAAAAATATATTTTGATTAGATCAAAAGAAAAGCATTTTATCTGAGGAGACAATTTTCTCATTTCTATGGAAGCAAAGCGTATTCCATACAAATGGAAATTCTACGACCTGGGCTTTTTTTCTCAGAATTTTTTCTGCTATGGTTACACTGAAAATCACAACTATTAGTTACATCACATGGATTTATGTAAGTCTTGGCTTCATTTGAAAATAAGAAGAACCCTAAACAACTTGTAAATAAAAGTAGTAGGGGTGGAGAGTCAGAAGGCACCAAAAGGATTGGTCAACCTTTCAAACCATTAACATTGTATTAAAAGTGATCAGTACACCCATGACGCTTGTATACATTTTTAAATGCTCATTTATCGATATTTAGTTGTAATATTATTGTAATCTGCCATGTTGTTTGTTCAAAATCAACATTTATGGCCGGCAAGGTTTACTCATCACAAAAAAGGGGAAATATTTAACATTTTTAAAATCCATCACTTATTTAGTGAGTGGGAGGATTGAAAAAAAGGCATATTGTTTTTTCTCCTTTAACCCTTTACTAAGCCTAGGTGAAAATACAGTTGCCCTTGCTAGTGTTCATTGCTGTTTACTTCCACCTTTGTAGAGAGTTTGTTCTTGATCTAGACTGCGTAATCACAAAAAAAGATAATATTACATACAAATTGCTAATGAACAAACATTTTGTAACATTTACAGATATTTCCACATGAAGATATGGGAAACTGCACCAGCAGATGTGGAGACAGCTCTTATCTCATCCTACCACCATTGTTGTTTACAGACTCCTGACAAGGAAGTGAATATTAGGCAACTTGATGTAAAACAGCAAGTCATTCTGTTTAGTTTTGCCAAATGCTTTTCACTTGGAAAAGGCTGGGATTATTATCAACTTACAGTAGGTATACAACATAGCTTGGTTATACCTTGAAAAGGTTAGATTATACTCCAGTCTCCAGTCCAAGTTCATGGTCATGGTTCTTGGCTTTAATGAGAAACGGTACACAAGGTTTTCTCACTGTGGCTTTCACTTTCACTGTAGCTTTAGTTGGGCAAGGCTAAGCAGCAGAACTCTATAAATAATGAACATTTTGTTTACATAAAATGCACAGATTGCACTCTTCTAGGTGGGCCCAAACCAGTGCACGTTGACCCCCAAACCAGTCCATAGTGACCCCATGCTAAACATGGACCAATTGAAGAGCTTTTCTTTTTTATCTTTTAACGTTTATACATTAAAGGTCAGAGTCTATTACATTTTATTGAAGGTAAGTTCAGCTCCATCCATGATGTGTGCTTCACACTGCTAAGTGTGCCCAACACATATATATACCTGGCCATGCAGTAAAAAAATCCGCTTGTTTGGCAAGGTCGTCAAACAAGCGGATCTTTCCCCAATATACCCACCTTGAAGTGGGCGATATCCAATGGGATACAGGCCGTCAAGACAAGGACAGCATCAGTGTGCCAATGCGCTCCTCCTGATTTTCAGCCAGATATCAGTCAGATATGGCAGCTTTTATCTGCATGTGTATGGCCACCTATACTTCAATTTAAAGTCATTTTAAAAATGTTTTTTAGGGTGTAGCAACTGGGCTTTGTTTGAAATGCACCCACATTATTGTTGCTCACTTCTTTTTATGTAGCTGAAATAAATCACAAAACAGTTAATTTTACTCTGTGCTTGAAGTAATTAAAGGGATACTGTCATGATTTTTATGTTGTACTTTTCAATGCTAAATTACACTGTTTACATATTAAATAATTTAATAATTTGAACCAACAAATGTATTTTTTTAGTTGTAATATTGGTATGTAGGCAGCCATCTCAGTGCATTGTGCCTGAGTCTGAGCTTTCAGAAGGAGCCAGCGCTACACATTAAAACTGCTTTCAGATAACCTATTGTTTCTCCTACTCCCATGTAACTGGGCCGGCCTTGGACTTTCTATTGAGTGCTATTCTGATATCTACTAGGAGCTGCTATCTTGCTATCTTCCCATTGTTCTGATGATCGGCTGCTGGGGGGGGGCGATATCATTCCAACTTGCAGCACAGCAGTAAAGTGTGACTGAAGTTTATCAGAGCACAGGTCACATGGCTGTGGCACCCTGGGAAATAAAGAATATGGCTAGACCTATGTGAAATTTAAAAATTAAATATAAAAAAATCTGTGTTTTCGTAAAACAGATCTTGATGCAGAGAAGCTCTATTAACTGATGTGTTTTGAAAAAAAAACATGTCTTCCCATGGCAGTATTTATTTAAGCCTATGGACAGAATTCTTTCCCTTGAAGTCACATCAGTAACAGTATTACAAAAAAAAGTATTACAAAAAAAAAAATAATAAAGGTAGCACTCCATACAATGTGTATAGCTGTGTAGCTGAATCTGTATATTCAATGTATACACCCATTTATTGAAAAGCCATATAGCCATTTATTGAGAAAATATGTCTTAAAGGGGTTGTTCACATTTTGAGTGTCTGAGACAATGTGCAATTGGTCTTCATTTTTTATTATTCGTAGTTTTTTGATTATTTAGCTTTTCAGCAGCTTTTAAGTTTGGAATTTCAGCATCTGGTTGCTAGGGTCCATATTACCCTAGCAACCAGGCAGTGGTTTAAATGATAGACTAGACAATTATCAGACAAGCACCTGAATACAAAGAAAAGCGATACAAAATGACAATAACAAAACCATTGTATCCTCACAGAGCAATAGTTTCTTTGGCTGTGACCCCCATTTGGAAGCTTGAAAAGTGTCAGAAGAAGAAGGTGAACAATCCAAAAACTATAAAAGTAAATAATGAAGACCAAATGAAAAGTTGCTAAGCATTGGCCATTCTATAACTTACTAAACGTTAACTTGAAGGTGAACAACCCCTTTAATAACAACCTAATAACAACAACTTACACTGCTAACATTATGGTTTAACCCCTTTTCTGCTTGAGAAGTTGAGGGTTTTTAGATAATTAAGAAAAGCTGCTATAGTGGTAGCTTCTGCTCCAGGAGCATTTTTGGTATGGGGCTAGATGAGAACTTGCTTTAGGCAGCACTTTACCAAGGCCAGCATATAGCTGCCCATGGTAACTTTAACATCTGAATTTCCATTTTTTAAATAGAAATTAGTCTCTTTAATTGTAGCAAGAAGTTGAACTCTGTACACATGCAATCTTTCCCCCCTTGCCCGACTGCAGGAGAGATAAGCGTGGGGGGAGGTGGCATTGGATATGCTGCCTGTGGCAGCCTGGAGATCGGAAGCTCCCCCGTTTAGCTCACAGTAGTTTTAAACTAGAATTCAAGATGCTTTATGGTTAGAAAAAAATGTATATAATGGCAGCATTTGTTATAAGCTATTATTATTCTGGTCCAGTGCTCTTATGCTGTCCCATTAAACAGCTTCATATTTATTTTAGTGAGGAGGAAACAGTGCATCTTTCCCTTTTCTGTTTCCTAGTTTTTCTCCCTCTCATTTTCTCTCCCCTCTGTTTTCCATTTGATTGACTTTCTGGTTACAAGGCAGATATTTACTTGTCAGTTCAAGGGCAGGACAGAATCTGAACAAGCCAAGTCTTGTATAACGGAAATCTTTCATTCACCAAGATCCGCGACACTGCAGAAAACAGCCCTAAAGAACATCTGTCCTCCCTAAAGCTGTCTTTATCTGCAGCCTGCAATTCTCCACTCACATCAATGTCTTGCTCCCTTCTGCATCCTTATTATTGCAAGAGTCACACTGTTAAGTAACAGCAAGATATATATTAAGGTACAATCTGCCACATAAAATAACTTTAAAAAGTAATATATGTTGTTATTGCCAAAAAAGGGGCAATGCAAATATAACAAACAAACAAAAAATATTTTGCAACTGCTGTCCTTAAAAGTTTAAAATAGGCACAAAATATTTGCAAACTTTTGTCATATATTAGTTTGCATCGCATATTTTTATATTTATCAAGTTATCAAGTATGTGCAATTCTGTTGTACCTGCTAGTTACAGGGCCATCAAATTATAGCCACAGAAGGCAGCCACATAGGGAGCTGTGCTGATTGGGCTTCACCAAATGCTCGCAGGGATGGGCGTAGACAAAATGGGTTCGGTAGTGACCCATCCTTATATTGCTTTGTTCATATTTTTGTCCCCAGGGGGTTAGGTTACTACATGGGAACTGCATAGAGGTGGGTCCCTACAGAGAGGAAGAGCGAGAGATGACAGCTAAAGTAGGACAGCTAGTGTTTGCAGAAATCTATGCTTTGCCAAAGAAATTACTAGTTAGGTGGCAATTATTTCCCTACAGCAGATGCTTGCATAGATTCCCATGAACACTAATTTGCTCTACTGTGAGGTTGCCAGCAGCATCATTTTGTGGAAGAGTAATATGCACCTTGTAGTAGCTTTTATAAATGTTACTTTGTCTATATCAGAAGTTATGTCTAACAAATGTCTTTGAGGAGGACAATCTGGCTACCTTAATTATAACTGCAGAGAAGACTTCTCTCAAAGATGCCTTGCTGGTTGCTTCACCTCTTAGAGAATGGCCCTTCAGGTGACAGTAGTTATCAGTGTTAGAATAGTTTATTGTGCAAAAGTTTATTGTGGCTGGTCTGTAGGGTTGTTTGCATTAGATGAATAATTGGGTGATATCCCATCTTAACTGGTCTTTATAACAAGAGAAATGAATTATCCTCCTGATACTCCCTTCAACTGGGAAATTATGTAACAAAAGGCATAGCACATTACTGGCCTACTGATTCAATCCATTGAGAAATAGGTTGGTCACCAACAGGGACAGGCCAAGCCAACCAGGCACCCTAGGCAACCCTGTTAGCCACCGGTCGCTCACCTCGCCCCTGCACCTGCAATGACCCATTGAATTGCTAATGACAAGCGGTGTGGGCAATGACAAAGGAGGAGGTCTAGGGGTAGGCAGGAAAGGCTCCTGCCTGGCACCACCTAATTGTTGCGCCCTAGGCAGCTGCCTCTTCTGCCTACCCCTAGTTCCAGCCCTGATCACCAAGGCCATTTTTATAAATAGACATCCGAGGGCTTGGGCCTTGGGCAGCAGCTTTAAAGGAACAGTAACACTAAAAAATAAAAATGTTTTAAAATAATTAAAATATAATGTACTATTGCCCTGCACTGGTAAAAGTTGCGTGTTTGCTTCAGAAACACTACTATAGTTAATAGAAATAGCTGCTGTGTAGCCATGGGGTCAGCCATTTAAATTGAAAAAAGGAGAAAAGGCACAGGTTACATAAGAAGATACCAGATAAACTGTGTAGAATACAATGGGAATCTGCTACTTATCTGTTATCTGCTTAGTAACCTGTGCCTTTTCTCCTTTTTTCAATTTAAATGGCTGCCCCCGGGGCTACACAGCAGGGTATTTATATAAACTATAGTAGTGTTTATGAAGAAAACACACAACTTTTACCAGTGCAGAGAAATAGTACATAATATATTAATTATTTTTATACACTTTCATTTTTTGGTGTTACTGTTCCTTTAAGTGGGTGGTCCATGGGCGTCTATATAATCAATATTTAAAAAAAAAAGTAACCCTTCCCAGCCATGACCAGATATACAGTACCTAGCCAAATCCAGCCGCAGAGCTGGGGGGGTAAGGGTTCTGTCGGAGACACCTGGTATGTATGATGTTACTTCCAGTGGAAGTAAGTGACGTCAGTTCCACAGCCTAGGGGCACCTTTTAGCCCAGTGCCTAGGGTGGCAATAAACCTACATACAGCACTATTTATTACTTGAAAACTCATGGACAAGATTCAATTTGAGATGCAATGCAATCCAGAAAAACATTTTTTCATGATTTATCATGTGAAAACACTATTTAAGTCTTCATGTAATAAACTATGAGATAACTTTTTGTCACTGAACTGAATTTGGCCCCATGTGTCTGCTGTAGTAAAGCAGTTAAAGAGCATAAAAGGTCTGGCTGGAGGTCTATTTTCACTTATGTGCAATACAGTCATACACACTGTATATGATCCAGGCATCAGTAAGAGGATTATCCATGATAGGACCAACTAAATTATTTTACAAGAAGAAATAAATTTATGTTGTCGAATTCAGGAAGTTTTGCATACTGCACCCAGAATCAATTGCCTTTTGAGCAGGTGTAAGAAAACAATGAACTATATGAGATAAACAGAGGAGTAGAGAACATGTGAAGTAATGCTATTTACTGTGCTGTGTGGGTATGAAAAGATAATAAGAGGCCCTTAGCTGTGTGACATAGGAATAGGGACCAGATAACAGTTGATAGAAAGTTCAATTCTACCTAAAGGGCACTTATCAATTGTTTAGTGTGCATTCCAGAAGAGGGAAACAATACTATTTTGTGCAAAAAATGCTGATAGTGAGCGCTATGCCACCCGCTCTGAGAGGGAGTTTCAGCTGTGGGTGGCCATGTTGGGAGACAGAACATACAAATAAGGCTTTGTGTCCCAGATTGCTTATTACGCGTATGTGTGTGACATCACATGCATGTGCATAATGGGCGAGCCAGGATCTTAACTCATTATATTCATATAAAATATAAAGAAAGGGTACTACACACACAGGAGCTTAATGCAAAGAAAAAAGTATTTATTGAAAAAAATCCAACATTTCCAGCACGGTCTGTGCTCTTCCTCCGGGACAAACCATTATTGTGTTCATATGTATGATGAAACATGGTGACCCGAACTGGGAGCCACAGTTTTGTCAGCATGTGTTTAGTAAGATGGTTTTCTTTGTCCTACTGTTAAGGGGCATTATAACCCTTTTTTTTAATTAGTTAAATAAATAGGCCTTGCACTGAACATACATTTTGCCTTTTGTTTGTTTCTGAAACTGAAAGTAAAGTCACATTCTTTTTCCTGTGAGCAAAGTCAAAGGAAATCACCAGTTTCTAAACAGAACCCAATCAGTCTTTGCCTGATCACACTCTCTTCCTGCAAGCTGTACTTGAAGCAGACCAGGTAGACAGTGAGAGAAAGCAAGTAAGTACTACAGGTAGATTTGTATGTTTCTAATGGGGTTACCACATATGAACTTGAATAAAAAACAAGTATTGTCCTTTCAACTGCTGCTTTCACTCTAATAATAATCAGAGATGTAATTAACATTTCCAGAGACTCTACACAACTACTCTCATATGCCAAGGTCAGGGTGGATGTAAATAATAAGAAATCTAGTGAGCTGTGCTGTGGGAGAAAAAATGAAATTACATTTATTGACATTAGCAAAAACATTAAGAAGTAATATTGCCCTATTATTTTATGGTTTTATAAATATTGCTAAGTTCTTTATAAACATTATTCATATCAGTCCCAGTCAAGCTTACTATCTGAGGTTTCTGTCATATTATATGGCCAAATTTTACTAGAAGTCAAGTAACCTTCCTGTATGTTTTTGGAGTGGAAGAGGAAAGCAGAATAACCAGATGAAAAGTATCTAGAGACAGACAGAACATATAAACTCCTTGCAGTTGTCAGGTTTGGACTGAGATTCAGTGTACTGGCATTTCATGTACAGAGAGGCCCAGACAGCCTAGTAAAAGGTAACTGTCTGTGGCAGGGGTTCCCAAACATTTATACCCATGAGCCACATTGATATGGAAAAAGTGTTGGGGAGCAACACAAGCATAAAAAAAGTTCCAGGGGTGCCAAATTAAAGCTATAATTGGCTATCTGGTAACCCCTGTGTGGACTTGCAGCCTACAGAAGGATCTGTTTGGCAAGTACCTGATTTGGGGCCACTGATGCAACATTCAAGGGGCTAGTAAGCAACACGTTGCTCCAGAGCCACTAGTTGGGGATCAGTATGGCATCCTACTGCAGCCCCCCTTTGTTTCCATTCTGACACAACAATCCATGCATTAACTGGTATCATTGGGACAATCAAACACAAATGTATCCCCGACCCCTGTGTTTAAAACCTCAAAATCTACTTGCCACTTACTCTTTGCTCAGGAACGTCTTCTATATACTCTGTATATAACATGAGCTTTCTTTTGCCTACACGGCTTATTGCCCTGTGACCTTGGAATACATTTCCATAGTGTCTTTAGCGATCTCCCCCTCCTATATGCACCTAAGGACACACTTCTGTTATAATACACAAGTGGTGTTAATGTGTAAATTAGAAATAATCTATTTCTGAACATTCTGAAAGTGTTTTTTAAAGTTGTGGAATTTCCTCCCTGAACCAGTTGTCTGATACAATACTGATACAATAGATAGCTTCAAGAAGGGGTTGGATGGCTTTTTAGCAAGTGAGGGAATACAGGGTTATGGGAGATAACTCTTAGTACAAGTTGATCCAGGGACTGGTCTGATTGCCATCTTGGAGTCAGGGAGTAATTTTTTTTTTGCCTCTGCGGCAAATTAGAGAGGCTTCTGAAGGAGTTTTTTTGCCTTCCACTGGATCAACTAACAGTTAGGCAGGCTATATATAGGTATATAAGTTCGAACTTGATGGACTTATGTCTTTTTTCAACCTAACTTACTACGTTATAAGACATTCACTGCACACTGTAAAATGTTGGTTTGTTGCAATTTTGGCCATATCAGTTCTTAATCGGTAAGTAATTTGAGCACTTTGCTGCCTGCCTAATTTCCTGCTAGGTGGATTGGCAGCAAAACGCTCAAATTTGACTTATATATTAATTGCTCTGACACCGGCAGTGCACCCATGGGTCACACAATTACTGCTCTGAGTGACAATCATCTGATACTTGGGTGCCCCTGCAGACTCAGAGATATAAGTCTTTACAGAGGCAAAAAAAGAGCTGAAAATCATGTGGGTGGAAATAAAATTGAATTTGCATAGTGTGCCATAACCCTTACAGGTGCCCCCACTACTTAAAAATTTGTGGCAACACTGCGCTTGCCTTGCTGAATCAATACATATTTGTAAGTTTAATGCATTACAATAAAATCCAGGTGCAATGAATAATAATTACTGACTAAATGAAGCATAAAAAGTTAAAGTGTCCATACACGGGAAAATTTTACCTGCCAAGTAAACACCCTCAGACCAAGTCAGCAACTTATTTGCCTGTGCATGAGGCTCTGCGATGGGCTTGCCTGACCAATATCTAAACCAAAACTGGCCAGATATTGAGTGAGGACTGCATGGGCCCATGGGCACACTGATGAGGTCCACGCCCCCTTGGCCTGCACTCCTGTCATACGACTGGTCAGATATCAGCCACATATCAGGAAAAGATCTGCTCGTTTGGCGACCTCACCAAACATATGGATCTTTAGGTATATGACCAGCTTAAAGGGGACCTGTCACCCGGACATAAAAAGCTGAATAATTCCTTTCAAGTTAAACATGAAACCCAAATTCCTTTTTTTTTTAATAACACATCCATACCCATTATAAAGGCATTTAAAATTGTATTTACCTTTCTAAACCCCTTTCTACCATGGTTTTATATATTTCTATTAAAAAAGGGGATATATTTACAATAAATTAGAGGATTATATCAATATTATTTCATTTACTCAATTAACTAACTACCAGTAGTATGCCTTGAACAGCACCTTGATGTTTGTTGTTGTATTTATCAGTATTGTTTATTTTTACAAAGTACAGCCCATGGAAATAGGATTTAGGAAGGCTTATTTACATTTGCAGTTTCATGTTCAAAGTCGACATTAAAACACAATTGCATGTTTTTTTACCCACTGTTTTTTCCCGAGAATTCCTGTGTACTGTGGGGGCATTCTAAGTTGCATTAACCTCAACTGGCATACTGTGCACTAAACCACATACAAGTTGCGGTGTAAACGCTTGTGCATCGCCACTTATTAATGTAAAAAAATGCAGTAGCTCCACATAAGAAACTGCACCAGGTAAATAAAGGTGGCCATACACGCACCGATATTATCGTACGAAACCTCGTTTCGTACGATAATCGGTGCGTGTATGGCATGTCAGCGAGCCGACCGATATCGCAGGAAGCTGCTGATATCGGTCGACTCGCCGATCGGCCAGGTTAGAAAATTTTGATCGGGCGCCATAGAAGGCGCCTGACCAAAATTCTCCCTTCAGAGCTGAATCGGCAGAAGGAGGTAGAAATCCTATTGTTTCTACCTCCTTACCTGCCGATTCAGCCCTGAATGGTGTGTGGCGGATCTGACGATGTTTCGTGCGACCGACGGTCGTACGAAACATCGTGAGATCACCACGTGTATGGCCAGCTTTAGTAACTTATCCTTTATACCAGAGAGTATCTTTAATAACAGAGGGAAGAGGAAATGGGTTTAAGGAAAACTAAAATACTACATGCTACTAATTTAGTAGCATGTACCATTAAGTAACCCAAAATAGAAAACTGCCATTTTAAAAATTAAGGGCCGCCACTTGAGATCATAAAATTCACAGTGCACACAAACAAACCAAGGCACACATACATGTAAGGTCGCATAAACCAATGAATGAACAAAATAGTGGCTTAAGGGCTCTGGCACACGGGGAGATTAGTCGCCCGCGGCAAAACTCCCTGTTCGCGGGCGACTAATCTCCCCGAGTTGCCTACCCCTGCCATCCCACCGGCGAACATGTAAGTCGCTGGCAGGATGGCAGACGTGGCAGGGCGATTTCAGGAAATCGCTGAAAAAGACTCGCGAGTCTTTTTCGGCGATTTGCGCGAAATCGCGCCGCCGCGTCTGCCGTCCCGCCGGCGACTTACATGTTCGCCGGTGGGATGGCAGGGGTAGGCAACTCGGGGAGATTAGTCGCCCGCGAACAGGGAGTTTTGTCGCGGGCGACTAATCTCCCCCGTGTGCCAGAGCCCTAAAGGACAAGGCAACTCAAAATATAATGTTTTGCCTAATAAAAGAAAACAAAATTCTAAACAGCTTTTTTTATACATTTATAACAAGTTTGTAATGGTTTTTGAGTTATTTGTATTTATAATTGCTATTAGAAGCAGTGCTTGCCTGTCCTTTTCTATTCTCTGCCCTGGGGGCTCAGACTGTTGAAACAATGTAACACAAGGCAGCAGACTGACAGACCTGTATTGCTGGAGAAGCAAGACCTTTGCAACATTGTTTAAAATGTAACAACCAGGAGTTCATCAAATGCTGCTTTCAGTAGCAATTACATTTACAAATAACGTTTAAAGCACTACAAATTTTTAATTATTTCATATTGGAAAGTTGCTTAGTATTATATTTTCTTTCATTATGCAAAACATTATTTTTGGGGTTGACATGCCCTTAAAGGGAAAAGATGTAAGAGTAATATTTACTGATGTATATTCAAGTTGGTAAGATACCTTAATAGCTTGCTTAATATGATATAAATCTGTGGCTCAAGTGTTCATTGTGGGTGTAAGGGCTCTGGCACATGGGGAGATTAGTCGCCCGCGACAAATCTCCCTGTTCGTGGGCGACTAATCTCCCCGGATTGCCATCCCACCGGCGAAAATGTAAGTCGCCGATGGGATGGCACACGCTGCGCAGGCGATTTCGGCAAATCTGCGAAAATGCCTCGTGAGGCAACTTCGGCGATTTGACGTGATCGCGCCGCCGAGTGTGCCATCCCACCGGCGACTTACATTCTTGCCGGTGGGATGGCAGGTGATGGCAACTCAGGGAGATTAGTCGCCCGCGAACAGGGAGATTTGTCGCGGGCGACTAATCTCCCCGTGTGCCAGAGCCCTAAGAAGTTTAAACTAGTGCTGGGAGTGCTGTTTTGATTGCCTGCTAGTATTATTTCTAACCCCATTAATTAGCAGTGCTGCTAATGCTGCATCCAGCGTAGGGAACCCAGAATATACTAGCTGGTCTAGGATGCCCGGGGATCCTTTGCGTCAGTGCATGCACTTTTGCATGATTTATCAGAGCAGGCTGCAGGGGTGCACTGGAACTCTGTTTGTGCTGTTTTTGTCAAACAGATTCAGCTGTTTCTCGGCCTGCATTTACATGTATGCAAGAAACAGCAAAAAACGCTCGCCACATCCCACTCTGGTGTCAGCAATAACAGGCGTTGTCGGACACCTGCATTCGGCGCTGTAACGATGAATACAATCTGGGGAAATACAGGGCTGTGTTATCTCATAGGTTACTTTGTGGCGGAACACATGAAGGCTTCACCACAGGGAAACGCAGAAGCAAACACTCATGTGTAAGAGCCCTAATACATCTGTATGTTTACTTCACAGAAAAAAAAACTACCCCCCCTCAAAATGATGTGTTTTTTTTCCAAACATTCATTGGAATTTGGTTATCGAATTGCCTTTTGTACAATTTATGTCACCGTTGCGATGTCAAACATTAATGCATGGTGTTTGATATCCAATAATATTGTTGATTTTACTACTTTAATTCTGTATGTTATGTGAGGAGTGTGTCTCATATCCCTCCCTGTAATGCTGCTTTCATACAATGCCTGACCTGACCCTACTGCCCTATAACCATGGACGCCAGGAAGACTAGAATTATCGTGCACTCTAGATGGATTTTTTATTGTACTCTTACTATACTTGTCAGGAACATTCCCTGATAATTTGCTGAAACACCGAACATTTTCCGTTGGCTCTATAAAAATCTATTTTTCAACTCGGTCGGTAAAAAGCAAGAATGTGTTTCTCAACTACCTCCTGCAAACATCCAAAAAAAATTACAAAACCAAAAGCAGAGAATGTAAGATACTGCATTTATCAATCTGGAAGGCCCCAAGTATGATATGAATTATCTAAGTATGCAAATTCTTTGTCCCTAAACTTTTGTGACCAGCAATCCCCAGCAACCTCCTAAACTCCAATATTATGCTGCACATTTCTATGAGAACTTTGCTATGTGTTTCCATAAGCTGGCTATATATATAATTGCTGTACATGTGGCCTGTGGTCCAACGGAGCGTGTTTATCAAGTGGGTGTCTTCATGGCACAATCATCCTTTCAAGGGATAAGTCAGGGGTCCTCAAATGGGGGGACAATTCCCGGTCCCTCAGACTGTTGGGGGGCCCTCACCTACCCCTGCTGTGTCCTCACCCCTGGCTACTTCCTGTCTGCCTTAACATGGTTCTTGGCACATCATTAGCGCCTGCTGGTGTGACACGGTGACGTTACGTGCTGGGGACGAGGACTGTGCTGAGGAAGACAGGTAGTAGCCAGGGGTGAGGATGCAGTGGGGAGAGGGGCCAGGTAAATGACCTTGGCGGGGCTCGTATCTGGCCCGTGGCTGTAGTTTGAGGACCCCTGGGATAAGTAATCCAGGTGCACATGAAGCAAGAATAATGTGTGTCCTCTAACACTTTCTGCTCTGTCAATGTCCTTTCAAAGCACAGGTAAAAGTTATCTCTAGTCTGAGGGAACCTAACCATTTTCACCCATGAGCCCCATTCAAATGTAAAAATAGTTGGGGAGCAACAAAGCATAAAAAATGTACCTGGGGGTACCAATTAAGAGATACAATTGGCTATAAGTAGCCCCCTATCTGGACTGGCAGACTTTGGGAGGCTCTGTTTGGCAGTACAGCTGTTTTTTATGCAAACAATACTAAAGGAATTCAATAATAAGTACCTGCTTTAAGGCCACTGGGGCAACATCCAAAGGGTTGGTGAGCAACATGTTGCTCGGAAGCCATTGGTTGGGGATCACTGCTGTAGACAGAATACTCAGACCATTTGAATTATGAAGCAAACCCACAAACACATAGGGGCTGATTTACTTACCCACGAACGGGTCGAATGGAGTCCGATTGCGTTTTTTTCGTAATGATCGGTACTTTGCGAAAAGTTGCGCATTTTTCATAGCGTTAAGTTTTAACGCTACGAAAAATGCGCAACTTTTCGCGTAAGTTTTAACGCTACGCAAAATGCGCAACTTTTTACGCAACTTTCGTAATGGATACGAAAAACTCGCGTTTTTACGCAAAAATCGTATTGGATCCGAAAAATTCGTACAGAATCCGAAAAAATCGCAAAACATACGAAAAAGTCGCAAAATATTCGTTTTCAAGTCGGAACTTTTCCAATTCGGGTCGGATTCGTGGGTTAGTAAATCAGCCCCATAGTATCCAAGGCAGTAGGAAACAACCATAAGTGGTCAGTTATTTAAATTTTTGATGTTAGTAAAAACGGTCACATTTATTGTATATCATCTTTGGATATGATGGCACTTTAGAAATATGTATTATTACTATTAATCATTATTATTACAATAGTAATACTAATAAATAGTAACAATAATTATGATAATAATATTTGTCTGTTGTTAAATCAGATCACTTTTAGAAACATAAATATAAATATACAGTATAAATAATCACAAGTTTAGATTATTTATGCCAATACAGGATTTTCATGGTATATAATGGTATAGCAGGTTCATGGCAGGAATGGCCAGTTTAATTTGCAAACAGACCTGTGCACTACAAATGTAAAAAGCTATAAAAGCACCAATCTGCTGCTGGTAACAGCAGCCCAGTCATTCTTCTGTCCTGTCTGTCAATACAGATTTTGTAGAATCTTGTGTTGGATTTACATCCAACAAATCCAATTGCATCCTACAAATCAGAAATAGTTGCATGGGTTAAAAAATGATGGGACAAATAGACGATAGATAAATCTGATGTCTAAACTACATGGAAGCTATGCGACACAGAAGGGAACGCTGCATGCTGCGTCATCATCCAACAAGATAAAATCCAATGGCTTCTGCCAGACTTTTTTTTTCTTATTCAAATACATTGACTGTCGGATGGAGATGCTGGAACAAACCCACCATCTGACTTTATTCTATCCAACAATCCTACAAAATCTTCTGCTGTTGCATGACAAGATTTTGTGGGTCAGATAAAATCTCCATTCAAATGGAGATTATGGGGTTTGGATGTTCTGTTCACACTACAGTCTTTTAAATGCAAGACTGAAGTAAGGAGGTGGTCTTAGTTTGTCTCATTCCTCCATATACTGTGATGGGCTAGGACAGGGTAGACCAGACGCTAGTATAATGTTATTATCATACAAAGAACCCTATGGAGTCCGTGAGATCTAATTTGAAAGCCCTGGGCTAGGAGAGGCAAGATCTCATTACATTGCTGCTGGGATATAAAATCTTTACTTACATACTGTAGCATGGTTGGGAAAATAATAGAAGGAAAGTATATCCCTCCCAGAATCCTCTATGAAGCAGCACAGAAGGCTGTGAAATTAAGGGTCTGTGCAGAGAGGTGAGACACTGGAGCTGCAGTGTGGAACTTTTCCTGTTTGGGGAAAAGTGTGTTGGGAACTGTTTTCCTCTGAGAGCTGGAGGAATATTTATCCACAGAGGTGGATGGCCTAGTAGCAAGGACCAGCTACTGTATGCTGCCCTGAAGACTGAGGGACTGAAGTGCAGCTGCTTCTGAAAAAGCAAAGGAATACTACAAAAGACTGTGAGTGTAACCTGCATTGGCTTATTCTGCCCTGCGTGTGCCCCTGGAAAGGACAGTTTTTGAGTTTCAGCAAGTCTGCTACTTTTGGTTGTATTTGGGATATCAGTTGTATGAACTTTTATTTGCTGTCAAGCCTGCTGTGTTAAATAAATTCACACAAGAATTCAGCTGAAATCCCTGTGTACCTGTCTCTTACTTGTGTGAAAGGAGCTGCCGCCACTACCTAAGGAGCTAAATCCCCCACAATACATACATACCTGCCTTTCTAATCCACGTAAAATGGCAACACGTATTGTATCATTGAATCTAACTGTTTCTTAGTAAGTGTTAAAAGATAATTCATCATGTATGATTCTGCCTGTTTCTTCTGGAACAAATACAAAAGAGGGCCAGATCAACTATTCATGCTGCTCAACTTCAAAGAACTGTTACCCTGCCCCCATCTTTCAGGTCTGCGCGAAGCATTAATTTTGCCTATGTAAATTAATAAATTTAGATTCATGTTACGAGTCTGGCCTACAGCATCTCCAGCAGTGCCACTGTGTCTGTTGCCACATTAAAAAGAACTGTATGTTGACTGGAAGCACACTGTAGCACTGCCTTTCTGCAACACTATGCAGTATATGGTTGCCCTGCTCTGTGATGTAAGCAAAAATCTCTGGGCCTTCAGCAAAATCTTAAGCAAAATGTAGGCCCTCATCCCCCTCTAACCAGAAACTCATATCCAAATTGTGCATTACTCAGGTACTCTGTATGTATTCCTTTGACCCCCTTGGCAGTAGATTTGCTGCCCTACTGGATAATTTGCTGTAGTTTTTGGTTGCATGCATGGACAAGATGCAGCTACCTAAGTTCAAAAAATTATGGAAGCTCTCATAGGCCATCTACCAGTTCCTGAGCATCTGCCTGTTGTCCATGCTCCTGTCCTTCCTTGCCATTTCACATAGACCACCCCCAGATCCTCCAGGGCAACCACTCTGTCAGCCAGTACACTAAAAATGTAGAACTCTTGCTGCATATATATATGCATCATATATTGACATTTGCTTTTAAGAGGGCAAAGCTCAAAAAAGAAGGTAGCAGGTGCTACCAACCAGTTGTGGACCCACATTTTTAGAGAATTCTGCTTCCTCCTTTTGGACTACCTAATATTCTACCAGAAGAACCTTATGCGAATTTACATCACTTGACCACATGAGTACTTCTGGTCTATGCCTTTTCTACCCATATTAGGTGGTAATATCACACAGAATTATCTCATCTAGCATTTTTCCAGGAAATAAACCACTGACCGTATTCTACCCCACCAGCAGTCAAAATGGTATCTGTGACATTAGCTATAAAGTGGTCATACATAACCGTACCATGCGATACTCATACCTATCAGCCTGTGATACCATATAAATATCTATACATGTCACACATGGACCGTCCCTTTTAAGGCAACAAATGTTTTTCTTTGTGTTTGAGTTAGGTTTGCCACCTGGCTAGTAAAAATGGTGCTTGATATCAATGTAATTATAAGGGCAGACGTTACAGGAAGGCCAGTATTTTTTCCTGAATTGTAGAAAACCCTAATTAGTCTCTACACAGATGAAAACCTGTATTCCTGACTGGAAAATGAACTAAAAGCCTCTAAACAAGGGAGTTTCTTGCCCCAGAGTAGCTTGAGGTGGCTCCTGAGATGCTGCCCCTCCCCCGTGATGCGTGGTACAGGGGGGGGCGCATACATTTTGAAAACCGGAAATTCAGCTCTTAAACTTTCTCAACTCGCCCCACATGCTGACCACAAACATTTAAATGAGTGCCTATACACGTTAAGATCTGATATCCCCACCTAATGTAGGCTAATTCGATCACTTGTCCCCAGGCCAAACAATCGGCGGCAATTCTAATGGCGGCAATGGCACAGTTCAGGGACAGCATCAACGAGCCGATGCGGTCCCCGATCCGACTAAATCTTTTAACCTGCCCAATCAATATATCTGGCCAAATTCAGGCCAGATATCGGTCAGGTATGGCTGTCGTCCAAAGGACTGATATTGGCAGCTACAATCGGCCCGTGTATGGCCACCTTAACTTCTGTACACAAACTAGAAGTTAAACACGTAGAGGGTCCTCTACCAAAAAAATAATTTTTTGCATAATGAAAGAAAGTGTAATTTTGGCCAAGTTAACATTTTCAATTATTTTAAAGTTATTTGCAAATGCTACTGAAAGCAGTGTTTGTTTACCCATTTTGTTCTCTGGGTCTGTTCCTTAAGGGCTCTGGCACACGGGGGAGATTAGTCTCCCGCGACAAAACTCCCTGTTCGCGGGCGACTAATCTCCCCCGTGTGCCAGAGCCCTAAAACAACGTAACAGAAGTCAGGTCTGTCAATCAGCTTTAATCAGCATGCTTGTGATACTGTTTCAGGAGTCAGAGGCAGGAGTGCAGAGCACGTAAACAGCTAAACAGATATTTCACTATTTCTATTTCTCCTCAGGAGCCAATAAACCCACCTGCTTGACTATGGAAGAAAACAGGAGTACCATAGGATTCAGAAAAAAACCTTGTCCTGCTTGGAATCAAATTGATGACCCAGCACTGCAACTAGGTCATCATACTACTATAAATTAAAAAGATTAAAAAACCAGAAGAACAAAAAAAAAGACCAGTTTCAGATTTTCTTTAAAATACTGCTATCATTACCATACTAAAACTGATTTCAAGGTAAACTGCCCCTTTAAGTTAGAAAACAACAAAAAAGTGTACTATTTTAGAAGAAACCGCTGTCTGCAGTCTAAAAATCTGGCAGCTCTATACTTACTGTGTGTTTTTTTGCTCCCCGCATATCACTTAGAAAACTAGGTATCTTTTGCAGGAGCTCTCCAGGGACTGCAATCATCTGAAGCAGCAGTCCCAATGCAACCCCCACCCCCCATACCCCCTGACAGCCTCTTTGCATTGCAGAGAGCAGAGACGGACACTAGTAAAGAATATGCAATAGCAGCCTCTGCAATAGAATAAACAAATTTACCACTGACCTAGATGCAAGTGCAAGACAACCAAGGTGCACAACAATATGTCCCTTGCACTTACCAGCTGGTACAATGGCTTCTGCCATTTGATTTGTAGTTTAAAATCTGCCACAAGTTACAGAGTGCAGTGCATTTGGGTACAAAGCAGATTTTTAATTGCCATATATGTTGAGGACTCCATAGCACGTTGTGCCTGTTATGTGAATAATACACAAGCCAGGAGCATTCAATGGGGTTACCCCCAATAAACATAGGGAGGTACTCTCCAAGGGCTGCTGCCACCTGAGGAGTCCTCATGTGTCCCCCTCTTTTAAATTGGAGTGAATTAGTCATTATCTGCACTTTCCACTATAGTAGAAACAAAATTTGTCTCTTAAGTTACCACCCCTGGTAACCTGGTAACCTTGCCCCATGTGGCAGGAGCGGCCCTGCTCTTTTGGTTATATATTCACCAGCTATTCTTCTGCCCAAAATGGCTCACTCTATAGCGGAAGCAGACCCCACAGTGGTCACAGTGGGGCAGGACAGCTGGGTCTGATTCCTTTAGAGTAAGTGACAGGGAGTGAGTGATGGAATTGGGTGGGCTGGGAGTGTGGCAGTGGCCTGGGAGGGGTGCAGTGCATGTTGGGCCCCGTGCCCTGTAGTTACGCCTCTAACATAAATATTTTTACTTAGGTGTCTCTCTTTCTACAAGGTACATTTAATACAAAATTCAAGCACTCGGCAATAAGTATAATCCTAGCAGCATGCATCAATGTCAAAACAGGGTCAGTTCTACTCATTATGAAAAAACATTTTTTTACTGTGGGCCACATTTTGTCTTTTTTTTTTACTTTTCCAATAAAACATTTAAGAAAATGTAATTATGCTGTTTATCCCGTAAGAAACACTTGAATTTTGTATGTCGGTTAGGACCCAATACTTTAATATTTGTTGCATTATGTAAATTGTTTGCTGAAGGGATAATATAAAAGGATTTGTCATACAGCAGAATCGGTCTAAGAAAATCATTTGATGGTTAATTCAATCCTGAGGCATACGTCATATTTAGCTACGATATCTTGTTAGGCTTCCTGCAATCATAATGATTTACAAAACAGGCATTAACATAATGAAGGAGGTTGCTGTATGGCTGAGCTTTACAATCTGCTTGTCGCCCTAGCCTATGTTGATCAGCTGCGGTGCATCTACACGTCTGTCTCATTTAGCCTGAGTTAAAATGCCCTTTTCTTCCTCCTCACTGAAAGCATTAGGCAAATCTACGACTGCTTGATATAAAACATGGGTCTGAAAAAAAAAATCAGCATGCTGAAGAAACAAAGGTTATAAAGGAGACCATTGTGGAGCCATACTGGGGCCTCATTAGCCAGACTTAACCCTTCACCCCTTAAGAGCCACAATGTGGCACATTTTGACCATTATCCATGGCTGCAATCATGCTTTTTATGAGCAGCCTAAATGTCAGTGGGATTGCGAAGAGGAGCAGGCTTGTGATTGAATAATCCAAGCTATTATAGAACAGCAAAGTCTGAATTGTACAATGGAAAAGATATTCCAATCAGTCTTTCTGGATACATTTCCTCAGGCCAGGATGAAGATGTGCCAATTTTGCAGAACAGGCTGGTTGACATATTAGGGTGGGGAGAATGTTTACTGGCTGAAAGAAAAGGGCACCAGAAGCAAAAGTAACATAATTAGTGTGAAATTCCCCTTGCATTTTGTCAAGTGCAATTTGCCCTTCTAAATTTTTCACACGTAATTTTGTAAACTATACCACATACCACGCCATTTCTTTTCAGGCTAAGTAAATGAGAAGGTGGGATTTAGGGATATAAGACTTTTTATTTTTGTTCAATAAATCTTTAGGTTTGCCTATGGTTTTACTGAGCAGCTGACTAGGAGTAAATACAACCACAACCAACACCCCAAAACATTAATCAGACTTAAATGTGTATTCAGAATTTTTGTGTGGAGGCTAAACATTTATCAAGAATGCTGCATAATCACCAATGTACATTGAGCTTTTTTGTGCTGTGGCTTCACATTGCACACCATCACCATCCCAGTACATTAAAGACAGTTGGTTCAGCACAAACAAGAATAAATTGCAGTTAAAGAAAAGTTGGGGGGTGTTTAGGTCCCCCCCCTCAGACCTGCAGAAATCACACGCCACAATGGGGCCCCGTGGTGCAGGTGGGAAGGACAGGGCTGGCCTGCACCCATCAACTGTGCTCTTTTATCTGCCTCAATGTGCAGAGTGCAGTCAGACTCTAGAAGTGCTCTATTGCGGCCCTTAGTGCTGTTGCACGTCAGCATGGAATTATAGTAAATTAACTTTGTGGCTTTTTTTTGGCACACCCACAACCATACCTGCTGTAGGGGAGCTTATTTTGCATTGGCTAGTAAAGCACTGCGCACATTGTGGCTGTGACTTTGAGTGGGCTTGCTCAGGGGGAGACTGGTCAAAAAGTAGATGTGACCTAAGTAAAAATTTACACAATTTGCACCAGACTTTTAAAGGTGTCCCCAGATTTTACTCTGAAAATCTGTTACCCTTAGCCAAGGTGTCAGTCTGCCCCTCTCACAAATTACCCAAAAGAGGTAAGGGCATGGTGATGGGTTATTTGCTGTGGCTATATCTAGAACTATAACAGGGAGACCATTATGGCAAGGTAGTCATTTAACTGTAACATTGTTCTGAGCTACCAAGGGTCTTATGAAATGCTGAACAAGATGAGGGGCTTGAACCTATAAAGTCTTGAAAACAACTGTCCTAGAGTGCCAGTAAACAAGAGATGGAGGATCAGGAAAGATCTACTAATCTGTTTGTTTCGGAGCTCAGACTGAATCATTGCTCAGTGAAATGGCTTGCAAGTAGATCATCATTAATCATGTCCTTAAAATACCAGCATTTCCAGCAAGCAGACCGAAGGGTTATCGGTACATAACTGATGACATTCTGGGAATGCCTTTAAGTGATAACCCTATCCTAGTACCTATCCTTGCCAAGAGCATTGTAACAATTGCATTGCCATTGTGAACATCTGCCTTGAGACTCTACAGCCTGCAAGGCATATGCTAGAAGATGTCATTTTCTTGTGACTGAATGAAACATCCATTAAGTTCTTCCTTATGCAAGAAATGCAATAACAAGTTTTTTTAAAAATAGAAGGTATTCACAAACCTAATGCTATACTAGGACCTGGGAAGGATGATGAGAAAGGGGTGGTGGGGGGGGGGGAGTTTTGGTGCTGCATGCTGAGCTTTATGCACCCAAAACTTTACTGGGCCCTACATACCTGCCTGCATTAGTGTCTCATTATCTAATAATATCTCATTAACTAAACTAATTTCTGTCAATTCATCATTCTCTCCTGCCCTCCCTGTCTAAAACTCCACTCTCATACAAGTCTAGATTCCACTTACATTCTCTTTAGCTGACAAATGCAGAAGAAATATGAGCCCATTTATTTCCAACATTCACCCACAAATAAGTAGTAGTATTATGTAATGCAAGGCACTAAGTTTGCCCAGGAGCAGTAACCCATAGCAACCAATCAGCAGGCAGAATGTACCGGTCACCTGTTTGAAAGCAAACATCTTATTGGTTGTTTTTGGTTACTACTCTTGGGCAAACTTAGCACATTTTATTACATATGGGGGCTAATATGTTATCTTTCACCTGGGGGCTCTCCAGCTACCAAAATCCCAATGGCAGCTGTTGTAATTCAGAAACAAATGGAGACCTCCAATATGAAGACCACAGAGCTGAATAACGCCAAACTCACTTTTTCGTTCTCTTGTGTAATTTCTCTGTCTGTAAACACAGTGCTTGAATATTTTTGTAAGGGGAAACAGAGCAGGCAGAGGTTAAAAATAGCCAGAAGAGGAAATTACTCTATCTGGGATAAATGGTGCAGCAGCGGCTGAATGTGGATAATGAAAGAGAATGAGGAGAGCAAATGGATTACGGTGCTATTTTTAGCAGCTTGCATTCTAGATTGTAAGTTCTTAAGCGAAGAGAGCTCCCCATCTTCTGGATGTTCTGTATGCCTTGCTATCTTTTATATACAGCCCCTTTATAAATATTCTATAATAGAAATTAACTAACAGTAACAAAAATATTTATTGCTGCAGGTATGCTAAACAAGTGCCCCCACAGCTGTTGTGAGCTGGAACTCCTAGCATCTGGCTGAGGATGCTGGGAGTGGTGGTTTCTAACAGATGAAGCGCTGCATGTGTGACAGCCTAGCATATTGGGTGATGCTCTGAGAATCTTAGCGAGCTGTGATCATGCACGCCATTTCACAATAGGTGATCCGAGAAGTGGGAACTTGAGATTCCTCGCAGCCTTGTAATGTGGAAGTAGCAGACGTGAGCGCCAGGAGGGGGAGGGGAGAGGGGTTTCTCATTACTCGCTATTAATCGCCTTGGGCGCTTGATTATGGGCAGCCAGAGAGCCTCACAACCCTTACACAGCGAAAGACCAGATCAACTGTGTCCATCAACTCTCCATCCTGTGAGGCATCCCCCTCCCCTTTTTTTCTTAGCACATTAACCCGCTTACACATGTCACCCCTCCCCCAACGCAGACATCAGTCTTGTCAATTTCTTGCACGCATCAGTGGCCCCTACAGACTTCCTTTGGACCACCCTGTCAATGATCTGAAATCTCCGCTCTGAGAGAATCGATAGTGTGAGAGCGGATCCTCGCTGCAAATATTTATATGTGCTGCACGTCTGCTGTCTGTTAACCCTTTCACCTTGCTGGCAGGCGTTAAAGTATGAAGTGATTGCTAGATCTCTCTGCCAGGCCCAATGTATAACAATCTGGTTCTGCCTTTTTTATGTTATAGATATCCATTATGTAAAATATAGTGGAGGTATTAACTCACAAATTCCCTTCAAAGGGGACATGCATCTGCCGCTCAGCATGGCTGCAGTTGCAACTTGGAGGACTTTACTGTATATCTCACTAATTTATGCAACTGCTCATTACTGCTGAATTATCAGGGACACCTCTATGTAAACGTGGGATTGAGTATTCTGTGTATATTGCCTATAAATGCAGTGCTGTATTGTAAATGGGTCTATCAGCATTTATTTTTCCCAAAGAAGAGAATCACAAAAGCTATGGCAACATAAAGCATTCACTGCTTTATAATCTATCTTTGTACGTGACATCAATAGATTCACATTAATTAACAGCCTATTGTATGGGATTAAAAGGCACAGTAATGGCATTGTACGTTTGTGGTTGGTAATGTTAGCGCTATTTGCGCTTTGAGCAAGGCCAGCTCAACCCCAGCCTCCGTTATTGTGTCTTCGTTCTCTCATTTATATTCCCTTCTCTCCCTTGTTCCCTTTATTGCCGTCACTCCACGTATTTAACACGTCCTTTTCAACCCACACGGTATTTTTTCTTCCTCCGATCAGCGCATTTCACTTTACGGGGCTTAACCCTTGCCGTCACTGCAATAAATGGAATGCGCCGATGTTAAAGAGCGCCGCTTTGTGTAATGAAACAGACAGAATGCACGATAGCGTAATAGATGTGTGACTGAGGGCAGAGGAACTCTAGTTTTCTCTATGGGCAAAGTAGGGCCTTGCGGCCAGCCAGCAGTCTGTGGTGCTTGAAGCGGCTACATCCACCTCCCTCACTTGACGTAATTATTTAAAAGTGGCTAGATGTGTTGCTCTAATTATTTTAGATGTTGTCCGTGCCTTCAATAATTAATTAATAAGCGGAGAGAAGCACGCTATGGCGATTCTCTCGCTGAGATCTAGATAGGCAAATCCTATAATTCTGCTCAGATCTCTGGAAAGCTGCTGCCTATAAACCGCATGAGACTAGAGCGGATAAGGAATGCATAAATAGCTGAGCCATATGATGCTCGATTGTTAAAGCAAAAAGCATAATTAGCACCTTACGAGCACCCACAGGAGCAGATCTGTCTTCTAAGGGCAAAGCAGTATAACAATATTGAACGTTCGGAGACATGAAAGACGATATGAGGCAGCGTGTTGCAGGTGCTCTCATTAAATGAGGGAGGTTTAACCAGTACAGACCTACGTCTTTCTGTCAAGAGACTCCAAATGTCTCCGAGAACTACCATATGGCCTGCCTGAAGCCTAGGGTGGGGGTGCATTGTGGGTTTAAATATGTTATGCACATCTAATGTTCAGGCTAATATAAATCATTTATGCATACCCAGGTTAAGCGGTTTTTCTTTGCTTATAAACTGCTATTATGTTTAGGCTCAGAAAGGCTTCGGGACAATGGGCAGATAGCAGCCCATATTAAACAGTAACACTGGATAATGTATTTATGTTCCATTGAGTTATCATTCACCCCATACAAGCACACCCATTTGGCACCTGTTTTGATTCTTTTTGTAATTTATCACTTTATTTGCACACACGCAAACCACCAGCCGTTTGTACATCTCTACTGACAATGTTGGCGATTTAAACCTAATCTAGGGTATATCTGTAAGTCATGTAAAAAAAAAAAAAAAAAGCATTTTCCGCCATATATTAAAATCTAACACTAATTAGTTTTCTCTTTTGGTACATTTTCCCTAGGCTCATTAACAGGGACTCTAATTATTTCTAAGGCATAGCTTGACAAGAAGGGCTCGAAGTGAAGTCCAATATCTCCATAATCTGCCGCAGACCTCGATGCGCTCTTCCCTGTCTCATTCGCTTCTGCGATACCCCGACCTTCATGCATCTCACATAACTGTCTTAGAACGCCGCTCGCAAAGGCATAATTAGCAATTCACGAGATTCATTTCAAACGGGCAAGGAGAGGAGAAGGAAATCACCTTTTAGCGAATGAAAGGCGGGCAGAGAGAGGCTATTTAAAACCCATGCTTGATATTCCCCTGAGCACGCAAGCTTTTTGACTCATTGCCAAGAAGCATTTCTCTGCGCTATATTATGTGCCTGGGAGAAAATTACGGCAATAGCAAATATACCAAGCCTACGTTATACACCATATCCCTTAACATATAAGAGCTCGCAGCCTGAACTTTTTTCCCCCAGCCTTTGTTTTGCTAGTGGCAGACAAATCCCTAGCCATTCCTCAGACTGATGTACCTGAATATGCTAACTACACCCAGAAGGTCCTACATAATGACTCACTCGGAATGACTGATAACCTAAGGTTGCTCTCCCTCAAGAGCTGCCTAATTGACTCCCTCTCTTCCATCCTTCCCATTCCAGCAGATTGTTATGATCTGCTTCTGTGCAGAAACAGAGAGGCTGAACCAAGCGGGATATATATAAAAATGCTCATTGTGTATGCTGGAACAGCTATCAGCGTGCTTCGCGAAATGGCTATGCCTGCGCAGCAAGTCTGAAAGAAATAGTGGTAGCGTGTATGTAGCACAGGGCTGTCTGTGAGACCACTGTAGCGATGCACTCCGGGTTATTCCAGCAGCATAGTAATTAGTACATAAAAGATCCGAATTTAAACATGCCGTGCTAGCATGTTAATACTGCAAGTGCACTTGTACCTCAGGAATCATCGGGGCTCGCTGTGACCACTGATTAGTTTTATAGGCGGAGGCTATTAACATCACATTAATGAGAGGTGAAGACTTACAAGGGGTCGTCTATCACAGGGTCCATTTTCTTTATTGGGAAAAGTCAGTAAAGAGACTGTTTGGAAATTACGATCAGCTCTCACGAGTGTTGTATTATATTAGCTGTTGTACCTGCATCACTTTGGATGCGCTGAAGGGACAGAGCAAACATACCGGGGCCCAAAAGAGCAGCAGGTAACGGTATGAAGAGACCTCCTACTGATTTACCTCTTGATTATGCAGGCAGCATAGTACAACAAATATGTCAACTTTTTGTTGGGAGTCTCCCTAATTTAAACCCCTCTCACCCAGTCTCCATCACAAATTTGCTCTGACAACCTACACACTGAAATGCATAGAATTGGCACCCAAAGTCCTCCAATATCATCCAAAGCTGACAACCAAGGTGCATGGCATGGGATCAAGGACAGGGTTGAACTGAGTTGGCCAGGGGTGTGACAGGCATGGACAAGATGCCTCAGGTTCATTTTGAATCCATACTGGCTTTTCTTTGGGAAAGATGGGCCTTAGTCACTTTATATCATACTTCAGTAGTTCATTTGGTTCATCATTAGGTGATGCCCAACCAATGACCTGTCAAGTGATGCCACAGGCTGAACAGTTTTATAAGTTATATAACTGGGCCTTTAAATTCCTTTAAGCCTTAGGCCCTTGCACTAGTAATGAAAGCCTAGGGGGATGCAGGTTCTAAGCATAATGTATGCAAAGGCTGGAGCAGAAGAGGCTCTTATGTAGAGGCTGGAGCACTGTCTGGAAAGGCCAAGCTTCTAACATTTATAATATTCAGTTTAGATAAATACATGAGTAGTTCCAGTGGGAGAGGGTATTACATTTAGTCCTACAAGACTCTTCACTCAACTGTCTACACTCACTGGATGTCACCACCAGAGCATGAGAGGCAGGATCTGCCAACGCCACATTTATGGGATGTGTTGTGTACTTGGGATACTCACTTGGCCTCCTGATGATGAAAGCTATACCAAAGAACACAGGAGCAGCAGTAATGTCTATTGAGCCTTATAGTATTATGGAAACATAAGCATGTCTGAACTGAGATTTAAAGTTGTCCCTTGCTATTCAAGTACACAAAGTCCCCACACAGACCCACTTTAAAGCACCAGTCCATCAGGGTCAGATTTATGTTTGGAGGGGCTGTACATAACAGAGATTATAATGTCATCATTTATTGTGGAGGCTAAACCTTCCTATATCTTTATTATTCTCCTGCTATGACAGATTACATTTGCCAGCAGTAAACAGTTTTGGTGTCTGACTGGTGAAAGCAGCAGTCGTTCTCCATGCCTCCACATGCTGCAATGCTATTATTCAATTATTAATATATAGTGGCTAGTACCAAGGCAAGAAACTGAGCCCAAGGACAGGATGGGTGGCCAGGGAAGTGTTACCTATTAGGACTGAAGAGGATTTAGAGCTACCAAATGCTTTGCGTTATGCACAGACATTAATTTTCAATTTAGCTGAAAGCAAAACATGGGGTATCCGTTTCCATGGCGGAATTAATGCACGAAGCGTTGACCTATATCGCGCCTGTGGCTGTTATATATTCTTTCAGCAGGTGTTTAAGACCGTAACCCTGGGCTCCTGTTTAGCCCTACCTAAACACTCCGGTTACAATTCCCCGTCTCGCTAGAATCAGATTAGACACTGGGGACTCGCGTCCCAGCCCCACACGCACACTCAATCCCATCGCAACTCGGCGGTACTGAGCCGGATAAGCTCCGACTCCAGCATTTGAGCGGCGGCCTCATGCAGGCCACAGTCTTTATGACAAAGCGATAAAACCTGCCCGTCTGCTGCTCCGAAGTCACGAACTTGCTAAATATTTATATCCGGGATCTGAATGAGGAATGATCAGGGGAATGGCCATGGCTTCTACCTCTACTCTCCTGTTTATTACTGTCTACTTTAGGGTTCCCTATTTGCTTCCGTTCCCTCATTTATTTCCTGCTCAGTCGTTTCTTCCAGAGAAGCGCAACAACAGTTCCATTATCACCTCGCTGACAACCCCAGCCAGAGAAGCGTGTGTCTGGCACATTCCGCGCGTTGCTGCCCTCTATCGGCCCTTTGTAAAAATGCTTAACCCTATATGTACGCAATCAGACTTTGCTAACATCTAATGTGCGTACAAAGCGTGAGGATGCACTAAAGGGCACAATCTGGCTATCGTTGTCGCAATTTAGGGACAAATTATTATAAAAGACTGAAAACACCATACAGAATTCCACAAAACGTTTTCTGAGGGTAAATATACTTCACTTATTTTGCACTAAAAATGTTTTGTTTCCTTTTTAAAGGGGCAGTATACTACATTGTTCAACATGATTTCAGTGAGTAGGACTTGTGCTGAACTTACGTTTTGACTTTTGTTTTAATTATCAGCTGTTAATGGATGCTTCATATCTGGTTCTTGCAAAGCAGATTTATTACCAAACGCCCTGCATTAAAGACTTCTGTTTTTCTGTAAACCATGGCAGTGACTTCTGTTTATCTGTAAACCATGACAGAAGGCCCAGTTGGGATGCAAAAAAGGCCCTGGAATTTCAGGCAGGCAGGATTTGTGGCAAAGCCCCAAACTGGGGTCCGGTGCTGATTTCAAGCACACAAAGGCCCAAACAGCCAGCTCTAAATACTTGCTGTCTAAGGTAATGTCCCACGGGGAGATTAGTTGCCTGCGATAAAATCTCTGCTACTGCGGGCGACTAATCTCCCCGAAATGCCTTTTCTAACTGCAAAAAAGGGCATTGCCGGTGGAAAGGCCTACACATTGCTTCAGTTTTCCGAAGTTGCACAAAGTTGCCTGCAGGAGAAAATTTCATGCAACTTCGGAAAACCGAAGTGATGCATGAGTCTTTTCACTGATGATTCCCTTTATTGCCGGCGGAAAGGCTTGTCAGGGAGATTAGTTGCCTGTGGTAGCAGAGATTTATCAGGGGCAACTAATCTCCCCATGGGACATTACCCTTAGGTAATTACCCTTACAGGTTAGAGCTTCCATCAGGCCCAGGTCCAGTGAACTTTGGCTCTAAAGTGGGCCCCAGCTGTGCTGCACTTATATTAGCTGGGTCCCCCTCCTGTCAACACCTAAAGCTAGTAGCTTTCACTTTACCAAAGCTAGCTGCAGCCCCATTCCCAGTCCGTCCCCAGCACTGTTTGGCCCAGCCCACCCCCAACCCAATTGGCTCAGCCCACCCCGAACCCGATTGGCCCAGCACACTCCCAACCCGATTGACCCAGCCAAGTTCTAACCTGATTGGTCCAGCCAGCCCAGATTGGCCAGCCTGCCCCCAGCCTAGATTGGCCAAGCCTACCCTCCAGGGCCGGAACTAGGGGTAGGTAGAAGAGGCACCAGCCTAGGGTGCAATGGTGGGGTGGCACAAGGCAGGTACCTCTACATTCACCTACCACTGGTTACGGATCCTTTCCCCCGACGGTCGCTGGAACCTCACCACCCTATGTGTGCATGCTTCGGTGTGCACAGGTTAGTGGGGGGTGTTGTCTAGGACGCCTGGCCGGCTTTGCCCGGCACTGCTACCTGCAACCCGGATTGGCCCAGCCTACCCCCATAGAGAAAAGGATGGAGAAAACAAGAATTTTGCACTTGCACATTTTTTCTTTATCTGAGCCCTAGGTTGTTTGTGAACATAGCAAGGCAGCAGTGGTGCAGCAGTATAAGTGTACATTTTTTATAATCTGAGTTTCTTGTGTTAGGGATATTGCCTGACGTGATTTGTTGCCCATGGAAAATTTGCGCTACGTGCTCAGTAAGTTGAACTCTGATATGATCTGGGACCTCTCACCCATTCTTTATGTTCCTCAGTGTATATCTGGTGATAAGTGATGGGCGAAATAATTCCAGCGTGACAATTTTGTTTAAAGCACAACATTTTTGTGATTTTTTCGCCGAATTCTCCGGCAAAACGAAATGGGACAGATTCGCTCATCACTACTGGTGATGCATATGGCCACTGTGATTATGACACTAAATGGCAAACATTTATGGAAATATTAGGTCCATAAAGCATCACACACCACTAGGGCCTAGGCCACACAGTCATATTAGTTTCTCTCACAGATGCCAGGCCACAAACAAGTTTGTTTCTGTTTTGGTGGCACAATAGATGCTGCACAGAAATGAACTAAAAACTATTTCTCGTCAACTACAAGCAAAGGCTACTAATCCTCCTGTGTGACAGAAGTATACAATGAGGAGGTTAATTTAGTGCAGGCTTGGACCCCCAGGCACATGCCAACCATTATTTATTAAAGCAGCTGTGTGATCATTTGAATATGCTGAGTAAGTGATAAAGGGGGGTCTCTATTTTCCCGTGTTAATCTGCTGAGCGAGTCACACCTCTGTTTGTGATTAAAATGCTGGCAACTGGACTTGCATTTGCAAACATTATGCTAGTTTTTAGCCAGACAAGTATTTCAGTGGATGTGGGCTGGAGCACCACAAGACGTACAATATTGTGCCTGTTTGTACAGCGAGATAAATACGCAGTTTAAAATCCACTTCCCCTTTAAGGACCCATTTTTGTGCAGCTTTATCAGTGGTGTTTACCAGGGAAAGGCAATAGGCTGCATTTTGTGATGTGTAGTGTACATATGCTGGCACAGTCTATTATTTTTTTAAATAAGTTTGAAGCTTGTTTTTATTTCAGAGGCTACGGATGTCATGCTGTGTCAGCTGTTAAGATTCCCAGCTTGCAGACCCTCTTTTAGCACATGAATGATTCTTTGAAATGCTGGCATAGATGAATACTGCAGGAACCATTTGATTAACTAACCTGTTGAAAAGCAGCATATGTAATTATATATATCAGATTTTGCAAATGTTGCGTAACTATCTCTACACAATCATTTGTGTGGTTATCAGGGCCGGTCTTACCAACTGCGGGGCCCAATTGGAACCATTTTTGCAGGGCCCCTTAGTACATTGTGAATTATGCTTAGTACAGGGGGAATCACTATGCTGCCATATTTTTATAGTTTTTCAGGCTGTTCCTGCTGAATTGTGCTTAATACAAGCACACCTCCCAACATTTAAAAAATGCACGCGGCAAAACAATTTTTTGCCGTGCCCATTGAAAGAATGCAATTTGCCCTGCAGTGTACTTACATTCCCTGACTCACCCAACACTATCAGAACAGAGCAGCACTGACCAGCTTTCATGTAGCCATCATACGGAGCAAAGTTAGGGGACTGTTCCTGCTGAATTGTGCTTAGTACAGGGTAATCCCTATGCTGCCATAGTTTTATGGTATCTCTCTGTACAGGCTATGAGCAAAGTTAGCAAACAAATTTTTCTGGGCCCTGCCCCCAATGGCCCCTCCCCAGTGACCTCTCCCATCAGTACAAAGGACACAGACATTGGTAGCCAGGCCCCCCCCTAAAACATAGGTAGCCAGGGCCACACCCCTAAAACATTGGTAGCCAGCCCAGGGCCCCCTAAAACATTGCTGGTGCTCCCCCAGTGTCCTCATATTATGGCCCGCTCCCTCACTCCCCCCTACATCCTCCAGCCCCCCAGCATCCTCCAACTTTCCCCCTAGCGTCCTCCAGCTCCCCCAACTCTCCCCCCAGCATCCTCCAGCTCCCTCAACTCTCCCCACAGCATCCTCCAGCTCCCCCAATTCTCCCCCAGCATCCTCCTGCTCCCCCAACTCTCCCCCAGGCGTCCTCCAGCTCTCCCCCAACTCTCCCCTCAGGTGTCCTCCAGCTCCCCCAACTCTCCCCCCAGGCGTCCTCCAGCTCCCCCAACTCTCCCACCAGCATCCTCCAACTCTCCCCCAGGTGTCCTCCAGCTCCCCCAACTCTCCCCCAGGAGTCCTCCAGCTCCCCCAACTCTCCCCCCCAGCATCCTCCAGCTCCCTCAACTCTCCCCCAAGCATCCTCCAACTCTCCCCCAGGTGTCCTCCAGCTCCCCCAACTCTCCCCCCCAGCATCCTCCAGCTCCCTCAACTCTCCCCCAGGCCTGCTCCAGCTCCCCCCAAAGTGTCCTCCCCAGCATTCACCTGCTTCTTCCTCCAGTTCCCCGCTGCTTCCACTGCTTGCATCCTCCGGCTCGCGTCCTCACTTTTAAAGGTTGCGCCCCATGCGTACTGACGTCACATGTATGCACGGGGCGCGACCAATCAAATTACCTGCTGACCACCAATGAAAGGGCCCATCATTTTTAAAGGGGGCCCGGGCAAAAAATTGTATCATGGCCAGGCCCCCTTTAAGAGAAGTGTATCACGGCGGGTCCCCCATTGGCGCAGGGCCCAATCGGCCTAGGACCGGCCCTGTCGGTTATTTTCCACACCTATCGTGGTTGACGGACTACATTTTATCCAGTGACCATGACACAGAACCTAGCGTGACTTAGGGATCTGTTCTGTACTCTGCCTGAACATTTTCCAGCATATTATAAGTTCAAATATTTTCGTAATCATAAAAGCATGTGGGATTTATTCTGTTTACTTCATTTCTGGGAAAACTGTGGTCTACTACATGTAAATACAATGGAAAATTGAATTGCACATATATAAATAGTAAGTGCCGCAAGTCACTCAGCAACCACTAGTAGCACGCAAAAATGCAGCAGTTGGATTTTTGGGCAGTAATAGGCGACATGATTCACTTTCCATTCAACTACATAGGAAGCATTCTGGGGACACTAGCATTTAAATTCCAGTCATATGCATGTGCCTGGCCCCTGTAATTAAGTAGAAGTATATAAGGCCACAGGAAGATGAGTAGCTGCTACTTGTAGCTTGCTAGAAATAGGTTGCATTGTTTCCCATGAAGATATAATGGCTTCTTGCTAGTAGAGTACCGCAGGGGTCTAACCTTGGTCCTTTGCTTTTTATCTTGTTTATTAATGACCTGGCGGTGAGCATTAAAAGTATTGTGTCTGTTTTTGCTGAAGCTTCTACATTGTGCAAAACTATAAGTTTCATGCAGTATGCTGCTACTTTGCAGAGCGATCAGAAAACTGGGCAGCAAACTAGGAAATGATGTTTAATGTTGATAAGTGCAAGGCTATGCACTTTGGCAGAAATAATATAAATGCAAGTTATACACTAAATAGTAGTGCGTTGGCGGTATCCTTAATTAAGAAGGATCTGGAATTTTTTGTGAATAACAACCTATGTAACTCTAGGCATTGTCATTCAGTGTCTACTAAAGCAAATAAATGATTGTCTTGTATAAAAAAGGGCATTGACTCAAGGGATGAAAACATAATTTTCCCTTTTATAGGTCTCTGGTAAGGCCTCGCCTTTTGCAGTGCAGTTTAGGACTTCGGTCCTTAAAGGACAAGTCAAACCAGAATATATTTTTTTGCCTAATAAAAGAAAACAAAATTCTAAGCAACTTTGCCCTATGGTGTGATATCCCTACCTCTTCACATTTATTCCTTTGTTACTGGGCAGAAGCCTTTGTAAGACATTATACCTTATACTATATTGGCCCATATGGTTGTCCACACCCCTTACAGCCTCATATAGTGTCTAGCAAGGAGCTGTGGCCTCCTCTTTGGCTGCCTGTCTGCTATCCAACAACAGCTCCACTGAGCCTGGGCGCAGCAACAGGCCCCAGTACAGCCATTATCACCCCAGATAACAATAAGTAGGGGACAGGGCCCCGTGAATGAGGCTTAGACAGAATAGCAGTTCTTATCATAGCACCCTCTAGGAGGAGTAAGAGTAGATAGACCTACTGTAGGTAGTAAGGGCAGCTCAGCACCAACTAGAAGACAGCTGGAAGTATTTCTTCCACTAGGCAATGTTGCCTTAGTTTAGGGCCACAGACTAGTGACAGGATACAGGTTAGTATAAACCCTGTTCTTTGCCCAGCCGTAGGACCCACAAGAGTTAAAGGTTATCAACCTGGGGATTGGAATAACTATCCAGACTGCCTTCCAAAGTGGTGCCAAGCTGACAGATGCTTTACCCTGCCCATACTCCAAACGAGGTGGGATGAACCGGTGGTACCATCCTTTGCTATCCTCAGTGGGTTTGGGGTTGGGTTTGACCTGTTCTTTAAGAAGGATGTAGACTAGAAAAACAGACCTTTCAACTGAAGCAGTGAAGGTGGTTCTTCACAGTGAGGGCAGTCAGGTTGTGGAATACCCTGCCGGGTGATGTTGTGTTCAAATTCTATTAATGCCATAAAAGAGTGGCTTGAATGATTTCTTGAATAAGCATAATATCCAAAAAGAAACAACAGCATTCTCCAGAGCTAAACTAAAGGAAGTGATGTGTGTGAAGAGAGGGCCTCAGCCTAAGGCTCAGACAAACTATTCATTATTTGTCTGTGTCATTTACAGTTATGATTAAACCCCATCATATTTCTTTTCATGGTTCATGTCAAAACAACATAATATCAACAAGGCATGAAGGCTGAGACTTGGCCCAAGGGCAAGCTGTACACAAGTATCCCAAGAACATACTGCTGTGCACTTGAGTAGAGAGTTAGTGCATGAGTACAAAGAGGTTAATCTCTCTCTGATATTGCTTTACAATTTCAGATAAACAATGTACAGCAAACACTCCAAAAAGGTTTAATAAGGGTCTTCTCTATGCTGTCTTAATGTCAGTTTCCCCTCCCCATTCCGATCTGAGGCGCAGCTGACCAGCTGTAGCCTACACTGTCAAGAGGCTGATAACAAACCCTGCTTCTCTCTTCATTCACGTCTCTGCCTCACCATTTAGAAGCTATTGTGACTCAGGGCCATATATAACATACATTAGCATGCACAGACCACTGGCAGGGAGTACAGCTTGTGAAAAATAGAAGAGCCACGTCTTTTGTCATGCATTAAAATAAATCTACTGATCTACTAATAACAACAAGGCCACTTTAGAACACAGAATATTAGTAATCTGTCAAGAGGCACATTTTAGACGTTTGCTCTGGGCCAGGTTTATGCTGCCCCCATATTCAGAAATGTTCTTGTTAAAAGTACAGATTTGTTATTTGTTAGGGCAGATGGGGAGATTAGTCGCCCCACGACAAATCTCCCTGTAATGCCATTCCACCGGCAAGAATGTAAATCACCGGTGGGATGGCATACGCATTGCTACCATTTTCCGAAGTTTCCTGAGAGGAAACTTCTGCCAACTTCGGCAAATCGTAGCAATGTGTATGCAATTCCACAGGCGATTTACATTCTTGCCGGTGGGATGGCATTGCGGAGAGATTGGTTGCCCACGACTTACCTCCCTGTCTGACACTACCCTTAGATGATATCTGTGTAATACATTATCAGCAATAGCTCTAAAGAAGTGTTTTACAATAACGTTATAACAAAAAGGTGTCTTACAATAAATTAACACCCAATATTTACAGAATAAAACAATAGATTGTTGTTAAATTTCCTTTACTATTAACACAAGGAATGTCTGAGGCTCAAGTTTCATAATTCCACTGACAAAAGCTATTGGAAATTGCTGGGAGTGGTAAGTTGATAACAGCTGGAGTGTAAATGTTGGGCATACCTTAATATTTTTATAGGCTGGGGAAATCTGCATTGATGCATTTACTAATGGTAACCAATAAGCATCAAGTTTTGATGGGCTTAGGTAAGTGCTGTCCACATTTTCTGTTGAACAGCATTTTTTCTGGCCTACTTGGTAGAGGGCCAATAATGGAAGCCAGTGTTGACCACTCCCTGTTTTAAACCACACCCATGTCTTTGCAAGACCTTTTAAGACCATATGCACATTAATGGTGGCTGCACACCAAAAAACCAAATGGTTGGTGCTCACTGCAGGGATATCACCCATCACATATACGTCAAAGAACATTATTAAGTAATGTGAAGATCCATATGCCTCCTCCTCCCCTGGGGATAGCACAGCAACCCCCAGTACATTATGAAACACCTTGGGCACCCCCTAATAACTATTTACAAATTGTAAGAAACTGCAGCATAGGGCAAGCAAAGTATGGTGCACAGGCAGCATAGGGCAGGCAAATATATTTGTTACGAGTGCTGGTAGACCGGCGCGTGTGCATCCAGGCGCACACATGCGCAATAGGGCTTTGCCGTAACGGACGCGGTGACTTCACTTTGGCACCAAATTAAAAGTTAAAAAGCACTACTTTGTGTATTTTCATTGCCCAAGCTGGTTCTAAGTTTCTAGATCATAGCTAAAGCCTTGTTTTCATTTGCTCTATTAATTTGTGACTCTTTGGTTGTTGAAGCTGAATCTTCGCTGCCTGCCTTTGACCATTGCTTGACTTTAACTTTGCCTCTGCCTGATCCCTTTTGTACCGCTCTTTCATAACACCCTTAGCAGTGATTAGAATCCCTGTCTTCCCTGCAGCAGAAAGTCCAGGGCCCCAAATAGGGGTTGCCAGGGCTCTTCTATTTCACCTAAAAGATTGGTACCATCAGTCTATGGGCTTCCTCATAAAACAGACCGTAACAGATTAGCTTGAGCCTTTATCTCAACATTCCGCAAGATTTTTTATACTCCTTTTCTGAAGATCAATGCTTCTGTTTGTCTCATGAAGATTTCTCATTTCCTTGTCTGCTGCAGAATACGCCATAGATTTTCTTACTCTGGCTGCTGAGGTCACCTGGAACAATGATGCTGTGGTCTAAATGATAATATTCTGTTCACTCAGACTGATGAGCCCATGCAGCTAGGGGCCCCTTGTATATCCCCAGATGAGAGAATTCGCAGGAGGGCTTACGATCTCTGCTTATACTGTGGGCACAGCAGTCACCTTATCAAATTTTGTCCCGTGAGACCTAAACATCAGAGAAGCGCTCCCTCCTAGGTTCAAGTAGCGAGTCTCCCCAAGGCGTAATAATTTCACTCCCACTCACTCAAGAATTTTTGTTCTAGCTTTCTTATTCTACTCCTCCAAGTTCTTTCCCTGTTAAGCACTTTTAAAATTCCGGGGCAGCAGGGAATTTCATTTATGCTTCCTTTGTTGTGATGTGTGGTTTTCCCTCTACCTCACTCAACGTTCCACTTTCTGCTCAAGCTATACATGGTAGACCTGTCTCTCCTGGGCTTTTAACCTCTGCTCCTGGGCCGCTGATGCTGCAAATTGGATGGTTACACTCAGAAGAGATTTCCTTCCTGATTATAAAGTGTCCTGCCACTCCGGTCATTCTTGGTCTCCCCTGGCTGAGGCAACATAATCCAACAATTGATTGGGTCACCGGTCAACTCACTGCCTGGAGCTCCTTTTGTCACTCTACTTATATGCCAACTCCAATTAAGCCTGCCTCTCTCATCAGTTACACAGGATCCTTCTCTCCTACCCACATGTTATGTTGAATTCTTAATGTTTTTGAAAAGAAAAATGCAGAGACTCATCCTCTCCATAGGCCTTATGATTGTCCAATCGATTTTATTCCAGGTACCATTTCCTCATAGGGGTAGAACTTATTGTTTGTCCATCCCAGAGACCCAAGCCATAAAAGAATACATTCAGGAGAATCTTTCGAGAGGCACTTCTCCAGCGGGTGCCAGTTTCTTCTTCATCCAAAAGATAGATGGTGGCCCTGTATTGACTATTGGGAGCTAAAAAAGATTACGAAATTAAGAATTGTTACCCTATACCCCTGATTCTGGAGCTTTTTGACAGATTATAAGAAGCCAAGATTTTTTCTAAGTTAGATCTTTGGGGTGCATACAATTTAATCTGCGTCCTTCAGGGTGACGAGTAGAAGACTGCATTTAATACTGGTGACTGCCACTATGAATATCTTGTTATTCCCTTCGGCCTGTGCAATGCTCCTGTACTCTTCCAAGATTTCAGAAATTATATTTTCCGTGACATGTTACAGTCCTGTTTAGCAGTGCACCATGACAAAATTTTAATATTTTCTTCCTCCCTACTGGAACATGTCATTTAAGTTGAGATTGTTATAAAGCATCTTAGAGAGAATAATCTTTATGCAAAACTGGAGAAATGTGAATTCCACAAGTCTAAGATTCCTTTTTTGGGGTATATCATGTCTTCTTCCAGGCTGGCTCCTACCACAGCTCTGACACGTATAGGCTGTAAATCTTCTTGGTCTCCTGAGGCCCAAAAGGATTTTGAAACATTGAAGGCTGCTTCCACTCCAGTTTTAATTCATCCAGATACTTCTTCTCGTTCATTCATCCTCAAAGTTGTTGCTTCTGACTCTGGGGTATGGGTTATTCTATCGAACTCTTGAACCCCTCCTGTAAACTATCCCATGCTGAAATAAATTATGATGTGGGTAACTGGAAGTTACTAACCGTGACGTTAGCCTTGGAATAATGGTGCCATCTGTTAGAGGGATCTGTGGAGCCAGTTACTATTCTCACAGATAATAAGAATTTGGAATATATTTCTAGCTAGATGGCTATTATTCTTTCCAGATTTAATTTCATTGTTTCCTATAGACCTGACTCTTAAGAATACCAGCAGATGCTCTATCCAGATCCATGGCTACAAAAAAGACTTCCATGGTCCCTCCCTGCCCTATTATTTCCCCTGAGCGATTGGTGGCTACAGTTTCCCTATTCAAGCCAGCTTCTGAAGTTCCATCAGAATGTCCTTCTGGTAAGACTTTTGTACCTCAGGATTATGTGCCTCAAGTTTTTTCATGGGGTCATTCTTCTTTGACTGCTGGCCATCCAGAGGTTAATATCTCTTAACTCTTTCTAGATTCTTTTGGTGATCTTTCTTGGTCTCTCATCCAAGATGTTACTCAATTTGTTGTTGTATATTCTGTCTGTGCCCAACAGAAAGTTCCACATTCTCTTGCCTGTGATCTTCTCAATCCTTTATCTGTTCCGAATCAGCTGTGGTCTGAATTTCCATTAACTTTATTATAGATTTACCCAAATCCGCAGAGTTTACTACAATTCTGTTGTTAGTGGATCGCTTTTCTAAGATGGCCCATTTCATTTCTTTGAAGAGGCTCCTGTATGCTGTGCTTCTGGCAATTATCTTTATTAAAGAGATTTTCCAGCTCCATGGTTTTCCCTCTGACCAGGGGGTCCAATTTGTCTCCTGTTTCTGGTGGGCCTTCTGTAAGTTATTGGGGATTGGTCTGAACTTCTCTTTGGCTTATCATCCAAAAAGTAATGGCCAAACTGAGAGACAATCAAGCCCTGGAGCAGCAGTTTCTTCACTGTTTTATGTCCCAGAACCATGACAACTGGTCAGAACTACTTCCTTGGGAGGGGGAATTTAACCTCAGGCACTGGGCTCTTCGCAATTTTTCTGTCTACAGCCAGAACCCTCTCATCCTACCTTCTTATGTACTTAAAGCTGATGTTCCTGATGCTGAAGTCTCTGTCTATTTGGTCCAGAGCTCACCAAGCTCATATAAAAGCTTCTGACCATTAGAAGAGCATAGCCAATAAACATCGCAGGCAGGCTCCTTCATTTATTCCTCTATTCAATACCTTATTTATTGGAAGGGGTTTGGGTCAGAGGAGAGGTGTTCCAGCTAAAGATACCCATGTCCCTCGTTTTGTAAAATTGTTTTACAAAAAGTTTCCCAGGAAACCTTGGGAGCTCTCAGTTGGTGTTTCTGAGAGGGGGTACTGTTATGAGTGCTCTTACCTCTAAACGCACCAGTCCATGGGCTCATCCTCTTCTGCATGCGCCGGTGCGTGTTCTGGTGCAGTGCGTATCCAGATGCGTAATAGGGCTTTGGAGCTGCACTGTGACATCAGCAGACACACCGACGTCACTTTGGTGCCAAATTCAATGTTAAAATGCACTACTTTGTGTATTTTCATTGCCCAAGATGAGTTTCTAACTTTTTAGATCGTAGCTGAAGCCTTGTTTTTGTTTGCTTTACTGGCTGTTGGCCCCCTGTTTTTTTACACTGAATCTCCACTGTCTGCCTTTGACCATTGCCTGACATTGCCTCTGCCTGATCCCTTTTGTACCGTGCTTTTATCAACCTTGGTAGTGTTTAGAATCCCTGCCTTCCCTGCAGCAGAAGTCTGGGGCCTAGAAAGAAAGGAGGGGGAGAGGTAGACAAGAGGAGAAATTCCCTTCTGGTCTTTTAGGAGGTCATTTGTTTATAATAGTCTGACTCTTGGAAAGAAAGCCAACGGAAACATACTGTACTATGGGCCCGATTCATAAAATGGGGGGGGCATTTAAGAATATTTAGCCAAATACTTAGGGGTCCGTTTGCTAAAGTGGCTTAAATTAAGTGGGAGATTTTAGACACAGAATAAATGGCAAATATTTTATGGGCACTTTATTAAACGGGAACAAATATAATATTGCAATTATTCTGGCAACAAAACATTTTGGCAGTTATCACACTCGCCAGAAAATACGCTACGTACTAATTAACGCAAGTTTTACTATTCAGCAAAATGGGCTAAAGACAAAATTTTGCCAGAATATTTGCAAAAATTTAACCCATATAGCATATTAATGCTGTTAATGATAAATGTAAGAGTGTAGGAGAAACTACATGAAAGTATAGAATACCATATCAAGGAAGGAAAAATAATTAGACATTACTCAGTTCAAAAGTAGAAAAATAAAAAATTTTAATTTAACAAATAAAGGGGAAAAAATAGGGAAAATAAAACTTAGGGCTTGCTGCCCTTGAGTTCTCTAATGTCCCTCTTTAGTTGATCCACTTCCCCCCGGAGCTGGGCCAGCTCGGCCTTGATGTTGGCCAGGTCCTCCTGCACTGATGGTCCCTCGTGCGCAGGAGAACCTGGCGCCCAGCGCTTGGCCTGGGGGGAGAACTCAAGGGCCTGGGGGGAAACTGGGGGAGGAATCAAGGGGGGGGTGTCTGGGGCCTCGGGGGCATATTCGGCCTCGGGGGCCTCTTCAGCCTCTTGGGCCGATGGTCAGGGCCTCTTGGGCCAGAGGTCGGGCCTCGGGGGCCGGTGGTCGGGCCTCGGGGGCCGGTGGAGCCTGGTGGGCCACAGGAGCCTGGAGGGCCTGGGGTTGTGCCTGGGGAGGAGGCGCCAGCTGAAGTTCTGTGAGATAGTATTGCAAGATGTTATTTTGTGTAATATATTATACATATATATATATACATTCATACACCATCATAAATAACGGGGCCCCTCACAACAACATTTTTTGGGCCCCCCTCCTCCCACGCCCCCAATGGCCCCTCCCCCTGTGAACCCTCACATCAATACAAAGGACACACAGACATTGTTAGCCAGGACCCCTAAAACATTCGTGGCCCTTCCCCAAATGACTCACACTATGGGCCGCTCCCTGCTGCTTCCCCCTGCTTTAAACTTATTTATGCATATGTATTTGAAAATAGATGTGTATATATATATATGTCTTCCTGGTGCCAGGGTTCGGCATGTGGTTGATCGGGTTGACACATTATTGGGAGGGGCTGGGCATGACCCGGCTGTCTTGGTACATATCGGTACTAACGACAAAATGAACGGTAGGTGGGGGACTTTAAAGAGTGAGTTCAGGGATCTAGGCTCTAAGATTAGGCAAAGGTCCTCCAATGTCATTTTTTCGGAAATTTTGCCGGTGCCACGTGCAAGTTTAGGGAGACAGCGGGAGCTTAGGGAGCTAAATGCGTGGCTAAAGTCTTGGTGTAGGAAGGAAGGGTTTGGGTTCCTAGAGCACTGGGCTGACTTTTCCTTGGGGTACAATCTAAACAGCCCTGACGGATTGCACCTCAATGGAAGGGGGTCTGCTGTGCTAGGGGAGAGAATGGTTAAGAGGTTGGAGGAGTGTTTAAACTAGACAAGGGGGGGGTGGGTGAGCTAGAATTCCATGGGAAAATTAGTGTAGACGGGGTAGGGGGACTAGCAAAGGGTTGTGGGGGAGGAGTGAGGGGGGCATATAGTTTATCAGATAAGGAGCTTCCGTTACAAGGAAAGCAGTCTCATAATTGCCTTAGCTCTAGTTCTCCCTTAGCTAATGTAAACATCAGAGGGAGAAGTAAAAATCTCCGCTGCATGCTGGCTAATGCGCGTAGCTTGTCGGGTAAATTAGGGGAGCTGCAAGCTATTGCATGTATTGAAAATTATGATTTAATAGGTATCACTGAGACCTGGTGGGATGATAAATGCGACTGGGCTGCGAATTTAAATGGTTATACACTTTTTAGGAGGGACAGAGAGATTAAAAAGGGTGGAGGGGTTTGTCTTTACGTAAAGTCAGACTTAAAGCCATGTAATAAAGACATTACCAATGAAAACGTCGAATCTCTTTGGGTAGAAATTTTTGTAGGGCTGAAGGTCACAAAGAAAATGATCATTGGTGTATGCTATAAACCACCCCGTATAGATGAGGGGGATGAGGCCCAGCTATTGTTGCAAATGGAGGAGGCTTCAAAACTAGGTCAAGTTGTTGTTATGGGGGACTTTAATTATCCGGACATTGACTGGAGTAATGGGGTGGCTAAGTCAGAAAAAGCTAGTAGGTTTGTAAATATGCTAAATGACAACTTTTTATTTCAGGCAGTTCAAGAACCCACTAGGAATGACGCTATTTTGGACCTGGTAATATCTAATAATAATGAACTCATCTCTAACATTTGTGTGGGTGAGCATTTGGGGAACAGTGATCACAACATGGTCTCCTTTGAGATAATGCTGCAGAGACAGCTCTATAAGGGAGTAACTAATACGCTCAATTTTAGACGTGCAGACTTTGCCAGTATAAGGGCATCTCTGCAATGTGTCAACTGGGAAAGGCTTTTCATGGGGTTAGACACAGAAGGAAAATGGAACATCTTTAAAACATTGCTTTGTAGGTATACACAACAGTATATCCCCCTTGTAAGCAAGGAGAGGCATCGCAAAGCAAAACCTTTATGGCTGAATAAAAGTGTTAGGGTCGAGGTTGGTAAGAAAAAACGTGCTTTTAGGGCATTCAAGTTAGCTGGGACAGCAGAAACTTTCATCAGGTACAAGGAAGCAAATAAAGCATGCAAAAAAGCTATCAAGCAAGCTAAAATAGAAATGGAAAGGGATATTGCAGCTAGGAGTAAAAAGAATCCTAAATTATTTTTTAATTATGTGAACAGTAAAAAAATGAAGCAAGAAGGGGTGGGAACTTTATTATCACGGGGGGGTAAGTTGGTTGATGAGAACGGGGAAAAAGCTGAAATTTTGAACTCTTATTTTTCATCTGTCTATACATCTGAGGAGCCAGATAATGAAGGCTTCCCTTGTAATATGCCCAGTGCTAGTAATTTAGCTACTGACGCATGGGTCACTCGGGAGGAAATTCAAAAGAGACTTGAACATGTAAAGGTAAACAAAGGTCCAGGGCCGGATGGGATTCATCCCAGGGTATTAAATGAGCTGAGCGCTGTGATTGCCAAACCTCTTCACTTAATTTTTCAGGATTCATTGAGGTCTGGCATGGTGCCAAGAGACTGGCGGATTGCTAATGTGGTGCCGTTATTTAAAAAGGGATCCCGTTCTCAGCCTGAAAACTATAGGCCTGTTAGTCTGACATCAGTAGTAGGAAAACTTTTGGAAGGGGTAATAAGGGATAGGGTACTTGAATACATTGCAGTTCACAATACTATTAGTTTGTGCCAGCATGGTTTTATGCGTAACAGATCTTGCCAGACTAATTTAGTCGCCTTTTATGAGGAGGTGAGCAGGAACCTTGATGCTGGAATGGCAGTTGATGTCATCTACTTGGACTTTGCTAAAGCGTTTGATACAGTACCTCACAGAAGGTTAATGATCAAATTAAGGAATATTGGCCTAGAACATAATATTTGTAATTGGATAGAGAACTGGCTGAAGGATAGAGTACAAAGAGTGGTTGTAAATGGAACATTTTCTAATTGGACCAGTGTGGTTAGTGGAGTACCGCAGGGGTCAGTCCTTGGGCCTTTGCTTTTTAACTTGTTTATTAATGACCTGGAGGTGGGCATAGAGAGTACTGTTTCTATTTTTGCTGATGACACTAAATTGTGCAAAACTATAAGTTCCATGCAGGATGCTGCCGCTTTGCAGAGCGATTTGACAAAATTAGATAACTGGGCAGCAAACTGGAAAATGAGGTTCAATGTTGATAAGTGCAAAGTTATGCACTTTGGTAGAAATAATATAAATGCAAACTATCTACTGAATGGGAGTGTGTTGGGGGTTTCCTTAATGGAGAAGGATCTAGGGGTTTTTGTTGATAACAAGTTGTCTAATGCCAGGCAGTGTCATTCTGTGGCGACTAAAGCAAATAAAGTGCTGTCTTGTATAAAAAAGGGCATTGACTCAAGGGATGAGAACATCATTTTGCCCCTTTATAGGTCCCTGGTAAGGCCTCACCTTGAGTATGCAGTGCAGTTTTGGGCTCCAGTCCTTAAGAAGGATATTAATGAGCTGGAGAAAGTGCAGAGACGTGCAACTAAACTGGTTAAGGGGATGGAAGATTTAAACTATGAGGTGAGACTGTCGAGGTTGGGGTTGTTTTCTCTGGAAAAGAGGCGCTTGCGAGGGGACATGATTACTCTGTACAAGTACATTAGAGGGGATTATAGGCAGCTGGGGGATGTTCTTTTTTCCCATAAAAACAATCAGCGCACCAGAGGTCCCCCCTTTAGATTAGAGGAAAGGAGCTTCCATTTGAAGCAGCGTAGGTGGTTTTTCACGGTGAGGGCAGTGAGGTTATAGAATGCCCTTCCTAGTGATGTGGTAATGGCAGATTCTGTTAATGCCTTTAAGAGGGGCCTGGATGAGTTCTTGATCAATCAGAATATCCAAGGCTATTGTGATACTAATATCTACAGTTAGTACTAGTGGTTGTATATATAGTGTATGTATGTGAGTGTATAGATGGGTAGGTGTGGGTTAAGTGTGCTGGGTTTACTTGGATGGGTTGAACTTGATGGACACTGGTCTTTTTTCAACCCTATGTAACTATGTAACTATGTAACTATGTAACTATATATATATATAAAGTCCACAGGTATAGCGGTGCACACTGGGAATCCTTTAAAAATTAGCTTTTATTGAAATATATAAAACTTAATACATGGAGAAATAGGTCAACGTTTCGGCCCCCATCTTGGGCCTTTGTCAAGACCTTAAACATGTAAAAACCATCAAAGCTATAAATAGATAAAAGCACAAACCCACACCCAATGGCACAAGTCATTCCAGTCATGTGTCAAAATTAAAAGAAACCCTGTACCAAGGAGAAAACAATATCAAACACCATAAGGAGAATTATAATGAGCATACAACTGGCCATAAACTCCCATTTATATTCTGGCCCATCACCTTAAATTAAGGGCCCTAGAATCTAAACCCCACAAACATCTAGCGTTGATTTAAAAAGCAGGAAAAAGAGCAATATTCATTAAGGCCAAAAGGGGATAATGTATTTAAAGTTTTAATCCAGAATGTTTCCCTTTGTAGGAGCAAACGGGAGCGGTCACCCCCCCTCCTGGGTAGGGGAACATGGTCGATTGCAATATAGCGAAAGGTGGGTAACCTGTGGCCCTGTTCTAAAAAATGTTTTGCCACAGGTTTATTGGTCACCCCATCACGAAATGCTGTACTAATAGCAGAGCGATGACCATCCATACGCAGCCTCAACCTTTGATCAGTCTTCCCTATATAGGACAAACCACAGGGACAAGTAATCAAATAAATGACAAAAGATGTAGTACAAGTGATATGATGTCTTATATTGAGACGCTTACCCGTATGGGGATGTAAAAAAGTCGCCCCTGGAGTCATATACCGACAAGAGGTGCAATTGGGGCATTTAAAGCATCCAGGTTTGTTGCTACGCAACCATGAACCAGATTTCTTTTGGTAACATGCTATCGGGTCACTCTGTACTAAGAGATCACGTAAATTTATACCCCTTCTGTAGCTAACAAGTGGGGCATTAGGTAACACCTTCTTAAAGTCATGGTCGGCCTGAAGAATATTCCAATTTTTACCAATCGTATTTCTGATGTGGCCAGATCTAGAATTAAAAGTAGTACAAAACACCACACCAGGATGTGCCTTGGGACCCCTGCTAGTGAGATTACAGCGAGAGCGAGCTGTTGATAGAGCTTGCTTTAAAACTGAAACTGGGTAACCCCTTGCTTCAAAGCGCCCCCACATCTCAAGTATTTGGGTTTCCGCTATGCGCTCATCGGAGTTATTCCTCAAAACCCTACAAAATTGTGAGATGGGTAGGGACTTTTTAAGGGCTGGAGGGTGACTACTACCAAAGTGGAGAAGCACGTTCTTGTCAGTGGGCTTGCGGAACAGCGAGTAGCCCAACTGGCCACCCGTGATCCACAGCTCAATGTCCAAAAAATGTAGCCGCTCCCTCTGGATCTCTGCTGTAAATTTAACAGGACTGTCCAATGCATTGAGATTTGTCACCATCATATGAAATTCATCCTCCGTTCCACACCAGAGCATAAGCATATCGTCTATATAGCGTATTTATGCATTGTTTTGAACAACTGTATATTGTGCCAAAATATGGTAATAACCTTTTGTTTTTCCGACGCTATATAGACGATATGCTTATGCTCTGGTGTGGAACGGAGGATGAATTTCATATGATGATCATATTTCATATGATGATCATCCTGGTGTGGTGTTTTGTACTACTTTTAATTCTAGATCTGGCCACATCAGAAATACGATTGGTAAAAATTGGAATATTCTTCAGGCCGACCATGACTTTAAGAAGGTGTTACCTAATGCCCCACTTGTTAGCTACAGAAGGGGTATAAATTTACGTGATCTCTTAGTACAGAGTGACCCGATAGCATGTTACCAAAAGAAATCTGGTTCATGGTTGCGTAGCAACAAACCTGGATGCTTTAAATGCCCCAATTGCACCTCTTGTCGGTATATGACTCCAGGGGCGACTTTTTTACATCCCCATACGGGTAAGCGTCTCAATATAAGACATCATATCACTTGTACTACATCTTTTGTCATTTATTTGATTACTTGTCCCTGTGGTTTGTCCTATATAGGGAAGACTGATCAAAGGTTGAGGCTGCGTATGGATGGTCATCGCTCTGCTATTAGTACAGCATTTCGTGATGGGGTGACCAATAAACCTGTGGCAAAACATTTTTTAGAACAGGGCCACAGGTTACCCACCTTTCGCTATATTGCAATCGACCATGTTCCCCTACCCAGGAGGGGGGGTGACCGCTCCCGTTTGCTCCTACAAAGGGAAACATTCTGGATTAAAACTTTAAATACATTATCCCCTTTTGGCCTTAATGAATATTGCTCTTTTTCCTGCTTTTTAAATCAACGCTAGATGTTTGTGGGGTTTAGATTCTAGGGCCCTTAATTTAAGGTGATGGGCCAGAATATAAATGGGAGTTTATGGCCAGTGGTATGCTCATTATAATTCTCCTTATGGTGTTTGATATTGTTTTCTCCTTGGTACAGGGTTTCTTTTAATTTTGACACATGACTGGAATGACTTGTGCCATTGGGTGTGGGTTTGTGCTTTTATCTATTTATAGCTTTGATGGTTTTTACATGTTTAAGGTCTTGACAAAGGCCCAAGATGGGGGCCGAAACGTTGACCTATTTCTCCATGTATTAAGTTTTATATATTTCAATAAAAGCTAATTTTTAAAGGATTCCCAGTGTGCACCGCTATACCTGTGGACTTTATTGAAATTGCTTGAATCGGTAGCACCTGGGTCAATTAGCCATTTGCTAAGGAGTGCTGAACCCTCGTGGTTTGTATATATATATATATATATATACAATACGAAGTGCTGGGAAGCTGCACACCATAAGGAACAATAATACCTGGGTGCCTGTGGCAAAACAAAATCTAGACAGGCATGGGGTGACGGCACACACAGGATTTTCACAAGGAGTCACAAAGATGTGAAATAATATTCAGAGGTTTATTGTGACCAACGTTTCAGTTCCTCACTGGCATTATGGTTGAACGTGATGGACGTATGTCTTTTTTCAACCCAACTTACTATGTTACTATGTTACTTTCATCATCCCTGACATTTCTTACATTTGTACCTTTAGTTCAAATTACTTGCTAAATCTTTTACTGAAAGTATACTGTAAAAGCATAATAAATACAATATAAATACAATAATTACCTTCCGCAATTTCAGCCACCAGATCTGAACTCCTACGCTTCAGGTCAGACCACAGTTGCTGGAGCTGGCGGAGGTCCACATCAAGGGCAAACCCGGCGAGCAAACCTTCTCTTAGCTTGCGCAGGATTGCTCTCTTCCTCTCGTGGACCCCTAAGTCCCCCAGCGGCGGGTCGTCATATCCTGAACGCAGGAGCACGCTGATAATATAGCGCCTCTCCCCTGGTAGCAGATAAGAAACCCCAGGCATGATCCTCTCTGTAGTGTGACTGCAGGCTCAATGACACAAAATGGCCCCAAGTCGCACATGTCACGAGATCGCCACAAAATGTCCGCAAGTCGCGAAAAAAAATGTCCGCAAGTCGCGACAAAAAAAAATCGGCAAAATATACATAGTTATGTATTTTGCGCAACAAAATATTCACCGCTACAGTACTGTATATTATCGCGACAAAATATTCACCTCTATAGTACTGCATATTATCGCGACAACATATTCACCGCTATAGTACTGTATATTATCGCGACAACATATTCACCGCTATAGTACTGTATATTATCGCGACAAAATATTCACCGCTATAGTACTGTATATTATCGCGACAAAATATTCACCGCTATAGTACTATATATTAGTAGCGAAATTCCATACATGCCAAGACTTTAGTAAAATTGAGTAAAAAGACACATACTTAATAAATAACACTGTAAGTCCATATTTTATTGGCAAAAACTCATTTACTGTACTTTTCTATAATTTTTCGCCTGCCTGTAGTAGGTGTTAATTTTTGCATAGCCGAATGCGATATTTAGTGCGCCTAAGTGTTTGTAAATCAGGCGATTGTATTCTTTTCAGCGTGGAAATTAACGCATGCGTTAAAACTAGCGCGAAAATGGTGACTTAACGCATGCGATAATACTATGGTGAATCGCGCGCTAATTATCGCGACTTATTTAACGCAAAAAACTTTCGTGAATCGGGCCCTATATGTGTTATATTGCTTTGGTGAGGAGAGGGTGAATTCTTTAAATGTATGTATTTCTTCCATTTTTATACCAATCTTTTAATGTTGGGGTTGTGGTTTAATCAATATTTTGGCTGCATTCAATACTTGAGATTCAATCGTTGACGTAAAGGATTCGATATTCTATATGGAATAACAAAACATATGCTGGATCATAAGGTATATCATAGTTTAAGATATGATGTACCGCTTGTCTAACATCTTCCCAGAAGGGATTTCATAAAGGGGCACATCCAGAATATATGGAGCAAAGAACCCCTGTCTCTGCCACATTTCCAGCATCTATCACTGGTATGTTTATAAATAAGTTAGAAGTTAGAATAAGTTAAATTTAGAAGGAGTGTTAATATCATCTTGAGGCAATTTTTTAATTTGTTTCTTGGATTCTACAACATCTGGAACTCTTAAAGAGTTTATTCATTAAGCATCCAAATTGCTCCTCTTGCAGCTTAATACCTAGGTGCCTGGACCAGACTCTTTGTTTTGTTGCTCAGGGCACAGTGAGATTAAATACTGACTATGGTCACACTGATCCTAGTGTGTGTTGTGTGATATGTAACTTAAGGTGGCCATACACGCAACGATCCGCTCACCTGGCCAGATCGCCGAGCAAGCGAATCTTCTCCCGATATCCCCACCTACGGGTAGGCTATATCGGGGGAATTTAGGCTAATTCATTAGAATTATAATGACTGTTAAGGGCGCAGTCGGTTTGGGGACAGCATCAACGAGCCGATGCGGTCCCTGATCCGACTGAATCTTTTAACCTGCCCGATCGATATCTGGCCAATTTCAGGCCAGATATCGGTTGGGCAGGCCAGTTGTTGCTGCCCCTACACGGGCCGATAAGCTGCCGAATCGGTCCAAGGGACCAATATAGGCAGCTGCAATCGGCCCGTGTATGGCCACCTTTAAACTATTAGCTCAATTGAGGCTGGTAGTAATATGAATGATAAACAATCTCTGTAATGTATTGTTATCAGAATTAATAAAACTGTACAGTCAGAGGTAAGCTGGCCATACACGTGGCGATCCGACGATGTTTCGTACGACCATCGTTCGCACGAAACATCGTCAGATCCGCCACACACCATTCAGGGCTGAATCGGCAGGTAAGGAGGTAGAAACAATAGGATTTCTACCTCCTTCTGCCGATTCAGCTCTGAAGGGAGAATTTTGGTCAGGCGCCTTCTATGGCGCCCGATCAAAATTTTCTAACCTGGCCGATCGACGAGCCGACCGATTTCAGCAGCTTCCTGCGACATCGGTCGGCTCGCTGACATACCATACACGCACCGATTATCGTACGAAACGATGTTTCGTACGATAATATCGGTGCGTGTATGGCCACCTGTAGTAGAAGCTCCCACAAGAATCACAAATGAGATCTGAATCACCCTTTCCAAGTATCTGTCCCCTAAGCAGAATGTGTATTTCCATTCTCCACCAAAATAAAGAATTTTTACACACAGATAAAGCCTCTGTTAGTCTAAAGGTGGCCATGCACGTAACAATTACGATCTTTCCTGCACCAAAAGATCCTTTGTACCCTCCACTGACAGGACTGAATCGTCAGATATGGAGGTGGAAAATAGGAATTCTATCCCTATTTGACGATTCAGCTTTAAATGCAGCTTTTGCTTGGGTGCCTTCAATGAAGCTTTTGCGATAATGGTCACCTCTTAAATCCACCATACATGCACTGAAAATCGTACGAAACCCCATTTCGCTTGATAAAATCGGTGCATGTATGGCCATCTTTTAGTCCCTATTGTATTTGCTGCTTGACATTGTTTTATAAACAAAAACATGGTTCTTAACCTATAAGCCAGGACAGATTACTGTATGTTTTTCATGGCTGGTGTCCATGGTCCCTTTAATAGAGTGACATTTATCACCACAACAGACATACATTTTTAAATTAATTCACATTGACAATTGAAACATTCTGCTGTTTTATATTCTGTTCTACGTGATCCTAGCATTGTGTTTTTAAATTCTACAATAATAATTACTTTTTCCTCCATCTTTAATCCTGACTGTTTTCCTGCCTTAATACACCCTAAGAATCAACTACAAACAATACTCTTTTACTTAAAAGCATTATATTTGGGCCTGGACTGGCAATCTGTGGGTTCTGGCAAATGCCAGAGGGGCTACTGTAAGACGCCATAGACAATCACTATTTATTGGGCTGGCGGGGCCTGTTTGGGCCTCTGTGTACTTGGAATGCCAGGGCCTATTTTGACTCCAAGTCCAGACCTGATATACATTGGACTGAATCTCAATAAATTATTACTCGCTTTATTAGCATTCAGCACCCAAGAATGTCTTTTTACTGCATCTTCTATTTATACTGACCTCTCTATTCTCAAACACTTCTCAAGTACCACACTGTACCCTTAAACCCAATACCCAGTCTCCTTGATAAATTTGTCCCGTTGTCTCAAAAACTTCAAATTTCCCATGTTCTACAAAAAGTCTTAACTTTTTAAAATGTTTTTACATTTTCTTTCTAAAGATGCATTGTACAAATTAACTTCTTCAGGACAATAGCCACAATATCCTTTTATTTATATGCTGGCCATATGTCAGGTAGCTCCCCTTAAATATTGTCTGTGTTGTGTCCTATATCGTGATGTTTAAAATGCATTGCTAGCATTACATAAATAATCTTTTACGTACCATCTCTATCCTAAGGAAAGCAATACCTTAATGGATAAAGCTGGCTCCTAGACGACCAGACAACCAAGATAATTCACACCCAGTAAGAAAATAAGCCCAGACAGGCCATTATTTACACAGGGCCACATGGGGACACAACAGTGAGGAGAAGGACCACATGTCATAATCTAATGTGTTTTGTCCTTACCTTTGCTGAGCTTAGATATATGATTAAGTGCTTCCACACAACTGCTGTCCCCTCATGCATGCACTGATGCTGCTTCCTTTCTCTATGTGTGTGGAGTTCATACTCTTTTTATTACAGCTTCAATTAACTACACACATCAAAATGTTTCATGCAGTGATGTGGTAAAATCTCTGCATCCCCACAAGAGGTGGTGGAGAAAAGATTGTAGGAAATATGGTGTTCTGCCTGCAAGAAAGCTTATTTGTAAATTGTACTGGGAATACACTGGGTTTCAGCGCTATGACCTGACTCATTAGCTTGGGCAAGGCCATAATACTAAACCTTTCTGTGAGCTGTAATTCAGCACCAGCAAACGGACCTTGTTGTGTACCACAAGGGGGACCCACAGTTCTAATTGCCGATTCAGTTAATATGGGTTCTCTCCTTTACTGGATGTATTTTTTTCTAGCTTTCCTTGTTGCTTCCTCTCTATGGTTTTATTTATTCTTCCTGCAAATAACTGTGCATTGTTTATGTCAGAGCTCAAATAAAAGAGGTGTTCCTACACTAACAGTGTGAACTGTGCAACTTCCACAGAGAACCCTACAGACCTCATGTTTCCCATTCATGTTTTAATGATGGGTAATGATCAAGGAAAAACAATCAAACAAACATCTTTTATAAACTAGTATTCTGTTGTCTTACACCAACTCATAACTTCCATTGTTTTTCAAAATTCATAAATGGATTCTTAAAAAATAAAAGTAAACCATTTAATGCAGAACTGACATAGTTACAAATACATACACAAAAATATATATAACAATATAAGCCCTGCCTTGCTTCATCTGCTACATCTGCTGGACTGCTTTGTTCCTCATGATCTACATATCCTATTCATATCTGTCCAGCAGACCCATTGTTTTGAACAAACAGGTTATACAGGGATATAAAATGCTCTAGAATTCCTTAGCCACTCAGATTGATGGGCATCCCTCCAGAAGGGTACTTAAGTTGTCATTGTATCCCTTACCACTTGTTCTGCCAAGGTTTTACATGTTTTCACTTTTAGGCTATTGCAGCCTTTGTCTGTTCAAATGTATTCTCTTGTCAAGCTAGTAGCCTCCATCCACTTCTATACAACTCCCAGCTCCTTTTGCAGTGAAAAAGCAAGAGGAATTTAAAGTAGAGAAAATTATTGACTCTAGATTTTGCAGAGGATGCCTACAATATTGTATCCACTGTGAGGGAAGGAATAATTTGTTGAATTCTGATATCATTGCCATAATCAAAATGTAAGCCCTTCTTGCGTTGTTATAATTCAAACTGACTTCCACAGGGTTAATAGAATGCATAATTTGTAGTTTGATTGGTACAGGTATGGGACCCAATATTCTAAAAGCTCTGAATATCGGGTCATCTCCCATAGACTCCAATATAATCAAATAGTTCAGATTTGTAAAAAAAGATTTCCTTTTTTTCTTTAATAATAGAACAGTACCTTGCACTTGATCCTAGTAGACTTAATGCATGGTGATCCAAATTATGAAAATACCCCATGTCCAGTGCATTCTGGATAACAGGTCCCATACATGTACCTATATTGTTTTTTTTTTCATTCCTTTCTTAACAATTTGCACCTATGTATTCTTTAATAACACTGTGAATGTGTCTCTTAAATGGGAACATTTATCTTAAAGGAGAGGGTAAAAATCACTGGGGGGTGCCAAATGTTAGGACAGACAGACAGACTCTGCTGCCAGGATCCTCCTGCTCTCTCCTAAGAGGGAACCTGTTCAGCCTTACTTTAGCTATCTAGCATGGCTGCCTGTTAAGCAAAGAATAGCTTACAAAATCCTACTGCTAACATTCAAAGCCCTTCACTCCTCTGCTCCTCACTACATTTCTTCACTGGTCTCTCTGCATGTTCCTGGTTGTCTCCTCCGCTCCTCTCAGAGCCTCCGTCTTTTTACACCATCCACACCCACTGCGCTCTCTCGTCTTAAACCTTTCTATCTCGCTGCTCCTTACCTCTGGAACTCTATCCCTGAATCCCTCCGTAGGGAAAACTCACCCACTCTCTTTAAGAAAAAGGTCAGATGTTACCTTCTGGGGCACTAAACAATGGGCAAATGCCCATACCTGGTGCACCCTTACCTTCCAGTTTGTGCCTGTATGTTACCCAACCACTTAGATTGTAAGCTCTACGGGGCAGGGACCTACTGTGTCTTATACCACATGGCACTTATTCCCTGTGCATTTATATATATTTATTGTATTTATTTATTATAACACTTGTCTCCCTGTGTGTAATTTTGTATTTTGTAAGATTGTACCCTTCTGATGCTTTATAAATAAAGTTATACATACATACAAACATACAACAGACAACTTTTTTAGTTAGATCGCCTTTTCACTCTACTGCGCATACGCAAGCATGCAAAGACAGGAAAAGGAAGACGAGACAGTCGCTCTCAGGTACCCCGGGCTGGTGCAGTTTTCTTCTAACAGGAGCACCAGCCCAGGGTAAAAGGTAAGGAATTAAAGTCACGGGGGGGGGGGGGGGTTCCTAACATTTTGGCACCCCCAGAGACTTAGCTTTCCTTCTCCATTAAGGCCAATGTTACACATGACACCAGTCTGCTTCCACTCACCCTGTCTTCCAGTACACTGACAGGCACATCATTTGCCAGTAAGTCAAACTAGAGAGCTTTGTAACAACAAGTTATTGAAAGAATAAAGGAAAAATAAAAGCTTTTTACTACTTTTGATATGGGGGCTCAGTAAATAGTACTTTTACTTTGTAGCACTGTGGTTATAAGTTTTAATTCTAGCCTGGACATGATCTACAAAGATTTTTATGGACTCACCGTGTCTGTAAGGATTTCCTCCGGATACTCTGGTTTCCTCCCAAACTCCAAAAACATTAAGGCAAGTTAATTAGCTTCTGATGAAACTGACCCTTGTGTGTGAATGTGATAGGGACTGATGTGTATAATGAACACAAATGTGTTGGTGCTATATAAATAATGAATACACTTTAATTTAAATTGTCCCTTTAAGCCTACCAGTCATTTGAAAAGTCCAGTCGTTTTAGACTTAATTCTACTAGATACTGTCCCTTTAAGTAACCAATTTCTCAACTAAAGCTATTTAAACATGCAAAGACCCTTTCCTCTGAAATGAGTGGATCTTTGCCTGATTTGACCTCTCAGGTGTTGAACCAAGTTTAGCATATTGATCAGTAAAGCAACAGGTCTAAGCAGAACTGACAGACTTTCAAACCCAGATAGTAGATATATGACAGACCCCAACAAGATACTGGCCAGGGAGGCTATAATTTGAACCATACTATGTCAAAAAAGTGTCCAACTTGGCAGACAATATTAAACCATGAATGGCTAGCTTACATTATGAACTGTCAATTGTTTAAACTTAAGGAATTTGAAAGGTGGAATAGAGATACCTTTAAAAATGTAAATTATAAAATTATTCTTGTAGCAATTTCAGTGCTAACTTGAGCAGTTCGATTATTCTTTCCATTCTTCTGTTATGGAAATTTTAGATACCAAAAGTCGTAAGAGGTAAATAGGTAAGATTTATTTGCCATGTACATACGTTCAGAACAAAGCCACGAGTCAGAACTACAGAACAAAGAGAGCACAGGGGTTTTAAAGACTTTGTAACATGGTAACATACATCATAAGAACTGTATGAGCATAGGGGTTACCAGTGTACATGCATAGAAATATCTGTTTACAGCACAGAAAACAAGGAGCTGCTCTTTGTCAAACAGATGATTCAATGCCATAGTATATGTAACCAAGGCTAGCTTGAGAACAGAATCCATGGGTGGCTAATCTGCACACAGAATTTATTCTTTACCACTTCCTTCACCAAACCAAAGCAGAATTCTCTACAAGGCATAAAAATACTATGCCTGAAAAGTCAGTCTGGGTGCCGTTGCTCCTGCCATTGCACTCCCCTCTGAAATCATGTTGAAAACAGTGATCTATGGGAAATGGCCAACCTAAACAAGATGTGGCATTGACAGACAGACCTTAGCTCAGAAAGCTATACTGGTGAGAACAGACAATCATTTAGTGAACTACCCCCTCCACGCGAGGAAGATATGAAATCCTCCAAAACCACTGGCATGCTCACTAGTGGTGCCTACATCTAAAGCAGGTGCCACTACCAATCAGACTGCATTCTCTTCTAAAATCTTGGGAAACAGTACTACTCCTACTCTCTGCTCTTTTTTCAGTTTCTGCAATGTAGCTGCGCTGCACTGTCATCAGCAAAGGGGTAACTTGATCTTCTCTGCTCATCGTAAAAGTCAAAAGACTGCCACGGTATAGCTGCAAATGAAATAATCAATCAAACAATTTATCATGCAAAGGTTCCAAACAATCCATCTAACATTAAAAAAATGGATGCCCTGAACCTTTAATTAAGTTTGGTTCTTCTGTCTTAGAACTTCTAAGAATTCTAAAAATATTTGCAGAAAGATGATCAGCTGACAACCTTCCAGTAGTTGCTACACTACAACCCCCATCATCCATTATAGCCAGTAATATAATGGATGCTGGTATTTATAATTTTCCAACCCGTAAATGGCCACTGGCTGGATTTCCACCTTGATTCTATTTTAAAAAGCGGCACACCATGACTTCCAGGCTCTGGGTTTAAACATACGCACTGCAACAACAGTATTTATTATCACATGCTTTTTAAGCTCTCTGGGATTCAGAAATGACTACAAATTTCTATTTAATTCCTTGCCACAATCAGCACTTAATGGTGTTTTAATGCTACTCAATGCATCACTAACACCAAAGGAGAAGAGAAGAGAAAAATGCTCTGTACAACTCCAATTTGTTAGCAATATGAGGGTTTTTTATAGAGTTACTGGATTGTGAAAATGACTGCAAATTCCCATCTCTACTTTGGCATTATTATTGCTGAGTTTGCAAGGAAATTTTAGTTCCTTCAACGGGAGAGAGAGGAACATAGGGGAAAACATAGCCTGAGGACCCAATACACACCTGACTTATACAAGGGAAAAAATCATAAAACCACACGTTATTATTGCTGGCAGATGAGAGAGCTGTTGACAGAGTTTAAGAATAAAATGTCAACTGCTGCGACCATGCTGAAATATATTTGTCTAGCACCATGAAAGAAGCTACACTAAAACAAGGGATTATTATCCTTAATATGATAATACTAAGGGAAGGGCATGCTTCTATTGCAATGTCACACAGAGCTAGATGTTCAACAGTCACAATCCTCTAAGGAGAAGCACAACTGTAAAAAGACTGCTGGCAGACACTTTCTATTCTAGTGAATTAGCATTGCCCTTTCTATGGCAAAATACAGTGAATATCCAAAAAAAAATCTAGGGTGATATGCTGAGTGCAGTGCCAGCAAGAGAAAGGCAAAGGCCTATGTTCCTCCCCTATCTGGCCCTCATAAAGACAGGTAGCAATATTTAGCAGGCGAACACAGGACTCTTCCTTTACATTACCCTGAAACAGTGGCATAACGTAGCAGTGCCAGGCCCCCCTGCAAAAAAGTCTTCAGAGGGGCCTGGCTCACATTGATGCCTACACGGTGTAATAAGGGGTTAGCTCCTAGACAGTGCCCTGAAATACACCGGCATAGAAACATTACATATGCCATATACACAATGGTCACTGTGGAATGTTGTAGCCAGCAGTAAAGTGAACTAATCCTGCAGAGGAGCCTGCCATCAGTTTTAATGAAAACCACCTGTCGCAAGTAGTGAACTGAGGTTTTGTGCTTGAAATACACTTACCACCTTTGCTGGCATGTGGTTTCCATTAATGCTAATGACAGGCTTCTCAGTTGGCAAAAAGAATGCTCTGTGCCATTGTGGATGATTAAGGCTAGTGGCACACTAGGCATTTCTCTGTCTGTGTTTGTTATGCATGCAGACAAATGCCAAAAGGCTGATCTGATGTTTTCTACTCTGTGTTCTATATGCTTTGACAGGTATGGTATCTGCTTGTCAAAGAACACATGAAGCTGATTTTGGCATGAAAATGCATACTTTCTGAGCCAAAACTACTCTGTGTGTGCCTTGATGACCTTTTCACCATTTGCGTAGAAAGAAAAACGTTGAGTGTGCCACCAGATTAGGAGTTATTTAGATTTGATCACTCTTTGATATGTTCAGTTTCAGGACTCACTCTTCAGACATTTACTTCTGTCTGTGTATCAAGTCCAAATACTATCACTCATTATGACTGAGATATGATGATCAAGATCTGGCTGGAGTTCCAGGGGCACACACAACAATCTGCTCACAGAACTGGCCCATCAGCCACAAGGTGAAATGCTCAACTATGCATTTTTTTCGATTAAATCCGTCCAGTGTGCTTGCTGATGGGCCAGAGCCATGCAAATCAGTGCTCACACAAAACAGGGTGGGCAGATAAACTCTATGGCCATTGCTGTAGCTATAAACACTCTGCTTGTCCCACTGGCCTCTCCGTCGGCCTGAGTGCAGCTACAGGGAGTGAAGATCGCCTTGAAAAATGCAAAAGAATGTATTCTCAAGCCAGTCTCCGCTCTGTGTAACTGAACTTGGGCTGACGCTGTGCTGACTTGGGCTGTCATCAGTGCAGCTACACGAAGCTGCCGATGAGAGCAGATCCACTTCTCTCCACCTGTCTACAAAATGCAGGAGGAAAAAAACAGACTGTACGCCATGTGTAACTGTGGTCCTAAGATGGCCTTATATGTGCCAATAAAAGCTGCAATGGGTTGAATTGGAAGCTTATCAGTAGGGCCCTCAAAGGCCTACTGGACCGACTGGGAAGGTTTAAAAATCCTGTCAGGACCAGGAGTGCATGGGCACATTGATGCAATTCTTGTCCCAAAGGCCTGTATCCCTTGAATGTGATGGTAAACAATCTGATATCGCCCACCTCAAGGCAAGCATATTGGTAAAAGATCCACTCATTTGAAGACCTTGGCAAACAAGTGGAATAGAGAATTCCATCAGCCAATGACCTATTTAGCACCAGGTCACTGGCCAACCAGAGGACTGGGATGGAGTACTTCTCTTTCTTGCAGTCCAATTATCTGGCAAACACATGGCACTGTTTATCTACTGGGATGCTACTGATGTTCTTTTACCCCCAGCCCCAGCCTTCCCGTGTCAATGGGATACTGGAAACAATTAGCTATAGTTTAGCAAAGCCTGGGGTGATGCAGTTTGTCCATCCCCACCATAAGCTAGCTGTACTTATTCAAAGACTAAACGTGCAAATCAATCCAGTTGTAATCATTGCGCCCAGTCAGGGGAAGGCTCAGTTGATGCACAATCGTAGCAGCAAATTCGTCCTGAAAATATTTTTCAGATGTTGGTAACTAGGAAAATCTGGGGCTATCCAAACAGTGTAGCTTGCATCTGTTTCTCATTCATTTTTCCCATGTGCAGTTATTTTGCAGACAGGAAAACTGAGAAAGTGGAGGCAGGCAGGGAAACAGTTAAACGCGCGTATGCCCTTTGGCGATTTGTATCAGCTCAGCGGATTATGAAGGTGGAGGGGTGAGACAAGCCTCACTCACAGGAATCGCACAGATGAAAAGGAAGCCAGCACAGACCTGTGAAAGTCTGCCCCGTGTGAGATGCGAAGGGCTGTACGTGCGCAGGAAGAGCTGTCAGAGGCTATTTATCTGTTGGCAGCCAGCGGAGGCTCCAGTTCCCATATTGCCTGTGAGTCACAATGGCAGCCATCAGCGGCTTTTCACTCGCTCCACTGAATGAATGGATTGAGGAACATGCCTGGGCTGTACACGCTCAGCTGCCTCTCTGATTCATCTCTCTCTAGGGTGGGCCACCTGGCTCCACATCACAAATGAGAGGCCTGGGCATTCCTCATCGTTCTGCTTACACAAAAGCCAATTCCGTTTTACTACGATCTCCTGGCTGTTCTCTACAACTGCATCACGGAACGAATATTCTGAGAGACACGTACCAATAAATTAGAATTAAGATAGATATTCTTTCTCCTCTGTAAGGAATAAGAGCCCTCCTCTGTAATTCATAGCATGATAGCAATCAATCAGCAATGGATTTTATTAGCTTAATGAAGTAATTAATAACCAAAGCAAACATCTTCATATCAACATAATTATCCTTTCTTACTTTCAATAAATGTACCTGGCTGAGGAATATGGGTGCACCACAGTAAAAATGACCCTACATTTAAAGATCTGCTTGTTGGCAAAGTCCCCAAACAAGCTAATCTTTCTCCCAATATGTCTGATGTGAATGCAGGGCATTGAGCAAGGACCTCATACACAAGCTGATGTGGTCCTCACTGAAATCTGCCCAATCATTATCTGGTTGCTTTACAGCCAGATATTGGCAGTGTCGGACTGGCCCACAGGGATACCAGGAAAACTCCCGGTGGACCCAGGTGTCAGTGGGCCCTCCTGATTCTAGCAATTTGGCCTAATTTATGGACATTACCTATTTCTTTATGGGAACATAGACAATAAATATTAAGAAGAATAGATTATAGTATGTAAAGATAAAAAAAACTATGAATATATAGAGGTTGAGTGAGAAGTGAATGAAAAATAGTTTGGAGTGTTAGCCCATGATCTAGGATTTTCTGGTGGGCCCCTGGCATCCCAGTCCAACACTGGATATCAGTCAGACAAGCGCACCTGAAAGACCAAATCATAAGCTTTTATTAACTCATATATGGTCACCTCGAGAGCCTGTACATATGGGAAATTCCACTGAATGGCAGCACAGGAGTTAAGTGATTATGTGTCCATGCCCACGGGGTGCTAAATACAGATAAAATTAGGCATTCCTTTTGTTTTCTCTAAATTAGGCTAATTATGGATTTTCTCACCTGTGATACAGTATTTGGCATTCATTTCACCAGCTACTTATTAACTGTATATTTAGCTATACAACATGATGTGTTTATTGCTTTATCTCACCTGATTATCAGTTATGTAAAACCTGGATTTCCTTCAAATTCTATGACATACATATCTCATATATCATTTGTGTGTTTTATCACCCAGCACACCAATTAGTGAATTACATCTCACTATTGTAGTAGGGAAGTGTTAAGATCATTTTTTTAATCTACTGACTTCACAGTAAGGGCCCAATAAGAATGAGCTGTGACGGAGGATTAGTGGCTGTCAGTAGATGTAAATAATTAATCCTACTCAGTGCAGAACAGCATCTTGAAAGCTGCTTTTAGGAACCCAAACAGTTCCTGGATGAACAATTTAAAGCACTGTTTCTCAGACTGTAAGAATCTAGCTTGCAGTTTCTCTTGAGACCCGTTCTTGTTCTCCGTATAAGGCTCCAGCCTTAAAGGGCAACTAGAACTTCTAGTAACATTAAGACACAATAATTGCCCCTTAAAACCTAACCTGTATCAATAATCACACCCTCCTAATGTTTTCCCTGTGGAAATCTGTCTCTAAATTGCTCTCATCCTTTCAATAGGTTAAAGGAACAGTAACACCAAAAAATGAAAGTGTATAAAAATAATTAATATATTATGTACTATTGCCCTGCACTGGTAAAAGTTGTCTGTTTGCTTCATAAACACTACTACAGTTTATATAAATACCCTGCTGTGTAGCCATGGGGGCAGCCATTTAAATTGAAAAAAGGAGAAAAGGCACAGGTTTCTAAGCAGATAACAGATAAGTAGCAGATTCCCATTGTATTCTTCACAGTTTATCTGTTATCTTCTTATGTAACCTGTGCCTTTTCTCCTTTTTTCAATTTAAATGGCTGCCCCCATGGCTACACAGCAGGGTATTTATATAAACTGTAGTAGTGTTTATGAAGCAAACAGACAACTTTTACCAGTGCAGGGCAATAGTACATAATATATTAATTATTTTTATACACTTTCATTTTTTGGTGTTACTGTTCCTTTAATGTCACTGCACACTGCCTCTCACCCTCCTGTGTTAATGCACAGTAAGCTAAGTCATTTGAGTGCATGTAGCTTATCACTGATGCATTTGGTGCCTCAAATGATGTGTTGGTCACAAGGTAAGCAGGCATATTATTGGTGACCCTAGGGATGGAGAAGATGGAGCATGCAGAGTACACAAGTGAGCAAAGTTTGATGTAAAGCTAGCCGTGTATAATAAGATACACTCAATTGGTGAGGTCACCAAACAATCATATCTTTGCCCGAATTGGCCACATACATCCAGGGCTTAATCAGTCTGATCCAATTGTTTGCCCCCTGGGCCAATAATTGTACCATAACAGGCACCTATGCAGGCCTGTCTGAAGAGAACTGCATCAATGCACTGGGTGCTGATTTTTGGCTAGATGTCTTTCAGAAAGGAGGCCTCTACATGGCCAGATAAAATGCCAACTAGGTCTAGGGGGGCCATATTTGTTGCATAAATCTGTTCATGTATGGATATCTTTACACACAGTTGACAATTGATCAGATAGCTCTGCAGTGCTTGATTGAGACTTTCTGAATGCATTTCAGTGAAAGCACACTGTCATTGTCTTTCTATGGACAACACAACTAACTGCCACCTGTGAAACATGCAGGTGTATATCTGAGCTACTAGAGCTTAAAACGCCATAGGACATGTTTTTGAAGGAGTAGATTTAAAACCCAATGTCCATTTTGGAATTTCCATTTGCAAGACACTCCCGAACATTTTTTGTTGGGTTTTAAAGAAACTCTCACTTACATGTCAAGTGCATCATTTCCTGGGTGATGATTTTAAACAGTTTACTTTGTCATTCTGCTGTACCTTGTAATTTTACTAAAACATGCCACCAGTGTCATTGCCAGAGACTTTCTGAAGCAGCCTTTCCAGAGGTTTTTCAGTAAAAAAAAAAATGCCCGTTACAAAGCATTTTATTAATATTGATAGGTTGCAACTAGCTTGACCTTTTAAATGAGTGGCAGAAGGCAACAGTGGGATGAGGTGGCAGCGTCTTATAGAGGAAAGGAAAAATGTATCTGAAGAAGAAAAGAATAAAAAGGGCAGCAGAAGAGAACTGGCCTGAAATAAACCAGCTATTCTGATAAAAAAAATGTTTTTTTTTATACTTGAAAAATGAGTCCTAAAGATTTTATATTTATATGGATAAAACATTAAACATAATGTATACTGCTTAAATGTTTCTAAACAATGAAAATTAATATAACTGATAATTTCAGCATTGATGTTCAAAATCAGGGAGGCCTGGTTTAATTATGATAAACTAATAAGGCCTGTGTTAAAAAAAAAAAAAACGGTTTGAGAGCCCCTTAGGACAATGACACTTGGGGAGATTTGTTGCCTGCATAAAAAATCCCTACAGCAGGTGACAAATCTCCCCAAAAATGCCTTGTCCTACATTAACTATAAAATGCGAAACCAGGCAAGCCATTTTCTTCTGTGGTATTGATATTTTAACTCAGGCGACAAATCTCCCTTGTGTGTCATTGCCCTTAGGGATACTGTAATACAAAACTGGTGTCATAGTATAGTTGCTGAAGTCGGTTGATGAAGAAAAGGACATTTGTCATGTCCTCTACCTTCTGCTCTCATGCTCAATTCCTGGTGGTGCAAGAACCTGGTCAAACTTGCCTGAACTTCACTATAATATACAGTAGCTTGCTTCATGGCCTTTGACTTAATAATCTGTTTTATTGTGTCTATGCTTTTAAAAAAAGGTGAACATAAAGTTACACACTATGGATTTAAGTGACAGAATTATAAATGTAACATTTTTTTTATATAAAGCGTTGCCACACATCCTTTCTTTATATAAAGTGTCACCAGTAGTTGAGCTCCCTCAGGTCACTCAACTACTGGTGACACTTCCTACTGATATCACCATTTGGCAAGGGTACAGATAGGGGGATGGCCAGCGGAGAATGGTTATGGTTATGCAATGCTCATCTGTTTTCTTGTACATTGATGGAAATTATCTGATTAAAATGAAACCATCACAAAGTGCTGTAAATGTTATTGTTTGTGTATGGCAGTGCTATGTATGTAACATGAGGAATGTTAAAACTATCTCTTTTTATAAAGCTTTCACTACACTTCTTGTGGATTGTGCTTCTGCTTCTTTTAGAGACTCCACCCTAACCTTGGGGTTTTTTTGATTGGTTGTTCTGTAAAGGTGGCCATACAAGTTCAGATTTTAGTCTTCTTCCAACGAATGTTTGGATATCGGTTGTATGTTCAAATGCAATGATCTAAAACTAACATTCAGACATGAAATAGTCGGCAGACACCAATTGCACGAAAGTGACTTCCATTGTAGGTCCCCAAGGATATCCCACGATACATTTGCAGATTTTTTCATTAGCTGACCTAAAACCATTGAAATAGGCCCAGCTTGTTAGTGCAGATATGGCAAGGAACGGATGGAAATAAATGGTTTTTTTCTCCAGCTGCATAGAAAATTAAGCTTCAGCCCTGTGTGCAATTAGCCTTAAACCTATGGTTCTGGGTGCATTCAGGGTTGAGTAATTGTTTAGATCACTATGCAAAACACATCCTCAATCTCCCAATTGGGTGATGACTTGCAAACTGGGACAGTTAGAGGGCAAAGATCTAGATGGATTTTTAAAATTATTGTAAACTAAGGCTAGAGCATTATATGTATAAGAAAAACGCTGTGCTGTTTTTAAATCACACAAAGCAGCAGGGCAAGAATAATTTGAATAGCAGATTCAAGGGAAAGGGGCAGCCACATGTTAAAAGTGCTCTGACACTGATTATTGAGCTCAAAAGCCCTGGATTGAATCCCTGTGACATTAGTAATTTAATTTCCTAGTGTCCCAGCATACACTGAGCGTTTATAATGGCTGCCTTGATAACTGTAATGTGCTATGGGTCCTACTAATCCCAGAGCTATATTAATACTTCCCTTTATATATTATTTATGTGTCTAATAAATGAACACTGCTTTTCTTGATCTAAGGCGTTGCTATTATTGTAATCCTTGCCAAAAATGGAAAGAAAAATATAAAGGAAAAATAATATATATCAATTTATTATATATATGTTCAATATCAGACATTTCTAAAGGAAAGGGCAGGCCCAGACTGGCAATACATGGATTCTGGGAAATGCCAGGGCTGCTGTAAAATGCTATAGACAGTCACTATTGGACTGGCAGGGGTTTTTGGGCCTCTGTGTACTTGAAATGCCAGTGCCAATTTTGAAGGCCAGTTCAGACCTGGGAAAGGGTATCACTGTATGACACAGTAGAGTGCAGAGACTAGGAAGATAATGTGATATAAATATTGCTATTAGAAGAAAGTAAGTGAAACAGTTCTGTACCATTTTCATATGGATTAATAGTAACTGAAAGTCGCATAACAAAAACTAGTTAACTAGATGTGACAATTACAGCTTTGTCTGAGGTGGTGAGATAATTAAGATTGGCTCAACTGACTGACCACTTGGTCAACATTTGTATCACACAGTGGCCAATCAAATGCAGATCTATCTGCCCACACACAGCCCGGTGCTACCCATATAAAGTAATCATTTTGGACCTATTCATGGGTCAGTAATAAAATGGCCAGCTTAAGGGTTCATAAACTCAACTCTGTGTTACCCTGTGGTGGATTTTTCATGTGTTCCACCACCAGGGAACGGGAAGAGTATTAAAAAGAACAAGCTGCATTTCTTCAAAAGGAACCACATGAAGAAACACGAGATTTTGCGTTCTCTTGCGTTTTTATGCGTATATAGGCTACATGTGCCTGCACCCGAGCGTATCTCATTCATTCGGGTGCAGGCACAGGTAGGGCGCATTTACAGTAGCGGGGCATATTCTTGGCAAGCGTGAGAACTGAGAATTCCTCAACTTTCCCAGCTCATTATGTAACAAACCCTTTGCAAATATTAAGATGAAACCTCCTTTCTATTATACATCAGAATTAATGCCCTTGTTTCTGCTGGAAGGACCTACTGATAAAAAAAAAACATCAGAGAGATTAATATATGGTCCCCTTATATAATTAGCACATTTATTATGGGCAGTACCACTACTGATATTGGCCTGTTTATTATTGTTTAAAAATGAGATGTATTGTATTTTATGTTTTTTTCGCCTATTTTTCAGGTATTTGGTATTTTTTTAAATAAGGTTGAACTTTAGTATATTTTGCAGCTTAAAGCTGTCCTGCTCTAATTGGAGGTTCATAAAAACTGTAATAGCATTTATTTTAAATTGTTTCTACCTCACAGAAACAATAAGATGTATGTTCTAATTTTGAGAAAACGTAAGCTCTGGCTGCCTGTTTATCTCTTTATCTTTTGTCTTTCTATTTCTTTGCATATTATTTATCTCTCTTGACCAGGGGTCCCCAGCTTTTCTTACTCGTGAGCCATAGTCAAATGTAAAAAGACTTGGTGAGCAACACAAGCATCATAAAAGTTCATGAAGGTGCCAAATAAGGGCTAAGATTGGCTATTAGGGGCCTCTATGCACACTATCAGCTTACAGGGGGCTTTATTTGGTAGTAAATCTTGTTTTTATTCAATCAAAACTTGCCCCCAAGTCAGGAATTAAAAAATAGCTACCTGCTTTGGGGGCACTGAGAGCAACATGTTGCCCCCGAGCCACTGGTTGGGGATCACTGGTCTAGATTCTTAAAGTACCAATTTTCCTATCTATCTATCTATCTATCTATCTATCTATCATCTATCTATCATCTATCTATCAATGGTTTAAAACAATTGACAATCTTGAGAGGAGTCTCTTTCTCACTGAGCAGGAGCTTGCAGGGTCAGATAGTTTGGGGTAAGGAGAACAGTGGAAGGATGATGAGGCAGTAAGCTGGGTGACATTTAGAAAATCTAGTGTGGGGAAAGGGAAAGGAATCGCTGCTCTGGGGTTTGCGCATCCCAACAGATTTGCCAGATTATGTGAAGAAGATGGGAGCGTGAACTCTGGACTGGCGGTTCTATATGAGGCTGATCTCTCTAACAGCCGTGAGGACATTTTCTCTGGTAGTGGTGGGGAGGAGAGCAGAGCTAGGCCTAAACAGATTGTGGTTATAGGGGATTCAATCATTAGGAAAGTGGACAGGGTAATTTCACTACAACCAAATGGTTTGCTGTCTTCCTAGTGCCAGGGTTCGGCATCTGGTTGATCAGGTAGCAAAATGGAAAATGAGGTTCAATGTTGACAAGTGCAAAGTTATGCACTTTGGTGGCAATAATATAAATGCAAGTTATACACTAAATGGTAGCGTGTTGGGGGTATCCTTAATGGAGAAGGATCTGGGTTTTTTTGTAGATAACAAGTTGTCTAATTCCAGGCAGTGTCATTCTGTGGCTACTAAAGCAAATAAAGTGCTGTCTGGTATAAAAAAGGGCATTGACTCAAGGGATGAGAACTTAATTTTGCCTCTTTATAGGTCCCTGGTAAGGCCTCACCGTGAGTATGCAGTGCAGTTTTGGGCTCCAGTCCTTAAGAAGGATATTAATGAGCGGGAGAGAGTGCAGAGACGTGCAACTAAACTGGTAAAGGGGATGGAAGATTTAAGCTATGAGGTTAGACTGTCGAGGTTGGGGTTGTTTTCTCTGTAAAGAAGGCGCTTGCGAGGGGACATGATTACTCTTTAGAAATACATTAGAGGGGATTATAGGCAGATGGGGGGTGTTCTTTTTTCCCATAAAAACAACCAGAACACCAGAGGTCACCCCTTTAGATTAGAGGAACGGAGCTTCTATTTGAAGCAGTGTAAGTGGTTTTTCACGGTGAGGGCAGTGAGGTTGTGGAATGCCCTGATGTTGTAATGGCAGATTCTGTTAATGCCTTTAAGAGGGGCCTGGATGAGTTCTTGAACAAGCATAGTATCCAAGGCTATTGTGTTACTAAAATCTACAGTTACTATTGATGTTGGTATATATAGTTTATGTATGTGAGTGTATAGATAGGTCAGTATAGGTTGTGTGTGCTGGGTTTACTTGGAAGGGTTGAACTTGATGGACTCTAGTCTTTTTTCAACCCAGTGTAACTATGTAAAACATTATGCAGCTGGATTGTTCATATCATCATCTATTCTAAACCTATTTTACGGCTAATAACAACCCTGTGTTATTTTGTAGAGGACATTAAAAACGTTTGGCAGAGCTTATGAAATTAACTAATTATGCAAATCTTAATAGTGAAAACACAAAAGAAATCAGATTTAGATGTAGAGTCGCAAACTTTACTACAAGAACAATACAAAAGAGCCCAGAGTGAGAAGTGTTGGCTGCAGTGGTACATAAGTCTATATAGCAGCTACTGCAAAGTTTTTAAAGGGATTCTGTCATGATTTTTATGGTTTACTTTTTATTTCTAGATAGATTTCTATGTTTCCATAGCAAATAATTCACTCTACCATTTAAAATGTTATTCTTGAACCAACAGATGTATTTTTTTAGTCATAATATTGGTGTGCAGGCAGCCATCTCGGTGCATTGTGCCTGAGTCTGCAACATTTTGCTCTCAGTGTCCTCAAAATGGGCACCCATTTCTAAATTTCTGCAGGCTAGCCGTCCACATGGGGCTATCAAATAGCCAATCACAGCCCTTTTCTAGCATCCTCAGGGATATTTTTTCATGCTCTATGTTGCTCACTGACACTTTTTACATGTGAGTGTGGCTCACAAGTAAAAAAGATTGGGGTCCGTCTATTAACCAGTCATGGATTTTTAAGACAATTGTTTCATATATAGCTTTTGTTGCTGCGTGAGGCAACCATTCTCTTGTGTCAGGGGTGTCAAACACAGATCTTTGTAAATCAAATCGCACTAACATTCAGCCAATTGAAAAATGGCATGATCATGTGACATGGACCATATATGACAAGCATAATCCATGCAAAGGTCTCACAAATCTATAGTTTGGGGGGTCATACTTTGGACTGCAAAAGGTTTGACACAATGATCTGCTTATTACCATACTATATTTATTTGTTAAGGTGGATTTGTTTTATTTCTTCTTCATTTCACACTGTATATATGGGCTGAGCATATATGTCTTTCATCATTGGGCAACTTTTCTATTGGTCCATTAATTCGGCCAACAGCACCAGAAAGTAAAGAAGAGCTGCGGCAGGTCTCCTGCCTTTTCCACCAAAAGGTGGCCCTGCAAAGAGGAGTTAAAATATATAATTTGCTCCATATTAGCAGCTAAGGGAATAAAAATAACAGTATTAGCAACACTGAAATTGGGCAGTCACTAAGGAGGAGATGTAAAAAAGACTTGAAGATGTAAAGGTAATGAAAGGGGTATCCTTATTTGAGAAGGATCTGGGGATTTTTGTAGATAGCAAGTTGTCTAATTCCAGAAAGTGTCATTCTGTGGCTACTAAAGCAAATAAAGTGCTGTCTTGTATAAAAAAGGGCATTGACTCAAGGGATGAAAACATAATTTTGCCCCTTTATAAGTCCCTGGTAAGGCCTCACCTTGAGTATGCAGTGCAGTTTTGGGCTCCAGTCCTTAAGAAGGATATTAATGAGCTGGAGAGAGTGCAGAGACGTGCAACTAAACTGGTAAAGGGGATGGAAGATTTAAACAATGAAGTTAGACTGTCAAGGTTGGGGTTGTTTTCTCTGGAAAAAAAGGTGCCTTTAAGAGTAGTTGGGATGATTTATTGAACAAGTATAACATCCAAGGCTATTGTGATACTAAAATCTACAATTAGTATTGACACTGGTATATATAGTTGAACCACACAAATAATGTACAATAGCATCTCCCCTCCCTTCATCCATTTGCAATCTTAGGGAAAAGGAACTTAATAAAAATGAATAGTAATAATTGTGTATGTAAGAAATCACACTATAATCATTAAAATAAAATAAATCTTTTGTGTCAGTTAAAGTACTCTCTATTTGATACGCCTCTAAGGTATTTTCTTATTAAGTCATATGGAAAAACACATTAGGGCTGATGCACTAAGGTGCATTAAAAAAACGCTATTTATAGCATGCGTTAAAAATTTTATTGCGTCTAATTTTTCGCGTCTTAACGCACGATTCACTAAAAGGATAGTTGCATTAATTTAGATGCGATGCTGTTTGCATTATTTAAGTCGCAAAGACTATTTTTGTGTGGTATTTGACACAACACACGCTAATTAACACAGCACGCTACTTGTCGCGCGTGCTAATTAACGCACATGCGCTACTTGTCGCGCGCACGCCATATTAGCCATACACACCATTACGTTCGTAAAACTACTTTTTTTGAAAATGACCATTTCCCTGCAAACTGGAGGCTGCATCACTCTAGGGCCAACATATACTTGAATAAATCACACTGCAAAGTCCATATTGTGTTGCCAAAAGCTCATGAACTGTTCTTTTCTATAATTACCGCCTGCCCCAAGTAGGTGTTAATTTTCGCATAGACTAATGCGATATTTAGCGCGTCTAAGTGTTTGTGAATCATGCGTTAGTATTATTTCTTCGCGAGAATTAACGCAATGCGGTAAAATTAATGCATTCGGTTGCACACTATTTAACGCACGCGATATGCGACTTAACGCATGCGATAATACTTTAGCAGCAATTTTAACGCAAAAAAGCATGCGATAAGCGTTATCGCACTTTAGTGAATCAACCCTATTATGTTCAATATTTGCCTTTGTAAAATCCCACAAAAATTTCCAGAGGCTGATTACAGAGAGGACAATTTTTATCTGTTTGAGCACCTTACAAATTGCTAGGTTTTAAACATTTCCCAGATATTATAAAAAGTGGGACTATCGTATGTTTTGGCATGAATAACACTTATTTAGAAGGAATATACAGTTTTTTTGCTATTTTATCCACCTTTGTTCTTTTTCATTTCACCCTGCGTGTCCTCCATTATCGCTCTACAGGATGGACAAGGATAAATTGCAGCTCCTGTTTCATGTATGAAAGTTTATTGATGTGTAAGCAGGATGTTAAAGATGTTCATAAAAGTCAGGGTCAGACAGTGGCTCTAGACAATGCAGAAATTTACATTGGCAATATAAAATGAAAAGACAATGATGTATTAAGTAGAAGGGAGATGGCAATGGCGAAAACCCAGTCCTTCATACTATGTTACATTCGCTAGGGGGAAGAAAACATAATATATGAAATTAATGTTATTAATACAGTATTCAAAGTAATGATGCACTGAATTAATCTGTGCAGAATGAGAGTAAATAATGAACTGGATCCTTTTAAAAATAAGTCACTAAACCAAAATCATCTGAAGAAGCATCTCACAAAGGCATCAATATAGTTTAACCAAGAGACTAGAAATGTCCATGTAAAAATGTAGTCGCACGCCACAGTCAAATTTAAAAAGACTTGGAGAGCAACACAAGCATCATAAAAGTTCATGGAGGTGCCAAATAAGGGCTAAGATTAGCTATTAGGCAGTCTCTATGCACACTATCAGCTTACAGGAGGCTTTATTTGGTAGTAAATCTTGTTTTTATTCAACCAAAACTTGCCCCCAAGTCAGGAATTCAAAAACAACTACCTGGTTTGGGGGCACTGAGAGCAACATCCAAGGGGTTGGGGAGCAACATTTTGCCCCCGAGCCACTGGTTGGGGATCACTGCCCTAAATACATTCCCAGCTAGCACTTATAGGGGGTTATGTAATAAAAGGCACTAAGTTTGCCCAGGTGCAGTAACTAATAACAGCAGGTAACATTTACTGGTCACCTTTTAAAAACAGACATCTTATTGGTTGCAATGAGTTACTGCTCCTGGGCTTTTATCTAAACCAGGGGTCTAATGCCCCCCCCCCTAATGGGAAGCACTCTCTACTCACTATTTGCTGTATCAGAGGAACTAATATAATCTGGATAATCCATGTTACTGACTGATATTTGGGTATCCAAAACCTATTTTATGTATATTTTAAATCTATTTTCTGTAACAAAATTTCCCTATCACCTCCCAATGATTTATGCTGGTGTTACTACTTTTCTTTGACACTGGCTATTTTCTGCTTGGAAGGCATCTCAGATCTTTAGTTATATTTTGTCACAGCTGTTGCCTTGGTATGGATAGGGGCTCTCCATCAAACTTTCATACTCATAATGGCACTGTAATGATATATCAAATGTAAAATACTTTACATGTGCCCCAATAGTATACAGCAGTGATCCCCAACCAGTGGCTTGGGGGCAACATGTTACTCACCAACCCCTTGGATGTTGCTCTCAGTGCCCCCAAACCAATTTTTGAATTCCTGACTTGGTGGCAAGTTCTGGTTGAATAAAAACAAGATTTCCTACCAAATAAAGCCCCCTGTAAGCTGATAGTGTGCATAGAGGCTCCCTAATAGCCAATCTTAGCCCTTATTTGGCACCTCCATGAACTTTTATGATGCTTGTGTTGCTCTCCAAGTCTCCAAGTCTTTACATTTGACTGTGGCTCCCGTGTAAGAAAGGTTGGGGACCCCTGGTATACAGGGACATTTGCCAAAGAAATACTTAAAAAGTGGTAGAACTATAAGGCCTTTTCTCTATGGTATAGGATTGTCTTTTTGAAGTCCAGTTATCAGAGAAGAGCAGGCTTTCTCCTGTGTTTTCTGGTTACATTTGTACCATGTTGTTGCTTTTTTCTGCTGTTGTATTAAGGATTTAATTTGTTGTAATAATATTAATAATTGCTGCTGTATTACAGTTTTCAGCATTCTCAAACACATCCTTACAACCTGAAACTGGTTCAGCTGGAGACACAAATGTTGACACAAAAGATGACTGAGATGCCCTGATTTTTATTTCTCTAGAAGATCAGGACATGATGTGTGATGTGTGTTGATGGATTACAATAATTGCACACTAGCCTCTCATGAGTTGTCCCTTGGTTTCATTTTCTGGGCTATATTCACTTCTATAGAAAGAAAAGAATCTGAGTGAGCACTGCATTAAGGCAAAGGGGCATCATGAGGATAATGAAAGCACTTAGTGTGATGATTTGGCCTAAAATCAACTGCCTTATGATTTTATATTTGCATTTCATAGATGTGAGGAAGTAGTTCAAATAGTACCTGTATGTCATTACTAGCTACTAATTCTGTCTGGTACAGGTGCCAAGGTGGCAGAAGGGACTAAGTTAAAGGGTGCCAGTGGTCTGAAGGGTGGTGACAAACAGCTTGTATACATTTTGTCTCTACAATAAAGTTTTAAACAAAACTAAGAAATAAAGGTGTTATATTTGTATCTCATTTAAGATGGCTTTAAAATTGGAACTGAGTTCTTATCTGAAAATGTTGCCTCTATTTAAATGCGTGCGCGTGATGAATTAATATGCAGTGTCTGTGTTCTTATACAGACAAGCACATGTAGGTGAACTGAAAAGCACTCACTTCGCTTCTCCACAGCAAGTCATAAAGCACAGTGTTTAAATGTTTCTTACACAGAGAAGCCTCGCAGTGAAGGGATTAACTGCCAATTTACCTTGTGAGAAAAACAAGGCAACGACACAGTAAGACAAATGCTTTTCCCTTGTAACACACAAACGATTTCCTTCTGTGCTCTGCCACTTTGTGCTTGTTCACTATTGTGTCTGTAATGGGAGGGAAAATTATATTATTCAGCCAAGGTTTCAGATGCAAACCACTACAGGATTTTTTTTTGCCCTATTGTGTGCCTCACACGATTTTGCCTTTTTCCTATTGAAACAAATGGGCTTTTAACTTGTCACAGCAGCTTGTGGCTTGACTTAATAGAAAGCAATGTGAATCTTGTACATTGTCCTAAGTATGTCTGTTGTATACCGTACGTAGTGGGCAGTAATCAGCTGTGCAACACCTTTATGTTGTATGCCCCCAAATAACCTTTACAATATACTCTTTTGAACACAACACAGATTAATACGCAATCAGTTATGGCTCTCAGCTGTCAGGCTGTAAGAGTCAAAAAGATTTTCTTTATTTGTATTGGGGTATCCCAGAACCTCAAATTGTCTGTATAGGGTAGTTTGTAAAGGAAAGTTGTGTAAGTTTGTGTAAGACAAACTAAAACTTGGACCCTTACTTTAAAATATAGGGTACCATGACATGTATAACAGCAGTGACTATTCAAATCCTTATATTTTATAGTAGAGGATGCAATCTTCCCATTATAGACAGAGTCAACATTTCTACTGAAAAAATTACAGTTACCTCCGAAATAATGTAGGGATTCTAAGGTGTAGTCCAAAGAGTGGCCGAAAATATCTTCCCATTCGGTTCAATTGAAATCTCCACATGTAAAACACGTTACAGGCTGCAGGTCTTCTTACACAGAAACGAGCACTAAACTTTTGCTAATGTATCTATATTTATTTTATGATGTGCGTGTATAATACTATTAAGAGTAATGGCAGACAAGGAAATATGTTGTCTGCTAGAGATCTGCACTACCCATAGTTGACAAATCTTGTTGGTTGGCATGCTTCAAAGTGCATGCCCATTTGCCCATATTATTCAGAATGCTAAGTCAACCAGAACTTCAAAACACTTTAAGTTTATGGCTATTGTTTTCTTTTTCATTTCTTTTACTAGTCTACTGTAAACAAATACAGCCATATTTGGGTTCTGGATAAAAGTAACTGAAATAACAGAAACGGGCAAAGGCACAGAGGATAAATAAATGGAGACATCAAAAAGTATTTCATTATGATTGTGGTTATGTTGATTGAAAGGTATTTGTGTAGTACAACCACTATGTAACATGAAATAGATCCTTAACACACAAAATGGATGTGGAATTCAGTGACTGCTGTATGTAATTGTAGGCTTTCAGTCATCCCTGAGAGAGAGAGCTCATACCTAAGAAGGAGATTACCGCAACTTGTATATATGTATGCAGATGAGTGTGCTTGCAGAAGACAAGGAAATGAATGCTAAAAGGCAATTAAAAATAATGTTTTATTAACTTATTTGGCAACATAATGGTATATGGATCAGCAAAGATTCATGCCAGGAACAGGGCCACCATCAGAAATCATGGGGCCCGGGTTATTGGCTCACTGCATTGCCAGGGCCTCTAGGTGGTGGGCCCTTCCAAGCAGAATGGAAAATAAATAATGCTCATATACATATATAACTAGGGATGAGTAAATGTGTCGCATTTCGCCTCTCTGAAAAATTTGCGAAACTGCTGGAAATTTTTCAAAACATATATGCAGCGACTTTTCCTCTGCAAAATACATTGGAGTCTATAAGCATTTTTTCGCTGCAAGTTTTTTCCACACAGAATACATCAGTCTAAGGACGTCTTTTCACAGCAACTTTTTTTCACACAAATACATTTGGGTCTTGTTGCCATGTTTACTCACAGGAAATTTTTTCGGCAATCTCATAAAAATATTCATTGATGGCTAAATGTGGAATTTCACGACAAATCCATACCAGTCAAAAAAAGCATGATTAACCAATAAATCAATCTAAGAAAAACCCATTCTATATAAGTCTGGCTCCCGCTACCATGGTGAGGGACCACACTGAGGGAATTTACACCTGAAGTTCTAATGCCTTGGTTTCAACCTCTAGAAGATCTTAGTACCTTGACCTCATTTTCCCTTAACGTAATGATTGTAAGGCATCTCAAATGCATTTCAGGTGTTGGAACCTGTAAAATGGCCAAGCCTCAGATAGAGGAATTTTTCATCAATTCTGTCCAGATTTGTTGGTGCCCTGAAAAAGCCCTGAGCCAAAATAGATTCCTAAATCCACCACCACCTCAACTACAGTCATAACACTTTGAGAATGAACTGAGTTTCTAAAGAGAACAGTACGCCATTGCTCCTCAGACAAATCTCATTGTCCCAAATAAAACCTTGCCCAAGTATAGCATCTGTTGCCAAGGTCATAATACTAAGAATCCTAATTATGTTCCTAAGACATGTAGGATTTTTTTTAAACCTCTTAACTATTTAAATAGATTCTTATTGGGAGGAAGATAAAGACACATCTCTGATGAACAGAAGGTGAAACAATGAATTGAAATGGTTGGGATTACAAATATTTTTTCTTAGTTTTTATCCAACCAGTTGTAGCAAGTGCTTTGTTCAGCAGAGGAGAAGCAGATACTGGTATTAGCAAACAGTCAATTAAAAAGGGGACTACAGAGATCCCTCCTAAGGCTTACCACAATTTTCCACTATATTGGTGAATATGTAAAGTGCTGTGGTTATGACAGAGTCCTGAATTGGATTCTTGTGTGAGAAAATTAGGATTCTAAGAGCTTTTCAAGCTCTGAGTAAAATGTGTTATCATGGCACCACAGCCATAGAGAAAATCAGCCATCCAAACCAAGCAATTGATAAGGATGACCTTAGCACACACTTAAATGTGTCTCTCTAGCCAAAACTAAGATGAACTAGCAATTCCTGGAGCTGTTAGGGCTGACCCCTACACTTAGCTGTGGAATAGGAATCTTAATTAATACATTAGATGAGGATTACCCAACCTTTTTTACCTATGAGCAACATTTAAAAAAAAAATCAAAAAATGCAAGCTTGAAAAAAGTTCCTAGGGGGTGACAAGTAATGACTGTGTTTGGTTATTTGGTAGGCCACTGTGGAGTGGCAGACTACATGAGGCTTTGTTTGGCAGTACACAGGGTTTGTATGTCTCAGAAATTCAAAAATGAGCACCTGCTTTGAGGTTACTAGAAGCAACATGTTGCTCACAAGCCACTGCATTAGACTGATCCATAATGGCTCTTTTTATATAAAAAGGCTATAGCTATGTCCTCTTTAGGAGGCCCAGAACAGTTCTTTAATATATTTTGCATGTAAAAGGTCCTTTTTGGACTGCTCAAAAAAAAATAAAAATAAAAAAAGATCATGGCTCCTGGAATTATAAATTTTGACCTGATGTGATTAGAGATGAAAGGTGGGGTTAAATACTGCAACTAAAGGAGTTTTCACCACAAACTGCAGCAAACATTACTGTGTAATCTTTAAAACTATAGGGCAGTGCAGGTAGTAAAAATGTCCTTTCCTAAGTTGCTCCTACTACTACCGCAGAGACCAGAATGAATGATAGCCAATCTGGGCCATTGTAGGATCTGGTAGTGTGACCACTTTAGTTTATACACTTACTCCATTAGGAGAAGGGCCTTAAAGTCTTATTAGAACCAGTTTTGTCCCTGTAAAAAATATGGATGATAGGGAGATGCTACTTGAGAGAAGAAATGGTTAGAATGAGTTGTAGTACCACTGCTCTTCAGTTGTCAATGGCTATTTTCCCAGAAGACTTAAGCTGGCCATACACGCACCAATAATATCGTACAAAACCTCGTTTCGTACGATATTCGGTGCGTGCATGGCAAGTCGGCGAGGCGACCGATATCGCAGGAGGCTGCTGATATTGGTCGACTCGCCGATCGGGTGGGTTAAAAGATTTTGATCGGGCGCCATAGAAGGCACCTGAGCAAAATCTGCCTTCAGAGCTGAATCGGCAGAAGGAGGTAGAAATCCTATTGTTTCTACCTCCATATCTGCCGTTTCAGCCCTGAACGTTAGTGGCTGTTAGGAACGATCTTTTGTGCGACCATCCAAAAGATCGAAAATCGCCACGTGTGTGGCCATCTTTAAGTACGAATGCAAGCTTGGTTTGTGCTTCAGATAAAACTTTTATAGTTTAGGTGCGATACCTTATGCTTATTAATAAAGCATCCAGCCATCTAAGCTTTATAACAAATTTTTTGGTTGATGTCGTATGGTTTTCTTTTCAGTTTTGTTATTGTTAACTACAAGCCAATAACTGCACTTTTGCATTATGCAGATTTTGTTTATGGACCTACATGCTAAAATGCAATTATAGATATTTACCCATAGTGGAAAAGTATCTTCTAGTTCCCTGTCTCAGGAAAATATTCAAGTCTAAATTGGCTTCTTCAGCTTGGGCGTGAGGTGCCTTGCAAATACCTTTTGTCACAATTTAGTTGTTTATTGTGGGCTACCTCTGAGGCTTAATATCTTAAAAAGGTAGAGTATCCCATCTAAATAAGTTGCACTTGTTTAAAAAGGCATGTTAAAACATTTACAAGTTTAACATATGTGGTACTGCTTGTGATTTATTTCACAATTTTTTTCTGCTGACTGTGCCATTCTGTAAAATATATATTATATGGAATTATATTATTGTATCTTGAGAAACATGTATTGCTTTTTTTCACAGGACCTGGGTCGCTAGCCTGAAAACCAGCAGTGTTTTTTTTTTTACACATTTACCTTAATATTCACATTGTGTGGCTTTCTTGGAGCCGTCAGTTATGTCACTAAAAAAATTGTCAAAAGTAATGCAAGAAAAATTGCTTTTCTAAGAATGCTAAAACACAGCACACTACTACATAAAGTATGAAGCCAATTCATGAAGTGCATTTTCCCATTCTTGGTGTTTTTCCTGTGATGTTGTCATGTAAAATTTCCTTTTCTGTGCTGCAGCTTTGCAAATGTAAGTACTGGCTAAATAGCTTATGATGCATGCATTTCGCCAATACAGATGCAAATTAGCCTTCACTGTTAAGCTTGCATTCATAAATACGTCCTTAAGGCATAAATTACAGCAGCATAACTGATAGGTTTGCCTGAGCAGGACTGTTCCAGCCTATTTGAACCACAAATATATAGTATAATACAGTGCTGTCCAACTGGCGGCCCGCGGGCCGTGGCCCCCCACCTGTCTGGCTGCTTTGATGGCTTACTCTTGTGTAAACTTTAAATGGTATCAGTACTGAGATAACTGCCCCCCCTGCATGGTTCTCACCTCAGATTCAGGCTGTAATCAGGCTGTATTGTTTAAATATGTAATCCCCTGTGTTGTTCACACCTTTTAATCTATGCATTGTTCACCCCCTGCAGTGTTCACACCTCAGGCTCAGGCTGTAATCACCCCCATTGTTCCCCTGTTCACACCTCAGGAGCAGTAGAAACCCACAAATAATCCCTGCACTCTACAAAAAGAACATATACTGAGGTGGTACTGCAATTAAAAAGTTTTTTAATATATAGTTATTGTGCAGACTGTAGGAGCAGTGCCAGCATTGTGTCACTGTAGGCTGCCTGTGTGTGCCATACACACAGGCAGCCTAGGGCAAGCAGAGTATGGCACACAGGCAGGGTAGGGAAGGCAGAGTATGGCACACACAGGCAGGGTAGGGAAGGCAGAGTATGGCACACACAGGCAGGGTAGGGCAGGCAGAGTATGGCACACACAAAGGCAGGGTAGGGTAGGCAGAGTATGGCACACAGGCAGGGTAGGGCAGGCAGAGTATGGCACACACAAAGGCAGGGTAGGGTAGGCAGAGTATGGCACACAGGCAGGGTAGGGTAGGCAGAGTATGGCACACACAGGCAGGGTAGGGCAGGCAGAGTATGGCACACACAAAGGCAGGGTAGGGTAGGCAGAGTATGGCACACAGACAGGGTAGGGTAGGCAGAGTATGGCACACAGGCAGGGTAGGGCAGGCAGAGTATGGCACACACAGGCAGGGTAGGGAAGGCAGGGTATGGCACACACAAAGGCAGGGTAGGGTAGGCAGAGTATGGCACACAGGCAGGGTAGGGCAGGCAGAGTATGGCAGGTTTTTGCTGTACTACAACCATTAATATGGGTATGGTCATGTGATAACATGGGTGTGGTTTCAAGTGGGTGTGGTTTAAAAAAGGGGAGTGGTCAAAACTGGCATCCATTATCGGCCCTCCACCACGTAGGTCGGAAAAATTCCGGCCCTCGGTACAACAGAAGTTGGACAGCACTGGTATAATAGTTTTCAGTTAAGTGCATGATGTTAGAACTCTTATCAGAGCCGACAGAGATACAGCCAGATAGTCAGCTACGCAACGCTGGAGCTGTTCCTTAAGTAATTATTGATAAGCCTTTTGATCTGGAGATTAAAGAAACCTCTAGGGCACTGGTACCCGGGGATCGCTTGTGGGATGGCATACACATCGCTTTGGTTTTTCGAAGTCGCAAGAAAACTTTGGCAACTTCAGAAAACAGAAGCGATGTTTATGCCGTCCTACCTGCGATTCACAGTAGCGAAGATTTATTGCGAATCTCCCAAAGAGCCAGTGCCCTTAAGGAAGTGATCCCCAGCTGGTGGCTCATAGGCAACATGTTGCTCACCACCCCTTTTGATGTTGCTCCCAGTTTCCTCAAAGTAGCCGCCCATTTTTAAAACTCTGGCTTAAAGACAAGCTGTGGAAGCACAGAGACACAGTTTCTGCAGGCCAGCAGCCCACATGGGGCTACCAAATAGCCAGTCACAGTCCTTAGTTGGCATCCCTAAAGAACTTTTTTAATGCTTGTGTGGGTCACCAACACTTTTACATTTGAATGTGACTCACAAAAAAGTTGGGGATCCCTGCTTTTAAGTGGAAGAAAAGCTATTGAGGCAGTTTATACCCAATAGATTAGACACAATAGTGCAAGCAAGAACTCAAGCAAGGCAAGAAGGGCAAGGTCAAGCTGGGAGGATTGTCAGCCTGCGGATAAGCACAGGCTGACAATCCGCCCCATGCTTAAAAAAATCTTCTAGTTGTGCCAAGCATTGAATCCACCCAGGTGCAGGCACATGCAGCCAGTTTCTGCCAACAAAAGTCAAATCTTGTGTTTGTTGGCGAATATTTGCTGCATGTGCCTGTACCCAGGTAGATTCAGTGCTTCCAGGTGCAGGCACAACTGGAAGCATAGGGGCAGATTGTCAGCCTGTGCTGGTTTGTTCATGCCCTTACCATACTTTAAACAGTAAAAACAGATAAAAAAAAAAGATACTGAAAACCATGTGTACAAAATAGAAGGAAATAAATGCAGTATTTCTTTTCAAAGAGGACTCAGAACAGCAGCACTGTGAGTGTAAATTAGTGCATTTACATCGACCTTTTTGATAAAGCTTACATAGTTTTAACCTTTCCTTCCTTTAAGGGAATACTATCAATTTGTATTTGTCTTATATAATATTACATGCAGAATAGTGATGCGTAACTTTATTTTAGTCTGGCAATTCAGTTTTTGTAGCCTTGCGTTTATGATTTATCTCCTACACTCATCTTGCACAGACAAATGGAATTGAGTTTAGACCACTGACTCTTGGCCTTCTTATTGCAAGACTACAAAAACCAAATAAGTCTATGCTCACAAACAGATTCTGTTTATCAGAAAAATAAATTGGGTTTACAGTCACTATATATTTAATTACAAATCCAATAAAACATATTTGCAGAGGGAACCTAATCTATATTCATATGAGTGGCATGTCATACGTGTTGCTCAGTTATCTAATAGTTGCTAATGCATTTCGCTGGGCACTTTGGAATAGCTTTACTGAGCAATTACTAATAGTTTATTGTTTTCTAAATGCGTAACCTGTCTTTATCTTGACCTATGTGTAAGCCCTTGGATCCTTCTCTTACATTTAGGGCTCTGGCACACAGGGAGATTAGTCGCCCGCGACAAATCTCCCTGTTCGCGTTCGACTAATCTCCCCGGATTGTCATCCCACAGGCGAAAATGTAAGTCGCCGGTGGGATGGCACACGCTGCGCAGGCGATTTCGGCAAATCGCCGAAAATGCCTCTCGAGGCAACTCAGCGATTTGCCGAAATCGCCTGCGCAGAGTGTGCCATCCCACTGGCGACTTACATTTTTGCCGGTGGGATGGTAGTTCGGGGAGATTAGTCGCCCGTGTGCCAGAGCCCTTAGTAACCATTGTTTGTGAATTTATTGTAAGTGCCCTGGTCTGAGATAAAATGATTTTAAAGCCCTGCACAACTTGTTGGCACCATATAAATGAATGATGATGCTGATGATAGCACCTTTTCCTAAAGCTCCTGAACTACAATTGCTTTATGCTATATGTTAAAGCAAAATTTGCTCTATAAATAAGTGTTAATAATAATAATAATGAAACCCTATCACCCCCTCCCTGTGTGCTGACCTGCCATAAATTAGTAGAGTTGCACAGCAGAGTTCAAAGGGGCCATATTCCCCTGTCTTCTAATCTGCTAGAGCGCCGACACGAATCTTGGAGGATCATGCGCAGTTGAATCCACATCCTGAATCAGCTTAAACTGCGCATGTTACCGCAAGATCCGTATTGACAACTGACAGAAGAGGTTCAGAAGACAGACAGAAGATGGCGCCGTTAAACTCAGCATGCAGCTCTAAAGATTTAAAGCAGGCTAGCACACAAGGAGACTTTTGAACAAAATAGCTCTTGCTTGGAGGGGGGGCAGTGGAGGGGAGCATAGGGAAGGCTGGGAATGAGGTAGGGTTTAGTTCTCCTTTAAAATGAAAGTTTTAATACTAATAATTGAGTCTACCTTAAACTGCAAATGTAAGATGTGTATGATTTTGAAAGCCTTTGGAAATGGGTTAAAGAGAATGTCTCCCCCTGGTCCTAATAAGAACAGACTTGGCCTTTATACACAGGCATAGAAAAGAAGGGGAGGTCAGCACTCTTTACTGCTGCTGGTCCTTTAGCTGCTGTAGAACAGAGTATCACACATCATCTGCTTCTCTTTTCTGGCTCAAGGTATCATCTGGGTATAGCAGGAAATGCCTCTGGCCTTGAAAGTGCCTCCTCCCTCCCCTTCTTCCTACTCTCTCCCTTTCTTGTAGGGAATGAAAGGCAAAGAGGTTTGCAGCTGACAAATATTATCCGCTCTTTTCATCGATCCAAGCGTGTGCAGATGTGAAAGCTTGATGTAAGCTGCGAAGCGGCGGAGGCATTTTTTTTCCTCCTCTCAGACAGACCCTGCAGACCCACAGCTGGTTCCCCTCCCACCTCCCATCGGTAAAAATAGATTTCCAGGCACAGCCAGCAGCAGCTGCAGCTACTACTTGCCAGGCTTGCCAATAAGGTGGTCGTGGACAGGATAAGATGCCTAAAGCTCCTGGACTACAATTGCTATATGTAATGATTTTCAAAATGAATATTGTAGTCGCTTATGCCTATAAGGCTAATGCAGATGGGGCTGCTTCTCGACCTGCATAAAAGAGACACTGACTTCGGATAGGTCACTACAAATCAATTATTTCATTATTCAGAAAAGAAGTGTTTAAATAGTGCAGAATAAGCAACAGCACATTGTAGTCTAGATACAAAGGAAAAATGATTGAAAGGATAGGAAAACAAAGCCCCTTTCTATATCTCAGCTCTCGTCTCCAAATACAATGCTCCCTATGCTCTGCTTCTGACCTTCGACTTTTTTATTCTTTCATGATCTCATCTCATTCTCATCTGCATGATTTCTCTATTGCTTCTGCCCAACTCTGGCATTCCCTACCACAATCTCCCTCTACTTCCAAGCCTTGAAAAGCTTCCAGACTCAGATGTTTAAGGAGGCCAAACTGATGTACCCCTGATTACTACTGGCAGTCAGCATACCATAATGATAATTGGAACCTCTTCTCAACAGCTTTATATATCATTTGTTCCCCAGGCCTTTAGACTAATCCTACAAAGTTATTTTAGTCTTTAATAATAGTATAATTCTATATGACCTTTCTGGCACTACATAGTTACATAGTAAACTTAAGTTCTGTTTGTTGCGTCATTGCTGTACAAGCTGTGTAAGAACACAGAGCAATAGAGGATACAGACAGACTGCAGAGGATAGCACAGACTGGCATCTCTGTCCCCGTGCTGTTTACAGCCCAGATTATATGGTTGTCTGAGGAATCTATTTGCTCTTGCTCTGTGCAAATTCTTTCTGAGAAACTCCCCCTGCCAGCTCTATGTAATTATGGCTAATGTGCCACGCAGAAATTAGTTGCACGCGATAGATCTCTGCTACCGTGGGCGACTAATCTCTTCTAAATGTCCTTCCAGCGGCAACAAAGGGAATCACCGGTAGAAAGGGCTATGCATTCTGTTGGAAGTCGTGCAAAGTTGCCTACATTTCAGAGCAGATAGTTGCCCGCGGTAGCAAAGATCTATTGCAGGCGACTAAATTGCTCCTTTGGACATTAGCCTAATTAACAGCCTCTTTGGAATCTCCTTTTTATCTGTGGCAATAAATAGCTTTCTCACTGCTAGGAATTAATGAAACACAAGCAGAACCTAAAAAAGGTTAAAAAAAAAAGTTAATACGCTGTGCTCCAGAGGGGGCAAAGGGCCCTCTAAGGTCAGGGCCAACTGGGAAAATTCCTGGTATCCCGGCAAGCCAGTCTGACACATATATGTATATATATTCTATATACTCTTATATAATATACTAGGTACCTGTAGATCTTAAAGGAATACTGTCATTGAAGAACATGTTTTTTTTCAAAATGCATCAGTTAATAGAGCTTCTCCAGCAGAATCGTGCCTTGATTGTATTTAACTTTGAAATGTGGCTAGCCATATTCTTCATTTCCCAGGGTGCCACAACCGTGTGACTTGTGCTCTGATAAACTTCAGTCACAATTTACTTATTTGCCATGTAAATGGTGTAATTTAGAAATAAAATATTTAATTATATATTAAATGAAAATAGTGGTGGTGATGAACAGAAGGCCAATGATGATGATCTGGCATTAAATATTCCCTTATATAAAATTCCTAATATACTGAAAAGTGATGCGAGCAATTGCTAATCTCCTCCTACAAAATAATGGACCTTTATCGCAAACAAAGAAAGTAAGATTAACAGTCTCCCTAACAATACAACAGTTTACAAGCAAATTTAGCACAAGACAATGAAAGATTTATTATTTACCAGAGATAACATCACTATTTGTGCACTTCCAACTACAGTACTGATTTATGCTAGAAACACAAAGAGATATGTATGCAAGGCACTGGCATTGCCCAATAAAGATAAATCAGTGGATCGTAGAGCTTAAGAAATAATCACAGGCAGTTATTTCTAATCTAAATATACAATGTACAGAGAAAATGGAAAATATGGCTAGCCATGGGGAAGGCCTCGTAATACAATCAAAACATTGATCTAGAGCACAGATATTTAACCTGAGACGAACATGGCTGTATCTTCTCAGCAACGGGAGCAGACACTGCCACTGGCAAGATCAGGTCGACTGGGTTCACAAGCAAATGTCACTTTACCAAATGCCTTGCTCCACAGGAAATGCTTTTTGAACAACTTTATTTAGCATTTAATCATTCAGAGTGAGATTTGCAATATTAAAAACATACTGAATCCAGAAATTAAACCTTTTAAAAAAAGTATTATGACATTGTCTCTGCATGCGCTTTATAATTTTGCCATAAAAGTCTTTCTTGATGCTTTTACATTACCTATTAGATCCCCAATTTTTATCTATGAGGGGGCCACCAGTGTTAGTGTTTCTAATTGACAGGTTTGAAGGGGCAGTTAGGTCGGCAGTCAGTTTACTTACAAAATCAGACCTATCAGTGAAAAACCAGCATGACCTATAGGTAACTTTTAATGTACATGAATATTTGAAAGAGTAGATTTTTTTTAGTGTTAGTATCTCTTTAAGTGTAGTCTGTAATAATTATAGAAAAGCTTGATTAAGTGCATAGGATTGATTTTTATTTGGCCCAGGGTCTGAGATTGTGGGTTTCTGAGATTATTATTATTATTATTAATAACATTTATTTATAAAGCGCCAACATATTCCGCAGCACTGTACAATGAGTGGGTTTTATACACTGGACATACAGAGTAACATATAAAGCAATCAAAAACCAATACAAGAGGTGAAGAGAGCCCAAAAGAGTTTACAATCTACCAGGAGAAAGGGTTGAGACACAAGGTGTGGGAGTGGGCGAGACCAGAGTTGTGAGAGGTGTGGCACAGGGTATTGCTTTTAGCAGCACACTGAGGTCATATTAAACTAAACTAAACTAGGGTAAGCTTCTCTAAATAAATGTGTTTTTAGAGATCTTTTGAAGGCAGAGAGATTGGGAGAAAGTCTGACAGATTGTGGGAGTGAATTCCAGAGAAGGGGGGCAGCCCTTGCAAAGTCTTGAATGCGAGTGTGTGAGGAGGGAATGAGAGAGGAGTTGAGGAGCAGGTCAGTAGAGGAGCATAACAAGCGGGTTGGTTGGTATCTAGAGATGAGTTCAGAGATGTAGGATGGGGCAGAGTTATTGACTGCTTTGTATGTGAGAGTCATTAGTTTGAATTTTATCCTGGATGGTAGGGGAAGCCAGTGCAGGGATTGGCAGAGTGGCATGGCAGAGGAGGAGCGGTTGGAGAGGTGTATGAGCCTGGCAGCAGTATTCATCATGGACTGGAGAGGAGACAGTCTTTGGAGGGGAAGGACAATTAATAGAGAGTTACAGTAGTCCAGGCGAGATATTATAAGAGAGTGAATAAGAATTTTGGCAGTACCTTGGGTAATAATTGATCGTATTTTGGAAATATTTCTTAGGTGAAAGTGACATGATTTGATAGGTGACTGGATATGAGGAGTGAAGGACATGGCAGAATCCAGGATAACCCCAAGGCACTGAGCCTGGGGAGATGGGGTGATGGTACAATTGTTAACCTTTATAGATACCTCAGGAACAATGTGGGAGTTGGATGGGGGAAAGAGAACCAATTCAGTCTTAGAGAGGTTTAACTTAAGGTAACGTTTGGACATCCAAGTATCCAAGTGGAGATAGTGGACAGGCAGGAAGAGACACGACTTAGAAAAATAATTTATTAATTTGCCAAGTGAGGAGGTATAGAGAGAAAATAGTAAGGGGCCCAGGGCCTTGAGGAACCCCGACAGAAAGAGGCAGGGGAGAAGATGATGCTTGATTGTAAGAGATACTGAAGGATCTATCTGAGAGATAAGATGAGAACCAGGATAGGGCAGTGTCACGAAAGCTAAGAGAGCGGAAAGACTGGAGGAGAAGAGGGTGATCCACAGTGTCAAAAGCAGCTGAGAGATCAAGAAGTATTAGTAGCGAGTAGTGTTTTTTGGCTTTAGCCGATAAGAGGTCATTTGTTAGTCGGGGTAGAGCAGTTTCTGTGGAGTGTTGTTGTCTAATTTTAGGGGATCCAGGAGGTTATTGTTAGAGAGGAATAGCGTCAGTCGGTTGTAAACTAGGTGCTCTAGTAGTTTAGAGATGAATGGGAGCAGAGAGATAGGTCGGAGCTTACTAAGATTGGAGGGACCAAGAGAGGGTTTTTTCAGAATAGGGGTTACGTGCATGTTTCAGTTGGAATGGAAAGATTCCAATAGAGAGCGAGAGATTGAATAGATGAGTTAAGGCTTTGAAAAGACAGGAGTTGGCATTACATAAAAGTTTGGTAGGAATAGGATCAAGTGGGCAGGTAGTAAGGTGAGAGGAAGCCAAAAGTTTTGAGACTTCCTCTTCAGTCACTGAGGAGAAGGAGCCAAAAAGAGACTGGGTACCATGTAGGGAGGGAGGTGAATGGTTATGGGGATAAGGTTGTGCAATGTCACTTCTGATGGTGTCAATTTTATTTTTAAAGTGCTCTGCAATAACTTGAGCAGTGACTGAGGCACACGGAGGGGGGTGGAGAAGGGGTAGCAGAGAGTTAAAGGTAGAGAAGAGTTGTGCAGGTTTTTTAGAGAGGAAGGTAATGAGTGCAGTGAAGTAGGTTTGTTTAGCTTGGTGAAGGGTGGTATTATAGGAGAGCAGATTTGTAATAGTTTGGTCCAGGAGGTCGGTATATGACCTAGATGCAAAGTGAACCAGGGGAGAAGAGCCTAATAGAGTGAATATGTAGTTATATTCACTGGGGATTGTCTAATAATTTGGTGTCCCCCATTGATTAAACCTCTCCTCATTAACTATATATACTTATTTTTGTTGGTTTTGCAGTTGTCAGTGCTACAGGCACAAGGGCTGGAGCCCTAAGCGATGCAAAACTCCACCTATCAGGGCTTATACAAGGAGCATGTGATGCCCACTTCCCACTCTTTTGCATAAATTATGCTGAATATAGGCAGCACTGGAGAGTTCCATTCTAATTATTAACTCTTCAAGGGAACCATTATATTCTTTGTGTACATTTTTTGCACCTTGCCCCTTTTTTAATTTTTATTTTCCCTCATTTAACCTATTTACAAATAAACTAAAGGATCATTTACAAACAGCTCTAAAATAGGTGCTCCTGCACTTCCACAAGGTTACCAATGTGTCCATCCTGTCTTTTCTGATGAATGGTGCGCAACTGCACCTATTGACACTAGGGAACCCTGGCAAAAAACTTTTATGCACACATTTAGGGGCCGATTCATGAACGCATGATTTTTTTTCCAGAAAAAACGTATTTTTTCCAAGTTATAGAACTTTTTGTAATGACCACGATAACATCGTTAACATTATGCAACTTTTTCGCGCTTTGCATTAACTTCCACAAAAAAGTCGTATTTTTCGCAAAGACTACAACCATTTCAGAATTCATTCAAGCTTTGGTATGGTGACTATCTTTTGGCCAGGTTGGATCTGTAGAGTGCAACTGAGTTCTATGGAAGGCTTCCAAAATCATACATTGAAGTTTCAAAACCATTTACGATAGTTCAGATCTGAAAATTTTGCAACTTTCGGTTTACAATCACTATATTTTTGTACAACCAAGAAAAGAATTTGCGCACATCAGAAATTATCGTGGTTACTTGTAATTTTTTCCAATCGTTCTTTTAACTAGTGAAAATTTGTGCTTTAATGAATGGGCCCCCTTAAAAACACGCATTTTTAAAAATTGTGTGCTCATGTCAATAATTGTAAAACTTTGCGCACACCACAAATTGTTGTCTGTTCTGTCTTGAAGTTTGTATGTGCATGCACAAGCGTACAGAGGGAGCGCTACCTGAAGCTACTTCGACTCTGCCATGCCTCAGGCTTGGACTGGCAATCTGTGGATTCTGGAAAATGCCAGAGGGGTTGCTGCAGGATGCCATACAAGACACAGTCACTATTTAGTGAGCTGGTGGGGACTTGAAATGCCAGGGATTATTTTGAATCCAGTCCAGGCCTGCATTGTCTCCAGGTTCCCAAATGGAGTTGTGTCAACACCAGACTTCTATTAAGTATATTGGACACAAATGGGGATTTGTGTCCAAAATTTTAGTTTGCATACTGCTTGTCTCCATCATTGCCGCTTTATGTGTTAGACAAAAGGCTTTATATAAATATTTGTCTTTTGATTTTACTAAACAGTAATGTGGTACATGCTGAATAAGAAAATTGTATTCTCTTAGTAGAGATAACATAACTATAGAAAAAACCCTTGAAAACCCCAAAAATATTTTTTGCCTATTAAAAGAAAATATAATTCTAAGCAACTTTGCAATATACATGCATTAAATATTTGCAATAGTTTCTGGGTTATTTGTATATACTGTATAACTGCTATAAAAAGCAGTGTCTGCCTGTCCTTTCTATTCTCTGCCCTGGTGGATCTGGCATTTGAAACAATGCAACACAAGCCAGAAGACTGACAGACCTGTCTTGCTGAAGGAGACTGACCTTTGCGACATTGATTCGCCTTTTTCAGCAGGATTTGGCCGAATACACGCTTCTGGCTGAACAGAATACCAAATCCTTAAAACCACGTGACTTTTTGTCACATAAACATGGAAGCTGAAAATCTGTCACCACACACTGCGTCCTAATTTACATATGTAAATTAGGATTTGGATTCAGTACGGTATTCGACCGAATCCTTTACAAAGGATTTGCAGTTTTGCCGAATCCGAAAATATTCGATTCGGTGCATTCTTAAAAATGACTCTGTACAGCCCCAGAATAACATACCTTTCTCCCTGCATCCAGATTTATTTCTTTTCTCTATTACAGCCAGCTGAACCCCAGCTCATATACTGACTTCCTTGTCTAGCATGAAGCTCCGCCCCCTTTTGCTTTCTGAGCACTCCTTCTCTCTCTGACCATGATGACCTCAAAGAAGTGCCTAATGTGCATGCCTAGTGGGCACATCTTTGAGGTCTTTATAGTCAGAAAGAAAAGGAGTGCTTAGAAAGCAAAAGGGTTCAGCTACTTGAAATAAAGAAACAAATGGCATGCAAGCGGAAAGGTATATTATTCTGGGGGATGTTTAGAGTAATTTTATGGGATTTTAAAATGAAAGGCTTGCTTATCCTTTTTAAGGGCGAATATACACATATAGACCTTAGATATACACCTTAGATCAATATTCAACAAGAGCAATATAAATAGGACTTGTTCTTACCTTGTACAGAGGTTACAGGGCAAAATTCAACCTGTGCATAGTGATGGGAGGATGCTAGTTATGTAGGGTTTTGCACACGGGGTCGTAGCAGGCCGTTATCAGCATTTTTCCCACTAGAGTTAAGTATTTTGCCTGAGAACACATAAAGCCCATTTATCATAAATCGAATTTTCAAGTTTTTATTTCGAAAACCTTAAATGTGTGATTATTTATTAAAAACCTCAAACGTCAAAAACCTGTGTGAAAATGTGAAAAAACAACTTGAATCTTGAAATCACATTCTACTCATCATTTTCAGGGAGTCTGCTCAATTTCAAAGCTTGAAAGTTCAAATTGAATTTTGCACATATATTTCCATTGACTTCTACATGAACTGAAATGATCATTTCTGATATGTAAGTACTTATATAACCTATTTTCTTTTAATATTAAGGGGTTTCTGCATCGTTTTTTTTTCCTGCGGCTTGGGTTCTGAATAATATACTGGCCATCCTATATATTTTATCTTTTTTCACACTAATTCAGTTGAGCGAATATTATACCTGCCAGATGGCGACCTTATTTGTGGCATGAACCTTCTATTTATTAGTTCTTTGAAATAAGAATGTTTAATTCTCAATCATAGATAAACACAACTATAGGTCAGATTTACAAAAATTCAAACAATTTTAGCACAGGTATTAAACAATTACCTGGATGGATACTATTTACCAAATTAACATTGAAAGTAAAATCAGTGCTTCAGTTCATCAGAATGTCTTTGACTATAGCTTTTAGCAGTTGTACATTACTGTGGTCTTTGAGGAGTTAGAGCTCAGAGGAGCTAGAGGCTCAGAGTTTTAAATTCCTTCTGAATTGTTAATCCCCAAAAATGTAACTGTTAGGGTTCTGACACACGGGAATATTAGTCGGCCGCGAGTCTTTTTCGGTGATTTCGGGAAATCGCACCGCCGCGTGTGCCATCCCGCCGGCGACTTACATGTTCGCCGGTGGGATGGCGGGTCATGACAACTCGGGAAGATTAGTCGCCCGCGAACAGGGAGTTTTGTCGCGGGCGACTAATCTCTCCGTGTGTCAGAGCCCTTAAAATGCAATTTAATACAGTTTAAGAACAATTTTAAAAACCTTTCCACACTGGAACAAACCACTCCAGCAACCAAGTGTGCTTAGTAGGTTTGGCTGCATCATTTCTATTGTTTAAGCAAGTGGTAAGAATCATTACGAATTGGTAAAAAAGACAGATGCATAATAAATCCCCTTTTTTGTCTCTGAACTACACAATGCAATGTAGTATACAACAAAAACATGAATACAAATATGCTAACATTACTTTAGCTGATGCAGAGAGGATCTCCAATATATTCCTGTCACATGATGGCCATTAGGATAATACGCACATGAATATGCAAATGTGAGTGGAAAAATTCCTTTGGCGCAGTTATTTATCTGAGCTAACACAGATATGAATGAAAGCATATTATATGTACAGAAAGTATGTCAACAGAATATATGCACATAGCAATCTCCGATGTGCTAATTAAATGAACTGATAGCAGCTGAAGGCAGAGAATGTTAACTCAGCTTTGAACATCTTCTTCTAATAACTAGCGTGTGCGTATGGGGGGAGGTCCTTTAAAGGGAACGCGTGTCCATAAAGGGATAGGCTTAACTAATTTAGGATTAATGAGAATTGTGAAGCCAAATGAACAACTTTGTAAAGAGAAATATAATGAAAATGGTAAGAGTGATGCACTCCACTAAAAGGGATATTGAGAATTCTCAGGAACTATGTTCAATTTAAATAAGTTCAAAAGTATGAAATAGAAGTACTGTAGATATATATATATTGCTATATAAAACTTTATCTGTTTTTCCCTTTGCTATCCCCTGCACTTATTTCCACAATGGGGCATATTTACCAAAGGGTGATATCAGAGCTTGCTACAGTTCACCAGAGCAAAATGGGCACAGAGCGTAGAATTTCTCTGGCGGACTGTGACAAACTCTAATTTCATTCTTTGGTAAATATGCCCCTCTCTGATAGATGTCTTTCACACTACTTTGATTATTCTTTTTTACGGGTCTGTTAAGCAAAGAACATTCAAGTCATTGGAGCATATTTATTAAAATGCGAAAGTCATGTGGGGTATTCCCGCCGAAGATAAAAATTTGCCACCAAATCTGAAAGTTTGCTTGCACTGATTGTGGGGAAAGTTTCACACCATTTGTATTTTCAGATCAGTAAAAATTCTATGCATTAATCAAAAATGTCCATGTGCACTGATTATAGTGTTTTGTATACAATACGTTGCATCTATTTTGCCAATGTGTATGTTCAGCATAGCAATAATGTAACTGTCTGGTTCATTAACACTGCGAAAAGTCACAATGCCAAAGTCATGTGGAGTATTCCCGCCAAAAATAAAAATTTGCCACCAAATCTGCAATTTACTAAAGGAGTTAGCTATGTCTTAAATTTCCACAAAAAAAATTGTGTAGATTTGGGGCTTATTTACTTAAAGGAGACATATTGGATAAATGGGAAAACCCTAATTTTGTAGGCAATTATGAATAATATACGGTGCTGGTTTCACTTTGTGCTAAACATTAATCCTATCTGTAACAATGGCCCCTTTATTGGAGCTCCCTATAGATCCTATCACTTCTCTGTCCGAGTTTGAAATGGAGAGTGGGCGTGTCCTAACGGTCCCTGCCAGAAGCACAGTAGGAGGGGGAGAGCCAATCACAGCCCTGCACTCACACAAGCAAAGACAGGCTTCAGTTCCCTATCAGGTCAGCTTAGCTGCTGATTGGTTCCTTTCTTATAGTGCAGTGTACGGAGGGCCGCCGGCTCCCCAGCTCATCCAGAGAATTCTGCCAGCAGGAAGTGGAACAGATGGGCGGGACTAGTGGAATTTTGGTGGAATTTCTCAATAGATCAGTCAGAAACACAGCTTCTTTAAGCACATTCCTTCTATATCTAGAGAAGTATAATTCTCTGGTACATACTTAATTTGTATAGGATATGTCTCCTTTAAGTGAGAATATTCTCCTTAACTAGAAATAGCTCTGCCAAAATTCACCCAATACAGGTGTATTTTCATGAAGACATTGTAAATGTACTTACAATCAAAATTACGCAGGTGCAAATGTGATGTGCAGAAATTTTGCTTGCACTGATTGTGGGGAAAGTTTCACATCATTTGTATTTTCAGATCAGTAAAAATTTGATGCAGTAATCAAAATTGTCCATGTGCACTGATTATAGCCTTTTGTATACAATACTTTGCATCTATTTTGCCAGTGTGTATTTTCAGCATAGCAATAATGTAACTTTCTGGTTCATTAACACTGGGTTTGGTTTTTTTTGTGAAACGGCCTTGAAACAGGCACAAGCTAGCACTGATCCTACGGTCAATGGAACTGTATGAGACGAAAATAATAATGCTATTATTTATTTATCTTTTTTAAAAAAAGCTTTAAAGTGATACTGACACTAAAATTCTATTTTTCAAAATATGAATGTTCGTAGGTCATGTTGATCACTTTTACTGATAGGGCTGCTTCTGTAAGTAATTGTTACTTGAAGTCCCTAAATCTGACTGTTTTGCCAACCAGACTGTCCCTTCTCATTCTAATGCTAACGGACTCCTGCTGCACAAATATGGCAGCCCCCTCATAGACCAAATATGTAATGTAAAAGCATTGAACAAATACCTTTATGTCAGTTTAAAAAAAGCATGCAGTGTTATGAAAGCTGTAAGAAAGGATTTACTTTCTGGTGTCAGTATCTCTTTAATGGTGCTTGTTAAAGGGGTGGTTTACCTTTAATTCAACTTTTAGTATGTTATAGAATGAACTATTCTAAGCAACTTTTCAACTGGTCTTCATTATTTATTTCTTATAGTTTTTGAATTATTTGCCTTCTTCTTCAAACTCTTTGCAGCTTTCAAGTGGAGGTCACTGACTCTGGCAGCCAAAAACTATTGCTCTGTGAGGCTAAAGTTGCTGAACAATTATTAAAATAATAAGAAAACCACAAAAAAAATTAAAATGAAGACCAATTGCAAATGGTCTCAGAATATTACTCTCTTCATCATACTAAATGTTAACTCAAAGGAGAACAACCCCTTTAATAGAGCAAGGCGACTCAGTGGCTGCTGGAAGGGGCACGGCGGTACTGATTGAGTACCTTACCTTAAGTATATATGTGCAAAACTGATCATATTCTTTATGAATAATGAGGAGGGGCCTGAAAAAAGTTTGCTAGAAGCAACTTTTAGTTATGTTGGTGTCACCAGGGAGCTGATAGAAGCTACTGGCATAGAACAGGGCATGTTGAACAGAACATGTTGTGGGTTACACTTGTGGGCCCATAACTACTACAGATCTATATTTGGAATGCTTGGGATCTTGAGTTTTCCCAATTAGGGATTTTTTTTATAATTTGAATCATACCATAAGTGTGATAAAAAAAAAATGTAAACATTAAATGAATCCAACAGGTTTGTTTTGCTATGTAGATTCATGCAGCTTGGTTATGATCAAGTACAAAATACTGTGTTATTATAACAAAGAAATGGGAAATAAAAATTATTACAATTATTTTCTTAAAATGGACTTTATGAGAGACAACCTTCCCATAATCAGAGCTTTCTAGATAACAGGTTTCCAGCACTCTGAACTATAAAATGCCAAGGGATCCCTAGAACTCCACCAATTTAACACAGTCCACCAAGGCGCCCATTAGGCGGGTACAATCATCCCAGTGGGTTTTGGCTCTTAAAGGACATGTAAAGCCTACATTTGCCCTCAATGTATATGAGTTGGGCACATCTCCCCCACCCAAATGGCATCATTTGTTCTGCATATATCCCCTCTGCTTGCCAGCACCATCACATTTTCCTAAAGCAAATAGCAGCTTTCACCCGGTGGTTATTTTTCCTCTGATACATAATCAGTTACATTTAAATCTGCAAACAGCATACACACCCACAGACCCTTATTCAGCATACATTTCATCAAGAATACAGGCTCACATAGGCAAAACTACTTTGTTTGAGCTGAGCTCAGGAGAGTTGGTTAGGAGAAAAAGATTGAAGCAGACAGCTAGAGCTGAGTTTCTATGGGAACCAGCAATGCCATTTCTTCATTGGCTGCTAGACTGGAGGGCGTGTTTAGTAATCTGAGTTTTTAAACAACTGAGCATGCCCAAAAGCCAAAAGTTAAAGCAAATTCCTAAGGGAGGGGGCCGAGTGGGTTACAGGAGGAGAAGGAAATCTAAGTGATTAAGGCAGCAGTTCTCAACCTGTGGGCCGGGACCCCTTTCGAACGACCCTTTCACCGAGGTTGGCTAAGACCATCGGAAAACACATATTTCCAATGGTCTTGGGAATAATTTTATGGTTGGGGGTCACCACAACATGAGGAACTGTATTAAAGGGTTGCGGCATTAGGAAGGTTGAGAACCACTGGATTAAGTGGATGCTGCAGCCTTACCATTAACCTATTGACAGCCTGAGTGTCAGGTATTGAAAGATTTTGAAAAGTCCTTTAAGGGGGGCCTGGCCATGCTGCACTTACTTATATTAGCCAGGCCCCCCTGCTTTCAGCAACAAAGGCTGGGAGCTTTTACTTTACTCTCAATGCAGTGCCCACCCCATTCCCGAGTGACCCTGCCCATCCCCAGCACTGATTGGCCAAGCCCACCCCCAACCTGATTGGTCCAGCCAGCCCGGATTGGCCCAGCATAGATTGGTCCAGCCTACCCCCAACCCGGATTGGCCCAGTCCACCCCCATAGAAAACAGGATTGAAAAAACAAGGCAGAGGTAAGAAAAAGTGTTGTGCAGAATAATATGGTGGATGGGAGAGTGAAGAGATTGGGAGAAACAGAACGGGAGAGACAAGTTCTGTACGTAGAGAAGTGAGGAAAGGTGGGTGATCCACTAGCAAAGATGAGAGTGTGAGTGAAATATGGACAAAGGAAAGTTTAAGAGAGAAGAAAAGTAGAATAAGTACAAGAGAAAGGAAGAAGAAAAGACAATGGCACATTTTTTTCTATATTTTAGCCCTAGGTTGCTTGTGTACATAGCGAGGCAGCAGTGTTGCAGCAGTATAAGTATACAATTTTATCATCCCACAATATTGTGCTGTCTATGCTGAAGGAGGAATAGCATTTCAGTGAGAAGATTTGTAAAGGTCCCCATACATGAGCCGATTCTAGCTGCCGATATCAGTCCCTTAGACCGATTCGGCAGCTAATCGGCCCGTGTATGGGAACTACCAACAGGGCTGCCCGACCGATATCTGGCCTGAAATCGCCCAGATATCGATCGGGCAGGTTAAAAAATCTAGTCGGATTGGGGACCGCACAGACCGGACAGACTTTGCCTATACCCATTGTTATAATTCGATTGTTTGGCCCCTGGGCCAAACGATCAAATTAGCCTGTATTCTCCCGATATCGCCCACCCGTAGGTTTCAGTATGCACACGCACGGTTATGGCTGGTGTACATACTGAAAAAGAAGGCAATAGACAGAAGAAAAAGAAAGGAATTCAATATTCTAAAGGAATGTCTGGCTGCACTACTTCATAATACTGATTGCCTTCTGAAGGACAGAGAGACATGCAAGAGGCAAAGAATGTCAATTTTTTTCAACCACAGTCATAAAAAAATTACTTGTACATTAGTAATTCCCAAGGTGTTGGACTGACCCAGCCTTAATGCCAATCGATGTATTCTCCTGCAAGTATAGCAGTTTTACAGTTATAATCATTCTTTTATAATCATGCTTTTACATAAAGTAACCACGTTGTCTGAATGACGTGCAAGTTAGGGAGACAGGTAGGACATGTCTCCCCCCTCATTAATACAGCACTGCTGAAGGCAGACAGCACTGTATTTCTTGGGCCAGCCACAGGTCTTTAAAATGAAAACATAAACAGGGGATTGACACCTGCAGAAATTCACTAAGGTTTGTTGCACTATGCTCCCTACTCTTGCTAGTAAATGACCGCTAATATTTCCATGCAAGGAGAAACTATAATTTCAGTATTTTTAAATACATGTTTACACTACATTTTAAGCACCAGAATTGACAAAATAAGTGTATTTTAAATGTCATAGCATTTTAAAAGAAACAAGACTGCAGGGTTACTAAAATCAGATCATTATATTCACTTTCGGCTCATAAATATTGCATGAATGTTGCAAACATTAGGGGCATTGACCCAGTATTTATCAGAGATCCTGCACTGAATTTGATCCTGCTTGAATTTGCTGGCATATATAAATTGCTGCAGCATGCAGGATAATAACTGTCACAGCCCCCCTATCAGCCCCAAACCCACTATTACATATTCTCATTTGTCACTGACCAGTGCAGCAAGAACTAGTATCAAACACTGCCATAACATTGCCCATACTCGGAGCAGAGAACCTGTGGAAAAGCAGCAAATTATTTGCTGGTTTGTAATAGGCAGCTAAAGCTTCAGAGACCAAAAGGGGTTAGTCTGCAAGCTGGTGCCTCCCTTGTCCCCTTGCTGTGAGCCGGCAACTAATCCCCAGCATTAAGAACTCCTGCAGAGTAAGATTTTAACAAAGCAGCTCTGAAGGGCTTGAAGCGCAGCTCTTGCGTGCGCACAGCATTAGCAAAGTATGGAATGTCGGAGCAGCAGAACTGCCTGCTTGATATTAAAATTGAGAAAAAATCATTATACTAATGCTTTCTAAACTTTCCTTGTAGGGTGCCTAGTTCAAAGGCAACATAGAAAATAAGGGCACTGCAAACAGAGCTAAAGCAGATATTTTCAAATATTTTCATACTTATTTAGCAGCTGTTTTTTTACCCTATATGGGAATTAAAATAGATGCAAAATGAGCTAAAAATGTTGCTCCATTTTTAAAGGCTTTTTATATGCGACATACACAGGACTGTATTGTTGTCCTTCCCCAAACAAGTAGATCTTTTTATGGCTTTTTAAGGTTAGATTCTGCCCAGGACTGGGATTCAAAATAGACCCTGGAATTACACAGGCCCAAACAGCCCCCCACCAGGCCACTAAATAGTGACTGCCTATGGCATTTTACAGCAGCCCCTCTGGCATTCGACTGTCAGTCCTAGCTAAGCGAGTAGAGAAAGACAGTTTTTGGGGGTGTGTCCTGGTATAATTCACTCCCACTCTGATGGGAATAAATGGTTTGTATGAAGTACTACCAGGCAGGCTTGAGAAAGAGCAGGAGTAAGCCCAAAACGTTGCCTGTTCATCTTACCTGAAAATAAAATCACTTTTCGCAACAAGGATGTGTTGCAGTGTGATTTTGCTGTGATGTTCGTCTAAACCCAACTGAAAAAGTTTATTACAAGGTGATAGAATTACACACCAATTGGGTGAGAAAGACAGTTTTTGGGGCAGTTCTGGGAAGTCACATCTGTGCAAGCAGGAGGAAGCCAGCGTAATTTATGATTTGCCATAGCTTTGCTCTTTTACTTTTGTCCTAGCAACTGTGTGCTTGTCATTTCTGGGCGCATCCTAACATCCCTGGGGACCTCAAATGCCGTGCCCAGCAGGACAATACTTATTAGAGGTCCATAAAAATATGGAATTGTGAATTCAAACACATGCTTGTTGGCTTCAGAACCACTCACAACCTTATTTACAAACAGAAGAGCACACAGTTAAAATGCTACTCTTGCACTGTACTCTCTCAACTCACAAAAGCACTGATTCAAGCTACCAGCATGCAGGTTTAAAAATTCTGGTGATTCTGGTCAAGGCCCACGTCAGAACATTGATGCAGTCCTTATCTGACAAGTCTGACTGCTGTTTGATACATCTGTTGGCCATTTAGCCTGATTTGGCTCAGCACATATATGGCCAAATCAGACAGAGGTCCGCTTGTTTATAAAACTTGCCAAATGTCCAGCTTTAGAAACTTGCCACTGGTCATTCATTACAGAGAAAAAAATGTGAGCGTAACTTAAAGGAGAAGGAAAAGCTACGTCACTTGGGGGTGCTAAAATGTTAAGCACCCCCAAGTGACTTTAATCGCTTACCTCGTACCCCGGGCTGGTGCCCCTGTTAGGAGAAAACAACACCAGCCAGGGGTACCTGTAGCGAGCGCTTCCTTCTTCCGCCTGCGTTTCACTAAGACTCACACAATGGGCGCATGCGCAGTAGAGTGAAAAGCCGACTTCTCTGTTAAAGCGATACAGGAAGGAGGAAGCGCCACAGCTACCCCGGGCTGGTCCTGTTCTCTCTGAACAGGGGCACCAGCCCGGGGTAAAAGGTAGGCGATTCAAGTCACTTGGGGGTGCCTAACATTTTAAACATTTAAAAATTAAGAATGTACCAGAGAATTATACTCCTCTAAATATAGGATTGTGCTTAAAAAAAGTTGTGTTTTGTACTGATTTATTGAGAAATTCCCCCAAAACCCCACTAGGCCCAGCCATCTGCTCCATTTCCTGCTGGCTGAATACTCTGGATGTGCAGGGGAGCCATCGGCTCTCAGTATACTGCACTGTAGTATAGGAACCAATCAGCAGCTAGGCTGACCTGATAGGGAACTGAATCCTGTCTTTGCTTGCATGAGTGCAGGGTTGTGATTGACTACCCCCCCCCCCCCCCCATCCTGCTGTGCTTCTGGCAGGAACTGTTAGGACACGCCCACCCTTCATATGAAACAGGGACAGAGAACTGATAGGATCTATAGGGAGCTCCAATAAAGGGACCATTTTTACAGATAGGATTAATTCTTAGCCCAAAGTGAAACCAGCACCTTATATTATACATAATTGCCTTTCAAAATTAGTTTTTTTCCATTTATCTAATATGTCTCCTTTAACAGTTGTCCTTGAAAAAAGTCATCTTATATGTAAAGTATGTGTAATAAAAAAAATTGGTGATGCGCCATAAACAAGCCAAGTTGGCTCTTTTGATAAATTAAAAAAGTATCTTAACTGTCAATCATCACACAGTCAGGGAAACAGTCACCTGCTTATCAGCCTTTTTGGGGATCTACTGCTTCAGTGACATAACTAGATCCCAATGCAAAATGTATTGCATGTTCCTCTGCATGTGGAATTGTGCATTGCCCCTTTCCTGCTGCAATTTGTATTTGTCTTTAGGGATAGAAGATCTTATTCTTTGTTCCCAGGGGCCATCTCATGTAGTGAGGCCAGGGTAGGGTTGCACACCCTGTACCCATTGTAGTTACAAACAGAGCATTCGCTGCCCTCCATTGTCACTATGCAGTGTAGAGGTCGGAGTTCCTGTGGAACAAAAGCTGGGGATCCTTAGGCAAAACATCCCTGACAGGCCTGGGTAATGCAATATAGTTTATTTGGATTTCATCTTCGACAAATTAGGCAGACAGTCTTCATATAGGGTTACAGCCTGGAATTCATTGCCTAGCCCCTCTACAAACAGCCCTCCTCCTCCTTCTCCAAGCCTGTCTGCGTACACACTGCACCCAATCATAGCTGAAGCTCTTGAGTTAGGTTTAACCCCACTCATTGCTGGCTTGGCAATGCAAATCCACTGAGAGATACACTGCAAGCTGGTCATACAGACTGCCAAGTAATTTACAGGAGATCTTAGAACCAGGAACCCCAAAGATTAGGGATGCAAATAGGGATTCAAATCTATCATATTTAAATCTGGTCAATTACTTAACGGCAATTGGCATATTTAACTTAGAGATAAAAAATTGCATTATCTGTGATCAATTTTTACCTCCATTATGTAGCAAATTTTAGCCCAGGGCCCATAGGTTTGGTACTGGGATCTACTGATTGTTTTGACAGATATGATTATGTATTTTTTTCATTAGCTGGGGTCCCTTATGCTGAACCAGAACCCTAAAGATTATGCCAATGGCATAACTGCAGTGAGGGTGGAACAGGGATCACAGGCCATGGGTCCTTACATGGTCCTGGGGCAGAATGGTAATGGCAGCCAGCAAAGAGGTAGTCACTCATAGGTCCTTACAGGGCAGAAGGCCAAAATGGGGATTGTGGTGTATAAGGGGCAGGGGGTCAGGGACCCTATAGCGGCCCTCAGGCTGCAGGCCGGAAATTGAATCCTGGCTTTGGTGTATCCCTACGTGATATACCGCTTCTCTTTATCCTGAATACGTTAGCGGCTTCGCTATTACACTGCTATGCAGTTCTGGGTTTGTTACTGTGTATTAGCTTGCTATTAGCTCTGGGCGACATCTGCTATATAAGAAAGCATCAGTTAATACCTTCTGTCCTTCCCCCAAACAGTTAAAATGAGATACTTTTTTTTTTATATTTTCATGAGTGCAGACAAAGCGAACGTCAAAAGAAAATGCATTCCGGGCTCTTTCCTGGTTTTACCGAACCTTTCAAATAAACGGGTTTTTTTTAGAGGGTTAAAGCTTATAAAACGCGCAAATATGTGCCACAGGTTGCAGAGGTTGATCGGTGTCATTTAATCAGAAAGACGCGTCGTCTGGCAGATTTGAGCTCATTAGCCCGCCATGCAGCGCCAATGAATGACTTCCCAGCCAGCGAGCACAGAGCAGCGCGCTTATCCCCACACGGAGGATCACAGACTCGCAGACAGGACTGGCAGGCGGGCAGTGTGAAAGAGCCTCCGCTACCAGCCGTCTATCAGCAGCCAGTCTGACCTGCCAGTGGTAATGTGCGATCAGCAGCAAATCACCCCCTCCAGGCACCATCCATCACTCTGCCAGGCGGTGGGGTGCAGCCAGCGCAGACACATTTGGCTTAACCCCCACCTTGCCGCAAGTCCATTGCAACAAACGTAGCAGCAGCTGATGCGCACTGGGAAGTCTCTGCGTGGGTTAAAAAGGGGTTGGACTGGAAGCTTTCAAAGAGGATAATTCGCTGCTATATAAAGCCGGGGAAGCGCTAGCGGAGCATAGAGCTATAGAGAAAGGCAACTAGGCAGGAATGTTGTGTGTGCCTCCCCTGTATTGCGAGCGGCAGCAGCAACTAACCTGCGCATTAATAGGCATAGCCGTGTATTATCAGACAAATCTGTGTATAAGTAGGCAGACCTATGTATTAATACACAAACCTGTGCATAAATAGGCATAGCTGTGTATTAATAGACAAACCTGTGTATAAGTAGGCAGACCTGTGTATTAATACACAAACCTGTGCATAAATAGGCATAGCTGTGTATTAATAGACAAACCTGTGTATAAGTAGGCAGACCTATGTATTAATACACAAACCTGTGCATAAATAGGCATAGCTGTGTATTAATAGACAAACCTGTGTATAAGTAGGCAGACCTATGTATTAATACACAAACCTGTGCATAAATAGGCAGACCTGTGTATTAATAGACAAACCTGTGTATAAGTAGACAGACCTATGTATAAATAGGCAAACCTGGCAGGTGTCTGCGATTGAGATTATTTTAAATATAGAAAAAATAGATATTGTTATGTGAAACTGTGAGCCGTGTGAATCTGCTTTTTCAGTGCAAATGTGGGAGTAATATATATCCCGTATCAGCATCAGTTCCGTATGGAAGAAACAGATTGGATGAGTGTGAAACCCCACGACCACTTATTTGGCACCAGTCTCATATATTCACTGAATACTCATTGTACTTGCCCTGTATTATTCAAATTCATTATTTTTTGTAATAGAAAATATATGTCAGCATCTACTAAAAGCAAATTGAATTGTGATTTTATTTTGCATTGGACAGTATATATGATGGTGCAGTACAGAGGGAAGATGGTTGGCCAATTTGGTTCCTTTTATTCAAAATGATGTGCACTGGATCCAAGGGGTTAATTGGCTTAGGAAGACCCAGTAGCTATGCCCACCATTAGTGAAGTCAGGGAAAGGGACCCATGAACATGGTGTAGACCAGCGGTTCTCAACCTGTGGGTCGGGACCCCTTTGGGGGTCAAATGACCCTTTCACCTTCCGATGGACTTAGGAACTGAGATACTGCTCCTCTATGGTTGGGGGCCACCACAACATGAGGAACTGTATTAAAGGGTTGGGCATTAGGAAGGTTGAGAACCACCGGTGTAGACACTGGGAAAACAGATCATGTTATAGTATACTCCTGAGTAATGTGAGTTAGACATTGTGGAGAACAGTCCTGTGCTTCACCAAGGAGGTCTGGTGTGTGAAGTAGTTCCACAATTGGTACTTGTCAAGTGCAGGGACTCAAGTGGGTAGGGATTTCTGTGTGTAACCCTTAAGGTACTGGGAGACAATACCTAAGGTGTGTGAGTAAACCCTGAAGAGATGCGTTTTGATTATTGCTTAGAAAAGGGCATATTAAAAATATAAAATAGGCCCTGGGATTTCAGGTTTATTAGGGTTGCCACTTGCCCGGTTTTAACTTGGACAGCCTGGCTGTCAGAACTCCCTGCCCTGTTTTTTAAATCAGGGAAACTGGACAGGACTCTATTAGATTGACATGATTGGCTGATTGCCAGGTCATAACCCCACTCCTGATGTCATAAACCACACCCCTTTATGTCACTGACCCGCCTCCCATCCGGGTTTTCTTGACTCCAAACTTGTCATCCATAAGGTTTACAAAGGCCCAAACAGTCCCCCACAGGCCCAATAAATAGTGACTATCTATAGCATCTTGCAGCAGCCCCTCTGGCATTTTCCAAAATCTATAGATTGTCAATCCAGGACTGATTGGCGGCTTGGAGAAGAGGGACCCTGGTATATAAAGCCAGAAGAGATGAATAGTGGGTCACACATGAATGCACTGGGGTTTTTGTTTTGCCTGGTAATCCAATCCTTTGACTTTACCCTGCAAATTTTTACCAAAAGCCTTCCTCATTTCTCCAATTTAAATCTACCACACAATTGTGAATAACCCCCACAAACATGAGTGGTGAGTCCTTAATGTGTTAGCAACAATATGTATACCTGCTATGAATTGTTGATCTGTAAGATCTGGGCTTCTTGTGGTCAAAACTTTCACTTAAGGTCAAAGCCTTAGCAGAAGCTGCGTGTCAAGTATCTACAGAGTATTCATTACAAGTGGAGGCATGCTTAGCATCTGACTCTGTCTTTGCCCCCAAGTAAAGTGTCCTTGTCTGTCCCGTGCATGAGAAGACTGTAACAATGGCTTCAGAATACATTCAAACTAATAGCCTAACATTTATACAGTATATAGGTATGGGATCTCTTATGCTTCAGACTAGGGATTTTCTAAATAAGGGGCCTCAATTTGTCATGGAGCCCCTTAGCAACTAAAACCACTAAAATTATAAAATAACAATATGATTATTTTGCCATCAATTAATTTATGCTAGTTTGGTTGCCATCAAGTACAAGGGGCAATCTTATTATTACGGCAGATAATAAATTTAGCCAAAATGAAGAATTTTTAAAATAAAACACTATGGAAAATGGAATCGCCAATCTTTGTTCATAAAGGGTTTGCAATTAATAGATCCAATACCTGTAAATTACATATGAGGTGTTCTGTCGAGTAGCTAAACTGTGACACCTACAGTAAGAGAAAGGAAATACAAAATATGGGTATTGAGTCACTGGCAAGTACTATTGGGTTATTGTTAAATGATTATTTTTCTAAATTGCAGTACAGAAAGTAGGTACATTCATTACGGCAATCAAAGGTACATTCTCTAAGATTAAAGCATAAATAGTCATTTAAAACCAATCAAAGGAATTTGGGTAGTGGGTAACTATAAAATAACAGTAAAAACACTATGAATGCTTTTCTTCATATTCAGTGTCACTGCTTAATCTGATCTCACCCTCCTGCAGTCACGAAAACAAAGTGAAATTGGCTTTTGCCGTGGTTCATGGGTGGGTGTGATAGAGCGTATCAAATAGATACAGATCAGCCCTGCTTAGTCTGCCTTCCCTGCCAGGCAGCCGAGCCCGAAAGGCATACAGAGCTCTGATCACATGCTTAAGCGCTGCAAATCGGATCTGGCCGTTGGCAAGAACTGGAAATAAGAGGATGAAAACACAAATATGAAAGCATTATATTTTTGGTGGTTCCTCTCTGCAATGCTATGCCCTAAATGCTTCCTCTCATGTGAATATCTCTTTCAAGAGCCATTTATGTGTTTAGTCTAGCTCGCTTCCTCTGATTGCTGGAGACAACTGGCTATCTGCATTTAGAGATTCTAAAGCTGTGGCTTATTTTGTTTTATCCATAAAGCAAAGCAATATTAGAGAAGAAATTAATATTTAATGTACCTTCTCTTACAGGGATTTATCTCTGAATATGTACGTCTTGGTCGGTGCCCTCAGGTTTTAGGGCTGTGCTTTAGATTACGCTCACCACAAGCTCTCCAGAGAACAGTATGATTTATCACGTCACTGGTGGGACTAATTTTATGGCACCCATCTCTGAAAGCTGTGTTAATAACAACATAACCATTTCCTGCGGTAGCTACTAAGGTAGGCCTACACTTATGGTGGTCAGGCAAGTCTGGGAACCCTCCATGGTATTAGCTAGGGAGACGGGAAAAATTGGTACTAATGTGATTGATGCCACTACATTATATATTACAATGGATATATACCGAACTGCAATGGAAGCGTTAAATAGAAGCACGCACTTCGCGCACGCTTACAAATGTTTTTACTTCCGTGTTTACTTAACCAAAAGTAACATGATTTTAAGGATTCAGATTTGGTCTCATCAGACACTTGAATTTGGCCAAACCCAAATCCTATTGAAAAAGGCAGAATCTTTGCTGAATCCCAAGCCGAACCCTGGATTTGGTGTATCCCTAGTGATCACAAAATAATAAGCATCTAATACAACCATCTTACTAATTAAATGAACACAAAAAACTTGCTGCCTAACAAACAACATAACAGTGCACACAACTTTGGAAAGATGAAGTAATGCGTAGGCCTTTCCACTGGCGACTCCTATAGTTTCCAGTGGAAAGGCATTTCAGAGTGGTTAGTTGCCCATGATAGCAGAGATCTATTGTGGGCGACTAATTTGCACTGTGGAACATTAGCCTTACACAGTCCCTTACTGAGCACACAAGGGGATTAGTCGCCTGCAATAAATCTCCTGTACAGAGTGATTAATCTCCTGCCAATGCTTTCCCAATAGCAATAATTAAATTGCCATAGGGAAAACATACTCTTTGTTGTTTTTTTGAAGTTGCCTCCCAAGGAAACTTTGAATGACTTAGCGACATGTTTTCCTGCCATGATTTACATTTTTGCTGGTAGGAAAGAATTTGCAGGAATTTTCAGTAAAGGAGATTTAGCAGAAGTGACTACTCTTTTAATGTGTCGTTTTCTAAAAGATCTTATTAAACCCCAGGCAGTGCTACACTGACCAAAGTACTTTTCCTTGAACCAAGATATCTGCTTCCACATATGATCCTAACTAGAGGTTGCCCACTGGCATTTTTGTCATTATTTTTCCATTGGTGGCTTAGATTCTTTCTAAATATTAAAGGCAGCTTAATGGTCTAAACTGTGGCATTGGTCAACTTCAGTTGAAGTGGTTACAGGGCTGCTTTAGGGCCTTTTTATCTCTGGGCCTTATCTAGGGCCTTATCCTGGTTTTCATCTTATCTCTCAGATCGATCCTTCAGTGTCTCTTACAATGGGGAATCATCTTCTCCCTTGCCTCTTTCTGTCGGGGTTCCTCAAGGCTCTGTCCTGGGCCCCTTACTATTTTCTCTCTATACCTCCTCACTTGGCAAATTAATCAGTTCTTTTGGCTTTCAGTACCACCTCTATACTGACGATACTCAGATCTATCTTTCCTCTCCTGATCTCAGCCCAGAGCTTCTAACTCGCGTCTCTTCCTGCCTGTCCGCTATCTCCACTTGGATGTCCCAACGTTACCTCAAATTAAACCTCTCTAAAACTGAACTGGTTCTCTTTCCCCCATCCAACGCCCATATTGTTCCCGAGGTATCTATAACGGTTAACAATTCTACCATCACCCCATCTTCCCAGGCCCGGTGCCTTGGGGTTATCCTTGATTCTGCCCTGTCCTTCACTCCTCATATCCAATCACTTATCAAATCATGTCACTTTCACCTAAGAAATATCTCCAAAATCCGATCATTTATCACCCAAGATGCTGCCAAAATTCTTATTCACTCTCTTATAATATCTCGCCTGGACTACTGTAACTCCCTATTAATTGGCCTTCCCCTCCAAAGACTGTCCCCTCTCCAGTCCATAATGAATACTGCTGCCAGGCTCATACACCTCTCCAACTGCTCCTCCTCTGCCATGCCGCTCTGCCAATCCCTGCACTGGCTTCCCCTACCATCCAGGATAAAATTCAAGCTATTGACCCTCACATTTAAAGCAGTCCATAACTCTGCCCCACCCTACATCTCTGAACTCATCTCTAGGTACCATCCAACCCGCTTGTTACGCTCCTCTACTGACCTGCTCCTCAACTCCTCTCTCATTCCCTCCTCACATGCTCGCATTCAAGACTTTGCAAGGGCTGCCCCCCTTCTCTGGAATTCGCTCCCACAAACTATCAGACTATCTCCCAATCTCTCTGCCTTCAAGAAATCTCTAAAAACACATTTATTTAGAGAGGCTTACCCTAATCTAGTTTAGCAATACCCTGTGCCCCACCTCTCACAACTCTGGTCATGCCCATTCCCACACCTTGTGTAGAATTGTAAGATTGTAGATTGTAAGCTCTTTTGGGCAGGGCCCTCTTCACCTCTTGTATCGGTTATTGGTTGCTTTATATGTTACTCTGTATGTCCAATGTATGTAACCCACTTATTGTACAGCGCTGTGGAATATGTTGGCGCTTTATAAATAAATGTTAATGTAATGTAATGTAATGTAAATGGGCAAAGACCAATTTTGTAGGCTTTCCTTACTCTGCGCTACCAACAGGCATGCATGCACCCACAATTTACATAGAGTCACATTATGGACTCACTGGTGAGTGAGGCTGGGAGCAGATAAAAGTAATGCAGGCAAAATGGGCGCTGGGCAAATGGCCCTTTGGCTTTGGTCAGCTCTGTCCTTCCACACAGGCTCTCCTTCTGGCTGAGATTAGCAGATGTCTGTTTTCCCTGTATGGTCTATCTCTGTCTCTAACCTTTTCCCTGCAGGATTACTTATGAAAGCCCTTTATTTTTTCTGGTGTTGCCACTTCTGGCATGCCACAAATGTCCATAGTAAAATGAGATGTGCACATCTGTCCAACCGCTAAAAGAGGCAGAATATTAGGAGCTCAGTGGGCTATTTCAGTTGAACCAATGAATAGCACAAACCACACACATTTGTTGCAAAAGGTCTCTACTTGGGGGACCATATCCCTTCTGGCAAAGTTAATTTGCTCAGTGTGGTCTCCTGAGCACTTAGCAGTTTGCATTATTGGTTTTAAAAAAAAGCTATACCTGCAAACAATGTAGGTCTCTATAAAACTATATTGCATAGAGCAGCTTATCTGTAAAGCTTTGCATCACTTAAATCAGTGCTGTCCAACTTCTGTGGTACCGAGGGCCAGAATTTTTCTGACCTACGTGATGGAGGGCCGATAATGGAAGCCAGTTTTGACCACTCCCCTTTTTGAAACTGCACCCACTTGAAACCACACCTGTGTTATCACATGACCATACCCATATTAATGGTTGTAGTACAGCAAAAACCTGCCATACTCTGCCTTCCCTACCCTGCCTGTGTGTGCCATACTCTGCCTTTCCTACCCTGCCTGTGTGTGCCATACTTTGACTGTGTGCCATTCTTGGCTGGTTTGTGCCATACTTGGCCTGTGTGTGCCATACTCTGCCTGCCCTACCCTGCCTGTGTGTACCATACTCTGCCTGTCCTACCCTGCCTGTGTGTGCTATACTCTGCCTGCCCTACCCTGCCTGTGTGTACCATTCTCTGCCTGTCCTACCCTGCCCGTGTGTACCATACTCTGCCTGCCCTACCCTGCCTGTGTGTGCTATACTCTGCCTGCCCTACCCTGCCTGTGTGTACCATACTCTGCCTGTCCTACCCTGCCCGTGTGTACCATACTCTGCCTGCCCTACCCTGCCTGTGTGTGCTATACTCTGCCTGCCCTATGCTACCTTTCTATTACAGTTAAAGGGCAAAACTTTTTTTTTTTCAAAATGCATCAGTTAATAGAGCTACTCCAGCAGAATCCTGTACTGAATTTTTGCACTATTTTTTTTATATTTAATTTAGAAATCTTACGTGGGCCTAGCCATATTCTTAGTGTTCCAGGTACCCTCAGCCATATGATTTGTCACACTTTACTGCAGCACTGCAAGTTGGAGTAATAGCACCCCAAGTAAGATATTAAAACAAGAAACAAACTCCTGCCCATGTAGAGTGAGTGCTTATGATCTTTTTAGCAGAAAATCCCTGATTTGTTTCATTTATGTATCAAGTCAACCTGTTCTTTGGCAGCTTAGTGATATGTATGTGTCTGTGCCATTACATTACAATAGAATCATTATTATCATTAGGCCAAATTTATTATGTTGCTGTCATCATGTGACTGGTGGCTTGATGTCATTTGCCCTATTTACCTTATGCTTCTTTCCACATGCCATCAAATTGCCCTCCACTGCTTTAGGCATCAAGACAAAGCCCAGCTAAGCCATTAATTGGATCTGCTTTAGCACATCCAGGTTCTCTGAAACTGGTGCTTCCCTTTCCTCCCTCCCTATCCTGCTTTAGCTACAAAACCGTCTTTACCCATGGCTCCTGCTCGGACAATTGCTCCTCTTGAGGCCTATTAGGTGTTGCATTTCTGGAGGTTTCTGAATCAGTTCTCTATCCAGATAAAACCACAAATTCTGAATTTGCAGTTGATCAACCTTGTGTCGATCTTTGATGCACCAGCAAGAGTGTAGTTTGATTCCTAGTAGTCGTTTTGTATATGCCAGGGCTTCAGAACTGTATAAGTCAAGTTCTGTTGCTAGGCAATCCAGGAACAACAAAAGCCTTAATTGATCTTTGCATCCAGATAGACTTCAAAGTCTGTAAATGTTAAGCCCTTTAGTTTCAAACTCTACCCGAAATAAGTTCTGAGGAACTGATGCAAACTGGAGCAACAAACCTCTAGCCTGTGCTTTTATTGTGGCACTAAGGGACCTTAATTCCTACATCCAGAGATTGCATTTCTTTAGATAATAGGCCATTTACAATTCTCAAATCATATTTATTGTCATTACTAATTCCCAGTGCTTCTGGGAATTTAATGGTTGTGTTTCTACTCTCTTTTCTGGCCTGACAGTTTTCTTCCTGATGGAATCTCCTGCTCAGGGTCACCATCGAGGGGAACAAGGGTGCTCTAGTAAAGGGCCCTGTGACAGGGTAAAATCAGTTTACTTGCCTGCATCTGCCTTGGCTTCCAGTTCTCTTTTTCTTTTTCTAAAATTGCCTGTTTCTTTATTTTTTTTTATAAGAGACAAGCCATATGGCTGTGTTAATGAGTGTCTGTGTGGCACCCTCCCTCCTCAAGGCATAACTTATGCTCTGTAGCAAACTGAATTCCAGGCAGTAAAACTGTACATATAAGAGAATTTGTCCTGAGGCCTAATTGAATAATCTAATTCTCCTGCAGGCTCCTATGTCATTGGGAAAAGGAGAGTCTTTAAAGGCCTCCATAATTAGCGCCATAATATGATAACAGTAGATTAAAGGTACCCCCTGCCCCTCTTCCCAGAACTTTGACTTGAAAAGGTCCATAGTTTTATCAAACAGAATTTGATAGAGCTTCTTTATATCAGACCGAGGGTTAAAGAAACTGTTATTTAATACTGAATACAGACATTACAAATGTTCTTATTTTTGTTTATTATTATTATTATTATTAACATTTATTTATAAAGCGCCAATTTATTCCGCAGCGCTGTACAATAAGTGGACATACAGAGTAACATATAAAGCAATCAATAACCGATACAAGAGGTGAAGAGAGCTCTGCCCAAAAGAGCTTACATATATAGTTTACTATTATTAACATTATTTATGAAGTGGCAACATATGCCACTTTAGAATACATGGGTGTATAAACCAAACACATAGATGACATATTAAACAATACAGAAGGTAAAAAAGAGGTTACAACTTGTTTTTTTAGGGCTGTGTAACTTTTTCAGCAGCTTTTTAAGGTATTATCTTTACTGACTTTCTATAAACCTCCTATATTGGTGTATGTGGATGATAGCCTCTTCTTCTCTTCATCCCTACCTCTGCATCAAGCCTATGTCATTCAGGCTTCTGTTTGAGTCTTTATGCTAAATTTAAAAAATGTTATCAGTTAATAAAGGTTTTTCTTCCTTGGCTACATAATCTCTTGAGATGATATTGAAATGCATCCTCCAAATACTGTAAGAGACTTTCAACAATTCAGGCTTGTATTAAAGAGTTTTCTAAAATGTTCTCTTCCCTTTGCCAGGAGACACATTTCCCAAGAATAAAATCTGATGAAATGTGTTACGTAGACATGGTATGGTGGCTTGGCGTCTTTTTGATCATAAATTTGAAACTAAAACCCTTGTTTTTGTAGTTGTACAGGCTAACTTACTAATAAAACATGAGGCCAGGGCATGTGCATTGATCAATTCCCTGTACTTTGAAGCAAATTTGGCCAGGTTAGTTGAACTTGACTGGTGATTCTCAGGTAGGTTTTACAGTAGGCTGCTGTTAGCATCATCAGCCTTTTCCAGTAGGTCTGTTTCCACTGAGATACTAGTTTAGAATATACTAAATTTTATTAAGCACACTGTAATGCTTGTTAATAAAGCTCCAGCAATTGAGGTAAGCAAATATTTTAGTGCTCTGCACATTTTTGGATTCAGTGTTTGGATACCTGAGTTCAAATCAATAGTAAAAACAGTATTGTGAGATGCTTAGCTGTGTATCACCATTACCACTTCTACAATTTTGCTCACAGTATGGATCTTGTGTTTGCATCTTCTGGCCAAAACCCTCTTCATATGTGTAGTCACAGGCATATCCTGTTTCTACATGCAAACGATGGGCCTTTTTTAGCTAATATACCATGTTTGCCATTAGCCTTAGACTCAATATTTCTGTTCAGTTTAATTTAACAGTTCCACTGGTTCAGCTCTTGCACATTACCACTCAACCAATGATAGAGCCCTTTTATAAAAAAAATGTTGTTACTCCCTACTAAAAAATCTCCCACTGAATGCTTGTAGCACTTGGAATATTATGTTCACTGCTCTAAGAGGTGGGAAGAATATGACAGGCACATTTAAACACTTACAAATGACTCAGCGTGATACAAGATCCTGCAAGATCATAAGTTGTGCTAAAGTGGAATAGCTCGAGGGCAATGTTTGTTGATGCATATTTCTAAATGATACCAGGCTGAAGGGATGTGAAAAAGCGCAACAATATTCTGTGGAAGTTGGGAGGAACCAATACTTTACAAATAAATAAAAAACATGGCAGTAGAAGATAATTAAAAGTCAACAATTTAGGGTTCCATAAACACGTGGTGCTGTGCTCATATCCTTATATTTTAAAGGAGAACTAAAACCTAACTAAGGAAGTAGGGCAGAAATGTTGTACATTAATGGGTATATTTATCATGCTGTGTAAAAAGTAGAGTAAAACATTCCTGGTGATATTGCTCATAGCAGCCAATCAGATGCTTTGCTTTGGTTTTCTAACTTTTGAAATCTAATTGCTGATTGGTTGCCCTGAACAACATCACCAGTAATGCTTTACTCTTTTTTTTACACAGCATGATAAATATACCCCTATGTTATGGGCTTCTGTATCAGCCCTGGGCAACCCCAGCCCCTTAGCAGGGAAGATCTGTGCCTCCAAAGATGCCCCAGTAGCCCCCATCTTCTTTTCTGCTGCTTCCCTGCACATGCTCTGTGCTACTGTAAGTTACTGAGCTAAGGGACCTACTCAGAATTTACTACATAAATAGAAAATATCAGTAAAAGGCTGATTAGTAATTTATTCAGATTCACATTACATGATAGATCTGAAACCAGAGCAATTGCAACAGAATTAAATAATTAGCCCAGTAGCATCAGCTTATATGCCAGACAAACCTCATTTTCTGCTTGATATTTTGCAACAACCCTTAGCTTAGCTTCTCAACAGCTGCTCAGAACACACTGAGCATGTGCACTGTCCTGGACAGAATCCAAGATGAGGAGCTCCTGTGACAACTGTAAAGGCTTTAAGCCAGTGCAGTAAGTATATTATCCAAAATATGGCATTTCTATCCATATTCTATTTTAGGTTTAAGTTCTCCTTTAAGGTGCTAAGTGGCAACTAAGATAAAAATTTGTGAATATGTGTGCACTATTGTAGACAAGGTTGCTGTAGACATTCCCACATATACTCAGTGCATGCAGAGAAACATATACCTTTTACAAATGCTTCCTTAAATATATTTGGTTAGCAGCAAATGTAACCCTAAGCAGCCTGCTTTCTGTTACTTAGACCTTTCTAATGAGATTTACAGTATCTGCTAACACCAACGTACATAGCAGAGAAGACACTTTTACCTACCCTCACTTTGAATAGATATAGCATAGCATTTGGCCCTCCAGTGTTGGACTGGAATACCAGGGAGCCACCAGAAAACCTTAGACCATGGGCCCACTCTCCAAACTATTTTCCTCTACTTCTTACTCAGCCACTATATTCTCCTAGTTTTTTTTACATCTTTACATATTATAATCTATTATTTTATATATTTAGTCTCTTTTTTCCTATAGAATAATAAGGAATGAATTAGGCCAAACAGCTAGAAGCAGGAGGGCCCACTGACACCTGGGCCCACTGGGAGTTGTTCTGGAATCCCTGTTGGCCAGTCCAACACTGTGGCCCTCTGATTTGATCTGAATGGCTGTAATGGAATCAGGCATCTGTGTCTGAAAAAATTTTTTTTAAATCTTTCTGCAACTGAAAGGATTTTTGCATACATGCAGTCCTTCTCTGAGACTGTACTGACAACCCTTCTAAAATAAAATTAAAAACAATTTGCTTCAAAGAGTAGAATGATTTCTTATTTTGATCATCTTTTGTTTGTTATTAGTACAAGCTTGGAGTTAAAAACAAATGTGCCTGCCAATTATATTCTAACTTCTGTCCACGCAGCATGACAGCATTTCTAGCTTTGATGTTGATAATAAACATTAAAGGGGTCATTTACCATACTACGGGAACAAGTGCACATCCCTTAGTGCTCAGTTAATGCACACTAGCACCCCAGGGCAAGCTGTGCTTTGGTAATCAAGCACAAAGAGCAGATAGCAGTGTCAAGAGAAGCAGCTAGACCTGTCCTTATGGCCTGCCTTTGGGACCTGTAAGGACAGGGCTCCAATGTGGCTGTGCCACCTGCTTACCCCGAGGTGCAAGTGCTTCTTAACTGAGCACTAAGGCACTAAGAGACATGCACTTCCGCTCCAGGGTATAGTAAATGACCCCTTAAATCATCAACATGTCTCCCCCCATCCGCCCCTGTTAGACTGAGCGCTGCCTAACACAGTCCACAATATAAGTTGTATACAGGTCTCTGTGCTCCTCAGAGGTATTAGGGCTGGATGTTTTGCATCATTACTATTGTATTTACTTCCAGTATATACAGTATTTTGTCACTTAACATTTGACAACTATTCAGTGCATGTTTACGCCATTTGCATTACTAGATGTTACTGGACCCCACAAAAAATTCAATTTAGTGTCCCAAAATAAGTTGACCCGTTCAACCAAGATATATTGAAATTGCTCATTAATTAGGGCCTTACTGGGCCCAATACATTGCTGAGCCTCCCTGCAACTGCAGGATCTGCTTCATCTGTAGTTATGTCCCTACAACTATTCAGTTATTTTGATGTTTGTTTTCTTATGTGAGAAAACATTATATTTGCTACAACTTTTATATTTGATTTTTTAATCCAGTAATATTTGTGGTGGTTTGGAATTACTCATTTTTTAATCTGTCCATTTTATTTACAATTACATTTTGATCCCTTTAAACAATGTTAAAACTATAGTCATCGATATACTATATATAGTATGGTTTTTTTTTTGTTCTTCACACTGTGAGAAATGTCCTTCCTGTAATCCGGAGCTTTCTGGGTAATGGGTTTCTGGATAACAGATCCCATACCTGTGCTAATCTAAAGCCACTTTAAACAACAACATTTTATATGACAACATTTTACCATCATTCTATATTGAAAAATGTAATATTATAATATAAGCTTAAGTCACACTATACAGAGTTAAAAAAGTAAGAAAAGAATAAAGCTATGAATGCTATATTATGTACTGGGCACACAACACATTCAGGCAGGTAGCATTCTCTTGGAATCCAAATCCAGATTCCTCCATTAGACTGCCAGATGGTAAAGTGTGATTCATTACTCCAGAGAACATGTTTTCCACTGTTCAAACTCAATGGCGGAGTACTTTACACCATTGCAGCCAGTTCTTAGCATTGAACATACTGATCTTAGTCCTGTGTGCAGCTGCTCAGCCATATAAACCCAGTTCATGAAGCTCACAACAGTTGCGCTGATGTTGCTGTCAGAGGTAGTTTGGAAACTTTGAGCTTGAAAGGAATGATTTTTACAACTTTGTTAAATGAAACTGGAACTTGATTCATATTCTGCAAGGCTCAAATTCAGCTGCTGCAGGGCTGATTAGTAACTGGGCTAGATAAAAATTACATACCTGAAAATACAGCTATCAGTAAAATGCATAAAACATTATAGATATTTGCTTCTACATTGATGAAAATCTGTAGATTAAAAGTAATAGGTCAAACTTTGACACTTTGCTTATTTGGACTAACCATTTGATTTCATAAAATGTAAACCCCAACCTCTTCTGCTTCTAGCTCTGTAAATTCAGCTGGCTGTATGCCAGAGGGGATTAAGTATGATTTTTGCCTTAGCAGAAAACAATTATGTACAGCAACTGGGGCATTGATTTTCACCAATACAGGATGAACATCCCTTAGCTAGAACAGTACCCCCAAAACATAAGGTCCATTTACATTCTCATTAAAAGAAACAAAAACAAACTCTTGCTGTTCTCCAAATCTAGCCCCTAATCCCTTCTGCCTGTATTTTTCCAACAGGATTGGAAGCATGGCTTACTGGAAGGCACTGACCCTATATCCGTATAGATAGAACAGAGGCAAATGTAATATTGAAAACAATGCAAATTCCTCAGGTTTACTTGTAACCTGTAGATATAGGAATATATAACTGTATCTAGCATCTGCAAAATTCTTTACTTGGCAAAATTATTCAAAAATATTTTCTGAGGTTAGTATGGATTTAAAGTTTAATATAGTTATTTTCTGTCTTGCAGTCTAGCTTTCATCTGTGTCACTCTATCCTCGCTTGACTCCTGTGATCATTTCTGTCTCATCCCTCCTCTTGCATGTTTACGCCATTTGCATTTCTCATACCCGATTCCCTAGTCAGAACCCTCCAGCTTCCTCTAATTGGAATACATGAAAATTGGCAGAGAAGGAATGTTCTCTGCACAAAATAAGCTAATTCGCTTTAATTAAGCTCTGTTTAAATGAAAATACATGGTAGAAAATATCTATTTTTAAATGCAGTGTTTTTTTTCATGGAAATGGGTTAGGTGGCAGTATTATGTAGTTCATCATTTATGACGTGGAAGGCATGGTTAAAAGTACAAAAAACAGGCACAATCCTCCATGTTTTTGCTTTGCTTTCCATATTAGGTGGGTTGCCCCAGGCCCTTCACTACTTATTGGAGCACAAAGACCTGTGCCTGCACCCACTGAATATAGCTCTGCATGCATTCAACAGTATTGTGTTTATGAGAAGCAGGTGTTGGCTGGCATTCTAACTGTCCCTTCAATCAGAGCACCAGTGGGCACAGGCCACATGGGGGTTCTGTAGTTACCACCTGCCTGAGTGAGGAAAGGGCTTCCTTTTATACTGATGACACTTTGCTCTGTACCTAGTGCTTGAAATTCTATCCCGCACAAGTTGCAGAGTGCAGCACTGCCCGTTCCATAGGTTGGAATTGAATAAGCACCAAGGGGCAGTAATGAATGAGGCGCCTTGTCTTTGTAGAAAGGCTTTTTAAACATACAGTAGCCCTATAAGAATGACTGCCCTGAATTTGTGTGCCGGCCTGCTGAAGATGTTTACTATGTATTTTACTTTCCAATCAGTAAAATTATTGCCTGGAGACAAAGAGCAAGAAATGTGTACATCCAGATTGGTACAGCACTCCAATGAATACCATCATGTAATCTAATCATCTGTGGGGCTTCAGTTGCTATTTAATATTTTTACATACTGCAGAGACATAGAAATGGATTGTGTTTTGTACTGCTGTACATTCAACTTTTTTTAACACCAGCCATGAGAGTTATATTTATTATTTTATAAAATAAAACAAAAACGTGCCTTATGCAAGGGCATAACTATAGAGGAAGCAGCTACTATGGGGGCCCAAGAGGTATAGGGAGCTCAGTTGGGCACTAACTAAGAGTTAGCTGAAAGAAATCTTACTAAGCAGTAAAGGTAGAAGATCTTTTCTCTAGAACACAAGAAAGCCAGTGGATTTCTGACATTGTAGTCGAAAATAGTCATTTTGGATGTTTGCCATTTGCTAAAGTACTTGAAATTGTACACACTTTTGTAAAATAGAAACCAGCTATGTGTATAAAATCAGCCCTGGATACCATTCTTAATAAAAATGGATGTGTTTAGCAGGGGAAAGTTTACAGGCTTCACGGGTTATAGGCAAGTGTAAAAACTAAGCAGGTTCAGACACATTTTATTGGACTTAGATAAAAGCAGGGGCTTCCTTCAAAGGTGACACGTCTGCATTGAAGATGAGATCTTCGTGGTCTGTAAACCACATGGAGTGCAAAATCTTTTTATCTTGGTCCAGTAAACTCCAATGAAATACTGTTGTGTATTGGAAAGAATATGGTCATTTGAGTGGACAACTGTGAAAGCTAAGTTTACAGTATAATAATACATGTCTTTGGTCTGCATGAAAACCTGTGATATGCTTTCTGTCTAACTAAAGGACCTAGTTGGATGGTATCCAACTATGAAATATATATACCGTACTGTTACATTACAGTGGGCAGAGAACTGATTCCATAGTGATGGAAAGACTACCTGATTGATCCAACATGCCATTACATCTGGATTAGTGGGACTTGATAGCTCCAAGGTCTACTTTCTTGTATAAGTTATGAGCAATAAATACCTTGGCATCTCTCACTTTCCTTTGGTATCACAATACCTGCTGTGTGTCCTTTGGGCTGCTGTAGAGAAGCTAACTAGGTATCACGTCAGAATGTAAAAATGCTATTAAAAAGTGAGGTTACATGTACTGTACTGTATAAATGGAATGTTACTTGCAAATCAGCTGCAAAATGAACAAGTTTATATACCACCACACAAGGAACATGTATTATAGGTGGATTAGAAAGGTTTCTGGATTTCAACTCCAGCACTGGAAAATCTAGAGGGGAAACTGATGCAGAATGCACTCATTTATTTGCTGCCATGTAAAATGGATCTAAATAATTATGAAACAGCCTTGAATTGTGCATTCTTTATTATATATACTGCATAACAGCCTTGTATTGTGCATTCTATATTATATACACTGCATAACAGCCTTGTATTGTGCGTTCTATATTATACAGGTTTATACAGCATAAATAGAAGCAGTCCATAGTGTGTACTGTCAGAAAAGAAGAAACAGTGGTTTTGGAGGTATCTTTGGAAGCACAGATCTGAATAGAAGCCCAAAACATAAGAGAGATCAAAATGTAAGCACTTGCATAATTGCGTTTAGTCCCGCTGCCTCTATGCCACCTCCTTCCGAATTGTGTGCAAGTGAACCTATTGATGCTGGGGAACAAGTGGCCTGCATCACTGTACTTGCACCTAAAATATCACATATACTGAAATAATCATTTGCAGATTTCTTTTTTACACCAAGCGATAGAAATTATGCAGTCCTGACTTAGTGCAATTGCATTTGATTTACATTGATTGATTGAAGTACAGTTATGTGGAGTGTTCATCCCAAATCTTACCCTAAATTCATCTTCTAGCAAGGCTTTTATGGGTTCCTGGTAGTAGAGCAACAGATATTATTGGCAAATATTACCCTAACTGGTGAGTGGCTGAGCTCCCCTGCCACTGCTTCAAGCCCCTTGGTTTGGGAACCACAGCAGGAATACCGTGCAGTGTAATTATTTTCAGTGGGATTTTATGTCAGTGTCACATGCTTATGCTGGAAAAGTGGTATGCATCCAGCAAAAAGATTAGTCCCAGGATGATTTTCTGCCTTTGCTTGGACACATGTTGGTTAAGGCATTTGGATGTGCACAAGCCTACAAGCAATTCCCTATGAAAGATATTGTATCACAGAGCAAATGTGGTCATACGTGCAGAGCATTTGGCTGTTGCGCATGATCAGCTAAAAACTCCTTTGGGCACAATTCAATGTTTGCTTTCAAATATTATTTACTAAGTTATTGTCATTGCCAGGATAATGATGATAACTTTGCAAAAGTTTATACCTTAGTACAGGGATCCCCCAACCTATTATACCTGTGAGCCACATTCAAATGGAAAAAGTTTTGGAGAGCAACACAAGCATGAAAAAGATTCCTCTAGGTGCCAATGAGAGCTATAGTTGGCTATTTGATAGTCCCTATGTTGACTGGAAGCCTACAGAAGGCTCTGTTTGGCAATTACACTGGGTTTTTATGCAATCAAAGCTTGTCTCCTAACCAGAAATTCAAAAAATAAGCATGTGGTTTAAGGCCACTGGGAGTAACATCCAAGGGGTTGGAGAGCAACATGTTGCTCACGAGCCACTGGTTGGGGATCACTGCCTTAGTACTTAGTATCTCTATACTACTGATTTAATTATAGCAGGTCATATGAACTTTGTGTATCTTTCTAACTTACAAGTTAGACATTAGACATGTTTATCAGTCTACAGATTTTCTTTTACCTAGCTATAGCTTTGTGATATATCAATACTGGTAAATCGGTGACACTACACCAGGGCCCCCTCTTCTTCGCTGCCTCCATTGTTTTCATGGGTTAGAGTGTGATTTAATTTCACTATACTGAGTGCAAACTCTGTAAAGGTTGGGATGCAATGAAACATGCTGCTCAGCGTCTGCATTATCAAAAGCCACGTACACCATATTGCTAACTTTCTTCTCAGTTTCTACATAATTGGTCCCATTCTTTCAATTGCTGTGTACCTATGGGGATTCTGAGAAACACTCAACTAAGAAAAAAACAGGTCTTGGCCATTTTTTTTCTGCATCCAACATTCATCTCTGTCCATGTGGGTACAGACCTATAAGGATGAATAGCATGAATTAATGCATATCCAAGATACCTCTGAATTTCCTTTCATTATTAGCACTTCTGGTGGTGATCCCATCACATCTTTGTATGAATTCATCTTTATTCTGTTAGTTGAGGTATTTATTTATTTCATGTTTTGAATTATAATTTATAAAAATCTGTAACAAAAATTAGTTCTTCCCAATATTTTCTCTGTTTCAATACTCTTTTAACAAAAACAATTCTGTTTGTGATAAGGTTAATATGCAATGCTAGCAGTACATGAAGAAAATGCCTTCCTGGTGAGCCACTTGAATAGGCTTCACGATTGATTGTCAGAATTATATAGGATATCAACAATGTTCTTTTATTTTCCATGCAGCTGAAAGGTAGACAACAACGAGGTAGGTTATTGAACTCAAGGCTCTGAAAATTCCACTGTGACAGCAGAATACAAGGAAAAAAAGCAATACGACAAAACTGAGGCAACAAGAAATCTAGAGATACGGCCAACTAAAAAGCCTTTTGAATGAATGATTTATTTTCACCCATTATCGCTGACCTTGGATGGGCCAGTGGAAACTCTAATAGGTTGTGTTTCTCATAGAGTTACAAGGTGGAGGTGGTTTTGAATAAATCCTCTGAACAATAGATATTTGGCAATAAAACAGGACATATTTAAAAGTTGAAAATCTGAAGTATATTATCTATTAGTGCGTTGAACTGTTTGTTATTGTACATTTTATAATAACTTGTCAGTAGAGTGGATCAATAGTGCTGATTAATTATGGAGAAACACAACTTTTAAGCCTGGTTTTATTTTTCTGCAAACCAAAGCCTGTATCCAAGTGAATAAAGGTCTTGAGGTCAAAATCCTTGATATCTACCACATATTGACCAATATATAACTTTGTAATATTGAACTTCCTTCCTGATATGATATGTATTGTTAAAGGAGACGTTAATGCTATACAAATGATTATGCGCAATCCAGGGATGTGCACTAGTGCCTAAAGTTGCAATTTCCCTCAATAAAGCTTCCTACATGCTGTCAATCACTCCATGCATCTGCACTTCACCTTGTCATCGGTTATGCGTAGTCTTTGGGTTTTTAATTTTAGGGGAGAGAAAAAACAGATAGCAGCGCCTGATAGATGCAGTATATGTGCATATTAATCCTGCTTTTTTAACACTCCTAGTAACGCTTTATAAATAAAGTTATACATACATACAAAAAAACATTTTACACTCCAATGGTCATTGAACCCATTTGGTTCCAGACTATTCCATCTTCTAATCCAGTGCTGTCCAACTGGCGGCCTGCGGGCCGCATGCGGCCCTCGACCCCCCTCTGTGTGGCCCCCCACCTGTCTGGCTGCTTTAATGGCTTAACTTTGTGTTAGCTTTAAATGGTATCAGTACTGAGATTAACTGGCCCCCTGCATGGTTCACACCTCAGATTCAGGCTGTAATCCCTCTGTATTGTTTAAATATGTAATCCCTTGTACTGTTCACACCTTTTAATCTCTGCATTGTTCACCCCCTGCAGTGTTCACACCTCAGGCTCAGGCTGTAATCACCCACATTGTTCCCCTCTTCACACCTCAGACATTGTATGTACTGCCTGGCCTATGCTGCCTGTGTATAGGCAGCATAGGGTAGGCAGAGTATGGCACATAGGCAGCATAGGGCAGGGAGGGTATGGCACCCACAGGCAGCATAGGACAGGCAGAGTATGGCACACACAGGCAGCATAGGACAGGCAGAGTGCTGCCTGTGTGTGCCATACTCTGCCTACCCTATGCTGCCTGTGTGAGGTGAACCTGGCAGGGGTTTGTTCTGGGAGATTGTTAGCAGTTTGAAATAGCCATTAAATGGTCCCTAAGGTGTGTAATTATATGCTGGGGGTTGCTGTGCTATCCACAGGGGAGGCATATGGATTTAAGGGTATGTCTTAATATGACATAATATAATTCTTTAACATATGAATGATGGTTGATATCCCTGCAGCGACCATTGTGATAAAATGGGTGTGGTTTGAAGTGGGTATGGTTTAAAATGGGGGAGTGGCCAAAACTGGCTTCCATTAGCGGCCCTCCACCATGTATGCGAGAGAAATTCCGGCCCTCGGCACCACAGAAGTTGGACAGCACTGTTCTAATCCATATCTTCTCTCTGTAGCAGATATTTGCTTATATTTCCTCTTTTTAATTCCTAAAGGATCGTGCCACGTCAAGGCCCCTCATTGTACTGGTCAACGCTACAGCGTGGGTTAGACCGAGCGCTGGCGATTTCTTTCTGTGTTTTGTGTACAAATTGTAGCCAAATTTTGCTTCTAGCTGCTATGTAGCCTTTAAACCAATGAATCACTTTCATGTGTGTGCTAATGAGCTGGGGCTTAAAAGCTCCCTGCTTTTCCACTAGAGCCTTTTTGAGCTAAAGGTAGGTGCAATAGGTCTTACTACTCAGTCACATTGTTTGCTGGGGGACTTTATTTTAATTGCATGACAGACTCAAAGTCATTAGACAGTGTAGGACTCACGTACAATGAGGGGCCTTGACGTGGCACGTGAGCTTACATATTTTGGCCAAAGTGTGGTACTAACACCTCATTTTTTGTAAAAATTATTTTTAAAGGCAAACTAAGCGCTGGCAAACTTTCTTTCTCTTTGTGTATAATTAATGGCTTTTTATCGTTTATAGCAGCTGGTCAACTCCAGATTGTGGGTTAGACCGAGCGCTGGCACAATAGTGTGTTTCTAGCAGCTGGTCAATGCTACAGCGTGGGTTAGACCGAGCGCTGGCGATTTCTTTCTGTGTTTCACAAGTAAGAAAGGTTGGGGATCCCTTGTTTACACCCTGGCTGCATAGCAGCTTTTTTATACAAACTATAGTTTACTAAACTCATCCCCCTTTCTTTATAAACATGGCAATTTGTCCAGAGCTCTACCCTTAAATAAACAAACAAACCTTCCCCTTATCTAAGCAGTAGCCTTTGAGCACCTTATTATCAGTGGCTTCTCTTTGGACTGGTTATTAGTTTTATCTGCTCCTTCGAAGTTCTTTGGGACCAAAAGTGACAACAGGTGCTAAAGTGAAACTGGCTTTATATTCTTGTTCAGCACCAGAAATAACAGAAACCATAGATATTTCTTAAATTAAACAATAGGAATAAAAGTATGTTCAGCACAAGCCCTATTCATTTAGCTAATGTTGAAAAGCAGTTTATACTGTTCCTTTAAAACACCTTAATTTTTTGATGTTCCTATTGCTTTAAGTTTCTAACACACTGCAGCTCTGTACAATCAATGGTTGTATACACTGAACATATAGATTACATGAAGAGAAATGACAATGAGTAAAGAGAGCCCTGCTCATAAACGATTGCAATCCAACAGGTGAAAAGGGTGTGAGACACAAAATGTGATGATTAGAAAGATCAGGATTTGGCAAGGTGAGAGATGTGGCATTGAGCATTGCATTTAGCAACATATAGGGGCTGATTTACTAAGACACGATTTCGAATCCGAATTGGAAAAATTCCGATTGGAAACGAACATTTTGCGACTTTTTCGTATTTTTTGCGATTTTTTCGGCGTCTTTGCGATTTTTGCGTAAAAACGCGAGTTTTTCGGCGTCTTTACGATTTTTGCGTAAAAACGCGAGTTTTTCGTAGCCATTACGAAAGTTGCGCAAAGTCTCGATTTTTTCGTAGTGTTAACATTTGCGCGCAAAGTCGCGCCTTTTTCGTAGCGTTAAAACTTAAAAGGCGCGACGTTTCGCGCAAGTTTTAACGCTACGAAAAAATCGCGACTTTTATTCTTAAACCAACAAATGTATTTTTTTATCTGTAATATTGGTGAGTAGCAGCCATCTCAGTGCATTGTGCCTGAGTCTGAGCTTTCAGAAGGAGCCAGCGCTACACATTAGAACTGCTTTCAGGTAACCTATTGTTTCTCCTACACCCATGTAACTGGAGGAGTCCCAAGCCGGACTTGGATTTCTTACTATTGAGTGCTATTCTGATATCTACTGGGAGTTGCTATCTTGCTACCTTCCCTTTGGTCTACTGATGGTTGCTGGGAGGAGGGTGATACCACTGAAACTTGCAGCTCAGCAGTAAAGTGTGACTGAAGTTTATCAGAGCACAAGTTACATGACTATAGCACAGTGGGAAATGAAGAATATGGCTAGCCACATGCAAAATGTCAAAATTTAATATAAAAAAAAAAATCTGTTTGTGCTTTTAAAAAATGGATTTCAATGCAGGAAGCTCTATTAACTGGTTAGTTTGGAAAAAAAACATGTTTTCCCCTGACAGTATTACTTTAATGTTGCTTTTAGCCAGCACAGGAACTGTATCAGCATAGTCAGCTATCCTATAATAAGAAAGTATAGGGGTAATGCATGTTAAAAAAAAGTAATGCAATTGAAATATGTAAATTCTCAGTACATTTTTTGGCTCATGGCAGGAAACAGAGCAAGAAAGGGCGAGAAAAAGAAAGGTAAACATATAGAAGAATAAAGATACAAATGCGGAGAGAAAATAAAATACAAGGAACCATGCAAGATAGATCCCTGTGTAGCCTTGATATCATTGGATAAGTACTTCAATTGCTTTTCTAGCTAACATTTAAGTGTTATATAGTCATTGGTTAAATCAATATTGTGTTATTCAATATCATTTCCTTAATTGCATTGTCTCAGGGGGTGGATAAGTGCATTCCAAATGACAACAGCTAGAAAAAAGAGTATGTTAACTCACGCAGAGTAGGAGGCAGACTGTGCACTTTTGTGCAACTGAATGCAAAATATACAGGCCCAAATTTGCTTGGCTTAAGGAGTAGTTACTTTGGCACTCATTACAAGACCTGGTACATATTTGTGAAAGTGCCACAACATTTACAGTGGCCATACATGTACCAAATACAATCTTTCCTGTGACCATCGTTCAACGTTTAACGAGACGACTGATATCCAAAGCTTTTTGCTGATGCAGTCCCCGTTCCAACAGGAAAATCAAACCTGCTTGATTGAAATTTACCCAATTTTAAGCCAGATATTGGTCAGGCAGGCCTGTAGAGGGGTTCCCACACAGGGGCAGATAAGCTGCCAAATTGGTCTGAATGACCCGATTCGGCAGATCAAATCTAATTATTGACTGTTATTATTATTATTATTATTATTATTTTTTAAAGAAACAAGAATCTTTAGTAGTCATATGTGTACAAGCAAATGGATTCTGCTATCCAATCACAAAAAGCATTTTTGTAGAATTTACATTTTTTCTAGAACTACTCTACAACACACAATACAGGTATGGGACCTGTTATCCAGAATGCTCAGGACTGGGATTTTCCAGATAAGGGATATTTCTGTAAGTTTACTAAAAAATTATTTATACATTGCTGAAACCCAAAAGGATTGTTTTGCTTCCAATAAGGATTAATGATATCTCAATTGGGATCAAGTACAAGGTACTGTTTTATTATTGAGAAAAGGGAAATTAATTTTAAAAATTTGAATTATTTGATTAAAATGGAGTCTATGGGAGAGCCATTCCATAATTCAGAGCTTTCTGGATAAGATCTTACACCTGTATTACACACTTCTTACAGGGAATAGTAAATTCTCTCAATTTTGAAGATTTTCCTTTCAGGGTTGTTTTTTTTCTATAAAACTGAGGCTCCTAAATAGAAAAACCCCAGAAGAGAATATTGTGTATCCTTGGATCATTGCTTATTCACAGAAATTAATTCACCAAGTGATTACTGGGAAACGTATGTTTCATGCAAGCAGAAAATGGATTTGCATATCTGTAGAGAAATCTATGGAGCATGATTAAACCCTTGGTAAAAATTAACAAATTACATTTTGAAAATGATGTGATAATAGCGGTGATCACTGTAAGGAAATGATAGTGGGTTTCTTACAACTACACATATGGTAGAGTTCTGATGCAAAGCCCAGTTGTGAAGGCCAGAATGTGAGTGCGAAGGCCAAATTTAAGGCATCCGTTTACTAAAGTTCACAAAAAATGTTTTTGTTTATAAACATTATCGCTGTGAATATTCTTGCAACAAAATAAACCCCACTCCCAAGTTTACTGTTTCCTGCAAAGTTGCAAGGTTTTTTTGCATAATTTTTCACATTATAATATTTATTCTTAATGAATTCACTAATAATATGTTTATAAGTATCATTCTTGCCCAGTGTAATCACTAATTTTCACTGCTTGACTGTTGACTTTACATGTCTCCCGCTATACAATTTCAGACTTTGTTTCACTTAAAGTTACTCCCTGAGTGAAGATAAAAATTGGCAACAATTTTGTCTATTTGGCTACAATTCTGGCAATAATCTTTAGTAAGGCTGATGCCACACGTGGCGTTTTTACGCTGCGTATTTTCTAAATCTCTCAGCGGCTGAAAAACGCCTGATATCATCATCCATAGAAATAACTTGAAAAGACTCGAAGCAAACCACACAATGCGGAAATACGCTAGAAAACGCCTTAGCACGGATTTTTCAAGCGTTGGCTGAAATACGCCAGTATTTGCACAGCAAGCTATTCCTATGTATACACAAAGGCAGCTGCCAGACCTAGCTGAAATACGCAGCGTTTTTTACTATTTTGCACTATTAGCACCATGGAAACGGAATTTGCTACGTCACCAGTACTAGGCTGAAAAATGCCATAGTCAGGGGCTGTGTGGCTTGTGTGGCGTTTTTAGGCTGAGGAAAAACGCCACGTGTGGCATCAGCCTAAACCTAGTGAGACAACTTACCTAATACGAATGCAATAACAAGCCATAAAATAAATGTGCGCCAGAAAATCTGCAATGACAGAAGTGCATGTAAACCTGCTTTTGCATTATAATTATCATTATCATCGCACCTTAGTAAGTGCTTACATGCTGCTTTTATAGTTTGAGTAAGTGTTTATTTCAATTTATTAAAGGAATAATCAAGGCATATTTGACATTTCTACATTATTCTCAAGGTCACAAAGGGCTCTGCACTAGACACTCAAAGTCATAAAAGAATGTGGGGCTGATTCACTAAAGGTAGATAAAACGAGCGCTATTTATAGCATGTGTTAAAAATTTTATTGCTTCTTATTTTTTGCGACATAACGCTCGATTCACTAAAAGGACACGTGTCATAATTAAGAAGCGAAGTTCTTTGCGTTATTTAACTCGTGATGAGTGATTTTCTTGTGTTATTTCCTGCCGCATTACACACGTAACCATTACTTTCAGAAAACTACTGTTCAGAAAATGACCATTTCCCTGAAAACTGGAGGATGCATGTCTCTAGGGCCAACACATACTTGAATAAATCCCACTGCAAAGTCCATGTTGTGTTGCCAAAAGCTCACCAACCACAATTTTCTTTTGTTAGGCTGCTGTCCAATAGAGCAAGTTAGTTGCCAGCAATAGATCTCTGCTATTCACTAATTGCTCCGAAATGCCTTTCCACCAGCAACAATAGAAGTTGGCAGTGGAAGCAATCTGTAGGCCTTTCCACCACTGACTCCTATTGTTGCTGGTAGAAAGGCATTTTGGAGAAGTTATTCGCCCTTGGTAGCAGAGATCTATTGTGGGACATTAGCCTTAGTGGGACAGGTGACATTATAGACAGAGCCATTGGCATCATGGATAGGGACAATGACGTTTGTGGACAGGCGATGACATTGTGGCAGAGGCTATGATGTGACAGCTTGTGATTGGCTGGGTGCCACATTAATTAGGGACAAGTCCTTTCCAGGTTTCAAATCTTTGAAATCCAGGAAGGCAGTTTTGAACTGGACAGCCTGTGTAAAAATAAGACTGTCCAGTTAAAAACCAGACTAGCTGCAACCTTAGCCCAAATCCATTGTGCAGAGAGTTTATCTGTCAACTGGTAATGTAACTATCTGCCTCTCAAGAAAGAATGAAGACCCTTTTCTATAAAGTTATTACTGACTCGGTTTCCAGGTACAGGTTTCTGCAACCCTCCATTTTTTAATCTCTGGCCCCAACCTTTTTATGTTCTATAGGCCTTTAGAGGTGTCATAGCAGCAGGGTCTTGGTTTAGACACCATGGGGTAAGACCTAATGTTATTGGAGTTGTGATCGCACTGAAACCTGCCAAAAATAATAAGTTGGTGCAGGAACACATTGCTCATAAATACCATAAAATGATGCTAGAACTGGTATTTTCTTGTATTAAGCACAATATCGTGGGATAGGAACAAGTGACTGGTGTCCCCTTAAAGGGATATAAGTAAATGGCATCCTCTAATTACACTATCATATTAAACCAAATTAGTATGCAAGGGAATGACAGATTATGTTTTAATCATCTCACGGCTATGCAGCATTGGGGTATAAATATATTAATTTAAAATTGAAAAAAATCTAAATATGCTAGAAGGGAAATGCAAATAAGGATAGTTTTAATATCTCAGAAAAAGCCAGTAATTAAACATGACCCTGATGGTCTTCCAGATAACACTTAAAAATATGACAGATTTATTTACATCTTACAAATAACACTAAGTTATATATATTTGTGGAATACGGAAAGCATCTCAATATTTATTTACAACAGACTACAGACTTAACAGTCATTTATAATATGGGAAATAATAACAGGAAACTGAAGTAATATTTTGTTCTTAGGGGCTTATAGATTTTGTATGTGAAACGTTAATTATATAACACTAGTACAGGTATGGGACCTGTTATCCAGAATGCTTGGGATCCAGGGTTTTCTGGATAAGGGATCTTTCCGTAATTTGGAGCTCCATAACTTAACTTAAGTCTGCTAAAAATCATTTAAATATTGAATAAACCCAGTAGGCTTGTTTTGCCTCCAGTAAGGATTAATTATATCTTAGTTGGGATCAAGTACAAGGTACTGTTTTATAATTACAGAGAAAAAGGAAATTATTTATAAAAATTAGAATTATTTGCTTATAATGGAGTCTATGGGAGATGGTCTTTCCGTAATTCGAAGCTTTCTGGATAATTGGTTTCCGGATAAGGGATCCCATACCTGTAGTATATGCAGCCCAGTACATTTTGTAAAGGTAATTATAAATGTTGAAAACAATGCTATAATACATTACTGTATCTTGCACAGCCCAAGAACTAGCACACATTTCTAGCGGAATGCCTGGAATTTGTAGGCAACACTCTAAATCAACCTCGCCAGGTCAGCTAAATGTCTCGCATTTGTCGACAGCTTGTTAATGTATATTTCTGGTGGAGTGAAGTAATTTGCTGTGAACTGAAGATTGGCAGAGAGGAGTGGGAGAGACTGAAAGGAGGACAAGCTGCACAGTGACCTCTGTAGAGATAGATGCTTCTAACAATGAGTCACTTCTCTAGTTCCCCAGCTCCAGTGTCAGCCCCAGTCAGGTACTGAGAGAAGATGTCACTTTGGCCTGACTGCTTGGCGGCTTTTTACTGCAGGGCAAAATATTATTAAGGATCCTGACATCAAACCATTTATAGGGTTCTGACATATAAAATGTTCCTAGAAACACCAATTGTCTGTGTGTGAAACTAAAGTACCTTCAGATTCTGCAGAGCCTCTTACAATACAAAGATTCCAATCACATAATTAAGGACATGACCTCTTTACTGCTACTGACACTGAGGGGCAGACATTTTCCCCAATTTCCTTAACTGGACAAGTCTGAGTCTGGATCTGAGGGTGGAAAAGATTGTTAAAATTTCACTAGCCCAAGGGGCAATGTCAATCATGCAAGTCATCATGAGTAAGTGTGAGTCTCAAATTAGGTTAGACTTACCACTCTGTTCTTATCTATTATTTCTGATGAGCCAGTTGATTCTTCAGTGATGTTTAGTAGATTTTAACCAAGTTACGTGTCAAAGTGAATACCTTGAGAATCCAAAGGACAGTGAGAGAATATTGTTATTTGGCAAGTGCAAGCCAATTTCTTCTTTGCAAAGTCAAACCTAAATCAAATATAAGGATAGTGCTAAGGAGCTGACCTAAATTATTAAAATGCATGTGCGCTTTTTTTGATGAAAAGCCATATTTATTCAAATGAAATGCCTTTGATTCATCATTCCCCAAAGTTTTGTGAGCCACATCCAAATGTAAGAAGTATTGTGGAGCCCAAACATTACAGACAGAAAGATGTGCTAGAATATTTATATTCATTTATAATCACAAGTGCTTTGAGCAAAGTGCAATTTCAAGATCAATCGCCATGTTTTTTCCCCATAAAGTTTCTTTATCCCAGAATTCCAGTGTTGTTGCACCTGACACAATCACAGACAATGCATCAAAATTAACACATTAACTTTGTCACAAATTGGTCACAATTGCGCTAATAAGTCTGAATGACAGCTAGGGAACATCCAGTGCTGTTCACCTCCAGCCCCCTTACATGCAGCACTGCCTTTATTTTAGAAGTGCAAAGATGTCACGTAGTGTCAGAAGTGACGTCATTCACATGTGCAAAATCACAACTGAAGCCGAAAATTCCCCGTGGGAGATTTCGGAAAAATCTGGAGAATGCTGTTGGGGGGCAGGAGAGAGCCACCAAAATCAGGTTACTCCCTACAGCCAGGCAGTTAACAGATAAATGTAGGTGTTCCTATGCTGCACTAGTTATTAAAAGGTAATAACAATTTAATATTATAAAGTGCTGTATATTCTGTATACCTTTGTGCTATATCCTTTTATATAAGTAATCTAAATATTAATTGAGACTTATAGTATTATTTGAAAATCACAGAAATGTTATATGTTAGGTACGGTACTTGACTACATTATATATCAGCTTCTTTTCTGTGTTCAGACTCGGGAAATTTTCCTTCCTTTATCATTATGCTGTGTAATAGCAGTAATTTGTGAATGCTAAGGGCTCGTACAGATGGGCTTTTCATCCCCCTTTCTCCTGAGGTGGGGAACTCCACCACAGGGGAATGCAGGGCTAAATGCCTGTATGTACGAGCCCTAACTGTATTGTATATGCGCTGCCATAATGCTTAGACATGCACCAATTATCGAGTTAATGATCTTTGTGCAGTTATTAGCAATATTATTGTGCACCACAAGACTTGCCAGGCTAAATTGTGCATCATACTGAGGGGTTTAGGGCTTGTACGCACAGGTATTTGTAACTGTGGTAGATTTTTTAGTGCAGTTCACTGCACCCACAGGAGCACACCCACAAGAGCGCATGTAAATGCAGAAACATATTCCTCAGCACTGTACAGTAAGTGGGTTTATACATTTACAATACAGAATTACATACAAGTAACCAATAACTGATAGCCTGTTCAGTGTTTACATACATACAGTTCCATTGGGTCAATTAAATCCTGCATAGATAAAAACACCTGTGTGTAAGAGCCCATAGTTGAAAACACATGGGCCAGATGCAGAATTTGGTGCAGGACCCCTCTTTACCACTGCCAAATCCTTAGTGAGCACCATTTTTATATCCAACCACCTCTATCTACCTTAATTCCCAGATTTAACATGTGGAACCACAGTAGGAAATAATATTTGCGCCCAAGGGGATGGGGCGTCCCACACCATATACACTGTAGCTATGCTGCCTAAAAGCACATGTCTAACCTTAATTAATGCTAAAGTAATAAATGAGGCCAAATGATTCCTTCATATGCAGTTGGATAGAATGATGTACTGGAAAGAGAATACGAGGAACAGGGGGCTGTAAAAGTTTCACTGATATTTAACCATTTACTTAAGAATAAAATGAGTGGTTTATATATCGGCAGCTGCTCACTTTTACTCCCTTAGGCTAAAATAAAACTGTTCATTTATTGAGTTTTACCACAGTACAAATATCCAGCAGGGGCAGCTATCAGAATATTCTGATTTTATTGAAATCCATTTGCATTTTCTCATAGTTGTTACTGACAGCTGTCTCCATTGCTTATTGCTGAGTTTAGAGGGCTGGAAATCCAAAGAGGCATGATTAACATTAAGTTTACAAGTTGCCTAGAGGCTGCATAGAATCCAGTGTAAGTTGTATGGAGGATGCCATAATGTAGTTCAATAGGAAAGAGCTCCTTGCTATGCAATTTAGATTAAACAAGGAAATTAGGCTGAAACCTCGGTACCAGGAACAATGTGAGTAAAATTAAAGCTCATCCTTCATTTAAGAGTCTGCAGCTGTCCTAGGTTATTGATTGCAACTAGTGGGAGGACAGGTTTTACAGTAAAGGATCCTATTGCCCTTCACTAATTATAAGTATTATAATTACAGGTTTAGGATCTATTATCCATAATGCTTGGACCCTTATGCTTTTTGAAGAAGAGGTTTTTCTGTAATTTGGATACCTTTAGTCAGAACATTAAATAAACCCAATAGGATTGCTTTGGCACCAATATGGATATATGCAGGTTAGTTACCATCAAGTACAAGGTCTGTTTTATTATTACAGAGAAAAAGGATAGGAAAAAGGAAAAGGCAGAAGGCCCTTATATAATTCAGAGCTTTCTGTGTACAGGTATAGGACCCGTTATCCAGAATGCTTGGGACCAAGGGTACTCCGGATAAGGGGTCTTTCCGTAATTTGGATCTCCATACCTTAAGTCTACTATGAAATCAATAAAACATTAATTAAACCCAATAGGATTGTTTTGCATCCAATAATGATTATTTATATCTTAGTTGGGATCAAGTACAAGGTACTGTTTTATAACTACAGAGAAAAAGGAAATCAGTTTTAAAATTCTAAATTATTTGATTAAAATGGAGTCTATGGGAGACAGGCTTTCCGTAATTCGGAGCTTTCTGGATAATGGGTTTCCGGATAAGGGATCCCATACCTGTATTGGGTGTCCATATAAGGGATGCCATGCCTGTGCCACAAATTTTAAAAGCACCAACATATTCCACAAAACTGAATAGATAAAAATATACATTGAACATACCAAAAACATACAAAAATACAACTGATACTAGTAGTATTGCTAATGCTATTCTATTGTAAGCAAAAAACTGCCAGGGCATGGGTATTGTGGCAGTTACTTGTTACCCCTGAGCTTTAGGGGATATTACTAACTTCTTATTTACATTTACTTCTTTCCATTTAATTTATATATTTGTCCCTGCAAATGTCAGTTGTATGAAAGCTGACTCTAGGAGGCATATTCATCAAAAGTCGAGTTTGTGAATTTTCAAATTTTTTTCTACAATCTACAATGTTGATAGTTATTGTAAAATCTTCACAGTAATTTGTTAATAAAGCTGTGGCCTGTTTTTATCCCAACCTGGATGTCCTTATTGCCTCCTGGGGGGAAGGGGGGTTGGCAAAGGTAGTTTGGGAACCCTTTCAGGTTAAAAGAAAAAGTCGACTCAATTGATGATGCACAGTCAAGGTTTTCCCACCGTTTACGATCGTTCGGATACGAAAATTTTGTGACTTTCTGAACGCCGATATGATTATCGTGACTAATACGATTTTTTTCGTAAGCATTTTCGTGATATTTACAATCATCAGAAATTATCGTATCTAGTCCAAATTTTACCCATTTTGGGATTCAAACTCTTACTTTGATGAATCAGTCCCATTGTATATTGTATGTATATAAATGTGGTGTAAAATAAATGGTGTATTTATAAAGCATGTAATTTGGCACAGTGGTATCTCAGTATTTAATGGTACTGTATCTATTAACACCTCATATCAAAACTTTCATCTTTATTTTACACTACTATAGATCTGATATAAACTATTGAAATCAATGGTACAAATTTGGGCAGAGAAGAGCTTCTGGCATGAAAGGTGGTGTAAATAGAGGCGGCGCTCACCTCCGGCTTATAAGCAGCTTTTTTTTAAGACACCAGCAATACAATTGCATTAAAACAGTGATTTGTGGTGTATTTAAAAGCCCTTTTTCACACCTTAGTAAATGACCTTAGAGTGAACTCATATAATCTTATATATATAAAATGGGTTAGAATCTGCCGTAAGCTAAAATCCTGAATTGCCATATATCATTGCAAAGGCATTACAACCTGTAAAGTCTTCCTGACATCCTGTTGTATCTAATGGATGTCAAAGGAACAGTAGCTGCATATCATTCCAGTACTATTCTTCTCTCCAATAAGCACCACATTTCTTCCCCTAGAATGAGAGGAAATATCAGTGGATAGTCTCTGTGGAAAGTGCTTTCTTTCTATTCTTTCCTAAACAGAGAATTTAAATGCACAACAGTACATTTAGCATACATAAATATGTTGTTTACCTAGTAGTATATAGTTATTTACAGAGGGCTCATTTATGGAGTTATGGTGCAGCGCAGAGTTCCAAATTTTGCTGAGACTTGCATCAATCTAAGTACTATTCACAAAAATAATCGTTCCTTAATACAAATGCCTTATTCTAGCACCAAATTGCAAGTTTAATGTTGGTTACTTTATAAGGTACAAAGTACAGGGCACACCGATGCAAAGGACCCTTGTGGAGATGTTCACATTCAGAACACCCTTTGCATTTTGCTCCTACACTTACACCATGACCCCAGAATAATGTATTTTGCACTGCCATTTATACAAGCACAATGTTAATGATGACCTGCAGTTATGTTGCAATTGTGAATAAATAATGCTGCATTTTAAATAAAAATTGTAATTTGCATTTGTTTTTGTACTTGCATTAAAGACACTGGAAAGCTTTGCATGTATAGCCTGCATCTTATTTTAATATAAAGGCTGTTGGCAAGGGAAACTTCTTAATACCTGAGCACATGATCTTCTTTGCAAGGTATGTTACTTGAGGTGCTTATTGTGTTGGTTGTTAAACTGTTCCCATGGTGAAAATTTCTGACACCTGATCTATTTTGGGTCCATCAATTCATTTCAGTAAATCTTCCATTCAGCAAAGACTCACGTTCAACTTAAGTAAAGTGTGCTTCATGCATTCTGACACAGTATGGCTGAATACGCTAGTACTTTCAGTTCAAAAAACGTGACCCTAACATGCAATTGTAGTTACAGAAAAATGCATTGCGCTGCCCACACACGTCAATCAGTTAGCAAGGAATTTAACAATCATGTGCAACGGAGCAAAAAAACACTGTACAACTTGTTGTAACCACAAACTATATGTGGGCAGACTAGAGGATAAGCCAAATTAAAATTGAGTAAAACTTAACCTTTAATTAGTATATTTAAAATAGAAATATGCCCAAAATAATTATCATAATAAAATGAAAATAGCATGAGTAACACTATTCCATATCAGGGAACACAATAGAGGATGTGGCAGTAGTAAAGAAATATAATGTTATTTGTTAAATGTCCCTGCCTGACAAGTATTACAGAGATTCTCAGCACTTTAGTATCCCTTGTGTAGGTTGCCAATTATCACTCACTTCAGAAACCCCATCTGCTTACTATAACAGGACTTTGTATGTGAAACAACCAAAAAGGCGAACCTTCTCTGCCCTTGGATTGGTTAAGAGAAATTCAGCGCCTTACTATTCCTCATCTTACTCAGATTGCTGATTCAACATATAGATTGCTCCCCCTCTTGGAATGTACTCAATAACTATAAAAAACCCAAACCCAAGAGCCACCTGATGAGTGTTTCATTCTCATACGAGAGCTTTCTCTATTTTGATTTAGCTTATTGTTTAGCCTGTAGCCACATAAGGTTTGTGAATTATGGTTACAACAATTGTACCTCACGTGCAATTGCCCTGCATATGTTGGGGCTATACCTCATTTTGTTGCATTTAGACACAGAGTGTGACAGAAATTCTCAGGAACCAGTATTATACTGGTTCAAAACATGGGGCTGTATACACTAGCCCTGCCACAGCTTGTGTTATTTCAGGTTACCAAAATCATTCATTTGGACATGTAATACAACAAAACTTTCCAGGGAACATGCTTATATCAGGAGATTACGACTACTTTTAGTATGGAAAACTTTATCCCTTAGATGCTCAGACTGCACTGTTCCAGAATTGCAAAGCAATGAGCAGTGCACTGTGGGCAAGACAAGTACCTAGACTGAGCCATACCATTCTATTGGGAACCGTAGAGGGGTTTTTAAGGGAACTGAGCTTAGTTATATGGTCTATTCACTAGTGATGAGCGAATCTGTCCCGTTTCGCTTTGCCGAAAAATTCGCGAATCTTTCAAAAGATTTGCGAAACGGCGAAAATGTCACACGTCAAAAAAAAATTCTTTCGTCGTGCGGCTATTCTTTCATCGTGCAGCTATTCTTTTGTTGCCTGCGGCTATTCTTTTGTCACCCGCGGCTATTATTTCATCACCCGCGGCTATTATTTTGTTGCGCGGCTATTATTTTGTTGCATGGCTATTATTTCGTCGCCCGCGGCTATTATTTTGTTGCGCGGCTATTATTTCGAACGTGCTGCGAATCTTTCTGCGGCTAATTTTTTCATCCGTTTCGCGAAACAATCCGCCAATGGCTAAATGCGGAAATTCGCCGCGAATCCATGTCTGCTGAAACATTTCGCCCATCACTACTATTCACTTGCAAACCTGTTTAGTTTACCATTGATGGGTTCAAGCCGCCTGTAAAATCATATATCCCAGGCATTTCTGGGTGCATTAGCTAGTAGAATAATATAACATGTCAGTGAACAGCTACATCACATAAAACCGCAGAGCAGTCTGTTTAGAGTTTTACGCAGGTTTGGGGTTTACCAACAAGCATCTGTGTTGCAGACCTTAGTTTTACTGTTTTACTCTTGAGAAGTTATAAAAGTAGGCTGATGTGCTCCATATTGTGATTGTATTTACCGAATCCATTCTAAGGTCTTGTTGTCAGAGCACAGGGAACTGTGTTTTGTTTTATAAGTCCAGCAATTAGTTAGAGGACTCTGGAGCCAACGCTGCTGTGTTGCGGGAGCAGTGAAAGCAATGAATAAATGTACAGCAGCAACATAGTTCTCTTGGGGCAGTCGGCACAGCAGAGTTTGTGCTTTAAAATAGGAGCAATGTTTTGACACAGCGCTGTAATTAACACAATATAATGCACATTTGTTGTACTTGCGGGTTGTATAAATATTCTGATCTACTGTACCGTGTGCAGTATATTTTGAGCAGTCTCCCCCGCTGTGTATTTGACACACAATTTCTGAGTTTTATGTTCAGTTACTGGCTAGTTTGCTTAGTGTAAATTAAACTAAGATCCAATGAGATGCCTCCATCTGAATGCTAGTTACACTAGTTTTTGTGCTCAAGCTGGATTCTCTTGAGCCATTTTGCTCTCACTCTCTGCCCATGTCATTGAGAATTCACCCAGTGATGCAGCAGACTGTTTGATGTGCTAAATCAAGACGGATGCAGGAACTCACTGGAGAGTACAGAGGCGGTCTTAGCACAGAATACAGTGAAAAATGAAGAAGTATCACACAAAAAGGAAGGGATCAAAACAGAAACAGGACAACAGATGCAAGGGAGCAAGCGCGAGAACAAATGTATTGATCATGTATAATAGGAGCAGTGATAGCAGATTTCTCTTTTTGTGCCTGATGCTGCTACAAGAGTTATTGACGCAGAATCATTCAAACCAGAACAGAACACATATTTTTAGTATTGTACTGTTCTACACAGATATGAAGGGAAGTCTATTGACTCTGTTATGCAGTTCTTGAGATCAGAGAAGATATTATAATGAGGTTGTACACCAGTCAGGTGTTTGATAAAGTTTAAACACTAAAAGAACAAGAAATATATAAAGAGCTTGCAATATCCATTATCACCCTGACACAGGATATTTCCTCCTTACTTCAATTTTGCCCTATTTATTTGTAGGATTTAAAATCATATTTTATTAACCAGTTAAGCCACTTTCAGCCATACTTTTGAAACACATTTATGGGCATTTCATTGGCCATTTCTGATCAGTAGTTCTGTGGGAATAGAAATTTTAGTTGACCCCAATGCTTAATAGATAAATGGACATTTGCAACTGCTGCATTTCATCTGCATTCAGATCAGCAAAATGATTAGATAAACACTAGTGGGCCCATCACTGTGGGGCCAGATAGTGTAAAATCTGACCATTCAGCACATGTGCCTATCTTTTGGTAGTCCTGGCAAGGGATGGCCCACCAGTTGCCATATTTGTAGTGCAGTCTAAACATGTGCCAATTGCTAGTGAGGTAGCTCCTCCTCAGGTCCAATAGCAGCCTGGGGGGATTTTTTTAAGGTTTTTTTTATATATATATATTAATATAGGCGCCCAAGGGCAGCCCCACTAAAGCTGACTTTATAGAGAATACAGCCCTGTACAGGATTAAATGGTCAAGTTGGCCAGTATATGGCTTAAAGGAGAAGGAAAGGCTAATAAAGAGTTAATCTCAAGGTGCAGGCATACCTTCAGTTGCCTCAATAGTGCCCTTAAGTCTCCCCATATTTCTCCCATTCAGAAGATCTGAAGCCAAACAGGAAGAAAAAACGCTAAGCTGTGTAAAGAAAGTTCACATAATGCCTCACTCCTGCACAGACACCCAGACCAAGTGAACATGCTCAGTTAGTAAGACTATGAGTCAGCTTCCTGCTGATTGGCTCAAATCCACACTCCTAAGGAGGGGGAGTGAGTTCTTAGCATTCTTGAGGGAGGGGGGAGCAGGAAAGAGCAGAAAGCAAAGAGCTGTGTGTCTCTGGCAGAGGAAAACAGGCACAACTTATCTTTTGACAGGGAACTCAGTCTAGCATTTCTGTGAGTGCTTATGGATATATTTACATAGACCTTTCTGATAAAGCTTACTTAGGTTTTACCTTTCCTTCTCTTTTAACAATCAGTTTGCATAAATATTCAGCACAGCATATTAGGGCTCATTTACAAGCTTGTGCAATTGTACTTGAACCCGAGAGCTACTGCCACCTTCAAGGTGGTGGTAACTTCAAGGTTCCCCTGCTTCAAAAGGTGGACTGCCTTTGATTTATCTAAACAGACTGGTGGGGTACATTGGTATTTTCAGTAAAACTGCAGAAGAACAAAAAATTGGCTTTAGTCATTGCATTTCATGCAGCTGGGTGCACTTAATAAATAAATCCTGTTGCCTCTACTGAACCTTATCAGAACTACCTGCTGAATCTCTGCCAGCTCCAGTGTTATGGCTGGCCGTTGTCATGAGCAATGGTAGACTGCTTGGATTGTCCAAGTGATTGCATTTTCAAATCTCAGATGTGGAAGAAAATATTTACCGTGATTATTTGCATTTATTTCGGGTAGCATAGGTCATTTTGCTAAGGGCTGAACGGTTCTCTATAGGTTTCAAAAGGACAGTATAATCTACTTATGCCTACTGGCAAAACAGAATATGACCATCTATATAGAATTCTTCAGCAATATGGTGACTCCAAATTATATTAACATATTCACAAATGGAGAGTCCCATGGCGCAGTATTGTATACCTTCCTTTTTTAGTTTAGGTGTAAATTTAATACCCAAATTCACCCAAAAAGTGTTTTTCACAATAAAAGAAAATGTAATTCCAAACAGCTTTCCAATATACATGTATTAATACTACATTTTGTTTATCCTTTTCTGTTCGTTGATTCTGACTCTTGAAATGATGTAGAAGCAGTCAATTTTCCTCCAGAGAATAAAAACAAATACCGTTTTCAGTAGCAAGTACATTTACAATTACATTTCTGTTACTGTTGGAAAGTTGCTTAAAATACATTTTCCTCCAGTTCTTATTCAATATAGAAGGAATTAAGGCAGGGATGACCATCCTTCTACCATTACACACTGTACAAAAGTATATTTGCAGTTCAACATCAGCTTAAAATCACAGTTTACAGATCCTGTATCTGAAGGAAATTTAACAATCATCTGGTTAGTGTCAATGAGCTTGTATGTTGAAGAACAGGAAATACTGTCTCAGGCTACTCAGTAAATCTCACATATATATGTATGTTTTGGATGCAGAAAGTACACTGTATGTAGCCCCATTCTACCCAAAAGGAGTGCAATCTGCTTATATAGGCACTTATCAATTTAGTGCTGCTGATTTATGGCTAAGGTAAAGAACTCGGTTATTTATAGGCACCTGGGGGCTGCAAAATGCAGTCCCAAGAGAAACAGTTGAAGTATATAGTATGGAGTTTGGAGCTGTGCCCATTATCAGATTTCTAATTTACACAGCAGTATGAAGCATGCTATTGATTTTACTGTAAAATGACACTATAAATGATTACCGGACTGTCGATTAAGGATGGAAAGTGAAATTTAACTATGTAAAATAAAATTACTATGCATAGCAAATTATATAGAAGACACTCAAGAAGGTGTAAAGATTCAAAGATAAAACTATACTATACTGTAAATATAGGGGAAAATACCATTTAGTCTGTGTTGGTTTGTATGACAAAGGGTTTTGCAAAGAGGCACTCAATGAAGAATTGCTGTGCAATTTGAATCATGAACAGCTTTGCAAATTCCAAGCATGTAACACTGGCAAATTTTATGTTGCATTAAACCATTATTACCCAATAAAGCACATTGTGAAACGTTTCAGAAATGTTTTTACAAATTTACAAACTTTTCAAAACAAAAACTATGCATTTTTGTTATATACATTTTAACTATAGATGTACTTCTGAGACAAAATAAAGTTTTGCAGAAACAAAAACAATTGTTTAGGACAGTGCTGTTCAACTTCTGTGGTACCGAGGGCCAGAATTTTTCTGGCCTACGTCATGGAGGGCCAATAATGGGAGCCAGTTTTGACCACTCCATTTTTTAAACCACACCCATGTTACATAGTTACATACATAGGGTCCATCAAGTTCGACCCTTCCAATTAAACCCAGCACACACAACCTATACTTACCAATCTACACTATCACATACATAAACTATATATACAACCACTAATACTAACTGTAGATATTAGTATCACAATAGCCTTGGATACTATGCTTGTTCAAGAACTCATCCAGGCCCCTCTTAAAGGCATTAACAGAATCTGCCATTACCACATCTCTAGGAAGGGCATTCCACAACCTCACTGCCCTCACCGTGAAAGCCTACCTAAACTACACTTTTAGGGTTGATAGTTGGCATAGCATAATGATTTTCCAGGAGCAATATATTTTAATTCCCAAGACTTGTCTAAATGTAGGATCAGTTTCATAGAATAATAGGTTGCCTAATTGGGGTGAGGACATGGTTGGTCACGTAAATTAATTATGTTTAATACCAACGTCCCCTGCATCTTATTCACCCCAGCGATTTTGACAGGGATAGGCCTACTTTTCTCCGTCTTCCCTTCTGTATTTTTTTTTTTCTTAAAAAAAGAAGAGGATGATATGAAGGGCTTGGGGGGATAGTTGATAACAAGGGAGTCAAACTGGATCATGTATTATCTAATTCATGTGATGTCTCCAATTATGTTTAGACTTATATACCTTTCCTAAATCATAATCATTTAAATCTCTAATATATTTTGGATGTTTATTTTATCTATTTCATGTTCAGTGTGATCTATTTCACCATTAATATACATTATTTGTTGTGGCATGTCTTTGTGATCCCTAATTGTGTCTGTGTTGCTTTAATTGGCTCAGTTAAGAGGGACCTGTCACCCTATGGTATTATTCCAAATTGTTTTGTATTGTGTTTGTCAAGCAAAACAAACCTTACCGACTTTATAAAAATTATTTAAATCTTGTGTCCTTCAGTCTTGAAATTCACAATCAAAGCAAACAGGCAGGTGCAATTTTGTGGACACTGTTATTAAGGCAAGCTTTGTATCATGCTAAAATCTTGTTTATGTGCCAGTATGGGGGACCAGATGCCCATGCCCATGCACTGGCTACACAGTTAGATGGTGAGGAGGGAGGGGGAATTGAAAGTTATTGTCTGCTCACTTCTATGTCTAAGGCATAGAGGCAGGACGGTCAACATATGACTGACATCTGGGATTTTTAACTGTTTACATAATATATATGGATGTGTTAATAAAAAAGCAATCAGGGTTTCATTTTTAATTTGATAACGACTTTTATTAAACAGCTTTTTATGTCAGGGTGACAGGTCCCCTTTAAATCTGACACAACCATTTTCTGATGTCTGATAATTTGATATGTGATATCCATGCTCCCTGGGTTCCAATAGAGTGTGCATCGCATGTTGCCCGGCTTCTTATTGGGTCAGTGGTGGCTGTGTTAGTCAGACACAGGCCTGCTAAAAGGAGCAGTCCATGTAGTTGCTAGGCATCATCATCACATGCGCCACCATTGGTTGATTACGTGCCAATGAGATGGCTTTGTTGGATTTAAATATAGGACCAGAGAGGCATGCAGTACTGCGAACCAGCGTTTGAGAAAGCTCTAACGAAAGAGTTAATTGGGCGTCTGTCTGGGGCCTTGGGTTTTTATGTTCATTGAGTAGACTCCTAAGGTGCAATATTGACTGGTGTGATATTGGGCTTGGGCTTCGCCAGCAACTGAAGTGAAATACGACATTGTGAGATGCTCAGCATCGCTGAATATATCTGACATGCAGGGTCAGAGGAGTTTTTTTTCACCCTGACTTGTGTATATAATTGATTGCTAAAGTCAGGTGAATGGAGCTTTGGAAACTCTTGATAATTTGTAACCAGTAGGAGGGATAGTGAGGCACCGAGTGTCTCTTAACACTTATCAGGCAGGGATAGAATTGTAATCTTCACTACCTCCATCCTTCCCATTTGACCTCAGATAAGTAATAATTTTACCCACACTATTTTTAACTTCACTTTGGGTATATTTTATTTTAAACAACATTTATTAAAGATAAAGTTTTTATTTAAGTGGTTTATCTTTTAGCCAGTTTTTGTGTGGAATCCTTTTCGTAACAACCTGATTTGTGGTCTCTACAAGCTACACCTTACTATCGTTACACCCAATTTCTTTCCACACACACAGCCCCTTCTTGACCCTTCCCTGGTGTAGGAAAAACTTGGCAACTCTAGCCCTTACATGTGTGTGTTTTCCTTATCTCACCAAAATTCATTCCTAGGGGACATCTTGCTTTTTGTAGTTTGTGCCAATCTGCTAATTATTAGGCAAATAGGGCATAGTTATGCCAGCAACATGCGCTACACACATTTTTTTCCCCCAAATGCAAAATAATGACACTCTGGGCAAAACAAATGATGATTGATGCCAGTGTTATTAATAGGGAGGAAAGACAAAAATATAAAAGTGCTGGAATTTTTTCTGACAAGTTGGCAACCCTAGCCCCTTACACTGAAAATGAGAAATTTTCTGCCAGTCGTAGATTCACTGTGAGAAATAAACAGCAAGAAAAAAAAAAGGGAAAAAACACTCCTTTATTCATTTTGCATGAAAAAAAACACAGAGGAAAAACACCCACTGGGACTCATTTATCAACACTGGACAAATTTGCCTTTGGGCAGTAACCTATAGCAACCAATCAGTGATTGGCTTTTCAGCCAGCTACAGGTAGAACAATGAATGCAACAATTTGATCTGTAGCTACAGTATAAGTCACTGCCCATGGGAAAATTTGCCCAGTGTTGATAAATGCCCCCACTAACTAATGTATTCTGCACAAAAAAAACATGAAAAAATGCCAAATGATTTCACTGTATTTTCTGAATTGTTCTATTAAGCCAAATGGGACAGATTAATTGATAAGTGCCTTACACATGTGTTTGTATCTTCATTTGCCATATGATGGACTTTTTATGTTCAAGATATGAGCTGATCTGAGTATCTCCATGGGTCTATACCCAAGGGGGCTGTGAAGGCAGTCATTGCTGTGTGATGGAGCACATCTACCACACAGCAAATGTACCATGTGTATGGGCACTTAGGGCATGTAGGTAGGTCATTTGCTCTCCCTTCAGCCATTAGTAGCAAAGTACTGCTGTGTCTTAATGTGTTCTTATGGAAAGTAGAAATAAGGTGAACAAATGTGCTTATCCCTACAGATGAACAAAGAAAAAGCCTGCAGGTTATATGAATGCATATGACTAACGTGACAGGAATGGGTATATTAAACCTATGTGCGCATTTTTTAAAACTGTATTCTCAGGTCAGAATAAATACAAAATTTTGTGTTTTCACACAATGGACAGGATTCAATTCAGTGAGAAAAAAGATTTATCACGTAAAAACTCAATGACAAGATTCAGTTTTGGGTGCAATTCCATTCAGAACAACTCATCTCAGTGTTGACATGAAAACTCTATTAAAGTCTATAGGAAAAACTGGAAGAAGAAGAGTTTTTCCTCCTCAAATTGAATCTCCTCTATGTGTTTTCACATGATAAACCATGAGATAACTTTTTCTCACTGAACTGAATCTAGCCCCAAATTCCTTGTGCACACCATAATTTGTTGTGTGTGCTGGCCTCAAAGTGTGTGTGCATATACTAGTGCACAGCTTAGAGGGAACATTATATGGCGCATCTTAAAGAGAAGGAAAAGTCAAAACTAAGTAAGCTTTATCAGAAAGGTCTATGTAAATACAGCCATAAGCACTCATAAGAATGCTAAGAACTCCCTCCCCCCTCCCATAGGAATGTGTGATCTGAGCTATAACAGCTAGACTGCAAACAGGAAGCTATTTAAAATGGCAGCCGTGTCTTAAAGGGCATGTCAACCCCAAAAATAATTTTTTGCATAATAAAAGAAAACATAATACTTAGCAATTTTCCAATATAAAATTATAAAAAATTTGTAGCGCTTTAAATTATGTGTAAATGTAATTCCTATTGAAAGCAGCATTTGCTGAACTCCTGGTTGTTACTTTTTAAACAATGTTGCAAAGGTCAGTCTCCTCCAGCAAGGCAGGTCTGTCAGTCTGCTGCCTTGTGTTACATTGTTTCAACAGTCAGAGACACTGATTTTAATAGCAGTTATATATACAAATAACTCAAACATCAATACAAATATGTAATGAATGTATATTGCAAAGTTGCTTAGAACTTTTTTTTTTATTAGGCAAAAAAATTTTGCGTTGCCTTGTCCTTTAAGCAAATGGAGAAAGCTTCTAGGGCTGTTTACTCAGGTATGGTAATGGTTTCTGCAGAATAAATATATTGTTTTAGGTGGCACTAATGTGGCAAATCTATTGGCAGTAAAATTCCAAAATGACTTTCATTCGCCTTTAAACCCACAGAAACCCCCTGTGGCTTGCTCATTTACTTAATTTTAATAAGGGGGGTGGTGAGGGGTGCTGGGAAGCTGGAAGCCAGTTACGTCACTCAGGGCCGGATTTCTTTTGAGGGCACCCAGAGGCCAGCATCCTATGTCGCCCCAACCTCCAACACCTCGCGCATGCCCATGCATATCCTTTGTTCCTGCATCCAGAGCACAGGGCGCTCTTCTATTAAAAAGGAAGTTTGAGGTGCAGCCAGGCGGCATGCCACCCTAGGCCCAGGCCTTTGTGGCCTTGCTACAAATCTGGGTCTGATGCCACTGCTAAAAACATACTAGTAGACATACAGAGAAAGATTTCATATCCTATCCGGATACTTCCTTGTGTGCTTTACACCATAGTGAGTTTTTGTCACATTTGGAATAACAATCCTCAAGTGTTATAAGCCATTTACAAGAAAAAAGCGAACATGAAGAAAATGAAATAGACTGGTCTATATATTAAGGGCTTTTTTCAAGTGCAGAAACACTATAGGCTGCAAAATCACAGGCCATGGAGTTCTATGTGCAAAGCACTCAGTTGTAGCCCTTTTGCACTGCAATCTGTGACCTGCACCCTGCGCCATATTCAATACAGTGCTAGGCACAGACTCCGAGTACTGGCGGCACTAGGCAGACTTGAATTTAGTGTCTTAATAAAGGAAGAGACTACAGTTTTGTCTACACAGCTTGAATATAATTGTGAACAGTAAGTATTTTATGGTATGTGACTCTTCTGCTAGTTTGGCCATAAATGTCATGTTTCACAATCAATGCATTTTGTGCAATGCTTTGTATAATGTCAAATTATGTATTGTACCAGATTTTAAAGGAGAAGGAAAGGCATTTTGGCATAGATTAGCCACATTAGTGCCACCTAGAACACTATATTTATTCTGCAGAAAGCATTACCATACATGAGTAAAGAGCCCTAGAAGCTCCCTCTGCTTGTTTTATATAGCAGCTGCCATTTTAGCTTGGTCTCAGTAGCTTCCTTTTGGTAGCTCAGATCATATGATGGGGGGGGGTGAATTCTTATGGAAGGGGGAGCAAAAAAAAGGGGAGGGGGAAAGGGAGAGAAGAGAGAGCTGCAAAGACCTAAAGGAGCCCTAAAGATGAAGATGTTTGATATCAAAGAACATGTTTACACAAAAGAAGACAAGAAATCCTGTGTTTCTTTTGACAGAAACAACTTTTCTCTGAGTAATTTTGGATGTATTTACATAGACCTTTCTGAAAAAGCTTACTTAGTTTTTACCTTTTCTTCTCATTTAACGACCAGATTATACCAAAATTATCATGTTAAAAAAAGAAGTCAATAGAACCACTGGCCAGGTGGCGGGCCCTGTTGGGGGGGGGGGGGGGTATCCAGCCAATATGCTTCAAGTTAGCCATTTAATAGAGCTAATATGTAATGCTTAATAATATGCATACAAGAAGCAACAAGCTTTTTAAGATACTTACAAATTAGCAAATATGCAATGCTAAACCCCAATGTGTAATGTTCCTTTGGTGGAAAGCAGCAATGATGGTGCAGAACTACTGGACATCTGACCACAGGGTTTGGGATTGCAGTGCATTTTTGAAGCATAGCAACCAATGTTGCCCTTTAAAAATGAATTGTTTGCTTCATTCCAATAACTGTCCCTTTAATAAGTTCTTTTCCTCTTTCCTATCATTTCTGAAGGGAATCCTTTCATTACTGTTTACCCTTCTAAATCCAGTACCCTTGTTATTACCATCATTTTTTGAGAACACATGGTTAATGATGCAAGAACTTACATTTCTAAATTACATTAGAGACTGTACCTTAGTAATCAGAATGTTTAGTTCTAACAATCACTTAATTGTTTTGGAAGCAAGTGACCTCATCTACAATATGAAAATAAATGGGCGTGAACATTGGCACTTATATTTGCCAGTAAGGCACAATCTTTAATAAACAGCATTCAAGATGTTCTTCTCAATAGACTGAGTAAGAATTATGAGCAGGTTATTTAAACTAAAATAAGGATCCGTTCTCATAGATGCAAAGCTAAACCAAAGACTATAACTGTGTGCAGCAATAGTATACATTATCAATTATAAAACATGATCAAAGGACCAAAGACATATCTTTGAATATTCAAATACACAGAGCAGTGAGACAAGCAGTACAATTACAAAGGCAAAGAAAGAGTTTTAAGATGAATTGTTGTCAACAAATGTTTTTTTCTTTGGTCCATTTTATACTATTCACAGGAAAGTGCTTATAAGAAGAAGACAACCCAATAATATATTAAAGATGGAGTTTTCAGCTTCAGGAACATAACATTCATTATAGGAATGCAAATAAATAATGGAGTTCTTCTTCAAAGCTTTCAAAGACTATAAGAATATCTGCATATTTAAAGCTAGTTTGAGTGTGAGTCTGATGCATCACATAGCCCTATGACCAATCTGGAAAGCAGAATATAGTTCTAATGGCGATGATGTCAGATGGGGCACTTCATAGCTAGCGGGAAAGGAGATTTTTGCCAGGCAATGAAGTGCCTCATCTGACATCGCCTTAAGTGTCACTGACGTAGAAATCATTTATGAACTCAAACACAAGCAAAAAGACCTAAACTAAGTGCAGTTTAAACACTATTCAAAAAGGTACTTACGGTACTTGTGTCCATTCATGGCCATCTGTACTTGCTTCTTGCACCACAACATTGGTTGCTTTAGCTTTTCTGAATAACCTGCAAAATACATGGTGCATGGACACAGTGCAGAAATATACCAAAGTTAAGATCTGCCTTAAGAAGGTGTTACTTCCAGGGTTCCCTTTACTTCTTTATTTCAGTCAATGTTAATTGCTTGCACAAAATGAAGCTGGCATGAGAGAGAGTGTGTGTATGTATTTGTGTGTATGTGCATGTGTGCGTGCCTATGTTCCTGATATTAGAAGCTGCACTAGTGCAGTATTTGTAGACCTAGTGTAAATGGCCTACATTTTGATTCTAATGTGGTTCTCTTTATCAGTTATGGCAAACTGAAAAAACATCCAAAGAATTCCAAAAATGATCAAACTTATGTTCACTTTGTTTGTATCCTGTCTCATCCAAGCTCTTCTGTCTATGTGATCAAATAAGTCATTTGAGTAAGAAAATCTTCACTTTTGTACATTTTGTACCTTTTTACAAGTGTACTGACCACCCTGATGCATCAGTGTGTGTACATCACTTCTGGGCTATTTCCTTGGCATTAAAAGGCCTTTCAATTGTCTGTCGTTCCCTTTCACCCTTGCCCAAGTTACTGTCTGTTGTGTTCAGAACAAACTGCTCTCTCCTGTTAATGTAATGCGTACATCAAACAACAAAGCTTTTTATTTAGCACTGGAGCCTTCTCTGTTCCTCTCATAAATCATTTTGACTTGACCCTTTCCAAGCCTAAGACCCACCAAAGAATATCTCACAATCTCTTTGATCATCTTAACAGTGGCTGCAGACAGCTGATCCTTATTGTGGTGCTTCTTCGCCAAGTAGTTTGGACAGCACCCCACTAAAAATCATCTGGCATCATAACTTCACTTTCTTTAGAACCAAATGCCCAAATTCACCTGGACTGTGCTTTTCAAGCTCATCTGAGTTTGGCACACAAATCTTTGAAATGTATCCTATCCCCTCTGCTGGGGTAGGTAATGAATACAGAAAAGCAGGGCAGGCATTTATAAGGAAGGGATTCAACTTGGTATTTATTATTCTACTCAGGAGGAGTGTCGTGAGATCTCCCTTTGACGCTGCTGAGTATGATGTGTAGGAAATTGACTAGGAAAACTATCAGCATTTCTTTTTAAAGTAGAAATTTTTGTTCTTTTTTTACAGACTCGTTTTAAGAAAAAGAAGTAGGCCTAGAGGTTTAATGATAATTAGTTGCCAATAAAGTTTAATTTAAAAAATAAAATGCATGTTGCCCAATCTTTTTATCAAAATAAAACCATAAGCACTAACAGATCATTTTTTTTTTTTTTTTTTAAATGTTTTTATTGAGTTTTTAACATATAGAAGTTTTATACATCACATGTTTTTCTTATTTACTGTATTTTTAACAAGGTATATATATAATTATCAACATTTTTGTTAATTGTAATCCGTTTTTTTTTGTTTGTTTGTTTTTGTTTTTTACTTTACAATCTGCTAGTTATTAGGCCCTTAACAGTTTATTTAATTTATGCAAAAACATAACTTTTATATATAGCAATGACAGCCAGAGCAGGGGCAGGAGTGTAGGGATTAAACGTAGGGCAATCTCCACTGACCCCCAATAAATTGACTGTTATTTAGCATATTAATTAAGTAATGGAACTCTTTATATTAAAAGCTCATTATAGAGTAACATCAGCTGTTTATGTTGCACACACAAGGAGTGTGGCCAAAAGTTGTTACTGTGCACTGTTCATTGAGGCCCCATATAAATAACTTGTACAGGGCCCCAAAGTTTCTGATGGCAGCCCTGCCCTTTAGTAGAGTTTGTTTAAACAGAGAAAATTAGCCACTACCTTCCCCCAACTTCTGTCTGTGTCTTAGGTATACAGATTAGACAGGTTTATAACCATAAATGTTAATTTGATTAACTACAGCACCTTCTCCTCTTCCCTTATTTGCTCTGAAGAAGTAAGAATTTGGAAAATTAATTTTTTTTTATTTCATAGTTTGAATGGTTTATTCCAAACAATAACATAAATCAGTGGAGTAACTACACGTTGCCTGCAAAAAATCTTGGAGCCTGATACCACAACCCGTACCCCACGTCTCTCCCAGCACGCAACCTGTGCCCACCCCTGTGCCCTATCAGCTAAGAGAGTGGCCTGGAGGAGGTATGTGTTTGTTTTGATAATGTAGGCTCTGTTAAAAAATATTTGGTTTTTTTGCTTATTAAAATAAAGCACAAGCCATAAATTCTAGTTTTTTTTTTCTAATATGTGCTCCACAAGCTAAACAAAATAAAGCTACTATAAAGCTACATATAGAATGAATCAAAGTATGATTGTATCTTAACTCTTCACACAGTATAGAGGAAAGAATATTTTTGGCCCTTTTTTACTTGATAAACAGTAATGCTATGGCAGCACCCACTCCATATAAATACATATTTTATGCCCATTTAAAATGAGTAAAAAAAGAAAACATACTTACAAGATACTGGACACTTATTAAATGTGAAATCTGTTTGCACTTGCAACATTTTGTGCCTTATCAGCTCTTAATGCATTACAGCATCTCAGGAATGCCTCCACTGCTTGTTTTTAATGGTCCATGTTCTTGACCACTTAATAAAAACTAGAAGGAAAACAAAAAGGCTGGTCACATTATAACTGGCTGCTGACCATGCATTTGTATAAAAACACTTACCTACATAAAGCACAATACAATAATTTATCTGATTTTAACAAAGAAGCTTTTAATATAAAACGTGTTTACTTTAATTCAATCATTGGCACCTGTAAGTTTAACCCTCTCTTCATCCATAGGCCTAAATACCTAATTTTCCCTGCAGTGTTCTTTTAAGCTCCTTAACTGATATCGACCCGGCGTGGATTTAAATTCCACTGGGATTCCTACAGTCCTTTCCAGTACAATGTGTACTTTTGTTTTGGAAAATGACAGATTACACTAAGAATCGAAGTTAGATAGCATTAAGGAACAAACTAATTGCTAAATTTCCAGGCCTCTAATGATTTTTTTATTAAAACAAATTTGCAAGAATAATTAATAATTATTAATAGTTCTGATAGTGTACCTAGCTTTAGTCAGTTACTGCCCTGGGCAGAACAATAGAGACAACTAGAATATGCCTCCCTTTTCTATAAATGCCTGCCCTGCACCTCTCTATGTTGTTTTTTAGAGCAGTGAGCACATTTCAAAGATGCATGTGCCAAGCTCATATGAACTTGAAGACCACAGACCAGGTGGGTTTGGGCATTATTGCCAAGTGAGGTTGCCATGCCAGATGATTATTATTGGAGGCACTGTCCAGACTACTTGGCAAAGAAACCACTCAATAAGGATCATTTGTCTGCAGCCACTATTAAGATGTCAAAGAGATTTTAAGATATTCTCTGGTGGACCTAAGGCTTGGAGGTAGCCAAGGATCAAGCCAAAATAATTGATTGAGGAGAGGAGGCTTCACTGTTTAAACTGAAAGAGAGCGAGTGAGCAAGCGAGCAATGTGTTCTGAAAACAGAAAATTTGATTCAGACCCCTGCCTGTATCCTGACTTAGACTGAACTCTGCCTTGACCAACCCCCTTTGCCTGTTTGACTTTTCTTCTGGATCCTGACTTTGTACTCTTCTGCTGTCCTGGTTTTGACCTGGCCTGCCTGACTCTGATTCTTGTAAGTTGCCTCAGTCTTCATCCTATGATCTAGTTCAGAACCTTTGCCCTGGCCCTCTAACTTTAAATCCTGGTGGCACCCGAGTAGAAGGAGGGTTCCACCTGAAGCCAAAGGTGGCTGTTATAGGAAGAAGTGTGAGCTGCGAGTGGGACCTTGGCAATTGTTCTGGGTTTCAGCTTACCAATCGTGACACAGCTAAGGTGCCCGGGTGCCCTGCCGTAGACCCAGTGTACTCGTGCAAAGGCAAGAAATGTGCAAAACTAAGGATGATCTTCCTCACAGTATGACTCATTTGGAGCACTGAGGACAATTGGCAGTAACTGACTAAAGCTAGGCACACTATCAGAACTATTAATAGTTAATAATTATTCTTGCAAATTTGTTTTAATCAAAAAATCATTAGAGGCCTGGAAATTTAGCAATTAGTTTGTTCCTTAATTCTATCTAACTTCGATTCTTAGTGTAATCTGTCATTTTAAAATCTAAAATTCTCCAAGAATATATAATTAATTATGAAAATAGTCTGTTTAACATCTAGTAAAACTTGATGTATTTTCTATTCTTTAACTGCCTTCCCTTAAACTGTGAAATATATAGACCATATCCTATCAGCATGCTAGCTAGAGAACAATAAACTACATATGTATTCAGGTAAATTCTATGTTCCATAAGAATCTTGAACAATTTATATTTTGTTACTGTGATTTTTGCTCAGACTCAGCATAAATGTGCTTTCTGTGGATTAATCCAAAAGCAACTACTTTATTTCTTAATTACTGAGAGCCTTTTTAAAGCCTTTTGCTTCTCTAATAGCCCATGGGGAGGAAGATATCTAAAACAGCTACGTTGGTTGAGGGGATAAAGGCATACTTGCCAATTGTCCAAGTGCCCTGGCAAGCGGCAAAGGACTAAGACAGGAGTTATGGCCTAAGCAATCAAAACACATTACTTGCCGATCTATTAAAGGAGAGTGTAAAATAAATGAACCGCAACCTCATGCAATAAATATACCAGATCTTTCACAAAACTACGAAAATGGTAAATATTAAAATAACTTTTACTGAACTTCAGATAAAATAACTGCACTTCTAAAAATCCAGAATAAAAAAAATCAATGACTGACTAATAATTCTTACTTTCTTCTACAAAGGAACCAATGTAGCCAATTCTAATTAATGATTTTGTCCGGGCTGGATTATAGTGCATTAATTATTAATTGTACAACCTTGAATTACAGCCTAAGATTTGCCAATGGCAATTGCAATTCACAAAGTGACATTTGGTTAAGGGACACCTGGAAATTTGGGCAGCAGACAGAGTGCTTTTATACAGGGCACAGAGCTTCTTAGTAACTGTGAGTATCCTACAAAATTGTAGTACAAGGTATGTTATCCTTAAAGGAACAGTAACACTAAAAAAACCAGTAAGTGTTTTAAAGTAATAAAAATATAATGTATTGTTGACCTTCACCAGAGGTGGGCCAAGTCAGCCGGGCTCTAGACGACCAAGCCGGCCACCTCGCCCCCACTGCATCACTTCCCCCTCTACAACCCCCCCCCCCATGTGTGGACGAACGCAAGGGAGCATGGGGACGCCATAGAGGGGGACGCCCACCCACTTCGCCCACGCATGCGTGCTCTCCCCATTGCTCAGTATGCGGCAAGCCGCCCCTAAATTTCTGCCACCCTAGGCCCGGGCCTTTGTGGCCTCATCACAAATACAGGCATGAGGAAATCCACTGTTGGGGTAAGAGATCCGGGACAAGTGTTTGCAACAGAGGTACTTGCCTAGCACCCCACTGTTGCGCCCTAGACTGGTGTCTCTTCTGCCTACCCCTGCACTTTACTAGTAAATCTGACGTGTTTGTCTACACTATTATAGTTATTTAGTAGTAGTATATAAACCTAGCTGTGGGGGCAGAAAAAGTTCAGGTTACATAGCAGATAAGTGCTGTAGACCATAAATGGTGTTATCTGCTATTTAACCTGTGCCATTTAGGGCTCTGGCACACGGGGAGATTAGTCGAGTCTTTTTCGGCGATTTCCCGAAATCACGCCGCCGCGTGTGCCATCCCACCGTCGACTTACATTTTCGCCGGTGGGATGGCAGGTGATGGCAACTCGGGAAGATTAGTCGCCCGCGAACAGGGAGTTTTGTCGCGGGCGACTAATCTCCCCGTGTGCCAGAGCCCTTAGGGTTATGACACTTGTCGCTGCTACAAAATGCCAATATTGTTTGTGTTGTAGCTGTGACAGGGCCAAACGATCGAATTAGCCTGGATTCTCCCGATATCCCCCACCCGTAGGTGTGGGCACCTTTAGCCCTATTTTAATTGCCTCCATTGCTACACAGCAGTTTGTTTAACCTAGGTAGTGTTACTGAAGCAAACAGATCTTTTTTACCAATGCAGTGCAACACTGCATTATATTTTCATAACTTTAAAATACTTTCATTGTTTGGTGTTATTGTTCCTTTATTTATACCATCCCTACTGTTTACAAAACACTGATTACCACAGTGTAGAATGCTGATTTGAGGTTAAAGTCTTTTGTGTATCCGTGTCTCTACATACCCCATAATTCACTGTGAGAAAAGGTTACCAGATCATTTAAAACAGTGCTGTCCAACTTCTACGGTGCCGAGGGCCGGAATTTCTCTAGCATACATGGTGGAGGGCCGCTAATTGAAGCCAGTTTTGACCACTCCCCTTTTTGAAACCACACCCACTTCAAACCACACCTATTTTATCACAATGGTGGTAGCACAGCAAAATCCCAAATGCTTGGTCCTTACTGTGGGGATATCAACCATCATTCATATGTGACAGAATTATGTCATATTAAGATATACCCTTAAATTCCATATGCCTCCTCCTCCCCTGTGGATAGCAGAGCAACCCCCAGTACATAATTACACACCTTAGGGACCATTTAATGGCTATTTACAACTGCTAACAAACTCCCACAACAAACCCCTGCCAGGTTCACCTCCCACAAGCAGCATAGGGCAAGCAGAGTATGGCACACACAGGCAGCACTCTGCCTGTCCTATGCTGTCTGTGTGTGCCATACTCTGCCTGTCCTACCCTGCCTGTGTGTGCCATACTCTGCCTTCCCTATGCTGCCTCTGTGTGCCATACTCTGCCTGCCCTACCCTGCCTGTGTGTGCCATACTCTGCCTGCCCTACCCTGACTGTGTGTACCATACTCTGCCTGCTCTACCCTGACTGTGTGTGCCATACTCTGCCTGCCCTACCCTTCCTGTGTGTGCCATACCCTCCCTGACCTATGCTGCCTGTGTGTGCCATACTCTGCCTACAGTACCTATGTCTGAAGTGTGAAGAAGTGAACAATGGGAGTGATTACAGTCTGAGCCTGAGGTGTGAACACTGCAGGGGGTGAACAATGCAGGTATTAAAAGGTGTGAAAAACACAGGGGATTACATTTTTAAACAATACAGAGGGATTACAGCCTGAATCTGAGGTGAGAACCATGCAGGGGGCCAGTTAATCTCAGTACTGATACCATTTAATGCTTACTCAAAGGTAAGCCATCAAAGCAGCCAGACAGGTGGGGGGCCGCCAGTTGGACAGCACTGATTTAAAAAATAAGTGCAGACTGCTGGGCTGCAGTGATTGCAAACTGATTGCATTTAAGTTAAATTGACATAATAGCTTTTCTAGATCAATGCTCTGGATATCTCTAATTTTTCACATAATCTTTTAACCTTAGCATAAGCCCTTGCTCCAATTAGGGCAGGAGTGGTGACCACAACTTACGTTATCATGAATGGGAATGTGCTTAGCTTGGCTCAGTACTGACAGACATCTTGTGTTCTGAGCAGAGAGGAGTGGAAGTGGCCCAATCATTCTTGACTGGGCCACTGAAGTTCAACCCCCACCTGCCCATTTCCTATCTGATAGAAAACCTGGAAAAGACTTTAAAGAAGGTCTAAAAATTCAACCTAACAAACACACAGCACTTTATTTCTTAATTATTTGTGAGAAAAACATAAAAGAAGACTCATATCACTTGTTTTTTTTGAGCAGCGGCAATTAAGTTATGTAGCACAAAATCCCAGCAATTTGAAACATACATGCCAAGTGAGCTGGCAGGTGGTATGGGAGTTGTAGTTAAACAATAACTTTAGGGTATCCACTTTCACATTCCCATAAAACTACATTTTACCTTTTGTATCAGGGCCGCTGCTGGCCAAATGGGTGCCCTAAGCAGAAATTTACTTTTGTGCCCCCTCCTCCAAATATTACGGAAGTAAAAATAAAATAATAAAAAAAAACCACCTACTATAGGGGCCCCACACACAGTGCCCCCAATTGCCCCCATAGACAATGCCCCCATAGTAAGTGCCCCCAATAGCCCCCATAGATTGATTGAACTATCCGGGACAGCGGGATGCGCTATAAAAACTGGCGGGACAATGTTGGGGGGTATGTTATAATATATAAAAATGTTTTTTTTTTGGAGCAGCTGGGATGGTGCCCCCCTGGGAGTTGGTGCCCTATGCAGACTGAGTACTCTGCTTATAGGGAGCGGCGGCCCTGTTTTGTATAACTTATAAATAAATGTTGTAGGAACAGTAACTTGCGCTACTGTTTGTGCAATAACATTGCAGTCACTGTTTATTTAATAGCAAAATATATAGCCATTTCTTAGGAATACCTGGACTGGCTATAACAGAGTAAATGCTACAGACTGACCAGGTGGGCTTGATTAGACTGAGCTGGCCAATCAAGAAGCCAGAAAGCCTGGCTAGTCAGCCTACAGGAGAGCTCTGACTGAGAGACATAGAGACATTTCTGTGAATCCAACATACAGGAATCTATGTGCCTGTACACACACAGTTGCCTGTGCAGAGGTCTGTAATATTGCTGCAATTGATGTATCACTGATATGGAGGAAGTCGCTTTTGTTAACTTTGTAATGGTGCAAAATTTTTAAAAGCTAGAAATTGTCAAAATGTTTGTCTGGACTTTCTATTTTAAATATTTAAAAAAAACATTTTCATGATTGTTCCCCTTTAAGCTCTTTTTGCCATCATTACAGTCTTTAATTACGGACATATACAAAAGATTATTAATGTCTGGGATCTCTTAGGGATCACTTATCCAGAAATCCAATATCCAGAGAGTCCCAAATTACAGGAATTACAGGAAGGCCATGTCTCATTTTAAGCAAATAATCATAGTGTTTCTTTGTGATGGTAAAACAGTACATTGCTTCATTGTCAGGGGACAAAAAAATGCTACTGGGTTTAATTAATGTTTAAAGGAGCACTCACAGAAACCCTTCACTGACTTCTCTGTCAAAATATTTGTTGTGTCTGTTTTCCTCTGCCAGAGACACACAGCTCTCTCCTCTCTCCCCTCTCACCCCCCTTAGGAATGTGGATCTCAGCCAATCAGCAGGAAGCTGATTAACTGACTAACTGAGCATGTACACGGGTCTTGGCGCAAGAGTGAGGAATTATGGGAACTTTCTTTACAGAGCTTAGAGGTTTTTTTCCTATGAGGCTTCTGATCATCTGAACAGGTGAAATATGGGGAGACTTAAGGGCACTATTGAGAGAACTGAAGGTATGCCTGCAGCTTGAGATTAACTCTTTATTAGCCCTTCCTACTCAAATTCAAATTACAAAAAAGAACTCCTTATCCAGAAAACTCCATGTTCCAAGCATATTAATATATACACACAAACATTTATATAACCTGTACATTCATTTCAGGCTGAGAGCAGTGGAGTGGGCTCCGTGTGCCCTTGGCCTTACTGTGAAGAATCATTGTTATAGCTTCTGGCAAATATTCTCTTTTACTTTGTTCTTTCATATGTATCCTTACAAGCACCTCTGGTCCAGAGAAAACAAACCTCCCTTTGATAGTCTGTCCTGAAGTTTAATTCTTCCTTTCCTTACCTTTTAGTTGCAGTTTATATACCATAATGCTACTTGACATCATATTATATTTAGTCAAGTACAAGTATAGGATCCGTTATCCGGAAATCCATTATCCAGAAAGTTCCGAATTACGGAAAGCCCATCTCACAAAGACTCCATTTTAAACAAATAATTCTAATTTTTAGAAATGATTTCTTTTTTTTCTGTAATAATAAAACAGTACCTTGCACTTGATCCAAACTAAGATATAATTAATCCTTATTGGATGGAAAAATATCCTATTGGGTATATTTAATCTTTGATGATTTTTCAGTAAATTTAAAGCATGAAGATTTAAACTACGGTAAGATCCCTTATTCGGAAGACTCCATGTCCTGAGCATTCTGGATAACAGATCCCATACCTGTACTGGAAATCAACAGAATAATCTCATTTTAAGCAGGCATAAATAGGAGCAGGGTCGGACTGGGGGGTGAAGGGCCCACCGGGCTCCGGCCCCAGGGGCCCGCAATGCCCCCCCCCTGCTGGGGCCCCCTCGCAGGGCCCCCCACACGACGTCCTCCCCCGAGCGCGCACATCTAACGCGTCAGGGGAGGAGCGGTCGGACAGGGGGAGCGCCACAAGGGTCGGTTCTGGGCCGCTGGGGCCCACCCAGTCCGACCCTGAATAGAAGTAACAAGCAACTATATACACCTGTGTTAGAGCAGGTTGTTGTCTTGGGTCATGAGTTAGGCAAGGAGTTTGCATGCTCTTCCCATGTCTGAATTTCCCCACAATAGGTACCTTAGACAGGCCCAGCCTGGCAATCTTTATATTCTAAAAAATGCCAGGGGGGCTGTTGTAGCCAATTAGTGGGCTGCTGGGGGACTGCTTGGGCATCTGTGTACCTGAAATTCCAGGGCTAAACAATCATTGTAAATCACTGCATAAAATGTCTGTGTTATATACATAAAGAGTAATTATGATTAGTACGACAGGGCCATTAAATAGAGTTTACTGCTAAAAATTATATAAAGAATAAAAACTAGCACCAGACTATCTTTCTGGATGCTAAGTAAACTTGCAACAAATAGCATTTTAGTTGTCATGAGTCAGAAAAGAATGGCAAAAAACAGAACATTCTACTTTACAGTAAAATGTAATTATAAGGTAAGGTAATTAATAGGAGAAAACATACCCCCCATAATAACATATTAACATATGTAGGAAAGGTATGTGCAACCCCTTCCTCATCTTGTTCCATTATGAAGTCATGGCTTCTGGGACCTGAAGATCATCTGCTTTACAAAGCGGGTAGACAGATTCCCTAAAAGCTGAAAGCCCTGAAAGTAGAGAGCTTGACCCTGCAGCACAGCACTATCATGGCCTCCTTTCAATCTTTGGAATCAGGGGTGTCTGGGTAAAAAAGTACCTTTATATTTATATGTGTAAATTCAAAAAGTGTTTATGCACCTTTCTACAAAAGCCCAACTGAATGAACTCATGTCAAAAAGGGGGCTATATTTTCCCAATGAGGACTACCAGTATTTAGTTGCTGTAGTTTGGCCCAGTAAGTAAATTGGCTAAATATTAAACAGGTAGCAATAGCAAAAAAGGCAGAAATTATCACTAACAATAAAGAAATATTTCATGTAAGGGAATACACATACATATAATTTAACTGCACATGTTTAAAAATGTTTTGTAGTCCTGTTTTACTTACCTTTGTTTTAGTCATTGTTACATTGTATTTTTCTTTTGTGCACTTTCTTTTTCAATTACTTGTGTCTTCCCATTTTATCCCCTTTTTTCCACCTAACTAGCACACTCCTTTTTTCTGTTGTGCTCTATAATTTCTCGTTGCCTTTGCTGGTAGCTGCCAAATTTTGTCTTGTTTTTTAATTCCCCATCTCATTGGCTCTGAAGCTATTTTTCTATCCTCTTCTTACTCTTCTTTTACCACTAGGTCCCATATGTAAAATAAGATAAGTTTGATCAGGTGCAGTAACCACTGACAAACTATAAGATGTAACCAGTAAATGTTACCCAATTGTTTGCTATAGCTTACTGCAGCGCTGTCCAACTTCTGTGGTACCGAGGGCCGGAATCTATCTGGCCAACGCGGTAGAGGGCCGATAATGGAAGCCAGTTTGACCACTCCCCCTTTTTAAACCACACCCACTTAAAACCACACACATGTTATCACAAGAGCTTTTAAGACTATACCCACATTAATGGTGATAGCGCAGCAAAACCCCTAATGGTTGGTGCTCACTGTAGGGATATCACCCTTCATTCGTATGTGAAAGAATTATATTATGTCATATTAAGACACAACCTTAAATCCCTATGCCTCCTCTTCCCCTGTGGATAGCACAGCAACCCCCAGCACATAATTACACATCTTAGGGACCATATAATGACTATTTTCAAATGCTAACAAACTCCCAGAACAAACCCCTACCAGGTTAACTTCCCACAGGCAGCATAGGGCAGGCAGAGTATGGCACACACAGGCAGGGTAGGGCAGGCAGAGTATGGCACATACTCTGCCTGTCCTACCCTGCCTGTGTGTGTGCCATACTCTGTCTGACCTATGTTACCTGTGTGTCCCATACTCTGCCTGCCCTACCCTGCCTGTGTGTGCCATAATCTGCCTGCCCTACCCTGCCTGTGTATGCCATACTCTGCCTGCCCTACCCTGCACACTTACAGCATACACTGACACAATGCTGGCACTGCTCCTACAGTCTGTCTGAGGTGTTAACAGGTGAACAATGTGGGTGATTAGAGCCTGAGCCTGAGGTGTGAACAATGCAGGGGATGAACAATGCAAGGATTAAAAGGTGTGAACAGTACAGGAGATTACATATTTAAACATTACAGGGGGATTACAGCCTGAATCTGAGGTGAGAACCATGTAGGGGGCCAGTTAATCTCAGTACTGATACCATTTAAAGCTTCCACAAAGGTAAGCCATCAAAGCAGCCAGACAGGTGGGGGGCCACACAGAGGGGGGCCGCCAGTTGGACAGCCATGGCTTACTGTATCTGGGCATTATTAGTATCTATTAACACTTATATCACCTTATAGGTCTGGGAATGTCAGGGGCCAGGCTCCTGGGCTACATATTGAATGGGTAGATTGACAAGGAAGTAGAAATTGTGATAAAATAGGCTCCATCCTTTATTAGGCACAATGCAAGCAAAGTAGGTACAGAAAAAAGGCACTGGAATGTGCAGGGCAGGCAAGCTAGGTAATAAAGTCCAGCAACAGAAGTTCAGTATCCACAGGGTGCACACCAAGCTAGGAGGACCTACAAATGGGTCCATCATTGATGTCACTGGGGACCTACCTCACAGCTTTTAAACCTTTTGTGGTGAGGTTATTAGTCCTGTGATTAATAGAGTGAGCGTGGGTAGTAGGTGTACTATGAGCATGCAAAATAGTCTATGACAATACCATATCCCAGCAGTTCATTTTTTCATGCTCTACTTTTTGTAGGAGGCCAACAGTTGCCACATTCCTTAACAAACATATGAAAGATTGTAAAACACAACAAGAAAAAGTAATGCAGTAATCATTTAGGGTGACCAAATACACACTAGAATACAGCTTTAAACAATTCACATGATCCCAGCTGAGGAAATTAGCTCTTTAGTAATTGATTTTCTTTTGTATATTTCCCTATGCTTTTTTTTTTTACTCTTTTTGTGGAAAATGCATGAGATGGAAATGCACAGATACTCTCACAGAGAAGTAAATTCAATACTCAGTAGGTAACTGTAAAGTGTATTGTTATAAATTGCCCTTATACAATATAATAAATTGAAAATCCCTTTGTAGGAGAGGACTCTCATTTGATTACAGTTATTTCCTCATACAAACAAATCAAACAATCCTAGTTTCAGTAGCAAGTAATTGTTAATGTACATTTTCTAAGCACATGATGGCAATTGTTCAGTATTTTTGTGAGACAAGATTTCCTACAAAAAAAATACCATTTTAAGAACAAATATTTAACAAAATATTTGTATGTGTTTACTTTTATAGTTATCTGGAGAGATTCAATTCCCTGAGAAAATGTTATTTTACCGTTAATCACGTTAATCACGTGAGGTCCAATTTGAGAAAAAAAAATCTTCACATAGACTTCAACTTAGTTTTTATGTGAAAAGGTTTTTTCTAACTAACGTTTTTTCTCATTGAGTTGCATCTTGCTTTATGGGAAAAAATGGAATTAAATTAGGAGATAAGTTTTTTATCAAATAGAATCAGTCAGAAACTGACATAAGTAGGTTCCTAATAGTTTATAGATGTTGATAATGCACCTACACATGGCCAGAGCTGGCCAGTACTCGAGTTTTGAATTGGTTTTTAACTTTTATTTATACAAGTATATATAGTATATGAACTCTGCCTTAGTATAACAATTAGCAAATATTCCACTAAAAGATAGTAATACATATACACTATATTTTATTACAAAAGAAAGAACAGAATGGCAGAAACACTTGTAAAACACACATTTAAAAACTACATAAAGAATAAAAGAAAGAAAAGTAAACATATTGTGACTATATTGGGGTAATTCAATAAAAGGCACAATGGGCCAGATTCAAATCATTGAATTATATGGTTTACCACATAAAAACTTATGGCCGATATTTAATTTGAGGAGACAAAAAAATTCTTCTAATTCTAATGTCAATAGAGCTTCCATGTCATAAAAAGAAAACTGTGGCACAATGTTAGAAACAGTGAAAGTTTTTCTCATTGAATTGCATCTAGCTCTATGGGAAAATCTTGAATTGAAGTACAAGATAATCTTTTCTCGTCAAATTGAATCTGGCCCAAAGTTTTCTACTGATTTTCCTGTTGGGAGGCAGAAGGATGAAGTTTTAATGTTTCATCTAAGTGTTTAACTCTCATATTAATTTGAGTATAGCATGGGAGTGCACTACTGATTAAATATTTCTTGAAATAAGATAGAAATTAGTGTTTTGTAAACTCAATTAGCCCAAAAAGTCATGTTTAGAGTAGCAGTGAGACAGTCCTTAGGCCATTGAGACCTGTGAGCTAATAATTAGGGCTCCCTGGGGGGTCCTAGAAACTTGTACTTTGCTTTTGAGAGCACAATGTTTTACCCACCCCAGGATCACAGGTACTTAGGATGACAAGGACACTGTTTACTAAAGTAATTAGTGTCACATTAATACAATCTACATACTGGATAACAAGAGATATTTAAATGCTTTATTTTTATGAAGTACACCAGTGATCCCCAACCAGTGGCTCACGAGCAACATGTTGCTCACCAACCCCTTGGATATTTCCCCAGTGGCCTCAAAGCAGGTGCTTATTTTTGAATTCCTGGATTGGAGGCAAGTTTTAGTTGCATAAAAATCAAGTATTCTGCCAAACAGAGTCTTCTGTAGGCTGCCAGTCCTCATAGGGGCTACCAAATCACCAATCATAGCTCTTATTTGGCACCCCCAGAACTTTTTTCATGCTTGTGTTGCTTCCCAAAACTTTTTCCATTTGAATGTGGCTCACGGGTATAAAAGGTTAGGGATCCCTGAATTTTCCATATTTTCATCTGGTTCATATTTAAACTGGTTCATCATTTTAATCAGTTGTTTCAAAAAAATATCTGGAGCATAATATTTGAGTCTGTAGGGATACCTTAGGTGAATATTTTATTTTGCCAAAAAGTCACCAGTCTTCCAGGTAAAAAAAATAAAACTTCCATAGCGCTAATGAGGATTTTTGTCTGATGCTGAGTGAGCTGAAGGATTGAAATTTCTACAAGAGACTTTACAATTGATCTGAAAGCCTTCTGCTAGGATACTGGGAGCGCCTTTTGCAGACGATTATAATGTAATACAGTACAGCTGTTACAGAGTAGGAAAGTTAAAATACAGTATTTTGCTGCTAACTTTCAATGTGCAAGAATGGGGAAAAAGCTTTCAACTCTCAGGGTAATTATGGACCGACTTCCTTCTGTTAATCCTCAAAATAGTCAAGTGTCCAGACATTTTTCCGTCCCAATGTATAAAACAGGTCATTATGACGCAATTTTTCACAGCAGGGGAGCATCTTTCAATAAAAAATATTCCATTAAGAGAAATGCTTCACAGATATGCCATATAAGTCTTCAAGAACAGAAAATGGCAGTAAATAATTAGATGGTTATACATTTTGTAGAGGAAATGAATTATCATAACCACACTATTTAAGCATCATATATTTAACTATTATTTAATAGTTTTCCGGCTTTCGTAGGACCATTTTATGCAAAATATTTTATTGACTGACCTTTAAATACAATTTTAAAATAGGTCTTTGACATGTATTTGTCAGCTTAAAGGAGAAGGAAAGGTACAAACTAAGTAAGCTTTATCAGAAAGGTCTATGTAAATACAGCCATAAGCACACACAGAAAAGCTGCACTGAGTCCTCTATCTAAAGAAACACAGAATTTCTTGTCTTCCTTTGTGTAAAAATGTTCTTAAGTATCAGACTTCCTCTCTAATTCCATGGGCCTGAGTCTGCGCAGCTGTCTCCTCTCTCCCTACTCCTGCACCCCCCTCCCATAAGTATTCACTCCCCCTCCCATCAGAATGTGTGATCTGAGCTACCGATGGCTAGAGCTTCAGCTCAGAAGCTACAGAGACCCAGCTAAATGGCAGCTGCTGTCTTAAGCAAACAGATGGTGCTTCTATTATTATTATTAACATTTATTTATAAAGCGCCAACATATTCCGCAGCGCTGAACAATAAGTGGGTTTCATTCATTGGACATACAGAGTAACATATAAAGCAATCAATAACCGATACAAGAGGTGAAGAGGGCCCTGCCCAAAAGAACTTACAATCTACAAAGCTGTTAACAGCTTTGCCATTACATCTCTTAGATCTCTACACTTCTGGGCTGATTTATGATTGCTCTAGCAATCATAAAGGAAACCCAGTGTGAGAAAAGTAACTCAAACTTGGTTTTGGAGAAAAAAACCTTGTTAGCTAAGGTCCTTTCCCCTAGTGGATTTTCTTGAATAAAAAGAAGTTTGTCAGCTTTTAGGTGCAAAAGACTTGAGCAATCATAAATTGGCTCCTTTAAATCATTTGATTATGTACGCCCTTTAAGGCCAAATACAGGAGGTAACAAGTATTATTTCAAGAACTAATATAATTATATTTATTTATACTAAACTGTTATTATTTAAGTCATCTTACCTTAGTGAATTTTATAATTTAACAAAATACAGGTGATGCCGTATGGGACAGTATGAGCCCACTAGAGAAATGGGTGCCACTAGAACATACAAAATAGACCTATAGAATTAGACTCTATTTAATAAGCACTAATGACCTTTATTTGGGATATTGTAAGCCATTTACACCAGAATACACAGAACATTTGGGATTTTAATCTAATCTTCCTGTGTAGATAGGAGACTCCCAAGCACTCCCTGGCCGATCCAACTATATTCCAGGTGCAAAGTGTCCACTGAGGGATCGGCACCCTCCAACACTCACTGGAAAACACATAGACACTGGCACAGCAAGGCAATTATAAGCTGGATAAATCCTGCATGTTTATTTGGTGCAAATCATGTAACGTTTTGGGGCAAGCTCCTTCATCAGACATTGCCTTGCTGTGCCAGTGTCTCTGTGTTTTCCTAATCTTCAATGTGCCCACTGGCAGTACCATCTTGACAGACCTTTTAAAACCCTGGCTGATTTTGCTTAACGATTTATGAACTGATGTTCATAAATGTCTGTCCAACTGCTCCAGGCCCAAGCAGCGCACTAGGCTTATCTTTAACCTCCATGAATGTTTTTGGAGTGTGAGAGAAAACAAAAGCAGTCAAAGAAACCCCAACACACACATGGTGAAACATAAGAATTCAAGATATTGCCTGGGTCAGAATGGAACCAGGATCCCTAGACTACAGGGCAACAGCACAAACCACGATGCCACCCACAGCACTTGTGATCATTTATAAAATTCCTTACAAAACAGTAATGCAATTGATGGCCCAACAAGACAATCATACTTATACATAGTTATGAAGCACTGGACTCTACAGGGTTAGAAAGTTGTTTAGGAGAAAGATACTGGATATCCTAGCACAGTTTCCTTTAAATGAACAGAAAACAGTCTTGTCACCGTTTGTAATCTTACATTATGCAAGATAATTAGCAATGGAATGTTTGAATATAAAAATCTCTTTTTATGAGCACCCGTAAAATAGTCAGTGTGTTGGAAACAGTCCATCAGCCTTTTCTCTTACCAAGTAAATAGCAGCAGCAGAGGAATTACCCAGGCAGAATGATTGTCATGTCCCATTGTAACATCTAACAAGGTAGCTGTTAGCCAGGCAGAGCAAATACAGAGGAATTAAGCAGGCATTGTGACTGTCATGTCTTATAATACATGATCAGTGGGATACCCAATATGATGGCTTTTTATTGCTAAATAATATAAGTTATTTATTATACTAACTGGTAATTATTATGTTATGTTTGCTGCCAATTTACCAATTCAGTGAGATATTAAGTTGTTCTGTGCTGATATATTGAAAATGTCAGGGATCAGTGGAATAACTATAGAGGAAGCAGACCCTGTGGTTTGCGGGGGGGGGGGGGGGTACATGGACCGCAACGTCTGCTTTCTTTATAGCAGTAAAGAACTCCCTCCACCCCAGCTGCTCACTTAATTGCGAGTGGGGAGGGAAGACACAGGCAGAAAGAAGTGGGGGGGCAAGATTGACAGGTCTCAGGGACCCTCCGAAGATTCTTTTTTCAAGCCTGGCACACACTAGTCACACTATTGTCAGGGATCTTTTTTTTTAATAGTCAACTTTTATTGATTTTCTTCTAAACAAGAGAAATGATAGAAAGAGGAAAGTGAGAAGGAGGGAGGAAGGGGGGGGGTATGGAAAGGAGAGCGTTTTATGGTGCTTTAGACAGCTGTTGCTGGAGACTCCAACCATGGGTTCCAGTTGTGAGTTGATCAACTTTATCTATTTATTTAAAGTAGGAAGTAGGGGACCCATCCAGTGTAGGGCCACCATTTTTTTGCATAAAATAACAGAACCCTCATAAGTGATCTGGAGGCTGTCTTTGGTAGTAGGGAGTCCACCAGGCCCAACAGGCATGTAATTGGGTTTAGACCTTGAGGTAAGGAGAGTTCGTCTGCTAGGAAGTGCATGACTTGTTGCCAAAATATCTGGATGTCTGGGAAGTTCCAAAGTAAGTGAATGAAATCAGCATAAGGTTTATTGCAGTGAAGGCATCTGGAGTGTTCCAAGTGACACATCTGGTGTAATTTCTTAGGTGTTAAATAGGTTTGGTGTATAATTTTGAATTTAATTAGTTTGTCTCTTGTACTTATTAATGGGCAATACTGTCAGGGATCTTTAAATGATCCAAACAGCAGTTACTTTCATGGATCCTACCAGGCGTAATCATTACCAGTTTTAATCCCTCGATTACACAGTATGGCTAGCACAAGCAGGTGGGCTGTTAAATGTACTACAGGTCTTCATATATTAAGTCTGCTAAAAAATATTTAAACATTAAATAAAACCCAATAAAATTGTTTTGCCTCCAATAAGGATTATTATATCCTAGGTAGGATCAAGTACAGAGTGCTGTTTTATTATTAAAAAAAGGAAATCATTTTTTTAAATGTGAATTATTTGATTAACATGGATTCTGTGGGAGATGGCCTTCCCATAATTCAGAACTTTCTGGATAAAGGGTGTAAATAAATAATGGATCCCATACCTGTACCTACTTTGCTAGTTAAAACAAAGGTATTTGCACTTTAATATATAATCATGAAATATATTACTTATGCTGGTAAACATCAGCGCTACATATAAAACATAACAATATGCGCCAGCATCTAGAAAGCAGATCCTCCTTAGGTTTAGAAGATTCAGCTGTCTGCAGGTAAAACAGAAGAAAATAGGAAGCAAAATCCAACTTGGAGGGGTCCATTGTTTAACTGCAGACAGGTCAGGTGATCCTGAAATTATTTTCACTGTACCAGTAGAATATGTTCTCTCCCTTACCTTTGAAAAGGCAAGGTATTGTGCTTTTGTCCAAGGCCCATCCTGGTATATTATCTGAGCATTTGTCACTGTTTCATAGGTAACCTAGAAGATTCTCTGCTTTCTCAGCTGCTCTATCCTGACCCAGTATCCTCTTTGGGACTTCCTCTACCCATTTCTTTCCCTTCTCTTCTGTTATCAGTATGTTTTCTCCCCATTGGGAGAAGTGTGTGTTATGGCTTATGGCATCATTATCATGAGCTTTGACCTTGCATTCAAAGTTTTTGGTGTCTAAGAAGCAGTCCCTGTTGCATGTATATCACTTGAAATATTGATCCTATTTCTCTAACTCCTCAATTTATACTTACACTTGAGTTCTGCTACTTCAGGAACTCTGAAAAGTAACCCATTTTCTTCCTTAAATAATGAATTAAAGAACAGGGCTGAGGAAAAAGACTAAATGTTAAGACGATTATATTGAATTTCATGCACATGATGGCTGTTTTCTCTTTCTTTGTTGAAACTATAGTTTCTGACAGCAAATTTAATTTAAAACACATTTCTATTTTCTTCATAAACATAGCAGTTAATAAAACTGAAGAGATCACTGTGTTTTTCTTGACATCTACTGGCAGTGAATACTAGAGGGACAGTTGCCTCTTTCAAATAAAAGAAAGAACATGAACAAAAACTCTCAGCCCAGGGGAAAAATTGTCCCCTGTAGCTATGCAAGAATGGAAAAAGAGAGATTCCGTGGCCACGGCCATTAGTTCTGTTTATGACTGTTGGAAAAATATTTAGCAAATTGTTTTTAAAATAAGTTTCTTACCATTTAGGCAGAGGATTGTGATTCCAGTCTTAAAGTCACAGCAAGAGGTCTAAAAAAAAGTTGTTCCCAAAACCAAGGGGCCTGGAGAAGACGCTAAGGGAAAGGCTGAAGACCAGTTAAGGTGAAATCTGGGGAGAATGTCTTTTTTTCTCTTGTAGTTATATAAATAATAAACGCTGCCCACTGGGCACTATGTCCACACATTTGACAGGTTGCCTAACTACACTGGGCCCCTTATGGACTACCAGTGAAAGCACAAATGGTTGGGGTTACCCCTGTACTCACAATAGTTCTTTGGGGGAATTTCACAGCCTCCTGGCTTTCCTCTCAGTCCCTAAGACACTCAGCCTCTCAGTTCTTTGCCAAAGGCCCCATCTGTTCCTTGCAGTGGCAGGCAGCACCCCCAGCTCCTCTGGGAGTTACAAACAAACACAGACGGGTAGCTCTGCTCTGTGCCCTGCTCAGAGAGACCTTCCTAACGTTCTCACTACAATTAAATACCTTTCTACAGGACAGCCTTCAAGTGGAAAATGAGCTGCAGTATGTGAGCTGGGCCACTGGAATGGAGTAACTGGCCTGCCTGTTCTTTCCAGAACACTAACGCTTCCCAGATGAGACAGTAAAATCCTTTAAACAGAGAAAGCATTCTCTCTTTAGTAACATTTTCCTTAAAGCTTACATCTCCCACTATGGAGAAGGGTAAACTCACATTTTGACACATTTCTTTGGTCACTTTACCACAATATATATATATATATATATACACATATATTTTTATATACATAATAGTAATCATAAAGATTTTCCTTTAAAAAAGGAGACTAACACAGTCAGTGCTGTGTTCATGGGGGAAGCAAGAGAACAGACTGCTGAGAAATTTGGGGAAATTTGTATTAAGCAGAACACAGTGTGCTAAGTGCAAAAGCAGGGGCCCCTTGTGGCCTGCACCCTATGCTGCACTTTAACTTGTGTATCACAATCAGGTCTGGACTGGGATTCTAAATAGGCCTTGGAATTTCAAGGCTCAAACAGCTCCCCACCAGCCCAATAAATATTGACTGCCTATGGGATATTACTCAGCTTGCCAGTCCAGGCCTAATCTCAATGATGTGCAAGTTTTGGACCCTAGCTGTTGGAGGATATGAGTTAGTTCTTGGGACCCTGCTTCTAAATGAAGGAGCATGATGATGTGCCTTGGTCCTGTCTTAAAGAATACTCATTTTCCTTCTTGAATATTTCGCTTTAATTTTAATTCATATTTCATTGCTGCATAATATTGCCTACTAAAAGCATTTGAGTTGTGATAGGATTCAAACATAGAAGTTTGGAAAGGGAGCTACTGTACATGTAAATTATTCTTTTTCTTCCTGCAAAGGGCTCCATTAATTAGACCTTTCTGTGTGAAACACTTTCGTGCCTCCTGGACTACAGAGGGATTCATCATAGTGTTTTGATCTGTTTAGAAGGATCCTTAGACTGGAGTTCTGAGTTGTTGAGATGGAGTTAATGCAAATTTTTTATCCCTGTTTTTAAAAGTTGGTGTTGAGGTCAATATTTTCAACTGAATATTTATTCTATGCTAGAACATAACTCCAAAACTATTTACATCTTCAAAAATGATTAATTAATTTTTGTAAATTAGATGAAACCGTGTTCAAAAGGGGTTAGTGAAAATGTTGGTGAAAGTTTCTACTACAGTCGCCAAAGTAAGACAAACCTGCAATGATATGGCCCCACAATCATATCTACAGCTCAAATTGAAGAACACCCAAACAGTTGTCAGCACTGCACCACAGGGGATTGACCACAAATAAAAACAGACTTTAACATGAAAATTCCACATGCAGTGTTCAAAGTGCAAAAAAAGGCCACAATCGCCATTGTGCAAATAGCCACAGGCCCCTGTGTTCCATTTCAGAGAGCACAATCTGTGGTCTGCACCTAGAATGGAGTCTGTGTTCCTTTTCCCCTCCCTCCTCCTCATCTAGCTGTGTAGCCAGTGCATGGGCATCTGGTCCCCTATATGGCACATACACAAGATTTTTGCATGATACAAAGTTTGCCTTCATAACAGTGTCCACAAAATGGTGCCTGCCTGCTTTGATTGAGTAATTCCAGGACGGAAGGAAACAAGATTTATATTATTTATATAGAGTAAGTGAAGTTTATTTTGCTCAACTAACAATATAGAAAATAATTTGGAGTTATTTCTTAGGGTAACAGGTCCCCTTTAACAGAAGTAATACCTATCAATTCACCTTCCTATGAGAGGGCAAACTGCTATTCATATAACACCATTCAGGAACCTGGTGCACACAGTGACTCAAGTACTACAGGACCAGAACTGCAGAGGTTTATGGAGTATTTGAGAAAAAGAAAAGGGAAGGCATCTGGTGTCCACAAGAAGTTCTTGCCAAAAACTTGTCTCTTTGTAATTGGAACATTAACTGGTTCCCAGTACATACATGAGTCAAGATGGAGGTATTGAAGAAGAGATGCTGCTGAGAGAGCAGTTTAAAGTTCTGGATAGAACTGAAATTAATGCATTGTGCAAATAAACTAGACAAAGTCTATTGGGTGCCAATGGTTAATGGAGCAGTCCAGTTGGTTGCCAACAAGCAGGACTCATCAGGACCTATATTCTTCAGGCAAACTGAAATAATCCTCTGTTATTTGCCTGCTCCTGCTGCTGGAGGTCCCTGTAGTCCGGTTCTGCTCTTTCTGATGCAAAGCAAATGGTAGACATGTCCTTACTCTGCTTCAGTCCTGTTACCTGATCCAGCAAGAGACTCTCCCCTCAGGTACCCTAACTCCTTTTATACCCTCTCAGATGTCCTGTCACCACCCTGACACTTCCTCTGCACATGCTGTTCCAAAGTCTGCCCATGTGCTTTATCCATCTGCTGATCACGTGCAGCCTCCGCATCACTGATAGTGCTCTCCTTACACTTCTATGCTCAGATCAGACTGTATTAATAGGATGTCATATTATTCAGTAAATCTCTGGGATCAAGGCTCTGGAATATACCTTTCACTACCCCTTTGCTGTTCTTTACAATTGGGCATAGTAAAATAAATATGTACATCTGCAGTTAACTTATAATGTCTGTTTAACTTTGCATGTTACAAATAATTTATTATTACTGATTATGACTCCTTCTATACTGTCAAAGTTTTTACTGCTGTACAGTGGCTTTATCAGAAAATAGGCATGTATAATCTATATCTATAATCTAGCTATAATACTTTCTTTATGTTTGATATAATTAAGTATACCAAGCCCCTACAACTGAAAAGCTTTGCATTTCTGTGCCATGGCAAATGGCAGGGAGTAATTAAAGCAGCAAAGTGCAACCATGTTCTAACTGATGGACATGTATGAAAAATAACTGGAGGCAGTTTTTACACTTTGCTTTTCAATCTTTAGGATATCACTAACTGACTTGTGCTTCATCATTTTAACACTTTTTCACTGGTGAATCTAGCAGTTTTATGCCAACATCGCACCAATAATGAAATTGTTAGGCAGACAATAGCACCACACTTCTTACTAAGGTCACAGTTCTTTTTAGAATCAGACAAATAATTCACAGCAACAAGAGTATTTTAAAGTGAATGTATTGAAATCAAGTGATTGTTACTATTACACTACCCTCCATAATGTTTGAAACAAAGACACATTTTTGTTTGATTTACCCCTCTGCTCCTCAGTGTAAAATTTTAAATAAAAAAAATCAGATGTGATTAAAGTACACATTCCAGACTTTAACTGCAAACATTTCAGTTTTACCATGCAGAAATTACAACACTTTTTATACATAATCCCCCTCCTTTCAGGGCACCATAATGTTTGGGACAAAGTAACGGTAGGTAAATGAAAGTAGCCATGTTTAGTACTTTGTTGCATATCCCTTGCATGCAATGACTGCTTGAAGTCGGCGATTCATAGACATCACTATGTGCTCTGCCAAGTCTCTACTGCAGCCACTTTCGACTCCTGCTTCTTTCAGGGGTTTGTCCCTTTAGGTTTCCTCTTCAGCAAATAAAAGGCATGCTCAATTTGATTTAAATCAGGTGACTGGCTTGGCCATTCAAGAATTTTCGATTTTTTAGCTTTGAGAAACTCTCGTGTTGCCTTAGCAGTATGTTTGGGATCATTATCTTGTTGCAGGATGAAGCATCGACCAATGAGTTTGGAGGCATTTACTGGAACTTGAGCAGATAAGATGTTTCTATACATCTCAGAATTCATTGTGCAACTGCTATCTAACTAACAATTGTATTGTTAATGTTGTTTTTTTTATTACTTAGCTTTCTATTTAGACCCTCCTCTTTTCATATTCCTTTCTCTTTCAAACCACTGCTAGGGTGCTAGGTTAAATTGAACCCTATCAATCAGATAGCTGTGGCTAACTAGTGGCTTGCATCTTGCAGTGTAGCCTCTGTATTTCTGTTGAAATAGTTGATGAAGTCTTCTATGGATAGACACACCTGCCTCCTGGACAGGGGTTTAAGAATTTTTCTTTACCACAGTAAGCATTCTTCTGTCATCAGCATTGGAGGTTTTCATTGGTACCATTGGTACAGTTGATTTTGGTAATCCTAAGGTTTGACTGATGTCTCTAATTGTTTTATTCTTGTTTTTTAGCCTCATAATAGCTTCCTTGGCTTTCATTGGCTCAGGTTTTTTCCTCATGTTGAACAATGGCAACTACAGACTCCAAATGATAGAAGCAGCCTAGGTACCTCATCCCTGCACTAAGGAAGCAATGCAACAAACCTGGGTAATCACAAACACCTGTGTCCCAAACATTATGGTGCCCTAAAATGACGGGGACTATATATAAAAAGTCTTGTAACTTCTGCAAAATAACTTTAAATTATAGTCTGGAATGTGCACTTTAATCACGTCTGAATTGTTTGATTAAAATTTTACACTGAGGAACAAAGGGCTAAATCAAAGAAAAAATGTATCTTTGTCCCAAACATTATGGAGGGCATTGTAAATTATTAGGGCCAAGACACAAGGGGCATTTAATCGTCAACTTTTAAAAGTCAGCTCCGACTAATCGCGCGCCAAATACAAATGTTTGCATAAAATTTACATTTATACAGTAACTTGAGTGGTTTCACGACTTTGTAGTGCAAGTTATTCTCTGGAGAGATTATCTCCTTATATTGGTACGCTACCACAAGGAACTGATTTGTTATGTGGTACAGGGTTTTTATGCTATTTTGATAAATTAGCAGAAGCCCCAAGGGGGGACTTGTTTGTTTAAATAAAGTGTGATGTATACACAGTACAAATGACACATTGATACTTGTGATTTGAGAAACATGTATTCCACCAAATTTAGGTGTGTTTAGCTGAAGCCACATGTTAGGATCACACTTTACATACTGTATAAGGAAAGCCTAAATCTGGCCATAAACGCACCGATGTATCATTTTTCAATCGTGTGTAGGCTCTGAATTATCATCCTGATAATTTTAGCACCATGGCGATTAGTCATTTAGAACTGGAACCTTTTCCCAGGGCTTCTCACCATCCCCAATGACTTTCACACATCCGCAGTGACTCTCACACTTGTGAACACTCTTGGGCTACTCACTCAGCCCTGCTGTCTCTCTCTGTCTCACCAGCTTCTAGCACACTTAGGCTTCTCACCAAGCCTCAATGCACTCATACACATGATCACGGCTCCCTCTGCTCCTTGCAGTGGCAGGCAGCACCCCCTGCTCCTCTGGGAGTTCCTAACACAGGCAGGCAGCCTTCCTGCCCTGTGCCCTACTCTGAGAGTGAACCCCTCTCTCTGAATCTTAATCACTCTTTTATTTGCTGCTCACCCACAGCCTAATCAGGCAGCTGCTTACAGCTGGCCAAATCAAAATATTAAACTGGAGTACGGAATGGAGGACCTAAGCTACTCACCCTCCATTTACTCCAGGACTCACCTATCTGGCTTTTCCTATGCCGCTTGCATGAAAAACAACATTAGCTGCTGCAGAACCAGGCATCTTACCTGGTACTACATATATCCCACCTTTAACAATGGTGGAAAATACACCAAACAGTGTTCTTACTGCCTACTCTTGTATCTCTCACAATATATATATAATTTAAATTATAGGCAATCATTTATTAGGAATATATATATATATAGCAGTAGAAAAACACGGGCCGCTTATAGCAAACAAAAAAATTTATTAAGGCAAAATAACAGAGACTTTGTTGGGACTTATATACTGTATATATAGCGAACCAAGGGTGGCACTCTGCTTCAGCTTTTACCTCGGGTGCAAGGTAAATGATTTGAATATCCAAAAAAAGTCCACCAACACCGAGTTATATTCCAAAAAGATAAATTGTGTATTAAAAACGCATGAACTTGGTGTTGCTGGTCTTTTTTTGTATGTATGTATATATATATATATATATATATATATAATTCAGCATCAGTTAGTGCTGTAGGTAGACAAATAGATAGATACTGTAGATAGATAGATACAGGTATCAAACCCCTTATCCGGAAACCCATTATCCAAAAAGTTCCGAAGTACGGAAAGGCCTTCTCCTATAGACTCCATTGTAATCAAATAATTCACATTTTAAAAATGGTTTCCTTTTTCTCTGTAATAATAAAACAGTACCTTGTACTTGATCCCAACTAAGATATAATTACCCCTTATTGGGGGCAGAACAATCCTATTGGGTTTAATTACTGTTTAACTATTTTTTTTAGTAGACTTAAGGTAGGAGATCCGAATTACGGAAAGACCCCTTATCCGGAAAAAACCCCAGGTACAGAGCATTCTGGATATCAGGTCCCATACCTGTAGATAGATAGATAGATAGATAGATAGATAGATAGATAGAGATAATATGAAGTTCAGTTTCTATTCTGGCACAAGCTACTATTAGCTGCCTGGTAACAGAAACTTCCAAAACACTCATTCTTATCCAGTGATAAAGCAGATTAGAAGTGGAAGATTAATTTCCTCCTGTCAGTTCCCTAAAGGGCTTAATGTTCTCTGGAGCAGTTGCCCCTCTTCCAATCACTGGAATACAGGGATAAAGAGCAAAGTATACTTCTGATCATATGAAGTACACAAAAAACATTTAGAGAATCCACCAGCGTATATATTTACTGAAAACATAAAAAAGAAATAGCATCAGCCTCATTTCTAATTTTACTTAGGGTTTAATAAAAGGAGATCAGGTTTAGGATTTATCTAAATGTATAAAAAACACAACTTTACAACAAACAATGTACAGTAATGCAGAGCTCTGGAAAGAACGTAGCTTTTCAACAACATGCCTGATTCTTTTCATGTTTGTTTCTTAATTAAAGACTAATTGGTCTCTTGGGACATAAGGCTAAAATTACCAGTGGCCAAGGTCAAACTGGAAATGGCGGTAAAATAAACCCAGGGGGCAAATAACAGTTCTGTTAATGAGAGGAATGGCAGAGAGAAAAGGGAGAGCATTTTGGCTGTGTGTTGATTCAACTCCCATGTTTAACCCTTTTACAGCAAGTCGTTGCAGCTACTCCAGCAGCACGTGTTAGCTAGCGATGTATTTTTTATTTCTTTATCGTGGGCATGCTATGCTGTAACCTTTTTTTTCCAGTGACACAGATTCTGTCATTCACACGGCTAAAGAGATAACAGCACATATTGGAATGTCATTCCAAGGACACATTATCCTTTGGATGACTATTACTTTCAAAAGAGACAATTACCATCTGAAATTGCAGGTATGTCTTAATAAGAAGTGCTTAGGATGTATGCTCTTCTGTCAGGTAAAAGCAGCCAACTTCCTGTCCTTTAAGTCTATTAGGTAATGTAGCACTGACGATAGGGTCTTTTTAAAAATAAAAAAATAATAGTTGGGCATCTCTTTCCAATGTTTTTGGGTGAGTTATACTGGTAGCAAAAAATTTTTTAAAAAGTAATTTTTGAAAATAAGAGAGCCCAGCACACACCAAAAGTCAATGGTGTGTTTGTATTTATAACATCACACCAGGAAAAACACATATCTCAAAGAGGAGAAACCACAAAATATTGTGTCTCTGACAAAAACAAGGTGTATACCCAAAATGTTTTTCCTGGTGCAACATAATACAACTTTGGTATGCACTGGGACAACTTATATCCAAAAATTGTTTCTTTGACGTGGCCATTTGTCTGGTAGCCACAATGGTGATTAATAAAGTACTGACAGTGCCAGCATTATCCATTAAACAGTGTTGTTTCCTAATCTAGTGTCTACAGCTATCTATATGGAGTGTTTTACTGCAAGATTAATACCAAGATCAGCAAAATATTCAGCAGGGACTGCAGAGGGTTCCCACAGAGATTATGGTTCATTAACCCCTTTAATGTAAAAGGCAATACAGAGTATTTCTCTGCAGTAATACCAAAGCTTTCCAGGAATGGAATTTAAACAAAAAAAAAACTTGAAGTATATTCAGTGCTGTTATTAATAAAATGATGATGTTACAACATTCAACAAAATAACATAATTCATCAGCATAATTTGCTGGACCTAAAATGAATTCAGGGCAGTGCTTCTTTGAAAAATGGAACCTCACTTTATGCTAAGGTTTTGATGGTCCCTAAGCTTTACTTTTGAACCAAAGAATTTATTTCCCTCAATTTCGATTTCAAATTGCATGCTAACTCTAGAGGCAGAATTACCTCCAGGATCTAAACCAGAGAGCCCTTCAGGCTGCAACAGAACTAATTCTAGCAGCCAAGCATGTTGAATGAACACCACAGCTGACTTGAGTCTCCAAGGTGTGAAGAAATACCAGATCTGTCAACTCCATCATTCATAGCACAATCTAGCCTGTCTATCCACAAAGATACAGCTTTGGCTACACAAGGAAGGCAAGCTGCACCTGATACTTGAAAGAGGTTTTTTTTTTCTTTTTTTAAGCTTCGTCTCTGTTATTCTACCCATGGGGTCACTAAAGAATCATCAATGGACAGTGTGTTGTTTTTTTTTTTTGCTAAACGAATTACTGAAGCATCCACCACTGGAGGCTCGTCCCATCCCTTTAAATAGGTCTCCATAAATAGGTACATTTTAGAAAATCTAGCAGCTAATAAAATAAGCAAAACTTTTTTTTAGCAGCTTTTCCATTCTGCAGTAATCAAATCCAAAACCTCTTGAAACAAAGAAAAGGATTCTTTGGATTTTGAGCAGGAGAGCAAATCTCTAAGGCTTTCAAGAGAGTCAGATGAATCTTGAACACATAAAATTTGGTTCACTGCATTGATTAGTGAAGGGACTAAGGCCAAATCAAACACCATTGACTGCAAGTCCTCTTCTTCTTCAAAAACATCTGTTTGTCTGGTTGTACAGAATCATCCTCTGAGGAATATACTTCACCTTTAGAATTAGAGGGCTCTGAGAAAGTATTTTTTTTACTTATTTAGAAACTGCTTTAATAATAGGAGCCTCACTAAAGTTGTTCCCTGGCAAGGGAGAGTCAAAGCAGCCAGTCACATGATGCATTTTCTCAACTACTAAAGCAGTTTACTCCATCTTACTGCAGCTCTTTTTGGGATGTGCAAGAACTTTATTCACAAAACTAAATTGCAAATGAATGTGAAACCAGTGTGCCATAAAGTAAGCCACTTACACTGCTCTGTTTGAGAAACTGTCCCCAAATATTTAGGAAACTTGTAGGAAAAGATGTGATTGAAAAAGGCAGTGCTATATTTATCAAAGTTGGCAAAGGTTACATAGTTACATAGGGTTGAAAAAAGACCAGAGTCCAACCCATCCAAGTAAACCCAGCACACACAACCCACACCTACCAATCTATACACTCACATACATAAACTATATATACAACCACTAATACTAACTGTAGATATTAGTATCACAATAGCCTTGGATATTCTGCTTGTTCAAGAACTCATCCAGGCCCCTCTTAAAGGCATTAACAGAATCTGCCATTACCACATCCCTAGGAAGGGCATTCCACAACCTCACTGCCCTCACCGTGAAAAACCACGCTACGCTGCTTCAAATGGAAGCTCCGTTCCTCTAATCTAAAGGGGTGGCCTCTGGTGTGTTGATTGTTTTTATGGGAAAAAAGAACATCCCCCAACTGTCTATAATCCCCTCTAATGTACTTGTACAGAGTAATCATGTCGCCTCGCAAGCGCCTCTTTTCCAGAGAAAACAACCCCAACCTCGACAGTCTCACCTCATAGTTTAAATCTTCCATCCCCTTTACCAGTTTAGTTGCACGTCTCTGCACTCTCTCCAGCTCATTAATATCCTTCTTAAGGACTGGAGCCCAAAACTGCACTGCATACTCAAGGTGAGGCCTTACCAGGGACCTATAAAGAGGCAAAATTATGTTTTCATCCCTTGAGTCAATGCCCTTTTTTATACAAGACAGCATTTTATTTGCTTTAGTAGCCACAGAATGACACTGCCTGGAATTAGACAACTTGTTATCTACAAAAACCCCTAGATCCTTCTCCATTACGGATACCCCCAACAATCTACCATTCAGTAGGTCTTTGTGCTTCAAAACCTGTGCGTATGGGCACTATGTCCTGGGCAGGACACAAACTGTAAAAACATGTTTTTAACATACTTTAATTAATTAATTACTTTAGTTAAATAAGCAATGAACCTACCAGACTTGTAAGTTTGCCTATAGATTGCATAGGCCTATGATTTATAAAAAAAAATAAGTAAACTATAGGACCAATATTCTTATAGCCTGGACTACTTGGGACAAAGTTATTTATTTAAATTATATTTGGCACAAAGATTTGTCAAAAATCCTTTAACATGTATACTGCCCTTGTATGTACTGTGTTTATATTACAATATGGGCAGCTTCTATTGTTAAAAATGAAAATACTGGTCAGTTATACCTGACATATATTTGAACCAGCTTGCGTTATAGACCCCCAAACAATGCTGACTTTATTCTACTTTAGTCCTTTTCAGTGCATTGGCAGAAATACAAAAATTCATTGGAAGCAATAAACCCAAACACTGTTCTCTAATTCAGAAGCTCTGGAACTCTAAGGCCCCATTTAGTATAAGCAAATGGCCACACACAGGGCCAAATTGGCCTATAAATCCACAGATCTATTTATTCAGAATTTGGCTGAACAACTGCATTTCTGTAAGTCTATACAGACTAGCAGGCCAATGGCCAAATGCACTCGCCAACAGATCTTTTTTAAAAATCCTGTTCTCAGTCTGTTTGATTGTGGATAGATTGTAATGTGCATATATAGTCCATATATGCCATAATCTGATAGGAAAGTTTGGCATATCTGGACCTGGGTCTACTATTAGATCCCTCATACTCATGGTGGAAGGTATGATAGTACTTCATACCTTCCACTACATGTAAGTGACCTTCGTCAAGGGAACATCTGTTCTAGTATTTTTTGTGAATTTCCATTAACAGTGTGTCCATTTTCAAAGATTCTAGCAAACATACAATTCCTCCACCAATAACAGCGAAAAGCCAAGAGGTTTTACCCTGCATGCATTTTAGTTACATCATTTTGCACTCAGATGAGTCCCTTCTAGTATGGCATGGATTTCTGCGTTTCGCCATTGGCGGATTGTTTCGCGAAACGGATGAAAAAATTTGCCGCGGAAAAATTCGCCGCACGTCCAAAAATTGTCGCCGGTGTCAAAAAAGGATAGTCGCGGGCGTCAAAAGAATAGCCGCGTGACAAAATAATGGCCGCGGGTGATGAAACCATAGCCGCGGGCGACGAAACAATAGCCGCGGGCGACGAAACAATAGCCGCGTGACAAAATAATAGCCGCGGGCGACGAAACAATAGCCGCGCGACGAAATAATAGCCAAGGGCGATGAATCAATAGCAGCGGGCGACGAAACAATAGCTGCGCGACAAAATAATAGCCGCGGGCGACGAAACAATAGCCGCGCAACAAAATATTAGTCGCGGGCGACGAAAGAATAGCCACGCAACAAAATAATAGCCGCAGGTGACAAAAGAATAGTCGCGGGCGACAATTTTTTTTTGTCGCACGACATTTTCGCCGTTTCGCGAATTTTGCGCCGTTTCGCAGATCTTTTGAAAGATTCGCAAATTTTTCGGCGAAGCGAAACGGAACAGATTCGCTCATCACTAGTCCCTTCTACTGAACTATGTGGACTTGCATTATCTACCCTAAATTATATTTGAAACCAAACCAGAAATCCTTCCTCTGGGAAGAAAGTAAACACATGCTCTTAAGGAACCTGTTAATAAAGGAGGGTGTGAAACATGCAGAATTCCAACCTCCATATGCCTAATATAATCTGGAAAATTCTGACTGCAAATTAATGGTCCATCAGTGGGTATCACAATTCACCATAATTAACTTGATTTTAACAGACATAAAACTGTTATACTTAACAGTATTTCATAGTACACAGTACAAAAGAATTATTAGCAAATGTCACCCATGCCTAGAAGCCAAACAAAAGTGTTAAAACACTAGATCTGTTGAAAATATACAATACCAAGTTCAAGTTTGATGTAACAGCTTTTTTCTAAAAAAGAGTTTATTCTGACACTTTTCAGTCATGATTATATCAAAGGGAAACATTAATAGATTCTGAGTTTTGGAATGTTTTATTGTGTAACAGATATCCAAAATGCTTTTCATAGCAAATTGGACTTATCTTTGGTGGGTAATCTATTTTTCACACTACTATTCCAATGGAGGGTCTTATGGATATTTTTAAATAAACAATCAGTCAATAAGTGGATGTGTTTCCTGATCTATATTTAGAACAATGATGCCCAACTAGTGATTCATGAGCAACAAGTTACTCACTACCCCCTTTGATGTTGCTCCCAGTGACCTCAAAGTAGAGACACAGTTTTACTCCAAGCAGAGCCCCCTGCTGTCTAGTAGTCTATGTGGGGCTACCAAATAGCCAATCACACCCCTTATTTGGCATCCCCAAAACACTTTTTTCATGCTTGTGTGGCTTACCAACACTTTTTACATTTGAGCGTGGCTCTCAAGTAAAAAAGGTTGGGAATTAATTAAGTGTGTAGATATCCTTTAAATAGGCCCGGTGGATTTCACACTTAGCTTTAAAACCATTGAGGTTTAAAACCTTTGTCTGGCAGCAACATAGGTGCTACTTTATCTGCAAGCAATGTGACAGCCTGCCAGTGACGTAGCATCTATGGAATTAATTGCCTTTACATGGCTTTTTTAGTGTGAGAACATTGAGATCTTTTCTATAAAAGGGTGTCTATTGCTCCATGTTCCATTTCACTCAGCCAGACCCACACTGGGATTCAAAATAGGCCCTGGCATTTTAAGTACACATAGGTGTAAACAGCCCCCCACAGGCCCAATAAATAATGAGATACACAGAAAGGGGTTGTGGGAGCACTCCAATTCTAAATAGAGTATACAAATACAATGGAAGTGCAACTGATCTAGCCAAATTAACTACAAACATACAAAAAGAGAGGGGGATTGATCAATGCACATTCCCTGGTCCCCTGTTTCATAAGTAAATTATCTATGCTAGTGCATGTATTGACAAAAAACAGGGGTTTTTAGTTACAAAATTATGATTATAAGATTGGTAAGCCACCATACCACGTCAAGGTAAACCCCGTCTGGTGGACCTATCTATTTACCTCTGGTCATATTTTTCAAAGGCTGGCACTCCCATGCACTGTTGCCATTCTTGACCTGGGGGCTGGTTTGAGTCAGAGGGCTTAGTCACTCCCATGCCTTCTGCTTTTATAGAGAGAGATTGCCAGGACCACAGCTTGGTTCTACAGGCTTAATCCTCCCCCGCTTGCGGCTTGTAAAATAGAAGACTGCCCATTAACCAACACCCATTATTTTAAAGGCATAAGACCACCATTAAAGGGACGGGTGTGGGGGTGCTAACCCACATGGAAGTTTGGCCATTCTTTCTGCAGAATAACTCTGCTAAAATACTTACCAATCTTGTGGTCATAATTTTGTAACTAAAAACCCCTGTTTTTTGTCAATACATGTTGTGTTCAGCTTTTCAGCTTCTGCAGATCATATCAAGGCTCCACAAACAGGCAGCATACTATTAACAACTTTATGTAAGTTTATTTAACAAGGAAGATCTAATCCCTAAGCACAGGGTATAACTCTATTGTACAAGAAGGAGAGAGAGATGGAGAACAGGCACTGAAATAAAACTACTGCAGGCATAGCACAGCGCCCTCTATATTACTCCCAGTGGTAAACACACAGATAAGTATACTACATCTCCCTTCTTTAAATGAAAAAAGAGCAAATGAGCAAATGCAAACATTAATCCTAAACAAAGTCTTTATAGCGGCTGGGTGCCCTTACTACCCGACCACTTTTTGTGACTGTGATACGTTGGGGCTCAGCAGAATGTTCAGTACTGGGTTCCGAAGGTTCCTCTCTTGCTTCTTGCTGTGAACATGCTGCAGCTTCTTGGACCTGGTCTCCTTGTGTGTCATGGGAATCAATGTTTCCATATATTACTGGACCAGTGTCTTGCTGCATTGGTACTTTGTCTGGCCTGAGGTGTCTTCTGTTCCTCCTGTAGCGCTTTCCTTGAGGTGTGACTACATCATAAGATCTAGGTTCATCTCGTACTTTTTGTACAATTGCTGGCTGCCAGCCCTGTGTGGTTTCCATCCTTACTCTGTCTCCCCTCTGAAAAGGATTGAGACTCCTGGCTCTGAAGTCATAGTATCTCTTTTGGTTTGCTTGGTGTCTTTGCAAATGAGAGTACACATTCTGTGGAACGTTTGGTTTTAACATGGATGCTGAAGCTGGCAAATTGGATCGCAAGACCCGACCCATTAATAACTGTGCTGGGCTATATTTCATGCCTGTCACCGGTGTGTTTCTCAAACTCAGCAGTGCTAAGTGTGGGTCAAGCCCAGTTTGAGCTGCTTTAACAAAAGTCTTTTTGACAGTCTGGACTGAGCGTTCAGCCATGCCATTAGACTGTGGATAGCCTGGGCTTGAGAAAGTGAGTTTAAAGTCCCATTTGTTGGCAAAAGTAATCATGTCATGGCTGGCAAATGGTACGTGATCCGAGACCAGTTCCTGTGGTATGCCATGTCTTGCAAAGATAGCCTTTAGTCTTGCAATAACTGAATTTGCTGATTTGTCAGACAGTCGAAGCACCTCTGGGTATCTTGAGAAGTAATCAATCACAAGCAGGTATGAATGTCCATAAAGGTCAAATATATCTGCAGCAAGCTTAGTCCATGGCATGCTGGGTATATCATGGGTAAGTAGTGGTTCCTTCACATTGCTGGGCAGCATTTCTTGGCATGTGTTGCAAGTGCTTACTCCTAGTTCAATATCTTTTCCCATATTTGGCCAATACATGAGCATTCTGGCTTGTGCTTTTGACCTCTGAATCCCTTGGTGTGCGACATGCAGTCTTTCAATCATATGTGGCCTGCAGCTTTTAGGGATGATAAATTTGTCACCTATCATTACCAAGCCATCTTCTATATGAATTTCGTGTCTCAAAGGCCAATATGGCTGTACTACTTTGTCAGCTGACCCTTTCCGGCTTGGCCATCCATTGCTGTGTGCTTGTTTAAGTGCCAACAGCTCTGTGTCTGCCTCAGTTGCATCTTTCAGTTCTTGAAGAAGGTGCTGTGGGAGGGCCACGGCAACATCAAGGGAATAGACCACTTTCTCATTTTCAAAGTCAATTTCAGTGTCCACAGAGCGCGCAAGCTGCATGTAAAGTTCAACAAAGACAAGCTTCAGTATCAAGTAAGCAAAGTGCATTACATGGGGCATATTATTTCCAGTGAGGGAGTCATGCCTGACCCTGACAAAGTGAAGGCAATCACAGAAATGCCAAGCCCACATGACAGAAAAAGTTTGCAGAGGCTGCTAGGTATGACTCGCTATCTTGCACAATACATTCCACATGAAGCAAGTATAACTGCACCACTCAGGCTCCTGCTCTCCAAAGATACTGTGTGGCAGTGGAATCCTGAACAGCAGGATGCCTTTCAAAAACTAAAAGATGCACTAGTGTGTGCTCCAGTGCTCTCCTATTACTCCCAGTGGTAAACACACAGATAAGTATACTACAATACATGCACTAGCATAGACAATTTACTTATGAAACAGGGGACCAGGGAATGTGCATTGATCAATCCCCCTCTCTTTTTGTGTGCCAATAAATAATGAAATGTCTATTAAAAATTAAAAATTAAAAATAACAATTCTTTACATTTTTTCATTAGTAAGATTAGACCCTCGGATGACTTCCTATACCCTTAGGATACAAGAAGTCACCTGACACGTTTCATGCCTTTTTTTGGCACTTCATGAGAGATCACCTCTAATAATAGTTTATTTAAGCAAAGGAAAAACAATAACATGTTTATTCATGTTTATGTTGATTTGATAAACCATATAACTATACACTAAATGATTCTTATGAAGTTCTGAAAACCTTCATCGCCAATATTACATCAGTTATCTACATATATGTGGAATGGCTTCGCCAGCATTGAGGAAAAGAGATTCTAGGGGGAAAGTACTGCAGTAGGAGGTGCAAAGTATTATTCAGGTCTAATAAGCCATAATAACCAATCAGCAGTTAGTATTTACTGGTCTTAGCATATCAGAATCACAAAAATACACATTTGATTGGTTACTAAGGACTGTTAGACCTTGAAGCACTTACTATAACTTTTTATTACATTATTCCCTTAGGTCAGGGGTAGGCAAACTTTCTGGCTCAGGGGCCACATTGACTTACCGATGGGCTGGACCAGCGTTACGCCATTTCCGCTTGCCAGGCCCCAGACGCAAAGTCTCACGTGATGAGACTGGCGGATTCGTTGGGCCGGATTAAACAGACCAAGGGGCCGGACGTGGCCCACGGGCCATAGTTTGCTCACCCCTGCCTTAGGTGAAGAAATAGCTGTGCTCGTACACCAGGACCTTCCAGGACTCAATTAAAATCCAATTTTATTTGCTCATTTAAAAGAACAAGCCTAACTAGTTTCATGCACAGGCGCACTTAATCATAGGCATGGGTATCACATACAAAACATCACAACTTTATAAAGGGAGTACAATTAGTGACATCACAATTTTTTCAATTTTTTTTTCTCCTTTCCTTATAGCATAATACAGTACATCAAATAACAAAGCTTATTATTTGTGAACAAATAACATTCAGCACTAATATACACCTCTGTAGATAAAAGAAATAAAGCAATTAATTAATACTGCAATTAAACAATGGGAATAAAGAGGACCTACTGTAAACTTAACCATATGAAATATTAACTTTATCAAAAGGTTTGCAATTATTCCCTTAGGTACCAACTAGTGAGGCCTAGAGGCCAAAGATATCACCTTATCACATGGATAGCTGCTAAGTGAAGCCTGGGCTACCTGTTGCAGTCATTGGTGCAAAACTACAACTAAGAACATCTACACAGCTTGAGACAAGCCAGTGACTTATTGCATATTACACATTGCATGACAAGCAGACAATAGGTCTGCCACAGAGGAGGAAAAGTAAGTCAATGATGGTAGGAGGAGCAAAAAGAAGGCAGTACTAAGTCTAGCAAGTCCAGTAAAGTTCTGGAATTATTTCATATACCATATCTGCCCAAAATGTAGACTCCTAATATGTTTTCACAAAAGTTTGTATCTCATGTGACACATTAGTGGGGTTATGTAATAAAAGGTGCAAAGTTTACAACAGGTCTAGTCACCTAAAGCATTGTTATTGTTTGCATCTGGGCAAACCTTCTCCCTTTTATTATACAGATATAGCGCTTTTCTCACAGTAGCATGTTTAGGGCTCTCATTTATTAATATATAGACATAGGGTTAGAATCTAATGTACAAGTGCAATGTGTTAAAGATTAATAATTTATTAGATGGGAACCTGGGCTCTCTATTAAATGATACATTTTTAACACATAGCAGTTTTGGAGAGTGCTTTATTGTAGAATATATACAGGCCCGGATTTGTGGAAAGGCCACAAAGGCCCGGGCCTAGGGCGGCAAAAGTTTAGGGGTGGCATGCCGCCCCGCCGCAACAAAATTTTTAAATTTGGCTCCTATACGGAGCAGTCAGAAGGCACTCGCGCCTGCGCACAGGGGTGTGTCGCGCGTTCGCACATGCGCACAGGGGGCGGGGCGACCAACGGGGGCGGCCTCGGGGCGCCCTGAAGATAAATCCGGCCCTGAATATATATATATATATATAGACCACAGCAACAGTAGGTTTTTTTTCCTGTTTTAGCACCTCTGAAACTTATACTACACTTAAATGAAGGAAATGTGTCACTGCGAAGGCAAATGGAATTAAACCTTTAAATCCATTTTTCTTTACCTTGGAGTAGCTTCCACTCCATTTCACGTCTAATACTGCCCATTTAAGGCAAATATGAATATGTTTGATTTCAATAAAATGATGAGAAACTAATGAGCCAGTATGTGCCTGCCAGTTTAATAGTTTATACTGCAGGTATCCCTTTGTGTTCTATATAGAAGCCTGTAACACACCTCGAGATCTGGCCCACATATATTTGCTTAGTCGATAAATGATCAGGCTATGGAGAAAATACATTTATAAGAACTGATGTATTATAGTAATTCCTAATCACATTTTAATAATAATACCATAGGGGTTATTTACAACCTGGGGGGCATAAGAGCAAGGGCACTAAGTGGTGCAAGGGTGTGTCCCTTAGTGCTCAGTTAATAAATTTTAGCATAATGTAGAGAGTGCTACTCTGAGACAATTTGCAATTGGTTTTCTTTGTTATCATTTGTGGTTTTTGAGTTATTTAGCTTTATATTCAGCAGCTCTCTAGTTTGAAATTTCAGCAGCTATTTGGTTGCTAGGGTCCAAATCACCTTAGCAACCATGCACTTATTTAAATGAGGGGCTGGAATACAAATAGGAGAGGGCTTTAATCTAAAAATGAGTAAAAATAATATTGTAACTTTATAGAGCATTTGTTTTTTGGAGGTTAGGGTCACTGACCTCCATGTCAAAGCTGGAGAGAGGCAGGAGAAGAGAGCAAATAATCCAAGAATTATAAAAAAAAAGAAAAAAATAAGTTTAATTGAAAAGTTGCTTAGAATTAGCCATTCTATGACAAAAGTTAACTTAAAGGTGAACCACCCCTTTAACAGCATTTGTGCCCCAGGGTTATTGCTCTCTGCACAGAGTGCCAGACTGAGAATCAGGTGCTCCGTGCAGAGAGCAGGGTCTGGGGATACAGTCCAACTCTGTCCCTACCACCTGCCTATGGGCTGCAGTACATACAAGATCCTGGTGTGTGCTGCACCTCCTTCTGCTCCCCAACTAGCATGCACAAATGACATGAAAGTTAGGAGTGGGTAGGGGGCGGAAAGGATGAGATCTATGTGCCTCCCACTGCCAACACCTGTAGAGCTGAATGCAGGACACACTCATCTTCTAGACACAGTGTACGATGCCCCACGTAGTGGGCAAAGTTTTTTTTAAATGGCTGATTGTGGGCTTTTTTATGCACGCTCTGTGGGGCATTGTGAATGTGCCATCCTGTGTCTCAGATATATGCAGGTATAAACTTCAACCATTTCAGGTGTAGTTTGCCTGTAATTCCAGGTAAATTTGGCACAGGGGCACTTCATTATGTTGGTGTCACATGTTTCAACTGTTTCAGTTTCTCAGTTTCAGTTTATTATGTGGGGAGATTCATGTTGTGTGCTCTAGTAATAGACAATAAATTATATTCAAACCAGTAAGTACCAACTTTAAGGGTAATATAATAAATGTGTTTCTGCATCTTGGTAATTTCAGAGGGACAGAGTATATCTTTATGTCTTTTTCCTCTTGTATAGCTAAGAAGAGTTTCAGATTCCTTGTATAATAGGTAAGGATTGTTTCTACCTTTCCACTGTGTTTCACATATTTTTTAGACACATGGAAAATGGAAAGGTGTTCTGTTTCCTCTTACTTTCTTGCATTAAAGAGGTTCTAGTTCCTAGGTGCAGTGCTGTGGGTGCAACCCAGTCCTCTACTTACTGTTTGCTTGTGATAAGGCTTCATTACACCAAACTCCTGTATGTCTGAATAGTCACAAGTTAGAGAGTAGAAAAAGGAATGACTCCTCTGTTACACCTGTAAGGAACGCAGTCAACACTATAATTTTCATGGAGGCAACGACCTGTACCTGTGGGCACCCTGCCCTGCAGTTTTTAAATTACCCCATATTCATAAACTATTAAATTACCCCATATTCATAAACTATTAAATTACCCCATATTCTGAAGCCATTTGATTCAGTCTCTCACTGGTGCTTTTCCAATCAACAAAGATGTCAGGTAAAAAATCCTAGGGCACATTTATTAAATGTGTAAATGAGGTTTCCTGAGTGTTTTGACAGCATTCTACCTAATTTATTAACACTTTGTGGAATGTCAGAAAGAGTTTGCCAGGTTATAGCAGGTTCTTATAGTACTAGAAGTCTAAGAAGTTTCATTTTCTGCTTAATGTAAATAGAATAGTGAGGGGGGCCCAGACCGTGGGGTCTGCTGTACCTTTGCCCCCCTCCCCAGCCCCCTTCCTACCCTAAATATAGCAGCGTGGTCAGGGCTGGGAGGTGCAGCACAGTTGAGGTCAGGACAGGGGAGCAGCTAGTGGAGGGACTGGTCGCGCCTGGTCAAAAGATTTTTCTGCAGGGGGCCTGGCGTGACCAAGTTACCAAATAATTTATGTCTGACCAAATTATTTACGTCTCTAAACAATTAGATGCCAGTAGACATCTTTTTATAGTTTATAATTATGTTAAAAGTTAGATCAGACTTTTCAGTTTTTCATGTTGCTCATTTCTAGGAAATGAAATCCATAAAAATAAATATTCTACACCAATCTCAACACTCAAACAGATCAAACACAAACCAATAAGAGCTGCCAGTTCAGCCCCTAAGACTAGGTCAGCAACTGATTGGCCATTGTGTGGGGGTCCGTAGGAGAGAATTACTGACCAATATCTGGATGAAAATCAGCTACATATCTAGCCTGTATGTATGCAAGTATGTATGGCCAGCTTCAATGGTAAAAAAGTCAACAGACTTGACTATAACTAAGACATGTCCTCATCTTCTATGTTTATGAAAGCAAAGTTAATGTTATTCCAGGTGCTAAATTCCAAATTCTCTGCAAACCTTTAATTATCGTAATGCATACATAAATCCATTCAAGGAGTTTGAAAAGTTATGAACACTTTTATCAAATTTAATTCAGTTGCTGAATGCCTAGATCAGAAAATCCAAATCTCTGTGTACTGTATAAGTCACATTGGCACACACAATAAGTCAGCTCAACTCTCTCTGAAAACATAAACAAAGCAAATTGAAAAAGTAAGATGGCTGAAAACTAATTCTGAATACTGAATTAAAAAATAAAACATAGTAGGCCTCAACACACAGCCACACATGTGCCCACCATTTGCCTGTCAGCAAGTCTGGACTTAAAGGAAAACTATACCCCCCAACAATGCAAAAAGTAGGTGCCATTTGGTAATCCTAAATAGAAAATTGCCATTTTAAGTACTAATGGCCGCCCGCTGTGACCATACAATTCGCAGTGCACACAAACAAACCAAGGGCGCGCGTACATGGACAAAGTTTTGTTGGCATTGATTTATGCCACAGAAATTCCCCTTAATATAAATGATATTTAGTAATCAGAGACCCTGACCTTTTTAAATTGTTACAGTATTTTCAGAAAGGAGCAGAATCTTTTTCTAATGCTCTTAGTAATGGTGGTAATAATAGCAGTTGGTGGGATGCTAATGTAGGTGAGGATGTATTAATTAATGTATTAATATGCTTATTTTGCTTTACACTTTTAATTGCCTCCTGTATCAGACAGTATACTTATGTGATTTTTTTTTATCTATTGTGTATATACCATTTGGTTTTTAAAGTTCTTATCAATATTTTGTCACTTAGAAATACCTATTGTTAATAATAATCATAGATATATAGGCAATACTTTTTTATTATGTGTGTTTTTTGTTTGTAATTTGGGTTAGCCTTATTTGTTCACATCTGTGTTATATCACATATTTCATGTTTTATTGTAGTAATGCCTGTTGATGGCTTTTTTTATTTGAATTTAGAAGCGATAAAGGCATTGATACACATCGTATAATTAATCATGATAATAAAAGTAAATTAGATGGCTTTGAGAGTAATTTAGATTGCATCATATAACTAAATAATTACATAATGAATTGAAAATAAAATTGGAAATAGCCTTGCTATTATATGAAATATAAATTTATGCCATACGTTCCTAATAAATTCCCCTGTGTTTTGTAATGGGCAGTATGCAATCTACTGTACAAAGTATGTATGTATGTATGTATGTATGTATAACTTTATTTATAAAGCGCCACAAGGGTACGCAGCGCTGTACAGTCTTACAGAATACAAAATTACACACAGGGAGGACGAGTGATATAATAAATAAATACAATAAATACATATATGTATATATATATATAAGTGCCATGTGGTATGAGACACAGTAGGAAGGAGGTCCCTGCCCCGTAGAGCTTACAATCTGAGTGGAGTAACCAGAGTGTTTAGAGGCCTCTTTTACAAAATGCAAGACAAGGATGCAAAGTGCATATTATGGGCCAGATTCAGAAACTGTTGGTTTATGATTTATGAGCGAGATTTAATTTAAAGAGAAAAAACATTTCTACTAATCCAGTTGAAGTTTTTTTCCCAAAGACTTCAATAGAGTTTTTATGTGATGATCAGTGAGATTAGTTTTTCTTAGTGAATTGCATCTGGCTCTATGGTAAAATCTGGAATTGAATTAGGAGATAAGCTTTTCTCATCTAATTGAATGTGACCCACTAGGTGCAAGATACCATGTTTTTATACTTTTGCACCCTGTTCTTAGTGCCCACCCTATGCCTAATGCCTTGCGGCAGCAATGCCTTGCGGTCCAATGTGAATGACTACCAAGGGGTGTCCTTATGCTCCTACACCAGCAGCAGGGGCAGAAGGCACTGCTCCTGCTCTTTAATCCTTTGATAAAACCAGTGTCTTAGACTATGAAAATTCTCATTCATCCAGGTCATGATATACAGTATCTAGTAGAATTAAGTCTAAAACAACTGGACTTTTCTGAGTTTTTCTTGAAAACGTTTCACCACTCATCCAAGTAGCTTCTTCAGTTCAAATGACTGGTAGGGAATTCCCCGGTATTTAAACTCTTGATGGTAGTAGAGTCACAGACATCCAATCACAATGGTACCAAGATTCTCATTGATGAGAATTTGAACTGAAGAAGCCACTTGGATGAGTGGTGAAACGTTTTCAAGAAAAACTCAGAAAAGTCCAGTTGTTTTAGACTTAATTCTACTAGATACAGTGTCTTAGACAGGATGTTCCTTAAAGGAATACTGTCATGGGAAAACGTTTTTTTTCAAAACGCATCAGTTAATAGAGCTTCTCCAGCAGAATCCTGCACTGAAATCAGTTTTTCAAAAACACGAACAGATTTTTTTATATTTAATTTTGAAATTTTACATGGGGCTATCCATATTCTTCATTTCCCAGGGTGCCACAGCCATGTGACCTGTGCTCAGATAAATTTCAGTCACACTTTACTGCTGAGCTGCAAGTTGGAGTGAACAATGGGAAGGCAGCAAGATAGCAGCTCCCAGTAGATATCAGGATAGCACTCAATTGTAAGAAATACAAGTCCTGCTTTGGACTCCTCCAATTACATGGGAGTAGGAGAAACAACAAGTTATCCGAAAGCAGTTCTAATGTGTAGTGCTGGCTCCTTCTGAAAGCTCAGACTCAGACACAATGCACTGAGATGGCTGCCTATACACCAATATTACAACTAAAAAAATAAATTTGTTGGTGCAAGAATAAAATTTGAAATAGTAAAGTGAATTATTTGCTATGTAAACAGTGTAATTTAAAAAAGAAAAATACACTGTAAAAATCATGACAGAATCCCTTTAAGAAACACTGATAAGTATTTAAGTTTGCAAGATCCTATAGAGTGGAATCACTGTGCTAAAATTTGGGAATCAATTGCACTTAATCCTTATATATAGTTACATAGTTACATTCGGTTGAAAAAAGACCAGCGTCCATCAAGTTCAACCCATCCAAATAAACCCAGCACACACAACCTATACTTACCAATCTATACACTCACATACATAAACTATATATACAACTACTAATACTAACTGTAGATATTCGTATCCCAATAGCCTTGGATATTCTGATTGTTCAAGAACTCATCCAGGCCCCTCTTAAAGGCATTAACAGAATCTGCCATCACAACATCTCTGGGAAGGGCATTCCATAACCTCACTGCCCTCACCGTGAAAAACCACCTGTGCTGCTTCAAATGAAAGTTCCATTCCTCTAATTTAAAGGGGTGGCCTTAGGTGCGCTGATCGTTTTTATGGGAAAAAAAGAACATCCCTTATCTGCCTATCTGCAGGCTTAAGTTATGGTGATTCAAATTACAGAAAGATCCCTTATCTGGAAAACACCAGTTCCAAAGCATTCTGGATAAAAAGTCCCATATCTGTATTGTAAGTTTAAATTATTTGTTTATTTGTTGTTGTTTTTGATCAACCTATGGCACTGATCAACTGATAATATGGTTTAATAAAGAATAGATTCATTTAAGGAAAAAAGAGCTGTTGGTTCTGCTACATCCAAACACTAAAGTTTGGGCCAAACAATCAGATCATAATAGGCAGCAATGCATGCCATCAGGAGAGAACAGCATTGTCCTGGGATCCCAATCCCAATGGGATTTTTACACCTGTCCAATAGATACCTGGCCAATTTATGGCCACAAACTCTCCATAAAATCCAGCACTTTCAGCTGTAGCATTGGTAAATAATTGGTCATACACTAGTGGTATGTATTGACAAGCAAAATATATTTTGAAAAACTGCAGTGTGGTGGTGTGTAATGAGAATTCTCAATTTTATGTCATTATTGTACCTCTTTGGACCCCTTTCAAACTGCACTATTTATGTGGTCAATAAACAAATAAAGGATCCTTCCCTATGTAGAGCTCCACAGCTTTGTACATTGTTACCAACTTGGGTAGTGCCAGTTACAGCTGCATATGGAACAATTCCAGTTTGTCCTTACTTCTGGGCTACTCAGTTAACACTGCACATGTGTTTGGAAAGGTTGGCTTCTCTTTTTTTAAATACCTGTTTGAAGTATAACGGCCCATACTCCAAATGTCCATGTGTACTTTTTTATGTTTGCAATTTCTGTAAATATCTGTGATATTCTTTGATCACTTATTTAGTGCTAGATTCCCTTAACATGAAATATTAATGAAGAGACCTATATAACTTGCATTTGTTAGACTCAGTATATGCATTTGTTTGGAGCAACAAGAGTACGCTGCTGATATTTTTCAAAAGGAAATTTCACAGAAAAACCAGAGTACGTACCCATGGGCAGTTTTTGCAGAGTTTGGCTTGAACCGAGGTACTTTTTTGTTTTCCACTACACGCCACTGATCTCATTGTTGCCTTTTGGTCTCTACCCATAGGGAATGAAATCAGCTAGCGATTCATAAAATAATTATATTTCCTGTGCTGAATATTGATCTGAATCCCTGTGTGTACACAAACCCTATGTGTCTGCATCAAGATAAATTAATAAATGAAATTGCCATAAGGTGAAGCATATAAGCCCATACTACGCTACTGTCACTCCTACATGCCTAGTGGAACAATAGAAAATGGAAAACCACTTATAGCAAGGGTGAAGGGTGTATTTATAGTTTGTGCTGCCCTAGGCCATTACAGGGAAAGGCACCCCCTACATTTAATAAAGTATACTCTCAAAATATTTTCCCTAACCCTTCTATCTCTATAGATGTCCTCCAATCTAGCCCTACTCTGAATCATTGATTTTTAAAGACAGGCAGCAATAAAGCTTGCTGAAACTGCCAAAAATGAGAATTTTTAAAAAATGATGTGTTACGCTGCTACCCTAGTTACTTGACACCTTTCCTTCTACTTTACCTTTTAGCAGAGGCATATAAAGTGACCAAAGTGGCGCAAAAACATTTTTACTGCAATGTTCAGTGGTGCAGGTAGCAGAGGGTGAGTGATTATTGCTCAAACACATGTCGGTATATGTATTCAAGCTTTGTTTTCAAGTTTACCCATGGAGTCTAAAACATTTTAGCCAGGTAAATTGAAGGTAACGAGTTTTCTTCCCTGAACACCATCGTCAATGGCTTCAAGGGATAGGGCGCACATGTTATTCACACACACAGCAACTGAACTCTGATGCAAACTGCATCTGTTTTACAAGCACTATTGCGTTAATTTCAACACATCAGCCACAACTGATCTAGGTGCAACACCCCCGGTAAATTAAACAAAGCTGAAATTCTGAGAAAAAACATTGCATTATGGGGGAAAAACATGTAGAATGCCCTTGAAATTGCACTTTGATTACTGCACTTAAATTTAAAAGTAAATTTAATATTTTTACTTTATTGTGTAAAAATATTTACATTTTAAATATTTAAAACTGTACCCTGTACTTTATCCCTAGTAAGATATCATTAATCCTTACTGGGGGCCAAACAAGCACAAGCACAATTCAAAACTAATCTAATAAAGGAAAGTCTCAGAGGAAACCTTGGTCAGAGGAAAGGCTGACCAAATTAGGATTGTTAATACTGCAGAAGAGGTATTTAATGGGGGACATGATACCAATAGCGGAGATAAGAGAAAATCAATATCATACTTAACGTAATCTCTGTTTCCTGGCCGTCCTCCCCACCAACATGAAAAGCAACAATTACTGATGGGTATTCTCCTGCTAGTTCCCAGCCTAGGCAAAAGAAATGGTTCATTTTCAACCCTATAAAGCCCCAAATGGATGTTATGCAGGCAAAGACTCTTGGCTTCAATCCCCACTCCTTCTTGAATAGGATAATGTTTGCTGAAAAGTCCACCTCCACATTCTGTACCCCTGGAATAAACTGAGCCATTGAGTCGAAAAGGTGAAGTTGTGTTCATTCTATGATTGGGACAGCCTCTGAATAACAATCTGCCCCTGCCACCTCTGATAAAAGCTGTAGCCGCAGCATTGTCTGTCATGATCTTTACCACAGTTGCCAGAAGAACTTCCTTGAATGAGATGAGGGCCTGAAAAACAGCTCTAGGATATTGGAATTGACATTAAAAAGATTCTCTGGTCATCTTCCTTGAACAGAGAGATCTAGGAGATGAACTCCCCAGCCTATACCTGAGGCCACTGTATATAATTCTATCCACGCTGGTTCCTTGAGTAGGAGACCTCCCCGAAGTCTGCTCGGCACACTCCATCAGACTAAATGCCTGACTCAGAAAGTAAAGCTAGACTGCCCTCATTCTCCATTTGGCCCACCCAACAAGGCTTATAGTCAATGTTAGAATATGTTACATAGTTACATAGGGTTTAAAAAAATCCATCAAGTTCAACCCTTCCAAGTGAACCCAACACACACAAACCTATACTGACCTATCTATACACTCACATACATAAACCATATATACCAACATCAATACTAACTGTAGATTTTAGTATCACAATAGCCTTGGTTACTATGCGTGTTCAAGAACTCATCCAGGCCCCTCTTAAAGGCACTGAAAGAATCTGCCATTACCACATCTCTAGGAAGGGCATTCCACAACCTCACTGCCCTCACCGTGAAAAACCACCTACATTACTTCAAATGAAAATTGAGTTCCTTTAATCTAAAGGGGTGGCCTCTGGTGCACTGGTCGTTTTTATGTAAAAAAAAAAAAAAAAACACCCCCTATCTGTCTATAATCCCCTCTAATGTATTTGTACAGAGTAATCATGTCTCCTCCCAATCATGAGAAGGGGCATTTCCAGAGAAAACAACTCCAAACTTGACAGTCTAGGCTCATAGTTTAAATCTTCCATCCCCTTAAGCATAGTTACATAGTTACAGGCCAAATCCTGGCCGAAAACCAAACCGAATCCTGGATTCGGTGCATCCCTAATCAAATTCTTTAGCAAAGTCCAAGTAGATGACATCCACTGCCATTCTAGAATTCTATTCTAGATTCCATTCTATCTACTCACCTCCTCATAAAAGACAATTAAATTTAATTGGTTGTAAAGAGAAAAATGCAGAAATGTCTGATGCTGTGGGGACATGCAAATATTAGGGGTTCATCGATTTCCGCATTCGGTTCCAGATTCGGCCAAGATTCAGGCATTTTCAGCAAGATTCAGATCCAGCTGAATCTATGTGCCTGGCCAAACCAAATCTGAATTCTTAAAATCACGTGACTTCTTGTCATATAAGCACAGAAATTACATTTTTTAACCATGTGTGAAGTGTGCGGTTCTCTTTGACCCCTCCATGCCCTGATTTGCGTTTGCCTCAGAACCTTATTTCAGGCAGCAATGAGTGCCCAGTTACTAGGAGCGGCAAAAAGCCACCTCTGAATTTTTGGTTTTTAAAACAAAAATTAGGCTTTGCTAGTGTAGAGAGCACAATAGCTCTCTCTGCACTATCGATGTGCCCCCTCAGGACCCCTTCAATTGTAAGCGTGGAGCGGGGAAAGAGTGAGCTGCTGGTACCATGTTAAGAAGCTGCCCTCATTCATAACAAGGTCACCAATATTTGTAAATATTATGGTAAAAGCTGCCATACTCTGTTTTGGAAACATACATAAGATACACCAATCACCAATACACCTTCAGGCTGGGTACCCCAAAGTACTATGTTTTTTTGTACACTCCACCTAGCCCCACAGTTTGGGCACTTAAGTGCAAGTCTTTGGACTTCAGAATGGAATGGAAAACATGCACCTGAATACAGCGTTGCCTGCCTTTTAGTCCTGTATTCACATGAGGCCTGGCACCCCCTTGCACATTCCCTAGCTTAGCTGTAATTCAGATACAAAAGCTAAGGAGCGCCAGTGGGTGTAAGACACAGGACAGCTCTAAACTTACTGCCTATAGTAGCGGATTGGATCTAACGGCTGCAATTTTGTTCCCCTAAAAGTTGGAAATGACTCTTGTCCTGTCAATGCTGATAGAAACCTATGCTCTAGCTATTGTACTATATATACTGCAGGAATTCATTCTTTTACTACTATTATTCATGTATATATTTTTGTACACTCAGTCTGTCTTTTTACAGCACACTTTTCCCTGGCCCTTAAGGTCACAACCTTCCATTTCACAGCCATTTAGCAGCCAATAGATCTTCTCCATTACAGTAACTCTGGTTAGACTGCTGAGTTTGTCAGTGCAGGACCTCACCTTGTCTGGATTATTTTCCTACTAACACTCGAGCAAGAAAGTGTAATCAGATCTTTTATTTTATTGATTTTATTTTATGGAGTGTTCCTGTCCATTGCCCTGGAGCTTTCATAGTTGAGGACACTGTACACCAGAGAAAAATCAGGGACAGCCTAAGAGGATAGCTCAATTTCTTTGTGTTTCCAACCTTTGCCCCATTCCTTGTGAGTGCAGAACAGGTGCAGAAATGATGACTGTGCTCTTGTGACATTGATACATGCCTCCTAATCACTGAGCTGTGAGCGTCGTCTCATTTCTCATACAGCAGATCTCAGAGCAGCAGCAGGAATGGAAAAACCAGAGCCGCTACTGTTCATAGGAGAGTGAGTGTTTATATAGGGGAAATTGCCATAATTAAAAAGATTTCTAAAAATAGACATTAGAAAGAATAGTAATAATGGCAAGTATTCAAGTCTATGGCATGACAAGTCATTGTTTGGACTGACTGGCCCACGACAGAGGCATAGTTAGAGATGAAGGGCCACTGTGAACACAGAAAAGCTAAGGTGCCCCCATTTAATACAGTAATAATTACATAAATCGGGGTTGTCAAATTTGCAGCCTTTGGCCAGTGGCACACAAAGATGTTTTTACACTTGCAGAGAAAGGCCGGTCTGCTTACTTCAGCCCCAACTTATGTGCCCAGTGGCTTTCCTATTGTCAGCCTGGAACCAACACAGGCCTTTACTGTGAGAGGTAAACATGACGCAAATGTTGCATTGAGTCACTGCAGACTCTCCACAGGCGGTACAGGGGGAGACCAAAGCCAACTGACAAGCAACACAAAAGCTACACCATTGTCTCGACTTGAAAGACTGTCTGTTTCTTCTTTTTAAACACACAGCATTCCTCACGAAGCCTCCAGGACCCTTGTCACATAGGGATGCACAGGCAGAGTGCCATTAGCCATTCCAGGAGCTCTCCTCTCACTAATGACCTGCTCCCCTTTTCTCTACGGGGACCCCATGTACAGTGTCCAAGCTTCACCCGTAGGCACAACACTTACCTATACCTGAACACTATCGGAATCTACCTGGCACACACTCACTACAGGACTTATCCTCAAACTCTTACTCCTTGTTGGGACGTGGGCTGCCTTTACCGTAACTCTCACTCCTAGAGTGGGCTCTTTACATTCAGCTCCCCTGTCTAACAATCCTGGCAGGGCCCTGCTCCCTTCTGGTCTAGCCTCAGTATATCTGCACTTACTGTAATAGGCCAAAGAGGCAATGCTCTGCTGTACATCTCCTTAAATAGGCTCCTGAAGGGGGACTCCCCATACAGGGCAACCCTAGTGGTTGGTGAACAAAACCCAATATAGCTTTAACAATAAACATGCTGAAATAAATGCTTATTTCACCTCCTGACAGACATGGGACAAGCACATCAGCATGCATACAGCGTGGATTTTGAGGTAAATATGCATTTTCACAAAGCACTGGACTGAAATCTCCCCATCCAGCAGAAACATGGAAATTGAAAAGCACAAAAACATGACGATAAATAAATAAATGTAAATAAATGACCCTCTGAAAGTTTATTAGCTTTACTATAATAGTAAATGATGTAGGAAAATGCAATAAAATAATGCCAATTTATAATGGAAGTCTGTGCCAGTCCACAAATAAATCTAAATATAAAAGAGCAGCTTTATCTTTTTGACAATGAATTTAAAATATGAAAAGGTGAATATGTATTAAAATGAGAATGCAGCTAGCACCTGCAGAATCCATAGCAGGCAGCATTTTGTGATTCTTCTAGATCTGAGCTTGCCACCGTGATATGAAAGAACAATTAGCAGGTTAAAAGTTTCCAGCAGCGCTTCACTCCAGTCCCATATACTGGGGAAGATCAAAGCACTAATAGCTGGCACAACCAATAGTCTCCTTTTCAGATGGATGACAGATCCTAGCTCTCTGAGCAAAGTTGGCCAAACATCACAGAAGAAGAGAGCAAGGACAACTATGTATAGCACAGGTCACAGAGTCCACTGCATGACCTATGAAGCTGTGAGAAAGGTTGAATGTACAGATCCCATGGTTTTATTTCAGTAACAACAAAACTAACACTGTTAAAAGAATGTATTTCCATCCTCATAGGATAAGGATAAAAGAGTATTAAAGAATGTGCTTTATTAAAAATCAGGGATGTCCTGAAGCATTCCACGCAGTGAACAGCAACTACCAGTAGCAAAATCAGATATGCTTTAAACTGTAATTGAACTACAGCTGAAGTGCAGTAGGTTATAGAGAAAGCTAGTCATAGAGAAACTGTGGTCATTTATTATTATGGGGAAAGATGAAAAGTGGTAAAACAGGTGCAAAGTGAAAAAACAGACGCCAAGTGCAAAGAGCTGCTACAATTTTGAAGGTGTTCTGCACCTTCTATAATTTTTTAGTTTTGCTCTCAAATCAGCAGACTTTTTCCCTCACCAAACTGAGCTTCAAGAGGTAAGGGTTCCAGGGGAAGTCTGAGAAGCAACCCCTCACCTTATGCAACATTGTCTTGTTCTTGTACCACAGCAGGTCATAGTGGGGGGGTTTGGTATTTATATATTTATATATGTGTGTAGCGATAATTCTTTTTGAGATTATGTATATATATATATATATATATGTACTAGATGTCATTTGGACATATAACCCCTATTTGGCTATGAAATAGTTAAATTCCAGGCTAGTATGGTTTAGAGCATGGGGTACATGCGACTCTCTTAGATAGGCTGAGCCTTCGCTATATGGAAGAGACCATGCGGAGCGAAGGGTGTAGTAGAACTACAACTCACTGTAGCTGTGTAGTACAATTTAGCAAAGATGGACACCAGAAAGGTTCTTGCAGTTGAACTATAGTACAGTTTATTGTCAGAGACAAATGATGATTTCAGGGTTATACTCAAATGCAGTTACAGGTGTTAAATTATTGTAGTACTCTGAGGACCACAAGAGAGGATGCACACCGGTTTATCCCACCTCTGTTAGGAGTCTGGGCAGGGTAAATGCACCTGGTCAGCTTGGCACCCCTATGGAAGCAGTCAGGATAGATACCTCAGTCCTCAGGTTGATAACCCCTAGTTTGAGAGTCCTCCATGTTAGTAGGGATCAGGGTTTATTCTAACCTGTCTCCTATCTCTACTCCGTGGCCCTACTGCTGAGGCAACATTGCCGGATGGAAGAAATACTTCCTGCTACTTTCCTGGATGGGGCTGGAAACTGCCCTTGCTTCCTTCCCTATCTACCTCACTCTCCTAGATAGTGCTCGACAAGAGTAAATATCTAGCTCAGGGGTCTGCAACCTTTAAGACATAAAGAGCAACTTGGACCCGTTTTCGAAAAGAAAAAAAAACTTGGAGCCGCAAAACCATTATAAAACAAATCTAACACTGCATATATTGTTTCTTACCTTAATGCTATATACAGGATCATGCAGTTAGCTGTCAGTCCCCCCTAATGTGCCAGAGTCCAGGCCCCCGTATAATGTGCCAGAGTCCAGGCCCCCCTATAATGTGCCAGAGTCCAATAGCCCCCCTATAATGTGCCAGAGTCCCCCCTAACGTGCCAGGCCCCCCTAAAAGTGTGACTTACCTCCTGAGAGCGAATCACGCGCCTTCCTTCAGCCCGGTCCTCCTCTTCAGCGCTGGCGGCGCGATGACGTCATCGCGGTCCGGCGGCCTCTCTGATAGGCTGCCGGCCAGCGGCAGCACACACATCATCCTCCGCGGAGAGCAGCGCCTGAAAAGCCACTGAAAGACTAGTAGTCACTTCAGTGGCTTTTCAGGCGCGCTGCTCGCCGCGGAGGATGATAGTCACCAGCCTGACCGGAGCCGCACCTAAGGCCTAAACGAGCCGCATGCGGCTCTGGAGCCGCGGGTTGCCGACCTCTGATCTAGCTGGTCCTCGTTCATGGGGCCCTCTCCCTGACTTCACCAGAGTGGATGGTGGCACTCTGGGGTAAATGGCTTACTGGGGCCTAGTTCTGCTCCCAGGCTCAGTGGGCCTTTGCACTGACAGACAGAGCCAGCCAAAGACGAAGTCCCACCTCCTTGATAGACACTATATGAGGCTGCAAGGGGTGTGAACAACCAAACTAACCAATAGGGTATAAGTCATAGTGCAAACTAGATACATGGGACTCTGCCCAGTAACAGTAATAAGAGGAAGTTGTAGGGAATGAATTAAAGCCATAGGGGAGCTTAACCCTATGGGTCCCTACAGACATTTGCCTTTTTTCAACCCAATTTACTGTGTAACTATGTAAGGAACAGATTTATATTCTGCAGTATCGAAATTTCCTCTGAAACATACAACTGGATAGAACCACAAGCAATACAGTATTAATATATTAAGCAGGTTAAGAATATATGTTTTTAAATTGTAGGAAACTATGCCAAATGTGATAATGTGGTGGTATATTTAAATGGCCTTAAATGGAGCTTTAATGTAATGAACAATGGGATTTTCTTTTTAAACACGTCAGGCACATTTCCTTGGTGCCCAAATAACTCAAATGCTAATTTTAAGGCTGAAATCCTCCTGTCATCTCTGGTTATAGGCCATTGCCATTTAAGTTTGCCATTTAACACATTGCTGCAAAGCACCCATTATAATCAATACCTAACCACTTAAATGGATATAACATGAATTTTCATGGGGCAGGTGGTTGCCATTCCAGTCACTGGTATACAGCAAGGGTGGTGACAGTCAAAGAAAACCATTCATGCCCTCCACACTACTACTGGAAGATGTTGTTAAAAGCCTTTATTTAGACATGGGTCATGACTCTATCACTAGTACTCACAGAAATGGGTTTGGCTCTTTGTATGCATTTAGTTTTAGAATTTCCTAAGAGTAATTTGAAGCTAAATAATACAGACATCTATTGATTACCACATTGATATACAGAGTTATGGCACAACCACCAATTAATATAAAGAGACACAATGCAAGCTGATGAGGAGTACAAAACTGAGGGGAAAATTTCTACAACTATAAAGAGAGGGGCACTGGGTGAATAAAAAACATTCAGACAGCATAAAAGGGACAAAACTAATATATCCAATTAGTAGCATCAGTGAATTGCCGTTATTTTGTGCAAACCCCTTTATACAACAGCATTATACAATTCAAAAGAGGACAGTATTGGCCACAGCTTCCTAGATACAAACATCTCATCTCTATAGTAACGTGCTACAATGATATGGCTGGAATTGAAAATTCAGCTGATGCTATTGTGCTCCAAGATCCTTTTTTACTGTTATATCTGTAGAATACATCTACTTCAAATGGTTCAGGCACTTTCAATCGCTAATTATCTAACAGGAATCCTTCTGCTAAGTCTGTACCAAAATGTCTTCCTCGAGATTAAATAGTAGGACAGAATATTATATTATTATACATATTATAGTAACACTTTATTTTATAACCTTATAGTTTGGTTTTTTAATTAGTAAGCTGTGGCTATACCTAACAAATACAAAAAGTGACCCATGCAAGCCAAAAAAGAAAGTTTTGTTTCTATATTTTAATAATAGCTAATATATAATATATTTGATATTGTATGGGGTTGATGGGTCCATGCACTGACTTTGTCTATACCCGCAGTCCTAATTCAATTGTTTGGCCCCAGGGCCAACGACCGAATTAGAACGATATCGCCCACCCATAGGTGGGGATATCGGGAGAAGATACTTACCATGTATAGCCACCTTATGGCAATTAGGGTTGAGCTAGAAAGAGCAGTTCTGAGCTCCTACATAGGACTGGTAGTTTTGGAGGTCTCTCCCAGGCCACATTGCCTGTAGTGTAGGGATCCCAGTGGAGAGGGAATCAGGATAGAGAATTCCCTGAGGGGATCCACAAGGGGTGTCAGAGGGTAGAAGTGAGATTCCTGCCAAATTTGTCCTCAGGGGAGTGTCAGTCTGTATTACACTCTGCATGTGATATTGCCTGTACCTCTGCATGTGATGTTGCATATGCCTTATAGAAGTTGTATTGTGAGTAAACCCCATGGATGATCAATAAACATTTGTTATTTTGTTGTTTGCAAGAACCTCTGGTGCCCTCTGTTTTTATTTGTCTGTATAGCAGCAAGAGAGTAGTAGTTGCCCAACACCCTCACCTTCCACTTAGAGAAGGCCCATTCTGGGTGAGAGAGTACAGTGTAAACCATGTTCTACTGGTACTAGCCCGGAAAGACAGTTATTGAGCATGGATTCACAGCAAATTTCCGCATTACGCCATTGGCAAATTATTTCACGGATTGTCCAAAAAAAATTCACTGAGGAAAAATTTGTAGCATGTTGCGTCAAACCTGTCTTGGACACGTCAAAACAGGTGCGGTCATGGTAAAATGGTCACGGTCGCGGCAAAAAAAGACGCAGTGACAAAAATGTTTCGCAAATTTTATGGCGCAGCGAAACGGGACAGATTTGCTCATCACTAGAGGTTACACCTTTTTGGGATAAACAGTTATTTTACCTGGGTGCCCTAGCTGAGAAAAACATAAACAATGCAGAAGAACAGCTGACTCGGTCTTCCAAAGGTTTATTTTGCTCAAAGTTTCATTCCCATACTGTATGTGGATAGACAGATGGATGCATGGACAGATGGACAGATAGACAGACAGATGGATGGATGGATAATGGATAGATAGATAGATAGATAGATAGATGATAGATAGATAGATAGATAGATAGATAGATAGATAGATAGAGAATACCAGAGAACATAGTGTCACTGTAGGATTTGGCAGTGAGTACTATAAGAGATTTGTACAGGGGTCTAAATACTGTTGCAATGCACTGTATCTATATGTATCTATATCTATATCTATCTATAATACATAGTTTCATTGTAAATGTGTGTGTCTCTGTGCAGAAGCTGACAGTAGCAATGCCATGTCGTGTGGATGTGGGCGGCAGTATAAGGTATAATTGGATAGAGCTCTATTTCAGACAGCATGCAATCCTGCATCAGCTGCTGGCAACAAAGTAACCTCGTGATAACATTTCCTGGTGATTCAGTTAAGCTGTATTCTGAACCATCAACACAGTGGTGTTCCTGCATACTTCACAACATGCGTTTTTCCCATAGCAGCTGCCCAAAGATTCCTGGTGCATGAACGGGTCGCAGCTGCTGGCTGTAATGCAAATTGTACGCTGACAGAATTGCCGCTCTAATCAGTTCAAAGATCCCTTTGCATGCCATTAAGGCATTTTAACGTACCAATAAAAGGTAATGATCAATGCTTTTTCAACATTTGTCTCTCAGCTCGGTAAGGTTCAACAATTTTCAATAACAATTTTTTTTTCTAATTTTGACCTTGCGCAAGAAGTGAAAGGAGGTTTCAATTAAATAAAACCCCCCAATGGTCAAAGCATCTGTTCAAAGTAGATTTTCCTAAAGGAAGAGTTAAAGGCAACGTTAGAGACTGTGGGATTGTGACCTTGCCGAGGCATTAAAGCTTTCTTGGTGCCTTACCAGAACATTATTGCTATTACAAAAGGGTAAGCCCATTTCAAAAACCATTCAACTATTTTCTTTCTAGGGGCTGGAAAAAGAATAAGCACTTTGTGTAGAAGTACTTGACCCATGTATACAATTATATAGCTATGTACTGCAAGGATTTAAAAGCCGCTGAAATAGTTATCTATACAAGACAAAGCAACTTTATATGAATCCTTCAGCGGTGACATTCAGCATTCACAAATGTATTGGAGATAAGCTGCATATTGTAAACCTACACAAGGCAAAAGTCAACAACAAACACATCTGCAAGGATTCTGTTAGTTATGAGCAGGTCAAAAAACATTCAACCCAAGCCTAACCATAGCTACTTCCCAACCTGCATGTAGACCAGCCTGTAGTACTATTCTATGCTATGAACTGTTAACAACCCACCCCCCTCCAATGACTGATATGGGTGGGATCAGCCACCATAGGGAAGTTTGGCCTTCCCCCCGGACATCTTGGCACAAACCTGCCCAACTCTTTGCTAGAACTGTAGATTTTCCATCAACCCTTTCATCTCGATTGTAATTGTCTATATTGTATTGTATATAAATAGGTCAGTATAGGTTGTGTGTGCTGGGTTTACTTGGAAGGGTTGAACTTGATATACTCTTTTTTTAACCCTATGTAACTATATATATAATATAATGCAGGGGAAGGGAGGTTCAGATATCAATGCTCAAGGGTGACAGAAAAGGTCAAAAGTCATACAACAAGAGAAGACTGAAGCTGAGAAAGAGGGAGAGAAATCAAGTGCCAGAGAAAAAGAAAAGGGGTCATTGGTCAGGCAAGGAGAGTAGACAAGCATGGGAAGATCAAGAAAACTCAATGCAAGTTTAAATTTAAGCTATCCAGAAAGCTTCAATGTAAACTTGCATTGAGTTTTCTTTCACAGATCTCATCAACTAAAATTATAAGCTGGCAACCAAGCTCTTTCTCTGGGGTTATAACAGTGTAGATGGGGTCTGAAGTTCAATCCCAGCCATGGCACTATCTGCAAGGAGTTTGTATGTTCTCCCAGTATATGTGTGGGTTGTCTCTGAGTATGCTGGTGTCCTCCCACACTCCAAAAACATTCAGGCAATTTAATTGGCTCCTGATGAAACTGACCATAGTGTGTGTTAATGTGTTAGCGACACTAGTGGCTATCTTAGGGGCAGGTGGCAGGCCCAACAGTATCAGGGCCTACTGGAATTTTTTTCCTGGTATCCTGGTGGGCCAGTCATTAAATAGGATTTGTACTGAACATACTTTTTGCTTTGTTTAACTAGGCAGTGTGTACGGTTTGTTGTTGTTTCTGGCACTAAAGTCAAATTGTATTTCCTTTAAGTATGAGCACAAGCAAACTAAATCAGTGATCCACTGAGAAGCCCTCTGTATAGAACAGCATGCAGCATGTTAGGCTGTGAGATAAGAAGTAGCTCATTAAACAGTAAAAATATATACTTCAAGTGTGTGGTGAACTATGAAAAATATATTTGGTTATAAAATGAATAATGTACCCCCTATTGTCGAATATAAAGATATTAAAGGTTATCAAGGCGACTTTTAAAATTCTTTTATTTTTCAACAGGTGGATTTTCAATAAGGCTAGGGGAGGCTAAGCATCCCCAAACCCGCTTGGCACCTTAAAAAAAACAAACGAAAAAACGCCTCACTCTGTTTCTGTACTGTCCTGCAACTCTTCTGTTCCAACAAGCTCCGGTTCTGCTGTAATCAGCTGTGCTCTGATTGGATCTTTCTTCTTGTGGATTCTCCAATCAGACCACACCTTTCTTGATAGACAGTAAAATTGACCAATCAAGGCACAGATGCAGACAGGGCTCGAAGATATTACAAACTGAAGGCAGTGCAGGAATGAAGATTGAAAAGAAGAATCTGCAGACTTAAAACTTTACCTAAGAACTGACTCTGAACTTTTACAGCAGATTTCATCCCAATCCCACAGGTACTATACACAGGTACTATACACAGGCACTATACACAGGCACTATACACAGGTACTATACACAGGTACCATACACAGGTACTATACACAGGTACCATACACAGGCACTATACACAGGTACCATACACAGGTACTATACAGTTCTAAAGGCTGAATCACTAGCTGAAATTAAATTGTTTTTGTCACCTGGCATCTATAATATCCCTATTCCCTACCCTAACAGATGGATGGTAAGTTAACTCTTTCCCCCTGAAAAAGTTCATTGTGCTTTTATATATTTGTTGTTGTTGTTTTTGCACTTACTATTTTTTTTTACTTTTGTCATTGTTTTGTTAATTTCTAGTTAGTTACAGTGGAGCCAATGCTGTATATCAGTGCCAGTGTTATAGTGCCAGGGCCTGAATATCTGCCCTCAGTATCCACTGCCTCTTACTGTATATACAGTAATGTGCTGGTTTTGTAAATACAGACTGCATCTTACTGTATATAATGTGCCTGGGATATCAGTACCCACTGCCTTTCTCTATATAAAACTAACTTAAACACATCTAAAGGGGTGGTTCACATTTATAGTTCTTGAATAATTTGCCTTTCTCTTCTGCCTCTTTCCAGCTTTCAATTGGGGGCCACTGACTCCGGCAGCCAAAAGGTATTGCTCTGCGAGGCTAAAGTTTTATTATTATTGTAATTTTTATTACTTGTTTTTCCATGCAGGCCCCTTAACTATTCATATTCCCATCTCTTGTTTAAACCACTACCTGGTTGCTAGGGTAAATAAGACCCCAGCAACCAGATAGCTGCTGAAATACCAAATGGAGAGCTGCTGCGCAAAAAGCTAAATAACTGAAAAACCTTTAAAAATAAAAGAGGAACAATTGCAAAGTGTCTCATAATATCAATGTCTACATCATATTAAAAGTGAATTTAAAGGTGAACGACCCTTTTAAGCTAACTGATCACAAACACAAATGTTTGCAGATCCCCTCACAGAAGTGCACGTATGAATACTTTTACATCCTAAGCATTTTAGTGTAAAAAAAAGCACCCCCACCCGCACTTTTGTGCAGTTTCCCTGGAAGTCAGTGGGAACCACAAGAGGTAGTTGGGAGGTTAATTTTTTACATCAGCAGCGAATCCACTAAGTCTCACATATGCTGTAGGTCAGTCTCTGTATGGCCCATCTTAGCCTCCCCAAACAAAAAATTCACCCTCTGCCTATGGTAATTAAGTTCCAGTGAGTCATATGAAAGAAGCACCGATTATACCTCATGACATCACAAAGCACCATTAATAAGGATATAATTTACAGGATATTTAGGGCTCTTGTGTGTTATATATGATTTCTTTTCTTCAGGTCTCTTGCACTAAAGACCTTGTGTCTTTGCGAATGCACAGTAATAATTTTCCATCTTTGCGAATGTGCATCAATCCAGGTTCCAGTTTGTTTTATTGCACACATGTAGAATTTGCATGCACAAGTGTGATTGCATGTACATGTCAGCACATGCTCTCATTAAAGGGACACCAACTGCCTGTGTTATTTCAAGGCAAATCCATAATGGAGAAGGACCTTGGAGTCCTTGTAGATAATAAACTTGGCTGTAGCAAGCAATGCCAGGCAGCAGCTGCAAGGGCAAACAAGGTTTTGAGCAGTATTAAAAGGGGTATAGATTCACGGGAGGAGGGGGTTATTCTTCCCCTTTACAGAGCGCTGGTAAGGCCCCATCTAGAATATGCTGTTCAGTTTTGGTCTCCAGTGCTCAAACAGGACATTATTGAGTAAGAGAGGGTCCAGAGAAGGGCAACTAAGCTGGTCCCACACCTTGTGTCTCAACCCTTTCTCCTTGTAGATTGTAAGCTCTTTTGGGCAGGGCTCTCTTCACCTCTTGTATCGGTTATTGATTGCTTTATATGTTACTCTGTATGTCCAATGTATGTAACCCACTTATTGTACAGCGCTACGGGATATGTTGGCGCTTTATAAATAAATGTTAATGTAATGTAATGTAAAGGGTATGGAAAGTCTCAGTTATGAAGAAAGACTGGCCAAGTTGGGTCTGTTTACACTGGAGAAGAGGTGCTTAAGAGGTGACATGATAACTATGTATAAATATATAAGGGGAACATATAATAACCTTTCTAATGTTTTATTTACCAGTAGGTCCTTCCAACGGACACGAGGGCACCCACTCCGTTTAGAATAATGGAGGTTCCGTTTAAATATTCGGAAAGGATTTTTTACTGTGAGAGCTGTGAAGTTGTGGAATTCCCTCCCCGAATCAGTTGTGCTGGCTGATACATTATATAACTTTAAGAAGGGTCTGGATGGATTCTTAGCAAGTGAGGGAATACAGGGTTATGGGAGATAGCTCTTAGTACAAGTGAGGGAATACAGGGATATGGGAGATAGCTCTCAGTACAAGTGAGGGAATACAGGGGTAGGGGAGATAGCTCTCAGTACAAGTGAGGGAATACAGGGGTATGGGAGATAGCTCTCAGTACAAGTGAGGGAATACAGGGGTAGGGGAGATAGCTGTCAGTACAAGTGAGGGAATACAGGGGTATGGGAGATAGCTCTCAGTACAAGTGAGGGAATACAGGGGTATGGGGGATAGCTCTCAGTACAAGTGAGGGAATACAGGGGTAGGGGAGATAGCTTTCAGTACAAGTGAGGGAATACAGGGGTAGGGGAGATAGCTCTCAGTACAAGTGAGGGAATACAGGGGTAGGGAAGATAGCTCTCAGTACAAGTGAGGGAATACAGGGTTATGGGGGATAACTCTTAGTACAAGTTGATCCAGGGACTGGTCCGATTGCCATCTTGGAGTCAGAAAGGAATTTTTTCCCCTCTGCGGCAAATTAGAGAGGCTTCAGATGGGTTTTTTTGCCTTCCTCTGGATCAACTAGAAGTTAGGCAGGTTATATATAGGTATTATGGTTGAACGTGATGGACTTATGTATTTTTTTTCAACCTAACTTACTATGTTACTATGTAAGGTGATAATTCTTTAGTTGACACTAAGGTTTATCATTGATTCAGCATTGATCATTTATTGATTAATTCCTAGATATTGTCTTTTGTTTGTCTTTTCTTTTGCTTCCTTCACCCTGACCTTTTTGGACTTTGCTATTCTCTTCACTGTATTGGCTTGGTACTCATTCTGGTTCCAACTTCTCAAGTTTCCCTGGCAGAGGTATTTCACAGACTCCAGTTTTCTCTTCTGCAGCTGAGGCCCCGATTGAGTGTAGGAGAGGCCATAGCATTATGGACCCTGAGAATATACAGTTCAATAGAAGAGGCACCGTTACATGATTCACAGTGTAGTAGAACAGAAGCCTAAGGGGTATATTTATCAAGCTGTGTAAAAAGTTGAGTAAAACATTACTGGTGATGTTGCTCATAGCAGCCAATCAGATGCTTTGGTTTGGTTTTCCTGTTGTAACTGGTTGCCCTGGACAACATCACTGGTAATGCTTCACTCCACTTTTTACACAGCATGATAAATATACCCCTAAGTCTGAACAAATTATCAGTGGCTGGAACAGGTCAGGGTACTTGCTAGGAATGCATAAGTCACAAAAACTATGACCTACACTCAACACTAATCCACGCTTAGCAGACCCACATACACCCAAGCCTGCAGATCCTTTTTCCTAAACCCAAAGCTGCTGGTGATGTCAGAACCTGGCACTGACATCACCACTCAGAGGGCAGATGGCATCTCTTGTATTACCAGCAGCTTGAGCTGCCGTCAACCCGAACTTGCCCAATCAACCCCACGTTGGGACCTAAATCAGCCCATCCTATAGTTTAGCCTGTTGGTCCTGTTGTATCCATGTGTTGTATCCATCTGCACATAACTAGTACACATTTAAGCAAGCTAAGACAAGCTTCTGGGACACGAAGCAATACAAGTATGGGATGTTTGGGACCTGAAATTTTCCGAATAAGGGGTCTTTCCATTATTTGGATCTCCATCCCTAAAGAATAATAAATAATCATTTAAAAATTAAATAAACACAATACGGTTGTTTTGCCTCCAAAAAGGATGATTTATATCTCAGTGGGGATCAAGTACAGTGTATTGTTTTATTATTACAGAGAAAAATATGAACATTTAGAACATTTTGAATTGATTAAAATGGAGGATTTATGGATAATGTGAATCTGGATTATGGATCCCATACCTGTACTTAAAAACATTAGTTAAGTTATAATAAGGTCATTTGTGACTTTCTCAGACAATCTTGACTTGAATTACACTAATAACTTAAAATATGTTAGACTCGTGAAAAAATGAGCATTACATTTACCAGTGTCCAGTAGTTCTACTTTAAGTCCTTCTACTATGGGCATATAATTAAAGTATAACAACCCCAATCACACTAAATGAACCTAAGCATACTGAGAGTTTCTCCTGGTGCTTAGTAGCACGAAGCACAAAACACACCTCTTTCCCATTAATCCAATATTAAATATGATTGATTTAGTAGCTACATTAATAAAGCTGTCATTCTGTTCATCCCTGTCTGCCATCTCTCAAAGCAATGACAGAATAAGTTAGAGGGATGCACAGTGATTCACCAAACTAAAGGCCATATGAAAAAAATAATTGTTGTAAGAATTAGTAGGGTTGTTTCCAAATTACTATGTATAGGTATAGGTAATAGTACAGGTATAGGATCCATTATCCAGAATGCTCGGGACCAAGGGTATTCCGGATAATTGGTCTTTCCTTAATTTGGCTCTCCATACCTTAAGTCTACTAAAAAATAATAAAATATTAATTAAACCCAATAGGACTGATTTGCATCCAATAAGGATTAATTATATCTTAGTTGGGATCAAATACAATGTTCTGTTATTATTACAGAGAAAAAGTAAATGCGTTTTTAAAATCTGAATTATTTGACTAAAATGGAGTCTATGGGAGACAGGATTTCCGTAATTTAGAGCTTTCTGGATAATGGGTTTCCTGATAATGGATCCCATACCTGTATAGTTTTGGGGAAAAAGATAAATAAAATATTGTACTTCTGAAAAAGTTGTAGTTCTTTTTTGCACTTGTGTAAAGAACTGTATTTCATGGTACTGTACTGTGAATATGTCTCTTTGTTCTGGAATCAATAGCTGTTGTTACTTAATGGCATATAGATAAACAGGCAGTGAATTAAAAATACAAAAGGGTTGATTCACTAAAGGTCGATAAGTTTTATCGCACTGTTTTTTTGCATTAAAATTGACGCGAAAAAAAATGCGCGATTCGCTAAAGTATTACGGCATGCGTTAAGTCGCATATCTCGTGCGTTAAATTTCGCGCTACTGCATGCGTTAATTTGCGCTCCAAAATAATACTAACGCATGTTTCACAAACACTTAGACGCGCTAAATATCGCATTTGTCTGTGTGAATATTAACACCTTCTTGGGGCAGGCGGTAATTATAGAAAAGTACAGTTCATGAGCTTTTGGCAACACAATAAGGACTTTGCAGTGGGATTTATTCAAGTCTGTGTTGGCCCTAGAGTGATGTAGCCTCCAGTTTGCAGGGAAATGGGCATTTTCATAAAAGTAGTTTTACGAAAGTAATGGCGTGTATGGCTAATATGACGTGCGTTTTTTCGCACGTGACGACTATTTGTGCGCGATGCGTTGATTAGCACTCGTTCCGTCAAATACCACACGAAAATAGTCTTCGCAACTTAAATAACGCACACAGCATCGCATCTAAACGCAAATATACTTTTATTGAATTGTGCGTTAAAACGCAAAAAATTAGACGCGATAAAATTTTTAACGCATGCTATAAATAGCGCATGTTTTAACACACTTCAGTGAATCAACCCTAAAATGTCTTTATTGTTGAATTAAAAGCATCAAAAAAACAGAATGGGCTTAACCTCAAATCATACCCTGCTTGGCTTGACGTGTTTTGTGGCCCTTAGCCACTTCCTCAGAAGCTTCTTTTTTTTATTCACTGGTTGTTTCTCCATGCTTGAGACTAGTATTTTAAAGGAACAGTAACACCAAAAAATTCAAGTGTATGAAAGAAATTCCAATATAATGTACTGCTGCCCTGCACTGGTACAACTGGTGTTTTGCCTCAGAAACACTACTATGGTTTATATAAAGAATGCAGCTATGTAGCCATGGGGGCAGCCATTCAAAGGAGAAAAGGCACAGGCACTTAGCAGATAATAGATAAAACACTATTGTATTCTACAGAGCTTATCTGTTATCTGCTATGTAACCTGTGCCTTTTCTCCTTTTTTCCAGCTTGAATGGCTGCCCCCGTGGCTACACAGCAGCTTATTATATCTAAACTATAGTAGTGTTACTGTAGCAAACACACAACTTTTACCAGTGCAGGGCAACAGTACATTATATTTCATTCACTTTACAACTCTTTAATTTTTTTGTGTTACTGTTCCTTTAAAGGTAACGCCCATCCGGGGTTAGTACATGTGTACCATGCCAGCGAGTCAACGGTGAGTGCTCCTTTATATTTTCTTGTTGAAGTTTCACAATGCAACCTCATGACTGTTACACTGGAATTGTGAGAATAAATTCTGCATTGAGAGGTTAAAAAAAACATAGTAATGTTGCACTTTGTACACTGCACAATACAGATAGTTTGGCTTTTTATGGAGCCCTCATGGATTAATTTACTATAGGGCGAAATGTCAAATTTGCTAGGTACAGTTAGGCCACTGCAAAACTTATGCCACTTTATCAAACGTGCCAATGCATTTTTTTACCAATTTTACTAGGTCCTGGCTGGTGATACAACAGACACTTTATTATCTCATTAGCTCTCATTAGCATACCCTCCATACTAATATCTCAAATCCATCCTTGTTTTATGGTGTTAATTCACCAGCCTGTATTCCCAGTACAACTGTATGGTAAAAATATACTGTTGTAATTACACAGAGTATTTACACCAGCAATGTCTTGGCACTTTATTCTCACAATGGGGTTATTCCTTTTTTAAACAAATACATGCATCAATGCAAATTAAGGTGGAGTCAGACAAAAAGAAAATTTGTACTTTACTAAATATGCCCCTATATGTGTGTATGAGAATACTTCTGTATGTTTGCGTACCTCTGAATGTCAGTTAAAGGTGTAGTTGACCTTCACATTCATTAAACTTTAATATGATGCAGTATGCCATATTTATAACAATTTGTAATTAGTCATGATTTTTGTGCGTGTATTCTTTTAACCTATATTTTTGTTTTGCATCTTTAAAGCTTGAAATTTCAACTGGCTATCTAGTTGCTGGGATTTAATAACTCTAGCAACCACTTTGGTAACCAGAATGGAAGATGAATAGGAGAGGTTCAACAAATCAAGATAAGCAATAAAAAATAGCAATACCAGTACAAATTAACCCTCACTGTCCATTTGTTTTTAGTTGCCATGATCAGTGACCTTGACAACCAGCTTCTTCGGAGGTAGAAAAGAAACAAGCAGTATGAGAATGATAATATTTCAAAAAGCAAACAAAATTAATAATAAAGGAAATGAAAAGTTTGCCTAAATGTGAAGGTAAAGAGAGAGCGTGTGTGTGTCTATGAAAGAGAGAGAAAGAGAATGTGTGTGTGTCTATAAGAGGGAAAATGTGTTTGTGACAGTGGCTGCATATGTGTGTTTATATGTGTTTCAAATGTGGTAGAAGTAGCGGCATGTGAACTAATTCAAGGCATTCTGCCTAGAAATCCACGACTCTTGGCAAGCATGCAAATACTGTCACAGTTTGAAAACTGGTCCACAAATGTCTATGGGGCACAGAGCCAGTGCATTGATTTTGTCTAATATGTTCCTCCATATGTCCTTCTTCCATGCACTGCTATAGCTCCTGCTGATAGCCCAAATAGCTCATCTTGACGAGCTGTAACCCCATCCATGTACATCAGCACTTTTTCTCAGGAGAATATCTCTTTACAGTAGCTTTCCGTGCTACTGAAGCAGCATTGTGGGATTCTGCAGAAATATTGCTCAGAGGAAAATGATTAAGTCATAAAAACTGAGCATGATTTCAAATAAACTAGCTGCTTTCCAAATTTTTTATAGTAACGTTTTATGGGGGGTCCTTGCGTGCGCTCCAGAGACATTCACTGCTTCCAATCTGCTAGCAATCAGGAGCCAAAGGTCTCTAATGATTTGTCTCTTGAGATGTTCTGTGTTTGTCTCATGAGAGGTTCTGTTATTTGCCTAGTAAGAGGTTCTGTGATTTGTCTCACAAGAGGTTCCGTGCCTTGTACGAGGTTCTGCACAACTCTCCTCATCAGGAGCCTGAGATAAAAAGCATTGTGCATGTGTTATAGCATTTACTTTTGATAGCTCTAAACTGAAATTAGCAGTAACAGTGGTCATGCTGACCATAAAAGTGATATGGTTTAAAGAAAGTTTCCTTACAAACTTGGTCCAAAGCAGAAAAAATGGGGGAAGTGAATTATTAAAAACGGCTTTCACATACATGACTTTAATTATAAAACACCTGTTAAATTCTCATAGAACTAATCCCTATAAACCCTATGCATCCAGATTGGGGTCAAGGAGTTATTGAACCTAAAGCAATCTGTGTGCCTCCTTGTGTGCCTCCACCCAAACCCTTTTCCCAAAGTAGCTGCACCCTAGACAGATGCCTCCGCTGCCTACCCTAAATGGAAATAATTATATCCTCACAGCCCAACCTCACACCCCTTGCTCTTTTTCACCACCAACACACATTCCTGAGCCATGAACTTGGAAGAATTCCCCCTTCTCCAAGACAGTGGAGGCATTATACTAGTACTCTTCTTTTACTGGCAATTCCATATAAAATTAAACAATCTGATGTTCTCTGAGATCAACTGATCTCACCACTTACCACTGCTGGAGGCTCTTCACTACGTTTGATAATCAGCAGCTGAGCTTCCTTGCAACCCCATCTGGGTGTGGAGGTCCTTATACTTTGGTTTCCCATGATCTACTCAACAGTCTCTTCATGGTGTGAGAAGTTTCCATTACTAAGAGGCATAATAGCCACCCCTGCTCCCAATTTTGTACTAGACACGGGGTTATCTCTCTAATACTCCCTGTTTAATACTCCCTCCTTTCTTTTCATCCTCTACACTTTAAGGATCTAGCTTTTAGCTGCATGTTGATACATAAAAAATAGGGTATTGGCCATTGCAGCTTTTTATCATCATTTTACGATTAAAACCTATATAATTTCTTCAAAAGCCCTACAGTGGACAAAAAATCCATGGATCCTGGAACCAGAGCAAATAATTTGTATTATCATCCATACAACTGGTGTATACACAGATGCAGCGCAAATTTATGACAGGATTGTGGTGTTGAACTGGGCTGGCAGGGCACTGGGAAAAAGCCCAGTGGGACCTGTGGCCTCTGCTGACCGAGGTCTGCTGATGACTACGAGTGCCGGCGCTCCTCGTCCCTTCACGTCCACAAGGATACATGGTGCCGTACACAGTGGAGGAGAAGGGGGGTTAGCATTTCCGGACAGGGGTGTGGGCCTCTAGGCAGCATGCCTGGTGATATTTGATTTAGGGCTACACATAATCTTAGTTTCCCAGGTGCCCTTAGTTATGTGACTTGTGCTCTGATAAACTTCAGTCTCTCTTAATTGCTGCACTGCAAGTTGGAGTGATATCACCCCCCTCCCTTCCCCCCAGCAGCAGATCAGCAGAATAATGAGAAGGTTGCAAGATAGTTGACACCTGTATTGCTAAAATGCTCCCATGCCCCACCTAGTGGTAGATATACACTCAATAGTAAAAATCCAAGTCTGGCTTAGCCAACTCATGTCTCCCTTAGTTACACTGAGTAGGAGAAACAATAGGTTATCTGAAACCAATTCTAATGTGTAGCACTGGCTTCTTCTGACAGTTTAGAATCAGGCACAAGGCACTGAGATGGCACCTACACACCAATATTACACTAAAACAAGAATTTTAAATAAATTGGTATAAAATTTTAAATATTACAATTGATTATTTGCTATGTGAACAGTGCAATATTGTTTAAAAATATATCATAAAAATCATGACAGAATCCCTTTAACATCTACTCCATAATACAGGTGCTACCTTACAGTGCTCAGTAAAAAAAGGAGGCAGGGGCATTGGGGGCAAAAAAACATGGCTCTTTCCCCCATATATTTTTCTGTGCACTTTACCCTTCCTTATTTGTATTATATATCTGTATCCATTTGATATCATATACTGTATCTTACATCTGACTTTTATTAATCGATTAATCAATATCGACAGCATGCGCAAAACATGTTCCTGTATGTGAGACCTTTATATTCAGTTGCAAATTGAGATGTTTTTCTATTTTGCATCTGTGCACAATGACCTGTGCTGCCACCATGAATACAATGCTTCCAGCCTTCTGCAGCACTGGTCAGTATGCTCTGATGGGGTAAGACACGTAGGCCCCCTATCACTTCCTACCCATCTACCTATAATTTAGGTTTGCAACTAAGGGAGCACCAGTAGTTTCAGGGAGCAAGGATGCCCTGTACATACTGTACCAACTGCCATATGGCAGATGGAAAGAATAGGTCTCCCTTGCATTCTCAAGCAATGTGTTCTGCACCTCTCTTGCATTAAATGCAGAGAGTTCCAGGTGCAAGTGTGATTTTATTATTATTATTAACATGTATTTATAAAGTGCCCACATATTCCACAGATATTCCATAGCCCCTAAGAGCTCTTACACTTTTGTCCAGGATATTAATACATAAAGCCCAAAGAATTTACTCTACGTATAAAACAGAAGCAAATGTCATGTCTATGTCTTTGGCCTGCTATATGAGCCATATAACTTATTGGGAATAAATGTAGAGATTGTTTTTACCTTATTAGATCTCAGGATATTAAAATACAATTCAAATTTTAGCAGGGAAAGGCTAGTGGTTCCTCTGCTAGAGCATCAAAGTACAATGTAAGGGACTTATATGTAATTAAAACCTACCAATGAATGTTTTCAATAAAATATTTTCTCTAGGGAAAAGGTTTATTATCAGAAAACATTTTACAATATGTATATTAGCTTTTACATTAAACAGAGAGTTAATATGTTGGTCTCATAAATTGACAGAGTGCACTCCTGAGAAATATTGGCAACCATTGCAAACTGGTGCAAAATATTGTGCCTGAAAAAATTAGGCACAAAATGTTGTGCAGCGTAGTAAATGTCTAGTAGAAGTAAAACTAGAGCAACTGGACTTGCTAAGTAATCAAGGAAAACATTTCACTACTCATCCAAACAGCTTCTTCAGTTCAACTGGTTGGTACGGAGAGTCCTCGGCATATACATTAGCTTGCAAAAGTATTCGGCCCCCTTGAACTTTTCCACATTTTGTCACATTACAGCCACAAACATGAATCAATTTTATTGGAATTCCATGTACCAATACAAAGTGGTGTACACGTGAGAAGTGGAACGAAAATCATGATTCCAAACATTTTTTACAAATAAATAACTGCAAAGTGGGGTGTGCGTAATTATTCAGCCCCCTGAGTCAATACTTTGTAGAACCACCTTTTGCTGCAATTACAGCTGCCAGGCTTTTAGGGTATGTCTCTACCAGCTTTGCACATCTACAGACTGAAATCCTTGCCCATTCTTCTTTGCAAAACAGCTCCAGCTCAGTCAGATTAGATGGACAGCGTTTGTGAACAGCAGTTTTCAGATCTTGCCACAGATTCTCAATTGGATTTAGATCTGGACTTTGACTGGGCCATTCTAACACATGGATATGTTTTGTTTTAAACCATTCCATTGTTGCCCTGGCTTTATGTTTAGGGTCGTTGTCCTGCTGGAAGGCGAACCTCCGCCCCAGTCTCAAGTCTTTTGCAGACTCCAAGAGGTTTTCTTCCAAGATTGCCCTGTATTTGGCTCCATCCATCTTCCCATCAACTCTGACCAGCTTCCCTGTCCCTGCTGAAGAGAAGCACCCCCAGAGCATGATGCTGCCACCACCATATTTGACTTTGGGGATGGTGTGTTCAAGTGATGTGCAGTGTTAGTTTTCTGCCACACATAGCGTTTTGCATTTTGGCCAAAAAGTTCCATTTTGGTTTCATCTGACCAGAGCACCTTCTTCCACATGTTTGCTGTGTCTTCTTGTGGTTTTCTGTTAACAATGGCTTTCTTCTTGCCACTCTTCCATAAAGGCCAACTTTGTGCAGCGCACGACTAATAGTTGACCTATGGACAGATTCCCCCACCTGAGCTGTAGATCTCTGCAGCTCGTCCAGAGTCACCATGGGCCTCTTGGCTGCATTTCTGATCAGCGCTCTCTTTGTTCGGCCTGTGAGTTTAGGTGGACGGCCTTGTCTTGGTAGGTTTACAGTTGTGCCATACTCCTTCCATTTCTGAATGATCGGTGGAACAGTGCTCCGTGGGATGTTCAAGGCTTTGGAAATCCTTTTGTAGCCTAAGCCTGCTTTAAATTTCTCAATAACTTTATCCCTGACCTGTCTGGTGTGTTCTTTGGACTTCATGGTGTTGTTGCTCCCAATATTCTCTTAGACAACCTCTGAGGCCGTCACAGAGCAGCTGTATTTGTACTGACATTAGATTACACACAGGTGCACTCTATTTAGTCATTAGCACTCATCAGGCAATGTCTATGGGCAACTGACTGCACTCAGACCAAAGGGGGCTGAATAATTATGCACACCCCACTTTGCAGTTATTTATTTGTAAAAAATGTTTGGAATCATGTATGATTTTCGTTCCACTTCTCACATGTACACCACTTTGTATTGGTCTTTCACGTGGAATTCCAATGAAATTGATTCATGTTTGTGGCTGTAATGTGACAAAATGTGGAAAAGTTCAATGGGGCCGAATACTTTTGCAAGCCACTGTAAATTCTTCCAATAATCCAATTACAATAGTGCAATGTACAATGTAACTATTCAGAGAGGTGACAACTGAAACTAACAGAGGTTGTGAATGGTGTGAGGTTACTGTGAATAGAATTAACAAGGTGTCATGCAACTTATGGAGAGTCAAAAGTGACATGAGGCTCATGGCGTACAAGGCATATTCTCCCCCAGTGGTTTTTAACTGGTGGTAAAGCTCCTGAATCCTGCCAACGAACTTGGTGTCAATGGAAATGCTTTTTTCTTTTAGGCTAGTGCCATATGTGGGTGATTCTCTCTCTCTTGAGTGTAAGCAAATGATATGGTTGCTGTGTGGTCATGTAAAGCTACTGCCACAAGTGGGCGATTCTTGGTCTGAGGATAAACCCAGGCCAAGAATCTACCCTCATGGTCCTAAAAGCGTCTTTATGTGCCTGCGTCTGGAGATATTTGCATCAAACTGGGTGCAGGTACACAGAGCAGATTTCAGCACGGAACTGCATACTCGAGCAGTTCTGTGCTAATATCCGTCCCTGCACCTGGGCCAGCACAATGACTCTGAATGCAGGCACATAAAGAAGCTTTTAGGGCAGTGGCACACAGGGAGTTAAGTGGCCCACAATAAATCTTTGTTACCCTGGGCGACTAATCTCCCTGTAATGCCATCCCAATGCAAATCGCCAGTGGGATGGCAGATTCGTCGCACACGAAGATTTATCGCAGACGACTAATCGCAACGTGTGTCACTGCCCTTAGGAGTGTAGGGACAGATTCTTGGCCTGCATTTATCATCAGGCCAAGAATCACCCACTTGTGGCAGTAGCTTTACATGATCACACAGCAACCTGATCATTTGTTTACACACAACAACTGGGAGAGATAAAAATATAAATAAATACAAGTGATAATTTTATCCCGATTCTTTCTCCTTATCTCGTCATGCTTTAAAGCAGTGATTTGTGATTTAGACAAGGACCACTAATCAAGCCTAATTTTCTGTTATACAGAAAGCTACCAGAAAGCTATCATCTACAGACTTGAAGGAAACAGAGTGAAATATATTGTCTTGTGCAACAGAAAAAGTAGATACATCATAAACAATAAAAAAATATTTTTTTTCAATGCCAATCTAATTACACCTTATTTTCTAATACAAATACTTAATCTGTTGTTGATGGAATCCTTTTGACCTGTGTGGCTGTTTCCATGACATGAGTCATTTGTAAAAGGCATTTTTCTAGTTTTTAAGCTATGCTTTTTACTGGTGTTTATGGTACATAGTACTAATTTATGGCTCACATTAATAAAGGGAATTCTGAATCTGTAAAGTTTGTCTTTTTAACCAAACCTCACAACAAAAGCTATTTTGGTGTAGTAAAAAAAACTTAATTCTAAGCAACCATCCAGATATCATTATATACAAACTATAAACAGTATTACAGTTATCTGTAAGTGCAATTGCTATAAAAAAAAAAGCCATATCTGTCTGCCTATTTACATTTTCTGCACTGCTGACTCTGACCCCTGAAACAAATTTGCAAGCCAGCTGAATAAAAAATATAAAGAAGACCTGACTAGTGATGAGCAAATTTTTTCGGCAGGCATGGATTCACAGCGAATTTCCGCATTTCGCCATTGGCGATTTTTTTTTTACGAAACTTCAGTGAAAATTTGCCGCGGAAAAATTCACCGCGCAGATTTTTTTTTTGTCATATTGGGTGTGGTTGCGTCAAAAAAGGCATGGTCGGGTCAAAAAAGGGTGGGTGATAAAAGAGACACAGGCGACAAAAAAATTGCGCGACAAATGCGTTTCGCGAATTTTTTGCCGTTTCGCAAATTTTATGGTGAAGCGAAACGGGACAGATTTGCACATCACTAGACCTGACCTGTGCGCTACTATGCATTTTGGCAAAAAAATCTGCTCCTTGTGCCTGCACCTGGGCCAAGGCTGCAGCTCTAGGTGAAGTCAAATGAGAAGACTGTAAGCAGAGGGGCGGATTCTGGGCCTGCTTTATCCTCAGGATGAGAATGAGCCCCGTATGGCACTAGCCTAAAAGTCAGGCCCAGAGAACAGAAAGGGATAACAAAGCATTGCAATTACATTACAACAGGTTGCAATTTTGAATGCAGCATGTAAATTTCACTTGTGGGTCACACTGCTCCAAGAACTTTGTGATAGAATAAACCTCAATCCTGGTGGGTCCTGGGCAAATGCCCCTTTGCCCATCTACTAAAATGGTCCTGGTCCTTGCGGTGGAGAAAGATTGAGCTGAGTTGAGTTGCCTAGGTTTCATTTCCAATTTTTGAGGTAGGAAGCTTTTACCATTCTCCATATCACAGTCATGTCTGCCTGTAGCAGGTGTAAGCAAGAATCAGGTATTGCATTTCTGACATGAAACCCAAATTTCATAGCAGATGCAAGTTGGTTCTCCAAACAGAATCCAGTTCACCAATTCTGCCAGTCTCTGAAATTTTGACTTAACAAAATCACCCTATAATCTAATATCAAGAGACAGTAGAAAAACATGTTTAATATATTTAGCTCTGATTGCAGATCCAATAACTGATCAACATGCATTTGGTGGGCTATGGCCCTGTAGAAAATGGGAAAATGCATTCAAGCCATTTGAATTAACAATACAATACTAATTTGCTGTACTACAACTGCATGCTGTTACCATTGGAATATGGTATAAAAGGCATTGTAAAATACCTTGGTAATGTGTGTTGGCAACCCCTTTAGTTTTGTTTAGAAAAGGACCTACTGCAATTCTAAACATATTGATTAAAAAAGCTGCATATGCCTTCTTAGATGGTAGTGTTCTTGCTTACATTTAACAAATGTAACACCTTAAAGGGGAACTATCATGAAATGCATTAATGATTAAAACGTATCCTTTAATAAGCTGTGATGAGTGTCTTAATACAATCTATAAAACATTTTATACTGTTTTTAATGACAGCTGTTCTTTCTCAGTTTCCCAGTTCTGAGCTTCTGCTCTCCTGTTCCTCTTACCAGTGCTGCTTCGGAGTCGCATCTTGATTGGCATCACATCATGATTGACAGGTGTGCTCCTGTGTCATTGGTTGTGCTTTTGTCACTTTCAAGGCTGCCAGGCAGCCTAATGGAACAACCGTTCTCTGTTCAGCATTGTTGTTCAGACGCACACTCCCTCCTTCCATAGCCCAATGACCCAGCAGTAATGTTTCATTTTGTCACTATAATCCTAGGGGTCATGCTGGGTCCAGCCAGGGGAGTGCGGCAGTCAGCAGTGGGCTCCAGCTAATTACTTAATGATACATCTGGTTGCATGAGGACATAATTAAGGTCCTTTATGTGTAAGCTAATGGTCCTGTATGAAATGTTACACTTGTATCTTTGGCTAGCACCAGTGATACAGTATATTTGCAATAAGATATTGGAGTAGTTTAGCACCTATATTAGTAAATAAGCCACAGTAATTCTCATAATGTTTGGGTGGGTTTCCTATGGGTCATGGATACATTGATTGCCTGTAGTATGTGGGTCTTTGATAGGCAAACTAGATCTTGGGCAGTTGAATATATAATGGTAATATAAGAAAAGGATAATATAGCTAAGGTCATTACCACCCCTTTATTCTTTAAGGCATTATTATAACATTTTTTTCATTATTATTCTATGTAGTGCTGTTACTTTCCTGCACCAAGAACAATTTCATACATCTGAAAAGTTGTAGTAAATAAAACATAATTTTTTAATAAACATTCTACAAAGAACAAGGGTTTTTCTTTTTGCACTCAGGCTGGTGCCATTGTTGATATTTCTGCTATTTTATGCAGTTTTTTCAAAAGCATTCCGGTGAATATATATGATCTGCGGTCAAAAACAGCTGCCACATACATTAGACCTACGGAACCTGCTAGTTGTTGATCTTCGGTTTTTAGCCAAGAAACCAACAAGCCGCCAGCCCTGGCTAATTAAATATCCGTGACTGACTGCCCACTGAACAGTCTGGCTCTGTTTAATTATATGTGTCCCTGCTGTGCCTGAACTTTGCAGTCTACGCTGGGAAAAGCAGGCTTTCAGCACAACAGCATGACAGGCTGCCACATACACGTGCTGTGTAACATTGGGCATGGAAAGGAGAAAAGGGAATAGGCTAATAGAATATTGCACTAGTCAGGGACTCTCAATAAAGCTGCAAATAGAACATCCTAAAGGCTGTATGGACACATGGGGTCTTGGGACAGAACCAAAGGCAGTGATTGAAACCACGAGCAGGTATATAAAAAGAAAATGCAGGCCACTTGACACGAATTGTAGTGTATACAAGATTAAGGATCTGTCAAACAGGAGTATAAAATGGGAGAATAATACAAGGTACAACACCTTATTAATGTGGCCAGGCATTGGTACCAAGAGATACAAATGTGATGTTATTTTTTTACTGATGTTCCCATGATAATGATTAATTTGATATAATTATTAATTTGATATCTATCTAAAACAAGACGCAAGCTGATCCTACTAGTAGTATAGCATAGGCACAAAAAAATCTTACCTATTGTATAACAAAGAAACAGGATGATCCATTCAGCTATTCTAATATTATTCCATGAAGCCTAGTTATTACAGAAATAAAGTCAAGGTTACTACTGGTTAAGTCAGATCTCTGAATCAGTATTTTTCTAATATCTCAATAAAATATTGACCAGGAATGGGTTGCCCTGTAGCTGCCATACGCTGCTGTTTTAATACCATTGTCCCTATAGTATATTGCAATTCTAGTCGGGGCCATTGTAGTTTTTTGTTTATCTGCCCACTAAAATGAAAACTACATTGCCAGACTTTCTTTGTTCTTCTACCCAAAATCAAATGGAATTGGTTAAACATGGGCATACTAGTAGTTTTGCTAAATTGCCTCACCTTTAAAGGCATAAAAGCCTTAAAACTTATTTAAATGTCTTACTTTTGCACATGGTGTGGTATTTATGTTGCAAGATATCCCTGAAATCTATAGTGCAGAAATATCCTTACACACTCCAATTTTGCATAACAATGCAAAGGGCTTCTGCCACCACCATAAATATCATCTATCAGAGCTGCACAGTACTGTCACCGACAGTGGCTTACTCAGGCACAGGTTTTCTGGGAGCCCCAAGAAAAACCCTGACTGGATAAGCCTTTCTGAGGCATGTGAAAATGTGAACATGTTCAACTGTCACGTTGTTTACAGAACGCTCCACTCGTTTTAGAATAGAGTTCCCATGATGTAGCTTTCTGCCATGCAGCCTAATCTGCCTAGAGATCCAGATTTAAAGTGTAGCTGGGCTTTCTCCCCTTTACCCTTTTAGAAAGGTAAAAACTAAGTAAGCTTTATCAGAAAGGTCTATGTAATTACAGCCATAAGCACTCACAGAAATGCTGCACTGACTTATCTGTCAAAAGATTTCTTGTGACTGTAATCCTGTGCCAGAGACATACAGCTCTCTGCAGGGTCGGACTGGGCTGCCGGGACACCGGGAAAAATCTTGGTGGGCCCCAACGGCCCAGTCCGACCTTTGCCGGCGCTCCCCCTGCTGACTGTTCCTCCCCTGACGCATTCAATTTATACGCGCTCGGGGAGGACATCAGGTGGGGGCCCTGCGGGGGGGGTTAGGGGACGCGGCTGGCTGCACCACCCCAGTCCGACCCTGGCTCTCTGCTCTTTCCCCTCTCCTGCTCCCCCCTCCCTCAAGAATGCTAAGAACTTACTCCCCCCCTTAGAAATGTGGATCTGAGCCAATCAGCAGAAGCTGACTCATAGGGGGAGATTTATTAAGACGCGCATTTTCGCCGATTTTTTCGCACTTGCAAGCCTTTTTTGCACGACTTTTACGTACGCTTGCGCAACTTATTCATACGCTTGCGCGAAAAATTTGGAAAGGTTCTGCCGCTGTTTACAATCGTTCGGTACGAAAATTTTGTGGCTTTCGGATCGCCAATACGATATTATCGTGACTAATATGATTTTTTCGTAAGCATTTTCGTGATATTTGCGATCTTCACAAAATATCGTATCCAATCCGAATTTTTCCCATTCGGGATTCAAACTTGTGTTTTAATGAATCGGCCCCTAAGTCTAACTGAGCATGTACACTGGTCTCGGTCTCGGTGCAGGAGCGAGGCATTATGGGAACTTTCTTTACACAGCTCAGCGCTTTTTCTTCCTGTTTGGCTTCTGATCTTCTGAACAGGTGAAATATGGGGAGACTTAAGGGCACTATTGATACAACTGAAGGTTTGCCTGCAGCTTGAAATTAACTCTTTACTAGCCTTTCCTTCTCATTTAAGGATGCTGTGTGTATCGAGATGTAGTTGGTCTCTCCCTAGTGATAGACTTCCACAAGTTACTGTGATTTTCCTTTCCAGATGGACCTTTGCGTCAGCTATAGATTTGTTTGTTTCTTGGTTACTCTTGGTTACTCTTCATGAAGACAAGTGAGTAATAGGGGTTTGGTCTTTTAAAATATTAGCTGGGTGGGGCATGGGTAGGGATAACATAGGAAATATCTGTTGACATGGAAAGGAAAAAAACAAATGTATGAGCAAATGCTGCTTCAGAAAATGAAAAGTATATTATCAACATACGTTTACTGTTTGGTTGCTTACCCCTAATAAGGTGGCTTTGTCAGACTATAGGAGAGCTGCACTAATTCATGAAGTTTCTGCCCATTAATTCCCAAGCCCCTGGACACTAAAACATTGCACAGTTCTACAACTACTCCATCCACCAAAGGATTAAGCCTTTCAAAAGTGGATTAAAATGACTCACGTCTGTCATAAAGAGCAGTGTGTGTGTGCGTGTGCGCGTGTGTCTGCCTTCACCAGATTATTCAGGATTGTCTGTCACGCTGGAGCAGTCAAATTAACCGAGGGTGAATCGAAGCTGCGCAGAGAATCAAGTCCCCGGCAATTACTTAGATCATTAACCCTGCGTGCACATGTGTACACGCACAGATAATTATAGATGTGAATAGACCTTCAACATTTTGATTTAATTTATAAACAGAAAACGGAAATCAGATATCAAAGAGAATATCTATCTATCTATCATCTATCTATCTATCATCTATCTATCATCTATCTATCTATCTATCTCTAACCCGACTAACAAATGACCTCCTTTCGGCTAAAGCCAAAAAACACTACTCGCTACTAATACTTCTCGATCTCTGCTTTTGACACTGTGGATCACCCTCTTCTCCTCCAGACTCTCCGCTCTCTTGGCCTTCGTGACACTGCCTTATCCTGGTTTTCATCTTATCTCTCAGATCGATCCTTCAGTGTCTCTTACAATAGTGAATCATCTTCTCCCTTGCCTCTTTCTGTCGGGGTTCCCCAAGGCTCTGTCCTGGGCCCCTTACTATTTTCTCTCTATACCTCCTCACTTGGCAAACTAATCAATTCTTTTGGCTTTCAGTACCACCTCTATGCTGACGATACTCAGATCTATATTTCCTCTCCTGATCTCAACCCAGAGCTTCTAACTCGCGTCTCTTCCTGCCTGTCCGCTATCTCCACTTGGATGTCCCAACGTTACCTTAAATTAAACCTCTCTAAAACTGAATTGGTTCTCTTTCCCCCATCCAAAGCCCACATTGTTCCCGAGGTATCTATAACGGTTAACAATTCTACCATCACCCCATCTTCCCAGGCCTTGGGGTTATCCTTGATTCTGCCCTGTCCTTCACTCCTCATATCCAATCACTTATCAAATCGTGTCACTTTCACCTAAGAAATATCTCCAAAATCCGATCATTTATCACCCAAGATGCTGCCAAAATTCTTATTCACTCTCTTATAATATCTCGCCCGGACTACATCTCTGCCCCACCATCTCTGAACTCATCTCTAGGTACCATCCAACCCGCTTGTTACGCTCCTCTACTGACCTGCTCCTCAACTCCTCTCTCATTCCCTCCTCACACACTCGCATTCAAGACTTTGCAAGGGCTGCCCCCCTTCTCTGGAATTCACTCCCACAAACTAATCAGACTATCTCCCAATCTCTCTGCCTTCAAGAGATCTCTAAAAACACATTTATTCAGAGAAGCTTACCCTAATCTAGTTTAGCAACACCCTGTGCCTCACCTCTCACAACTCTGGTCATGCCCATTCCCACACCTTGTGTCTCAACCCTTTCTCCTTGTAGATTGTAAGCTCTTTTGGGCAGGGCCCTCTTCACCTCTTGTATCAGTTATTGATTGCTTTATATGTTATTCTGTATGTCCAATGTATGTAACCCACAGCGCTGCGGAATATGTTGGCGCTTTATAAATAAATGTTAATGTAATGTATCTATGTATCTATCGATCTATCATCTATCTATCTATCATCATCTATCTATCCATCATCTTTTTCTAAGAACTATAAGCTCCTGAATGCTAACTGATATCTTTATCAATGGTTTGCTTCACACATTGAGCCAGAAAATTTTGGAATTCATATTGACAAGAGACATAAAAAACAGCAAGCAATATACTAGGAAATTAAGAATTTAAATCCGTTGCTGCTTGCGAGCCTTGCGTTTGTATCAAATGCAATTCTTATAAAACAAGGAATTCCCAGTGACACAGTGCCCTCTGTAGGTCAAAAAACTTCTCCCTATGTACAATTTTCATTGAAAATGCAAGTTCCCCTCTCTGATCAATTTGACACATTCTATCATTTCCCACTTGCTAACTAGAAAGATTAATGACTATGTTCCAATTTCATCTTCGCCAGCTAACCACACATTGTCATGCCTGGCTTGTTCTTTTAGTTGTGACTAGTGCAATACTGCCATCTAGTGGTGCTACAGGGGATTTTCTAATACTTGCATACCCAGTTAACTGTGTCCCTGCTGGATAAGAATTATAAGACATATGCAGAGAAATGTATGTAAGGTAGGGGATTCCCTCCTAAAAACCCTCTAAATGTTCAACCAAGAATTATAAACCTGTGGCTTGTCAGACTGTAAATAACTGTTTTAAATACCTATGTGCTGTTTATCTATTAGAGTAATCCCCTTGCTCTTCTATTCAGATTCTTTGTTTTCTACTTATACAAGAACTCTGGGCTGCCTAAAAAGATTTGCATGGGTGACTAGTATTCCTGATATAGAGCCTACCTATACAGCTCAATACAGCCAGGTTTCTTTTCATACCTACAAATCACTTAAGAGTGGCACTTGTGATCGGACTGGGCACCATGTACATGGCATTTCATGGAAGGCATAGAATTTACCAAAAGCTACAGAATGAGGTTTATTTAACTACAGCACCCCCAGGAGCTAGAAAAGGCAAAGCTGTCTTATACAAAGCTATACATATAATTGCACCAGAATTATTACATTTAGCTCTCATTTAAGTGTAATTATTTCTGTAGAATACATATAGTCTGCAATCTGCTACTGATCGTAAGTTGGAAACAAATCATTGCTCTGTGGTGTATATATATATAACTATTTAAAACCAATAGACACCCCAGAATAATTTGTGTAGCAGATTGCAGTCTAGGAGAGCAAGGGGATTACTCTAATAGATAAACAGCACATAGGTATTTAAAACAGTTATTTACAGTCTGACAAGCCACAGGTTTATAATATAGTATATAAGTTTTATTGAAAGAAATTCTTCAATTATTTCTTTCAATAAAACACAAAGTCCCAGCTCTCTCTCTCTCTCCTCTCTCTCTCTCTCTCTCTCTCTCTCCTTTTGGTGCTTCTTTCACTTATATATGTTGCTACTTCACTGGGTATATTTGTGTGTCCTGAAGACGACTCTAGCTTGGAGCCTAGTGTGATTATGATATCTAGAAGTCAATAAAATTAAAAAAATGTATACCAATAACATTTCTTGGAAAAAGAGTCACTAGCTGTTTTCAACAACCTTAAAGAGGACCTGTCACCCAGACATAAAAAGCTGTATAATAAAAGTCCTTTTCAAATTAAACATGAAACCCAAATTCATTTTTATATTAACACATCCAAACCCATTATAAAGGCATTTAAAAATCCCAGGTGTCAATCATATATTGCTTGCCCCGCATCAATGCCTTAGGCATAGAAGCTAGGCAGGCCCGGATTTGTGGCAAGGCCACAAAGGCCCGGGCCTAGGGCGGCAAAAATTTAGGTGCCGCCCTGCCGCACCTAAATTTTACTCCCATACAGAGCAACTGCTCTGTAAGAATTTAAATGTGCGCCTGTGCGAACACACATGCGCGCACTCACGGGGGGCGTAGAATGGGGGCGGCCTTGGGGCGACTGGCTCAGATATCCGGCGCTGAGGCTAGGCAGACAATAATTTTAGCTTTCGATTCAGCACTACCTAGATATCACTGCACATCTCACGTTTCCCCTCCCTCCTCATCATCTAATTGTGTAGCCAGTGCATGGGTATGGGCGCCTGGTCCCCCATTCTGGCACATACGCAAGATTTTGGCAAGATACAAAGTTTGCCTTTATAACAGTTTCCACAAAATGGTGCCTGCCTGCTTGCTTTGATTAAGTAATTCTAAGAAGGAAACAAGATTTATATTATTTATATAGAGTAAGTGAAGTTTATTTTGCTCAACTAACAATATAGAAAATAATTTGGAGTTATTTCTTAGGGTGACAGGTCCCCTTTAAGTGTCAACTGTTTCATCACCTGTTAAATTGTAAGCTCTTGTAAGCAGGGCCCTGAGATACTATTTATATTCTGTTTTCTTATGAATGATAGTAAAATATTAAGTAACTCGGTATGCACAGGATTCATCAGGGCTGCCATCAGTAATCATGGGGCCCTATAGTACAGTTAGGCTCTCCCCCATGGGTCCCAGTTATTGGCTCACTCGTTACCTAACTTACAAGTACAATGGGGCCCCAATGAAATAAAATATCCCTAACCAAAACCCTAATCTGCCCCAATCACTTCATAATTATCCAAATCCAATTATGCCAAACTCCCCCATTATCCTCTTAACCCCTATCTACTCACAGAAAGCCCTGCCCCTTTCACAATCCACAAAGCAAGTTTTTCCATCTTGGGGCCACCCTCTGCCACAGGGCCCCTGATTACAGTACTCCCTGTATGCAATGGGCTGAACATAAATAATCCTGTTTTTAATGGAAACAATTATTTTACACTGCTTATACAGAAATCAGTTACACTAATACACACTTAAGGTTCAGTTGTTGTGGATCACTGAGAAGGAATAAATCACTGGTATATCAATTTTTATTATATGTGCTCATGCAAGTGTGGCATTCAGCACTCAAAACTACTTCACTAGCATCCAGTACCTACAGTCCAGTGGATTTACTATAAAAATGGTGTCTGAGTATTTCCTGGGTGAATATTCCCTAATATGCCCACATTGAGCTGGGTGTTATTGGGCTGATCTCCCTCGGTAGAGCATTTTTACTGGCAGAATAAATACACACTTGGAGGTTTGATGTGCGATGTATAATATATATTTATAACGGGTCATTTTCTATGAGCTCTAATAATGAGAGCACTTCTATATGAGGCCTAGCTGAGCTCTGTGTGGTGTAGAACACCGCTATGGCAGGTTCTGGTCAGTCCTGTCTTTACTGCCTCTATCCACAGGGCACGTGGAAAGAACAAGGCCCCATCGCATCCACAATGATGCTCAATTTAGGGGGCAGCAAAGTGGACATCTGCCTCCCTCTCATGTCTCCCTCCCCTCATGAATACATTGCTGCTAAATGCAGGCAGTGCTATATTTAAGGAGAAACTGAGCACAGATACCCACAGCTACCCATATACAGTAGCACTGAAAGCTGGGTGCAAAGTGCAAAAATATGGCAGATTGACCCCTATAATATGTTACCAACTAACACTCATAAGGATTTTAGAGCTCTGTGCAGCGGTTACACATTTTGATTCCGATCATTTATTTAGAGATATGTCTTTGTTTTGCTTTCCTTTACAAGAATAAACAACACTAACCCATGGGTTTATCATGTCTTAGGGGCGGCCACAGGTCTCTGTGCTCCAAAACATAGCAAAGGGAGGGACCTTTGCCAATTCACACAGCATATTACTGTCATAATGAATGCAGCTGCTAGATCTATATACCCCATTTATTATACATTTAACACAATGCAGCTCAACCAAGCAGAACACATTAATGAATGGTGCTGTGCGACTAATTGTTTAGGTTCTGATAACAAGCAGAGCCTTTTAAGACGCTGAAATGTTTTGAAAACATCAGCTGAATACTAAGATATTATTAAAATATACACGAATATGCTGGAAATTGCAACAGTTACATGGTTATAAATAGAGTGCTTTTTTCCTGCCTTAGGTATTAGTTGTCAAACATCTTCTTAGTCTTAGTTGCAAAGTTCTAAGTTAATGCTCAATCCGATATTGCCCAAACAAGCAGATCTTTCTGTGTATGGGCATACTTACGTTTATATTTGCTATGCAATTTGCCTAGCTTTGCACTATGCAGAGGGGCCCCCTATTTAGATCAAAATTTTACTGGGCCCCTTTACCCCATGATGGTGAAAGGTGCATATTATTAAGACAATGTAGACCCTTCTGCAAATCAGAAAGTATTATAATGAAAAAAGAGTCAGTACTCTTTGAATTAAAAAAAACTATATTAAGGACTAAAAACTATATTATTTTAATGTTTAGTCCCCCACAGCGACTGGTCCAAGCTCCTTTATGTACAAGAGATTGTGGGTTTCATCCTTAGAGCCCTAAAACAGGTCTTATAATTAATATGTGTGTTGCTCTTAAACAGTTGCTTTAATGGTTTTTATTATGATGATAATGATAAACTGCTATAAAACAGAAGAGTATTTACATGAAACATACAAAAATATACACAAATAATGACAGATACACAACATTTCTTTGAAAATGAGAATAGTATAAAATCAGAAAATGGTAATAATAGCATATATATGTGCAATTTTGACCTTAAACTACCATTTGTTTACCAATGTTTTCTCCGGAATTCCAGTGTAATTGCAGGCACATGTTAGATGCAACATTCAGAATCCATTTATTAAATTGCTTTGATAGATGCATGGATAGATGCAGATCCATATACCGTAATTCCTGCTAAAATGGCATCAGTGGCATTCATAATGGCTGCAGTTAGGACTATTGTAACTGGCTAAGTGAACCCTGGAAATACTGGCAGGTCGAGGCTGGAGGACAGCGCTTGTGACTGTTTAATTCCGCATGCATTTTAGTGATTTAAACTTGGAATCACAAATGAAGCTTGTAGTTCCTTGTACCTGACATGCACACTGTTTTCACAGTAATTTGTACAAGGACAGGGCTACTTCCCATTTCACAAAGTTGGAAAGTGAGCACAAGGCATGGTGGAAAAAGAGGAGATTAGGGATGGGAATAGTAAAATAAAAGTTAATAAGGGCTAATAGAAGAAACACACAGCAGTGATGACAGTGGTACTATGTGAAACCATTAAACACTGTTGAAAGTTGATCATGATCTAATTCTTCTGTGAGTTGGTTTTTGTGGAAATGGTCAGTTGATGGGAAAGGCTACCAACAAAATTTTCAACTGACCAGATAAAAAGAAAGCTTTAAATAGTAGATTAGCTACTATAGAACTGATATATCTAGGCACATTTATGGTTTTCTTTTGAGATAGGTATCTATCACAACTTACTTAGCCTTTTCCATTAGGAAGGTGGGATATCATGCTAGAGCAGTGTCTGACTGGGACCTCAGGGGCCCACCAGAAAACCTTAGACCAACCTCTTTATTCTCCTAGTCTCTTTTATTTACATGCTAGCATCTATTCTTCCATCTATTTCTCCTCTTTGTTCCCATTCAGAAATAGGGAATACCAGGAGTATTCCTGGTAACCTGGTGGGCCAGTCTGACACTGTGCTAGAGACCCTGATTCGATTCCCTGTGGCAACTTTTTGTGACCCTGGAGAAGTCACTGGACATATCTCCAGGTGTCCCAGCATACTTAGTGCATCTATAATGGCTGATTTGATTGCTTTAAAAGCGCTTTGAATCATGTGGGAGAATAATGCTATATAAACAATTGCCTTTCCCTTTATGCACTTCTCTCTGGTATACACAGACTAAACCTATATAGTAAAATCTTCAGAAAAACAGCTAATAGCATGTAATTCTCTTGAAAAGGCAGTCCCTCAATGGTGTATTCTGGGTGAGAGGAAGAGATTTAGTTTAAGAGAAAATTTCATTGAAAGAAGGGTAGAGAAATTAGAAGAGAGGTTTGAGGAAATAAGTTATGGTGTAGGCATGATACATAAACAAAAAATTGACAGCTTAAAGGAGAAGGAAAGGTAAAAACTAAGTAAGCTTTATCAGAAAGGACTATGTAAATAACTATAAGCACTCACAGAAACGCTGCACTCTTATCAAAAGAAACACAGGATTTATTTTCTTCTTTTCTGTACACATGTTCTTCAGTATCAGGCTTCCTTCTCTCAGAAAAATTCTTCAGGGCACAGCACAAGTCTGCTCAGTTTGCTCTTCTCTCCCCCTCCCATCTCTCCTTCTACCAGCAGCTAAAGCTGCAGAACAGAAGTTACAGGAGTCCAAGCTAAAATGGCAGCTGCTATTTTTTTAAAAAAGAGGAAGCTTCTTCAAAAGGATTGACGTTTTTGCAGTTTGCCCTTCTGTTTGGTAGTTAGTGAGGTGAACCAAGTGTTCCATCCAGTGGACCACACGTCTAGGGAGAAGGGGGGGCCAGGCAGTTGAAGGGTCTGATCTGCAGTACCACTGCCACCAATGATTGGCAATAAGGAGGGAGGTAAGCCATTCCAGCCTCCCCATATGATGAGGGCCTGGAAGTTTTTTTCAGGGGGCCTGGCTAATTGTTGTTACGCCACTAACCTCCCAACCCTTTCCGTCTCTGTTGTATGCAGCTTTAGAGAGTCTGCCAAACTGAAGGAGAGATATTTGTCTGGGAAGCTGTTATATAATATAGCCACAATGGACTCATTTGCTTTCATCTATGCTGGACAAATGTGTGCATGGGAAGTAAACCAGAGCAATCAATCAACAGTCAGCAATGATTAGTCTACTGCAGGTAGAATAATGAAAGCAAATCTTTGACTGGATGCTTTGGCCCACTTCACTGGAAAAATTTTGTCCAATACCAGTAAATTTGACCCAGCAGTTTCTAAGTATAAGACAAGGCTGTGAAAATTGCAGTGTACATTAACATTATTGGGTAATGTAATAAAAGTCGGTAACAGAAAAATTTTTCACAATGCAAAAATGTATACCTCTATGCAAACAAATTTGCTTTCGCATGAATTTAACGCAGAAACTATTTAGTGACCACTTTTGACAGTTGAAGGACATTTGGGATTTTTATAGTTTGCGACAGTGCACAGTGTATCTAATAAAACTTCTTAATGAAAAAGTTGTTACGTTTCCTCCAAAAGATTATGCCACCTTCAAGCAGGTCTTAAAAAGTTCACAATGTGCAATTAAAATTCACATTGCAATAATAGTATAATGATCAATATTACACTGAGAAATGCAAAGATTTATTCTTATTTGCGCAAGACCCAGCTCTAACCCTATACCTCCAGTTTGACAGGCCTGCTCTATTAACTCTTATGTCTTTTAGATTACAAACTCTAATGAGCAGGGCCCTCTGTAAGTACAGGTATAGGACCCGTTATCCAGAATGCTCGGGGGCCAAGGGTATTCCGGATAAGGGGTCTTTCCGTAATTTGGATCTTAATCTTAAGTCTACTAAAAAATCAATAAAACATTAATTAAACCCAATAGGGATTGTTTTGCTTCCAATAAGGATTACTTATATCCTTGTTGGGATCAATTACAAGGTACTGTTTTAAAATTCTGAATTATTTGATTAAAATGGAGTCTATGGGAGATGGGCTTTCTGTAATTCGGAGCTTTCTGGATAACAGGTCTCCAGATAAGGGATCCCATACCTGTAATGCAAATTTACAATTCAATAACAGCCTAATACTGCATATTACATTGCGAAATGCAAATTTTTATTGTTATTTTGCAACTTTTTTTACATTCCCCCAAAAATGTACAAACAAGTTGACTCCTTTAAAGAAATAGATCTTTTCCAGGAGAATCCTGAATTGAAATCCATTTTTCAAAAGCACAAAGAGATTTTTTTACATTTAATTTTGAAATTTCACATGGGGCTAGCCATGATCTTCATTTCCCAGGGTGCCTCAGCCATGTGACCTGTGCTCTGATAAACTTCAGTCACACTTTACTGCTGTGCTGCAAGTTGGAGTGATATCACCCCCTCCCTTTCCCCCCCAGTAGCCAATCAGCAGAACAATGGGAATGTAGCATGATAGCAGCTTCCAGTAGATATCAGAATAGCACTCAATAGTAAGAAATCCAAGTCCGGCTTGGGACTCCTCCAGTTACACTGGAGCAGGAGAAACAATAGGCTATTCTGAAACCTCAGACTCAGGCACAATGCACAATAATAAATGCCTACACACCAATATTACAACAACAAAAAATACATTTGTTGGTTTAAAAATACAATTTATAATGGTAGAATGAATTATTTGCTATGTAAACAGTGTAATTTAGAAATAAAACGTACACTATAAAAATCATGACAGTATCTCTTTAGGGCTCTGGCACACGGGGGGAGATTAGTCGCCCGCGATTAACTCCCTGTTCGCGGGCGACTAATCTCCCAGAGTTGCCTACACCTGCCATCCCACTGGCGAACATGTAAGTCGCCGGCGGGATGGCAGACGCGGCGGGGCGATTTGCGGAAATCGACGAAAAAGCCTCGCGAGTCTTTTTCGGCGATTTGCGCGAAATCGCGCCGCCGCGTCTGCCATCCCGCCGGCGAGTTACATGTTCGCCGGTGGGATGGCAGGGGTAGGCAACTCGGGGAGATTAGTCGCCCGCGAACAGGGAGTTAATCGCGGGCGACTAATCTCCCCCTGTGTGCCAGAGCCCTTAAGTACCTCAGGAAGATTTGCTGAATTGCACTGGTGCAGCTTCCTAGAACAGCCATCAGTAAATTGTTTTTATTAGTCTAAAACAGTCAGGCCCGGATTTGTGGAGAGGCCACAAAGGCCCGGGCCTAGGGCGGCAGAAGTTTAGGGGCGGCATGCCGCCCTGCCGCAAGGAAAATTTTTAAATTTGGCTCCCATACGGAGCAGTCAGAACCTCTCCTCACTGCTCCATATGGGAGTTTAAAGGAGCGTTCGCGCATGCGCAATGGGGAGATGGCGCGTTGCGCATGCGCACTGGGGGGGCGCATTTGCGCATGCGCACGGGGGGACACCCACAGGGGCGGCCTCGGGGCGCCCAGGATAGAAATCCGGCCCTGAAAACAGTGCTGTCCAACTGGCGGCCCCCCTCTGTGTGGCCCCCCACCTGTCTGGCTGCTTTGATGACTTACCTTTGAGTAAACTTTAAATGGTATCAGTACTAAGATTAACTGCCCCCCTGCATGGTTCTCACCTCAGATTCAGGCTGTAATCTCCATGTATTGTTTAAAAATGTAATCCCCTGTGTTGTTCACATCTTTTAATCTCTGCATTGTTCACCCCCTGCATTGCTCACACCTCAGGCTCAGGCTGTAATCATCCACATTGTTCTCCTGTTCACACCTCATTGTATGTACTGCCTGGTCTATGCTGCCTGTGTGTATGGCACACACAGGCAGCATAGGACAGGCAGAGTATAGCACACACAGGCAGCATAGGACAGGCAGAGTATAGCACACACAGGCAGCATAGGACAGGCAGAGTATGGCACACACAGGCAGCATAGGACAGGCAGAGTATGGCACACACAGGCAGCATAGGGCAGGCAGAGTATGGCACACACAGGCAGCATAGGAAAGGCAGGGTATGGCACACACAGGCAGCATAGGACAGGCAGAGTATGGCACACACAGGCAGCTAAGGGCAGGCAGAGTATGGCACACACAGGCAGGGTAGGGCAGGCAGAGTATGGCACACACAGGCAGCATACGGTAGGCAGAGTATGGCACATTGGCAGCATAGGGCAGGGAGGGTATGGCACACACAGGAAGGGTAGGGCAGGCAGAGTATGGCAAACCCAGGCAGCTAAGGGCAGGCAGAGTAAGGCACACACAAGCAGCATAGGGTAGGCAGAGTATGGCACATAGGCAGCATAGGGCAGGGAGGTTATGGCACACACAGGCAGGGTAGGGCAGGCAGAGTATGGTACACACAGGCAGCTAAGGACAGGCAAAGTATGGCACACACAGGCAGCATAGGGCAAGTAGAGTATAGCGCACACACAGGCAGGGTAGGGCAGGCAGAGTATGGCAAACACAGGCAGCTAAGGGCAGGCAGAGCATGGCACACACAGGCAGCATAGGACAGACAGAGTATAGTACACACAGGCAGGGTAGGGCAGGCAGAGTATGGCACACATAGGCAGGGTAGGGCAGGCAGAGTATGGCACACACAGGCATCATAGGTCAGGCAGAGTATGGCACACACAGGCAGCATAGGGCAGGCAGAGTGCTGCCTATGTGTGCCATACTCTGCCTGCCCTATGCTGCCTGTGGGAGGTGAACCTGGCAGGGGTTTGTTCTGGGAGTTTGTTAGCATTTGGAAATAGCCATTAAATGGTCCCTAAGGTGTGTAATTATGTGCTGGTGGTTGCTGTGCTATCCACAGGGGAGGAGAAGGCATATGGATTTAAGGCATATGTCTTAATATGACATAATATAATTCTTTCACATATCAGTGATGGTTGATATCCCCGCAGTGAGGAACAAGCATTTGGGTTTTTGTGCACTACCACTATTGTGATCAAATAGGTGTGGTTTGAAGTGGGTGTGGTTAAAATGGGAGTGATCAAAACTGGCTTCCATTAGTGGCCCTCCACCATGTATGCTAGAAAAATTCCGGACCTCGGCACCGCTGAAGTTGGACAGCACTGGTCTAAAAGAAGATACAAAATAAAAGCAAATCTCTGATTGGGTGTAATTACCAACTACAGTTTAGCACCTTTTTTACTACACAAATGGGACAGTAAAGAAAAATCAAGGTGCAAGGATAAGCAATGGGGATAAAAGTTAATTGCAAACTGAAGCTCACTTTTTATCTTTGAAAGAAGAAAGTCTGGCACCTGGGGAATTATGAGAATAACAGAGTTATAACACCATTTTATTATACATGGATCTTGGATTGATGACACTTAAAAGCCAGTTTCATGGCTCCTTTGCCAACTGAGCTATACTGTGTTTCCCTGCCAAAGAAATGAGATCCCAAAAATACTGCATGTTGTGGCCACATTCTTTATCTCACTAATTACCTATCTGCTATCACATGCTGCCACTCACACCACAGCTTGGGCAGAATTATAAAATTGTGTTATAACTATGTTATAGCATTGTTCAACTTTTTTCATGCAGTGGGCCAATTACTCACTAAATTACATGTTCATAACCACATTCTTATAAAATGATTGTGTCATACAAATGACTCAGTGGACCTCTTGAGCAAACTGGCACTATAAAAAATCACTTGGAGCCCCAGATCTACCTCCATAGCCTTCAGCTGGAAAGTCCTGCTCTAATAACTCCAAATCCTGTGTCCAACAAGTAAAGCTCTAAAGAGCAGGGACCTTGGTATGTAATTTGTATGTTTGAACAACCTTCTATTGTACATCACTGCAGAATATGTTGGCACTGTACCAAATCCTTGTTAATAATAATAACAAAATAATAATAATGTAGGGGATGATTGAACCCTTTCCCCTGCTTTTTCGTCTGTGACATCATTCAGCCCATTTATAGGCTGGAGTCTGGAGAGCAATAAGATTGGGAGTCGCAGTGCACCTCTGGAAAAGAGGAGGACCCAGAGAGACAGGATTTTGGAGCCAAATCCACAGGATAGCCATTTCCAGTGAGAAAGTGAAAGAGCTGCCAGTAACACACTGTGGTGTGCTCAGCGTGGCACAAGCCTTGTGTTCCAGCCATAGAGATAGAGTGTTCTGCATGCTGCTCAGCTGCTTGAGGATGTCTGTTGCCATCCTTGTGTGACCCCTGCGTGAGGACAGGTGTTTCTTGTGAGCCTGCTACATTGGAGCAACTTATTTATTCAAAGGGAGAGGCACTTTAGGGCAGGTAGTGCTACCTGGGGTACTTAAAGGAGAACTATACCCCCATGCTATAAAAGCCCCCTCAACTAGCACTGCCTTGATCCCCCTCACCTCTCCTCTTCTTGCAGGGTTCGTACTGGCGGAGAGACCCGAAGTCTGTTCACTTGCAGGGAAGATGTGAAGCCTCTCTAATTTGCCGCAGAGGGAAAAGAATTCCTTCCTGACTCCAAGATGGCAATCGGACCAGTCCCTGGATCAACTTGTACTAAGAGTTATCTCCCATAACCCTGTATTCCCTCACTTGCTAAGAATCCATCCAGCCCCTTCTTAAAGCTATATAATGTATCAGCCAGCATGACTGATTCAGAGAGAGAATTCCACAACTTCACATCTCTCACAGTAAAAAATTCCCCAATATTTAAATGGAACCTCCCTTCTTCTAAACGGAGTGGGTGCCCTTGTGTCAGTTGGAAGGACCTACTGGTACGTAAAGCATTAGAGAGGTTATTATATGATCCCCTTATATATTTATACATAGTTATCATGTCACCTCATAAGCGCCTCTTCTCCAGTGTAAACAAACCCAACTTGGCCAGTCTTTCTTCATAACTGAGACTTTCCATACCCTTTACCAGCTTAGTTGCCCTAGATGGGGGGAGGAATAACACCCTTCTCCTGTGAATCTATGCCCCTTTTAATACAGCTCAAACCCTTGTTTGCCCTTGCGGCTGCTGCCTGGCATTGCTTGCTACAGCCAAGTTTATTATCTACAAGGACTCCAAGGTCCTTCTCCATTATGCATTTGCCTAGTGCAGTCCCATCAAGGGTATAAGTGGCTTGTATATTTTTACATCCCAAGTGAGGGGGGTCAAGGCAGTAGGGAGCTTTTATAGCCCTGGGGTATAGTTCTCCTTGTCCCTTGGGGAAGGGACATATTGGCAGGGACTGAACTGGACAACTGCTTTGTCCTTCCAGAGCAAAGTGTCATACTGTGACTGAAACTGTGCCAGGGTTTTGGGACCACATGAGTTTCCCAGGGCAGGATTACTCTCCATGGCATATACTGTTCCTTGCACATCTTTTTTATAAAATTATCTTGGTTACTGCAATATGTGTGTGTTTTATTTTCCTAGTGGAATTCCCCTGAGGTGTACTCCCACTAGATGGAGATATTGCACTGTAAATCCCATGTCCCAGAATCTCTCATAAGTGAAGAGGTTCACAGCAACTGGATCACCAAAACAGGTCGCAGCCTGAAAAATGAGTGTGATCCTGTTCTACAGGAATGTGCAAAGAAAGGGTTACAATAGTTTAAAATACTGCAATGTGCATATTTCTGTAAATCATGAATCCTTCATGTAGTTACCTAAAAAATAGCATCTAACACTTAGGGGTATATGTATTATACTATGTAAAAAGTGAAGTAAAACATTACCTGTGATTTTGCTCATAGCAGCCAATTAGATTTTTGGTTTTCTAACTGTTGAAATCTAATTGCTGATTGGTTGCCCTGGGCAACATCTCAGTTAATGCTTCACTCCACTTTTTACCCAATGTGATAAATATAGTGATATATAATGATGGTTTGCAAACATACAATTTATGTTTACTGCATACTGAAAGAAATTACGTGTATTCTTTATTGCAGGTGCTCCATACATCCACTTGGTGGCAGTGCAATAAATTATATAAAGGCTAATTTACTAAACCACTGCTATATGCATCAGACTTACATATTACAGGTACATTTTCTATTATAATGTGAGGTTTCAGTGGCCTAAAGACACAAGTGACTTCTGTTTATGATGGTCTGTTTTAAAGGTTTAAAGGATAATATATATAAGAAAACCTTAGGTTTTGTGACCTGTATAAAAGTACTCAGCTCACAGCACTGTAGAACATATAAAGTAAAACATCTACAGGCTAATTGAAAAGGTGCATTGGGTAAATTCCTGGGTCATTTACAATATGTGGGGCAGGTTGCAAAGTAAAAAAATTGGGGCCTTGTTACTCCCCTGTTTACATGTTGCTTCTATTTTTAACTGGTGAATGTTTAATCAGTCCCTGGAACAGTGGAGCAATCTAACAATCTAATTTTTCTAGTATGTGCATACATAGGTCTGGATAGGTTATACCAAAACTCAGTCAATTTACCATTTTTACTGGTAGGGATATAAATCACCTCTAGTGGCGTTAAATAATTGCATAAGCAATATACAGATATACTGCCACCTCTCCTGCCCAGGAAATTCGGGCAGGGAGGTGGGGCGTGATGTCACTGGTCTGGGGGGGGGGCGTTTTGGTCACAGGGGCAGGGCTATGACGCATTGATTGGCCATTCGATGTGATTTTGGAGAATCCTGCCCAGTTTTTCAGACTGAAAAAAACGGGCGGTTTTGACCCAGACAGCCCTACCGAAAACTGGGTTGTCTGAGTCAAAACTGGACAGGTGGCAACCCTAACATATACACACATATTGCTCCCGGAATGAACCAAGACCCCAGTGCTTTATGGAAGAATTCTAACCACTGTGCTTTCCTTATGTTGGCAGCTACACCCGGAGCCCTGCTGCCATGAAGCGAAGTCGAGAAACTCACCTCAGCAAGTTACCAGGGGAGGCAAAAAGCCACTCCTGGAAATGAAAGCCGAAATTCAACTGTTTAAATCGGAAATTTTGGCTCTTCTAGTGCAGAGAGTGCTACTGTGCTCTCTGCAGTAGTGATGCACCCCCCTACTCCTGTGATATCAAAAATGCAAAACGATTCTCTACATATTTCATGATGATATTTAGTTTGAAGCTGGTTGGAGAGAGAAAATATTTTTTTTCTGAGATACCTGCTTGCTGGAGGGTGATGGCACTAGTAAGTTCTGAGGCTGATAATAGCCAGCACTACATTGGAGTACAGTACAGATCACAGATCATATAGGTTAATACAGTCCTTAACTCAGGAACCCTGTTATTCACAGACATTTCTTTATAGCTTCACCACATTCCACAGTTTCGGCTGTAATTCTGTAAAGGCAGATTTATTAATATTCTGATTTTCGTAGTTTTATAGGTTTTTTAAAACCACAAATGAAACTCATTTCAACTAATACCACAATATCTAGTCATTTAATAAAATATTCAAATTGAAAGAGCACCAATGAATTAGAACGTGGAACAAAAACAAAATACACAAAAACCAAGAATTTTTGGTGGTTTTTACATTTTCCAATCTTTGTGGACTTTCAAACAAAAAAAGAACTTGAAAACCTCTAAAGGCACAAATCAAACAAAGACTATTTCAATTTGCCTAGGACAACTCCCATTGATTTCTACATGACCTCTAAAGCTTTTAGATCGTTAAGTTTTTCATTCGTGTTTTTCATGTTTTTTACGCATAGGGGCAGATTTATTAAAATGTGAGCCAATGGGATTTTAAAAAGTGAACTGTGAACTGTAACTTTCACCCATTGATAAATACACTTAAAAAAAATCCCATAGAAATAAATAGAACAAGGGTGAGTTTTATGTATTGGTTCCAAACTCACATTTTGATAAATCTGCCCCATAATAAATCATGAAAAAATGTGTTGGTTTTTTTACAAAAAAGCGGGAATGTGAGCACAGACCAAACAGAAGAATGTCATCAAAAAGCAGTTTAGCTACTGCAGGAGCATTAGGATTGTTAAAAAGTCAACAAGAAAAATTGCATGGGGTATCAGTATGGATGTACCAAATCCAGGATTTGGCCAAGATTCAGGCCTTTTTCAGCATGATTTGGATTTGGTCGAATCCATGCTTCTGGTGAAACCAAATCCGAATTCTTGAAATCACATGACTTTTTGTCACATAAACACGGAAGTTGAAAATTTGTCACCGTGCACTGCGCACTTGGTTCTCTTTAACGTTCAGATGAATCTTTTATGAAGGATTTGGTGTTTGACTGAATCCGAAAATAGTGGATTCGAAGCATCCCTAGGTATCAGCGAAGTTGTCAAAAAAGTATGCAGTTGGTCCAAAAGGTTGGTATATGACAGCAGTATATCAGCAGTATATTAATTGATACAATGGAAAAAAAAGCTGAATGCAGTAAAATTTTGCATTGATTGGATACCACCTTCTTCTCAAACCTTCTGTAGTCAATAAGCAAATTACTTGTGCCACACTGCCATCTAGTAACTGAAATAAGTATTTTCATTAATTTACATTTAATATTAAACATTTTTCTAATAACCCCTCTTTCAGCTCTGGATTTGTTATCACGAGTGCACACGCGCGAACAGCACCCCCCACGCGCGAGCGTGCATGGGCAACACAGATGTTTAGTCTCTCATACAAAGCAGTGGGGAGAGGTACCCATTGCTCCGTATGGGAGCAAAAGTCAACATTTTCGGTGTGGCTAAATTTGTGCCACCCTAGGCCTGGGCCTTTGTGGCCTCTCCACAAATCCGGTCCTGCCCTCTTCCTTGTTGCTAAAGATAGCACATACCTACTCTTTACCCCACTTATGCTCCCCAACACTGTAACATAATATTCATCTTATGTGAAAAACAATATTGTGCCAATGAATTGTACTCATCTAAATATTGAAGGAACGTGTTTTAAAAAGTAGTGTTTCTGGATAATTTTTTTTTTTTTTTTCTCTGGAAACCCTATTAGTCCTGCCCATCTGTTCCCCTTCCTGCTGCCTCCTTTCCCCATCTCCATATATGGTCCTCTGCAACTTGTTATGGGAGCCAATGTACCCCTTCTGTCTGTCTGTTTGGATGAATTATACAAGTGCATACATTGACGCAAGGGAACAATGAATTTACCCTTAGCCTGAAACCGGTTGTTATGCTAAGGCTCCCTTTGTGGACTTTATCAATAGCTGAACAACTGACTCGTGCCAAGTAAATCAGATGCTAGTACAGAATTTTTATTTTTTACAGGAAGTAATGGCAATTGAACACAAAAGCAGTTGAGAAAACTTTTTGCTCACAATAAAGTAAAACAGATAATAATTTGTGTCCATATTGATATGTCACATACAAGTCTCTGGCACAAGCAATAATGCAGGAAATATGGTGGAAAACCCTGCATTGTGGGAACAAAACATAGAGATTTGCACCCAAATTTTGCGGAGTATTGCAATGCCTTAGTAAATTAGCCTTTAGTACCTTGAAGGCCTACCCTCATAGTTTGAATCTTCCATCAATATTCCAATCCTTCATCCATTTGCAGGACAAGTGTGTGTATGCTTATCTGCACTGGCATCATGTAAGCAAAAGAGCCAGCTAGAAATAAATTTAGTGCTTTGTCTAAATTGTTAAAACTTAACATTTAATAAATATAATTTAAAACATATATATTAATAAATATATTCCAATAAATAGATTACCCGTTTCATTAAATCAGTCTTGGTACTACAGCTGATTTATCCACAATCAGTTTGTATTTGTAAGCTTTTACCATTTGCTCAGTATGCACTAATTGAGAAGTTTTAACCATTCCGTGCCACTAATAGGCTAATCATCAGATAGAGTCAGTATAAGTTAGGGGGGTTTAGCTGTACTGAAAGCCAGCCCTGCGTAGTAAAACAATTAGTCTCTTAGAGGGTTACGTGCTCAATAATTTGCTAGTGTTAAGGAGAGGGGGGGAATGGGGGAGGAAATCAAGGTAAAAATAACAATAAGAATGGAAATAAATATAGAAATTAACGGGGTAATTTACCGAGTCCTACAAGTTTCTCCAATGCACACCAAGCGCTTAGTATTTGGCTCACCAGCAGAATGCCTTAGTAAATTAGCCTTTAGTATCTTTTTTTCCAGAGAAAACAACCCCAACCTTGAAGGCCTACCTCATAGTTTGAATCTTCCATCAATATTCCAATCCTTCATCCATTTGCAGGACAAGTGTGTGTATGCTTATCTGCACTGGTATCATATAAGCAAGCTGAGCCCTCCTGCCAAACAATCATTAGGGGTCTAATTCCTACCTTTAAGGTGGCAATAAAAGGGCCAAAAGGGCATAAAAGTTGCCAATTCATATCCTTTAGACCAGTGCTGTCCAACTTCTGTGTTGCCGAGGGCCAGAATTTCTCTAGCATTCATAGTGGAGGGCTGCTAATGAAAGGCAGTTTTGACCACTCCCCCTTTTTAAACCGCACCCACTTCAAACTACACTCATGTTATCACAATGGTGGTAGCGCAGCAAAAACCCAAATGCTTGGGATATCAACCATCAGTCATATATGAAAGAATTATATTATGTCATATTAAGACATACCCGTAAATCCATATGCCTCCTAGCATATAGCACAGCAACCCCCAGCACATAATAACACCTTAGGGACCATTTAATTGCCATTTCCAAATAAACTCCCAGAACAAACCCCTGGCAGGTTCACCTCCCAAAGGCAGCATAGGGCAGGCAGAGTATGGCACATACAGGCAGCATAGGACAGGCAGAGTATGGCACACACAGGCAGCTTAGGGCAGGCAGAGTATAGCACGCACAGGCAGTACTCTGCCTGCCCTATGCTGCCTGTGTGTGCCATACTCTGCCTGTCCTATATTGCCTGTATGTGCCATACTCTGCCTGCCCTATGCTACGTGTGTGTGCTATACTCTGCCTGCCATACACTGCGTGTGTGTGCCATACTCTGTCTGCCCTATGCTGCCTGTGTGTGCCATACTCTACCTGCCCTATGCTGTCTGAGTGTGCCATACTCTGACTCCCCTATGCTGCCTGTGTGTGCCATACTCTGCCTGTCCTATGCTGCCTGTATGTGCCATACTCTGCCTGCCCTATTCTGCGTGTGTGTGCCATACTCTGCCTGCCCTATACTGCGTGTGTGTGCCATACTCTGTCTGCCCTATGCTGCCTGTGTGTGCCATACTCTACCTGTCCTATGCTGTCTGAGTGTGCCAAACTCTGCCTACCCTTAGCTGCCTGTGTGTGCCATACTCTGCCTGTCCTATGCTGCCTGTATCTGCCATACTCTGCCTGCCCTATACTGCGTGTATGTGCCATACTCTGCCTGCCCTATACTGTGTGTGCCATACTATGTCTGCCCTATGCTGCCTGTGTGTGCCATACTCTACCTGCCCTATACTGTCTGAGTGTGCCATACTCTGCCTGCCCTATGCTGCCTATGTGCCAAACTCTGCCTGCCCTTAGCTGCCTGTGTGTGCCATGCTCTGTCTGCCCTTTGCTGCCTGTGTTCCATGCTCTGTCTGCCCTATGCTGCCTGTGTGTGCCATACACACAGGCAGCATAGGTCAGGCAGTACATACAATGACACAAAGCTGGCACTGCTCCTACAGTCTGAGGTGTGAACAGGTGAACAATGTGGGTGATTACAGCCTGAGCCTGAGGTGTGAAAAATGCAGAGGGTAAAAAAAACAGGGATTAAAAATTGTGAACATTACAGAGGTTTAAAAAATACAGAGGGGTTACAGCCTGAATCTGAGGTGTGAACTCTGTACTGATGCCATTTAAATCTTACACAAAGGTAAGCAGTCACAGCAGCCAGACAGGTGGGGGGCCACACAGAAGGGGGTCGCGGGCCGCCGGTTGGACAGCACTGCTTTAGACGATTCGTCAGTTTATCAACACATGTATGGGACCCCCCCAATCGATATCTGGCTGAAAATCGACCTGCGTGTCCTCTTCCCATTGCTTGGTATGTGGGCAAAATTTTGGTGCGGCTGGGTGGCATGCTGCCCCTAAATTTCTGCCACCCTAGGCCAGGGCCTTTGTGGCTTTGTCACAAATCCAGGTCTGGGCATATTGTGAGAAGATCCGCTCATTTGGCAACCTCGTAGATGGCCATCTTTGGCCTGTGATCACCCATTCCCACCCCCAGCTGTCAACTGAAGCCTGATTGTAGTAGGAGGGTGAACCATACAGTAGAGCCCATGGGCCTTTCACAGTGTGCTGTATAGTAGATGCATCACTGCTCACCTGCTACCCTTTGCATTACAGGAGACAGTTATCAAATGTGTATAATTTGCTTAACACTTTTATTTTAGTGCTGGTTTAGTACTGGAAGCTTTGGTAGCAATGTTTCATTGCGGGTGAAAGAATCCACAAATGTAGAAAGCCTAAAGTCACTAACACCATAAATGTGTTCTCATATAAAGCTCTGACTAGAGACTGTCACTCCTCTTATTGCCAGTAAAGTACTAGTTTAATCTGAACAAATTACCTACGTTCTCCAGTGATGCAAAAGGCAGATACAGCCAACACAGAAAGTAACTAGAATTTATCCTATCTGCTATATTGTCTAATTTCTATGACCATTCCTTTTAAAACCAGAATTTAGCTTTATAAAGGTCTATTCCCTTATCTGTAACGTAACATATTTCCATTAGGAACTAGACGCGAAGCCTAAATGCCACCATTTCATTTCACTCCCCAGCCATTTCCTCCACCGCCCTCCTTACCTCCCATCTCTGAAAGGGCAAATGAAGTGTCAGTCATTATATGTGCCTTCCTATTGCTTAGTTGTCACATGATATTGACAAAGGCGGGTCAACAATGCACTAGGCTTTCTCGGATTGGCTACACCGGGTCTTCGGAAGCGGTTCACCAGGAAGAATACCACCACCTTCAAGGATTTTGCAGAGGGATGTTATAGTTCTCCATTTAGTCGTTCGAATTTGGCTGAGGTGTTGCCTTCCGAAATCATGCTGCGCCTCGCCCTCGCTGCCCTTGTACTAGCAGGTAATGTAAAGGGATATAGCTGTTACACACTGCCATATTACGCTTGTATGTGGTAGCTGCTGGTTCTGCATAGTGAGCCTGGCTGTTGCCATGTACTGGGCTTGCTCCTTATGTTAAGATTCGCTTTGATTAATTTAAAACTAAAATTTAAACAGTATTAGTATAATAGTACTAGAATAGTATGGATATGAGAAAAAGGAAGTAAATCCACTCAATATTATACAACCATGATATGGAAATTACTGTAATGAAATATGTGAAATATCTGTGTTAAATCTAACAGAATGGGTTACCATATTTTCTCGAATAAAATGGTTTTAAGCATCATTTTACCTGCCAGATGGCAAGTTATTAAAGAAGCTGAGAGGGAGAGAACCACAGGCTGTATGGCCCCCCTGACAGTTTATGGCCCCCAGCCCCCCAGTGGCTCAGTGCATTTTATTGTTTTCTTATAATGTGAACCCCCAATAGTGGATTATCAACCCCACTGGATTGGTTGGTTTATGCAGCTCTCCTGTGATTCAGATTCATAATTCTTATTTATTATTAACAACGATTTCAATGTAAAATTGTACCTGATTTGTCACTTGAAAAAACAGATCATTTTGAAAAGGGAAAGTAATCATGGGATGTTTCACACTGCAGTTTGGCTTACTCCCTTTTTAAAAAAATATTTGTAAATCAAATTACTTGTAATAATAATATGTATATATATTTGTATATAATATGACTTATATTCTGTTTAATAGAATGTGCACATAACCGATATATAGAGAGCGGATACAGGCAGAATATCTGTGGGGAGAGTTTGGTGAGGCTGCATGTGACTGATTTTGCAAGCGTCACATGATTTGCCTTCCTACTGCTGGAACGGAAAGATGTTACACACAGCTCCCACTGTGGAGACATCTTTTGTCGGTGTGCAAATATTAATAGAGTTTATTACTATGTTGCCTTTCCTAAACATTATCTAGTATGTGTAATTTGTTGACAAACATTGGAGGAATGAGAAAATGATCAGACATTATAAATGATACATCTTTATTGTATTTACTTTTCCATACATTTACCAACCACAGAAACATGAAAGCCCCCTCCCCTTTACATGAGCCATATGAGGAAGTCACCTACATAACCCCTTTGTCCTGACCTTTTTAAATCGATCTGCTGTCATTAACATTATAGGGAGCAATGTATGCCCTATTGTAAATATGATAGTAGAGAGTAGTCTTGGATGGGTTACATTATTTAGTTAACATGCTTCTGGATATCTGATCAGGTTAGATCAGTGATCCCCAACCAGTGGTTCGTGAGCAACATGTTGCTCCCCAAACCCCTTGGATGTTGCTCCCAGTGGGCTCAAAGTAGGTGCTTATTGTTCAATTTGTAGCTTAGATGCAGGTGTTGATTGACCCAGTGTAAAGCCAAACAGAGCCTTCTATAGGCTGCCAGTCCACATAGGGGTTACCAAATAGCCATTTATAGCTCCTATTTGCACCCCCATTAACTTTTTCTATGGTTGTGTTGCTTCCCAACAATTTTTCCATTTGAATGTGGCTCACGGGTATAAAAGGTTGGGGATCCCTGGGTTAGATGATCATACATTTAATTTACAATTGCTACATGAAATGGTTAATAAGCCCCATTGTTAATTATTTGTTTGTCAGATGTAATTATTCAGTCCAGTAGCTGTAAATTCTTGTACCCCCAACCATAAAATATAAGGATATTATAAAGAGTTTTATTACAATATAAAGAGGCTGAAGTCCACTAAGTTGACTAATAATATCATCATCTTTAAAAGCAAGGGGTATATGATATTGTTATATTAACTGTGTACAAGTTTCAATTGACTAAGTGACATAGATTTCATCTCTAAGCACTGATATTAACTGGTGACATCACTAGGCACTGTGTATGAGGATACAGGTATGGGACCTGTTATCCACAATGCTTGGGACCTGAGTTTTTATGGATAAAGGGATATTTCCATAATTTGGGTCATCATACTTTGTCTACTAAAAAATAACATATAAACATTAAATACACCCAATAGGATTACGTTGCCTTCAATAATGATCTTAGTTGGGATCAAGTACAAGGTACTGTTTTATTAGAATAGAAAAGGGAAATCTTTTTTAGAAAATTTTTAGAAATTATAAATATTTGATAAAAATGGAGAGATGCACTTCCTGTAATTGGAGGATTTCTGGATAATAGGTTTCCAGATAAGGGATTCCATACCTGTATAATTTATTTGTGTATTATATCATTATACATGATGGATACAGTGGCTGCTGCACTCTCTGCCTTTGCTCATGTCCTGTCTGACCACATAAACAATCGCTAGACAAGTTTAGAATGAAAATGCATTAGTCCCCAGAAAGAGTTAAGCAGTCAAAATGTGCTGTTTGTAGTTCATTGCAGTTGTGACAAAGGTAAGTGGTTAGAATAACCTGGGTTTTACTTGCAATTTCTTGAGTGATCCAGTAAAGGGCAAAAAGTCAAGAGATACAGGGACTCTTGTGCAGATATGTGAGATGTCCTTTGTTATTTAACACATCTTCTAATAAATTATTCACAAATGTATTTGCTAATGTTAAAAAACACCCTTATTAACATAAGCTTATTTTTTTGAGCTAATGTATAAGAAGTGTATAAGTGCTATACACTGGTAATTTTTTTTTTTAATAGACACTTATGACTCCTCAGATTGAGAGGAAACCATGATAGTTACAGAGCAGAAACATTAGTCACTTAGTGCTCTTCTTATGATAAATGTATTTGTCTTTGTTTTTTACTTGTGTTTTTTGAGTGCCCAGGCAATTGCCAGTAACTTTGGGGTGCGCCCTTAAGCTGTGTGTATTGATAAATATATTTATTTTGGAAGTTTAGATATTGTTCACCTTTTTATACGTAAGACAAGCTGAATAAGCTTATTTCAAAAAAAGTGGTTTTCCCTTTAAAGGAACAGTAACATCAAAAAATTTCAAAGTGTTTCAAAGTAATCAAAATATATATATGTGCTGTTGCTCTGCAAAAAACTGGTGTTTTTGCTACAGAAAAGCTACTATATAAATAAGCTGCTGTGTAGACACGGGGGCAGCCATTCAAGCTGGAAAAAAGGAGAAAAAGCACAGGTTACATAGCAGATAACTAGTAGATAAGCCCCATATAATGGGGGTTTATCTGTTATCTGCTCAGTAACCTGTGCCTTTTCTCCTTTGAATGGCTGCCCCCATGGCTACACAGCAGCTAACTTATATAAACTATAGTAGTCTTTCTGAGGCAAACACACCAGTTGTAGCAATGCAGGGCAACAGTACATTATATTGTTATTACTTTTATACACTTTAATTTTTTGGTGTTTCTGTTCCTTTAACTTCCTTGTGTAGCAGGGAGCCCAAAGTTTTTGTGCTTTAAAAATTCAATGTAAAGAGTACATTAGTCTCTAGAGTCTCTCTTGGCTGCGGTGCTTAGAGGCAGTTTCAGTCTGAATTATACAACCTTCCCTGGTCAGTATCTGTCACTGGCCCCTCCAGTTCTGTAACAAGTTCCTATGTAAAGAAGGTCATGTTCTGTGTAGTCCAGCTGACCTCTGTTCTGCAAATTACTGTTTACTATAAACCTGTCTGTTTACTGTAAGCAGCCAACACAGTTTTGTGTGTCAACAGACAGGCAGGTTTATGTGTGCATTAAACACACAAATGTGCACAAGGCTGTATTATTTCTGTAAGCATGGAGCAAGTATCTGTAAATGTACATCTTTTTTTTCCTGTATTGACATGATATCCAACCAAATTTTGTTTTACATACAGAAAGAAAATGTAATTCTGTATACATCAATTAAACATCATTTTAATTGATTCATTTTTTAGAGGTTCTGACTCCTGAAGCCAGGAGACCTGGAGGAAAACTGACTTTTGCTACTTTGTTTGAAGAACCAGGAGTTGGTACAGAAAGTTTATAGGGTCCAGATGTGACTTAAACTTTCCTCATCGTTAGTTGTTGTAAATAATGAGTTTGACTAGGCTAGTCCACATTCAGGTTGAAAATTATATTTATATAAAATCTAAATATACAAAAAGTGTTTGTGTGTATGTAAGAAATAATGCAATAAAGATTTAAGTGTTCTGCTCATTTTTTTTTTCTCTAGTAACTTCAGCTGACTTTAATGTATTGAAGTCTCCTCGATACCCAATATTCCAAGAGGGAAATTGGCCTGTTCCTGGTGACAGGATTCCAGATGTCATCTTGTTGTCAATGGGGTTTTCTGTGGAAGAGGTAGGAGCAAATGTTTAAATTAAATTAAAATTCATAGTATTATATTAGGATACGATTAGCCGACAATTTACTGGAGTGTCCTGTTAGTTATCACATTGTGTTTATGTAATCACAGCTTCTGTAAACTAGTTCAAGGTCTAAAGGTAGTTTGCCATCTACCTTTTTGGGTAAGGTTGACATAAACAAAAAAAGAAGTTTAGTGTTAAAATAAATGTGTAATTTTATGAAGTCACCTTTTTGTTCTTGTATGGAAGTGTGTTCACCTTTTTGACAAAGGTGAACTTATATTTATTACTGAAGCCCAGTAAAAAATAAAAGATGCCTTGTGGTAAGATACATAAGAGGAAGGCCACCCTTGTCCATTAGAGCTTACAATCTAAGAGCATGCACAGTAGTTAGGCCTTTCACTCTACTGCGCAAGCACACAAAGAGAAGGAGGAAGATGAAGACTCGCTTGCAGCTACCCTGGGTTGGTGCCGTTTTCTTCTCACAGGAGCACCAGCCCTGGGTAAAAGTTAAGTGATTAAAGTCACTGGGGGTGCCTAACATTTTAGGTACCCCCCCCCCCCCCCCCCAATGACTTAGCCTTTCCTTCTTCTAGCACCTGAAGTTTATTTTGCTGGGGAGAGAGATGGGAATCCAGGAGTAGCTAAGTAGTCTAAGCAGTCTAAGCAGGAAAGAAAAAAAGATGTCTTGGTGATATTACAAAGGAAAAAACATCAGATTTTGGTAGTGGCACTAATATGATTTGAGAATGATAAAGATTGGTCAAAGATTACCCCTCGTCAGCATGCCAAAACAGGGTTTAGGATTCCATCAGTAGTAAAAGTTGGAGAAGGTGCAAGTTTGTGTGGAAAGACTATATGCTCCGTTTTAGTTAGGTACTGTTCGGCAGATGCTTTACCTTGGAGGCGAATAGCTAAGAGGCAGGTGGGCTTGTCATTGGGCAATTTCGGATTAATCTAATCGTTTGATCCTAAGGCTAAATAATCAGATCACATTGCCTGAATAGAGCCAGTCCGTAAGAGGGCCGCATCAATGCGCAGATGCACACCTCATCCCAGCAGGATTTTTAAAAATGCGAAATATCTGCTCAGGTATCGGTCGAGCAGGCCCATCTGAGGGCCCCATACAATAAGCTGTTATCAGCATGTGTATGGCCACCTTTAGATATCTGGGACTGCATGTCATGTCAGTTAATGAAGGGAGTGTCTAAATGTATCTGTCATCTGCATACAAGTAAAGCCAAAATGAGTGATAGTTAGACATAACTGGTCCAGAGTGTCAGAATGAGCCATTAACCTATATTTGTCTTGTTTCATCTCTAGCCAAGAGTACTATTATGCACATTTTTATGTACATAAATCAGATTATATGTACAACTTCATGCACACCCAGTTCTGTGTCCACTTTACTGAAATATACATTTTGATTTATATTATTATAATTTTGTAGCTTTCATGACCATATTACCATTGTGTATATTTGTAAATCTGTTGTAAATATTTAGCACCTTGTGGGGGAAATTTTAGAAGAGTGGTGCTAAGTTCATTATATTTCTACAGGATCTGTCCTGGTCTGGCTTAGGAGTGGGCAACCTTTTCCAGCGCCCACGTGCTACAGTTCTCGTGACAGTTACTGGAGTGAATAAGCTGCCACTTTCTGGAAATGGAATATCCTATCCTGTGGAAAATGTGAGTACTGTAATTTGTAGTTTTTTTCCACTGGTGCAACACTTCCTGCAACATAAATATAAACACATAGAGAGTATTTACATTAATAGCAGGCAATAAATATGTAGTTCTCAGTTTCACTGTTGCATCATTATTGTCTTTTCACAGGCTGTGCCATACAGTGTTGACAGCGTTGTAAATTCTATTCATTCTGTGTTTTCTGAAGAAATGCCAGTAGTTTTGCAGCTTGCCCCCATTGAGGAAGTAAGTAGTGGTACAGTATATTTTACAGTTACTGTAAAATTATGTACAGATGTTTCATGTTCAGGCTGTAGTTCTTTCTGGTGCATTTTAACTCACAGCAACTGGCTGCTGAAACAGCTTATGGCTTATACCCATACTGATGATCACAAAGTTGCAACAGCATGAATGCAGTTACCTGTGTCAGATGCAAAAAAAAAAAAAGGTGACCACTGAAAAAAATATTCTGGTTTGGAAAAGTCTGTTTTTTGTAAAGCAGTTTTCTTCTACACTGTGACGGTCCTGGAACCTGTATAAGAATTTAATGACCTTAAGGGCCACTGTCCACTAGGGACCTAGACAGAGGCTTAGGCTAAATGAATTGCACTTTATTAAAGCACAGGCAGGATAAACAGTGGGGACTGTAAATAAGCACTGGCTGGTAAGTAAAGGCTGATAAGATGCACTGGAGCAGGTGAGAAATGGAAATGTCCATAGTGCAGTACAGAGAGTTTTACAAGGCAATTTCCAGGCAACTGGTCTGGGCCAGCAGCATACAGGCAGTCAGTACAGGCCAAGATCAATACCAGGTTAACAGCAAGAACTCGTTGATAGCATAAGAGTCACCGGAAGGTTGGCCATAAAAACTAGCACATCCATTGGCGTCAGTGGCCTTTAAAGAAAAACTATATCCCCAGAATGAATACTTAACCAACACATCAGTTTATATCATGTGACGTATTAAAGAATCTTGCCAAACTGGAAAATATTTATGGATATATATATATATATATATATCCATAAATATTGCCCTTTTCTTTTACTTTGATTTTGTGATGGTCTGTGTGCTTCCTCAGAGATCGACTGACAGGAAATAATGCAGCTCTCTGTAACAGGAAGAAGTGTGGAAGTAAAAACAAGAACATTGGCTGATGTGGCCTAGCATGTATGTGTGCCTTGGTTTGTTTGCATGCACCATAAATGGTATGATCCCAGGAGGTGGCCCTTAGTTCTTAAAATGACAGTTTTCTATTTAGGATTACCCAGTGGCACATACTACTGATATTTGAAAATGATTTATTAAGATGAAGCAGGGTTTTACATATGAGCTGTTTTATATGATATATTTTTTTATAGAGACCTACCTTGTTTGGAAGTATAGTTTTCCTTAAACCTTGGATTTCACAGCACTACTTTCAATTCCCGCTCTCTAGTGGGCCTGCCCTTGCTTTTCAGCAAAATGGTACTGATGTCACTGAGCCGTGCTGGTTTAGTGACATCATCACTATGTGCTGAACTGACACTGACAGTGTAATGCAAAAAACAATTTTATATGCTTATGATGACTTATATGTTCACATGATTATAGAATAAAATATAAGTATTATTGGAATTTTTATTATTCCAACAATACTTTTATTGGAAGTTCGAATTTTTCATATTAAGAGCTGTAAAATTGTGGGATTCTCCCTAAATCGGTTGGACTGGCAAGATAAATTGGGTTGGATGTTTTTCTAGGAAGTGAGACAATAGGGGGTTAATGAAAATAGTTCTTAGTACAAAGGTGATTCAGGGACTGGCCGACTGCCATCTTGGAACAGGAAGCAATTGTCCACCTCTGGGCAAATTTCAGAAGTGGTTTTATGCCTTCCTCTGGATTAACTAGCAGGTAGCCAGGTTTTATATAGACACAAAGGGTTGAATTCAATGAATGTGTCTTTTTTCCAACCTAAATTTCTATGTTATATAATATAAAAAGCATGCTGTTCTCTCTACAGTACTACAGTATATATGTATAATTGAGCAAATCATAATAAGAAAAGTTTGTAAACTCATGGAGAAATTTCCTTTTTATTAACTTGTAGTGTACTGTTCCGTAAACTGTATTTTACTATAAACTGTTTCCATTCCCTTTTACCGCCTTTTGTTTTCATTTCTGCGATTTACTTGAGTTTACTAATACACTTGTTCTATTTCATCAGAGAGTTTACATGGTTGGAAAAGCTAACACTGTGTTTGAGGACCTAGCAGTTACTTTGCGACAGCTACGGACCCGCCTGGAACAAGACAACTCTGTAATTCAGTCCCTACCTGTTAGCTCTTTGTATAGAAATGATGAGGTGAGTATTCCATTTTACAGTGATGCCTTTTAGTATTGAGTAACTAAGAGCACTATTTAATTATTTTACATTGCTAATATGTTTTGTTTTATTTATTTTTATTTTTTTTGCACATTGAAAGAAAATGCAATTCTAGAAGCTTCCACTATACGTTTTAATTGAAAATTTGCAATGGTTTTAAGGTGTCTAAATGTAATTGCTATTGAAAGCAGCATTTGTTTATCCCTATCTGTTCTGGGTAAGACCTGTAAGCACTATTTTATTGAGGGGCACTAAAATTTAGGCATGCCCTAGTTAGAAATTCTTCTGTAGGCCAGTGCTTCTGTTAGGAGAGAACTCCAGCGGCATGAAGGAAAAACTATGCCGACATTTAACTCATCTTCTTACCAGCGTCCCAGGCATCCCTTGCACAATTTCTGATCTAACATGCGTAGTAGTGTAAACCTGGCAAGTTTGAGTCTACTGTGTATGTACAATCACCAGTGGCCAAGGAATGAAGATAGAAAGGTAGAGAGATGCTGGCACAACACTTGTGCACACAGTGCAGTTTTCATTTAACAGGAGCACCAGCCCATGAAGAAAGTTAGCAATCTGTTTAACTGGAGGGTGCCCCCCCCCCCGTGAAATAAATCTTTTAATACAATATAACAGGAGTCAAGTCTCTTTAAGGTGTTTTAATGAGCTGTCTCGCAACATTGTTTCAGAACCAGGAGTGCAGAGAATGCAAACAGCCAGACACACACTATATTATTTAAATTACATTGACAAATAACTTCAAAACCATTGACATGTTGTAATTAATACACATTGGAAAGTTGCTTAGAAATAACATTTTCTATGCAAAAAAAAAGCAAGGAGCCCTTTAAGAGAAAAAAAAAAAACTTGCATGTACAATTTTTATGGGATATAATTATTTTTTTACATCGCAAAATATATATAGAAACTTTACCCACTGTAACAGTATATACACTCTATATGGAAAAAAAAGATATGCATATATTCTGGTTTATAGGGTCATGAACTGCATGAGAACTTAATACCGCTGCTAGAAAATGTTAAAATAAAACACCTGAAAACTAGCAAAATTGTACATTCAGTTTGGATTTTTTTTTTTTTTTTCAGTTAAAGGGGCAGTATACCCTCTTGTTCAACGTGAGTTCAATGAATAGGAATTGTGCTGGACATACTTGTCTGTTTTGATTACAAAAAAATCTATGGTTTTTCTTAGGCTTAAACAGGGAAATAGAAGAAACAAAACAGAATTTTTCATAAAATTTTTCATGAATTAAACATTAAAAAAAAAAAAAAAAAGTCCTATACATTGAACTTGTGTTGAACAAGGGGCTATACTTCCCATTTAAAGCACACAGTGAATTCTGCAAGGAGTAACAGCTCTAAGCAAATCTCCCCCCTGCTTTTTTTTGGGATTGGTTATTTGGTAGCTCCTCTGTGGACTGGCAGCCTAAATAAGGCTCTGTTTGGCAGTACAACTGGTTTTTATGCAACCAAAACTTACCTCCAAGCCAGGAATGCAAAAATATGCACCTGCTTTGAGGCTAACCACTGGTTGGGGATCACTGCTGTATGGAATCAATGAAATTGCTCTATGTAGCTGTAATGGATTAAAGATGTGTTGCCTCTGATGCCACAAGGCCAACATTTAATCAAATAATCTCCCAATCGTTTCAGCACACCTGGCCATTAGATAATTCCACTGAAATTTGTTTTTATTTGTGAAACAAGAAAAATCATCCTTCTCAATTGAGTATTGTTTTTAATTTATATAATGAAATATATATTGTTTTTTTCCTTTCCCTCACTTGAAGACCGACAGGCTGTTCCTATCTGAATTACAAGTACTACAAGATATTGTAACTCTGGTAAGTTACAGAGAATTAATTTTCTATTTATGCTAAATTTACACACACAACACTAGTTTTTACAACCTATTTTCCAAAAATGTGGGACACTGTGTTAAATGTAAATAAACACAGAATACAATAATTTGTAAATTATTTAAACCAGTACTGTCCAACTGGCATTGTGCACACCTGTAAGCCCCTGTATTGTTCACTCCTCAGATCAGTAAACACACAACTTTTACCAGTGCAGGGCAGCAGCACATTATATTTTAGTTACTTTTGTACACTTTCATTTTTTTGGTGTTACTGTTCCTTTAAAGGAGAAGGAAAAAGGCTAAGTCACTTGGGGTGCTAAAATGTTAGGCACCCCCAAGTGACTTTAATCGCTTACCTCGTAGGTTCATCGGATTGTCACTGTGGTCCTCCATTTTCACCCAGTGCCACAGATTCTCAGTTAGATTAATATAGGGCATTTCACCTTTTGTTCTTGAGCAGCTCCAGTATTACTTTGGCCTTGTGTTTTGGGATCATTATTCTGCATAAAGATGAAAAGTCACCCAAACTTTAGTAAAAAGGTGACTGAACTCTCTGGACCCACCCATTCCAACAGTTCCGATAATTCCTGGACCAAAGCAGTTTTCAGATCAGCTCAGTTTCTCAGATTTTTTTGTAAGGATTTCCCTCTATTTTGCACCATTGATACATCCTTCTGCAGTAACAAGATGGTATTTTTGCTTGATTACATAATGCAAATGTTTTACCTTCTGCACTGGATGCTATTTAGCGGCAACTACTGAGACAACTGAAGGTATGCCTGCAGCTTGAGATTAACTCTTTACTAGCCTTTCCTTTTCCTTTAAGGGAATGTCTTAATATGACTATATAAACTTTTTTCACATATGACTGAAGGGTGATATCCCTGCCGTGAGCACCAACCATTTGTGCTTTTGGTGTGCCACCACCATTAATGTGGGTATGGTCTTAAAAGATCTTGTGATACCCTTTGCTGATAGTTTTACCCAAAGCTGTGGCAGTAATTTTAAAGATTGAGTGTTAGAGGCTTTTTGTAATCCAGTTGTGCCCTCATGACGGCTTTCTAATGTATAAATGTTGAGGTTCCACAACACAGGAATTAAATGCTTCAATTCTGTTCTGAGATTTATTTCAGTCATGTCAGTGTGGGATTTATTTTCTTTAAAAAAAAATTGTATTGGTTAAGGGTTTGAATGCAGGGAATTTTAAATCCTTTATTCTTTTAAAACTGCACCGTGCACATATTACAGTAATGTATTTTGTCATACAGCTGTCTGGGCACAAGCATTTAGCCAAAGATAATGTCCCGGATGTTTATTCCCTGGAACTTACTGGTTTAGAAGAGATCAAGAAACGTTATGGAGAGGACTCTGCACAGTTCAAAGATGCAGTCCAAATTCTGTCTGACTCTCTGGAAAAGGTAAGCTGTCTCTGGTAAAAACTGTTAGAAGAACATAATATTTCTTCATCATGGCCCATTACATTTTTTTTTAACCAAAAAAAAAAAAGAATTGATCTGTATGTAGGAAAAATTAGTTCCTTTTGAATATATAATGCAGTTTTGCTTCTTAAATGCATAATTTCTTATAGAGCAGAAATGACATGTTTCTATTGAACTGTGAGTTATATACTAGAAGTATGCTAAACTATATCTGTGAGGGGGGAGTAAAGCAGCCATTTAAAGGTAAACTAATGTTAATGTAAAAAATGGTTTGCTTTAAAGCTATGCCCATGGTTTAGTCAAATAGTGGTTTAAAAAAAATGCTTTAATTTAGGAAGTTTTTTTTATGATGTGATTCTTGCGTTGACCTACCTATAAAATATTAGAAAAAGGGAAGTCAAAAATTCCTTTTGTTCTCTTATATCACAACACAGAATCTGATGATTGGTTTACACAAGAAAAGTGGAAGAGAAGAGCATTAACCAAAGTAATTCTCTGTAATTTCTCTGTAGGTAGAGAAATACCAATGTTGCAAGTGACTTTAATCCACCTGTCAGAGGCCTGACTTTGGGCTGAAAATGTACATATGAGTTCTCAGACTGTCCCCCTGTGCACAGTGGCATATGTATGCCATTAAAGTCATTGGCAACAGGCACTGGTGGTGGTAGCTTTTTCTCTGCCAGTGTTTCTTCTGCAAAGAAGCGCCAAGTATGGCATAAGCCAAAGCTTATATAGTACCCTTCTTATCTTCCCACGATTAAAAACAATTATTGATTTCGATAAGGGCCACTGACTATATCTACAATGCTTACAGTAAATGCAATTCTACTGGCACAGAAACAAATAGCTGGTAAAATGGTTGTTCTAGAAGATACTAATTCTATAGGGTTATCCCATTAGTGGCATCAGTGTTTCTGTGCTCACGTTTATACGATTGTTGTGACATTGTGAGATGCACATGTTTAACAGCTGAGGTTGCAGGCTAACTTTGTTTGTTTCAGTTTGCAGATGACATGTACAGTTTTTATGGAGGAAATGCTATAGTTGAAGTTGTGACTGTTGAATCCTTTGAAATTCCCTTAGTGCGGAGGAGTCGGTCAATTCTCGCATCAGAAGCTATTGTAAGTTGCTATTGATTAAAATAAAATCATGTCTAACAGAAAATCTGCATTTCACCAATTAATTATGGGTTTACACCCGACTTTTTGGTCACTGTTGAGGCTATTTATATTTACAAGGTTGAGTATTTTATGTCCTGTATTAATTCACACTCAACTTGACATTTCATTCAGGGTTATTTTAAAAATCTGCAAATGTGGCAGTTGCCTGGGACCCATCATTAACAACTACATCTGCAAAAGCAAGGACGTTGGGCTGCCATTAATAAGAAATGTACATAAAAACACTGACTTTGAAAAGAATTTTAGTAGTTCTTTTTAGATATCTCAGAATTCATTGTTCTATCAATGATTAGCAAGCTGTCCAGGCCCAGATGCAGCAAAACAGACCCAAACCAGAACACTCCCACCACCATGTTTCACAGATGGGTTCTTAAGCTGGAATGCAGTGTTTTTCCCAAATGTAACGCTCCTCATTTAAGCCAAAACATTATATTTTGGCTTCATCCCTCCACAAAACTTTCTTCCAGTATGCTTCTGGTTTGTCCACATGATCTTTAGCAAACTGTAGATGGTCAGCAATATTTTGGGGGAGAGCAGTGGCTTTCTCCTTGTAACCCTGCCTCACACGCCATTGCTGTGTTTTTGTAATGGTGGACTTACAAACATCAACGTTCGCCAATGTAAGACAGGTCTTCCGTTGCATAGAAGTTACTCAGGATTCCTTTGTAACCTCTCAGACTATTAGACACCTTGTAGCTGGAGTAATCTTTGATAGTCAACCTCTTTTGGGTAGGGTAACAACGCTCTTGAATTTCTTCCATTTGTACACACTTTCTGTCACCTTTTGCAGCTTTATGGGCATCAACAACTCTTTTTCTGAGGATGTCGGACATATCCACAGATGTGTTGTATATGTCATCAGGCTTTTCTGGATCCCATTCTTTAAATAAAACAGGGTCTCTCGCTCACACCTGATTGCCGGTGAGATGGCATATGCAGTGCCAAAATCGGCGAAGTTTCCTCTCAAGTCAACTTCGGCAAATTTATTTATTTTTATTTATTTATTATAGCATTTTTTTTATTCTGCACAGCCCATTTACACAATTTCATTTTTACACTTAACAGTACCTTTAAAGTTACAAGTAAGAGGTTTAATTTGAAACGAATGAAACTTTTAATAACCGTGCTTCTCCCTTTTTTTTTTTTTTTTTTTTTTTTTTTTTTTAGAGCAATCCTGGCAGCCCTTATAATCTTGCTTACCAGTACAACTTTGACTATTCAGTTATCTTCAACATTATCCTATGGATTATGATTGGACTGGCTCTGGCAGTGATTGCAATCTCGTACAACCTTTGGAACATGGATCCTGGTTATGATAGCATTATTTACAGGATGACCAACCAGAAGATCAGAATGGACTAAAATTCCTCATTTGTTCTACTGCAAAATTAGATCCCACATTTTACCTTATGTGTGTTGTAAATGAGATTTAGGCTGTCCCTGGTATGTATAAGGTTAAAAGAGAGCCATTTTAAAAAGACAATAGAACAGCACCTTGATGTTAATATTTATTTTATGTTGAAAAAGGTCTGTTTTATTATAACAGAGAGTAGACTTTACTGCCCCTACAAAAGTAAAGGTTCATGGGCGAGAAATGGAAGCTTGTGACATTCATATTCAGGTACCTTATTCATAGCTAAGTAAAATGAGGGTAACTTGAGCTCTACAGAATTCCATCCTTCTTATTGTCAATTCTACTGTAAGGAAAAGCCATTAGCATTGCATT